>NW_027273875.1:0-1255000 GCF_046630095.1 Trachinotus anak | reverse complement strand
TAACTTTAAAAATTGGGGACTTGGTATGAATTAATTTATTTCACAGCTTTTGTCACACATACAGTACATTTGAGATTGGAGACATCATGAGATTTTGTCCTAGCAACCACCTGTCATGGCAAACTGTGAGAGAAAGACACAAGCAAGCCAGGACCTGTAGAAAATCATGGAAGCATCATGGCATTTAACACAAGTGTGAATGCTGTCCTCATGTAACAAATTACACCAATATTGACTGGCCTGAGGTGTTTTACATGGTGTAATTACAGGTGAGATACACATGGGGGCGCTGCTCAGTTGAGTTGGGCCTGAAGACAGGAGATTGTGGTTGTTTGTCCTCTCAGGCTTGGCCACCTGCTGTGCCTTGCTTCCCACACTCCTCCTACTCCTCCTCCTCATCCTCCTCCTCCTCCTCCTCCTCCTCCTCCTTCTACTCCTTCTACTCCACCTCCTCCTCCTCCTCCTCCTCCTCCTCCTCATCCCTCCTCCGTCTCTGCCAGCTCTCCCTCAACTTCAACCTTCCCCCCATCAAATCAGCTCACCAATGTCATCATCTCACCCTTTTCCCTCATGTTCCCACATTTCTGCTTTTACTTATAATGAGAGTGTGTGTGCATTTGTTGGTGTGTGTTTGTCTCTAAAACAAGCATACATGCTTCCTGTGTTTATGCAGAAATTCTGTGTGGCTGTCGTTGCACAGACTGACATAAACGGAGGCAATTAAGTCATTTTTTGTATTGTGTTTGTGTTGCTTCACGTATATTTGTGTGTGTGTGTGTGTGTGTGTGTTTACCTGTGTACAGAATGTGGTTGTACACATCCATCTGAGTACGTCTGAAAGTGTGCGATTGTGTGCTGCTGGTATATCATGATTGAAAGACACTATGTAGTCCGATCCATGTGGAGGGGGTTGTAGTGCTGCTGTGTTGACAATTGAAGGTGAATGTAGCGGTGGTGACAAACTGTACAAGATGGATTGAAAACCAATAGAAGGACATGACTGAGGCTGTGTGTGTATGTGTGTCTGTGTGTGTGTATGCGGATCTTAGATTCAGTTGCTCACTTGAGCAAATCCTCTTAGATATTTTGTGAATTTATAGGTTAAGTTTTTTTCTCCTCTTTTCATCCTTTTATGGAGAAAAAACTGTTGATCGTCTGTTCTTTTTTTCTTTTCTTTTTTTTTTTACTTGAAAGTGATACTGTAGTCACACCTCAGGCACCCATAAATGAATATGCTTTGCTCTTGAATAAGTATGAGATTTGCTTGCAAAGATTCTTCCACACAACTGTGTTAGTCTGAAGAAGGGTAACAAGCTTTTTAAATGAAATATTTTTATTTTTTCAAGTGTGTTTTTACTTTTAATAATAGACAGATTATACTCCAGAGGTAGTAGCTCTGTGTTTGAAGTATGATGTTGTGATTCTAGCTGTATGGATTTGCATTTTAACGGACAATGTTTGCCACTGGCCTTGATATTTGATAAGCCAATGTGGCCTTGCGTGTGTCTGTCTGTGTGTGTGTGTGTGTGTGTGTGTGTCTGTGTGTGTGTGTTTGTGTGTGTTTATGTGTGTGTGTGTGTGAAGGTCGGGAGTAATCACAATGCAGGCTCTGTCAGAAGAAGACCGCAGGTTGTGGATGGAGGCCATGGATGGGAGAGAACCGGTAGGTTACCACGGTTACCGGTTTGCTCTGATGTGACACACACAAAGACAGTGAATGACAGAGACGGAGAGGGACAACATGTCCGCTAAGCAAAACAACATTAAAAATAATTTTGTCACACTGGTCTGACCTCAGCAGCTTCTCCTCAGTACATTATTTCAGTACGTTTGTCACCTGTTAACATAAAGCAGGGGTTTCCGATCAGGGGCTCCTTTAAGGAGTCTCAAGATAAATCCGAGGAGACACATGATGATTAATGGGATTGGGAAAGGAGGAGAAACACAACGGTTTACCTGATGTTTTCTTGTGAAATACTGGTTAATTTAGCTACTTTAAGTCTCCAACAATGAAGCAATCTTAGAGGGCTAGAAGGAAAAATCAATGTTAGGCGGAGCTGGCCACAGCTTGTTTACATACACCATACAACCAGCAGTAAGGACTCAAACAGTCAGTGTCATGTGGAGGGTCATGAACCAGAAAGGCTTGGGAACCTCAGGTGCAGAGCCTTTATCCCATAGATAATGTTGGTGTTTATGTTCCTAATAGGACAGTTGACTGACAGCCGGTCTCCCCAACACTTCTTAATCTTAAGCTCTTTCACCCTAAGGCTGGAAGTGTGTGTTATTGTGCTGCTTTCCACACTCTCATTTAATCGCGTTCATGTCCAGACACCTTCCTCATCCTCATGTCTACATTCAAACATGCAAAGGTAATCGCCGTCCATAAACCCACCACGTGTTGGAGCAAGCAGTGGCTTCTCTGACTGTCTGTAATAAAATGAGAAATGTTGATGCTCTTGTTTCACTCTTCAGGTCTTGCCCACCTTTTGTCATTCTCTGTGGCTGAACTCTCTACCTTTACACTGAGAGTCAATAAAAACCCCCCACTTACCGCAGCCACACAATGCCACCTCTCAGAAAAACAGGGTGGATGTGCGTTTGAACACACACAATCATACAAAACCTGTGATATATATATATATATATATATATATATATATATATATATATATATATATATATATATATATATATATATATATATATATATTGCATATATGTGGCATTATTATGTGTTGAAGGAGTTTGTGTGTTCTCTCTGTGCAGGTGTACAATCTGAACAAAGACAACCAGGCTGAAGGCAGTAAGTAGCTTTACGTGGGATTCATTAACTGTTTAGATTCATGTACAGCATTAGTTATCATTGTCCTCTGACTTTCAATATTGGCAGGGTTAGGAAAAAATATTCAGAATTCTCTGTATGTTTATGTATTTGTGGCCTGAGTAATTCAGTATGTCTAAAATATGTGTTGGGCATTATTTAAATTCTTAATACACAGCCATCCTGTTTTGCAAATCAACGCAAATGTAAATCAAAAATCATTTTTTTCTGACCCTGACTCATCTCACCGTGATGGCTCACACTCGCTCTGTTTGTGTCTTCCTTCAGTGGCCCAGCTGGATGTCATTGGGTTCAACGTGATGAAAAAATTCATCTATGCAGTAGAGACTCGAGGTACGATGTTAACTCAGATTCTGTGGATTTCCTGCTTCTTTAGAATGATACACTGTAGTTTTCTGTCAGATTCAGTCCAGATCTGCTCTTTCTGTGTCACAACACAGTGCTGCACAGCCATCGACAGCACTCGACAATATGATTTCAGCCAATGTCACTGAATTTTTAAAATCTCAGTCATTCATGTTATGCAGATGACATGGAAATGTGTGTCCCATTAAAGACTTGAAGAGGCCAACTTTGGTGTGTCTGAAATGAAATGCTAGATGTCCCAAACCTTTGTCCAGCTAAATAAAAAAAACACAAAACAATATTTTTGGTCCTCCAAAAGAATTTACAAAAACATCTTCCACTTACATTGAGACAGTATTGCTCCCCTACAAGCCAGAGCACTGCATTAGATCCTGTCAGTCCTAAAATATGACTCAGGACTCGGACTAGCAGTCAAGGCCCTTCAGCTCTGCAACTTGTAAAACATAACTAATTAAAATCCTTTATTACTGAAAAACTGAGTTAATATAAGATAAGATAAGATAAGATAAGATAAGCTCGCCTTTATTAGCCCCACAGTGGGTAAATTCACAGTGTTACAGCATCAAAGTGGCAGTGCAGAGAACAGGAAAGCTGCAGAAACTGCAATAACAAATATTTAGAACGATAAATAATAACAATATAATAATTTGCTAAATAAATGTAGATACAAAAAATTACATATTTACAACAACAGTAGCTAATGCATGAGGTTGTTACGGTGGTGAGTTGTCCGTTCCTGATGTGTGGTTACTGAGCACAGTGTTTGTTGTAAAGTCTGACAGCATTAAATAATATAAATGCCAACCATGATTTATGTGGACAGACATACAGTACATGGATATACTGTCAAAATAAATAATATTTTCATGACTTCAGTGAGCTCATTAGTTGATGATAGGGAGACACTTAGCATGTTAGGCTAGTATGAAATCACATCACATTATATACAATATAAAGCAGACTGGAAAAGAAAGTGTCTATGTAGTGCTGCCAGACATACAGTATGTATACACTATATATTAAGCGAGTAGGTACACAGCTATGCAGCGAGCTAAACACACTTCCAATGAAGATTAAAGGATTGCTTTTGAGGTTTCTACTGGAGGCAAATGTGAAACTATGAGGACAGCACTGGAAAAAGTCAGTGGTAGAAAACAATTGAGATTCCATGAATAACAGTAGTAGACAAAAGGTGGTCACAATATTAGCATCTAATTATCTGTCACATTATTTACATTTGAGTGTCAGAAAGAAAGAAAGCATCAAAGATCAACATTAAGCTCTCATAGAAAGCACAAAACAATAATCTAGTAAGTAGATGTGCACACAAGAGTCCACAAGAGTAAATGTAAAAAGACTAAAATACATAGCAGTTCTCCAAGTTATTAACATTAGCTCCAGACAGCCAATCCTAGAAAAACTAAATTCTACTAAATCACAAACCTGCTGCTATAAAAAGGAACATACAGATAATACTTCAACAGGAGCATATATTTCTTATAAAAGAGATACAGTATTAAATCTCAAGAGTCTTCTAAGTGGTAAATAAATAAATACATAAACGTTATTGAGTTGTGCACAGTAGGAAAATATAGTTCAGTGCACTAAGCTCAGCATCATGTACCACACAAGCTGTTGGTAAAGGGTGGTTTGAAATGACTGGTGTCAAAGGTCGCCTTTCTGCGGGTTCTAAACCCTGTACTGTTGAGTGTGTTGTCTTCTAATGCATCTGGACGTCCCCTCTCCACACACGCTCTTCGAAAATGTCACAGTAATGATCCACATGTGTAATAATATTACCTTTTACCTTCATCCTCGCACAGAGAGGGTCCATTAATACACACTCTTTGGCTGTTCATTGCTTGGCATACACATTTACATTTAGATTGTATGTAATGATGGCCTTGTGTTTCTCAGCCACCAGGAGTATTTTTTTTACATGAGGGACATTTATGTAAATAAAAGTGGTGCAAAAACGATGGATATTGAAAAATTAAATGTTAAGGCAAATGTACATGCTGAAATTACCTGAATTGTACAAAACTGATTTGTCATTAAAGTAAACCTGCTGCCCTGCTCTTGACCCTGATAAAAATGCATGTTTATGGTTGTATATAAATGGATGATGTAGGTTACCTTGAATTGAGCAATTGAGGAAACGTGGGCATGTGTATTATATTTCAGATTGATCAAAATTTCCATTGAATAAGAATAAGAATAACTCCTCTCCTCTCCTCTCCTCCAGGCATTGATGAGCAGGGCTTGTACAGAATTGTTGGCGTCAACTCCAGAGTACAAAAACTACTGAGCCTGGCTATGGGTAAAGACCAAAACACACTTATTCAGTCAAACTAAAAATAAAATCTGTTTTCTGTTCCATAATTTTTTTTTTTTTTTCATATTTTCCATCAGATCCTAAAACGTGTGCCGACGTGGAGCTTGAAAACCCAGAGTGGGAGATTAAGACTATCACGAGTGCTATCAAGCACTATCTCAGGTTTGTGTGAAAAGGCTCATATAAAATGCATATATTAAGTATAACTGTAACAATAGAAGATCCTGTGAAGCAGGTGGACACTACATGGTTCTATAGTAATAAAAAAACATCCAAACTATTCTACTTAGAAGAATCTTGTCATTAAATTGTTTTAGTATTCAAAGATTAAGAGCGTTTTTGTGTTTTTTACATCCCATGGTGAGTGGATTCCTCATGTCTGTGAATTATCTCTCATTCTAAAATTACAGTACTTTTATTTTCTTTTCATTCATACTGTGCAAGTTTATACATATTGCTGCTCTGGTTGTTGTGCAGTGTAAAATGGATCTGTGGCCTGGATTGTTAACTATTCTGTTTATTCATTCAGTATTTGCTGTATTTTCTTGTTAGACCTGTTTTATTTATTTTCTAAAACTTTAGTTTACTTTTATAGAAGAGTTGTTCTTAGTACAGATGCTCTGTTTCAGCAGTGTTGCACTTATGATCAATGATAAAGCCACAGTCTACCTGCTGGCCACTGTATAGTAGCTGACTTTTAAATGACTTCCTCTCAACAGTTGGTAATGAGGGAATCAGGATTGTGGGAGGTGGGAACAGGCAGCTCAGTGGAATGAGTATAGGTGTTCAAGCTGTGCTCAGTTTGCTGTAGCTGAATGAATCTACACTATACGCTACTCACACAAACACACAGGTACACAAACGCTCACATGTTGACACATTCATGTGCATACAGTACACACACACCCACATGCACTTCTTTGGCACAACATATTCACGCCTAATGTCTACACTCGTACACAGCACACACAAACACACTCTCACAGCATTAGCACCTCAGGTCAGGTGCCATTGAGAACCAGTAAGAAGCATTACACTCCTCAGGCAGCAGTGATAACCTGATGTCCAGCTGTGCAGGCTGCCATGGTGGAGAAATAAGTACAGTGCTCATCCAGAACTATTCAGATTGATTGATTTCAGCGAAGCGGCCAACCCTAAACTCTTGGTCAGTTTTCCAACCCGACTTTCTCCACCTCACGTCTCCGTCTCCTGTGTTTTCAGAGTGCTGCCCGGACCGCTCATGACGTACCAGTACCAGAGGAGCTTCATCAAAGCTGCCAGTGAGTATGCTCCTTTTACGTATCTGTAACGTGAGTTTAGTTTGCAGAACACAGGCAGGCGAACTCTCCTGCAGTTTGAGGTTTGTTTGATTTCCACTGAGATTATCTATATAAAAACATTGCAAACAGGTATTCCAGTGTCACCCTGGACGGAATAACTAGTCTGTACTAAATAAAAGAAACTATGGAGTGCACAATAGACTGTTGAGCAGCCAAGTCTTTATATACATTGTATTTTGCTATTGATTTAAGATGAACTCTTCATGGGACATGTCATGTTGACATGTACAGTTTATAATTGGATTAAATATGATTTTTATTTTAAATATGTATTTTCTTTTGTTTTTGTAATACTTAAACCAGGAATTCTGTCTCTTCTGTCAGTGAAACTGTTTAAACACATTTTTAAAACCCTTTTTCCAGCTCAGATTGGAAAATGAAAGCATCATATGAATCATCATGTGAATGAGGTCATGACTTGCTGTTAAACCAGCTGCCAGTTGAAAATATATGGTTCACCTGCTGAGATTCCAGCGTACCCACTGTGCAACAAGGATGCCTCTGTCTGTCTATTTGGTCTGGTAGTCTAACCCCTGACTGCGCGTCTTTATGTTACGCAAGTCACACAGTATGTTACCGACCTGCTGCGTGCAGTGTGTTCATACAATATATAGATTGAAATCCCACATAAAGACTAAAAGCCTGGGGAGCTGATCTAAAAGTGACAGCCCAGTAAAAGCTTAGTGTTTTGAGGTTTGCTGGGTCAGAGAGCAGCTGCAAAAATGTTTCCTTATTTTGCACCGCCACCTGATGGGTGGGGTGTATTGATTCAGGATAAATAATTTCATAATAATTCACATTCAGCTGTCTTCAAGACAGATTGCCTAAACTCTCCAACTGCAATAATTTCGGTGTATTAGATTCCTCTCATGTGGCTCCTAGGTAACAAAATAAACTTTTGCAAGAGCTAGCTGGGTTTTTTTAGCGTTGGAGACTTTGCATGAAGACTCTAATAGTTTCTGCATCTTGGTGTTGTCTGGCCTAGTTTGATCTGCAGAAGTTTAGTAAAGTTAAGCCTTCTTTTAGCCCTGCTTTGGGCAACCTGGTCCATTTCTGTGTTGCTACTGTATCTTCTTTGTCCTAAATGTGTGAAAATTTGATTTATTCTGGCAAGTTCAGGTGCAGTTCAGTTCAATCCAGTCCAGTCTAGTCTGACAGGATGTGTCAGTGACCTGTTTTCTTTGTTTGTCAGTAGTTAAGCCTCTAGAAGGTTGAGCTGACAGGGGAAGGAACTGCAGGAAATGACCGTGTGTCTCTGGCAGCACAACCAAGAAATGGTTCCTTAGTGAGGCCAACTGGACTGAAGCAGAAAAAGTGTGGTAATGTGTGTATTTGGGGAGAGGAGTAGAGCTATCAGTTACAAACACCAGCTTGGACAACCCATGCTATAATGGTTTTGTAATAACCATAAAATATAAAACATGCTTGCCAGCAATTTGGATAATTTTACACATTTCTATCTCTCATCTCGCCTCGGCTCTTTCCCTCTGGTAAACTTATCTTCTTTCTTTTTCCCCTGCCAATTCATCAGTTTCTGTTTATGCGGCTGTTTGCATTTGCATGTCATGAACTTGTGCGTGGATGCATATCGGCAAGAATGCGTGTCTGCGTGTGAGAGCGCGCTTTTGTATTTTTTACTAGGCAGAATTTTACAGAGGGAGTGAGGTGTTTTGAGGACAGTGTCCTCGGTTGAACTCCCTCTTCCAGCTCCTCCCTTTCCCCTCCTCTCTTTCACGTATCCTTTCCTGCTCCTCCCATCACTCTGCTCACAAATCTCATCTTCCCCTCCTCCTCCAGTTTCGTCTCGGCTTACCCTCTCCCGTCCAGTGCTGCTCTGGGTTTAAATAGCTTGTTTAAGCAGAGAGCAGAGTTGGAGGAAGTAGAGGAGGAGGAAATGGAGTGGAAAAATGGGGAGTGTAAGAGAGGGAAAGATGAAACGGAGGAGTAGGAGGAGACAGGGAAGATGGTGCCACCTGGACTTGAGATACCAGCTTTAGGCATGTGGCAACAAGAAAACACATACAGTAAATACTCTCTCTCCAGTCATTAGTTTTGCTTTCAATATCTTTCTCATCTTTTCTCATTACTTCAGTTACTCCTAATATTTCACCTTTGCTTCTCTCTCTTTCTTATTCCTATCTCCTATCTTACATTTTTTCACTTGTTTTCATGTATAATTGTACGCCCTCCAACTTACTTTTCTTGGACTTTATCTTTCACTCTGCAAGGTGATAAAGACTCAAAAAAGCTGAACCAAACATTAACATTTCTTTAGTTTTTACTTAATATTCAGAACATAAATGAAAGAGATAAAAAGATGAGACATGATATTGTGGCGAAAGGTGATCACCACGAGTTTAATCTAAAGAAGCAAGCAGGCAAATTGACAAAGGTTCTTTTAGGGAAAACAATGTCAAAACCTCTCAAAACCATGTATTGCTGGGGTTTTATTTCTACTTTATCAATCTAACCAAGGGGTTTTTTACACCTGTAATTCCTAATGGAGTGACTTGTTTGCTGCTTGCTTCACAGACCATCGAGATCTCAATGCAGGTTTAGCAGCAGAACCAATTGCACAAAGTGGGGTTTGGTATTTCAGGTGGGAGGTCAAACTTTAAACTGATTACATGGCCCTTCTGTGTCTCTCTTTTGAAAGAGTGAAAAGTGATCAGGTGGATACTTCAGGATAAATATACTGCCTGCTCTTCAAAGCGAAGACGTTTCTGGAGATTTCTTCTCAAACTTCTACCCTCTTGTTATCGATAGAAACTTGTTCATTTTTCCATCCATCCGTTTATCCATTCATTTTCAGCCACTTACCTTTGGACAGGATTGTGGTGGTAGCAGGATAAAGGCAGCAGTGTAATTCACATGAAGTTCTTGTCAGTGGTTGAACAAGGTGTGAAACCTCATTCCCCCAGTACCTTTCCGACATCAGCAATTGGGTGGCTGCATCCGGCAATTTTTATAACTATTTTTTGATGTATTTCTTTGAGATATTTTGTCCGTTTTTAAACAATTTGACCTGTTGAGGAACTGACTGGGATTGAAACGTCATCTTTTTTAACTTAATTTGTGGCTTGGAGTTAGTGTGTTGGACTAACTTTTTTCATTGACACTGCAACGTCCAAGTTTGCTTTCAGGACCATCTGATAGTGTGCAGTGTTATCACCATTTGCATGATTCACTGTGTCCTGCCTTTCTCTTTGATTGCAGGTTTTCATCCCTGTTTGAACCTTTGGAACAGGTATACAGACGTTTGCCTTTAGACATGGATGAAACTAGTCAGTTTCAAATATGCCATGGCCTCAAACAAAGTAGCATAGATACCCTTCTCAGTAACTACTTCCTCTGGCTTCTCCTAGGGGATTCCAAAGCATTCCCAGGCCACATGTGATATGAAATCCCTCCAGCATGATCTGGTCATCATCCAGGGTTTCTCACCAGTTGGATGTATGTGTAAAATCTCAGCCAACAGGCCCCTAGGCGCCATCCTAATCAAGGTTCTGAACAACTCCAGCTGATGTCTTTTTAACACAAATGAAGCAGTGGTTCAACTCCAAGAGCTTTCAGATGTGTGAATTCTTCACCCTGTTTTTAAAGTTACACCCTTTGAAGGAAACTCTTTAAATAGCTTCTAAACACAATCTCATTCTTTTGGTCCCTATCCAAAGCTTCGGACCCTAGATGAGGGTTGTTATGCTGACAAACTGGTAAATTGAAACCTTCACCTTCATGCATAGGCATGTTTTGATCACAGTCATCTGCTACACCGCCCACATTACAGACGATACTGCAGTGACCTACCTGTTGATCTCACACTCCATCTTACCTCTTATTATGTTTTCTTGTTATGATGACATTGTTCTCTTTTGTGCATCACCACATTATCCTTGAAAAAAACGTCAGTGTTGGTCAGAGACAAAGTGTCAATAGACATCACCTTTTAAAACAAGACATTTAATGGTGCATGTACCATTACACATGTACCATGTGCACACAGAACACGGGAGATTTCAAGCAACAGCTCATTAAGAGTTCAAAGCTTGGCCAGCAGTAACATCTCTCCACTTAACAGCGAACCTGCTGGCATTGCTCCCATCGCTGTACTCAATAATGTGTGCTGTGCGTGCATGAATGAATGCAGGCAGTGCTATACTGTTGCTAGCCAGGTGGTGTAAGTCCAGCTTGCATTTAAAACAGCGTTCAAACATTATGCTCTCTCATCTCCTGCAAAATTCTGATCATTTCTGCAAGTGATGGCCAGGCAGCTCCCAGCATGCCTTTCAGTTTTACATGAATGAGAGAACACATAAAAACAGGAAACTGGAGATTTACTTGTCATCCAGGGATTTGTTCTGGGAAGAAACAGGAACTAAGACAAAGACAGATACATGCTGTTTACTCCTACATCAGATTTTTGACAACCTATAAACTGTGGTTGCCTGTTATTGACATGAATGACGTGTACGCTCAAAACACCCTTTAGAGCAGAGAAGTGCTGCAAAATTGGGTGGTTTTGTCACCATACAGCACTTCCAGTTTATGTATAGCCATTTAAAAATATTGATTAGGTTGCTTTGTTAAAACTGTAGATGTTTTGTATTTCTACAGTTTGTTCTGTCTTGTGTATTCCACCACAATATGAATCCAGGCAGCTGATATATAGGATATACTGCACAGGCCAGGAGATGTCAAGTATAAATAATGAATCATAAGAAAGCAGAACAGGTGGTGGCGGTGCTGGAGTTTGTCAAGGATCAGCCGATGGTCTGCAGATGTGGCAAGCACGCTTCATTTACTGTATAAGGGTGTGTATGTGTTTGCTTTCCTGACTTTGATTGTAAAAGTATGTACTCTATACATAATCAAAACCCCTTCTCACTCAAGAGATGCACAAATGAAATTTTGATGAAGTCAGACCCAGACTTGTTTTCGTGGTCTTTTCTTATCTTCGTCAGAGCAAATAGCTGTGAGAAAGGTGGTGATTTACACAAATCTGCATGCATGTATAGCAAGGATGGAGGATGCACTTTATTTCTAATGTGATATTGTGTGTGTAGTAATGATGTGCGGATCGGCTCTGATGTCATCCAAATCCTCATGTATAAAAATATTTCCACTATTTAGGGTGGGACAGTGTTCAGATGTTAAAAGATAAAAAAAAAATAATCCTGGAAACATAGTTTATTTATTTATTTTGTCCATAGAGCTGAAATTCAAGGGGAGAGAGAAAAAGTGATTTTAGAAGGTCGGCGTCTTTGAAGTGATTTTAAGAGTCGAGGCTGCGATGATAAATTCCTTCTGCTTGTTGTAATCACTTGTGACTCAGCACCAAAGCCACTGACCACAGTGTTTCATTGCCACTCAGACTGCGGCTTGTGTGTGTGTGTGTGTGTGTGTGTGTGTGTGTGTGTGTGTGTGTGTGTGTGTGTGTGTGTGTGTGTTTCTGCAGAACCTTACTTTAGAGAAATAAAATTATGTTCTTGTTTATTTCATTGTGAATCATTTTAAATGATTTTTCTTTGATGCAGGTATGGAATTAGTTGACATTAGATCTTGACAGTTAAAGCATAGTTGTAAAGAAAGACAAAGAAAAAAACAAAGACAAAAATAAGTATGTAATTGAATGAAATTATTTTTTTTTTTGTCTTTTTCTATATTCTCTCAATCATATCTACTTGTTGCAACTATGAATTTACAGTCAATCCAAGTGCATTAGAAGTTCAGTATTAAAGTTTTGCATTTTGGGAAAACCTCTTATTTGCTTTTGTGTTGAAATTTTGATGAAAAGATTGATTCCACTCTCATGCCTGTGTGTAGGGCCAAGGTGTGATTAAATCTGTAAAATACAGAACATTGTGATGAAGGATTGTTATCAGAAAGCTAATGCACTGTACCGTGGACACTACTTATTGGTTCCATTCTGTTAAACTTATATAGTGGATAAATTCTATATCAGAATATGGAAGTAAATGTTATGCATTTTAAGAGGAGTGATTTCAAAGCCTAGCTATGTGTTTCCGATGCTAAATTTAAAGTCACTGTTAAATTATTGTTGGAACAACTGTTGTATATTTTACTCTTTCTACTTTTAATGTTTTGTTTACAAGATTAATAACTGTGTTTTACAGTTGTTTTTTGCTTCTTGCTGATACGAAGCACAGTGTAACTAATTTGATAGCTTGTCCACACTTAAGTATAGAAGTACGCAAATCATTTTCCAAAATCTTAGATGATTCTTTCAACACATGATGTTGTTTCAGAATGATTGTTTGTGTTATTTTATATACTCAATGAGAAAGTATCTGTTTCTGTTTGAAATAGTATCTTTGTACTGATGTTATTCCATCACACCCAATTACAACTATTTTCAACATCTGCAGGTGGTCTGGTGGTCTAAGGGCTAGGGCATATATCACATGATCCCAGTTTTTTACTCAAATTAAGGCAAAATGTGAAAACTCTTACAAAATTAAACAATTACAGCTCTGTTCGATTAATCCAATACAAATTAGTAATTAATTAAACATATTCTATTTACCTTTTCTGTCTCTCTCCTGGGATTTGATGGGAAATAGTGGGAGTTAATTCCAGAGCTTAGTATGATTACAAAAATAAGTCAAAGAACCAGTGAAATTTAAAATTTTGTTTTCCTAACGTCTGATATTTCGACATACATTGCTGTATGTTGATGAGTCATAGCCTATGTGTGTTTCTAAGTTATGAGTAAGTTAAGTTATGACTAAGTTATGAGTTGCCTGTGAATGTGAATATATATTGTATATGAGTGTTTTGGTGAGTGTCTATTGGCACTTGTCAGTTCTTTTAGTTGGTAAGGAATTTCTGTGTGTTTGTGTGTGCACGTGTGGGTGGGTGTGTGTGTGTGCGTGCATGCCTGTGTTTAAGATGCTCTGCTAGTTGTGAGTGTATTGGCTGGCGCTGACAGCCAGGGGCTCCAGGGTTGATCTAGTGTGAGTCTGCTGTCATCTCTCTATTGACTGGCTCTGCGGCTGTGACTTATTATAGTCATTCATCAACAACAGGTCTCTCTGCCTGTCTGTCTGTCCGCTCGCCCACCCTGCCTGTCTACCTGTTCATTACCAGGACACAGAGCTTCCACACTCTGCAGCAGAATTAAACACTCAGTGACTAAGCAAACCCTTTTTATTTGTCTCTGACTCCTTCACTCTGCAAGATGCAGATGCAGTATCTGTCTTGTATTCAGTACTTCTTCAGTCTATAGTAGAAATATTTATGGTGATAATCACATTCAACACCAGGCTGATGTTATATTATCTTATTGTCCATAAATTCGATGAAGATACCAAAAGAAAGAATGCTTTATTCTGCTCTCTTTAAAGAAATTCTACTTAAACACTTGTAAATATTTACTTAGGACATGCATTAATACACATTTATCACTCTAGTAAGTAGTTCTGCTATTTTATTTGTCCTCCTCATACCATATTCTTTGCTCATACTGTACGTACAAAGGTCAATGAAGACTTGCTGCAATATGTAACACTTAGACACTTCAGTTTACCTGTTCATTGTTTTGTTTCTGCTCCTTACATGTGCATGTCACTTCTTCAACAACAGTCTCACTCCCAGTCTTTCTATCTGTTTCTCACCAGAACTGGACAACCCCGAGGCCAGGGTGACAGAGATCCACGCGCTGGTGCATCGACTTCCTGAGAAGAACAGACAGATGCTGGAGCTGATGATGAAACATCTGGCCACGTAAGTGCAGTCATTGTTATTGTGCTGAATCAGACACTGTGCACTTAGGAGGCAGCACAGTATTTAATTTGAGCTGTTACTATGTATTGTTGATAGCAACAATGAATCTCTCCTTTCCTTTCCTTTCCTCCCCTCTTCTCTCCTCTCCTCTCTTCCCCTCTCCTGTCCTCTCCTTTTCTCTGCATTCACACTGCTGTAAATGCTCCTTAGCTTGATTTCTGTTGTTGTCCATCTCCAGAAAGGATTAGTACTCAGTGTAATCTCTGCATTAAGGCAGTGTATTCTGAAAATAGAAACCCATCCAGCAGCCACCAGATCAAATCTATTTTCTCCACTTATCCCTAGAAGAGAAGTCGAGGTTTAGGTGCAGGTCTTCCTGTGGATGTAGGAGCTGCTATGATTACAGGCCAGTAAGGACTAGCTTGGTGATTTGCAGGTCAAAAGATGTCTTGGTGTCTAGGTTAAAGCATTGCTAAATTTGGTTTTTCATTCATCTAGTTTACTGATGAATTTTGTTTTAACAGGATTTATGTGATTAGATTTAAATTTGATGCAAGTCTTAACTTAAGTAATGAATGCTTTTGAAAAAAATAATTATATCTAACATAAATGTCGAAAAAACTTTTCAAATAATTTTATCCCAGTTTTTACATAGGCTTTTAGATATCTATTCGCCTGCAAATCAGCAAATCACTGCTTTTCAGGAGATAATAGGATGCCACTTACCCTTGAGCTGATTGGAATTCACTGTTTTGCTCAAGGACCTTTTAACAGGGCAGATGCTTATGAGCAATCTGGATGATTAGGTTCAACGAATCTGTTGTAAGACTTCTGGAACCGTCTCTTCTTTTCATACAGTCCATTCCCTAACAATTGACTCTTCATTTTCTTTCTCCCAGGGCTTCACATCCAACCTCTGCCTCTACTTTTTGGCATCAAAATATTGCCCAGAATCAAAGAGGTTGACTGTTTGTAAATGAGATAGCCCCAAGCTGCGGCAACTCTTAAGTAAAAAAAACACAGCATGACACTGTTGGCTTATGTGTAATAACTCCTCTAATGCAGCCAACTGGCATTGTGTTTTCACTCTAAACCCACATCTAAGCCCTCTGGCTTTATCAGGCTTTTCTTCAACAGCAGCAGCATGATATAATGTGTGACAAAAGGGGCGTCGGCCATGTTTATACAAAATCCAGGTGAATACAAATGCAGGTATTTTGAGAACCTTTACCTGGGCTTAGAGGATTACACTTGCCGACGGTCATCATCATCATTATCGCCGGCTTATAGGTCTGATGTCTGGGGTGTGGTGGGGTGGGGGCTCTCTCCAGGGAAACATTTGTAGCGTTGCTCTTGGTTGTTCAGCAAATATGAAAGGTGCCACAAACAGTTGAGTAAAAAATGTAAAAACAGACCTAACTGCAAACACACCACCACAGTGGGTTTTTGGATTTAATGTTGTGCCCCCCCCGTTCTCTCTCTCTCTCTCTCTCTCTCTCGTCCCTCAACAGTGTGGCCAGTCACCACCAGCAGAACCTTATGACCATCGCTAATCTGGGTGTTGTCTTCGGGCCAACTCTGCTGCGCCCCCAGGAGGAGACGGTAGCAGCCATCATGGACATCAAGTTCCAGAACATTGTCGTGGAGATCCTCATAGAGCACCATGAAAGGGTAAGAGTTTGTGAGTGTGCATGTGCATACAAACGAATAACACAAACAGCAGCGTGAGGTGATGTGGTACAGGCCTAAATGAATCCCTTTGTCAAGCGGATTAACTTCTGTGTAAATGCGCATTAAGCCAACATTTAATGCACCCGACGCTTTATATGTGAACACCTGCTACACACACACATACACACCCAGAACACCTCTATATACTAGACTGCATATACACTTCAAAGCCACTTTCCCCCTATAGGTCCAAGCAGCTTATTGGCCAGTCAAGCTGCTTACATATGTCACCATGGCAACAGATAGCTCAACGTTACTGTTGGAGACTCCTGCATTGCGCGCACACACAAGTGTGTTCATCCACTGAAGGAAACAGACACAGAGACAAATAACACAGACAGGAGAAGTGTTCGTTGAAAGGATGACACACACACACACACACACGCACGCACGCACACACACAGGAGATGTGATGTGCCCCCTCAATCTCCCAGACTTCTCAGGCAACAGCTGTGTCTGTGCATGTGATAGAATGGTCCTGCGTCCTTAAAGAGATCTTGCATGCTCGTATACTGTAATGAAACATTTGTGCATTTCATGAGATCCTGCCTATGAAATTTTACTTTGCTTTTTTGCTGCCAAAACAATAAATCCAGTGTGTTTAAAATGGGTTTTTCCAGCATTCCAGTTTTTTATTCTTCCTCTTTTCCTTCTTGAGTGGAGCTATGGGTGTGGAGCAGGCTGAAAAAATGGGAAAAAAACACAATGGCAGATGAGTGGATGTGGGAATAATGATGCTTGCCTTGGCAGCAGAACAGCATTAGTTGTGGAAATTTTTTTTTTGAAAAATACTGAGACGCACAATTATTAAGGGGAAAAAAAACTTGAAACACAGTACACGTATATTTTCATCACAGCGTGAGATTTTTAGCATTTTGCCTAATCATGCATCAAAGAGTAAAAGTAAAATTTAGCAATGTCACAGTCAGTGCCACAAATCGTAGACTGAATGTCCCCTGTTGTTAAGGTTTTGCAAAACGCAATTACTCTCGGTTAAAGTGAGCAGCTCGGTTGCTATGTGTGCCAGAGCCTAAGCTGTAAAAGTTGGAATTCAGATGCATGAATCCAGAAATTAGTTTTAGTATGAATACTGTATCAGCTCCCATATTATACCCTCTTTCTTTTCAGAGAGCAAAGAGGCAAGAATTATTAACTAGACACTAAGTGACTCATACTGTTGGACAACTGGTGGTTTAGTATGTCAGGTTGCTTTTTTTAGTACTGTTTCTGTATCAAATCACAAGCTGGCATATTGTTGCTTGGGTGTGAATGTTTTAACATTTGAGCACAACGCTGTGATCACTGTCCTACATGTGTTAAGATAAAAGAAGCTACATTGCCCTGAAGTCACATATGAGAAAATAAATTGGTTGACATTAGCAAGAACATGCTGCAGACATGTGGTTTAACATTTCACTGTTGTCATTTTTTTCCTTTTTTTTTTTTTTTGCACTTTATACACTGTTGCTTTGGTTACACTCAAACCTAGCTGTCTTGTTTGCACAGATATTCAGGGATGTGCCGAGTTCTGCAGGAGGTTCGACCAACCTTCAGCTCAACGTGGCCAGGAGGAAAAGCACTGAGAGCAAAGCCCCGTCCTGCAGCGAGAGGCCTCTCACACTCTTCCACACACCAACACATTCCCAGAAAGGTGAGCTGAACCTGTTTTCTGCCCCTTAGTTCTCATTCAGTTACAGTTTGCTAACATCTGCCGTGTGTTGCTGTATGATTGGCTGAGGGAGGAAAGAAACTGTCTACAACCACCACTTTCTGTTGAAAAGCATAAACAACAGGCTGTCAGTGGTTAGATTGTCAGCTTATGACCAGAGAGAGTTCACACTGATCAACAGAGGGATGGTTTCAGAGCAGCAAAAGGCATGTCGGTATAGAAGTGGCTATTTGCAGAAAAATAAACGACACGTTTCTATCTGAAAACACCAGGGAGTAAATCTCTCCTCATTCTTGCAGGTGAAAAGAGGAACAGTGTTGTCAACGCCGCAGTCAGCGAGCTACAGCAGCCGGTTTCCTCCTCAGCCAACTGCAACAGCAGCAGCAGTAGCAGCAGCAGCAGCCAAGGCCGAACCCCGAGGCACAGCCTGACCAGCAACGACGGAGAGCAAGACACCCGGCAGATCCGACCCAGCTCACTGTGAGTGGGACAGAGCAATAACATACAACCGAAGTTAACCTGTGTAGTTCCTCACAGATAGGTCCTGTTGTTGACAGTTTTTATTCATCGACCAAATAATGACAGTTTATTTTGAATAATGAAAAATAGGTCAAATATTTAAGAAAGTATCATTCACTGTACGGATACAGTTTATTGTTTATTTAATCGCCATGTAATTTTCATGGTTTCCCTTTTTATCTTATTTCCTACAACCAAAAACATCTCTAAGCTATCCTTATTTACTGTGAGCAAAAGTTAAGACTGTCTAAGAGGAAACAAATAAACTTTTGGATGTTTGTGGGAATAAAAATGAATTGAGTAGTGTCTTGTTAAAAAAAAAAAAAAAAGAAAAAAGTATTTTCCATAGCAATTCCAGACAATACTGACGGTTATGTTTAGAGTAGAGCTCAGGGAAGTTTGTACAAAAATCATCAAGACAGGAGACATACAAACAATATTAAGATGTCAAGAAAACCAAAAATAAATAAAAGATTTACAGCTTAACAGATGTTTGGGACTGAGGGGTGAGGGGTAGACAGAGTTTGGACCCATTTGGATATACAAAGAGACATATTGTATATGCACACATGTGCAAACATGAACTTCAAAAGCACTCACAAACACATGGGTTCAAGAATGTACACACTTACACACTTTTTTCACGCACACAGACACTAACAGGCGCAGGAATGCTTGAGCACACACACACACACACACACACACACACACACACACACACACACACACACACACATGTCAGCACACACGTGCAGCTAAGAGCTTAAGCAGAAATAGTCTTGTGACGAGCAGGTTGTTGGTTTAAATCCCAAAAGTATCTGGGGTATATTTGCAGCAGGGAACTGAACTCCCTACTGCACTAACAATAGAAGTGTGTTTTTGTACACAAAAATCACATTCACATGCACACACACACACACACACACACATACACACACACACACACACACACACACACACACAAATGTATGGGGTAGCAGTTATACAATTTGCATGTCTTTGCATCACAGTTTGCCTGCTGTTCAGGCTTTCTCAGTGTCTGATCAGCAGTTTACATAACTAACAAAGACCAACTGAAAGAAAAATATTTTCACAGGTCTGAGCAAGCCTCTCTCCCTCTGAGAAGTCCCACATGGGACATGCCTCTCTTGGTTATTAGGTTATTAACAGGTGGCAACACACACGTCTGCACACAGTGACATGAGGCCAAGTATGCACACACATACACACACACACACACACACAGTGTCCTCATTTCTGTCTGTCAGCATGAGGTTGTGTGTTCCATGTTGTTGTTTCTATGAGCCACTTAGGTGTTGACATACACCTTGTTGGACCAAGACAAGACACTGTAAACACTACCAATCATCTCATTTACTGACACGAGCCCAGCAGACCTACAAGTACAATCTGTCGCCAAGATGATTGCACATTACCACTGATTACTTTTCTCCTTCTGGCTCCCCTCTGCCACCTCCACTCCCTCTCTTTTGTATCCATTCTTTGATCTCTCATTCACAGATAGTTAGAACAGGTTTGTGTTTATTTTCTCACCTGTCAATGTGCATTATGTGTCACTGTTATTTATAATTTTTCTGTTGATACACTGCTCTCTATGTCCGCTCACATATGGCATTCTCCTCTCTTCTCTTCCTCATCCCTGATGAGGACATAAGGTCGTAATGTGACTGATAGAAATTACTTAGCTATTCTTCTTAATGTGTGAATAACAGAGAGTGGACTATTGGTTCTGCATATTATTGCCCTTTACAACAGAATCAGAATTAACATTAATATACAGAGTATTGGAATTATAAGATCAATATTTTTAAGCATGAAACTTTGTCTTTTGTTGCTGTATACACTGAGATAGTCTCTCTAAATGGAAGACCTCAACTGCAGTACATTTACAATACTGTAATAACTGCAGAGATGAACTGTGTCATGTCTGCAAGTCCTGCAGTGATACCAGCTGAAATGAAGTAAGCTACATTTGACTGCTGCTACTTCTTCTTCTTCTTCTTCTGCTATATTACTGCTGCTGCTGTGCCATAACTCTAAAAAGTGAGGAAGTGTTCATATAAGCCTCTTGACAAGTAGTTATATCCTCTGAATGTAACAAAAGCTGTCACCAAAGTTTAAAAGTTATGGTTCTTTAATAATGACAGACATGCAAAATCTAAACTTAATGTACAACTGTATGTATAAACATTTTTTGGCATTTCTTCAGACAGAAAATTGATACAGTGTGTTGTCCATAACTGCTTGTTGGTGATGGTGATTGACCAGAACTATTAAATAAATGAACTGCAGCTCCTATTAAGGTCAGAGACATAGCTCAGAGAGACATCCAAGAGCACAGAGGGCATAGAGGAGGCAGAAAAGCTTTTCAGAGAGTATTTCCATTATGAGTCACATTAAAGAACAACCTAATGGTCAGGGAAGGGCATGAAATGGTGAATGATGATAATAAGTTCACAAGGTTCTATCCTTATTTCCTTCTTTTCTCCTCTTAGGGTCACACTTATATGGTATAGAGCCCTGTCAAGTGTTTTATACACATGGCTCTTTATGTATGCATTTATGTATTAAATGTATGCATGTGTGATCAAAGAGTGCTAGATTCTCCTCCATTAACTCAGTGTCAGCTCATTTCGATGGAAAGCCCTGCGCTCTTTGCATGAGAAAAGACACACGGCAGAGGATTTTATTTTCTGTTCAAAGGCAGAACTGATAGAAGCAACCACAGTGAAAACAGAGACTGAAAGACTGAAGGAGGGGAAACCAAAGGGTGATGGAATCAACCTCAAACAAAGAACATCTGACAGTGATCAATGTTGGATGATTTAATTAAGCAGATTTTCATATTAAATAGGTGTTTTGCTACTCATTTTTTTGTGATTGATAGGTGATGGTGATACAGTGAGTATTCTGTGATAAAAGGTTTCATATTTGCCATCAAAATACTGAATGATAGGGTTTTTTGTTTTTCTTTAATAAAGAAAAGAAATATCAAATCTCATCAAAAATACTCAAACAGATACATTATTAGCTGAGAACTGCTTCTTTATCTTACATTTATACATACAGAGTCTTTTTGGTGTCAGTATGATGATCATGAAAAGGATAGCAATCCCTCAGACCGCTCTTCGCCTCTGTTAGGTAACCAAAATAAAAAAAATTAGTTGAGGAATCAGTCCAGCACGTATTTTGTTTGTACACAATTGCCAAGCTGAGGATGAATCTAGGGCAGAGGACGGGATCATTTTGCATCTTATTGAATTAGATGATGTGTGGCTCTTTGAATTGCTGCACATTATGTAACTCCCTTTATTTTAACCTTTAAATCCAGCAAAAAGAAAAAGAGGATGGGTTAAAGGGGGTAAAAGAAAAGATGTTTGGGGGCTTCTGGAGTCTGACCTGGGGTATGACCTAAGTTTACTCACAGGTCAGGAGGTGATTTGAACCTGCCGGTCACAGTTTACTGAAAACAGATTTAACCACATCTTTACGAGCGTTTGAAAGGCATGCAAACCCTCTGCCATAACTAACATAAGGCTTTGATGACAAAAACCACAGCTCTTGTGTTCTGCAGTGAAAATGAGAAAAAAAATATCATAAATATATCATTTAATATGGCCCAAGTGCTCACTCTGAGTTTTCTTAACATATTCTGATGAGGATATAGACCCTAAACATTAGTTCTGGTGGAGGTTTTATTCCAAGCATGAGTTTAACTGCAGTCAAAAACAGCTGTATTTAAACATATGTACCATTAGATACTAAACATTAGTTCCCATTACAGCTGTTCTCAAGTGGAAGAGGGGAAACAGTAGCTATCATGAAATAATACAGTGGAAACTCAGATCAGCTTCAGTACTAACACTTAATGTGCAAAGTGATAGATTTTAAGTGTTGATAATTAGCAGAAGCTCTACTTAATTATGGTAGTGATAGTAATTGTGTGTGTTGACTAACAGCAGCTGTTCAACAAAAAGTCCTTTGTCTGCTTCAAGTTCACCTATGAATACAGTGAAAAATATTTTTTACAATGTTGCAGCACCACATTAGTCTTGTTATAGTCAAATGAACAGCCAGTGTTTGTCTACTCATAATAAGGTTGAACAATTTAAAGGTGCAATACACTGATTTTACATGTGAAAAACAAATGACACTGTTAAAAGAAAGTCTTGAAACCCACACTGGGACTGTGAAATTTGAAAGGCATGGGTCTTACCAGGCAGGGATGGTTTGTTAAGGATACGGATAGCATTATGGATAATGTAGTATCCAGTGGTTTTGGAGCTTCACTCATAATTTGCTTCTGCTGCTTCTATTTTTGACTATTCTCCAGCTTAATGGAAGTGAATACTAACTTGATGATGTGCCCCTTTTGTAGATCCCAGAGGAAAAAAATGATTTATTAAAACCCATTTACAGAATAAAATGCTGCCAAGCTAATTTTTTCTCAGTCTTGCCGAGTTAGACGTGTGCCAAACATAGTTTTCCAAGAAAAGCCAGCCTGTGCCCTCATCACAGACAAGAGAAAGGAACAAAATTCAGAGGTTAAGAACTGGGTCTCTAAAAGCTTCACATCACTCTGAGGCAGATGTTATAATTTGTTTTAAAGCGAAAAAGACCTGAATTTTATTTTATTTATTTATTTTTTACACCTTTTACGTGCTTTCACATACAAATTATATCCCCATGACTCTTTCGAGTAATGCAATGGACTTGACCTTGGACCTGATGTACTAAGATAAAACATCTCTTTCTGTCTTGCTTTTGTTTCATTGGGGAAAGTCAGTGTTTTTTTTTGTTAAATTTATTCCTGCTGTCTGTTTGGCATTTCAACGAAAAGGGGGAAAAAAGCCAAAGAGAAGAGAAGTAAAGAGCAAGTCTTGAATGCAGAGTAGAGATAAAGAGATGTAAAATTTAACTAGCACCATGGAAAACATTCTCTATTGTGACTATAACGTTTTGTAGAAAACCTGTCATAGACATATTTCCACCCCACAGCATAACATCCATGTACACACACACTCCCTCTCACACATATGCAGTGCCAGTCACCAGATTGCATGTGTCTATGTCTGCTGCCTTTACTGCTTCTAGAAATTTTTCTCTCATTCCCGTTTTATTTTTCCTTTTTTGTTTGCCTTCAACACAATGCCCACACAGTCCAACTCTCTCTCTCTCCCTCGCTCAGGGATTCAACTGAGGTTTTTCGATGGGTTTTAAAGCTGCAGCCATGACAACAATCAGTGTTTTGTGTTTATTTTTTGAGAGACATTCAGTTCAGAGAAAGCTCTGTGCAGACTTCCTCTCTTTGACATTTTGTGTCCTCTGCTGTCCTCAGACCTGTGCTGTAAATATCACTGACCGCCATCTCTAGCTTCACAGTCATGAGTGTATTGTTATTCCAACTGAATGAGTGTAAAACAGCATATTTTTACTTTCCCAGCTGATGTTTGCTGCAGTTTGCATTAAGTCTCATAAAAGCCAGTTTTCAAAAAGTGGCCTGAATAATGCCAGTCGCTAATAGACACCAGGTAGAAAAAAAAAAAAAAACCTTGAAGGGATGAAATTACTACAACAGGCCACATTCACTATTATGCTGCTCTCTCTTTCTTTTTTTTTCAAATCAAAATACCAGTTTCGTCTACATCAGATTATATGACTACCAATAATCTGGACGGCAGAGAGACTTTTAATGTGAAAAATCTGCTTGAGCTGTTGAGTTGCATTCACTGTAGGTCAACATTAATCGGGAAGAACAGAGAGGGGGAAAAAGGACTGGAGTTAATTTGTGAATGAAAACGCTGTTTGTGTTAGAAAAGAGAAAGTGAGAGCAGCAGAGTGGTGAGTATGAGATGACTGTTGTTGCACTGAAGGGGTTAGTGCCGTTACTGAAATGATCAAGGCAACAACTAAATATTTAGAAAATTATCAGTTTGCATTAAGGAAGCAGGTTAAAGTAGGAATAAAAGGCCAAACTAAGGCTTGGTTCTCTCTGCCACTTGGGTGGATCATTTTTTTAAGCATTCACGTGCAGAGTAACAGTGTCAGCGCCTCATTTGTATAGAGAAGTGCAGACTGAGGGAGGAAGCAGCATAGTGTAACCAGCCTAACTAGTCTAATCTCTTCCCTGTCCTTTACTTTAATCAGCATGTGTAATTGTGAAAACAAAGATGTAGTGCACAATGATGCCTAAAATTGATGATCTGCTCATTACTGAAGTATTTCTGAGAGGTTTTTTTGCACCTTTGTGTTCTTTCTGGTGCCCAAACGTGGTATTTGCAGGTGATAAAGATTTAGTGTGCAAAGAGCCTTTAGGCAGCAGAAGAAAAATTCTTACTGAAAGAATCTCAGTTTCAGGGTTTTAAACTGGAATTTGTCCCTGTAAAAACAGCTGTGATCCACAGGAGAGCTGTCACTCTGGCAAACATGCAGACAACAATACAGACACAAGTCTTATTGCTTTTAGTGTTAAATCTGTAAAACTGCTGAAAGTTGCCCGTTAATTTTAGATACATGCTGCTGTTGTAGGCAGCCTTCAAATGTGCCTTTGCATTCACTTTTAATGAGATGGAAGTGTGTGTGCCTTTGCATTAGCGTCTGTGTTGTAGTGAGTGTGTGGGTGTGTTATGACAAAGTGAATAAATGGCCTGTCAGGAGGAGAGGAGAGAGACAAGAGATCAGTTTAATAAAATCAGCTGTCAGATGTGTGATGGGGAGACTACGTTCTTTATTTATTTGTGTGCAGTATGCTGGCAAACGAAAAGTGTTATCTAAGAAAGGGGAAAGTTCACTCTCTTTAAAGCAGGAGAAATAAAACACTTATTTGTATTGAGTTCCATTCTAGTGAATGGGAAAGTGGTCTCACACTGTTGGATCCCACTGTAGTTAAAAATATCTTGATTGTCAGCTGAAAATCGCCTTTTCCAGCAGCTCTACTGAATGGAGGGAAAGAAGATGAGAGAGAGCACATTGACCAGGAATGAGTGACAAATGGAGAGATCGTTGGGGCAGCCGATCAAATTGACAGTTTAATGAATAAATAAGGCACACAACCAAAACCTTTTGCTGTATTTTCTTAAAGATGGATGTCAAAAATACAAAGCAAAATCCCACTACAATGAAAAGAAATTAATTCATTAAGGTGAAGGACAGACAAGACCTGTTGTACATTAATAAAATCTCTTGAATGTGCTTGATGGGGCATGTTTACTCATATGGTCCTGTTAGTCATTTGCACTGCAGTTTCAATGTGTAATATTGTAATATTGTGATCTCTCAAAGAGAAGTGTCTGTCAGTTCATTTTCACAGTGCATCACTGAAGTAAAAGGATTTATGTTTCCAGTCTATTTTGGATGTCAGTCAGAGCTCCATCTGCATCACACTCAGTTCAAAATATAACAAATCTTGAGAATTTAAAAGTCAAGTCAGATTCAGTTTATAAGGTTTATAATCTTTCCAATATTCACAAAATGCTGTCAACGCAAACATCCATCATTCTACCCAGAATTGATCATGATACTATCAAAAGCTCAGAAAACAGCCATTGAATGGACTGTGTGGAGAGACTATCTTCAAGGTCAAAAAAAGGAAATTTCCACCTTGAATCTGTTTCACAGCCATCCCAGTTAGTTGGCAACATGTGATTCCACTGCAGAGTTGAAGCCAGTGTTATCTGCAGGAGTACACTGGTGGAAACCGCAGATGGACTCCTTCCTGCACGTGTAAAGAAAATACATGTATCACTTCTCTTTTTTGTGTTTTTGAATGAGTGACTTCATCAATTGTGGTTATTCAAGTGACCGTCATAATCCCAAATCATGTGTTAGGCTTTAGCAGCGTCACTATGGCAACCATATTCCACATCATCACATCCAAGACAACTGCCTGACCTGACTTTGCTATTCATGAGTATGCAGAGTATCTGTTTATTTATTCAAGTCATGAACTGACCAAATCAGCATTTTTATATAAACAAAGGATTAAGTGACTATGTGTAATTTCAGATGACTCACTTTTAGCGAGGAACCCACCAAGACTCTGCAGCTCCCCTGAACTCACTTTTTTTATAATCTTTAAGATTTATTTTTACGGTGTAAAGCTTTACTGTTTTGGCTCAGTCTCACAGCTCTCATTGTGCTTGTTTCCAGCTGCAACAGATGTGAAAAGCTCTAACAAACCCACTTAATGCTGCCATTCCAACATCAACAGCAGCAACATGTATATATACATACACGGATGCTGGATACTTACATCTTACATGTAGGGTGCAATACATTGCCTTCATAGCTGCACAGTCACAGTTTCAGATGTTGTGCAGGCGCATTTATAAGCCAATCAAGTTTTCTTTAGGATCTTACTGTTGCTTAACAGCTGATTATTTCAGAGAAGTGAAGATCACGGCAGTGTGAGAAAAAAAGACTTAAAAGACTCTTAAATTCTTAGGATATGAGATCAAGAAATGTGACAAAATGGTCAAAATCTTACATTGATCTTAAACTGAGCTCAATAGTGTCCAGGAGAAATAGACCAGACCAAGAAGAGATCTTATTTTTGAATTTTCCTTTCCTCTGCGAAACCTTTACCCTTTCATGACTAGCTTTAGCTTAAATAGCACCATTTAGGTCACTTGTTGCAACAAAAAGTAAGTGATTATAGGCACAATCTGAGTGCACTGAGTGTATTTTAAACTGAATGGACTGATCAGTTAAATCTATTCGAAGGTCAGATCCCTGTTGATTTTAGATCTTAAATCCCCTCTGTGATCAGAAGAAAAATGCTTGAGAAGCAGTTTCAAAGCCTTTAGACGAAGGTGAGAAATTATCTGTGAAGGTCTGCAGACAAGATTTCTTACAGAGAATTATGTGTGTAATTGTCTCCAATTAGAGGTATTTAATATTGAGCAAGTGGCTGCATGAATAGATATGCTGTATGTTGAACACTAAACGGCACCTCCCTTGCGTAATCCAGGCTTTTAAGGCTTACTCAGTATTATTTTAGTTGATGTCAGGCAGAAGAAGGACATTATAGAGAAGCAGAGGCAGCAGAAAATATCTTTGAGTCTTCCTGAGTTTTGACAGTGCTGCAGCATGAATGCAAAATGGTGGGCGTTCTTCTTCCCCATGACTCTGCTGCACTTGTTTATGTCACAGTCTTCTGATTTTCTGTGATATCTATGTATGTGTTAATCACTTAAAAATTATTTTCAAGAAAAATCATCTCAAAGCTTGTTACACAACTTGGTCTTGCAAAAACCATGTTGAATGACCATTTGCAGTAGATGGACGAGCCAAATCTAAATATTCTTTTCGTCTATTAACATGTTAGTCCTGCTGATTTGGCATTACATGTCATTGCAATGTCTACAGACTGTAAAATGCAGCATGTAGTTCATATATTGACCAGGTACCAGAACCAAAGTGTTGTAAAGTGTATCCCTGGTGGAGTCATTTGTTTTGATTTTAAAGCTCACTAGAATGAACTGTTTTCTTCATCATAGCTATTAGCCTTCAGCTCAGGTTGTTATTTTAGTCAGAGGTGGAGCACATTAAGCCCCTCACATTACCCTTTGAGAGCTATTAAGGAGTCAGTTTCTCCCTGCGGCTAAATGTTTTGAGTTTTGTTTTATTTTAAGTGTTTTTTTTCTGCCCTGCAAGCTTGGAGGTCTTCTCTTTATATGTCTTTTGTGTGCTGAAAAGCTAATGCAAGGGGACCTCAGTGAGAGGGGAAAACCGATTAGTAACATAAACTTCCTTAAGGTCTAATGTCTAAAGTAATATCATGTGAGTTAAAATAGCAAATCCTGAAATGTTGTAGTACTGAACATTTTGGTTAATTGATTGGGACCAATATTCTAATCTTGGTTCTCATTTTATTGTCTGTTTGCAGGCTCAACCCAAAGAGTCGTGGCAGCATCCCAACCAGGTAAAAAAAATGTGTCTTTAATTTAAGAAAGTAAAATTTTTCACCACTGATAATGTCCAGAACTATAAGTAGGCGTGTGTGATTTTTTTTCTGTGTAATTTTGTGTGTATGTCTTCTTCAGTGCAACGTCTCCCAGCCCCACCTCACCACGTTCTCCCTCCTGGCCGATGTTTTCAGCCCCGTCAAGTCCTCAGCCGATGTCCTCCGCCTCCAGTGACTCCTCTCCCATCAGGTTGGTCACTATTGTTTGTGTGATAATAATAATTATAATAATAACCAGAAGGCCACTATCAGCTGATCTGAGATGGCGCCCAGGCTCATATGGAGCTAGAAAATCCTTGATATACATAGGAGTGTGGTTGTTTAAAGCCTTAAGAGTCAGAAATAAAATGTTTAAAAACAATAAAAAGACATACAGAAAGCCAGTGGAAGGAGACCAGAATTGATGTTACATGATCACGTTTTCTTGAACCTAGCAACAGAACTGTGGACCAATTGAAGGCAATGTAGGGAAGCCTGAGTAATATCTGTGTAGAAGGCATTCCTGAGCTCTAGCTGTGAAAACATAAAAGCTTCAACAACCATGTGTAAATCGTGAGAAGATAGAAAAGGACTAGGACTAAATTAATGTGGAAGAAGCGGGACTGACTGATCCAGATTAAGGAATATCTGATTGAAAAAATTAGGAGTGGCAAACAAGTTAGGGAAGTTTTGGGATGTCCAGCAAGTTAAATCAGAGATGCAGTTGGTAAGTTGGGTTAGGCTCCTAGGAATAGTGTACTGTAATGGGATATATAACTGGGTGTCATCAGCATAAGAATGATACTGTACATTATAGTTACCAATGAGCTGACCTAAAGTCAGCATAAAAGCAGACCCAAGATTGACCCTTGAGGGACTCCATGACTGAAATGGGAAACTGAAAATTGGGAGTTTCCAACAACCACAGAGAAGGTCCTATTAGACAGACAGAAGTGTTGAGAATTAAGAGCAGAGGAGAAAAAAGGAAATAGATGAAATTTCTTTATCTCTTTTACAGAGCTGTTGTAGTGCTAGGAAATTTAACTCAAGCACTCGTCAAGTACCATTCAGTAGATTATTGAATGCTGTTAGCGATATGCTAATATACTATCATTTACTTAAGTAGCACTCATTAGAAATAACAAGGTCATTCAAAAAAAAGCTTTTTAATCTAGAAGCTGCAGGGTACTTAAGCAAGACACTTCCTCCCTACAAGCTTGAGGGAGCTACCATGTAGTGGACCATGACTTCTGACCTTCCCCATGAAAGGAGAGAATTTAAAAGCTAAACTGCTCCTCGGGGGATCAATATACCATCTATTTTTACACAGATTAAGCAGCAGTCATTCTTATATAAGCTTACCTATTTAAATTGGAATATAAATGTACCATATGTGGGTACAGTTACTTAACTTGACCTTGGCAGACAAACTGTGTCTGTCACTACATTTCAGTGCTTCAAGTTTCAAGCTTCAAGTGTCCCCATGCTGCAGCAGAGGCTGTGAACAGCTTGTCATCCTTGCTACTGCTTTGCACCCTCAAAATCCCAGCCTTTCCTCCAACCACTAATCTTTACATGGAAGTTAGCAGGTACTGGGGCCCACCAGTATAAGCTATAGGAATACAAAAAAATGACTAGCAAGAGAAGAGAACTGTAGTTTAAATATAAATTATATAGTCATTATGTGTCCAGTAAAAAAAATCCATAACAGTCCAGCAGGAACACGTCATTTAAGTCTGACAACATCTATTATCATGTGCGAAATATGGCCACTTGGTACTTATAAAACAGTTCATATAAAGTAATGACCTGTCTGTGGCTTCTGTAACTTGAGGTGTTATTTTAGGTGTAGTTTCAGATGTCTAAATGAAACATTGTTGAACATCTTTCTATCTTTCTTATTGTCTCCAGTATTGCGGGCAGGAAGGCTCGAGCATTGTATGCCTGCAAGGCAGAGCATGACTCTGAGCTGTCTTTCATCGCTGGAACCGTCTTTGAGAACGGTGAGTCAGGCTTTGGACTTGCCAGCAGAAAGGAGAAAGGAAAGAATGTGGGTTGGTGTTTGTATAAAAACAAACAATTACTGTCGAAACAAAAAAGTCAGCTTTGGGAATTTGCTGGACTTAATTTATTTAGCCACAGTGCCAGATTTCATCGCCAGGGTTCAAAATATGTTTAAAGTTATCCAAACGGTCAATGGTTTTGGCTCAAAAGATTATAACTGAAAGGCTTTTAACACCATTTTCCCTTGGCTACCATTTCAGTACCGAAATTTAATGGTTCCCTGTCATTTCTCCCCAAAGTTTTTCCTTTAGTGTTCATACTAGAGGAATGAGGAAGGTGCATTGGAGTTATATACAGAAGCCTTTTAATTGGTATCATGCAGTTAATTACTTGGAGCCTGAATCCATAGCATGTGTTTACGTGTGTTTCTGTCCAGCACTTGTCCTCATAATAAGCTTTGATATGCACTTGCTTTTATTGCATATTAGAGGCTGGCAAGCAGACTGGACTGTAACAGATGCAGTCGATTGCAATGCATTGCTTTTTGCAACGCAGGCAAGAACTTAATATCTTTCAGATGGAGGAGTCGTTTGCTTTATACAGGAAAGTGTTGAAAATATTATTTCTATTTTTCAGTGGCTTCCTTTTTTCTTTCACTTTTATTTTCCTTTCCACCTCCGCTAACAATATGAATCTCATCGGTCTCTGTAGTCCTCTCGTGCCTCATTTCAGTTTCTCCAACCGTGAGCTCCCAAAACTGTGAATCATGTTTATCTTTCCACAGTTTTCTTTTGCTCAACTCCTCCAATGAGGACCAGATTGGCACAAATGTAAGGATAGTAGAACTACTTAAGCAGTACTTGTGTTGCTAACACTTGTTATCAGGCCAGAAAAACAGTTGAACTGAGTAACTGTTATGGTACATTGTAAATCCCTGCAGAAAAATTCAGTTTCCCTGAAAGGAAACACACACAATCACAGGATTGGTGGGGATTCACTTTTTTGGTCATGACGGTTGGCACATACTCGTGTCTCAGACTCTAGGACCCTAAATAGAGTTAGCAGGGTAAAGACCGTTGAGAGTTATATAATGCAGAGCACTGTCACCGGAGCCCTTTGGGTCAAAATGTGACCTTGGGGACATGTAATCCCCACAGTGGCATCTCAGTACCCCTGTATGCTCATGGCAAGCCAAGGACAGAGCATCCCAGCTGTCCCCACAGAACACAGACTGCAGCCTCACAGTCATAAGAATCTGTTACAGTATTTTTTTTTTTTTTTAACATTTGTTTATGTCAGACAATAGACTGTATATCAAAATGGATGTAGACGCTGGGTCTGAAAAGTGAAGCCAATGCTGAAGTGCCTTAAACCTGCATTTTATCTAATGACCATCAGGTTTCAACACTGGTTGCAAAAAGACATCTAATTGTATTGAAGTCTATGTGAAAATGGCCCCACTTCTCACTTGATTTATTACCTCAGTAAACATTTTTCTAATGAGTTTATGGTCTCAATCACTAGTCTTCAATATAACATGATGTTCAAGATGGCGACAGCCAAATTACAAACTCGAGGCTTCAAAACGGCAGTTCACAAACCAATGGGTGACATCATGGCGGGTTGACACTTTTTTCAGGCATATCAATGAAGATCAACTACAGATGAGCATGGTTTGTGAGTTAGATTTCCTGCAGGATAATATGTGGTGAACATACTATTTACTCTGCTGAATAAAAATTTCCTTCCGTTTTTGCCAGGGGACCTCTTGTTTAGTGGATCTCTAGACAATGACAACATACTTAATGCCGCAGTTGAATTTATTGAATTTCCTTTCATAACCTCAACATCAGCTCCTACCTCATGTTTACCTCCCTTCTTTCTGTCTCACACTCAGCCAACAGAAAAAAACAACTCACTATCACTTCAATAATTACAAATGACTAATTTGTCTTAATTAATTACTTGATTTTTCTTCTCAAATTATTAATTTATGCTGCCCAAATTCGTAACAAATTCACCCAATATTGTTAACATTTTAACACTGAACCTGTAGTCAGTATGTTGGGTTTATAATTGGTCTAATTACTACGTGTAGTATATGTTAACTGAAACAAGTCGCTCATGGTGACAAACCCACAGAGAATTATCACCTGACTCTACAGTTCCCCTCAGGCAACTTCAGTATAAAACCCTACTGTGCGTTACCTGCACTACAGCATCTGGGGAACTTAGTGGAGCATTTAGCAGCTAAACAGACAGATATTTCCCTCAGGAGTTGGTGGAGACCAAAACTAAGCTAATAAGACGAGTGAATAGTGGACTTGCATTCTTCAGGTGGCCATTATCATGTTGGCAATTATCTCCCAGCATGTTTTCCATATCAACTTTATGAGGCCATTAACACAGGTTTAAGGAATGCTGAAGACACACAGCATTTTTAAAATTCAAAACAAACCGCATAAACCTGTGTGGCTCATTTAGATTAGATTGTCCACCGTCTGACACATTTCAGTGTGAGGCTACACAGTGGTTTATGTACATGTACTTTCTGAACAGCTGAAACAACACAATTGTATAAAAAGAGTGTTTAGGTTAAAAGGATAATAATGATCGTCGGACAACCACACCTGCTTTTAGTAATATATGCCCATAATCATATCGCTACTTTGTTTCATACCTTTTGCAAGGTAGTTAGGTAGTTAGTTAGTTCTCACCGTCATCTACAGCTGATGAAAACAGAAGGAACCATCCCTGTCTGGATTTTGACATCTTTAATCCTGGCACATATTTCATGCTCACTTTTTATCTGCAATTACTGTTCTAACCCTGACTCCTCCACTCTTTCTCTCTCTATCTGCACATGTGCTGTTTAACTGTGTCGCATTCATGGACACTTTTTGCCTCTATCTTGAGCCATTGAAACAAATTCAATGTTTCTTTCTGTCTTTTTTCAGTTCATGCCTCCAGGGAGCCAGGTTGGCTTGAAGGGACCCTGGACGGCCGAACGGGACTGATACCAGAAAACTATGTGGAGTTTTTATAGTCCAGGGCTGAGAAAAAGACCTGAACTGGACGATACTGGACTAGAGATGACCAAACTGGACTGTAGGGGACTAGATTTGACTGCACAAAACTGAACAGACTCTGTTAGACCATATACTATACTGGACTGGATAATTGTTGAAGAGGCCACTCTTGTCCCGACTAGAACTGAAACTGGACCAAGCAGAATCGTATCAAATGGATATGATGCAGAGACGAAGTGAAGCGGAGCGGACCGGGGAGAGACCCATGAATTGCACTGGAAAAAAAGGAGAAAAAAAAAAAAAAAAGTTACGAATCCTTGTGTGGTTCCGGCTGTTATTGGATTAGTGTGGATGGTTTCCCAAGTTCTGGTGAAGATGATGTGGTAATGAACCAGGAATGTGTGTGTGTGTGTGTGTGTGAGATAGCAGAGAAAAGTGAGTGTGTGTGTGCATCTGTGGGGTCACTTGTATAAATGAGTTGATATTTCTGAGCTGTGAGGCTTGTAATTTTTCAGCCCTTGCTTTATTATTTTGAACTGCACTGCCCCACTGCTTCAGCAACAGCATCTCTTTTTATCAGCTAGAAATAGACAGCTCTGTGGAGATGAAGGAGATGATGACAGCAAACATAATAAAAAGCAAATGGCCTCTAAGTTTGGACATGTTGGTTCACCACCTCTGTGCGGTGTTTGCATGATTGCTTATCCCACTGGGGGGAGTGGAGCTTTTAAACCAGATTTAAATGATTGGGTTTGGCTGAATGGCTCCAAATGTGTTTATGAGCACTTTCTGTGTCAGTCCAGTAATTCCCCAGGACAAGACTCAACCTGGATAATGTTTCAGAGCTCCAGTTCAGCAGGAGCCCTAAGGCAGATCAGCATAGGACGAGGTCGCCTGGAAAGCAGTTTGCTAGAAGGTCAGCATCAGGTTTCTCCTTTTTTTATAACGCCTCTCCCTGCAGAGCCCTTGCAAAAAAATGTGAAAAATTTCAGCTCCACAAGCTGATGAGCGGTTTACAATGCAGCATAGGAGTAACAACTGCGTCCTGCTGGTTAAAATAGGCCCAGCAGTGAGGCCTCACTCTGCCTCCGCAGCGCTGACATCTTTTCATTGTTGGATAATAACTGGATCCTGTCGCGTATATAGTGTCAAGTCATTTTTGCACTATTTCAGTCCATTTGGGGAATTGTCATCAAACAGGATGTTATATTTTCCACATCGCAGAGCACTGGTGTTCCAAACCATCTATGTTCTTTTTCAGCCTCACTTCAGACATACATATGAGCATGTATAGTTATTTTAAGCCTGGGTGTTGTTCTTCTTGTTTTAGCTATTGTATGGATTCAATCAGTTCCTTGACTGTAGATGCTTTTATCTTCAATAGCCATGGCGTAAGCAAACGGCTGAGGACATTTTGGAAGTCAAGTTGTTTTGTGTATTGTTATTACGCACAACATGAGGATCTTCTTTTCTGTTTTTTGTAGAATCACAAAGACGATGCTAAGGACAGACATTTACAGACAAGACAGTCGATCATAAGAAAATCAAATGCAGATGTGTTTTTGTTTTGTTTTTTTTCAGAGAAGTAAAGACATTTGAAGAAAAAAGAAGTCAATAATTGTTCATATACGGATGCGAAAGCTGGTCTGCTTTGGGGCTCCAATAAATGTCCTCATTTCATGAGTCAAAGCTCAACTTTTTCCTTGGACCACTTCAACTCTAGAAAAAAATGTTTTTTTGTTGAATCTTGTAGGACACAATATTGAAAGAATATTATAGCATTTTAACAGGAAAATCAAATGGGAGATTAAAAAAAATGTGAAATGAGACTACTTTGTTCATATCTAAACCTCTTATTTATGAAATTTTCTTAAAAGCGCAATCCTGAACTGTATTCTTTTTGAGGTGTTTTATTGAAATTGTAAATAAATACACATTTGATAAGGTATAATTTTTTTAAGTATGAAATTTTATATTTTGTATTTTTTAGCATACTAACTTAATTCCCTCTTTGTTGCCCAGATTTTTGTATCATTTAATTCTATCTACAGCCTTAAATATTCCTTCAGATGTTTTGGTGAATTGATAAGCATGTGCAGAATTAAAGATAAATGTTGACCAGCTGCTGCTTTGACTGTTCTTTCTAATTCAGTGCCTGGCTTGAAGATTTATATTGTGGCAGTATTCACACATGTTGCAGTGCAGTGCAGTGTTTCAGAAGTTGTACCAGCATCAACAAAAGTTAAGTTTTGGACCAAAATCAAGTCATTTTAACAGTCATTAAATGGATTAGCTCATGGCTGCACATCATTGACCAATTTTAAACCATCTTGATAATGCTGACCTAAGCTTTCAAGTGGCCCCACAACCTGCAAATAATCACTACATCACCAAGCTTCCCATGCAGACTACTTTGCAAGGACATGCAAATGAATTTCACCTTCACCATTTTTCGTCTGAACCAGCACTTTGGAGTAGATACATATTCATAACAGTTATGGTTCCACTGTGAGTAGAACTTTGTTGATCTAAACTGATTTTAAACTGGAAGCTACATGAAGACCTCAAATTGGTAATTCTATTGCATCACAAACTAAACAAATGATATATAACATGATATTTACTGTGCTTATGATTTACACTTGTGTTATATTGTGAATTTCCCCAAGGGATTAATAAAGTATTTTTATCTATTATTATCCATTGAGCTTTGAACAAAACCATGTTAGTCACTTTCCCCTGCCTTAACTCTTTATGCTAAGATAAGCTAAAGAAATTTGTGAGTGTCTGTGTATTTATGAAATATAACATGTTATATAAATGATATATTATTTAGAGGTGTTGGTAAGTGTAATTTCAAGCTTTAGAAAAAGCCATGCTAGTTGTTTCCCCCCTGCCTTAATTCTTTATGCTAAGCTAAGCTAGAAGCTAAGCAAGAAAGTTAATAAGCATATTTCCCAAAATGTGAGATAATCAGTTTTACAGCTTAGTTTCGTCATTTCCAGGTCATTAAAAAAAAAAAAAATTGAGGTTTGAAATAAAAATTAAAAACGCTGTAGCTGAATGTTGGAAAACAGAAAACTTTATTGTGTAAGATCAGTTCTTCCCAATTTCCACTTTAACCAGTGATGACAAAAACATCAACCAAGATGTTACCAACAGGATGCCAAATCCAATGTCAAAGAACAACACAGATAACTTAATTCAACATTTAATCAAATAGGTGAAAATATCGACACTGACTACAGAAGAGGTGTAATACATAAGTAATACAAACTATTGTTTTTTTTTTTGAAACAAACATTTTATATTTTTTGTTTGTTTTTGGATTACATTTACATAACTGAAATACGAACATAACAGATTTCAATGAAAGCCATAGCCATATATACCAGTGAAACATGATCTGCCCTTAATCTTTAAAGATAATATTTGCATGTATTTTATACAAAATAAACTTTATCAACCAGTAGGAGGGTAGTGCAATTTCATCAGACTCTGGCAGATTTATTTTGACGCGGAGATTCAACTTTTTTGTGTGTGTGTTTTGGTTTCTATTTTAAAGTGACCAGTAAATCCTCACAGCAATATACATGGGAACCAAAGCCTTGACCTTTACAAAAGATACCTTTAAAATACAATAAGAAGTACTACAAGTTGGATAATAAGTGCTACTTAAAATGTAACTACTTGAATACTTCTTTTTGTTTAAATCTTTTTTTTCTCCTCTGCTTTGGTCACTCTTATATAACACAAAACCTCCCCCAGTGCTCCTCACCTTCTATCCCTCACTCCTTCCCTCCTCCCACCCTCTCCCTCGTTTCCTTATAACTTTAAAACACAGTGAGCATTCGTGTAGACTTTCCCATTGACTCGTAAAATTTACATTTACTTCACAAGACAAACATGTTTAACACTTCCTAATGTATTCAACACATCTACCTTTATCAAACACAAAGCAACAAACAGAAAAATATTTACTTTCTTGACTCGTTCATGTACAAAAAGGATTGAGTAAAATTATTATATCAAAGAGGATCAAGCTGATGTATTCAAAATCACAGAAAATATTGTCATTTTTTACAACAGATCAATTTCCAAAAGCATTGATATTTGTTAAGGGTTTATCTATTTCCTGATTTGAAATCTTATTTCTATGGCTCTCTGTCTCCCTTTCACAAGGCCTTAGTCGAACAAGAAGCTGAAAGGCAAAAGAGAAAATCTGTAGGAGTATAGAGGTTATGTCTATGTAAAAATATTTTGTAATAACAGACACTGTCAAGGTTGCACTGGATATGTCGGCGCTGCTATATACACCTATGGCCATTTAGAAATGAGGAGGGATATGGTTACATCTATGCGTTAAAGCTGGTTTTCTGAAGCACCACCACCTGGAAACGACTGTAATACTGTATGCAAAGTTAGCCAAACAAATAGACACTTTAGTGAAATCTTCCCCAGAATAATCAGCAATGTTGTGAGGAACATCAAGTTCATGTTCTTTAAAGCCCAAAGGCCACGAGACCAAGTCAGCAGGTGAAGCTGAAAGCCGACACTGTACATGAAACAACCCTGCTGCGAATGACCATCCTTTGGCAGAATGGCTGATTAAAAACATGACGGCTCATAGCAGCTTGTATGCGTCCAGAGCCTGCTGTGCTGTTAGCTGTAAGTAACACACAAATGACCGGTTTCTAGGGCAACCTGCTACCTGGCCTGTTAACTGCCATTCAGAGTTATGCGCTGCGGAAGGACGAGTACCATTCAGAGTGAACAGCTGAAAATCTATATGGTCGACATTTTCGGCAGAGAGGCCTGGCAGTTACAAGAAACAGTGAGGAAAATAGACCTGCGACTATTATGAAGGGAGGGAGCGTTGTGTCTGCGCTTCTAGCGGAAGCCAATGTACAACTGCACTGTTCATGTATTTTGCTTTGGCTATCGCATAAGCTGGTACAATCATATTTTCACATTACAAATGTACCAAATGCTGATCACCACCTGCTTGACAGCAGTAGAACATACTGCTTATTTTGCAATTTCAAAAATACAATATTTTGTGCATCTCCAAAAAAAAAACAAAAAAAAAAAAACACATACACTTACTTGGATGATAACAATCACTACTTTTAAGCTGGTGTAGGTGTGAAACTTAACTAAGATCTTTCTCATAAATGAGCATCCTTAAGCAAAGTTACATGATGTCAAATTACAACTGAATAATCACTCTTTCACATCTCCAGGAAAAAAAAAAAATATCTATATAAACTTGCTATTACATTTGGCACTAGTGGAACACATCCAGGTGATGTAGTCACTCACAGCCTGAGCTTTAATTCACAAATTATTTGGACCAAACTGCATCTTCTACCAAAAATATTTCAACTTTAGAGGTGAAGTCTTGTGCTGAGAAGAATGGTTCCATTGATTGCGGGTGTCTCTATTTTTACATCTCATATACAAAATATATATATTTATATATATTTATTTACCTTTTCAGTTATGTTGAGCTCATCAGCTTAATAAAACCCCAGGTTCTGTTTGTGCAAACCCTCTGAGATGAAGCTGATTAAAGGATAAATTTAATCTAAAATGGTATTTTGAGAGAAATGCTTTTGTCACAAATTAATAATATGCTTTTTATTCACCTATCACATGGTGAAGTTAGTAATTTCCAGAGATCCAATTAATTAACTTCCAAGTATTTAGAGGTTTGACAATTGGAATTATCTAGAAAATCCAACCGGAATGATATTCTTTCTTATTTGACCTTGCTGTGCTTTCTGAGGTGGTAACACACACAGCCTGGACAGGTAAATAGTCTCAACTGAAACTCAATTAAAGCATATTTTAAAATGAAGTTGCATGAAACCATTTACCAAAGTAGACCCTCAGTATGAATGCAGCTGGCGATGAAAGGACGGTTTTGAATTATGGCTCACACACAGACACCTTGGACTTTTGACACCTTGGATGTGTTTTTCAAATGCAGTTCAGTTCTAAAACCCCATTCATGAGACAGGACCTGAATAAACTGTGAAGGTTCATAAGCAGATGTCATTCCAATTAAAAATTCACTGATCATTCCAAGATCTACTGTTTAAGTCAGTCAGTCTTCAACTAAATATTACAAAACATCAGATATGTCTTGTTTAAATTCCAGTGGTGTCCATTGAGCACAAAGCTGGTTGCAGTTTCTCACAAGTTTGTTAAAGAGAAATTATTTGCATGTGTACCCAACATTATATTTGTTGTTATAACCAGGGTATTGAAACACAATGTGATCCTAATTGGGAGATGCAGTATATTTATCAAATGTACTTCACATGGGGAAAAGACACATGAAATGTTTGAGACTTTATCAACATTTTGTGTTACTTTTCCTGTTATCTTTTTTTTTTTTTAATTTTTTTTTTTTTTTAAGATCTTATCACGTCATACTGATCTACAAATTTCCCATCTGTATCAAAGGCTGTCTTCCTTATGTGCATGTCTGGGGATAAGAACAGAGAGAGCTGCCCACATTAAGAACACTAACATGGCGGTTTGAAAAGAAAACAGACATTGCCAGCATGGAAAAACTAAAACAGACAAAATATGTGGAAGGATGTCAAGGTTACATTCTTATGCAAAGAAACACAACGGTTTAGAGAGGATGGCTATGAAGAGCTTTAAAAGCTAAAAAGGCACTGGTTTTCCCTTCTCGGATACATCCTGTGTAAACATTATGATTTGTGTGAATGCATGTCTGCGTATTCTTTGTATATTTATGTGTGTAAGCATGACTTTTGCATGTGTGGTCAGAAATGTGTGCCTGCATAAAATAAATGGTGAATATTCCTCTAGATGTTTTTTTTTTTCTTTTTTTTTTTTTCTTTTTTTCATCCATCGGTCAGGTATATAAGTCTGATTTGTTTCACTTCAGAGAAGATAACTGGTTCACAGCTGAAGACAGTTCGTCCTCACTGTCCTTGGATCCAGACGAAAGGGGGGGGGGGGGGATTCTCTCATGCCAGAGTGTGTTTCAAATTTTTCTGTGATTTTGTTTGTCCCCCTTCGTCACCACCGGTTCTCAACAAGTGAACGCTCACTACATTCTCTGCGCAGTGGAGCTGTGGAGGGCAAACAGAGACAATCTGGGCAGGTGAGCAGAGGAACATCAAGGCTTAAACTCTGGGCTAATCCAGCGGGTTGGACAGTGCGTTAGGTGTCATGTTGAAGGAGGAAAAGGTGGTTCTAGGTGTTGGCTTGTCAGTGAAAACAGCAGTGAAACACTGGAGGCAGGAAAGACGTTGGCGGGGGTAAGGGGCTGGGGAAACAAATAGATCACCAAAATGCAGCCTGCCCACAAGACATTCAAAGCCAAAACATTTCTCCTGGAGGCCAAATTCTTCTTGGTTTGACAAGACAAAGGGCTACAGGTCGGTAGTAGGGTGAACTACTGTAGTTTGGCCAAATCTGAGACTAGGTTAAGAGGCATGAGGCCACAGGTATTGTGCTCCTGGAGGAGGATTTAAGTCATTGCTTCACAGCTTAAGGCAGTCATTTCTGATGAAACAGCAGAGGCTTGACGCTCCCGTCTTTGAATTTTGGTATCTGGTTGCTGATGATCTCTGCCAGCATCTCTGGGAATTCCACACTGAGGGTTTTATTCACAAAGGTGTAGAAACAGATCTGGAGAAGACCCTCGACCATCTGGAGGAGACATCCAAGAGGGCAGAAAACAGACAAACAGACAGTGAGAGTCTATTAGATATTGTAAAGCTTTTTTTTCTCAATTTGAAGATTATCTTTAAATTAGCCTATATAGGTGTATATACAGTAGATCTTTACTTCTTCAATAAAGAGTCTTTACAGGAAGCCAGAGACTGGCTGAAACAGACTTGAGGAGGACATAATGCATTTGGTCGGATCTGTGAGTGTATTCATCTGGGTTTTACACTAATCAGCATGGTGCAGGGAGCTCAGTTATTGATGCACTTGAACCACAAGATATGAAAGAAAAATCCTGAGAGGTAGGAAAAAAAAACGTAAAAGGAAGCCACTTGAAGAATCTTATAGACATGATCACCTTCAAATTTATAAAATGTAGTGAATTCTATATAAAACAAAGAAGAAGTGAAACATCAATCATCACAGTAGATATTGTATCTGTGTGTGTGTGTGTGTGTGTGTGTGTGTGTGTGTGTGTGTGTGTGTTTCTCTAACCTCTTGCATGGAGTCCAGTAGCTTAGTCAGCTGGTAGAAGCGCTGCCAGTTTTGACTGGCGTTCTCCTCTCTCTTGACGATGGCTTTTCCCAGCTCCTTGATGTACGTCATCCTGATCTCATCAAACACCGCCTGGCTCTTCAGGCCATCTTTCGGTACTACACACACACACACACATACACACAGCAAACAAACACATCGGGAGACACATTAGTGTACAAGTTAGCTGGCAATGGCAGGATTGTGACTCGCTAAATGAAATTAAGATAATTGGTGGTGGGACAGAGTTCATTTGGAAATGTTTGCATTTAGACTTATGTAACTGGCATGTAGACACATTTTTACATATATATCTTTGCTGCCAGCTCCACAGCTGGTGATGTGAACAGCTGGTTCACACTGGTTCAAACATGTATCTGAAACTGAAAAACTATCAGTATTGATGCTGTTTGTCTTAGTCTGTTCTTGTGCATGTTCTCTGCTGCAACAAACAGCACAGGCTTTCAAAGCTTACTGTGTGGGACCCCAACAAAGGTAAACACGCACAGACGCATGCAAGCACCTCCTGACCAGAATGCTGTAGAGGCAGTGGAAAATATGCAAAACTATGGGTAACATCAAATGCTACTGTGCAGCATGTTTCCTAACTGGTGCGGCCTGGATGAGAGTCCAAGAGGAACAGTAAGTGTTCGGACACACACCTTAAAGAAACATCCCATTCTCTGCATGTACAGTGTATTTCAAAGCCCACACACACTGGGGATTTCCACAGTGCAGCTCACTCGTAAGAAGCTAAAAGCCACAAACGGCTGAAAAACATCAATATGCAGTTGTCATAATGACCATGTCAACACATCATGGATTCCTTGTCAGTCTGGTGCCTGGCACTGAGCCCAGGCAAAGCCACAGTCACTGGCCTAGAGATTATGCAAAGCCAAAGAGGGCAGGATCAGAATGAAGTACTGTCCATTTTACATAATCAGATAAGTGGAAGTGTTATCTGCCTCTACATTATGCATTTGCAGGTTTGGCAGAGAGACAATTTTTAAGAGTAAAAACAGAATTCTTTTTTTTTTTGTATAGTATCATTTTTATTCAACAGGGATTTGACTGTTTGCAGAAAAGACCTACTGTGACCCATTTCTGTGTGTGTGTGTGTGTGTGTGTGTGTGTGTGTGTGTGTGTGTGTGTGTGTGTGTGTGTGTGTGTGTGTGTGTGTGTGTGCGCGTTGTTTTTTTAACCGATTATTTAAATGTCTTGGTGCAGACGTTATCTCTGCTCAAAGTGAAGTCTGCTGATGATACAATAAATCAAACTCTCCAATAGGTGATTTTAATTTGCAGTCATGCCCATGAGAAATGATTCAAACAGCTCAAACCAAACTTGTCCTGAACTGATAGTATTTCTATCCCTGAGGGGAACAGATGGAAATAGCTCTCAGGTATGAAAATGCAACCAGTGCTCACTATGGAAATGTCATTTCCTCTGCATAAAGAGCAAATCGCCTCTTAAGTGCATCCTTTCCCCTGCCATTCTCTGAGAGTGAGGTGGAAGGAAGAATGCCCTCCTCTACAGCAAAGGGGGACTTTTTTCATACTTTTTTCATGCTGTATAATGCTTTTCTGGTGACTTTAATGGTGCTAATTGCACTGCTTTCATTACTGTATTATTTTATCTTTTCAGAAAGAAAGGAAAGTGAGGACTCATAATCATACTTTTTTAAACCATCCTCTAAAGGTTTTCACTAATTTGTACATTTTAAACTCAAGCAAATTGCTGCCGACATCAACATTCATTCAGAATAAATTTAGAATAGGATAATAGATCTCTGCTGAGTCCAATTCTCACTCAGCAAAACTAAAATGATCATAATTAGGAAAAAGGTTTTGTTGTAATAAGGTTTTCCATTTAGGCAATTTGTGACTGTGATTACAGAGCGAGCTGCATTTTACCCTCTGAGGTAAGAAACAGAAAGTTGTAGTTGAATTCACCATGCTTTTTATAATTTTCAAACAAACTCTGGAAGCAAATCTGTGGTTACAAGACAAAGTAACAACTCTTTCTGTTAATGGGGAGAGAAAAAAAAATGTCTACAAAGATCGAGAATCTGTGGGACACTAGGAGCTCTTTTCAGTGACTACAGAAGGCGACACACTCAGAAAAGGTTGGAGCAGTAGATGGAGTGATACAATTCTTACAAAAGGCCACTCTGAATGAATTCTTGTCGGGATATAGATTATCAATCTGTGATTCTGGGCTCATTTTGTGATAAAGCGTCGCTATCCACCTTTTCAAAAATGCCTTTAGATGACGATGAGATTCTATCTTGTTTGTCTGCCAATTATTTCCTCAAGTAATTGCTTCATCATTTAAATTAAAATAACAAAAAAATGACATTCGCAGTTTCTCAGAGGCCACAATGACGTCTGCAATTTGTCTGTTTTATCCAACAGGCAGACCAAAATCTTGAAAAATGACTGAAATGATTAATTGATTATCAGTACAGCTGCTGATTAATTTTCTGTCAGTGGACCAATCGGTGCAGCTCTAGTTCTTTGCTTTGTTGTTTACATGAATCAAATACACAGACGGTTTTTAATTATAGAGCAAGTGAATGTTTGAGCCTTTCCTTGACAAACAAAGTAAAATGTAGCTACTGTCATGTCACGGAGTAAAAGGGTTTTCAAACACTGTCAAGATCTATGGATCCAGAGAAGCTGTGAGTAGAAGCGTCTGCAGATGGCATTCAGGTATGAATGAGTAGCGCTGTGCATTTTTGATACTGTTTTTCATTCCATTACATACACATAACATACGCTGCTGTGACTAATTGAGCCTACCTCACATTGCAGAGGGTTGCTGCAGTATTACATGTTCGATACGGTGGGAAAGTGATTTTGAGATTTGTTCTAATCCCAGATTAATTACAAACCAGCAAACCCTGCTGTGGTTTTTCAAAGCAAAGCGTGTTCCATTACCTGTACTGAGCAGTAACAGGACCTTCATGCACAGGTATTCATCATAGGACACTTGTAGTCTGACAAACTCTTTACAGATCTTCAGCATTTGCTCGCACTGGTCGTTCATGAAGGGCAGCTTCATTCGCTCTCTGAAAGGAGGGCAAGGAGGAGGAAATGGACAAAGTAGAGATGTGGGGGAAGAGATGGGAGAAATGAAGAGCGGATAGAGACAGCAGGGGAGGAAAGAGAGTAAAACAGAGGGAAGAGAGATGTACAGATTAGATTTAAAGCCCTTTCACTCATCCTGTTATTTAATTCTCAATAAACAGCCCCAGTAGGGAAGTGCTGGAGTGCAGGAGAAAACCGGACTGTGAAATCAGTCCTGATGGATTTTTACACCTCACTTCCACTAACACACAGCCCACATTATTTTCTACCTCTAAAATCAATAATGCACATTCTCCAGATTTGCAACTCTGGGTTCAGAGCTGTCCATTCATTCTGACCAACTGCATCCTGCATTTGGACCAGCTTTCTACACATTTCCAATAAAGATGATGAGCTGTTTGCAGGATGTCAGAGTTCAGTGTGTCTGTTGCACCCTGGTCATTCAGCATGAAGTAAACAACGTTTACACTTTGGGCAAAAGAGCACTGCACTTCAGACAACTTCCAATGTTAAAGAAAAGAGCTATGACCAGGGCTCCCACCTGGTTTTTAGCAAACTGATGAAATCAAGTTATTGTTGAAATGCTCGGTGAGAGTGTAAATGCTGTTTACGTCCTCTCTGATTAAGTCTGGCTTTTTTTTATAACCAGAAAACATTTTTATTAACCAGAAAGCTTTTTGAGGAAACATTTGTTTAACATTACTTAACGTGAAGTACAGAAAAAGGTTTAATTTCCTGGAAATTATTTTTGAACTGGTACACTGGCCTACACGGTAGATAAGTAGTAGTTGTAGCTGTTGAATGCTCATGATCGTTTTCTCTGATTAACACATACTCACTTATCTTGAAATACAAAGAGAAAACTCCAAAACTGTTTCAGTTTTAGATTTTCAGAAAAAAGGCTACAACAGAAGGTAGAGGCACACAGGATAGCTAAGATAAGGAGCAGGACTTTCTATTACTGATTCTGTAAAATTATCAGTAAAAAAACACTAAAGTGTGGGTGGCTATGAGGGATTTAGACTGAAGATGATGGATGAAATGACACAATGTTGTTTTACCTCCCAAAGTGTTTAAAATGTGAGCTTCCAAATTAAAACAGCGCTCTGGGAACAGACAAGCTAACAAGAGATTAGCCTCCATCCTGTTTCCTCTAAGGACTACATAGACTGTGGTAAGCACAGATACATCCAAGCACAATCAATTTGTGCAGCCAGTGACTGTTTAAGTAACGAGGCCTTGTAATTAACATACTGCAGCCGTACCTGAGCCGTCTCTCTGTGGCTTCAATTTAGCACAGCGGGTTATTTACTGTTTGGTTCAGTATGTAGCTGATGCATTCGCTTCTGTCCGTATGATATTGGAATGTGCCTTTTTCTGTGTATTACAAAACCTGAGGGGCTCTTTTCTATAAATATTTATTTAAATTAATCACTACCAATGCTCTTACTATTATTTTTTTTTAATATTTCATTTCACCCCTGCAACAGAAACCAGCAGTTCCCTGAGCATCTGGGACTAAGCACCTACGTGGAGTTGCTCCACTTTGAGGAGGATTACATAATGATTTAACAACAAAATAAGAATATCATCACACAAGGATTTTGGTTTGGTTTTTGTCAAATCTTCAAGGCTGTAAAAGGCTGTTCAATCATACAATCGATACAGTTATGTGAGCATAGGCAGGTTTAGTTGAGTGAAATGAACAATTTGTTTTTAAGGGACTAGTTCCACATTTTAGGACATACAATTCATGACCTGATCAACTCAAGATATTTGAGGCCGATACAGATGGCTACATTTTGGAGTTTAAAAAATCTGATAAGGATTAATTGGCCAAAAAACATAACACAAATAACAACACATAACATAAAAACAAATCTCAGTATTGACTCATATTTGTGAAATGCAAAGATACATCCTAAATGGGACATTTTAAACTTGGGAAATGTGGTAGATAAACACAGTACATTTCTGTACTGCAGTTTCTTTTCAGTCTATGGCTAAAATATATTATATCTAAGAAACGTTATAACTTTCTTTCTGAGAGTGAGATGAAAAGATCGATTCCACTCTCATGTCTTTGAGTTAAGTAGGAACCCACAGCGGGAGGAGCTTTGTTTAGCATAGAGACAGGATAAAGGATGAGACAGCGAGAATGGCTCCAATAAGTAGTTCCAACACATAATGTTTGTGTATGGATTGAACATATGAGATACAACACATCATTTATTGAGCTTTAGAGGTACTGGCAGGCAGATTTTTTTTAACCCTGGACATAGTCAGGCTAGCTCTCACCCCCTGTTTCCAGTTCTGAGCTAGCCTAAGCAGCCCCCTGGCTCCAGCTCCATACATAAGGCTCAGGCATGAGAGTGGTATCGATCGTCACATCTAAGCTTCTGCAAGAGAGCAAAAATGTCAAATATTCCTGTAAGGCAGTATGTAGAGGTACGTAGGTGGGTTAAGCCTGGGATTGTTTGAACCACATTTTGAGGGCTTTTTTCAACATGGTCTCATTGTAGACTTTATCTAAAACAAAGACTGTGGCACAGTCTTTGTTTTAGACATGTCCGACGTTAGCCTGGGAAGGGTGCAAACAGCCATGTGCTTCCTGTGATAAACATGGCATCAGCAGCTGCTCCTTTTCACCTCTTTCAACATCTCAATGCACAAACTGACAAATTTCCAATATACACTCAGTGCCAGCCTCATGACCTGTCTTCTCCTCTGGCCAATCTGAGTCATGAATAGATACATGTGAGTGTGCAAGCCAAGTGACGAAGCGAGACTCACACCCTGAAAAGAGCAAATGCAAAACAAAACTGTCTGATAAAATGCAGTGCTGAAAAGAGGACTGCATCTAGTGGCGGTACGCACTTGTTGATGACGAGATCGGGGGCGAAGCAGAGCATGCCACCGTTGCACTGCTCATACGACCTCCAACCGAGACTGAAGGACATTAGAAAGAGCCAGGAGCATTGCAGCAATGTCATCTGGTCATCCAGGTGCAGGTTGCGGAAACCTAGGAATGTCAGATAAGACAGATTAAAAAGAAGACACAGAAAAAGGCAGGTGGACAGAAAGAGAGACAGGCACATCATCACACTAAAAAGGAGAATTGGATTTGAGCATTTAGTTGTTCTTTAAACGTATTGCCCAACAGATTAGTAATTATCATACCATGACACTTATATTTTTTGCTTAAGCTAAACGCACTGTGACATTATGACATACATAGTTGTCCTTGTACAAATAAACATTAAAAAAAATATTCTTTCTGCTTTTTAAAATGCACAGCACAACATCTTCCTATCTTTGTTTCAGGGAGACACAGAAACACTGAAGAAAACAAGAAGTAATTGCTCAATACATCATTAAAACCCAATTACAAAGACGGCTTACGCAAAGTAAAAAAGGACAATCTAGTTAAGTTGATTTTCAAACTGGATTTAAATTGGAGTTCAGTTGCTTCCACACTGTCAGAACTACAAAAAGTGGAGCTGCACATGAAAAGTCCTTTCACATTACATTTGTTTTAAACCATAGCTGTTATGTAAGAGGCCACCTCCCCACCCATCCCTACCCCCTCTTAGAGCTTTTTCTCACAACCACCTTGGCAGGCTGCCAGCTGTGGACAATGCACACAACAACAAGACTGGAGCAAGATTTGTCCCACATCATACTGTCACTGACAGAGAAACCACGGTAAAAAAGGAAAAAAAAAGTTTTTTTAAAAAGCGGTATAGTTTCCCTGAGAAATCAGATCATAAATCTTTGGTATGACTGATAGCAACAATTAGGGTGAGAAGAGAAAATCTCCAAGCAAATACTTGGAGCGATTATCAAGTCATGTGCCTCCTTTCTCATGATTAGAAACTAGAATGGGTGGTAAAAAAAATTCCAAACTCTCTGTTTCCATTTTTGTTTTTGAGGAATGGAAACTGTGCAGCCTTCAAACCCAGCAATTATCCTCTAATAATTAATTCAATTTATGTTACTTGGAACAACAGTAAAATATCAATAAATGCCCTTATGAATTGAATCTCAAAGCATTTATTTATTATTTTAGTGATGACTTGATAGGGGTTCACGTTTAGTCTGCTCTGAGATGAAAAGGGACATTTCCACTCACTGTAGAAACATTTGCTTCACAGAAAAACAGAGATAATGACTTTTAACAGGTAGGAACATCATCAAGAACATCGCCTTTATGCACATTCGAAAGTACATTAACCTTAGTCATGACCTGATCAAAATCTAAGTACTTTGAAGAGGTTGGGTAGAAGTGAACTGTTCTTTGATAAGCCATGATAACTCTAGTCTTCTGTCTGTAATTACAGAGGTCACACATGAACTCTGACATTTTGAATTATGCCAAGCTGTGTTTCTTCACAGGAAACATCACATAGTTCGGATTGCTTCACAAATTAACTTCTGGCTACTTGTGTTCTTTACTTTCACTGAGGAATGATAACAATGCTGACCAGCAGATGTTCAGTTAACTGGGGGTCAAACAGCTTTGCCATTGTGTACTAAATGTGTAGTCTGTAAATGTTGCAGTGCACAATAAAGGAAATGTTCCTTTTTTTATTTGAAAGTGAAGTAACTTCCTTGACCGGCTGCATGCATTAAAAATAACAAATGACCGAACATGTGTGTCTTTGGTTTCCATCACTGATTTGTTTCACTTCACAACACAATAGACTCAACTGAAGAGCTGTTAAGACTGCACGTGACACACTTTGCTTGAGCAGTGGTTTGCATCTACACAAAATCAAAGGCAACACATGGTTAGGAGCCCTTTGTTACCTGGAAGTGACTTGGCCCACTTCACTGCAGAGATGACCTGCTGTCCCCCCAACCTGTTGAGAGTGGTCATGAGCCGGGACGAGGTGTCTGGCAGTGTGCTGTCATAGCCCGAGTAGATGATCTCTGGCTCGATGGCCTTGAGCACTGACAGCATGGTGGGCACGAGTTGGGGCATGCACCTGGGGATGACTGGAACAGGCATGCTGCTGATGGGCTCTGATGATCCAGGGGACCGGGGCGCTTTCATCTTGATCAGCTTCTTGTTTTTCCGTGCTGGGGGGAAGGGTTGGGTAGGAGGAATAGAAAGGGAGGGAAAGACATATGAAACGAAGTGAGCTGAGCCATTAAAAAAAAAATCTTTTTATGCCTCCATGCCGGCAACAGCCAGGGCTGGAGGCATTATGTTATTGGGTTGTCTGTCTGTCCTGTAAACATGATATCTCTGAAACGCCTCAAGGGAACTTGATAAGAATCTGTTGGTCAGAGGTCGAACACCAAAGTCACTGTGACCTCACAAAATATATTTTTAGCTATAACTCACAAATTCATACACTAATTATGACACAATTCAACCCAAATGTCTAATACGCTGGAGGCATACAACCACAAGGTGATAATTCTAGTTAGGCATTAAGCAGATGGCCCTGTTCTAAATATCTCACATATATGATTTCTGATTTTACAACCAACAGTATCCAAACAACAGAAAATAGGTAACAGAATGAGTTAAATAATGTCCATCACAATTTCATACAGCCCAAGGTGACATCTTCAAATATCTTGTTGAGTCTGATCAACAGCGTAAAGATATACAGTATAATCCACAGTGTCATAAAACAGAGAAAAGCAACAAATCCTTACATTAGAGAGGCCGGACCTGTCAAAATAGTTGCAGCTAATTTTCTGGCCAAATGTTTCAGCTCAAAACATCACTAAATACAGAAATACAGTCAGTCAGGTCAGTGCTTAGAGCAATAGCACAACATGAGATAAAAAAATCATTGTCTGTGTGAATAATACACTATTGTGTCTTGTAAATTCTTTTGACAGGGGGGTTGTGAGTTATCCACCATGTTACACCTAACCTTGGCAACAAATATTGCTTGTATCACATTTAATAATTAAATATATTCCAGATATGTTAAAAATGAATTCTCAGTTGTTAAACTATGCATTTTCCACTTTATAAAAGATTTCTGGCATTTCGGTTCTTTGGGGTTTCATGCCAATGTATAGGGCCATAAAAATAACTTAATAATGCCCATTTCTGTTTTCCACAATAACGCAATCAAATTTATTTGGTTTGAATAATTTCTTACGGAGTGATCTAGAAGCAAATGTACAGGGAATGTGTCTAACAATGGATTAAGAAATAGCTCATAAAAAGGGGACGAAAAAAAACCTGATCTCTTCCCCTGATCTCAGACCTCAGCTGTTTTTACACACTGGTTCAGCATCTGCCCCCCCTTTCCTGACCCCGCCTCATAGTTTAACATGGATGTGCAAATCCGTAGGAATACACCAGTGATTGAAACAAACAAGTTAATAAATAAATAGTGAGATGAATTGATTGAAAATAAACAGCAGCAACAATAAGAACAATAAAATGAACTGTGGCTGAATTTGAACCCCATAAGTTCTGACAAGCTTGTAAAAGGTCAGAAGAATGCATCATGTTGGTTTGTGCCACAATGTCCTCAAAACCACACAATTCTGTTCACATTTGCATGCTTTGTCATTTCTCTTGAGTGCTATGGCAAATTGTGGTGTTTTTGCTCGTGCTACGTAGATTACGTGGGCATCATTTAGACATTTTCTCCCACTAAATGTGCAAAACATGTCAGGAGTTGAGAGGTTACCATGAAAAAAATGTGTTTTTTCCAACTCTCTACCTTTTTTAATTTCCTCTCCTGGTGTTTCTATGGCAACTAAGAGCCTTTCTGGTGGGAGTTTGTCTGCTGATGCTCTGACGTCCATCAAATTCCTCTCTGTCTTTCTGTCTCTGCTTTCCCTGTGAAACTACCTTCACCTCTGTCTGACAAATACAGCACCGTCTAAATGGAATCTAACTCAACATTGATTTGTACGTGCCCTGAAGGAGCATTAGATGAAATAACACAAGAACCAAGTTCCAAGCACTTATGTAGTTGTTGAACTTCACCTGTTGCTTCCCATGTCCATCTTCCTTAACCCTGACACACCTCGAGTCTTCTATCGTGTCCTAAGCATTTATCCCTTGAAGCAGAATCAGGTGAAAGATCACCAGGTGATCCAAGGCTGTGTACTTGGACTTGACAGTGGATTATGCATTCGTTATTGTGTGTGAGGACATGGCGCCCCAGCACACGTGTACAAAACAGCACATTCATAGACGACGGCACACTCATGCACATGTTCCCACATGAGTGGCCGTCCACACTGCAGCCATAAAACATTAAGGACATTTCATGAATTGTCTGTGATTTTCAAGGTCCATATTGTCACTCTATTGTTGTAGAGAATCTGCTCTTACATTCAAGAAGACACATTTTCCAAACAGCTGTGGCATATTGCGGAGTCTTGGCACTATTCTAAAGTCCATTTATTCACTTTCAGCATATTTTAAGGTCTTATGTTCTCGTTCTCAAATCTGCAGACCTCAAAAGATCAAAACCACAAATTCAAAAAGGATTTTCAAAGCCTGCAGGTGATCTGTTTTCATCTCTGTCTTAGTCATTGTCACTGTTTTGACAAAATCTCAGAGGAATAACACCCTAGCAATATTCCTGTGGGCCCTGAAATGTTACATAAGAGATAAGAGGTGGGAACAGAATGGCTGAGACTTTTCCAGATAGTGAGTAAAAGGAGGAGATATGAGAGAAAGTATGTTTCAGTGACGTTCTCAGTGTGAATGTACAACATACAGGACAACTGTCATCATCCACGCTTTGATACTTTATATTATATTCACAAACATGGTTATGGGATAGTTTGATAATAAATATAAATAATAAAAAAGAAAGAAAAAAACATTTTCTGAGTGCTTCCCTGTGTCCCTTAACTGCTCTGTTATCTATTGGTGTAAAATAATTATTTTCATAATAAAATCCCTCTCTTGTCTTCCTGTAAAAGATTAAAATACTTACAAAAGACTCATCATGACGCTCTTAGGAGTGTATAAATAAATGTATCCAGTCAAATGTAATTTGGGTCTAGTGGCTAACCTATTCCATCATATAAAACTGCACGTTTAGGTCAGTTGGCAAAAACTGTTTACTTTTCAAGTGGCTGAGGTCTAATTTATTCATTGTGGGTGGCGTGGGTGGAGGCCAAAGGTCCTCAACATTTAGGTCTGTATTTGCTAAGCTGTGTCCACCTTCTGAGTGATCCAATCATATCAATCAAAGCCCCGTCACGTCACCACACCCCGCTCACATATTCCATCCCACCAGGAAATACTGTATGTCATCTTAGGAAAGCTAAATCCACCCTAAATGCATTTCACTGTGACTTTAAGGTCAGTGTGTAAGTGTGTGGGGCCTGTGAAAGCAGCATGGCCGGATTTAAAGATGGGTCAGCCTGTTTACCTTCCAAGTTCATTCCGGCTTGAAGACATTTCCTGAAGCGGCATGCTGGACAGTTCTTCCTGCGGATCTTATCTATGATGCAGTCATTCCTCCCTGCACAGAGGTAGTTGTGTTGGCCTGTAAAGAGGAGTGGAGACGACAGGGAAGGGGGGAAAGGGAGACAGACATATTAGCTAGATAAGAAGGTTTGAGATGGATTAGTCTGAGCAGTATGTATTATGACCACACCAACCACCTGTTGACTCTACAGTAAGCCTGAGAAGCCTGCGGTATCCCTCTGGTGTTGACAGCTTCACTTCTTCAAGTCTGCACTTGGAAACCACTGCACAATCCATGTGTGTGAATCGAGCTGTTTTAGCCCAACAATCAGATGTGGTCCACATGGCCCACATTCCTACAGTGGCCCATGTAGAAGAACCTAATGGATCGACTCATTATAACACTTTAGCTAGCCAACTATCAGTGCCCTGTGTAACAAGGATGTGGGAAAATAAACCAGACATGAAACTGTGGTTAGATTAATTTCATTTGAAAAAGAGGTGGCAATAGATATTTGACCAGAGGGAAGGATTTGTTGTTGACTCTAATAAATATCTTCAGATGAAATGTCTGTCACTGATGTGCAATCAACGCTATTCACAGGAGCAGGTTGAATCAAATCTGATGCAAAGACCAACCCCAACAATGCATCAGTCTGTCTCTCAATACTTTCCGACTTCCTGACCCTGTCTGAGGCTCTCTGCCCAAAGCTCAGTGTTTCCGACTGAAGATGAAAAGAAAAAACAAAGAAATTATTTCATTTTAAAGAATGTTAAGTTATTTGACTGAGGATTGTAGTTTTTAGCAAATGTTACACAAGAAGTAGGGGACTTTTTCAGGCGACAGCATTGCTGCTCTGGTGAGTATTTACAGCAGCAGGACAGTGTATGTGGGCTCCACTAAAAATAAATTACAATGACCGCCTTCTTTGTACTGAAGGAAGTTAGTCAGTGCAACAGAGAAGTTCCTTCATGTGTTTTTGATAGATTTTGGACAACAATGGCACAGAGGAATAATCTCTATCAGGCTTTGGTTACTTGTTAGTAGGATCAATATGTTGATCTGGTGTTTTCATGGGGTTTGCTGACAATAAAAAAAACAAAAAAAAACACAGACTTGTCTTTTAACCTCCAGACCTGCATGCATCACATGCCTGCAGCTGTCCTACCACAGGATCGTTACTAGAAGAATGTCACAGCTAATTATAATTTCCATATTACAATTAAACAATAAACACATAAAATTCATTTAAGAGATCATGATGGAAACAGATGAATATAAAGGGCATCTTAACTCCGTACACAGTACTGCATTGTACTCCACATCTCAAAGGAGTTTTAAATCGAAAGCAACTGGACTTGGTTATTTGTCTAGGAAGACGTTTCACCTCTCATCCAAGAGGCTTCATCAGTTCCTTCTCGCACCTGACCAGGCTGGGACTGCAGGTGCCACAGATCTGACCTCACCCTTGTGCATATTTTTAAACACAACATGGATGCGTTTTTCCCCTTATGAAAGTAAAGAGCGGAGGCTCAGGTTAATGTGACCTTATCTGTCTAGATGATCACAACAAGGATACAGTAAACTAAAAACCCCATCCATATAAAATAAAAGGTTTGAGACTATGAGTAGATCAGCCTGTATACCATCCTCCTACCCTCCCGCACAGCTCAGATGGGTCATTTATTATGCTCTGTGGTGCAAATCCGGATGAAATGCGATCTACGCGGCGAACAGAATTTGCAGTTCCAGCCGCTGCTGTTATTTTAGGAAGCACTGAAGTAAATTCTGCTGTCATATGTTTATTGAGCCTTGCTCTCTCTTTCTGTCTTTGTCGTCTCATTACTGAGATCAGGCTGAGGTGCTGTCATCATCTTAGGACGGATTTAAATTTCCCTCCTGATGAGTCAGCTGCACCAAAATACGTGCATAGCATTTGTTATAAAGGGGAGTATGCCTGAGTGATTTTACACTCGTTCACATCAATATTCCCTCATGAATACACACGAGACCGTTTCCCCTGTACACACATTCTGAGCGCCACTGCTGAAATTTCACACGGTTCATTAATATTCACAATTTAAGGTAACAACCGTGTGCTTTCTGCACTGCATGCAGCTGACTGAGGCCAGTATGAAACCTACAAACAAAACACCCACACACAAAGTGATGTGACAATTTGTTTGTGCAAGTTAACATGGGAAATAACAATGTGAACCATTTTTGAGATTGAAATTCAATTTTAAGCATAGTCTTAACGCCCAAGTCAGTCCAAAAGAGGACTCATTAATTTGCACATTGTTTGTTCACATTTGTGCAAACAAAACAAACATCTGTGCTTCATTATTTCTCAAGTTATCACAATTTAGTTATCAGATGTGTAATGCTCTTGAGAACATGCACCAAGGATGTTCAAATGAATGAGTCACCACTTTGGAGTCATTTGAAGAGGCCTGTGCTCAAAGATGTGATGTTTAATTTCTGAAAAGGTCTGTGAAAAATTTTTGATTCTGCCTGCACAGATGAATGACAATGGTCTCATTAATATCCTGATCATGTGCAGTGTCAACTCAGAGGTACAACTGGTGCAACTTCTGTTCTGTACACTTATCTCGTTAGTCAAATTATATTTGAATGTTCAGAAGGGTCTGAGAGACTGGCTCATTAAGTTTTCCATTCATGCTCAATGAAAATTTCTGTGTTGACATGTATTACTACAGCTATATGGGCCTTCACGAGGGCCCTTCAAGTGTCAAAAATTCACGGCAAATTCACATACAAGGTGAACAACAATGACCATACCTACAATTCTAAGGTGGTTTCAAGCTATTCATCCACCCACACATGCAACAACATCACTGCTGAAAAAATCCCAGGGGAAACACAGCAACATCATTGTGTCTTCTACACGGCACCTCTACCTCACAATGGGGCTGCAGCAGGATACTTTATGGTCTAGCCTGGAAGATCTATTTTACATCATGTTACAGGCTCAGTTCAGTGGGAGTTCCCTGAGCCAAAGGGCAGCAGTGTCTGGCTTTTAGCACATACAGTACTTGTGCGACAGAGCCTGAGGAATGTCACATGAATCTCATCTTTCTAGCATCAACACATTCTCTTGAGTTCAGACTGAGGCATAATCAATCTAATGGACAAAATTAATAAGGGGATGTCCCGTAACATCATGCCAAGCATGCTACGGTCATCTTCTCGGTTTCGCAATCAAAGAGGTTCTATGAAATCTAACTGACATGATTAACTAGAATCACAACTGATGTGCTAGATGAGTCACTAACCCACTTCACATCTGCTGCTCAGATCATGTAACACTGTGGAAAACAGAGCGAAGGCGGTGATTTAGAAAGACTTGTCGCTAAACATTTATCTGCCAGTTAAAAGGATTCACTCTTCTCACATCCTTCAGTTACCGTTCACAGTTAACAGGATGTTGGCAGAAATGTGCCGTTGTCATGGTCTGTAATAACAGAATAATTTCCGCTGTTGGATTCATAAAAAGCGTACTTAGATTCTGGTCTGACAGAGAAATGCAGGTCAAAAATTTCTATAGAATTCACAAAAGTGGAGAAAAGGAGATGAGATGGGAGCACAAAAATACACATACTGTGCGTTTTTTCAAGGCATCTAGTCACTCATTGGTAGATGATCTGTGCTGGATCTCATCTAAGGCTATAAACTATTTTCAACTTTTTCAGCTCAAGCTCTGCGACAGAAAGCACAACCATATCGCAGCACTCCCCTGGGAGTTGCATTCTTCCACTAAAAAATGTGAACATCTTATTAAAGAGCACATTCATGACTGGATGACTAAATTACAACATACTCCGTCATCACCAATTACCGTACATATGGAAAGTAAGGTGGAAGGCCTGCTCATAAGTCTCTCCGTGTGTAATAGCATTACTCATTATGGAGCAGATCTACACAGCTATTACTCTGCGAGGAGACGCAGAAGCAGATGATACAATAAATAACAGCATGGAAACCCTGTAATGTGCAGTCTTTCATGCTCTTGAGACTTGGCACTAAATTCCAAATAAACACTTCAGTTGTTCTGCCTCGGCCACTCTCCAACAACCCTTAATTTACTGGAGACACATTAAGAAGTTTTTGCATGACTGCAGGGGGACATCATTGGCTGAAATGAGACCTTATTCAAAGTCAACACTGCCTCGACAAAATGCCCTTTGGGACCATGAACAGTGTCACTGATCTTTGTCTCGTCTGATCTGAAATATCACATGTTTAATGCAGCTTTTTGAACTAAAGGGCATTCAATAGTACTGCTGGAGCCATGTAATAGAATGTCGAATAATACTTGATGTGTGTATTTTTTTTTCCTGTATCACTACATCCTGGAGGTGCATGAGCATAATAACAACATATTGTTCTGCACAACGTTTGTGTTTGCTACTGGTGGGAACGACTGGAGCATTAATGTGAGCTGATAGCCATTGACATTTTCTCTTTATTTTTGCATGAATGTTACACAACATTTAATATGCTCATCTAAAGCTAAACAGTACTTGAGTAAATAAGTGAGTGAATGAGCATAGGTAGCAACAAACATTGCCAAGCAAGGAAGAATGATATTGAGTGACAAGCTGTGTTCATGCAGCCAGTGTTTGTCAGCAACAGCTACAACACTCTGTGTGTGTATCATCAAAATCTGATATAAACAGGGCCTAAAAATAGTATATTTAATATAACATATATTGGCTAATATATATATATAATATTAGCTCTTCTCCTGTATGCTCACAAGCAAGACTACTGGGGCTAATACAGCAGCCTGAATAGATGCACTTTGAGTACCTGCAAAAAAAAATGAATCTGGGACATCAAGCAAATGATTAGCTCAGCTTAATGATGCTTCAGAGCAGCAGAGCCCTATGTTGATGGTAGCTGAAGATAGATAAGATATGATAAATGCATTCTGCAATCAAGATGGAGCAGTAGTAGTTTAACATAGTGGTGTATGAACTGATGTAACAAAGGAGTGTTGTTCGTAACTTAATTCCTAATTCATATATATGTTAGTGGCAAAGGCAATGTTTTTTTGTCAAACTCATGGAGACAATCACCTTTGAAACTCAAGAATAATCATATTCCACATTAACTGGAAATGAATCTGCAGGGTTGGAGGTGTGACGACAAGATAGCAGCCAGTTGCAGCCATCACTGATATCACAGGAAGTCATTGCAAACAACGGCGTAAAAAGCCATCTGTGGTGTCAAAAGTGCCAGCTGATTCCCACTGATATCCTCTCTCCCTCATCCTGCCCTAATCTGTTAACACGGACCTGGTAGCACCCATCAGCACTGGTTGGTGAAGCTTTTGGCTGGGTATGTAGTTAATATTAGCATGTTGGGCGGCAACAGTGCAGTGGTTAGCACGATCAACATCAGATCTCACAGGGTTAATATGGGTCAAGTGCAAATGAAGAGGTCTAATTAGTGACAGCGCGTGATTGCAATTATTGGCCCTGGCACCTGCGAGGATGATGAGGCGGAGCATTCCAAAAAGAAATTCAAGAGCAAAAAAAAAAAAAAAATCATTCACAGGCAATTTACGCTGATTTAAATCACCAAATCTGGAAAATTTGCATGCATTAACAGATAGTTGGCAGATGATGCTATACATGTGTCTAGGCAGATTGGTCATATTTCAGTGCTGAAGGAATACAGGGACATGGGCAAATCAGAGGTGATAGTTTTACCATCATCATGATCATCATCATCATAATTACAATTATTATCATTATTATTATTAAAAGTGCATTTATTTACCATCTGTGTTTTGTCGTGCTCTCCATCCTTCACCATAGAGACAACGACCGGAGAATGGAGAGGGGGGAGAAAAACAAAAGAGATCTCAGTGCTACTGTAGGCAGGTCTTGTCAAAATAAAATGCACACTTCCGCTTGAGTGCTTGGGAACTACGCCAGCACCACAGAATAAAAAGCTGATATGCTAGATAACAGTTGGTAATCATACAAGAATTGTACTATAGCAGCTCATATCAAGTGTTTATACATTTATACTTTCACTATCATTGTTTTTACATATATTTTCTAAAATAAATGTTTTATTGTATGCAGGAAATCAAAATGTCTTCAGAAGCTTACATTGTTAACCACCAGCCATGTTTTAGTCCTGAACTGTTGGAAAAGTCAAACAATCCATGTTCACACCATCACTTTACATTCAGAGTCATGATTTCGCTGCAGTAGGTTTGGTCACTAACTGTATTATTTCACTAGCAAGGTTAGTTACAGATATAGAGGAAATAGACAGAGATTGTGGATGTAGGAACTGAATGAAAGAAAAAAGATAAGGCTGTTGGTCTTCCAACTGGGACATGGAAAGAAAAAAAAAAGAGTGGGTAATTTCTGTGTATATAGTACCAGTGCTGTGTCAATAATAAATAGCGTGGTTACTGGTCACTGTTCTTCCTGGCATTATCTCTGCATTATTGATGTATGCATCCGTAACAGAGAGAAGCAGAGGGCGGTGGAATGCATGGCGGAAAGCCTTTAACACAAATTACTTTCTGTTTGTTAGATGCATTCCTGCCCCTCCCATCACGAGATTTTGTTAAGACAATTAGTTTCAAAACAAACTTCTTGCCTGAGACAAGAATTAAATAGTGCATTACCAGGTGTCCAATTTTTGTGAAGCAAAGCCGAATAATGGCTGTTACAACCTTAATATAAAACTCTATAAGGCAGTGATATGTTAAATGGAAGGGTATCATGGTAGTAATATTTGTGGAGCAGGCTTTTTTCCTAAATTACTTGTAAGTCATCTCTACTTTGATACAGGACAAACAGGAAAAGCAAGAAAAGCGGTTGGTGGTGACATGCAATGTCAAGGACTAAGATTCAAACCCACAAAAATGCAACTAAATGATGTGTGTCTACTAAAGCTCAACAAAAACCTCTCTGTTCCACTCTGACCTTGAATTACGATACATGAATCTAATTTTCTTTGCTGCCTAAGAAAAGAGAAAAATAAGAGGTGTTTCACTCCTGTGCAACAGCTTCAAGAGCTGATCTTATGTAATCTTTGGGACAAAATGTAATGGATACTAACCATTGCTAAAAGGTGCACATGAACAAGGTTGCATTATAGAATAATTGACATGAATATGCAAATCTGATTATAACCTGGTGTAAATGCGGCCACGATTCATAGATTCAAAGGGAAAATGGTTTAAATAAAAACACATTTTTTGTTCACTTCTTAAACTTTGTCCTCACTATTTCCTCATAGTGATGTTGTCTAAATGAGTGAGTGAGTGAGTGAGTGACTGAGGGAGGGATGCAGAAAAGTCTGATCAACCAACCTTCCACGGCTCTCTTGAAGAAAACCTTGCAGCTGCCACAGGTCACGACCCCGTAGTGGCATCCTGAGGCCTCGTCCGAACACACCAAACAGATCTTATGGGTCTGCCCACTGGGCTTGGATTGGCCCGGCACTGCAGGACCGCTGCTCTCGCCTGTTCTGGGAGATGAGCTGGAATGCGTACAGAGACAGAGAGAGAGTGAGAGAAAATATGTGAATATTAATATGAAGACCTTTGTGCAAAATTCAAGTTCAGGTGCAAAGGGTTGGTTTATGGGTGCAGACAGCCCCAATGGCATGTTGTTATGATTTTAGGGGGCATGAAATCCATTGGAATACAGTGAAGTAATCAGTGAAGTCTTTTCCATTGACAATGTCTAAAAATTATTTGCAGACAAGGGCTTAAACATTTAGACCAATGGCAATATTACTTACAAAATGAAATTACATAACTACTGTGCATAATGTTGTATGAAATCACTGCTTCTAAGAAATTCAAACCGAAAAGCATTTAGTAATTTCTAGATATCCTATCTTTTGGGAAAAAGATACAAATAACTGGAACAACACAAAAGACACTTGCTAAAAAGTCTTTTCAGTAATACAGTGCAAAGTTACGAACCAAACTGTTTCACTATGACTTTAATAAGAACTGGTTTCAGTATGACTTCCTCAAATAAAGCTCTCTGACTTAAATGTTACGAAGTTGCTTTTTTATTCATCTTGATGAGCTCATGCTTGGTGAGTGAGCAGGTAGAGAGCTGAAGTGAAACCTGAACTTACAGTTGCTGTTCCAGAAGTAAGAGAAAAATCAAAACGTTTAAGATGCCACTGATATATAATTAATTTATAATTAAAACCCAGCCTTAGAACAGAGCCTTTCTCAACAGTATGTGTGTGTGTGTGTGTGTGTGTGTGTGTGTGTGTGTGTGTGTGTGTGTGTGTGTGTGTGTGTGTGTGTGGCTTGCTTTATATGTTTAGCAAACACCATTTCCCATAAGCCCAAATGTTCAGGGGCTAAATGTCATGGCAGAAGAGGCCGTTAGCGGGTTGAAAAATTTGTAAGAAGTTGAAAGACAGCAGAGATCACAACTACAAAGCTGAAAAAATGACTTTAGAAGAGAGTGTTGGTAAGTTTTATTGGTATGGATGAAACCAAGTTACAACGGCACAGGTACCCACATTGCTGCATTTGTTTTTTGTTCGTGGAAGCTGCAGTTGCCTCTGCCATGAGGGGGTTATGTTTTCACCTGCGTCTGTTTGTTGGTTTGTTTGTCTGTTTCTCAGCAGGATTATGCAAAAAGAACTGAACCAATTTCTACTAAACTTGGTAGCAAGATTTGTATTAGGCCAAGGAGAAACCCATTAAACTTTGAGGCAGATACACATAATTTACTATGAGCGTGTAATTTCTCCCCTGAAGTTTGGTGCATGTTGTTTGACAGTGGCCCTGGTGGAGGTATGTCCTATACTGAGTGCATTTTCCAGCTTTGTCTGTGATCACAAAGTAATTGTTAAAATGGTGACTGTTTCAGTGGATGCCAACTTGACTCAGATTATGAAAAGTAACACACTTCATTTTTTCTTTGAGATTGTATTGAGTTACTGAAGCTAGTGGAACAGAGGCTAGCCCAGATGCGACATCATGACTTAAGCTCTCTATAAGCTAAACCGAGGGAATCACTGTCACTGGTGACAGCTTTTCTGTGAAGTAACTAATCTCTAAATCTCACCTCCAGCCTCCAATTGTGTTACAATGCAAATTAAAGCCTTGTTTAAACCTCTTGAGAAACTTGCATGCACACACAGAGCCGTCATTATCCCCGACTGTCTATAATTAGACTTAAAGTAACTGAGACACCTGAAATGCAGCGTGAAGCCTCACTAGGCAGCAACACCAATTTGTCAGATGTATTGCAGGCAAAGTGCCAACATGTCGACTGAGAGTTTGTTAGGTTACAGGGGTGTGTGAGTGTGGCCAAATAGACTCCAGACTGACACTCCTGCGTAATCCATGACAGGAATTTGACGGCATTAGAAAGGCTTAAATATTTTCTCCCTGGTTTGTTTTAGCAGCACACTAGGTGGAATGTATACTGGTATTATGCAACAGAGTTGGCTTGCTAAGCTTGATAATGGCTTTACATTTAGGTCAATAGATATCTTAGCCCCATTGCTGATGCTGTATTCAACATATATTCCAAAGGTTGTTTTCTATCTGTTTTCTTTCTAAGGTTTCCAAGCTACAGAGCCATGTTTGCAAGACAAGAGTAGAGTGTGAAGAAAGTATATAAACGAAAGATGTTAGTGTCTATCACACACACCAGGAGCCACCCCCACCAGCACAGCCTAGCTTCACAGTGGCTGCTGCCTCATGGTCATTGGAAAGACAACACTTGCTTATGTAAACTGGACTGCGACCAAGGGGAGTAGAGGTGGTGGATCTTGGAAGACATCCATATCCAAAGTTTAGCCGTAGCTTAATAGCGAACTAGCCAAGATCATTCCCAACACACGCAGACAGGTTTGGCAGTTGCCTGGAAAAAAACAATATACGTTCACACTGTTTTGCAGATGGCACAAACACAGTGGGAAGGAAGAGCAGGGAGCTTGTTCCTAGAGTCAAATCCTGATTTATCTATTATTTTTAGTTTATCTTTTTTTAGGAAAAAAATGTACAATGACAATAAATAGAGGACCCAGATATAATGTGAACCCAATGTGAACCCAAATATAAATGTGGTCATAAATACACCAGGGCAAAAGTTTATTCAAATGCAAAATACACAACTGAACCTCAGACCTAGAAGGTCGCATGACTAGCACCTAAATGACTATGTATGGCTCATTCTGAAACTTATCCAACCCGCAACCTTTAACTGTGGCTCATCAGGTAGAGCGGGTCATCCCCTGATCAGAATGCCGGTGGTTCTATCCCTGGCTGCTCCTCTGCATGTAAAAGTGTCCTTGGGCAAGATACCGAACTGCATATTGCCCCTGATAGCTATGTGTGTGAATGTGGCATGTATTGTAAAATGCTTTGAGGGGTCGATAAGACCAGAAGTGATATATAAGTGCAGTCCTTTTACCATTTTAACAGTTTTAACTCTTTGCTGAGGATCGACAGCAACAAAAATATGACTTAAATCTGACACCAAAATCCTATATGCCAACCAAAATATTTACGCAACAGTCATTTTCACCTTGCTGCGCAACTGACACATACTGTAAAGTCAAATATATGATGCATCACTATAGACTACACAATGCAAGATTTGCAGTAATAATTACAGGATTTCACACAGTAATCACATGACTATGAAATAATCTAATCCAGCCCGACCTTATTATGACCTGTACACACTATGGCAACACTGGGTCTCTGCAAATTTTGGCGCATGCTTTCTAATATGTACCAGTCTTCACTTTGGATCGCCAGTCTGGTCGTAGTAGGGTATTTATAGAAACTGTCCTCTTTATGAGTAGGTTAAAAGGGGTGCAGTGTTATGTGCTCATCTTTCTGGCTCTCTCATTGCTTGTCAACTTAAAGCAGCTATGGTTGGATTTGAGTGAAGATCCTGTGAACACTAATTATCGGGCGTTGCTTGACCTGTGAGGGGTCTCTCAGGAATCCTCACACACCAAAAAAAAAAAAAAAAGACGGTGAAGAGGGAGATTGGATGACACCAACCAACCAAGTGAAGCAAAGTGTAGGCATTTACACAGCATTTTCTTTTGCATCAGCTGAGTTTTTATTATTGAGCTGTAACTGCACTGCAATATATTAAAAAAAACAACTCAAAAATACTTAATGTTGAAGGTTTTCTCAGCATTTTAATGAGCATTAGAGAGCTAAAAAAATGATGTTACATATTACACAATTCTATTCTATTTTATTGAAGCATGACTTAAAATGCTGGTAATGTAAAATGACCACAGGGTGGTGTGTGAATTAAACATTTATAACCCCCATGCCCCCACCCGCGCTAAATCACATGCTCCTCCTATTGCTCAGCCAACAAGCATGGCTCTAAGCCATGCAGCGCAGATTCATGCCTCATTAAGAATGCCTCCATGCTGGACTATAGCACAATAAACATGTGAACTTTCTCAGTCAGTCGCACAAACACACAGTAAAAAATAAAAATAAAAAATTACTTTGTGTGAGCTGATGAGCAAGAGAACATCTGAAACACATGCACACCGCAGACAGTGATTACCACACAAACAGAGAAAGTCTGGTGCACGTTTGCAGAAAAGCGGTAACAAAATAATCAAGAAAACACACCCACCCACACACCCACACACCCACCCACACACCCACACACACACACACACAGACACAGATACAGAAACACACACACACAAAACCACGAATGCTCTCAGGTGGGACTTGAGCAAAAGAAATGAATAAACAAACACACAGAAAAAAAGCAGGTTGCAGCTCATTGCCCTTTGCTGCTCTATCTTGGTCAACTTTGCCCCCAGCATGTGTTAACACAGTTACACTGCATGTGCAAGTATATTCCTGCACAGAATTCGCTGTACCAGTCAAGCACCTGGTCTTAAAAAAGGCAAACATAGCAAAAATCAGAGCAGGCTAGACAGTATTAACACACTGAGACATGCTGCCCGTCACTTCCCTCACTATTTTACTTTGGCATACACACATTTTTTTCTGTGTGTGAACACATGCTAACAATATGTGTCAATGCTAAGAAGCTGTGCAGAAATATCAGAGGACCTTGGCAACAAGACATGAAAATAAAAACACTAAATTAAACGTAAGCCTGCTGCAACAATCAGTATGTCCCTGCAGATCTCTGTTAAGAATGCACAATCCTCTCTGTGTCTACACAAACAGTTTTCTATATTTCTACAAAGTGTACAATGTACAGTAAATCAATTTTGACTTCTTTCCCCAGTTACTCAGATTTGAGTGAGACAGTGGAACATTGTTGAGTAATCCCAATAATCTTGACATTGATTTTTAATTAACTGCATGAAAATATCAACTGTTACTTTAAATTATGTCAGAATAAAATTAAACCAGAACACATATAGTTTATAACTTTTAAATAAATACATTATAATTTTATAATGTCATAAAATGACATGAGGAGGCGATGGAAAAGACAGATCAGCCCTAATGACACTCCACAACAAACAGTGTCCAAAGAGGGAGGAGGGAACTAGGCTGGCCTGCTTTGTCACTGGGGAGCTGTATACTAGTGACTACAGTGGGAACCAATGTGAGCATAATTTTTCCATCAAGATCAAAGCTTTTTTTGGGCTAATGTGTGGGAGTAGAGAAGTGGTTTCTTTCAGCGCAGAGAAGTAGAATATGAGAACATTGGCAGTGACACAGATATAGACACTGAGTGACGTGGCCACAATGTAGGATGAGTAGAATAAGTGTTGCTTCATACTTGCTTTGAATATTAAACTATGTGTAAGTATTGATTAAAAATGCTTGTAGATGTAATTTCTCTGGAAACTATGTGTAAAACAACTGGATGATGTTAAAATATTTTCCCCTTCCTTAATTTAGGTTTGCATTTTTGATGACAGACAAACAGCTGTTGTTTGGATGCTATTGGTTCTGGATATAATTTTCATTTCCTTTTAATTCCAGAAAGCACTGAGGAAGCCTGAGGGGGTAGAAATTAAAACTGAGATTTTATTGAATATTCCAAGCACATACACTGTATCTTTGCTGAAGTGCATTCACGTACATTTCTGCAAAAATGTTTATTTCCATCTTTGTGATTATGACATCCTCTACACTAAATGACGCCTCTGAATCTATAATGAATGCTCTGCCTACTCTCTGATAGTGAGTGGGTACTCTGAAAAGCTGTCCATTAGTGGACTGGCCTGTTTATTGGCACTGATCGTCCAATATGATTCAATTTCAGTTCACACAGTCCAGAACCAATTCATCTCAATTCAATTTGACTCAGTTTGATTTTTGATGATTCGGTTACGTCAGATTAATATCAATGGTGTGTGAAGCACTTCTCTGAATATATCCTGGAAACTTTCTTCTACATTCAACAAGTGAGCAACTGTTGTTTCCCTGAATATAAAGCTGTGTAAAAGGCACATAATAGGTTAAATTGTAAACACATTTCCCAGTTAGATAACTGCACAATGGAATGTAAAATGACAACTTGGCACACTTAGATTTTTTTAGGCCTGCATGTGTAAAACATCGGAGCCAGAATAATAATAAAAAAGAAAAAGAAACCTGCACCAGCTACAATGGCGTCATCATTATGCATATTTTAAAAAATAAATGATATCCCATACAGCATGCACATGGACTGTCAGTGGCACATGCTTCAACTGACACAGAAAGGGCAGAAACTGACAGTCTGCTCACTAATTCATCTGCAGTGTCTGTGTTGACAAGACCTCAGCCTGATATCTGCAGACAGCTGTTAGCTAGTGTTAGCTCCCCGGCAGGGACAGACTGAATGAAGCAGAATCCACACACTGTTCAGTCGACCTCCACAGTCTCACATCTCACAGCCAGAGATAATATCTCATCAACAAATACAAGCCCATAGCTTGGAGCTCAGTGTTTTGATTTTCAGTTTATTTACCCACCCCCCTCCCCCCAATCTCTCTCTTTCTCTCTCGCTTCTCTCCTTCTCCTTATGGGGCAGCCGTGATTGGCTGTTTATGTTAGCTCTCACCTACATATCTTTTCTAAACTAAAAAACTAAAATAATGCTTTTGTGGTTGTTGTAATAACTCCATTTCCACAAAGTACACATTTCACATATCATACAGTCACCCCTGCCTACACATAACATTTAACACAGATATACTCTATATGTCTACTGAGAAAAGATGCAAATGAAAAGATTGATCTTGGAATTTTAATAGGTGATATTGGATCATCCAAATAATAATAACATTTTGATTAACTTGAATTTAACTTTATTATTATTATTTTTTTTAATCCAGCCTTACTTTTGGAGACCCACAGAGAAGGGTCTGTAGGGCTGCACCTAACCGTTATATTCAATATCAATTAATCCGCTGATAATTGTCTTGATTAATCAATTAGTTGTTTTCTTTATAAAATGAGGCAAAAATATATAAATCAGATCCCAGTATCCCAGAGTCCAACATCCAAATGTCTTGTTTTGGCCAACCAACAGTCTGACACCCAAAGATATTGAGTTTAAAATAAAAAAGAAAACTGGAAGTGCTCACATTGAAAAATTACAATTATTAATTATAAAAATAGTTGCAGATAAATTTTCTGGCGATTGATGAATTGACTGAATGTTTGAGCTCTACTGTGATGACAGTTAGGTTTAAGTTAACAAACCCTTTGTAGCACATTTGTGGCAAAATGTCATTTGGTAAGACTGTGCAACCCTGAATGCATGCATCATCATTCCATTATGTAAAAAAAAAATATTTGGCCTTCCTGCCACTCAAATCATTATTGTGCAATTTCACAGTTTTACTGTACTTTTCTCTTCCCGCCTTTCGCTGCTCTCACTTCCTCTTTCCATCGCATCTGTCTCTCTCACCGTCCTCTCTCACTGCTCATTCCCCCTCTTCCTCCTTCCTCTTCCCCTCGCTACGCCTCATCTGCCAAGGTTATATAATACTCATATTACTGCTGCTGGGGCGGACTACACCCAGCCCCCACCACCCCCACCCCGCACTCGCCTCGCAGCCAATCGAGTGTCACTACTGGCAGGGAATATGGAGTATGGAGGAGGTCAGGCGAGTCATGGGATTATCCAACTCACCTACCCAGAGACAAGCGTACGCAGCATATATGTGTGTTTTCCATGTGTGTCATAGGACACACTTGCATGTGTGTGTGTGTTTGTGTGTGTATGTGTGTGCGTGTGTGTGTTGATTTGGTCTCTGAATTACTGAGTGGAGCCTTTGGTTGCTAGAGAGGAGCACAGTTATAAAGCTACCCTTGTTTCAGAAATCATCATGTGATTGTGTGATGGCTCCCTCTTTTCTTCTCTCTTTTTCTCCTGCTAAACTCCAGTCACCCCGCCACCCCCTCACCCCCCCCCCCCCCCACCCCCCTTCCTCACATCTGAATGTCTACATCTCCCACACATTGCTGTCACTTCAATCATTTTTTCACTGCATTAGCCCCCCCCCCCCCAAACATCATAACTTGAGCTTTATTCAGTTTTCTCCTGCGCTGTAGACAATGAGGCAAAAAAAAAAAAAAAAAAAGACAGCACTGTTTGTTCAAACTCTACGTTTACCTGACTAAGTCCTTGCCACCATGTGATTTATGGCTCTTGCCAAAAAGTGTTGCTGTAGAGCTGCAAAACCTGTTAATGAGGAGGTCAGGGTGGATGGATGAGTCCACAAATTGTATGACTCAGGCAGTGGAGATCGCTGTTCACATCTGTCTCCTACCAAGAGTAATCATTGCTTTCTTTCAACTAAGACTATCATCTTCCTTTATCCTGAGGGTGGTTCTGTGATTAAATATATTCACACCTTAACCACAGCGACAGCAGATCAGAAAACAACTGATAAACTGACAAAAAAAAGGCACCAGAACATACTCACTTTTTGTATCTTTTCTATGTATTACACATTTAGTCTATGTTGGCTGAGTAAAATTCCTCCATTACGTCGGCCTACATTCATTTCAATTTCATCCCAGTTTGCCCACAATAATTTACAAAGCAGATATAAATTAAGTCTTTTGTGAACTGTGTGCCGGGTCTTTTCGGGCTTGTGTGATAAGCAAAGGCCAAAGCAAGTGAGGTGAGTCAGGGCAGAGGAGAAGTGAAAGCTCAAAAAGGGAAAAACAAGTTTATAATTCAGGCTTTGACAGGACTTTGACTTCCTCTCACACGTGGAGTGACAGTTGATGTTTGTGTCATTCCACTTTTCTTCCCCACATTTTCTAATGTGTCTTTTTCTCTGTCTGTGCACAGATGCTCATAAAAAATCATTAGCAAAGCAGCCACGATGACATCTCATTAACAGTAATTTCCACTGTGACTGGCAGTGAACCAAGGGACTTTTAATTCAGATTCTGAAATAAATCAGTTACTGCCGTCTGCTCCGCCGCCTTCTCTTCATCAGACCCGAACACAGCTTCTCTCTCTTAAATATAACTAATGTGTAGATGGACTGTGTGCTTATAGCAACACAATGCAAAGCACCGCATTTACTTGACATGCGAATGTGAGAATCACAAATAAAGAGAGTGTGTGGCTGAGAAGTGATGAGGGATCCAATTTATGCCTCAATCTGGAGGCAGACAGGAACGACAAAGAATGAACCATTAAAACTGTGAGTGACCTCGCCTCAGGGCCACATTATAGTTCATCATCACTGTGTATTTTCTTTCAGTGGAATCACGTTGTGATGATCATTAAGATAACTGAGGATATTGTGATACACAATAGTGTTGTCGCAACAGATGATAACAAGTGTATTGTATTAAAAAACTGATAAAACAAGGTCATGAAACATGACAGGGAATATTTAAGGATTATTCAAAATCACACCTATTTTTATCTTGCTGTCTAATATGATGAAGACCAATGTGGTTATGTAACAACTGGATTTGCTCAGTTTTATAAAATAAAACTTATTACTGTGACTGATACTGTGCCAGCCTAATCCAACTTCACTTACACAGAGGGCCCATGAGAAGAGTGTGTGCAGACGAAGCAGCTCGGCCCAGAAAAGAACAGACCACATAAAAGAGACAATTGGCTGTAAAGTGTGTCAATAGGACAGAGAGTAAGACATTTTTCTATAACTTTGATGAACATGATGATACCTGGAACAGAGGAGAGTAATTGAAAGGATCTAAATGGGAAACAAAACGTCTACTGTTTCTCTCTGAGACGGTTACAGTTTAGGCCAGATGAGGTCACATGTTAAATCCCTGGAGCATAGCTATGCTATTGGAATGTGGCGCTTTACAGGAAATTGGGCCACATGGTGTAGACCAGAGGGAGCAGAATGAAGGGCAATGGCACAATTTTGTTAGTCTATCCCTGTTTAACTCAGCACGAGTTGTACGACACCATAATGTTCACCATGCATGTTTACCATGAAGTTTATCAAACCATCACACTGAAATCTGTATTTTCTGCAGTCCAAATGTATACAAGCCCTGCAGATATGTCAAGCTGTTGTCAAGAAGACTGTTATGAGCAAGCAGATTTTCTTGGGTTTAGGGTAACACCGAGCAGAACTCAAAAAAAGAAATGACTGATTTGCTACAGAACGGCTACAATTAGAACTGAAATGATTCGTTGTTTAATCACATGGCTGATGAACAGAAACTTAATCGATCATCGATGAAAGTAATTTTCTTTCAAAGTTCCCTTCTCAAATGTAAACATTTGCTTGTTTTTTCAGCCTTTTATGATATTAAAATACATGTCTTTGACTTTTTTTTAGTTGTAACAATAACTGCCACCAATCATCAATCCATTACTGATTATGAAATTAATTATTATTTATTAGTTAACTGATTATCTAACTCAAAGGGTACATAAAATGTAAAATGTAAACTAAATTCAATTCAATTAAAACTGTATTTTTCCCCATATGATCTTAAGTATATTACAACAGTGTTACTGTTAAGTGTACTTATCAGAATATTAAGATTGGAGGGACTCGACTGACCCACCCTGCTAAAGTGGGTGGGAACCCTTATCCACGACCTGCCTGAGAGGGTGTTTCTAACACTGCTTTAATAAAACCTGTGTGTGTGTTGTGTACAGCCTAACCTCAGAACAAGAAAGTGTGTGTGTGTGTGTGTGCGTGTGTGTGTGTGTGTGTGGAGCAGGGAACCTTCAATTGCTCCCTGCAGATTCGATTTGCTGCTGACACATTGTGTGTCTTAAATCAGATAGATGGCCAGGGCTGGAGGACACACCGCGCCCATTTCCCCTGGTGCCCTTATGCAATTAGCTTTCATTTAGCACCTTAATGCTTTGGCCCACCACAAATTACCCACAAGAAAGTCTCCTCTCCCCCTTTCACCCACTCTCTCTCTGTCTCTTCCTCTTTCTCATTCACACCAGCAAGCTGACAGAAAAGACCACTTTCCTCTCGCTCTAGTTTGTGATTTATCACCATAAATATCACTAATATCACTATTAAGGGCTTAAAAATAGCAATATAATTATGTTATCTCAACGGTATTCAAAAGGGGAACTGTGCCAATGCATCTGTCAGCTTGCATTGTCACTTTCCTTTTTTGTTGCTGTGAACAAGCAGCAGTGACTTGCAGCATGTGCTTGCGAGCCTAAATCAGTTACATAACAGAAAGCTTGCAGCAACATAAATATTTATCTAGACCATAAACATGGAAATCATAGTGATCTATACATGTAGTCTAACAGTTTCAAAATCTCATTGCAAAAGAAGAAATAAGAATTTTGAAATGAAAAGCTCATTCTTTGTAAGGTTTTATATTGTGCTTAAGTGCAGTACTTTGCTATATATGCATTCCATTCTTTGAAACATGTAAATATAACAGTGGAAAAGACAGAAATGTATAAATACTTTTATATCTGCCATCTGGGTTAAATAAAGAAAAAGGGAGTGGTGTGGTGTACTGTGGTGCGGTGCGGTGACGGGGAAAAAAGAAAATCCACAATTCTTTCCACTGTTTGGCCTGAATTTACTGGACCTCAACACATTAAAGGCTTAAACATACAACACAGCAGAGAAGAGAGTGCTAGGGGTTAACCAAGTGTTGAATGTCATCCCACAATACACCACCCACAGGAGAAGCTGAAATTCGATATTTGCACCTACTATCACCTCGAGGTCTGGCCTAACACATCTTAAGGAAATGGAGAAAGAGATTACAACCAGCAAACATTACTGGCCGCTGCCATGGAGTGAGCGGATGCCATTGACTCTAATCATTCAATTGGTATTATATTACTGCCCGCTAGCAACTGGTGGATAGAACCGGGTCTGACCTCAACCAAAGCATGTCAGTTTTGAATTGATCTTTTTTTTCCCTCTGTGCCGTATCTCTGTTAGGATTATACACTTAAACACTGTTACATCCCTGGGATTTCAATTGGGGTCAGTGTGTGGGCAAGCCATTTCATTTTCGTTCACTGAAACAATGACTAAGCAACTTTACCACGAGGCAACGTGCAGCCCTGAAAGTAGGCTGTCAGAGATGGCAGGTTGGCTGAGCCTAACCCCTCTGTCGTCGGTATTGTGGTCTCAGCCACCGACGGGCTGAGTGGTGGCGGAAAGCAGGTCACACATGCAGGCAGGCAGGCAAGCAGAGACAGGAATGCAGAAAAGATGTCCACAGCGGCAGCAGCAGACGAGAGTGGTGACGGCTCAGGCTGACTAATGAAGGGTTAAATCTGCATACGCCCACCACCTCCGTCTGCAAAAAGACTAATGAAGTTGAAAATGCAAAATGAATGCTGCTGACAAACAGTGAGGCAGCAATGAGAGCACAGGAGGCCGGCACTTCGCTGTGGTTGCTCGGGGCGGTGTGCAGGACTGGGTATTGAGAAACAGGAACAGGTTCAATATTTACAAGAACCTTTTGAATTACAGTTGTTCTACATTGCTGGTAAGACATGCATCGATGCTACTGCGAAATGTAATGACTCTGCCAAACTAGTTTCATGTTACAGAGAAGTCTGTCTAAGATGACAAAGCATTTACTGCAGCATTGACAGCCTTTAAACCACAAAGGATTGCAAAATACCTTGTCATTAATGATAACAGTTCATGGCAGACTAACTCTACTGAAAAATAAGGATGAGAAACAGGGCTCAGTAATAACTACAATATGCAAAATTGAAAGAATTAAATCAGAATCTAAACAATTTCAAACTCCTAGCCCTGTTGTGATAAACAGGCAAGAACTCTCCTGACAGCAGATAGGGACTGGTGTTTCTCTAGTACTTTGATTTATACCTTATCATTCGCAGCTGGTTGTCAGCTACATCATCAAATGAAGTTTCAGCCAGAGTATGCAGGAGTCTGCAGTCTGAAATGTAGTTGAAAGTGCAGACTGATTGAGAGGTCTCCTACAATGATGCATTCATATGGAACTGTGCATTGGAAAAATGAATTCCTTCTTAGTGCGTCCTTCCTAACAGGTTATCAAATGTCAACATGGAAATGCACCTGTTTTTGCAGCTAGCTCTAAGTGCTGACTTACTGTATTTATAAGCATATTCACATACAGTATACAGTACATACTTGGCTTGTTAGTTCATGCAAGCAGCTGTGTTGTTACCACATATAGCTCACAGCAGACTGCAAACTCTACATGGAAGTGCTGCTTTTCTAACATTTTGCTTCACACACATAAAACTCTGTTTTTCTTATGAGCATTTAAGTTATAAGTCAACATGCAGCTTTTGTGCACCCAAGTGTAGAGGCAAAGGCATCACATCACACTGAATTTAAGATATAAAGCAAACATGATCTTCCTGAAATGCAGCACATTAACTCTCTGTGTTGTTTCTTCTGGACATCACTTGTTCATTTTGTCAGTAAACATGGCCGACATGAGACTGACTAGAGCTTGTCAATTGACGTTAATTCCTAACTTTGGCAGCATTTGGGCTTTCCAAAAAAGCACTGCTGCAGTGTGTTAACGACAGAGGTGGTGTTTGGTTCTGTGGTTTCTAACACCTCAAAGTCCATAAGCACCATGATGTCTTCCTTTATTTACCCTTACAGCAGACATTCCTAGCATGGAAACCAAGAAACAACTTTGTGAGCTGATAGCAAACCCAGGACTATAATATTAATGATACAAAGTCAGTTAACAACAACAAATTGATTGACAAAAAAAAAAGCATAACAAAACATTCTTCATAATCAAAATCCTGAAAGTGACACAGTCATTGTTTAGTTTACCTTCCTCAGGAAACCCTGTGTCTTAATGACTAATCAGTTTTTTTTGTTTTGTTTTGTTTGACTGCAACAGACTTATTTATAGCTGACAGTAATATAGGCCCAAGTGGCTGAGTAGTCAAACCATAAGGCGACAGGGCCAAAACTAAACAGCACTGCACAGCTCATGAAGCCTGTAGGCAAAGCTGTGCGTCAGAATTAACCGCCGCTCTAATGAAACAGAGAAATGTGGTCGAAAAAGGATAAGGTCAGGCCTAGGAAAAACACACACACACACACACACACACACACACACACACACACACACACACACACACACACACACACACACACACACCTGTGGTGGCTCATCTTCTAAAATGATATAACTGGTCCTGAACAAAAAAAGCATGCAAATGAATGTGTATGTGATCTGATTTCACCTCAGCCCAAAGCATACAGCAAACAGTGCAGTCTGGTGCATTACAACCAAGCTCAGTTAAATATTTATCAGTTATTAGAAAACTGAAGCAATGTTTGTTTTGAACAGCTGTCAAAGTGCCTGTGAAGAAGATGAAGCGAGGACCAAGTGAGATTTTCTTGGCCTAAATTAAACTCAGTATAAACCAGTAGTGTTCTTTATGATACGACTGCAGACCTCATAAGAAAAGAGAAAAAGTTTCAGAGAATGTAATCATAAAATATGTATACATACACATACATACATATATACATATATACATATATATATATATATATATATATATATATATATATATATATATATATACACACACACACACATATGCATACACACAGAAATACAGCAGTCTAATAAAAAAATATCTCCATATTTTTGTAAAATAATGACATTTTTATGTGTTCTGAGTTTGATTCCAGCTGCCTGGAGCCCCGGGGGGTTTACTCTTCTGCCATGTTTCTGTGGGTGAAATCAAAGAGACACAGCAGACTTTTACCCTGAGTCCATAAGGGCACAGAGCTACTTTTATTTGGCTACCCTGGTTTTAATGCCCTCTCTCCCTCTTGCTTTCACACACACACACACACACACACACACACACACACACACACACACACACACACACACATGCACACAGACAAGCATACGATGAAAGAGGCCAATCATTAACCCAGAGAAGTACGCTAAATATCCCTTCATAAGGCCTCTTATCCATTCCTCCCCGAGGTGAGATGATACGAGGGGAAAGATGTGAGGCGTGATCCGAGGAGAGGAGAGAAAGTGAGAGGAGATCTCAGCTGAAAAGCAGAGAGGAGATAAGAGGGAAAGAGTACTGAGACAGTGAAAAGAAAATGTGCCTTCTAAGATAAGATTAGATAAATAAATTAGGGAGAAAAGCACCAGATTGCACACATTTTTTCCCAGATTTCAAAACTCAGATTTCACAAACAGCGCCCACTGTTATGACCTTATTCAAAGGCAGCAAGCGAGTGATGATGGGAAACAGAGAGGAGCAAGAGGAGGAGATGGAGGAGAAGAAAAGGAAATCTAAATGGAGATTTCAAAAGAGGCCACTGTGACAGCCTGTGATAAGAGGGTAGTTTGGTGGATTCTGGCTTTGAGCCTGGATCAGTGAAGTAGCAAGAGACCTTAACAGCAAGTTCACCACCCACCATCCCCAACATTTTAGTTGCATATGAGAAGGCCTCAGTATCCTTTCAGTTTCATTGATTCTGATTCTGATTATGCTCATCAGATCCGGCTGTTATTGAATCTTGTTCCAATAAGAAGAAACATTCACCCAATCATAGTTTACCACGTAGATTATAACATTATTTACTCATTATTTACATTATTTACTTATTGTCAGCTGTTTCTGATGTGCTACGACACAATTCAACTCAGTTCAATTTTATTTGTATAGTGCCAAAACATAATATACATTATCTCAAGGCACTTTACAGGGTGAGGTCGAGACCCTAGAGTAAAACCCAACATTTCCCACAAAGAGCAAGCACAGGAAAATATCACGAAGTCCATGGATGTTGTTGTGAATGAGTAGATACTCAGGAGGCTCAACTGTCACAATGAGATGTAATGCCTTCACCTCTGATCTTGCCACTGCTCAATGACATTCATTCACTTTCTTCTTGCTCACCTCTCCCTCTTGGCTAAAGGGAAAACAGTTGGAGGTAGAGATGTGCTCTCTGTAATCATACACTAGACAATATCACAACAATTTGTAGACATGTAAACAGTCTCTTCTTACATGCTGTGTTGACATACTGTGTAACAAATGATTGTTCCAATAAAGTAAAATTAATTTTGGCTCTGCTTATGAGTTCCTACATATCTGCAAGTAAATACGTAGCTATGTGCCAGGACCTGTCTACGTGACTACATCACGCATCAATGCAACAGCATGTCCATTTGTTTAGATTCAAGCTAGCACACACAGCATCAGGTGAGGGGAGAGCCCAGTGCAGCATCGGGTGAGTAATAGCAGAGTAAGTGTGTGCAGCTCCAAAGTAAAAAATGTAGTCAATCCAATCAACTTCATAAAAAAGTGAGTTAGCCTAGCATACATGGCTTACGTCACAACGTGACCTTTGGTAATGGTCAAAAGTGTGGCTTCACTTCAGAAAAGAAAATGACAGTAAGACAAAGTGTAAAGCACGGCGCTGATCTGAAAGACTGTGCAGTGTTTGAAGCCTTACTGCTGCTGCCGCAGTGTAACATACAGCACAGCTACTGCGCATCAGTCCGGGCACAATTCACCTTTGCTTCAATGAGAGTAGCTTGACATTTACGCTCATGTTTTGCTTGCTGGAGTGGATTTACTTTGCATTACGATTTTATTGTGTGATTCTTGGCTAGCATTGCTTTTTCCCCTAAATACTTGCCAGAGCATTATTTTCTTCTTCAGATACCTTGATTCAAGATAATCCCTTTGATATTTGCTTGTTTTGACTGTTAAAATTACCTCTGGACAAGGTGTTTATTTGTTGGTAGTGGGGGCAGTAATAAAAGATGCATGTGTTTGTAACCAGAACACAAAAGTGAAATACTAGCGGTTAGTTTCATAACTGCTCTTGATAAATATTTTTTAATACACATCTATGGATCATATTTTTTTTATTGTTGTAAATAATATTTACTTTGCGAATGTTCAGTTAACACATAAGAATAAAGATATATATATACACACCATTTGGAATTGAAATGGGGAACCTGAATCAATAAAATTCATACAGTTCTTGGGAATTTGGTTTTTGATCCTCAACCGTACAGTCTGGGGGAAGGAAGATGTCAGCTTTCATTCAGGTGAACTTATTGACTGATATTAAGAAGAACATGGAGGGATAAAGAGCTTGATGGTGGTGATTCAGTTGGCCCCGTTCCTATTACTGTAATCCGAACAACCACAGATAGCAGCAACAACAAGTTCACAGCATGTAGGGGGAAATTACCTGTGCCTCAGTCAACAGTGCTCAAAATAGTGCATGTTTGCTGGAACAGAATAAACACAATTGGTTTGATATTAGATTTCCAAAGGTTGGCTAGTGACAAGAGATTTTTTAAGTTATTATTACTAGAGAGGACAAAGCTAACATAAATGAAGCCATATGTATTAAGTTTTGTTCAAAAATGCAGAGCACAGACAGGTAACTTCGAAAATAATGTAAAAAGGAAATATTAGTTACACGTGATCAACACTGAATCCCCGCAAATGTCCTCCTGCCAGCCCAGCAACTGAAAAAAAAATCAGCATCCGCAGCATTGATTTAATGGAGGTAAACAAAACCATTAGTGGTAAAAGTAGCATTTTTAAGCATGGGTCAACATTAATGGACCAACCACAACAAAGCACAGACACCACAAAGGAGTGCCTCTGAGGTGTGTTCGAGAGAGCACATTTGTACTAATTCAACACTTATATACACACAAACACACAAACACACACACACACACTCCTGATAGCTTTCCATGCTAAACTCCCCAGGTGCTCCAGCTAGCTGAGATCACTGTTCGTCTGAGTTTCCCATTTCTGTGCTCTGTGAACAGCCAAGCAAAGATCTTTTAAGGACAGACCTCCTACTCCCCACTCCACCACCACACTCTACTGTATCTGAGAAATGCTTGGAATACTGACAAGCACCAGGTTAGCATTTTTTTATTCTTTTTTCCATTTGACTGTACACTTTAACGGATAACAGGTGGGACGAAAGTTAAGACCTTTTTTTCTTCTTTTAAACTGCACTTTATTTTTTGATGTCAAATGACCTCAGTGAGCGCCAGTGGGTGTTGCGTCAGATTGCTTTTCCAGTGTTTTCTGTAATGATAATATCACTAAATAGACCACAGAGCAGGCACACAGCAATATAAAGGGCATACAAGTAATGTAACCCATATGAAGTCTGAAAAAGGGACCAGACAAGATCCTAACCTTAACTGAGATACATCTGAGACCGTGTATGTCTAATAACTTTATTAAGTCTGGCAAGATAATCTGACAAAGTGGAAACATGACCCAAATCACCCAAACCCAAACCCTTTCATTTACAAACGAAAGCCTACAAATTAGACTTATCTGCTAACAGCGGGAACTCAAAGGTTCAAGGAGTGACTCACAAAGAGTCATCTTTGATGATATGGAGGTGTTAAGATCAGGCTGCTGATAAAATGCAAATTTCTAGTTCTATGTGTGTAATTCTGACATTTTAATTTCTAAAATTTCATCAGTCTGAGTTAGGGCGGTGTGACTATCAACCTGCGCAGATCCATTTACTGGCAACAGCGTTAACAACAATGAGACAGGAGAGGAATAAAAATAACTGATTCCCATCTTTTTCAGCTCGTGAAAAAAAATTCTTACCTGTGCTCTTTTCTATGCCATTAACTCTGTCCATCACAGCTGCACAGGGATCAAAAAAGATGTTTTAAAAGCTATACAGTAAAAGAGGCAATGGTATGTGACTAAGTGTGATACTATTTCAGGTTTGAGTCAACAGTTTCACAGTAAGTCACTAATTTATATGTGTAATAGAGTTCGTGCTATGATGCAGCTTTAAGTGCATTGCAACAATTATTAATATATGTTAAGATATGTCATTTACACAGCCTTGTTGTTGCAAGGAAATGGTTGTCTGTTATTGAAATTCTATCTCTGGTGATGAAATCTGGAAAAGAACCATTTCACTCCATGTGTGGAGGTTATCAGTTATCAACTGTCAATGTCGAGCAAGTGTCTGTTATTTCTCGTGGTCTTCAAATGTTCGCAGCTGCCAGCTACTTCTCATATTTCGCCTGTTACAGATAAGAGATGTCTCCTTTTACATTACTTGGCGGACTAATCTGCCAAAAAAATGTTCTTCCTCGAAAGGAAAATCAAAGCCAGGTTGATTTCTTTAACACAGGCACAGAGCCGCTTAGCACCGTTCCAAGACTTACTGAGAACATTAAAAGTTATTTTTCCACATTACAAATTACGGCTTAGTCCAGCAGTTACAAGATACAGAAACAACATGCTGGGCTTCTATTTTGTTGATGTAAAACAGACCAGATGTACCTTCCTCTGGTATGTTCTGGATCCTGCCTTGTTTAAAAGCTGCTAAACTACCAGCTGCATTCGGCTAATTCACATGCTAAGCCATACCATAGATGTAATTAACATAAAACAGCTGTGGAGCTGCAGTGCAAAAGATGTTAGAAAATATCATCAAAATTCAGTGTATAAATGCAACAAGCTGCTCCAGCGGGAGGCATTCGAAAAATACACACAGTTTCTTATGCATTGAGCTCCAGGGTCGCTCTCAGTTCTTTTTCTCTTTGCTAACAACAAACGCAGAAAATTCGCAGGTCATGCTTAACAGATAAGCACCATAGATAGTAAAATATGTTCAAAGGTATGCTGTTTCATGTTTTAGAATGCAACTGCCGTGGAATCAAATGACCAATCACAACAAATTTGTTAGCTTGTTGCTAAAGTGAGACAATAGTAATAGTACAAATACAAATACCATTATGTACTCCATAATGAATTAATGAAAAAGGAGATAATGGCCAAGCCCAACCCATAATATTGTTACATTATCAAAGTAACTCCTGTGTGTCTTCATTGATGAACACTGAGCAGTAAAATTAATTTAGAAACGGGGATTTACAGTGAAGAAATATATTTCTGGCCCCAGCAGCTGCTTTCGCTGTCGGCGTTGCACTGTAGTAGTTCATAATGTAAACAGTTGACTGACTTCACTCCTACGCAAGTAGCACCAAATTCTTCCTACTTCGATTGGTTCAACTTAAAAAGCATCAGATTTTAACGGTGTTAAAATTGACCTTGGAGCGACCACACTGACAGAACAGGGTGACTAAGAGCAGTGAAGCTGCCTCACTCACAGCATTATTTTTTCACACCAGCATCAGCCTGCAGTCTGGGAGCAAGGCAGTCTTTCCAGTTAATGTTGACTCCTGCCCACCAGCTTGTGACCAAGTCACCCAGATCTGGTTCTGCACCATATTTCAGGCATTTATCCAACTGTGTGATGTTTCAGGGATGGGCTTTATAAGGAAATAGTTAAGCAGAGAGGTTTAGTGTCGCTCAAAGATGTGATACATGACTGTTGCCTACAAATTCTGGGGGGGTTAAGCTTGGATTTTGTAGAATATGACTACTATATAAATGTACATTTAATCATGTACCTGGGACTTCATAAATCCAACTCTATTCTTATCAAATAAAAATGACACTAAGCTGTAAATGGCTTCCCCTGACAACTTGTTTTTGATTTTCAGAAAAGGAAACAAACACATTTTACTCAGTAATAAGAGGTTACTGGCTAAAATCAATCAGAAAGGAACCAACCAAAGGCTAATGAATTCTGGCAAACACCATTTGCCATTTCAGTAGGGGAGTAGGAGGAGGAAGAGGAAAGAGTGATGAAACAGTGCAGTGAGATACAGAGAAAGGACAGAAGAGAGTAGAGCAGAGAAAAGGAGAGAGTGTCAGCTTTAATTAATGCATAAAAGGTTGATATATGTTAGTAAGGAGGGGATTGTGGAGGCAGAGGTGAGCACACAGCAGCAGCTGAGCAGGCAAGGCATTGATCATGTAATCAAATGGATCAAATAATCATTCTTGTTAATCATTTATCAAGCATAAATGTCAATCAGTGCTTGTGCCAACATCCCAAATGTGAGTATTTGCTGCTAGTTTTGTTTCATATCATTGAACATTTCATATCCAATCAAAAAATTAATTGACAGATATAAAAAAAGGGGGGGGGGGCAGTTTGTTGCAGCAGAGATGATAATAAGTTTGAAGACGCAAATTCATTTATGTGTGTGTTTGCAGTAGCAGTTTTCCAGCACACACAATTATTTAATCCAACTTCACCATATTCAAATGTCAACAATCAATAGTTTTTTCCCCTGATGCTCCTGGAATGCTAGTGCTTTCTCTTCTCTGCTCTTATTTCTTACTTCTTTTTTTATTTTTATTTTCTGGGAAAGATCACTTGAGAATGTGCACCATATTTCCTCTGCGTACGAAAGATGTGAGAAGAAATAGGTGACCTACATGTGGCAAATAGGAAGCTTCTCAGGAATTTCAGCAAGAGCAGCCCTGGTTCGCAGCTTCAGAAGAATAACAAAGTTACAGCTGCCTCTTAAACAACATGAAAGCACAGTACACAAACAAAGCTGAGCCTTGCACAGACTGGTTTTGGCCAACATTCAGCTACTGAGAGAACAGAGAAAACAAAGTCTGATTAAAAAAAAAAAAAAAAAAAAAAAAAAAAAAGGCGGTACAGTAGTTTCAGAGGACAGCAAACAAACAAGACAAGAGGGGAGAAAAGAGTGAGTTAGAGAGTGTTGGAGAGAGAGAAAACCCAGAAAGCATGACATGAAGAAACAGCGAGAAGGGGCAGAGAGTGAGAGAAAGCATCAGGGAGAAAGCAGCACAGACAGATATAAAGTGAGACTCTGGCTGAGCTGGACCAAGGCCCATTTACAGTAGAGCTTGTCGGGCCCCTCCTTCTTCTTTCCTCCTCTCTCAGACAGTTGCAGAAAGAACAAGGAGGAATGTTCTTCGACAGAGCCAGAATTACGGGCAGCACAGTTCTTTGCTTCTGAATTATGTGACGAATGCCCAAATGGCAAAATAGAGATTTTGCTGTCACTGAAACACCAGCGGCAGCACTTCTCTGTAGTTACAACAGTAACATTGCCCTTTACCTGGGGGCCTGCACGCTTTGCTGGTCAACAGCAAGCAAGAGTAATGGCAGCTGCAACTGCCTAAGACAACGAAACAACACCAAAGAAATGGAATCACGTTACTTACTACGTAAGAGAGTGGTGACTAGAGGCTTCTCTGTGTGCAGCCGCCTAGATAGCATCTACCGTAGCCTCTGTTGTGAGGTCTTCAGGGGGGATATGTAAATTGCAGCTACAGAAAATAACCTGGGTTGTACTCTCCACCTCTAAACTGAATGACTGTCAGCATGCACATCAGTAGTGAATTCTCAACCTGTGTGCACGGCTAACCTGTTCGAGCACCTCAAACAAAAGCATGCAGTGGGAACGGGAGCAACAAGCGCCTGTTCGAGCCTCTGATGCTCAGTCGCATCCCAATTCCAAAACCACAACTAAATAGCAGCAAACTTTAGCTACCTACCCGTCCAGTATCACCACATATTACAAGACAGGTTATCGATGTTATTGTAGTTACTTGTTGATAATGCACATGTACGGTATATAATTTTAATAAAGAAAACATTTTTTTAAATCATGTTTTATCTTCATGTAAACAGAAAAAAATAATAAATTTAAATATAATAAAGAATCATCCATATCACAGCCAAACTGTCTGATTCTAAAGCAATAATTCATGCTATGGTATTATATCACTTTAAAGCACTGCTTCAGTTTTCAGCAAATTAAGTCCCCTATCATTGTTTAATTTACCATAGTAGGGCTCTAGGCAGCTGACCGTACTGCAACCATTCTGTTTTTCAAGCCACATTAGAGAGGAAATGAAAACTGCATGCTTTAAATGAGAAACAAATGGCATAGTTAGCAGTTCACAGACCCATGCATTGTATTAGACAAAAATTAACCCAAATAATTACACTTTAAATAATCATGACTACTAAGCCAGACTGGTCATTGCATGAATATTAAGTCATTTAATACAACTGGACAGCATGATTTCTTTTTTTGTTAACTGATAATGTTTCTTGAGACAGTGTAGTGTACAATAAAAACTAAGATAACTAAAGTATCACAGCAGACAGTTTCCTGTTCCTGACAAAATAAAGAAATGCATGATTTAGTCTTCGTGGTTTTCTTAGGGGCACAGGAACAGCCCGACTACAGCTCGATCTCAGTTAGATAAACAGCTACAGGCTCTGCACTGTCTGGACCCTGCTTTAATTTAAAAATAACACACACATTAACAGGAGAAGTAGTGTGCGTGATTGGACAAGGTGTGCATGGCAGCTAGGCAAAAGTTTTCGACCAACTATAAAATGACACCTTAATAATTAATTAATAATTATGTCTTATTGAGCTATATTTGTTATTTCATTTTTGTGAGAGCGCACTTGTAAGGATTGGTTAATTCTGCTTCCAGCACATTCATCAACTTCAGTCAATAACCTCAAGTTAGCCACACTCCCCCTGTTCTAGCACCCTGGGATCTGAGACCCCTGCTCATAACTTGTCTATTAAACAAGCTAAGTACTTGTAACACTGCCAACCCCTGACATGCAAAGTCAATATACATTTGGAATAAAATATTAACGGCACATGATGAATGCATTAAAGAATAATCCGACTGCATGTTTATTTGTGATGTATGCACCCTTTTGTGCTAAAAAGGGCCACCCATGACTCCAAGCAGCTAAATCATAGCTTTGTGTGGTGCATTAAAGGTATGCATGACAGGCCAACACCAGACCTCCAAAAATGAGCTGCTCCAATCTGCCTCAATACAGCTTTGAAAGGTGTTACATAATACTGCTGGCTGGCTTCCAAGCATGAGTGAAAGGACATGAAAAACCAGATATGGAGGAACTGAAAATTGCCCGTGACCAAATTCTTAGAAAACAGATCCAACCAATCACATCATAAGGCAGGATGCCATTTTTTTCAGTAGCCTGAAACAAGGAGCCCATAGTGACAGGAGCTTTCTGTAAACGTGTTGCAAGCATGAAAGATTAACAGATACAGATTTCACATACCTTTACATCTGAATGTGTTCCCATTTCTTAACATATTTTTTCCACCTGTTACTTTCTGTTGCAACCTATCCACAAGGAAAATGATGACAAACCTATGCCTAAGTTCAGGAAGCTGCTGCAACAGTTAGCTAAGGTCCCACTTTAAACAAACATGCTGCTTTATTGAGAAATAGAATCACACTAGAGCTGTGCACTTTTGTGGCACACATTGCAGGGTGCAACTGCAAAATGCCTTCTGAGAATTCAAGTTCAAGAAGGGCCACACTCTTGTTAACACTGTGAAGCTATTTCTGCAAGGCAATATGACCAGACAGTAGCTTCAGTTGCTGGCTGTCAAAATAGCCCAGTTTACGCACATCAAGCCTCTGCTAAATTGCTGTTAAAGGATGAAAAAGTGAGACAATTACATTTAAATAGCTCACATCAAATAAAACATGTAGCTTTCATTCTAAAATGATTAAGGGAAAAGCCAGCGTTGTATTTGTTTTTCCCTGTAGCTTAGGGAGAATGAGGTCCAGCTATGGGCTACTCAGGAAACTAGTGCAAGTCTGTTGCGTGCCTAAAATGTGCCAGTGTTTCAAAACACCAAGCAGCAACTTCCAAGGCTGAAAAATGAAGCCAAAACAGAAGTGCCAAAAACTGCACCTTCTCGAATGGCCACTTGAGGCTGACTCCAAAAGCAAGCCAATCCCCAAAGACTCCCATGTTAAAATGCTCAACTTTACAGCAGAAATAGACATGTTTACAGCCTGGTAGAAAAACGGTTTTGGTCTCTATATCTAATTTCCTTATTCATGGCAAGTGTGGGGGGGGGGGGTAAATTTTTATATAACTCACCTGTTTAAATTTTATTAAGGATTAAAGTTAATAAGTGCATAACTGAGGCCCTGCTGCTTTGAGTTACAGGCGAGTGAGCGTACGTTTGCCACAAACCGGCATGCACCAATATCTGAGCTCCACACATGCCACACCTCTTTGCTCATTTTTGGATTAGCCTGGGGTTCAGCGGCGTCAGGCACTGTTAAGACGGTGACAGCACACTCTGAACTTCAAAACCACTCTTCAGAAACCTATGGTTGACGCGTTGGAGGCCGCATCCATCTGTATATACAGTCTATGCACAACACAAGGCAGTGCAAGGTTGCAGTCCAAACCAGGATCCTCTTCTCTAAACAAACAGACAGCAAATAACAGAAAGAGAAAAAGAAAGAGCGACCTGATGCACTGCTCTTGTGTCGTAATGAAATTATTTACATTTCTGCGCCTGTGAAACCGAGGCCACTTTTCAGCGTGGAGTTTAGAGCTGGTGACTGATTTAGCCGGGAGGAGTGTTGACCGAGGTGATGCGTTGTTTTTTTCCTGTAACAGTTTAGTAGCACCACTTCAAAGCAGCTCAAGATATATTTACTTCCATTTAAACCATTCATCACTACAGTGTGTTTGTCAGAGCACAACTATGCCAGTAGCTCATCATATCATAATAAATTAAGAACATATCAATAAGAAACTTAGGCTATTATTACAGCCCAATTCGCTGACAGTACCTGACCCAAAAATCCCACTTTTAGACGTGTCCCACTTTAAGTCCTCCACAATGCAACTTTCTCTCACACACACTCACCGTCTTCTCCTTATCGAATACAATTAAGGGAAGAAAACGAGAAGGGCGGGGATGGTAAATGGTCCATACCTTACTGCTGCAGTAAATGTCAAGTGGCTGATTTATTGCCAGCAAACACTGAACCTGTTCAGCATGTATGACAGATATATATATATATATATAGTGTGTGGTGGATGAAATAATCCTGCGGTTCTCACTGCCTCTTGCAGAGCATCTAACTCACCACTACTTTACTGAAGACAAGTAGCCTGATAAGAGCAAGGACATGGGTAATATTCTCTGCTGTAGTCTTTGAGAAATGAGAAATGTTGGATTTATAGTGCAACATCTGGGCTGAGCAGAAAGAAAGAAAGACAGAGAGAGAGAGAGAGAGAACAGAGAGAGAGAAAAAAAGAAATGAAGCAGAGATATACCTGAAAAGGCAAAAGAGACATTTAGAAAGCGTCTACGCCAGAGACATCAAAGACGGAAGAGAGTCTAGAGGAAAAGGAAGAGGGTAAGGTGTGTGGGTGGGTGTTAGGTATATCGCCTTTGTTAATGATTCTGTGTTTCAGAACTAAATACACGTTTTTGGTAGGAGTGAATAGATGTTGCTGTTGCATAAGGGGTCCTGATCCAAAAATGATCTGCCAACAACTGAGAGCAGAAGCAGAAATGTTGGGTTTTCTTAGAGCTACAGAGCAAACAATCATCAATTCATTCAGCAATCATTCTCAGCACTTTATAGAATGTTTCAATTTATCCGTAACGTTCAGCTCGTAAAATGTCAAAAATAATGACAAAAACCCACCTCACATTAATAGAGCCATATCTTAAAATTGTGCATTTGTTCTGACAACCATTAGCCACACTAGCAGCTCAGAGAGACTGTACTTGTCAGCATGCTACATGCTAACAAAGACAACATTAACCTGTCGATGTGTAGCAGCTATAATGTTTTTCAGTGTTTACCATTCTGATTCAGTGAATTACAGAGCACAGGTAAAGCTGAATGGTATGTCATTAGTTTTTGCAGGCACTTTGTCATAAACCAAAACTGCTGGTTACTACATTGCATCCAGATGGTGAAGCAAATGCCTGCACCCCATTTCATGCTGATCCATCCAATAGTTGATAAGATATTTCATTTAAAACCACATATGTCAACCTATTGTTGGCAGTTCAGAGCATCACCAAAGTCATTAGGATTCACTATCTGAGAACCAGGTTTGTCTATACAAACTTTTGTGCTAATCCATCCACTAGATTTTGACATATTTCAGTCTGGACCCGAACCAACCAACCCTACATCCCGACTTCAGTTGGTCATTTTACAATTTCATTGATTATGTATCAAAAAATCGATAAATTGTCTCATGGACATTTCAGCTTGGTTCTGAGATTTAAATTAAGCTGAGCTCCAAAAGCTCCAAAAGCAGAAGCTTTGAAACAATCGTTTCAAAGCTTCACACTGTCGATAATGGTGTATCTCAATGTCTGGAATGTGTTTTTCTTGTTGTTCATCAATTAATTGCAGAAAATCATATGTTATAATGGGGAAAAAAAAGCTCTGACCTCAACTATACTGTGAGCAATAGCAGGGGTAACCCTAAACCTAACAACAACTTAAAAGAGGCACAAGCTTTGAAAGCCACTGGTGTTCTCTCCACATTTGAATTTTGGCCAACTTATGTCAATAAATAAGCAATAAATATAGCATGGCTGGCAGGTTGCATCTTCCACCACATGGGTCTATTTCCAACATTGTTTTGGCAAGACAGAAACTGGCACACTGAAAGTCCCAGTATCGCATTATCATCTCAAGCTAAAAGCGCCGTTTAAAATAGTAGTCTGGCCTTAGCACTAGCTCTGCTTTAAATAGACAAGCTCCAGACACAGAGGGGCTTCTATTTTAAAGAATGACAGAATGGTGGCTGAGAGGTGGGTCAGTATTCCCAAACAAATGAATAAATCCAAATAGAAAGAGGGACCAAGGTGAATTTACTTAAGTTACTGCAGGGACTGAAAAGTTCTGTAAAGAAAATCTTTTGGCAGTTATTACAACAGTTTATGAGACTGCCCAGAACAAGAGTAAGGTAAGAGAAATAGATAAATAGAACAGACGCAGAGAGAAAACGGGTCAAGGCACAGATCTACCACAGTATCCCCCCTGTAGCTAACCCCACATGCTGTACACAGACACCAGTCAGTGATAAACACAGGCACCCACCAGCCTGTCAAACCAGCTGCTTGCTTAGTCAGTCTACGTCTTAAACACAGTCTACGCCCATTTTAGTGTTGATATCAATGCAGACAGGAGCAGCATATCTCCACCCATCTACACAAACAGAATATCTTTCCCCATCACAAACATTTCTGCAAACACTGCTGCTGCATCCACAGTCTGAGAGTCCTTCTTTCACAAAGAAGTTTCTGTTACTTTATTTCTGGACTTTTTATCGTCTCTCAAGAAATTTGCTCAAACTCAAACTTAATCTGGCTGGTTCTTGAAATGGCGTGGCATGTTTTTAATATTTTATCTGTTATTTCTTTCATTGCCATTTAGCTGCAGGATCAAGTGGACACTGTGATCTAAATTTACTGGAGGAGCATGACACATTAAAAGCTTGGGGGGGAAAATGAGACACTGCTTTCACAGCAGACCACAACATCTCAAGTGCTTCCCAGTGTTGACTTTGGAAAAACTAAAATGTAGCGTGGATGTCGGTCACAACCAGGGTTATACTTTGAACAAGCTGCTCTCTGGCTGTGCAGCAATGGCGCGGGCAAAGACATCTAGTTTAATATATAAACTCCTTATGATGACAAGTTCAAGCTGTCCTAATACCAGAGGCACGACCCAGACTTTACCGACTTGTTGAACTAAACTACTGGCAAAAATATTAATGTACATTCTCCCAGCCATTCAACTAAGAGGGACACAGCCCAATACCACTTCTTAAATGTTCCTTTGAAAAATCTTTAAAAAGTTTTACAGGAAATAAAATGTCTTTTATATAACATGTACTGTAACTACTGACAGCACTGCTGACAGTTTTTGACAGTTTACTACAGTTTATCTGGTCACTGAACTGAAAAGCTTAACAGATCCTGTTATCAGCTTGTAATAGCAGTGTATTTCAACTTTCAGGATAGAGCCTGATTTAAGTGCACAGCAGTAGCTCAGCAAACATACAACAAGAAGTGGGTCACCTAGAAGTATAAAGGCTAGACCCGTCCTGAATCTCATTAATGATGCTTTGACCGAGGCTAAATAAGGTCATTATCAAGTTTTTCCTCAAACCAGCTGGAAAGGATCTTAAGATTACACAAAGTGTAAGCCTGAACAGCAGCTTCAGGGGGATGAATGTTTGCCTCCACATGTACAGTAACATCGCTCAGGTAAATCATTGATCGGCCTACGGCACAAGGTCCTCTGCGTTGTCTGGTGACAACCTATGAAATGCAGAAATCAGGGCTGCATGCTGACAGTTTCTTTTGTGTGTGTAGATAGGTGCGTATCTACACGTGCACTGCTAAAAAAAAAAAAAAAAAAAAGAAAAAGTTGATGATAGTTCTATAAAACAAAATGAAATGCAATTTATTTTAACTTAAATTTAATCAAATACATTCCACTTGCAATTTTTTTATGCAGCTTAACCTGTTAGTGTGACAATCCATCGACTTCCACATTATTAGCAGTTACAGCTAAAAAAGACTGAAAGTCTTCAATAAAAGCTTTTTCATTTTCATTTTACACCAGCTGACAAAACTCTTAGCAAAAGCCCAGTAACACATATTAGAAAAACAAATAATATATGAATAGCTCTAAGTAATCAGTGATTAATGATAAGTAATCTGCAATTATGTAACAACCTGTTGGGGCTTTGGCATATGACATGCACTCTTCAGGGCTCCAGCAGATGGTCTGCAATTGATACTGTTGTAGATGTGTCTATGAATACAAATAAAGCTAATCTGCACTTCACAAACACAAACAGCTCTACACTCACATATATGATCCCCAGGGTCCAAAAGATGTCAGTAAGTGATATTTTACATTAGCTATAATTAAACGACCCTCAGCAAATCCAAGGCACTCGGCTTTGAGACTGGAGGGATTCATCAAGTTGCTCACATTTCAACAGGTCGGATGCTCACTGCCAGAGGGGTCTGAAGCTGTGGCCCCCTGCTGACAGTCTCCCAGGTTACTCTGCCACCCCGCTGACACAGAGTGTCAGGTGGAGGGAATACTCCTCTTATTTCTTGAAAACTAACCCAGTGAGAATAAAATCAGGAACACTCCTCTTTTAAGTGTTACTTGTACACATTGGTTTTAAACTCAGACTTAACCTCATCAGTAAAATCCAACAAGTCTCCAACCTAACCAGCCATGTACATAGGGCTGTTTGTCTCTACCCTTTGGTAAAACCCATAGGAGCATCAAGTGAAAAAGCAACCCTATTGCAGCAGGCATTCCACACCTACGTCATCATGATTACAATCCTAAACATGCAGAGTGTCCCGACAGGTGGCATACCGGACCTTCACCGTCATGGTTACAATGATAAATACATCAATCAACTGTCACGATTTGGTTAGGTTTAGGGCACAAAAACTATTCAGTTAGGTTTACGAAAAGATCATGGTTTGGGTTGAAATAAGTACTTCCTGAAGGTCAGAGCACCTTTGTCGTCATGGTGATGATAATAAACTCACAGTTAAAAGAAAGACCACTGACTGACAGTTTCTCTCGTGTCAAAGTCCTGTTTGGTCGACCAGTACATCCACCCCATCCTCCTCCTAGCACTGCCTTTGTTGCTCTTTACGTCACCTGACTTTGCTCCTGATGTAGTTACTAGAAATTATTACACTGGAGATCACCTAATAACAAAACTTAACTATGGGTCATAGTAAGCTGCTGGCACACATGACCTACGGGTTTGTTTGCTGAGGACAGTGTCATAAAATTATATGGACCAAAGTATCGCTGAGCTACGCTTAGTAAGTTGCATTAAATTTTAAAATTGATGATTACATTCACAGACTTAGCTCAATCTACACAGAGCTAAAAAAAATCACATGTTGACCAAGTGGAAATCAAACTCCCTTCAAAATGGGTCTACTTCTGTTTGTGGGGAAGATAAACAGATGAACTAACAGTGATCCTTGAACCTTGGCAATCAAATCAAGGCACACCCAGACCACTTTTCCTTTGGTCCAATCAGGAACGTCCAGAAAGCAAGGGACATGTGTATTCCTTCTATGGATTAAGGGCATTCCCCTTCTTTCTGACTTGGGAAGGAGGGATTAAACATCTGTGTTACAGATGAGAGACAGACAGAGAAGAAGTGGTGACGACCCACATTCAGACAGACAGGCTGCACGGCGCAAACAAACCAACAGTAAAGATTACAGAAAACACAGACTGGCACAGTGCCCAACTGCTCTCAGGGTTTGTTTTTTTTTTTACAGTAACAGGCCATCACTGGAAAGCAGCAAAGACAGGAAATTCCAACAACTTGATTTGTCGATCAGAAAACAAGCCGTGACACATCAGAGCATTTACGGGACTTGCAGTGTAACACAGCACTTACAAAGTATAATGTTGGTCTTCCTGCCTGAGTCTTTGATTTCCCCCTGCACCAACATCATAAAAACAAAAGCTCACACTTGTTGTCTGAATCAGTTCAAACAGAACAGATAATGAAACACATTCATCTCACAAGGCGAGGAGGAACGACAGAAAGATGGTGGAGGGAAAAAGATTGTGAGCCAAACAGCGGCAGGAATGTGGAATGATACACTTTACTCACAAAATTAAAGAAGACTTGTGATTTCAGGGAGTGCTTTAAAAAAGACTGTGTGCTTTATAGAGATAAAGTTTTATTTATTATTTGTTTATTTTACAATATTTGGTGGGACTAGATGCAACTAAAAACTGAATGAACCATTGTCAGAGGCAGAGATATTATAGCTGAGGCTGATGTGAGAGGACACTGTTACACGGCTAACATCAACCTTTAGGGAAAAAGAGGCACTGTATCACATTGACAAGAACGAGTGAGTGAGGCAATTGTTTCGTCACGATCTAGTTAACTGATCTTATCCTGAGATGATGCATTAGGATCTTCCCATTTCAGCCTCTGAAAGGAAAATGCGTTTCTGTAGACTGTCTCCATTGATTAAGCTCAATCATGGGCAGACAGCTAACAGGTCAAAGGAAATACATAAATAAATGGTTGAAACAGAACAAATGTAGAGGCTTCCGCCCAGAGCTCAGTGGCTCATTAAATGGTTTGGAGTATGAAAATGATGTGAATCATATATTATGGCATTTGCAGTCACCAGAGCTCCACCCAACTGTACACCAGTGGGAGATTATGCAGCAACATGTTACCACCAGCATTATCACTATAACCAGCAATGACACTGCCTGGCTCTCTCTTTTAACTGTCTCTCAAATGTTTGCTCAAATATTAGCAGTGAACCTCCTCCACTAACCAGTTTACTCGGGAAAACCATGTGATCCGTCAAATTGTTGCTTTTTCAAATTGCTGCTTTTCAGTTTCTATATTTTTTTTTTCTAAACACACAAGAGTTTTTTTGTTTGTTTGTTTACACCAAGCACCATGTTTCCAAGATTTGGTGCACTGTCACGCAGCTTTAGTAATGTACATAACAACTGCTCAAACCAACACTTGCAACACAGTGAACACAACGCAGAAGACACACAAAGCTGTATAGATGTGCGAATCAGCCTCATCTTTGTAGTAAACGTACCAATAACCCTAATAAATAAACAACAATAGTAATAATAATAATAATAATAATAATAATAATAATAATAACAACAACAATAGCTATTTTTCATGCCAAAGTGGTGTAGAGGACAGAAGGGGCAGTGGCCAGGGCCACTTTAGCCACCAGACTCCACACTTCCTGTTTCCTGCCCGAGTTGTTGCCAAACATAATAAGCTCAGTCCTCTTTTCATCAAGTGAGTCAGATCAGTCATTGCTATATTTATGCTCGCTCCTGTCATATCACAGTTTGCTCACAAAACTTTTTTTTTTTTACGTGAATGTAGCTGAGGAAGCATTAGCAGGAAAGACATAACCTGCTGTGATTATCATCATCATGCTGTCAGTTTTTGGTCCTATTGCTGGAAGCTGAGCTGGGTTACACTGCTAAGTAAGCCATCAAAAGAGCGGGGAGGATGAGGAGGAGGGGAGTTATGACACATGCACAGATATGCACTCCCAGGAACTTTCAAGCTCATTACTGAGGGCCATCACATAATTCACCACACCAAAATGTGTTAAGAAAGAATTCTGCTGGAGTTACCCAACAAGGACCTCACACTCTATTCTGAGTATTGTCAGTCTAAACCAAGTGATTCCTCCCAGCTATCTTCGCCAGCTATACACAGTCATCACATGATGTGCAATGAGACATTTGTGACTGTATGTGTTGTCTGTACAAAGTGCACAGTATGTGGCCATTAGGTTGAATGTGGGAAAACAACAGCATTTAAACACGTCCAAGCACAAGTGTCCAATCTCTCAGTGGCAACTCGACACAAATTTTGAAAAACACTAAGCAATATGCCATTCACAAAAAATGGCATTTTGCTTGGAGACAACTGTCCCACCTTGATATGAAGGAATAATGTCGCACAAAGTCAAGAACTTTAAGTTGCACCAATGTGTTTTTTTTTTCAATTAGCAGATATGATAACATGTAGATCCACCTGTTATTATATGACCAATGTACCATACTTTGGTCACTTAATGAGAATGGAGCAAACTGAATCCCCAAAAAAGAGCATGAGACCTAGTGACTGAGAAGAATATCCAGCATAATGCTGAAACAATTAACCAATTAGTCAATTAGTCAACTGACAGAAAATAATTTAAAAAAAATCTACAACAATTTAAATAAAGACTTTGAAGCAAAAGTGTTAAACATCAGCTGGTTCCGACTTCTTAAATATGATTAGCTGCTTTTTTAATATACATTTTTTATCATTGTAAATTGAAAATTTGTAGACTAACCATAAAAAAAACCCACAGACACACACACAAAAAAAAATCATTGACAGATTAATCAATAATAAAAATAATCATTAATTAGAGGTCTAGTCTAGTCCAGTGCACAAAATGGACAAAATAATGTATATTCAATCCAACCTGGTATGGGGCTGTTGTGTAGCTGTCTTTTTAAGTGGGATTAACAGGTGGTGGATTTACTGAAACACATCATGAATAAAAGAAAAACCCTTTGAATAGATGGCACAGTTGAGCCACCACACAGCCACAGTAAATTCATATTAAGTAACAGGATAATTACACCACAAACCGTCGCTCCAGAATTTAACAGAGTTGATTCAACACCTTTCTGAAAAGCTTTGCAAAAAATAGTACATTCTGTGGGGCCACTGTAGGCCTAATATTGATGGTTCTCTTTTATTTTGTTTTCCCATGTATTTCTTTAGCCCTGCAAAAAGAGGTTAAATACGTCATGTGACCTGTTACATGGGCCTCGGATATGTTCACAACAGCTAACACCAGTGTAAACAAGCCGTCAGCCACCAGAACAGCCTTAAAACAGCTTGGCTGCTAAGAGGTCTAGACCTCCTTTGGTACTTTGCACTGCAGTGACCCTTACCGAAGCCTACTTCAAAGACTCAGTACAGTAAACTAGAAAAGAGGGGGGGGGGCGACCAAGACGGGCAGAGGGAAGAAGAGTTACAAGATAGAGTGAACGAAATAGCATCTTGCTGAGAAATGCATCTTGGCACTGGTTGAGTTTAGGCTGCGTACATCAAGCCTCTTCAGGGAAGACCACCAGTATGGAATCGGCTTCAGCTGTCATTTCAACAATGAGTTAACCAAGCTGGAGACACTGCGTTTGAAAGTCTGCCTTTACACAAACCTTTTGGGGTATTCATTAATAACACTATGGCACATCTCCACACACTGTAAAACAATCACAGGACATTTCCACACAGACTGGATGTGAATGTCCCATCATCGTTTAAGGTTTGTCTGGCAAGTCCTGAAAACGAAGACTGCGTCGGTGTTCGCAAACGATGAAGGGTCAGGGAAATACACTAGAAAGTGAAAAATTAAACAGCAAGGTGCAGTGAAATGCAGCCTTGCATGCAGCAAAGGTTGTCAGTAAGCCTATTAAGCAACAGGAACTCAAACAAACAATGTGGATTGAGGTTGGCATAATCTTAGAGATTACAAATCCAGGAAACTGAGTCAACAGACAAAAGTCTGACCTAGTTTGTTTCGGGTTTGTTTCATCAACCTTTTGCCTGTGGCAGCTGTTGTGAAATGACTACAGGACACTTACAGCAGGACATAACATTCCCTGTGTGCAGTTTATAAAATGTATATGCATGGCAAGGTAAACAAGGACAGTGTTGTTCATCTAATGTGGTGAAAATTCAAATACGAAATTTAAGCAAAAGAGTGAATTACAAAATGTGTTAAAAATCAATACTACAATTTTAATGCAAATGTTTTTTGATACTGCGATATTACACAATATAATATTCACAAGCCAAATCCCATCACATAAGTAATCAATTTGATGATCAGTGTAATTAACCGTGTCCACCGTTCATTACATCCAACATAACATTCAATAATTCATTTTGATAGATTCTAGTTATGATGGAATTATATATTTGGAAAGCAGAGTTTTGTGAAATAATTACATGATATGATCAACCCAATGCAATTTACCTTAAAGCCAGTTATCACCCAGCCCTTCGACAAAATGATGTGTTCATAAATGCCAATGAAAGTGCCATATTATTATAATTACCCAATCTCAATTCAGTTGAACAATTTTGCCTTAGGCTGTTTTCACTTGAGTGATTTGTACCACACAGCTAGAAACAAAATCCTACGACAGAGTCACTACTTCCAGTAACAACAAAGATGATATCTCTGTTACTTGTAAGTAACAGAGATATCACAAGCACAAGCATCAGCATGTAAAGAATCCAACTCTAATACATGAAGGCGGGCAGGCAACCAGAGCACTGCACTCAGATCAAGCTGACATATAGCTCACGGGGAATTATAATAATAATGATCATCCTATTCATGATCACAGTCACCATCATCATTAACTTTCAAATTCTCATTTATGGAACACGCCCCACCAGTGCTGAAATCCATCACTACAAGTCACGTTTTCGTTTTCTGCTGCACAACTTCTCCCTTATTTTGGCCCCTTGGATCAGTCTCCCAAACTCTGTAGACTGTCCATTTTGTCCTGAGGCCTTATTCTGCAACCTCTATCCCAGAGGATCAGCCAGATCAGCTTTAGATTTGCAGCAGGTTCTTCCTCTTTATGTTTTTTTTCTCAAATGAGAAATATCTCCCTTTGCAAAATGCCACATAAAAGATCTTTAAAATATGTTGTTGTAATTCAGCAAATCTACATTTATTTAGAATATAACACATATATGCACATAAACTTTAGAATATTGCCCTCAGAGCATTGTTGTTGCGGCTGTTGCAGCCCCTTTATTCATTTATTTATTTTAATATTAACATAAAGATGCTACCGTCAGCATTAGATTAGGCTCTAAATAAAAAGGTGTCCAATGCACCTGTGGCACCAAACCACAGAAAGGGCTAAAAGCAATGCAAATAACTGCAAATTTGACATATGCCGAAAGGTTTTTTTGAAGAAGAGCATGAAGCACATTGAACATCAGCAAACTCAGGGTCCAACTGTATCAGCAGAAAATATTCATTTGCAATTAAACAAATGTCAAACATGCGTGTGTGTGAGTGAGTGTCTGCTTTGACTTCTACAATCTGCCAATCTGCAGTACACTTCTAACATAAGAGTGTGTGTGTGTGTGTGTGTGTGTGTGTGTGTGTGTGTGTGTGTGTGTGTGTGTGTGCGTGTTTGCATGACATCTTCGTGTGCACAGCTTTCGCATGCCTTTGTGAAATATGCAGAGCTCTCAGGGGCCTATCAGGGGTGAATAGGTGAGAAGAAAAAAAGTCACTGAGCAGCAGTCTACGGAGAAAGAGGCAACAGCACACACCAGGGCAGAGCTGTACACGTGGCCTCTCAGCCACTGTGTGCGTACAAACATACACACACAGGAACACACACACGCGCGCACACACACACACAGGCTCTCTCTTGCTATCCATGGCTCTGCCCTCTCACAGACTGACGCAGGTAGCACAGCAACAGAGAAGATTTAACATCAGCTCTTCAACCTGTTTTACGGTCAGCATGACTCAGAACATTTTAAGATGAGATTTTAAACTTTTTAAAAGATGAAAAGAATGACGTGAAAAAGAGAAAGAAATGCCTTCTATAGTCGTTATCTACGTCATCTACGTTATCTGCTCCATGCAGAAAGCAGGCACTGCCATATATAAAAAATCAAATAAAGCACGAGTAAATTAACTCAGTGTCTACTTAATGAAAGGGCATCATGCTGTTTCAAGAATTTTCAAGAGCCTATCAAGGGCCCCTCTTCACCCTGAGCACGACGCATCAGCATTTGTCTATTTGGTTATCAGTTATATAACAAGAAGCTTGAGCCATGCAACATGATTGAGCCAAATTGTGTTCTGACTGTGCTGTAAATTCCCATAGCACAGCTAGGTGGGCTTCATTATATACAGTGCAGTACATGGAGTCGGTTGCTATGCTAAGCCAGCCATTTTTCATTACTACTTTAAGATACACTCAGATATACTCTAATGCAACATCACTGCAACAAAATACTACCTTTGGCAGATTATAAAGTAGTGCACAGCACACTATTTTTTCTGATGATATATGCCGTATTGAATTGCTATATTTCGCGTCCAGCTCCTGTGCATTTCCCTTATGTGATTATCTGCACCGGAACCCATGCATGCACACGTGGAAAAGAACAACACCAATCATTCTGCACTGAAAGATACAGAATAAAATATTGTCATGCAGAGATGAGACAATCAGTGGATTAGTCGATCAGAAATTAATCAGCAGCTACTATGATAATCAGCTGATTGTTAAAGTTATTTTTCAAAAAAAAAAAAAACCCAAAAAATATTTTCTTCTCTGTGTGTGACTGTTTTTGAATGTTGGTCAAACAAAACTAGACAAGTAATTTGAAGATGTCCCTTTGGAATTCATTCATTTTATAGACCAAATAATTCGATTTTATTTTGAAAAGCTTGAAAAGAGCTTCTACCTCTAATATAAATAAAGCCTTGATATAAAGTCTTATAATGATCTGGCCATCTATAAGTAATTCAATTTTGTGATAACTGTTAAATCTTAAATGTGATGTTTTAATAATTTCTGTATCATGATATCACCATGAGAATAGGACTGAGGAATGAGAATACTCAGCTGTGGCTGAAATATGCTTCACTGTTTAGGCCTTGCAGAGCATCAGTAGTGTGCATCAGAGGAACACATTATGAAAACACACGACTCCATGCTGGTGCAACGAATATCAACGTACCAGGAAGTAGCTTCGCAAAAACAGCACTGTGGCTCAGATTAGTGGCATTAGAAAACTGAGATTTTAAAAGCAACACTGCTTGCAATTTAATAAAATTAGCAAGTGATAAAACACTGTTTGCCCCATAAAGAAGAGGAAAAAATACACATTTAAATATATTAAATATATATAATATAAAGAATTAATTAATTAATATAAATATTTTGTGAAGTGATTGAAATAGCAACATTTTAGGCTGCTGTCTTTGAGTTTTTACAAAGCTTTATGACCAACATTTGTGGACTAAGAGTCTACTGTTTGTTATATGTATAAAGAAAAACAGTGACTAGAGGAGATAAGAGTTAAACCATGACAAAGAGACTTTTCCACAGTTTAAATTGGTTAGCAGCACAACAACCCTGGAGCATATCAGTGTGACAGCAGGGAGATAACACTAGCTGACACCCGTGTTCATCTTTGACTTGTTTACAAAGCAGCCTGAGCCAAACAAACTCAATGGCTCTTTTCAGAAGGACAGGACTGATTCACAATATTACCTTACATTTATCACACAACATCTTGGGATCTGCCTATTCAAGCCGTGTTCACAAAGAAGCTCATAGAGCAGCAAATTAATATCTGTCTTTCCACTCATTGCCAGTGCAGGTTTCAGGTAGTTTCTCCAAGCTGAAGTGAGGCAGGGCCCATCAGACACCTCTCATTCTCACTGCACTGCACATGTGCTACTTCCTCACAGGACTCATTTCCCTCTAATTAAACATGACCACACCACATCCTCACAAATGCACGTATCATGTTTTCTCAGTGAATCATTTCCTGTGGGATATCACTTTTACGTAACTCTGTGATATCTTTATAACCATAACCATGTTACGGCGCAATTTTGGAAAATTACTGCAATGTGGACCGTGGGCAAATTACGATAAATTACTGTGTACCAGAACAATTTCACAATTTTGCAAGAAAAATACAAAATTTCAAAATAAAATTCCTGGCAACCATAAAGCTGGAATCATCAAAGCTGCAACCTTTTTCTTATTGAAAAAAAATCCATGGCATTCATAAAATGTGATGTGATGTGAATGAATTGGAGCAATGTGTGTTCTGCTGTGGAGTGCGCTTATTGGAGGCGATAAGCACCAGATGCCTTCCCCCCAGGGACGCGAGCACTCCCTCCAAAAAAAAAAATTAAAAAAAAAAAAAAAATTAAATAAATAAATAATCATCACTGACAAAACATACAGCACCACTTGAGCACTCTCCGTTTTTTGGCTCAGTGAAATGATCTTTCTTATTTCAAACTGGAAGACTCATTTTCCAAACGCACACTGGAGGTGCCCTGACACACCACCCTGCACCTAATTTGATTTCAGGGGCAGTGCAGAAAGAAGAAAAACATTTTTTTAGAGGCAAATAATCTGGATTGTCAATTTAATGACTTCCACAATTTTAATCAACTTGTAATTCACTTCTAACTGTTCGTATCAATTGTCACCTCTTCAAAAAGTTTAAACAGCTTTTCTCATTTTTTAAATCACAAGGTTGAAATATACCTGTTCATAGAATTTATTTCCTGCTAAAATGCACTGAAGTGATTGCAGGGTCATTCTGCTAATTTTCCTTATTCTGAATATCAGATTTTTTTCTGATTTCAGAAAATGGCCAAAGATAAAAATGTTACTGAGTCTAGATCACAGGCGGTACTGAGGAACTAATCACAGCTAAGGCTACCATTCAGTAAGAATCATCATCATCTCTTTTCCTTGCACTCAAACTTTTACATATTTTACCATTCATAAAACCATCTTTGCACAGAAATACAAAGTCAAGCATACCATGAATGAAAGCACCAAAACCCCAGATCTGCCACAAAGACTTAAGTAAACAGAGCAGGATAAAGTCATTGTAAGCGACTTACCTGGAGAAGCTGACAGAAAAAGGTGCCAAGGCTGTGGTGGAGGAGAGCCCGTCGTCGGCCCTCTGTAACCCAGACGGCTCTCCATACCTGTTCCCCCTGGCCCAGCTCTCCCCCAACGGAGTTAGGTTCGAGTACATGCCAAAAGGCTTCTGGTCTTGTAGGCCCACTGTGGAGGATGGGCTGGCTTTGAAGTGGAAGCCAGGTCCTGCGCCGACTCCCATGGGTGAGGACATGGGGCCTCCGTGGAGAGAGCTCATGGCGCTCTGGAGACACTGCGACTGGCAGAAACTAGCGCTGTCCTGCTTCTCCTGTTTGACCACACCAGGAGTACGGATGCGTGTGTAAGAGTCATCGGGATCTTTCTCTTCCTTGATCATAACAGTGGAGAGAAGTGACGGCGGCTGCTGATGTTGATGGTGAAGCAGATGTTGCTGGTGCTGTAGTAGGTGGTGGTGCTGCTGCTGCTGCTGCTGCTGCTGCTGGTGATGGTGTATGGGGTGCTGCTGCTCCGTGCCGTTCACATTGGTACAGTTTCCTCCGTTACCCACCAGAGACTTTGCTTCCTTTAGCAAGCCACTGTCAGGACCGCCAACCCCGCTGCTGTCATGCAGGATGTTATCCAAGTGTGCCACTTCTGAATCCAACTCACAATCACTGATTTCTGGCAACGTATTCGGAAGGTCCAGGTCTTGCCATATCTCAGCATCCTCCATTAGGCGACTGCTGCTGCCATCCAAATCACAAAGACCAGCACCTGGATGTCCGCCGTAAGTTCCCAAGTCCTTTTCCAGAGAAAAGGTCCCCTCCTGTTTGATGTGCTGGGGGAAAAGGTCAGGCAGAGGTAGGTTGCCCAGGGCGGAGTTGCCTGAGGTGCTGATGACAGTGGTGGATGTCCTGTTCAGATCGGAAATACTCTGATTCAGCAACGGCACATTGTCCTCCACGTTGAACATACCAATATCCTGATGTTGCTGTTGCTGTTGTTTCTGTATTCTTTTGACTTTATCCTCCTTCATGTCTGACCCCTCACACAGGGCATGACACGGAGGGAACTCAAAGAGGCCCCCAAACTCGCCCTGGTCTTTGGTTCCACCCTGTCCATTTGGGGCCACCGTGGCCTGGGGCAGAGGCCCGGAGCCAGGCAGGTGCAATGCAGACTGGATCAGTGAACCAGCTGTGTCACCTGTATCTCTGCCTACTGTGACTCCTGTCTCCCCAAATGTCAGGCTGTCGTCTCGATTACCATTGAGCTTCAGTCCACCCTGATCCATTTCTTTGTCCTAAAGTGAGTTTAGGAGGGTATAAAACACACACACACACACACACAGTGAAAGAGAGAGAAGAGACAATGTTAGCCTATAAAAACACCTTTGACGGACAGAAAGAAACACACGCAGCTATTCCAGAGGAAAAAGTTAAAATGCTCATTGAAATATAGATCCTTCACAAGAATAGGTGCATGAAACACATGGCGCAGTGAAAAAGTGCAATGCTCCCGTTTTCTACTATGCCTCTGCCTATACTGGTCTCTTATTTATTTTCATTTTTCAAGAAATGACAGCAGCCAAATCAAACAGGCCTTCTCCTCCTCTCACACCCACACTGGAACAATATGGCAGAGGCTCAAATGGCACAAACCAAGCTGAGTGAAATTGGTGGGGGGGGGGGGAAAAAAAAGAAAATAAATCACTACAATGATTTTTCTTTGACCTGTGCACTCATCTCAAGAGTGAGGAGGTGCAACACATGCTTAGGTATAAGTTGTGTTACCCAATTTATAAGAAAGAGCAAGTTAACGATTCATTCAAAAATAAATAAATATAGTTATATTAAATTAATTAATAATAATTAATTCAAATACAATTCAAATACAACATCTGCAAATGAAGGCCGTTTGCATGTAAGGGCTCTACAGCTCACTCATTTATCTGTTTATCAATAACTATGATAGCTGTCATATCTTGAGGGGCAGAAATGAACGATCGAAGCAAGCTGCGGGAAGTTTTTCTGTTTCAAAGCCAGTGCCACTGAATAACACTTAAAGTTACATACGCACAAACAGGCCCACATCCTTTTTTTTTTTTTTTTTAAATGCAAATCACCGATCGGCTCTTTGTCTCAAGCAGCGGTCGTGACATTCTTCCTAGAAGACATGACTTCTTTCAGCATGCTGTGTAAAAGAAGGGCTTGTGTATGTGGACCTACATGCGCACTTACTTTGCGCATCTACCGCTGCACTTTGGCGCTTACAATTAAATCCCAGAACCCGTGGGGGTTCTGGTGGGTTCCTCTCTACAAAAATGTTTTGCCATTTTTATTACAGTCCTGGTGGAAAAATTAGAAAGATTTTTGTTTGGGTTATAGGTTTCACCACTTTCCCCGCCCACATAGTAGTGAAAACGCTGCTGCATACGGATTATATCGTAGCCTACACCCCCCCCCCCCCCCCCCCAGAATGAGGTGGCTGGTAGAATGCGTTGAAGAGGAAGTAATGCAGGCCTGCGGTGTGTTAAAGTTGAAAAACTTTTGGGTTTCCTTACTGTACTTTTCCTCCCGAGCAGCACAACACATCATCACAGCATTAGTGCAACCTGTTGGTGGTGATGGGAAATGCGCGGGTCACACGCCTACAGCCGGAGGGGCTGATAAGCAGCCGCCCCGTGGAAGTTTGTGCAACATTTTCTCTTTCTTACACAAAAATAAAACGGTTCCTCCGAGCGCTGGTGGTGACACTGTGCGTGCGCCACACGGTGCAGGGGCTGAGTGCGCCTGTAACGCAGCAGCGGGGACGCTCGCCGTCGGCCTACATCGGCGTTAACAACCAGTTTCAACATTTCTGCAGCGAAATCACAAGACAAGCGATTGCATCTGAAAGCAGACCGTACCTGTAGTAAGAAAAAAAAAAAAAAAATCAAAAAAAAAGAAATAAAAAGGAATGCACTCCACCGGTCAGGTCATCTCCCGTCAGTCCGAGTTGAAGAGAAAAATCGGAGAAATAACGCAATGTCCACACAGTCAAGCTCTCAAGTGCAACCCCTTCCTTGCAGTAATGTTGCGTGGTGAAATGTCAGCTGGGTTTGTCGCTGCCTCTCTCCCCGTCTGGCAGGAACACGCCCGCAATATCAACTATTTTCTTAAGTCAACAACGTCGCTGACCTCGCTGGAGCTGGCGATCCACCGTGTGCGGCGCCGTTTCGCCGATCTGTCCATAACTTTTAACGCACGTCGCCGGTAGAGGGTAGAGGAGGGGGCAGAGAGGGGTGGGTGATCGATCGGTCACTAGTTCGCAATCTGTGGACAAATCCGCTACGAATCGACAGATCTGAGGCGCTGTGTTCCGCCGTCGCGCCGTTCAACCCGTGAGTACATTAAAGTTATATAATTCAGCTGCCCTGGCGCACTCAAACTCAGGCAGGGCAGGGCGGACAGTTAGGGAAATGCGGCCAAGTTAGATGTAACACCAGGCGGGCTTCTGCCTTGCCCTTTAAGAATAAAAGCTTTGTTATTGTGGCTGACATTATCATGGTTACATTATCCCAAATTATGGGAAAATGCACGGTTAAATCAGAAAAAAAAAAGAAACACAGTAATGACCAGTTTTGCCAAATCAGACAATACATTAAAACATTTTTATTCATGTATGTTTTTCAAAGCGAGCATTTTTATTTATTTTTTTTTTTGCTTTTATTTCAAGGCAGAATAGCTCAGCTTCCTGCCCGCTTGTGTCCGCCTGTGGCAGCTTGACGCAGATGTGAGTTTGACACTTGCTGGTGAACGCCCCTTTCCCCACTGAAACTCTCTGCTGGGGAATCTGTCAAAACGTGTCTTCGTCGGCCGCTAACCTCTACGCCTGATGGGATAGACAGTCATAGGTCGTAACTTACCCCCTGCAACACCTCCTTCAACCACCAAACCAAGCATGGTTTATATAAATGCTTTTATAGCTTTGAGTCTCCAAGTTCAAGTCCCATGTGGGGGTCCTTTTAGGCTCAAATACGTTTCTGAGCAAAGAGGAGAATTTTTTTTCCTCCAGATAAGAGCACATGATCACCATTAGAAGGCTCTCCTTAGCCTTAGCCTTAAAAATGTATTAAAGTTAAGTTCTTCTGATAATCTGAGATTTCAATCAGCCCAATCCATAACAAAGCAGACTGCTGACAACACACACAATGTAGCTATTAAATGTGACCAAAAGATATGAAACCAGTTTGTCTTGACAGTTTGCACTGCATTCATCCAGGGTTGGTTCTAGCCGGGCAAACGGCAGTCAATTCACCTGCAGCAACAAACAGAATTGCTGAGAGACAAGAAGTGTCCAGGGAATTGCTGAGGAAAAGACACAGGCAGTGCAGGGTAAAAACCGTGTCCCTTTATACCAGCGTCAGAGGTGAGAACAATCTCCAAACAGACCTGCCTTCAGCACTTTCAGATCAAGGACATTAATCATTCCTCAGGCCAGCGCTTTCTCTCCTATCATCAAAGCTGAGTTGAACCAAAAAAAAAAAAAAGAAGCACTTTTAGTGAGTAAGGGGTCAAAGGGCAAGTTGACAGCCAGTAGGACTCTGGAGACTTGAAGCCGAAGACTGATTCCTGATCTTTTGCATGGTCACCTCCTATATAGATAAGATGCCTGAGGGGCCCCTATCAGAGAAGCGCTATTGGGTAAGATAGAGTGGAGAAGTCAATCATTCACCTTCCACATGTTAATATTATAAAACATTCCACTTATTTTGCTGAGGACCACCCCCACCCCCCATCCCACCTGCAACTTGACTGGCCTTGTTTTCAGATGCTAGCAGGTGATTCTGACACTGAGCAGGTTGTTTATCATTAAACTCATCGAGAGTTTATTTCACCCAGGTCTAATTTAACTTAGACTATTCAACAATATTGAAATGAGCAAAAATGATGTAGTCTGTCATACAGAAAAAGTGATCTTTGCACACCTGTATTCCAAGAGGTGCATAAGAGAAAAACACAGCTGGAAAGGGACAAGATAAGACAAAAACACTTCTAAAGCCCATTCTGGTAAACACACAGGACATGTTGAAGAAGAAAATTGAAAAATGAATTGTCTAAAAAAAAACCTAAATAAGATTAAAATGTAACAAATAACCTTTTAAAAAAACAACAATAAGTAAATTGATTTATTTTCACGACAATGTGAGCATGAATTCTTATGACGATAAACAAAGGAATCATCCATAATACAAAATTAAAAAAAAAACAATGTAGGAAAAAAAGAGAAAAATACACAATGCTGTTTGGTTGGGACAAAGCAAATAATAATTTTTTTTTCCTGATGGCACTTCAGTGGATCAGAACAAGGACCCATCTGAGTCTAGCAGAGTCAGCTCAGGGTGAAGAGGAGAGGAGAGGAAGTCAAGTGGACAGTGCAGGCTGTGCAGACACGCGCAGATGCCCATACTGTTCCATCAGCAAGAGAAGAAACAAGGATGGGCAGACGCAAACCAACAGCCAGAAGAAGAAGGAGGGAAAAGGAAAACTGGTGGTGGAAAAAGGAGAAAGGAGGGGGGGGGGGGCAGGTGTGGCCCTCAATGCAAGTCATTCGATTAAAAGGAGCAGAGTGTGTCCTGTGCATGTGGATGTCTCATTAAGAGCTAGTGTGGCTGGAGAGAGGCAGGAGCTCCCCAGGGCCTGTGAAAACCGCACTGTTCTCAAAACATCACAGGGAACACTGTGAGTTTTTAAAGCTGGTAACAATGGGTGATCCTATTTACCAACAGATAATAGAACACTGGACATGTGGTGGTCTACGTGCATGTATGTGCAACTAGGAATTCATGGGGAAATATATTACTGTGGTTGTGTGATACACCGTGCCCTGTATGCATAGCGGGTTACACTAGTTTCAGTGCTTTAGAGACAGCAATATTAAATGAATAACACACTTAGGTTTCAAATGTTCTTGAACTTTGGAAAAAAAAACAATCCTGGATTCAATTTTTGGCTTTTGCACTGGACCGAAGCAGAGGTACATGTTGTCCACAGACACACACATATACAGGCAAGACACACTTGTTGGCAGCCTCTTTGCTTTTATAAATATCTGACTAAATCACAGGTAAGTGGCATGGTTCAAAGGTCAGTACATTTGAATCACAAACATGGTTTTTCTGAGGTGCTTAGGGTACAATAATAAAGTATGATAACTTGTCTGAATTTAGAAAAATTACAAAATTTTATATCTAAGACATTGACTACCTGATTAGTTTCATCTGGCTTCACAGATAAATACAGGTGGGTGTCATCTACCTATATTATACCTATCAATTATTATGTAGTGCTTCTTGATAATATTGCCTAAAGGAAATATATATAGAGTGAAATGTATCTTTCCTAGCACAGAACCTTGTGGAACTCCATGACTTTTATGTGCATGGAGGAGTCATTGTTAACATGAACAAACTGGAATCTATCTATAAATATGACTTAAACTGGCCTAGTTTGGCTGACATGACATTTTCCAGTCTGTGTAATTAAACCACTCCTGTGCAAATAAACACATAATTGATTTGTGACAGCCTTTGCAAGGATTTTAGAAATTAAGGGTAGGTTGGCCATGGTTGATCGAAACAGCTGGATCAGGAGCAAGCTTTTTAAGCAGAGTTTTAATGACTGTTTCACAGTATCATCATTATCATCGCCATTGGTAATGGGAGAATCAGTAGTGGATATCTCAGAATCTCTATAAATAAAACCAAAAGAATCTGCATGCCTGGAGATTGCTTGGGGTAAGAAGGAAAATATGTTGTTTTGTGGTTTAGTGAGGTCTGAGCATGTTTAGGGCAATAATTTAATTTCAGTTCCATGTATGTTTTTGACCTTTTATGCCTTTATTAGAGCGTTGACAGGAAATGAGGGTGGGATTTGAAACAAGGATGTTGCAATTACTGTCATACCACAAGTGCACCCTGTACACCCTGTCTTCAAAATAATATAATGATAATACAATAGAGCTTGTTTCCAAACCCTTTGGTTTGTTTGTTTATTTAACGCCACTAAAGGTAAATTGGGTGTATGGGTGCAGACAAGTCTATCATACTAGAGGCTCGAGTCAGATTTAGTCTGCAAAATCTCTAACCTCACTCCTCCAAGCTTCTGGTGAGTTGACAGGCCTTTTGTTCAATCCCTGATTTGTAATTGGAAGCAGAGATGTGCAGACTGAGCACTGAGGCTCAAACTATTGCCCCATTTGCTTACCTAAATTGCTATAGTATTATTAAATATTTGAATTATTGTTGGTTTTGTCACTGCTGTTGTTGCTGTTATTCTTATAGGTTTTATTTTGAAGAAAGCCGACTGGGCTCCTGTTTAAGTAGCAATAATGTCAACTTCAGCCTCTCTCAGTTCAGTGACTGAGTTGTTCTCTCTCAATACCTTCTTTCTCCCTTTCCTTGTGCACAAATTAACACACTGCCAACTGACAAATTCAAGTTACAGAAATTTCTGTCAAGCAACATTCATAATGCATACTCACAGTGAACAACAACCAATAGAACAACAACCAATTCAAGGGACCAAGCAATCAACCATCAATGAAAAACAACAGCTGAAAAGGGACAAAAAAGAGAAAAACACTGCTAAGTTTCATTCTCTTAAACTCCACAAAAAGGTTTAAAAAAATGAATATGTCTTTCAATGAGTGATGTAAAAAAATCCATAGCAATATTTAAATATGATAAATAACCTTCACAAATTCTTATAACAAAAATAAACAGATGAAATAGTCCATACTACAACATGAAAAACAATGCAGAAAAAAATTTAGAACAATAGACAATGCTCTCTGGTGGGACAAAGCAAATTAAAAGGCTCATAAAATTCAAAATGTTTTTGTAAATGTTGAACAGTGGTGAAAAGTCTCCAAGGTCCTCTTCTGAAGAGGTTTCAGATTACTTGTTTTGTGGACTACGAGGCAGGATTTGAGGTGCGTGAGGTAACTATAGGTTTAACTCTGGTATTTCAGTCCCACCACTGTGGTTCACTTCTTACTGCGATAAATCACCATGGTAACCTACACTGAACTCTAACCTGCTCCAGAGCAGGTTACTTTCTCAGGATCAGATCAAAACCTGACAACAGCCCAGCTACTGACCAATCAGATCACTGGAAAAACTGAATCATCATTCCTACAGGATCCCTATGGGAACAGAAGAGTTTACAATTAAGTGATAAATTATAAGGAGCAGTAAATATTTTTATAGATCAGTGGAATCATTTTGCTCTTTCAGATACTGCATGTTTCCATTCTGCTTTTAAAACAGAGCTTCTAACAAACAGTGGAAACTTTATCACACTAACTACAGTAACTATTAAAGCTTCTTTTGAACTGAACAAAGATTCTTTAATCCCCACAGGATTCCCAACAGTGATGATGCTTTTACTCTCCTCTTCATCACTGCAGCTCAGAATAACATGAGTAAACTCTATGACCATAACTGGAAATAAAAACTAAACCCACACACTGTTAAATATTTCCCATGATTAGAAATTAACATTTCAGCCAGATTGATCTCACCAGACATGAACCATGTCTCTCCTTCAGTCTGACATTACTTTATATTCATAATAGTTTGTTAATCATTTGACAAAATATACTTACAGTATATTCTTTAATAATAATAGAAATAAGTGTTTCTTTTTTATTCTAGCCATGTGATTGTTTTCATTCACTGGCATGTATGAGCGTTTCTTCTCATATCATATGGAGTACTTTAGTCGTGGTTTTGACGATGTTGCCTTTAATTAAAAACTTTTCCTCTTTCATATGAACGCGCTCGTAACCAGATAGGGAAACCCAGGGTAAACTGAACCAGTTGATAACCAGCTTTATACTACAGGTTATCAGGACAGATACCGTTAGGTTCAGTTAAGCCAGATAACGAAAAGTTATCCTGGGTATGCTGAACTTGCTTTGTAGTACAGGCCTCAGCAGTCTGAAACACAAAAATGAAAAGGTTATTATATACCCTCTGAGCAGTGCTACTCTTTCGGGATTGCCTGGACGCTACAGTGACTCGCTTGTGGAAAGTGCCCAGGCCAGACCAGGGCAGGCTGGTTAGCATGCTAACTTCAGTAGAAGGAAAGAAGTGATAGCAATAGAAGCAAAACAAGAGTCAATACTGGTGTTGCTTTCCACCACTGGAGACAGCTCTTGGTGAGTAAAGGAATTGAGTTTGATGCTGAACTCACAATGTTTCTTGTAGACTGGGAAGTAAACAGCTGTATGTTGGCTATGTAGCAATAGCAAAATTCACAAATACTGTAGCTCCTTTAATCAACTAATGATTTCAGGACTGTAAGATATAAAGATAAATTACAGTAATTCAAAGAGAAATGCAAAACAATGGGCTTTTTAAACAGACTTTGCTGCAGTAGTTCAGTTATGATCTGTTCAGAGATCTGAAAAAAATCCAGATTCTTTCAGTATATTTAAAAATTGCACTTGAGCACTACACAAACGGAGGAGTGACCTTTCATAACTATAATGCTATTACGTAGTTCTGATGCTCACTTCCACTACCATTTTCCTGATGGCACTTCAGTGGACCAGAGCAAGTATCAACTTGAGTTGTGTGTCCAGCAGAGTCAGCTCAGGGAAGAGGAAGAGGAAGAAGAGAGGAGAGGAAGATAAGTGGGCAGTGCAGGCTGCAGACACTCGCAGATGCCCATACTGTTCAATCTGCAAGAGAAGAAACAAGGATGGGCAGACGCAAACCAGCAGCCAGAAGAAGAAGGAGGGAAAAGGAAAACTGGTGGGGGAAAAAGGAGAAGGGGGGGGGGGCAGGTGTGGCCCTCAATGCAAGTCATTCGATTAAAAGGAGCAGAGTGTGTCCTGTGCATGTGGATGTCTCATTAAGAGCTAGTGTGGCTGGAGAGAGGCAGGAGCTCCCCAGGGCCTGTGAAAACCGCACTGTTCTCAAAACATCACAGGGAACACTGTGAGTTTTTAAAGCTGGTAACAATGGGTGATCCTATTTACCAACAGATAATAGAACACTGGACATGTGGTGGTCTACGTGCATGTACAGACGGGTGACAAACTAAAGGGAAAAACCAACCTTAAGTGTCTTTGTAAGGTGTTGGACTACCACATGCCACCAGACAGAGTTCAGTGGCCCTTTCCATTGATTCTTCAAGTCTCTAATCTCCCATAGGTGTTATACTCAGTTGAGACTGGTGACATCCTGGAAGAGACCACTCCCATCCGGTTAATAATGGTTCACCACATAATTGCTGATAGACTGTTCTTGCTGATTATGTCGTACATTGACATCATCAGTCACCTGAGAAAGTGTTGCTCCCCTGTTTTATATTCCATATCACTCTAATGCACAAGAATCATGGTCATCAAATGTGTGCCTTCGACCATAATTTCCAACCGTATTTACTGATGTCTTTCCCATAGATCTTAATGCAGATGTCACTTTAGTCACTGTTCCTATTGAAACGGTCAGTTGAGTCTTTGTGAGTGAAACTCCTGCCATCTCTGTCCCAATAATAACCCTCTTTCAAAGTCAAATAGATCTTTTTCCTCTTTCCCTCTTGGTACAGAATCAGAATAAGCTGGATCTGCTCTGGGTTTTTATACAGGCCACAGGGCATGATTGGATATTAACTGTTCAGTTGCAACATGTAGTGCACCTTTGTGGAAGCATCTGCATTCATTATGTTTCTCCACTCATTTATTCAGGTTTTTCCTTCCTTCCTTCCTTGTCACCTACATGCAACTGGGAATTCATGGAGAAATATATAGTACTGTGGAGGTGTGATACACCGTGCTCTGTATGCATAATAAATTACACTAGTTCCAGTGCTGTAGAGACAACTACTTGTGAATATTCACTGATTAACATACACTTGGGTTTCAAATGTTCTTGACATTTGAAAAACCTGGTTTAAATTTGTGCCTTAGGAAACAGGCAGTGGTGCATGTTGTAAACACATACACATTCAGAACCAATAGAAGTAAATTGAGTGAAAGGGTGCAGACAAGTCTGATATACTAGAGGCTGGAGTCAGATTTGTTTACCTGGCTGGCTGACCACTTGCCAGACTTTGTCGAATGAACAAGCTGCTGGTGAGCTGACAGGCCTTTTGTTTAATCCCTGATTTGTAATTGGGAGCAGGGATGTGCAGACTGAGTACTGAGGCTCAGTTTATTGCCCTTTTTTTTTTTTTTTTTTTACATAAATTGTTACAATATTATTAAATATATGTGTTATTGTTGGTTTTTGTCCCTGTTGTTGTTGCTGTTACTGTTACAGTTATTATTGTTAGGGGGAAAAAAGCCTGCTGGGCCTCTGTTTGATGAACAATAATGTCATATTCAGTGTCTGCATTCATTTTGTTCAGTGACTGTGCTTTCTCTCTCAACACCCTCAATCTTTCCTTCTTTGTACACAAATGAACACTTGGTAATTTGCTTGCCCTTTATCATTCCGTACAGTCTTTGATTTTCTTAGCAGCTGTGATTGATTTGCATCTTTGTGCCAACCCTGACACTGAGAGAACAGGCTGGTTTGGTCTTGTAGTCAGTGTCTTGTATGAAATTCTGGGACATTTTTCATTGGAAAGGACTAATTGTTAATTATGGTTGGAAACATTAAAGCAGCCTTATAAATATAAATGAAGCTTCATATTGAGTTTCGCACATTCCCCAGCGTGCTCTTTCATTATAGGTTCTGTTTTTTAATTGAACCACTGCTCCTTAAAACGTCAGTGCGTGAAACAGCACAAGACAAATATTATGGTGCAGCAAAAGTGAACTTTCAGGTCAAGGTTCAGGCCAAAACACAAAAGAAAGAAAGCCAAAAAAAGCAAGAAAATCATACCCAAACCAATTGATTGATTGTCTAAATTACATTTGAACAATGGAATCGACTTGTATCAACTCAAACAATACTAAATTACTGCACTAAATTGCAACTAAACAGCACTGAATTAGTAATAGTGCATTTATCTCCTTCTGTGTCTTACTTAATAACATTCACACTCTCCATCAAAAGACCTGGTCACATGCACACAGCAGGGCTTACCTAACAGTGCTGAGTTATGTCAGACTTTGAGGAGAAAACACAGAGAGGAAGGAAGACTTTCTTTTAAGAGGGAAGTCCAGAAAGGAAGGAAGGATTTCTTTTTAAAGGTGAACAGGCAGTTCACACCCTTTGGTATGTCTTCTTTGAGACAAGAGGGAATGCTGAGTTAGACAATAGGTAGTAAACATGTAATGGAGGAAGGAATGAAAATGACACAGCAAGGAAGGATTTCTAGACAGACTACAAACAAGTTAGAGCTCTGTGTGATGTGTGGGTCTGTGAGCATGTGTGCATGCTGCCCACTCAGTAGCAGACGCTTGTGTATACAGCAGATTTATTCTCATATGAGCACATACTGTACTTAGGTTCCTATAGAGTCAAACACAGCTGCCTTGCACCCCTGTCAGACAGGAGGTCTGGATGATAACTTACAGACCCTGGATTTGGATGGCATTTGGCACATGTCCATCTTTCTGCCTTGGCACAGAATGTAATATGTACTTATGCATATGTAAGTGGACGCCTCAAAGTCTACAGGAGGGTTATCTGTCTTATCTGGATTAAACTATTACATGTCGTTTTTAATGTTTTGCAAAGCCAAGATACAGGAGGAGCAAGCTCTTTGTGGTGTGTCAAATATAGGGAAATACAATGAGTGTCATGCAATTTAGACAATGACAGGAAATCTATTTCAAATACAGTTATTGTCAAGTTACTGCAAGCAGTTGTGGAATGTAAACACATTTACTTAAGTACTGTACTTCAGCACACTTTTTACTCCACTACATTTATTTCAAGACTATGTTACAAGTTACCTTTCAGATCAATATTTTACATGCAAAACATATGATCGGTTTATAAAATATGCATTGTTATAATATCACTGCCCCACAGTGTAAGTTGTTAAAATTTGCTTTACCTTGACGACATTAATAAATGTGTACGGGTTAATGAATATTCACAAATATTGATTTAAATGACATCCTTAAAATAACTGTGGTTTTAGCTCTTCAGGGATTTCCCCTCTCAGCATAACAAGTTAACTTCTTTCTGAAGCTGAAGAATGTTTCATATTGCTAGATGTCAGTGTGACTTTTAATACCTAGACAGCACCATTTATTTGCTCATTTAAAAAAACAACTGGTTTCAAACCGACTGAAATCTTTCATTCTCCAATGACCTTGTTATCTTGAAACAGGAATTTCATGAGTGTTTAAACTGTAGGTATAGATGCAACTTGACAATGGATGCTACAGTAGATGTTCCACAGTTTGAAACAAGTCTATGTAACTCTTGCTGAGCAGCAGTCACTGTGCTAGCTGCTAAAAGCAGCAATAACAGGATAATGGTAAATGCTAAAATAAAGCGTGTCAATAACATAAGCGGGAAAGTGTCATAAAGTCACCAAACTTGCTCAGAAATGACAGTTATACAACCATAACTATGTCTGTTAACATTAGCTAACTGGTCATACCAAACTAAGTAAGTTTGTAACAGAAAAACCCCGAGTGTACTGAGTTGAGCAAGGCTGCATTTTATTGCTTATGAACTTCACATTTAATTTGTAAGAGGAAGATTATGGTATTTGTTCTTTTTAAAATTCCACAGTTGCTTTAATTAAAGTTTTTGCTCATCCAGCACCATTATTATGCAGCTTACTTCCAGAGCAATGTGGGAAAAAACTTTTGTCAGTATTCCTGTTTCAGTACATGTATCAAAACATAACAAAAAACATTATCAAAGGTTAAATTCAAAAAATAGAGCAAGAAGTTTTAGAAATGCTCAATTTTAAAACGGATACTGAAGGGAAGACTATTTCATCATGGCAGAGCAAAGGCAATAAGAACATAATTGCTGTGTTTGGAGGTTGCACCATGCAACATTTAACAGCACATTAAACTATATGGGTTCAGTTTTTTAATGCCATTTTTAATACTGTGTATTAAATTTTGTTTTTAATTGCACTTTTATAGATATTATTGTGTTCCCTGCACCCTGGCAATAACATATTTGGACCTGTCTCAGCTTCAAATGAGCCAGAAAGACTTAATGCACATCAGGCATACTGTTGACTCCTGGTGGTGTGAAGTGCACTTTGAAGTTAGACCGTAACATTCAGAGATATAATTCCTCTGATTGTTCCTGAAATGTAATATCCAGATGACATTTGTTTTTTTATTAATGCTGTCTTTTAAACAGAAAAGTAATTCACACCCCACCACCGTTTCTTTCACCTTATTTTAACCAGAAAACAGGTTTATATATACATAAAGTGTATCTGAGGCAAAAGTAGATGCTTTTTAAAGCCCATCTGCCACACAGCTGCACAGATGGCAGTTCAAAAGACTATATTCTTGGTTGCAAAACAATCTCTCCAGTATATGAAAAACTATACTATAATAGGTGGACGGAACCTGCTAACTTTTATAAAAATGTAAATGCTGCTTATTACATAACGTCATGTAACATTTGTGCTCCTCTTCATTCATCTGTGGATCGTTTTAGGCTCCGACTGAGCTACTGTTAATGCATTATCCATTGATCATTTATCAGAGTTGCTCACTGAGTAGCTAATTTATTGTCATAAATAAATGTATAATACTTCCTGTCCCATGATTTTGAACCTGAGTTTAGAGAATGTGACAGCTTGTCTGATATCGTTGCATCCTACTCACTAACTTGTTTTGTTGTTGAGCTCCCTCACACCCTCACTATCTCCCCCACAGTGACATTAATGTCAAAGCACAAACTGCCACCATATCTGCGATGCAGATCGTCATGTAATGTGTGAAAGCTTGATTCCCCGCATAAAAAGCAAGGGCAAAAGATTTCGATCAACAGTATCAGTATCTGCTTTGCATAGAGAGCGAGGAATGAAACTAACCTTCAAGTCCACTGACCACAGTGACCTTTGGATGCAGCAGTTCACAAAGGAATATGATCTATTAGCAGCAAAAGAGGGTTTCAGAAGAGATCAGCCTCACAAAACACCTATTAGCTGACAACAAAGTGGCTGCAGAGCCGACAACTTTACAATCCACGGGCTGATTTGCCAGCATTTGACTTTTTACTTGTACAATGCTCAGCCCTAATGATTTAATTTCAGTTTCATTTGTATAGCGCCAAATCATAATATACATTATCTCGAGGCACTTTACAGTGTAAGGTCGAGACCTTACTTTGTTATAGAGAAAAACCCAACAGTTCCCACAAAGAACAAGCGCTTGTGGGAACTGGGGGACTGGGGGGAGGAAAAACTGGGGGGAGGAAAAACTGGAGGCTAGGGTTAAGGTTAGGGTTAGAGTTAGGGTTAGTGAGTGGGTTCATTAACATGCTGAGAGAAGCCAATTGAGTCTAATAATGAATAATGTTCTTGTGTTTCAAATACATGGACCAGACATGGTCATCGAACAGGCCAGGGGGGTCTGGCACCAAATAGTTCCTCAAGCAGAACCTGGAATAATTTTAGATTGGGGTTATATTAAACATGAACATCTTTGACATCTTCAAATAAACAACATGGCTTAAGTCTTAATGATGAAAAACCTGTCGTCTACTTTTCGTGGTTACTCACAAGGGAAATCATCCTATAAGATGTTCTTATGCACCAATTTTGTGCTTTCTGTATGACTGAAGCCACAGTTGTATTAAGTGCAGAAACTGTACTGACCCCTCAGTATATTCAGGACACATCCTTCTTTCCGCATATGCAAAGAGGATTTGTGGGAGTAGAGCAAGGCAAAAAGAAATTTTGAGAGGTAATTTGATGCAATAATAATAATAGATATTATATTACTGATATGTGTGGACACTGATTTTGGGCTGTTGCGTTAATTCAATGTATAGACTGTTGTATGTAATAGATCTCCTATTATCAAATCGGGGACAGGAAAGAGCTGTGAACTTGCTCGTCAAGTGTTTAATCTGGACACCCACTTGATGAGTTCACTACAGCCAAGTGGGTGAGGTTAGCGGAGGTGAAGGTGCTGTTTACCCATGAGCAAACCACAGACTTCATTAGTTGTGTAACTTTCAATCAGATGTACAGTCGAAAAGAGAAAGAGACATTTAGTTCAAGAGAAGGGCAGAGAGGCAGCGACATGAGCAGGAAGAAAAATGGGTTTCACTCTCAGTGCACCCTGCGTGTCACATCTGCATTGCCAGTGACAGTTAGAGGAGAGAAAGATATCATTGCTGGTATTCCCAGTAAGAACTCCAGTAATTAGTGTTTCTGCAAAGAAAAAAGAAAAAAGAAAAAAGAAAAAAGAAAAAAGAAAAAAGAAAAAAGAAAAAAGAAAAAAGAAAAATAAGGACATCAACTTTTTTAGGGTTATATGAAATGCAAAATCAGAACAGACTGTTCTCCTTATTCTGCTCCTTAACCTGAAAACTTAATTTGGATTTTTGATATTAGAAATGGACAGGCGCACACACACATACACACACACCGGACACACACACACACAAACACACACACACACACAACAGGATGACACAGAAGAGTAAATGTATGAGTGGGTAAACGCATTAAAGATAAAAATGAGTCTGTTTCACTTACTGTGCCGTTATAAACATCTGGAAGGGAAAAACAATCAACTGCCACTGCTGCCGTACATTCAAACCGGTAGAGCTGAGCGAGGGACTTTACTACTATTCACCAAAAGGATCTTGTTGTGGTAAAGTCAGACTGAGAGTCCGTGCTTCAGTGCACCATTTGCACTCTGATGATTATTCATTGAATTTTTCATAAATGATCCGTTATGCAGGAATCTGTAAAACAAGAAAAGAAAGTCAACCATTAATAGCCCTTAATGATGTAGTCACTTAAAGAATCAAGAGCAGTTGTTACATCTCCTTAACATCCTCAAATCTTTCTCTTCTTTTCACTGTGAGCCTTCTAATAAAACCTTGAAAATCTAAAGCGGTGATGTTAAAAACTGTCTGCTCTAAAAAAAATAAAATAAATAAATAAAAAAAAAAACCTACTGAGGGTTAAATGGGTCAAATCATTTAACAGGTGTTCAAATCAGCTGCACTCCCTGGGGAAAAACCACAGACTCAATGAAAATGATGCAAGGCAAAGAGACATAGGTTTAAATAAATGTTTCACAGAGTTTGATGTCTCTGACAGTTTCTTCATCGGAAACAGCCATGGACCTCTTTAAGCACACAGGGAAAAAGGGAGACAAGTGATACATGTTAAAAGCTGAATTTGGTTTAAAATGTTCATGTCTGACCAAGGAAACTGTTGATGGGGAACGCTGGGTTTAAATGGCCTGGATATAGAGGGAAGACTGGGGTGTATATTGGTTAACCAACCTTGCAATTTGTTGCTTAAAGCGTGATCAGCAGTAGATGAAGCAATGAAACCTGATGTTGCCCCACCCCAGTCTTATTGTAAACTGCATGTAACATTACACTAATGTAGTTGTTTTCTCGACCTGATAACCTATTTGGACGTGAAAGTCTCAGAAGAAAACCTGCTCTGATTATTTATCTCATGCAGGAATGGAGGTTTTGTGTTCCTGCTTCCTTAGTTTTACTTTTACTTTGGCCAGGGTGAAATTAGCTGGCCAAAACTCCATTGAGTAATCTAGAGATGGAAATCTAAAGGGGCTGTGTCACTGTACCACAAATCTCAAAACAACAGCTGGTGCTATCATGAATGTCTAACAGACAGGTACACCAAAAATGCTTCAAATGAAAACCATCACAGAAGAAAGACATTCTTAAGTTAAGTGTGAGTTAATATGCAAATTAATTCACTTATTCTACCTAAAATGATTGATCTGATAAAGCGATGATTCATCTACACCTACACACAGTTCATGTCGCCGAAATACAAATTAGGTTTTTTAGCCTTTAACACCTGCGACAGACTCAACAGGCTTTACAGCAAACGAAAATAACAGTTGGGTTCTAGCAGTGTGGCAAACACATTAAGCCTATTATGTACTTGATGTGTCAATAGTCAGTTATGACTACTATACAGAGGCCAATGGAAACTCTCAAGCCAAATCCAGACCTTCTAGGTGCCGTCATCATGTTCAAATGATACGGTGTAGTGTCTCAAAGTGTGTGACTTAGGACAATGAACTGGTTGTTGATTCAATGTTTTTGTTTTATTGGCTTTTATGCCTTGTTATTATTTTCACTACATTTTGTTGCCCAAATTAATAATCCCAAGCAAATTGTAACTGAAAACTAACGAAATTAGTTTTGGGAAATTTTTGAATATAGCCCACAAATCATTTAGTATAGACCAATACAATTATTAAAAGATAAATAAAATATCTGTACCGAGAGAAATGTGTATGTTGTAACAACCCTGTGTACCCATTTTAGAAATATGGAGTATAGGATTATCATTTCTGCAGTAGGTAATGAGGCAGGACAAATAAAGAGAGATCTCTGTTGATATTGCACATGGTGTTGTGACATATTTTACAAAAAAAAATTTAAATCGTTTTTTTAATTTGGGGAAGTTGGTAGTAGCAGCAGTGTTGCACAAAAGATTAAACTGTAATACCTCTACAGTTGTGTCCAGCTGTATATTACAATGTTAAATGTGTACATTTTTAAAATGATTATAAAATACTGCAGAGCAGTAATAGTGTGTGTCTCAAAAACTACCAGGTATATTGGCTAATTAGATGCTCTGCTTTGACAGGGAACAATCTAGCTCAAATGAACAATTGTGTTCATAATGAACGATCACACAACAGCACAGAGGGGGGTGTGAACATTTAATTGAGATGTTGTTTAATAAACCAAGTTTTCTATTAAGTAAAACAAATCCACAGAATGTGTGTGAATATAAAGACAGGAGGGAACTAATTGTGATGATCCAGTCTCACTTGTGTGACCCTTGTTGGTTTCTTTGCTTATTTAGTTTATAGGGTTTAGCCAGCTGTTGTTTTCACAGCTGATATGTGACACACAGATGTTCTATTTAGCAGGGTGACTCACTCACTCACCTGGCAATCAGAGAGGGAGAGAGAGAGAGAGAGAAAGAGAGAAAGGGAGACAGAGAGAGACAGTGATCCCACTCTTTTCGTCTTTTATGCAAGAGAGAAAAAGAGTGAAACAGGATCAGGTAACAAATCCTCAGTTTGATTGTAAATGGATTATAGAGGTTTCACAGCCTTTGCATCTAAAAAAAAAAAAAAAAAAGACAAATCTTCCAAAACACCGACCTCCAAAACTGATGAGGTAGGGATAGATGTGCTAGAAAGCATATTTGGATGTACAGTTTTACATAGTCTGTGGTTTGATGGGGAGGAGAACTTGTGTGCAGTTGAAAATAAACTGTTTATAAAAACATCTGTGTGACTTCTGCTAACTGATAAATGAAGAGCATGGCAACTCTTGCTGAGAAATGTCTATGCCTAAACACTATTGCCTTCATTTACAGTAATCTGCAATGTTTTGCCCTGATAGGATGATTTTGTTGGCGTAAGTTAAAGTATTTTCTGTGCAAGCTTGTATATTGATAACACCCTGCCATTTTTTAAATAATTTTTTTCACGCTGCATAAACAGAGACAATCTCCTCAAGGGAATATGAGGGGATTGATTGTGATCCAGATTCAGTGAGGAGAGCAGGGTCTTGACAAGTGTTGACAACTGGTGAGCCACGGTTCAACTGTTGTTTATTATCTGCAAAGACAGAAAATTCACAGGAAGTGAAGACATACCTTTATATCATCTATCTAGTTTTAATTAGGGCACATGGGCCGTATTGAAAATGAATCTGAACATGAACATTTTCCAAGTAGCTCCTTTTTTTAGCCCTGCAGTCGTACAAGCTTTTATGTGTATGTTTGGATTAAGGACTGGGACCTTAAAAGCCAAACAGTTAATTGTAACCATGGCAACATAATGCATGTTCATTGCAAAAGCGAGCTTGAAAAATGAGTCTCTATCTTTCGCTCTCTGTCTCAACAACCATTTGCAGTATTTATCCGGACTGATGGCTCAAGCTCGCCCAGGTGCTGAGATCACAGAGAGAAACAGAAGCATCATTTTTAATAAGAGCATTTCGGGAGAACAGCTGACACATCTCTTCAGTGACCAAAGTCTATAAAAGAGCATGCGTATATGAAGCAAAAGCCCTCCCTCTGCTCTCAGTCTCAGTGAGACTACAAATAAAGGAGGAGAGGACCTCAGCAGAGCACTCAGTTTAAAACACCTTCCCCTCGCCCTTACTCCATCTCCTCCATCTTAACTCTTCCTTCGTTTCCAACGTCCTTCCCTCCTGACAGCACTGTGACTGTGTGTGTGTGTGTGTTTATTCGGTTGCACACATAGATTTGTGTGCTGATTTGGTTTAGTTTGCAGCTCTGATCCCGGCTCATTTTTCTACTGACCAAGCTGTCACCATGGATACATGCTGTGTTGTGACCTTTTGGGGTCGACCTATCATGTGCTAAGTGGTTGGTATACACTAAGCACTGAGGATACGGCTTAGTGTAGGGTTGTGTTCACACAAAGGAACACAATCATACGCACACGAGCACAAACTTGCTCACACACCCAAAGTGCTGCACGCTCATGCACAGACAGGCCAGGTTTTAACCTTCGTGATGTTTTAGCGGTGCTTACAAATTCAACTCATGAAACTACAGCAATAAGCTGTCATCCTTGCATACTAAAACGTTTGCAGTCAGACTGGTTAGAAGCAACAGGATGTTATTTGAAAAGCAAGCAGATGCTGATTTAGAAAACACAATCCATAGGTTTCACAACAAAATGACACAAAATAAAAGATCTGAGCTGACTGCATCCTGCCAGAGGTGATTGTCTCTGCTCTGTGAATCTTAAAGCCACGGATGCCAAAAGCACCCTACAGCTTCACACTGATTTTGTGCACCGTTTTTTATTATACACATTCATCGTTTAGCTCATGGGTAAATAGTATAAGACAGATGTACTAAAATAATAGTGCTGAAATGTTTAGTTGATGAATTTGCAAAATTTTCAACTTCTCTTTGTTGTATGTCATTTTTATATCAACAACGGATCAACTGACTATGTGTAATGTGCTCTCGTTCACTCGTAGTGAGGAAGTCACAGAGAGTTATCACCCACCCCTAGGGTTTGCCTCAGCTCTACTGAGCATTTGAGCCTCTTTTAGCTTGTTGTTTTGGTTTTATGGCCCAAAAATGTAATGTTTTAGTTCAGCATTTACCAGCTGAAAAGGAAGATACTTCCCTCAGGAGGTATTGCTTTTGTCATCCTGTATCAGTTGGATGTGTAAATAGGCCAACGTTTGCTAACAGGTTCACTACAGTATGTAAACTTTAGAAGTTGATAACATCTATGTTGTGTTTACAGCTTGTTTCTGTTGCCTCAAAGTATCTGCATAAAATATCTGCATTTCACATACTAAGCAATTAATCCAACAAATACTGCAAAGGTTTATTGATAATTAATATAATCATCAGTTGCTGCCCCACAGACTTAAATCTATTCTGTTGTAACTGTGTTGTGGTGGTTGCCCTACACCCTGACTCACTCTTTTTATTTTCAGTACATCACTGCCCACATCGAAGCTAGGAAGATGAGAGGTAGCTGAAAGAGTTAAGTGCAGGATCCATAGAAAGAAATGAGGTGGGTGTTAGTTCACACTCTGTATACTGCAGGTAAAAAAGAAAAAAAAAGTGAATATGTATCAATGAGTCAGCCATCACCTTGGCAGTGTATTTAAGTTTAAGTTGTAATCAAAAACTCTGAGAAGCCCAGGAATATGTCAGTCCTTGTTTTTGTGCAAAAATATATACATGTTCCTTCTTGTTCCATTTCTGTAATTATATTTTCATTAGAGTAGATAAAAAAAATGCTTGTACTGATTCATATGCAGCTTCATGAGTTCAAACAAACCAAATTTTTTTTAATGATACAAGGTCAGAGCAGGGCTTTAGGGAACATTTCCTAAAAACATTTATGAAAACATTTCATAATTCAATCAAATAATGGGAGTTTTTTTTTTAAATCTATTTTTGTATGCATGTCATGATTTTTCCACTCTCCGTTCCTGCTATGTGTTGCATTATAAATGTGCAGAGCTTATATATTAGTCATCAAAGAGTGAGTGAGATGGAGGGAGGGGTGGGTGGTGGTGATCGTGGGGGCAGGGGATGTGGGTGTGGGGATGGGGAGAGAGTGATGAGTGGCGATGTGATGAGTCACATAGCAGCAAAACCATATTAACTGAAACTTAACGCCATAGTTTCCATCATGGATCAAAATATTTCTCATACTCAACTCTGCCAGTTCCAACACATTCACACTTTTTTTTTTTTATCTGACTCTGTGGATTAAATGGAATAACTACGTACTGCTCTTTCAGGCTGACTTTACTGTGTACTCCACAAATTGGTCCTTAAAATACTTTTTCTTGCTGTTTGCTCTGTGTGTCCAGATTTTTTTTAGCTGCACAAATTTGGCCCCTGGATTGTTGTTACTGTTTATTCAGACAGCTCCAATCAACCGCACAGATGTTAGATGTAAGCTAGTTAGCAATGTACTCAATGACTGGAAGTGCGGTGTGTGTCTGCGTGCTGACACCTTAGCTTTATCTGGAAATTCTCTTTTTCTGTTATTTTTCCAACAGGCTCTCTATTTTTATCTTTATTTTTATTTTCTCCACACATGAATGAATTTGAGCCATAAAGCTTAGACTCACTTCATATGCAAACATTGCTACCTATACACCTTCACACCCCCAATGGTAAAAAATAATATATATTTTATTCATACTTTATTAATTAGTGTATCCTTTATGTTTTCATATTCCTAAAAATAATCTTTACAGGAATTTGTCATTGGACCACAACATACACCCTCCTGCATTCCTAAGCTTAGGGGGGAACTGATATATTGACAAGATCTCAAGACTGCATGCTTTGTTAATAGATATATAGTTAGTGATATCCAAATCACTTGCTTCCGGCTCACTCCAAAATCAGGCACAAGTACTGTGATACAACAACCACAATTATAACCACAAAAGATGATTTGCAAAAGAACAGAAAATATCTCAGGGTGTAATGTGTGAAGATGACTGTGGTGTTTAAATCATAGTGGAAAAGTTTCTGTTGTTATACTGCCTTGGTGATGTATAGGTAAGAGAAACGCTGCTATGCTATGAAGGATAAATACTAGACTCATAAAGTTTTAACGCAGTGTTTACATTCTACACTGATGGCAAACCGTGCTTTCATAAAAGTTGCTGTTTTTCCTGTTGTTTGCCCTGAGGAGCCAGGATAACATTTTTTGAGTTTTTTTTTTTTTTTTCAAAATAAAATTCACTTTAGTTCTGTTTTAAAGCTACAATCAGTTGTGAATACTACATTACAGTAACTCTAGCTGTACGTCTAGTCTTAAATACAATCAGTAGACGATATTTAGTATATCCTTGAGAAACCCTCAAACCTCTGGATGGAAAAAAAATATCTAAGTGTTTTATTCAAACATTGTATATGTAATCATAGCTTTAAAGTCTGTTTATGTATTATAAGAAAGTGAATTTCAAAACAGAATTTCAAGTGAAAAATAGAATTTCAACAAATATAAAAACCTGACTTTATTGCTTCTGTTGCTGGCCACTATCCTCACATCCACCCACGCATTAGCCATGCCGCTTATCCTTTGAGGGTTGCGGGGATGTAGGAGCCAATCCCAGCAGACACTAGAAGAGGGTGGGGTACACCCTGGAACAGTCTATCACAGGGCCGACATATAGAAACAAACAACCATTCATGTTCACATTCACACATATGAGCAATTTTAAAATCCCAAATTAACCGACCTGCATGTCCTTGGACTGTGGGAGGAAGTCAGAGCACACCTGGGGGAAACCCACGCAGGCACGAGGAGAACATGCAAAACTCCACACAGAAAAGTCCAAAGTGAACCGGGCTTCGAACCCAGAACCTTCTTGCTGTGAGACAAGCACCGCACCACCATGCCGCCCCCTGCTGGCCACTGCCCTATATCTTAATAATGTGCTGGCCATTGGGCTTATTTTAATCATTCTAATTTGAAGACATGAAGTGAACATGAAAACAATAAAATGAAAGGTTCAGTTCAGTCCAGACTGTAATTGTGTCTTAGTAATTACAGATCTGACTGGCACACATTTCACTGTGGTGGGTCAGCATATCCTAACACATAAGTCGATGAGCTGTGATTGTAGAGACAAACACAGCATTCAGGACTCTGAAGACTTCTCCAAGATACAAGAGTCCAACTGAAATCAATTTCAGTGGCAGCACAATGAGGAGCAAGTAAACACTGAAGTCAGTCTCTGCTGACAACACAGACAAAAGAATACAGTACATTGACATAAAATTGAACAACTGTCATTCTACAATGGAATAGTTTGTTTTCTCTTTTTCCCCGATGTGGTAATAAAATGCAGCATACAACTCTGTGTAAACCAGCAAGCTGAATTTTTTTTTTATATGTCCGTGGATGTATTGCAATGTGTGACACTCTTAATGACAAAATAACATTGATAATGTTAATACAATGATATCTATTTAAGTCAGCGTCAGCAAAGTATACTGTAAACATAACTAATAACTTAAGAACACACTGTATGATTTATCTAAAGAGGTAAAGTATTTGCACCACAACAAAAAAAAAAGTCTTCCTGATATGACTGTGGACTTTGTTATATTTTTGCCAAAGGTAGAGCTTCTATGTGGACACATTAGGTTGTCTTACATCACACACCCTCCATTGACACCTGAGCAAAATAAAGCAAGCAAAGCCTGTTTATTTAAAAGCTTCCTGAGGATGGACAGATTGAGCAATTAATGCTCCTATGATTGCACAGAACATATCAAGAAAGCAAATCCGTGCTTCAGAATAAGAGCCCCTTACAGAGTCAAGACATTTCCCTCATAAGCCCCTTGTTCAGAGATGTCCCTGTTACCTAAGAACTGCATTTTATCTTGATCTGTCCTCTTCCCTTTTATCATTTATGACATTGAGAAGTCATCCAAAAACAAGGGTTTCATTACCTGGCTAATTGTTGCACTAATAAGAAGCTTGTTTATCCAGGAGGAGTAATTAGATGTGTCAGTTAGCATCAATTACACCCATGGTGTTTTAATCCGCCATTAGGATGCAGCCTGAGAGAATGTACCCATGCCTACTCCAGGTTGGACACAGCTGTTATGAAGGATGTGTATAATTTGCCCCAAGATAGCAGGTATAGTGCTTCTAATCTGCGTGTTTAGTGGACAGAGAAGATATTGCAGCATCTATTCCAAATATTAACAAAGGGGGGTCTTTAAATCATTCAATAAGTTATGTACAGAATATGATATGTATAAAGTTAGTATTTGGTGTCTGGGCTCTGACCTTGGCACTCCCTGCAAACACACACACAATAGTGATTTAGAAAGGGTGATAATACAGTTGATACCTGAAAAACACATTAAATCCAATGCCTAACTCCAGCTTTTATGTGTAATGTAGTGTGTGTGTGTTAAATGATCGAGAACTCTGGTGGACCCTTGTTGACGGCCTGTACTCCAGGAGGGGTGTCAGGCATAAGTAAGAACTGTGTGTGGGCTGAACACCTCTGTGTGCCGAAAACCATCCTAATTTGCCATGAAGGCACAATTACAGCAGAGAAATTACAGTGTGTAAATGGATTGTGTGCAAGACAACAGTTATATCAGTATTAGTCCAACATACTGCATTATGATAGTATGCTTTATTTAGCCATAGCTATTGCCAATCACACCAACACCAACGATACAGAGCCAAGGCATTGATTCATAATATGCATAACAAACCAAACATCATACACCAGCAGTCATAGTAGCTTAGTGGAGTGAAGCTACTCAGCAAAGAAAAAACCTTTTGTTCCAGATTTCCCACAATAGAACAAGAAAATTTGCTTGAGGAGATATTTGAGGCCAACAATTGATACAATGAATGCAGAACGCAGGCACAACTTCTTTCTCTACAAAACCTCTCTGAATTGACATCATCAGACTTGTTTATCACATGCAACACGTATTTAGTAGCAGCAACAGCAGTTTCTCTTAATGTTGCAGCAGAACTAACAAAGCAGCAGTGCAGCATGGTGGAAACCTAAGGTCTTAAATGGCTCACCTTATGGTAAAAAATGTGTTGGGTGGATATGTTATAACCAGTATGTCAACCAGAGTGGCTAAGTCTTTGGGGAGACTGTTCAGGTGGAAAACGGAGGAATAAAGTGTGCTGATTTGGAAAAGCGGTCAACAACAGACAGATTGACTGTGTTCCCTTCAGAGGAGGGCAGACCAGGGACGAAGTCCAGGGATACTTGGCAAAAGGGTTGATGAGGTACTTGTGTGTTGGGAGCCGATGGGGCAAGCAGCCACAAACTCCTGTGTGTCCTCCTTCATTGAGAACCACCAGAACCACTGATGGAGGAGGGCCAGGGTGAGCTGCACCCCGGGGTAGCCAGCCAGACAAAAGGAATGCCCCCAGTGGAGCACCTGAGGGCAGAGATTATCTGGGACAAAGAGGCATTCATCTGGACAGTTACTGGGTGCAGAAAAATCAAAATGAGACTGTTTGACCTTACCCTCAATGTCCCAGAGCTCCAACCAGACACGAAGGGGGGAGGATCTCCTCTGTCTTGACAGGGTTTTCCTCCTTCTGCAACTGGCAAGAGAGAAAGTCTCAGGGTTGACATTCTTGGAACCTGGATTTTAGGAAAGAATGAAACGATTGCGGTTTAAAAACAAAGCTCGCCGGGCTTCAGTTCAAGTGTTTGGCAGTGCGTGTATATTCTACATATTTATGATCAGTCTGAACTACAAAGGGGAATTCTGCCCCTTCAAGCCCGTGTCTCCACTCCTCTAATGCTAACCTAACTGCCAGCAGCTCCTGGTTGCCTAGGTCAAATTCCTTTCTGTAGATGACAGCTTCTGGGAGAAGAAGGTGCAGGGACGCACCTTCTGATCTTCTGCTGAGGGTTGGGAGATGATGGCCCCCATCTCCATGTCCACCACAAACCTCCTGGTGGGATCAGGGAGAGTGAGAATGGGGGCAGAGGTGAGGCATCACTTGATCTCCTGAAATGCTGCCTGAGGAAGACCAGGAGAGGGGACTCTTACAATAGGTAAGGCACAGTTTGGCATGGCCAGAGAGCAGGGAGATAATGTAGGCTACCTTAGAGCTGTCAGTGGATAAGGTAAATGGCTGGAGTTTGAAGGCCAAGGAACAGTGAATGAAAAAAAAAAGAAACAGCCAACAGCTGCCAGGATCACTGAAGTAGCATTCTGAGGAAAACATATGAAGCAACATGGCATGGAGAGGCATGAGCCAGAGGAAGTGGAGGGAGCTCTCCTGAAACAAGTCGTGTCAAATTGAGAGATCTTGTATCTTTCCCATCACCGAGGTGAGTTACCGCACATGGTGATGAAAAGTATCCGTCTGAGTCAACAGCTCCTTACTCACCGAGAACAAGCCGGCTAGGTTCATGGAGGCCGGATTGTACTGTCATGGTTCACAGAAAAGGGAACCAAGAGCATGACTCAGGATGCAAATGTGAAAGTGAAGGGTATTTACTTAGAAAAAAGCAAAGTTACAAAAATCCAAGCAGGCAAACAAGGTGAAAGAGTTGGGCTGAGGCAAAATCCAAAAAACACGCACAAAAACACAGTCAGAATAAAAACAGGCAGGGAGAGAACAGAGTGCTGGGAAGGTAAGGCACATGGCACAAAGACAATCTGGCAGAAAACAAGTGGAAACAGACTGGTACATACACAAAGGAGCTAAGGGGCTGGGGAACAGCTGAGCAGGTGAGTGGGGAGGAGGAGCAGGTCAGGTGATTCTACTGGTGGGAAAGGCAGGCAGGTGGGAGTGACAGGATCGGAAACGACAGCAGAATTAGAAGATGTATGCATGCACAAACAACTCGACTGAATAAATGAGCAGACTGAAACTCAAAACCATGACAGTTCTCTGCTCTGAGTGATTAGTGCCTTAACAATTAGAGCACAATGATCTAATTTGCTATTAAGCTGTGCATCATGCATGCGTGGCTGGAGACAGAGAGGCACTGCCTGTACAGCACTGTGAGGACAAAGCCACAAGAGTGACAGAGATAATGATGAGAACGTGAAACAGTCAAATGATTGACATAATTGTATTTATGCAATTTGTTAAATATCAAGAGTTTCCTCATTTATAAGCGATAAAAGTGTTGGTGGGAAATGTTTTCTGAAGCTGATGTTCCTACCAGGCTGTACACAATGCTGTTTTTTTGTGTTTGCAATTGGGAAATGTAATGACCATTAAGATATCCCCACCATAATATGTGCATGCTTTATATAGTTATATCTTTTAATTCTAAGAGAAAACAAATTTGAAGTGTGTTAAAATCATAATGTGTCATTTTAGTAGTGAATTGTGTGATTGACTACCTGAAAAGCTTATTGGTTTCAGGCAATTTTTAGGCCAGCTAGATAGGTCAATATTACTTTCAAGACAGAATTGTAAAAATGTTGAATTACATTTTTATTGCAAATATTATTTTTAGGTTGTGACCATGTGTCAGTCCATTTTTTTATTTCAACTCACATGACACTGAGCTGTTCCCAGGAATATCTGTAGATGAGGTAGCGGAAATATGTGTTGGATACTGCACTTGGTGATGGTAAGTACACTTACTTGACTATGTGGTTATGTAATTATTTGAGCAGGTTGTCCTTAAAAAAATATTAGTATAAGTTAGAAACATGAGATGAGCGTGTCAATGAACAAAAAAAAAAAAAAAAACACTATTAGCACATTGTATGCCAAGACTCTGACAAGCATGTAACCTGCAGCACAAAGAGTATAATTAGTTTGTATTTTGGTACATTATATTACTCACTAAATATCAGGGATTTATTCAGCCCTGTTTCTCCACATTAATTAATGACCTTGTTCAGTCTCTCACCAGTTGATTGGAATGCAGGGAGAGGAATAACTCACTGTGGCAAAAGCAGTGCAATTTGTTTTGTGCTAACCACTGAGTGTTCATGTATCTTTATTCAAATGTACACATATACAATGGAGAGTAGACCTGTGTGCGCACGTTCAGTGTAGTATATAGGTACTAGATATTATATGCTTTAAATGCATATTCACAAATGTCTGATACAACACATACAAATTACTAAGATCAGAATACTCAAATGATTAAATGCAGTAAGGCCATTTACATACTTATCTGAGACAAGGTGCCCAGTAATCCAGAGAACTGCCTGCTGCCTATCACAGTGAGCTGTTTCCACTACAATCTGGAAACTCTCCATCCATTGTGCAAGATGTGCTATATCTGAATGCCTAATGCCCCTTGACATACTGGAAACAAATGGCTTAAAAAAAAAAAGGCTGGCAAAAGGTTGTTACTGCAGCTATTTACATTTCACAATGAGGCTTCCTGGAATTTAAAAAAAGGAAACAGTGGTTTGTTAGATTCAAATGGAGATAAAAGGAATGATTTTAATGTTCGTAGGCTACACATGACAACGTAGGGTTCCAGCAGATCAGGATGTACCACCTCCCATAAATAAGACCCTGTATCTTCTCCCTGTTGCAGAAAATGTTGTTACTGGACCTGATGTGACAAAACAGACCTTGCAGTAATAGCTGACTCTATACTGTATAGTTACATTATAAGCACCTCAAAAATATTTTTGTTGTTTTTTTTTATCTATTTAAGCTTGATTTTCCCTCTCTGTTTCTGGCTTCTCTCTCTCTGGTTTGTCTCTGTCCTACTCTGTGTCTTGGTCCAGCATGTCAAACCCAGCATTACATTTGTCACTGGCCATTTCATAAATAATCAAAGCCACAAGGTTATATAAGGCCCTGTCAAGATTTTTTCTTATGCTTGAGCTCTTCTCTCTGAGTTGCAATGAGGTCCATACATCTCTCTGCAGCCCTCTCTAACATGATGCCAATTACTTCCAGGCTCCTGGAGGGAAAAGAGAGTGGTTCAAACTACTGCTGCCATCGCATGTGCTGCTTTTAACTACTGAACTGATGACTCTTGAAATAATCATTATGTTATCCTTACCCCACTGAGCAGTGTAGAATTAACCTGGCTGCTATATGATGGCTGGAAAAAAGAATTACCTGTGTTAGGGGCAAAAGTCATGTCACCCAGAGAATAAAAAAAGGCGTTGTACCCGCAGGAGAGCAACATGAAATGTGCCTGTTTACCTACTAAATGAAGTATGCATTTTCTGAAAGCCATGTTTACAATAGGCTACATATGTACTATGCTGCATTTCTAAGCCAATGCGGACATCATGCATTACACCCTATTATATAAGTTGTTGACAACAGGGTCATACCACTATGCACCAATGCTGCAATGAGTGAGATAAAAAAAAAATCCAACAATAAGACAATGAACATATATATTTTTTGATTCATTGCATGTTCAAAATATATTTACCATTTAAGGATTACTTCTAAAATTTCATAGTTAACAGTAGATCATAGGATTTTGCACCAGTGGTGCAGCTTTCATTTATTCAGTTTGTTCATTCTTCTCTGTGCACATATCTGATATTTTGAGCAATCAGCTGTAACAGTACGGGGTAGTTGCGTAATTTTACAGAGACACACCACCCTGTCTATAAATACAATGAAGAGCTTTCATTGATAAATAAATAGTCAAGATGATTGTGCAAATTTAGACTTTATTATGCTGGGTACTGCAAGAAAAAAGAGAGAAAGGCCTAAATAATGACAACATTTGCAGTTTATAAATCTAAAATAGGGATGAGCAATGCTAGTTTTTTTATTTTTTATTTTATCTACAAATGTACAGAGCCAGTTCTGTTTTAATGTGTGACACTATTTTAGCCTTAATATGGAATAAAATTTATATATTTAATCTCTGTAATAAAAAATGCACACACAGTGCAAGTCATCATTTACATGACCTTTTAGTGTCGTTCTGACTGATGAAGTTACTACTGCGAGGAAATTTGTGGCCCATGTATCTGTCTCTCTCCCACGTAAACATCTGAGTAAAAGTCAAGGGAAAAAACACAAGGATGGAAAAAAAAAATGATGAGTCACATTTCTACTAATGAAAGCACAAATATGGAATGACGTTAGTGGCTGCTTGCTGTGGTAAGCTGATGTTCTAAATTATTATACTTATGTCATGCATATTGAATAAGAACGCCCCCAGCAAGACCAGATGGGTTTCCAGTCTTGGTCGCTGCTCTAATCTGAAGCTGCACACAGTTTTACTGCCCAAAGTGCACATTAAAATCCTTTTATAAAGCATTCAAGCAGATTAACGAGGTTAAACAGAGAATAGTGACAAAAAGTCTCTAAAGACGGAGGGATTACTGTCATTCAGAATTTGTTAGAATGATGTATGTCAAAGTAAAAAATGTTATGGGTAAAATAAGACATAGTGATGCAGCTGTGTTATACAAATTATTATATAATACTGTGCTTTCATTGTTCCTTTGTCATCCACCAGACTCTGCTTGACTTATCCAGCATCAGCTCATCTAGATTATCTGTCTTTATACCTCTGTTTGGGTTTTATATCTCATGATCCCCTCATAATTCTTTCCTTTGCCACACTAAAAAAACCCCTTTTGTTAGAGAGGAGAGTACTTTCACAGACACAACCATAAAGACACACACTACGTACCAAAAACACACATTTTGTGAAGAATCAAGGCTAGGAAGCAGAGATGCTGGCCATAGGGAATTGAGAGGAGGAGCGAAGTGTCTCTTATTCTAGACTGGAGTACATGGTTCCAAGTAGCACAAGGCGTTTGAGGAGAAAGTACTTTTTCTTTCAAATATCGGATTGGTGTCTCCCAAGTGAATTCTCATACATCTTATATTTCTCACTCAGACAGTGTGGAGAATGAGCACCTGAAAATCTGTCTGGCTGAACTGGTCATGACTATTGTTCCATAGCTTCAAACCTGTGCAATCATGTTTTCCATGAATTTGTTTGCCTAGTTGCAAAAAAAACAAAAACACAAAAAAAAACCATACTGTACTGAATAAGGTAAATACAGGATTTGCAGCAACTTCTGGTGTAGATAAGATTGTTTTTCCCTGTTCCTGTCTTGAGGAATTGAACGCAGTCATTAATAAAGTCATTAGTTATGCCTCTCTTTTTCCTGCTATGACATGCCACACTGTCTGGTGTGAAAACAGCCTGCAGGCAATATCTAGTTTGTTGTCTGACTTTCTTGTGAAGAGTGATGAGTTACATATGTGCATTTTTGTGTGTGTGTGTGTGTTTGTGTCTTCTAATAGGTTGCTTTTATTTTTGTATTTCTTTTTGCACACTGCAATAAGATCAGCATCCTTCAAATGATCTTCAGAGCTGAGAATTATTTCCTGTTTGCATTCATATCAGAAACACACAAATATACTATATGTACATAGAAGTTCATACTTACTTGTACAGCTCTGCATGTACACACACAAATTTCACACCCACCCGTGAATACGCATGAACATGCATGACACACACACACACACACCACTCATTTCTCCTCAGCTGGACTCTGCTGATCGTCCCTTGCAGTATTTGCAATAGTTCATTGAGTTCTGAATCAACTGTTAGAAGAATCCGCGGTGCCATGAGAGAGGACAATTAGCCTAATGAAGTGCAGGAGCAAATCACACTCAGTGCTGTGCTAACAGTTGCTCAGTGAATATTCATGCGCTGTTGGCTTTGCAGATGCATTAAAAGGCGGCACTGCGTTGCTGAATACCAATTGTTACATTTCCACCTGTCGCTTGTCTGCTCCCTCACTGAAGATAACAGCCTAATCAGCCTTATTGCTGTTAGGATTTTTTGGAGCGCACCTCCACTCAGACACAGACCACATCTGTTACCCAATCCAGCAACATCTGCGGCCATTCAAAAACAGAAGCATCTGCTCACCTTTTACAGAATAATTAAGACACATCACAGTACTTCTTCAAGGAAAGATAATGTAAGACCACAAAGTAGACCAGATAATTATATTTTTAGTGACTCTATACTTTAGTCCTGTTGTTTTTTTAAGACTGTCTCTTGGCATACTAACTGTTCTGTTTATTCTAAAGAAGGTGCTGCTAGCAGTTAACACACAATTTCCTGTGTGGCTGGTTTTTCCCACTTAAAAAGAACATTTGATTTTTTTACTTGTTATATGTATAAAATTGGTGATTAAGAATAGTAAAATGGAATTCTACTTGCATGAAAACGTCAAATATTAATCTCCAACACCTTTATTTTCTAAAAGTGAATGGTGAATGACAGACACCCACAGCATCTCTGTTTTTGCGACTCAGTTACTTAAAATATCATCATTATACACATAATGACATATTACAGCTGCAATATTTTTGGCCACTTGGAGGTAGAGGAACACACAGAAAACACTGACTGGAGAGAAGAGTGATGAGAGCGGAGACTGTGAGCCAAAAAACCAAAACAATGAGCTAAACGGAAGTAAAAACTTGCATTATCTTTCACGTTACACATAGTGATTTGATTAATTGCCATATAACAAATATTTCTAGGGCAGCTTTAAATGCTTTTGGCTTCATCTCTATTGTTATATGCATATATCTAATACAATTTAAAACATTTCTTTCAGTTGCCGTCGCATTTTACAGCTCTGGAGATCTAGCAGAATACTGTTTATCTAAGAGGAAGCGAAGGCTCCTATGGCAAGCGGATTTAACATTTAAAAGCTAAGTTTGACTATCCGGAATTAACATTGTAGATATCAACAACATATTTTTGACTAGTCGTAATTACATTTTGGATAGTCGTATTTTTCATTCAAGATATCGGTAGCGTAATTGTGACTAGGCGAAACGACATATAGAGATATCTGTAATTCAGTTTTGACTAGGCACAACTGAATTAAAGATATCTGCAATGATGTCACTGAAAACGTCACTCAACTCGTCATACATCTTAAATTACAATTGTAGATATCTGTAATTCAGTTTTGACTAGGCAGAATGAAAGTTAAAGATATCACAAACGTCATGCATGACGTTTCTCTATTTTAGATATCCAGAATTACGTCACTTCCCCTCCACGCCAAAGAAGAAGAAGAAGTCAGTTCAGAAAGAAGCAGGATGGCATTGGCTGTAATTGAGAAAACGACAAGAAAATGCCCTCAAACAGGGGATTTGTGGAGAGAGAGAACATCGTTCTGTCGAAAGCTGTGAAAGAAATATCGAAAGAATCGAACATTTATTATCACCAGACACAGACAATGAACTCAAAAGCAGTTTGGCTGAACTGAAAACTTTAATCGACGCAAATTTCAAATGCATCCGCATTTCCCCCTGCCAGCTCCTGCCTTGCACGGGCTGCAGCGCCGAAAATTCGATTAAAAATATCGGCCTCTGGCTCTGCCTCATGCTGCCCCGCCATTTTGCTCACCTGCAAGTGCAATTTTTCCGCTCTCGCCTCAAATGGTAGGCGGGGCCATCTGCAACGTCATTTCACCTAGTCAAACTCTCATTCAAGATATCTGTAATTACATTCTGACTAGGCGGAATGTAATTACAGATATCTCCAGTTTCAGATATCTCTAACCAAAATTCAGTTCAAGATATCTATAACTTGATAATAGATATCTACAATGAAATTATGACTATTCCTAATTCCAGTTTGAGATATCTACGACGTCATTTTGACTAGTCATAATTCCAGTTACAGATATCTATTACGTCCTTTCGCTTAGTCAAAACTTAATTTAAGATATCCGAAAAGGGACATGTAGATATCTTTAATTGAGGTGAATTAAAGATATCTTGAACTGGAATTATGACTAGTCAGAATCAAATTGTAGATATCTCAAACTGGTATTAGTACTAGTCGTAATTCAGTTACAGATATCCATAATTCACATAGCGGATATCTGCGACTGAATTGTAGATATCTGTAATGACAAACCCCATACACATGAATGGCGAAAGTGACGTCATTTGTCCTAGGAAGAATATAGTTGTGGATATCAGAAATATTCGTTTTGACCAGGAAAAACTGAATTACAGATATCTGCAACTCATATCCAGTCTGGCTTTTAAATGTTAAAATGGCTTGTCACAGGGCTCCGCTCTCACCTCCCGGAGAGGGAGCGACGCCGACATATGACGTAGCAGAAAGCGTGTTGAATCACTTCCGGTCGCCGACAGACTGCGGTGGCGCCGGTAAATCTTACCACGCTTATAATGCCTAAATACTCTCCGTACAGCGGTTACCTGAACACTGTATATTTAAACACATGCTTACTTCACTCCGGCACCTTTTAGGCAAATTTTCACAAGCGTTATATTTGTTAACGTGTTGTTCGGGTCTGCTAGTTAGCAGTTAGCAATGGCTATGCTTTCCGGCTATGCTTTCCTCCTCTGCTTCTCCATCCCCGTCTAGCCCAGGGGTCAAATGTTTAGTCATTGCCTCATTTAACGAGAACGACATCTCGGTCAAATGTAGTTGATTCGTCGAGGTGAGGTGAGGCGAATAAGACGCGCAGCACCGCAGCATGGTGAATGCCTCTTTAGCTGCGGAAAGCTAGCCGGGCCTCAGTAGCCGGTGCGGGACGTCCAGCTGTCCGCGAACAGGCCGGGGAGCCAGGCCGGCTGGATGAGTCTATAGCATGGATGTATCTTCTAATATATAATACATCCATGGTTTATAGGAAGAACCCGGTTCACCACAAACCAGTTCACATCTCCCCATTCACCCGCTGATCAAGCTCTGGTAATTGGCTTTCATCTAAATCCCTTGTAGTCAATGATTGGATGACTGATCATCATACTTATTTATTCTGTTGTGCTGAAGCCTGACTGCTGCAGGAAGAATGTCAGTCTAACTGACACAACACCCACTACTACACCCACTGTGAAATCTCACAGTAAGAAAGATGGGTTGCAGCTATTTTCCACTCAGCTTGTAATCAACCCTAAACTTCAACTTATAACTCATCCGAAAGTCTTAGTCATTATCTTTCACACTAAGACTGGAAAACGCTAAACCCAGTTCTTCACACCCTGACTGGAGGGCAGTGTGAGTAATACACCCTCTCTTGTCTGGCCGTTTTTAGTAGGCTAATGTTTCAGTTAATAACAGATTAAAAAGCATTTGGGGAAACTTCCATTACACTATGTGTCTATCTGATAATACTTTAATGGAATATAAAGACATAATTCAATTGGGATTTAGTCCAATATCATGCGTCAATACAATGGAGGACAGCGACTTTACTCCCAAAAAAGTTGATCTTGTTGATGTGCTGCAGCCTCACTGTGTATGACATTCAACACTACTGCGCTGTTACAGAAGAAAAGAACCACCCCAGGAGTCTTTTCAGTAATGTAGCCTGGCTGAACCATGTATTCCTTAAAACTCAGTCAGCATAGGAATGGCATGTTTGAAGATTTCCAGTCAGGGTTCCAGTACAGCATTGCACCATGCCACTGGCATTAAAGGGAGCACACTAATCTGGTTTAAATCATACTCATCAGATAGATTCCAGTTTGTTCATGTTAACAATGACTCTTCCATGCACCCAGAAGTTATTCATGGAGTTCCTCATGGGTCTGTGCTAGAACCCTGCTTCCTTTAGGCAATATTATCAGAAAGCACCACACTGAAGTTATTGTACTTGGCCCTAAATGCCTCAGAAAAACATAATCTAATCATATGGTTACTGTGGATAGCATTAGCTGGGCCTCCAGTTCTGCTGTCAGGAACATTGGGGCCATTTTTGTGAAGCGCATAAAACTATTCTCTAGGACACCTGCACAATATTGTGAAAATCAGAAACATCCTATCTCAAAAGGATGCTGGAAAAACTAGTCCATGCATTTGTTACCTACAGACTGGACTGCTGTAATTCCTTATCATCAGGATGTCCCAATAATCCATGAAAAGCCAACAGCTGATTCAGAATGCTGCAGCACGAGCACTGACAGGGTATTTCTCTCATATTAGTGCCTCTGCATTAGCTGCCTGTAAAATCCAGAAGAGAATTCAAAATCCTTCTCCTTACATGCAAAGGGGCCCTGAACCATCCCATAGTTAAGTTGCTGCCACAACCTGAGGCTGTAGCGGGAACTCCCATGGTGCACTGAGCACTTCTTCCCTCTTCCTCTTCTCTCTCTCTGCTTTTATATCACAGTACTGCATGTCAATAAATTTGTGATGACGATGATGATGATGACATTTTTTTAAAATTAGGTTATTGTTATTATTAATTGGTACTATCACCTTGCTGTTATTATTATATATTATTATTATATAGTAACACTGTAACCTGTAAATATCACTATTATTATTACCATTATAACAACTAGTCTGACAGTGCTTGAATACACACAGTAAGACAGCTGTTCCTGGTCTCTCTCTTCTCAACGTTTACATTCCAGATTCATGATTCATTAGAGAATATATATAATAGCTATTGTGCAAATTTGATTTAATCCTGTTTTATAACTAAAAATTGGGGTTAAATGTTTGTTCCTCTCTCTGCCTCTCTGCCTTCATCCCTACAGCTTGTCTTTACCCGTATATTTCTTTATCGCCGAGCAGGAGACGATTTCATCATTAGCTGCTATCATCAGTCAGCTGGGCCAGCTCGCTGGGCTGAACAGGCTGTGGCTCAGGCTGGCCAGATGGAGGTGAGATTATCCTCCATTAGATAACATAATGGTATGGTGGCCCCTATTCACAAGCAAACCGGTCAACTAGTCGGCTTGTGGATGATGGTGAGGACGCTGATCATTAGTTGCCCTCTCAGGCAACTATCAGTAGGAGTACAGAGGAACTGTAGTAGCAGTTCAGTTTAGTAACAGTAATGGTTTTGCGTAATAGGTGTTTACACAGACAAAATTAGAGACTGATGTGATTTCTCAGGGCCCACCCATGTTGAAAGAACATTATGTGTATTCAGTATACCTGAGGCACTTAATGAAATGTGTCCACCAAATGGCATGTTACACTGTGTTATGTAAGATAAGAAATTAGCCCATAAAATAGCAACCAAAGAGCCACGGAAACAAACGTGTAAACAAACAAGCAATAAAGCAGTCTCAATACTGAGTGAGGTGGGTGAGGCTGAAGTGACTCACACATGTTGAGTCAGCTATAAATTTTCTGATAATGACTGTAAGGAAGTTTAAAAAAAAATGGGGATGAAGTCATTGCTCTAGGGGAAATGTCAGATTGCAGCCAATGACCACAGCAAAAACACAGCAGTTAGTGAGCTGAGAGGACAGACGATGAGTAACTCAACACTGTCATCTGGAGGCACTTGGGTGTAAATGTTTCAGGAGATGATGACAAACGACACAGCTCTTCTCTCGTATTGAAGCTGTTTCTATCGTTTCAGCAGCCATCTGGTTCCCATCAAAATTTCTAAACATTTAGCACAGTAAACACTCCACATGGGAAAATGAATAAAAATCCCAAACAGTCAACAAGTTACATTTTTCTGGCTTCAAGCTTCTCTTATCGATTCCACCTTTACTGAGTTTTAGTTATATATTGTCTTTATTTTAGTTTTTTTTTTTCACAGATGTAGCCCAACACTTTTTCATGTGTATGTGCTAAAGCCTGGTCAGTGCATCAGAAAACAGCCCAGTGTATTTTTGAATGCATCATAAATTAGGCTTAAAATGACTGTATGTTGGTTTACAAAAGGGTTCTACATCAACTCTCCACACACAACCAGTTATTGAGCTTTGAATTGTAGGAAACATTTCTTTGGATAGGATAGGATCTCAAGGGGAAAGCTGTTGTTTGTCTGATTGTATCATGGTGAACAGTAACCATGACCACCAGTACCCACCTGTTCATTTTGATATCAGCCAGTACGACCTGTATATTTGTACCAATCGTGTAAATCATGTAACTGTTGTCTGTCAAACCAGTTTGCTGCCTGTATATGACATTTCCTTATTTGGAAAGCAATGACATGTCAATCAAATATGAATAATACAACCTAATTTTAAACTCTAAATTAAATCATCCTGTTAATATGCTTTTTTTTTTTTTTTTGCTGAAAATGTGGGCTTTTGTCCTTAAGTCCCTGGAAAAAGAAATGGTGGATCAAACTTTGAGTATAACACGATTTTTAAATGAAGTTGGAAATTGTAGTAGAGTTTAGGGAAAGTATTATTTTACACACAGGGAAACAGTATAGCTACAGCATTGTGTAAATGCATTCTTAAATAAAGATTTTTCAAACACCAGCACCGAGTGAAAAATGAAAGATAGTCAGATAGTGACGAGGACGAAAGTGTTGGAAGGAAAAACATGGTATTTTGGAATGAATTCCTCCTCTAGGCTTAAGAGGGGAAATGTGAGATGCCCCTGAGTGAATACAGATGCAAGATATTGAAAACCCAACAAGCTCTGCAAACTGGTTGGAACCAGATACTGTACATGCACAAAGGGTGCATGAATGTCAATATCCTGCTCACTTGTATATATCCAGAATATCAACTGTTTCAGAGATCCCCTGAGCTGAGATGACGCAGAACAACAGAATAATTACAAGTACTTGAGATACTCGCCACAGCGCGCACGCACAAAATGAGTTGAAAAAGCAATTTATGACATATACAAGCAACGTTTACATCCCTGTGAAAGTGCAACACTGGACACTTTGATATATAAAAAGACCCTGACACTAAAATACAGGTTGATTTGACCTTCTTTTTAAATGGATATGCAAAACAGATAATACATACAGAAGATGAACACATGGTTGTGTGAGAGTGGCCTGTGAGAGCAGACTGCTCCTGCTAGGTTTGCTTGAAATGCAAAGTTACTCCTTGATGTTGAGTTTGTTGAAATAGAAAAAGCTCTCCATTTTAATTTTTGAATTATTCATCCCTCCTAAGTGGGTTATCATCCATTTAAGGAGCCCCCTCTGTGTATGTGTTTTGTGTATGTTAGTGCAAAGAAAGCCCAGAGGGAAAATAGAGGCTTGTGTTCTAATGGCAAAAATAAACATCTCTTCTTGTCAACCGTCTGTTTAGATTGTGTGTCCTAGTATTTTAAAGCTTTACTTAGGAATAATAATTTCAATGAATGTCTTTCTACCAGAGGCTGGCCAGTTTAAGAACAGTAAAGAGTTGTAGTTTTTATTTGACCAAACAACTGACCTTGGTGGCCTGTAGTTACACTAATCAAGATGACAGAATTAGACAAACTTGGTGTTATGGTTAAAAGGCAACACTTGAGCAATCAAAACTGCAGAAAATGTATACAATATTGTGTATCATAACTAAACCATTAAGAATTCTACAATGTATTTGTCATCAAGTTACAGATTTGTACGAATTTTTAGCTTAATCTGTATTATGTGCCAGGATGTAAAGAGGTGATGTTTTTACTAAGGAAAATGTTGCACGTGACACTAACTATCCTATAGTTAACCAAAATGTTTATTTTCATTTAATGTTCATATAATGACAGTAGTCATTAACTGCTCAGCTGAAAGTTCTGAGCACATGAGGGAGATAGAGAGCCGTCCAGAGTACTTGCAGCTGATGACTGGTGAAGACTGTATGCGGTGAGGCGGGACAGGTGATGGTGCAGTTGACGCTGCCTTCACCTGACAACGCCTTTGTGCTGGAGGTGCAAACACGTCCAACATGATAAAACATCTGCACACACTTCATGCAATTACAAACCTACTTTTAAAACTTGAAGTTCTTCCAGGTCTAAAAAGCAATAAAAATGACACTGATGTGGATCAAAGCGTGGAGATGATTTCCTTTGATCTACAAACCAGCTGTGATAGATAGAATCTCCCCAGGTTGCTGAAAACTGTCATTATGTATCATACACCCACTTCTTCCAGTGCACACCAGCCTTTCTTGTGCCACGCGGCAAACACTATAGGTTCACTGGCCAAATAAAACCTCTGTTTCAGTCTGTCTTGAACAAAGGTTAAACCACTTCTTACAATTATCTGTCTCATCATACAATGGACCCTTTAATATCACCAGGCAGATAACCTTCAAACAACTTTAATGTGCATGAGAAGACATGAAAAACAGATGACACATCAAAGCATACAAAGTGAGCCGACTCTAAAATAAAGATTAAAGAAATGTAAGGGATGCAAACTAAAGCAACATTCTATATATCTGTACCAAGACCCCATACAGTATGTCACAAACTATTCATTCTCAATGTCTAATTTGTTTGGTTTTGAAAATTAGAACAATGTTTATGTGCAATCTGTACTTCCGTCTTCTTGAAAGGCATCAAAACTTGAATGAATCTCAAGAGAAAATATAATAATACAATACATGAGAAGATATAGGAGAGCTGCTAATTTTAAATCAAAGATCATATCACTGCTGTGATGAGCATGGTGGCATGGGATTCATGGCTCCTCAGTCCTGGAGAAAAGAGGATATTGAGGAGGAGACACCCATTTGTTACTCCCCCCTTTTCTGGGTGGAGGTGTTGAATGAGCATCTGTAGTCTTGCGCTGACTTAAAGTGGGTGTTCCCCTTAGTCTTGCAGTTGGAGAATCTATGGATGTTTGCCAGAAATGGCTCACAACAGCTTTTGAGAAAATCGTGATACGTGGCATTTTCACTGGCTCCAAATTATCCTGCAGGGTTTACTGAAGGTTGGTTATCGGTCCGTCTTGGAAACTGAGAACCTTCTCCCATCTTTGTCCAAATTAAACTGTCCCCATCAGGTTTCCTTTGTGTGAACTACTTGCTCACCTTCTTCTCCTTCATCTCCTTAAAATCATTGGACTGTACTAGGCTGTTTAAGGTCCAACGCTGTCCACAGGAGAGTTATTTTTCACCAGGTTTATTTGACAGCCCTCTCCTTTAAGATGCATGAAGGGAGCAAATGCGGCGAGTAGACATGAGTGACGCCATTCACTCCAGTCTGCAGATGGTCAAGTCGGAACGTAGTGAGAGGTGGAGGCTCATAAAAGAAAAAAAACACCTTGGTGCCATTTTAGACAGCAGCTCCTATTTTTCTGTAATAACAGTGTAATTAGACAATAATTACACTAATTACACTGACGCTAATTAGACTGCTATTACAGAAACTGGAGAGCAATTATTTTTAACTGTTACCCAATGATTTTTTTAGAAGACAGAGATGAGTGCAAAGACCCCATATAGGAGAGCACAAGGGTAAGCAACCAACAGCTGCTGCCCGTCCATGGCCAACGCTGAGATGAAGATCTTTGAGGCTGAGAAACTGCACCAGCCAATGATTGCTGCTGTTAGTATAATTCCCATCATGCCCCTAGAGAGAACAAAAAGGAGACAGGAAGTTGGCTTTGATTATTCTAACAATGACCAGGAGGAAAGCAGCATTTATACAGTTTCATTATATGTACAACTATCAAATAAAATGGGAAAATATCAATTTTGCTAAAGTTAGTTATTAACATATGATCACTATACTGATACAATAAAATTCTATCTGTGAAGTTTATACTACTAGACAGTGTTTAGTAGTAGTGTTGTCCATAAATAAAGAAAAACCTTTGCTTGATTTACAGGATATCTCAACATCTGTAAACTGAACTGTTTTAAAGTGTACTCACTGTAAAGAGAAGAGGACTCCAAAGCTAGAGAGGAGGATCATGGGGAGGAGGCAGTATCCCAGCACGCTGGCCACACAGCCGAAGGAGACGCCCGTCATACTCATTAGGTTGAGTAGGCAGTACATCCCAAGGCAGCCAATTGCACTGATACCGTAAACATAGCCGAACTGGATCTTACCTGACTGTGAATGGAAATGGCAAAAAGAAAAAAAACATCCACACAGTAAGATATGGATGTGGACACACCTACATGATGACAGTTGTACAAGTTGGTGTACAGATACAGTATACTGTATGTGTGTTTGTATGAAGGCTGTAGAGGGATCAATGTAAGTTAAAGAATTATAATTCACCAGTGTTAACTAAATGATTTACCAGGAGGAGTGTTGCTCCGAAGGCCAAACAGAAGACCATAGGGCCAGCCAGGTCTGTCTCATTCATTATGCTGCCGTCTGCTGCTTTCAACGGATGGAGCACGGTCAGAGTCTTCTGCCAGATGTGGTCAAAGTTGATTCCTAATTCTAAAAGAAGGAAAAAACACAGAAAACACACATTAGGTATGTTGGATACTGGATCTATAATCAATCATAATAAGAAAAAAAATCCCATAAAATAAGTGCACACAGAGTTGTATTGAAAAAGCTCAGATACAAATATGGAAGTATTTGCTACATAAACACCAGGCCCTTACAGTAACTAAGAAACCTTTACAAAAATACTTTTCAGTCGGAGCTTTTCCTCTCAGAGCAGCCTTGATGTGTCTTCACCTTTAAAGGTTGGACTTATGTTAGTCTACAGAGTGTGAATTAGGTTTGAGCAATCATGCACATTTTCATGGTCTCTGAGCATTTACTGCAGCTCAGCTGTAAATCTGTCATTGAGTCTTAGCTGTGTGGCACCACACAAGTATACATAGGCACGGGAATGGACAAGGCACAGTAAGAGGCATGGAGACTGATCTCTAGGTCAACATGTTCTCCAGTGGATCTAACTGACAGAGAATCTAGTTTAATAGAAGAAAATCTGATTAACATCACGTTCATTATGTTTTTCTGCCTTGTTAGCTGTCCATCTGCCAAAATATGACTTGACAGCAGTTTGGAGCAGTGACCAGACAGAGCAGAGTGGCAGCTGGTGCTGGTGGAGCCCTGTTAGATGTGTCAAGGGCTTTTATTGACATATTAAAGGTTGTTTTACTCTACATCAATGTCTCTAATGTAAAACATATTTAGGAAGTTAGTAGTGCTTTACCACTGCAGACTGAGGTTGATTGACAGACTGATTAGGCTACAAAAGGTCAAGATATAATGAGATGACAACGTAATGAACCCAAAGGGTGAGGAGCATCAGGAGTGTCAAATATTGCCTCTGGCGCAGTCACACCAAAGAGCTTTTTTCATTATCATGGCAGCTAGTGTCTGATCATATTCAACATATCAACATTAGGTATTTATGAACTTGGGAAGAGCATGTTCTGGTTCATATAAATAGCTCTAGTTTTCTAGGTTTTTTATTAACTTGCTGTATGAAGTGACTGAATACACTGAAAAGTGCTCTATAAATAAAATGTATAATTATTGTCATTATAATTATTGCACATTGAATTAATAACAGAAGAAAACACTGAACAGAAAATACATCTGTATGAGCTGATAACACTATAATGTCAGAGTTAATTTAAAAACAGTGAAATGGCTTATTTTCCAGCATTTTGTGTCTTACTTTACTGCAACAGGTCAAACACAAAGTGGAAAACATAAATGGCACAATTCAATTTTAAATTAGTATCCTGCTGGTTTGTATGTAACTGCACAGCATTTATGCCAATGAAAAGCTTTCTAATGTGTATAATTAGAGGGAAAATACTGCAAAACTGTGGAAAACTCAGATCTGCCAATTTTTGCAGTGACTTTGGCAGGTAGCCTGCCTTCGATTCATCTGTCCTTCCTATTCTATCAAAAGTTTCTTGCAACTAAGAAATTCTCTAACTCTGCTAGAGATTGCAACAGATGGATGAAACTTTCATTTCACATCTTTAGACCAGAACTCATGTCCTTGAGGTGATACTGCACCCCAATTTTAACAGGGACACTGTATTTTTATATTTTAGTGGTATAGTGGTGCTGTTTTAAAAGTAACTTGCAATGATTCCAAAAGCTGGTAAAGAGTGCAGCTCATGAGTACTTTCATCCAACCGATTATTCCTCCACTTCAGTCCAGTTTAGAGTAATATGAAACACAGCACATAAAGCAAATCCTCACTTTTGAGAAGCTGTGGCCAGATCTGACCTTATCAGTTATACAAATAGCAATAGCAATAGACAGAATAACAACAAACTAATATATTTAGCACAGTTAACAACAACAATACACAATGTGAACTATCATGAGAAAAGTCAGAGGAACTATGTAAGAGTCAAAGTGCTATGTAGAGGTCATAGCCTCCTGGCTGTGGTTCACCCACCTTCTAGCAGCGGTGGCTCGTCATCAAAGCTGCTACTATACATGGATTGTGATGGTGATGGGGTGTAGGTTTGTGTGGGCTGGAAAATTTGTCCTGTGTATGGCTGCTGAGGCTGCATCATCCCTGGGGAAGAGTAGTCCATGGGCTGGGAGTAGTCATATTGCCCATATGGCCTGGAAAACACATAATAATAATAATGATGCTTAACAGGACCCTTTGACTGAAAGAATGCCAAGTTCTAGTTATTAATGCAAGTTGCTTCTCCATTGTGGTTTTCAACGGGGCATAAATAACAAGTTTGTTTGTTTATTTGACATACTTGCCCCTCAACTTTTTCTATTCTTGCTTAAACAAAACAATCTCCCTTCCTCATCCTAAATACCAACTCAGATGGAATTTTCAAACTCACTTAAAAGATGTTATATGAAACCTTAAGACAGGTATGAAAAGGTTATTCTTCAGAAGCTGAAAGCACACACACACACACACACACATACATATATATATATATATACATAGCACATGAATGAATAACAATGTTGCTCTGGAAGGTGTCAACAGGTGAGGGAGAACCGGGTAAGGAGGGCTTTCTTCGCTTACTTGTTGTAGGGGTTTTCAGTGTTGCTGTAGCCATAGCCGGCCTGGCTCTGGTCATCTACACTGTAGCTTGACTGGTAAAAGTCTGTGTTGAAGTTGTCAAACCCCGACATCTCTCACTCTGGTAGGAACACAGGCACAGAAACAGGAATATAACTCATCAGCTAGTATGACTATTTTGGTCTGCAGTGTCCCTACATATACACACACACAATACCCACATAACTAGACATTATACGCTCTCTGCCAAACTTGTTCCTTTCCTGTTATAATGAGCATCATGTTGCCTAGCTTTGTTGTTCAATGACAATATTCAATTATAACATATATCAAAATCACAACTTTTAAGTGCTGTTATGTTGAACAATCATGTTCTCTGACAGATGCTCCAGTTGGCTAAAAACACAAACTAGATAATTCAGAAAAGCATCTGAAAAACTCAGTCTTCTATTTTTTTAGGCTCAACTTCTATTTAACTAATATACAATTGTGTGCAAAAATTTGGGCATCCTTGGGAAAATTACATATTTTGTTGATTCTTGACATGAAAAAAAGAAACAGACATAAAAAATGTCCCTTTTTTCAAATGTCACTGCTGCTACTTTTTATTTCATCAACATAAAAAATTAGGTATGGTATGTCCAAAAGTTTGGAAACCCTACTAACTCAGTTCTTAGTAACACTCCCTTTGGTAGATATCACAAAGCATATATAAGATCCACCCACAGATTATTGATGATGTTCAGATCTGGGGGGGCTCTGAGGGCCATTCCAAAAGCTTCAGCTTGTCTCTCTTGGAATAATTTATGGTGGATTTTGAGGTTTGCTTGGATCATTGTCCTACCCTGAACCCAGTCTCTTTTCAGTTTCTTGACCAACTGCAGGACATTTATATACATGATATTTCATGGAACCCATTATCCCCTCTATCCAAGCAATGTGTCCTGTGCCACTGGCTGCCACATAACCCCTATATTTCCACCCCAAAGATTAACAGCTGGCAAAGGTGGGGTTACCAAATGCTGACTTGGAAGGTTGCCTAAACTTATGCATGGGTCACAATTGCTATTTAATAGTTTTTCCAATTCTTAGGATAATTTCTTTGGTGATTAAGTAGCTTAACGCCTGAAACCACTACACTCAGCCCTGACAACTTCCCATCGAGGGAAGTCACTTTAGAAATGACAGATCAGAGACGGAAACATTAGCAGGTTACAACTCACAGTCGCCAAATTCTTAGCTTAACTAACACTGACCAACTTAATGTGAAAGGAACTGGTGTAGTCTCCTGTAAACCATTTGAAGGTCTGTATTTATAAGTTAAAGTCGAGGAAAGCGTTATTACTCACTACAAACACACAGCCCTGTTACTGTCATTAGAATAACGTTACCTCCGTATGATTTCACACAACTGAGCTAAAGTGGCTAACGGATTCAGCTCCACACACAACACCGAGACAACTTTGCATGCTAGTGGCCAATTATTTTAAATTGCATTAACTATCAAATTACTCAACAGTTGCAGCTGGCCAGAAGTGAAACCTATCTTGTCAAATTACACAAATAAAGCTAATCTTTGGGTGGCTAACGTACCGTTAACTCTGCGGCTAGTTGGTCAGCTAATGCTAGCTATATAACATTTGCGGAGACCTGTCTCGCATGTTTTACCCATAATGTCAGCGGTAGCTTTAATACTGCATTTAGCCTTTTCTTACAAAACCATTATTTTGAGCTATAAACGCTGACACTTACCTGCGATGTTTGACAAATCTATCCAGAGCGCTGCCAACTTGGTTGCGGCTGCTACGTGTCAGGATAAAGGTAAATCTTCCGGGATGATACGTAGTCGACGGCAAGCCGGTAGGGTCACTGCCAAATTGCCTTTTGCGTTTTTGCAGAAAAAGTGGCGCATCCCATAGACGAATAGTGGTATTGCATAATGGTCACCAACTGCACGAATTAGCAGGGCTAATATATGAATGTACATACACGGCTCTACATTAGGAACACCTGCACACCATGCAATTATCCAATCAGCCAATCATGTGGCAGGAATAGAGTGCATAAGATCTCCCAGATACAGGTCAGGAGGTCAGTAAGGGGCAAAAAAATATTTCTGAACTTGCTAATCTCCTGAGATTTTCACAGACAACAGTATCTAGAATTTACTCACAATGGTGTGAAAAAAAGAAAAAAAAAATGTCCGTTGAGGTGACAGAAAGGCCATGGAAACGCAGATAACCATTGTTGACACTGAGCAGAGAAGCATCTCAGAATGCACAACACGTCGATGCTTGGAGCTTCCACTCCTGTCTGCCAAGAACACAAATGAGCATATACATTTAATAATTTCATGGATGCTCTGCAAATGTCACAGGAATAGGCTATTAAGTGATTTTATAGTGATGCATACAAAATGGATTCAAAGCACCAACAAAGCGCTAAAGGGTCACTTGCACTGTTGACAGAAACATTTAAAGTTATTAGCAATATGCAATTTTTGGAATAACTATGATCAATACTCAAATACAAGATATACTTGAGAAAAAAAAAAAAACATTTACAAATTTACAAAGATGGTTAGACATCTCCAACTACAGTCTGTTTTTCCCACCACAGGTATGACAGCCCACTGGGTTCTGACTCATGGTTTGAGAAAACCAGGGTCTAACGGAGACAGAGGGTGGAAGATGATTTAACAGGACAAGTGTGGAGCTCCAGGCAAGAACAAAGGTAGTCTCTTTCATCAGGAAGCAGAGGAGCACATCGATCACTCTTCCTGTGCAGGAGAGCTGCACCGCTACCAAATACTGCAGGCAGCTCCATCCTCTTTGATGATGACAGATAATGTAAAATAATAGGCTGATGACCTCTGCTGAGAGGAAATAGGGGCAGGAGGGAATGACAGGCAGAGACAGCATCACAGATGTGGGTGTGACCTGAGATGAATGGCAGACTACAAATGAGGAACAGAAAAAAACAGTGGGATCAACAGTGCAATACTCTTTCATGTTTATGGTTTAAAGGTAAAGAGAATATATTACAAATAGATGTAACAAAATAGATATGAATTTAGATGATAAATATAAAATGGCTGAAGTGATTTTTTTCTAATACTGGAAAATTAGGAAATTCACATTAACCAATGCAACATCTGTAACTTCTCACTATCTTGGCCTCTCAGGGCTTTTTAAAACTGGAATATTTCTGCCTCTGTGCTGTCACAAAAACACCTCTGGCATTCATAACAATAAAATGTTTGAATTTAAGCCATAGATTAACTGGTGCTGTGTTATAAGAAACCAAATTACATAGACTTGGCTCTGCTCCTAGCCTGGAGTTACAGAAGGAGAAATGGGAAAAATAATACAGTGAAAAAAGACATGAAGAGAAACTTTCTCATTATTTATGGGAGACATATTGAGCCTCTTTCAGAAACTCTGATCGAGTTATGGGTCTTACACAAAAATACACAGAGAAACCTTTTGGGCAAAGCTACACAAAGCAGTTGCCTCGGCAAGGTTGCACAAGTTAGGAGGAAATTTTCTTGCCAGGGAACTTTGTGACCATCTGTCACATTTTGTTTCCTGTTGGAGGCAATGCTGGCAACTAGAGCTACTGTTCTGTTGAAGCTGTGCTTTTATACTGAAGGACAAATGAATCTCACATGAAACCCGTGAAAAAGTTGGGCTGGATGAGGGGAAAAAAAAATTACGAAAAACAACAAAAGAGTATCATTAACAAACCTCTCAGCTGTGCAGGCCCGACATGGATCATTTCTCTGCTTCGTGATGAACAAAATCAATTTGCTGCACGAAACATGAATTCCTACAGCAAACACCCATGACTAATCACAAGCAGAAATGAGTCGCCTCCTCTCCATTGCCTCTCATCTTTCTTTAGACTTTTAATCATTTCTAAACTTGAAGAACATGCCTTTCTTCTTAATCCACTTAATGAAAGAAAATTGAAAAGTGCCTGAGAGGGTAATTGAATTTAGGGCAGTGTATTGCCATGTGCTGTCATAATTGCCTTCTTTTATAAAGTCTCTGCTGTAATCCTGCTGTCACTGCTTGGGTGGATGAGTGGATTAAAACTACTGAATTTCCTCTACTGCAGCAACCTCTCGTCTCCAACCACCTACTGTACCCTCAATTAAGATTTCTCTCTCCACTTCTCCAGGATCAAGGAGAGAGGAAAAAGCAAAGGATCTAGCTATCTTATTATAGGTTCTTCTGCAGAAAAGAAAATATATAAAAATGATGCCGATAGGAGATAATTTGTCTCCCTCTGCAAACAACATACTGAGCATGTGAATGAACACAAAATACACACAGCTCTATTTTTACAGCAGAAATGGATGCGCACACTTCCTCAGAACATTTACAAGATTAAATCCCTTTAATTCGTCTAATTCGATTTCCTGCCACCCCATTGATATGACTGCTGCACAGATCATAAATGAAAAGGCATCTGGTTCTTGTGTGAGCCTGTCTCAGGAGCAGCTTTCCCCCCTCCCTGTGTGAGTGAGATACATGAGCACTAAAATAACAATCAGCAGCTGAGGAGTTTGTGAAGTTTTGTTTGTTCCAAATTGAGATTTCCACCCACTCAACATCTAACAGCTTGTGAAAAAATGAAAATACATATCATTTTGAATATATTGATGATACTGGTAATACCAAAACCATTTAAACAGGACCAAAACATCATGTTAAGGTACAATTGCTCTTATGTAAAAAAAATATTTTTTTACTGAAATCAGGAAATAATTCTCCCTGAAATTAATGTGGTTTTGCGTTTTCCAGTAATCACACTTTCAGAGGCATTACTCAAAAACACAAAAATGTGTTTCATACACAATTACACAATAAAGTGCATGATGCATAAAAATGTGTTTTTCTCTTTCATTTTTTAGTCTACATTTTGTCCTAAATGAACACATGCACCATTAAGTCAGTGTCATTTAATTTCAACCTTTTATTTTGAAAGGGAGGGCAATACCTGATACAGGACTGATGATTTCTGGAGGAATATACTGTGGAGCGTTGCCATCCTTGTCTTATCTGCCTCTGGCTGGCATCAGGGACAGCACCAGTCGACCCACGAGTGTTCCACCTGTCAAAACAGATTTAGAGGCTTCTATAATAAGTCTCATATTATAAACAGTTGCATGGCCTTGGCTCTCCGTCTTCCTCCATCTCACCCTTACAGGCACTCTGCCAAGTTTTACTTCCCAGTGCCCTTAACTTTTGTTATAGGATTTGGCCGTACAGATTGCATCCAGTGTGAGGTATGCCATGCTGGACATACATTTGTTTTATCCCAGTGGATTAAAGCTGCTCTGTTATCGCAGATCAAATTAAGGAAAGTCAATATTTTTCCACACGACAGCCTCTTTGGGGGGTTTTTGTTTATAGCAAGTGCAGAATCCATATCTTACAATTAAACTGCCATATCATTCAAGGTCTTAAACTGGTGATGCAAGGATCAATTGACTTCAACCTCGGTGCCAAGATCAATGTGTTTGGATAGATAACTCCTAACAAGCAATTTTCTATTTTATGCCAATATGTAATATCTTTAAACTAGCAGTTTTCCCTCTGTATATGCATATATATTTTGTAATGAGGGAAAATACTTAAGATAAACAATAGTTAAATTAATTAGTATATCTGACGAGCCTGATAAAAAGCCAATAACTATCAATCTTGTTGTAACACTCACCATCTGAAATGCGTCTCTCTTCTTTGAGTATATTTTTCCATCTAACTGAAACAAATTATTTGACAGAGGTAAAGTTGGGGCCCAGACTTCAGCAGAGATTTCTTCCGGGACTCCAGGAAAATGGCCAGCTTGCATTATCTGATCATCAGTCTGGTCTCTAAACACCTGAGAAATACTCCCATAGATACCCTCACATGGTTTTATATCATCAGTTTGTGATGTTTAACGCATTTCAGAAGTTCCAGAAGTTATGATGAAGCGTTGCAATTTCTTTTGTTTTCGTTGTGGACTTATTCCCTCAACTCATTACGGTCCTCTGAGAACAGGTATGATCTTGTTGCCTTCAGCTGATGTTTCCCTCTCTTAACAAGACAGCAGTTGAGAAAAGGTGACAGCCATGTGTCTCTTTCACTGGATGCACAGCGTCCTAGGGTTCCATTGCATTGTTGCATTATTAAAGCTACTGTCAATGGAGATATAAATATCCGTCCTTTAATGACTGTGAGTGTTGATTGTCAGTGCTAAAAGATCAGTCTAGAAAAGAGGCCCTTGCTCTGGGCTATTGGTTTAGTTTAAGGTGGCTATAAGATGTTTTGCTAATAAACAACAGGAATCAATTATCCCACAAATGCAAATTACCTTGAAAATACCTCATTGTAAGAATATTTAGCATTGTCAGTTGTCCTACGTATAACATAGCTGACAAGAAAATTGTAGACAATCTGCTTTCCTGATGAAATTGCTGATGGCAGGAGAGACCCACCACAAGTTCAATTATACATCTTCAACTCCGTATCTGTCACCTTCGCTTTCTCACACTGTCGGAAATTATTTATTTCCACTGTGTGTGCAGAGAGCTTCATACGGTTCTTGAGTGCTCACTTCCTTCATCTTACTTTACTCTGCATCTCACTTTGTCAGCTATAGCAGATAGAAGGATTCCCGGGAAAGTTGTGCATATAGATTCTGTGAATAGAGATCATGAGAAAAATTAACAAATTCAGGTGTCCTGTAAAGCAACAACACATGTGCAGCATTAATCATATACTGATCATCATTTTAAAGATTTATAGCAAATCACTAATGGTAATGGTATTTTTTAAAAGAGGAGATTTTCTTATTTCTTTGGAGATTTGGCCCCATCAAGAGATTTGTCACACATTGAGGACCTGTGGAAACCACCCTTTAATCCTAAGAGTCAGGGAGCAATGCCCAGAAAATACTGAAGGGTGGGAGGGGGGGTTGGGGGTGGGGGGGTGGGGGGGGGGTGCTGTACACACACTAACACTCTCCTACACACTCAGAGAGACAGAAATACACACCACAGGAGAGCTGACTACGGCTGTAAACTAGCACAGCTATCTACCCCTCCACAGTGCTCCCACGTGGCCTCTACGCTGGCAGAGGGAGACTGGGTGCTTAGCAACATCTCATCTGCATGGTTTGCCAAATAAACAGGGTCAAGATCCCTTTAGGCTTGGAGAACTTCACAGTGCTGTGCAACGCCAAGGGGTGGCCTGAGAGATGGAGAGAATAGCACAGATATTGGCTGACTCTCTTCTTGGCAAAAAGTAGTTGTTGTCTGTAGATGCTTAGTCTCAGTGTTTAGCCTTCAGGATTTATTCTTCTTAAAACAGGAACAACAGGTCGCTGATGTGAGGCGATCACTAGACCTGTTTCAAGTGCATCTCTCTTGTTTCTGATTTTATGAGTCAAAACTGGAAGCACATTGTGCTGCCTCGATCAAGATAAACTCAGTTTTGTAATAATTTCATTTTTATATATTTCATTCACCAAATCAGTGGTGTGTTTTTTCCCTAGCGATTTCTCTCCTCGTATATGTTTTGTGGCTATTTTTGATTTGGGTTCAGACATAAACTGGACCAGTCAGACCAGTCACTGCGACTCAGAATCAGTATTGATGGCTTAAATCTCCATATCAAAGCTGGATGGGAGACACTGGAGAGCAGCCTAAAAGCAAATTACTGTTTGTTGCAGCCTACCATCACATTTGCACAAGACCAACTTTGTCATCATCCAATGTTAAGGTCTACTGAAAAAAAAGCGCAAGAATGTCATCTCTAATGAAACACAAGCAGCATGAACTCAATGCAATTAAATAACAAGATTCATTTTAAAAGCAACTAACGCAATAGCGAGTTCAATACTAATGTGTTTTCATGATGGTAAATGTATCCTAAAGTACATTAAAGCATTACACTGTGTTTTATTTTAAATGGGTTGTGTGTGACATGGTCATCACGGCTCATCTGCGTCTGATGCAATTCAGATAAAAAGATGAGTCATAATACACTTACACACAATCTGACTCAATGGATGATTTTTTTTTCTTAACAAATAAACACAGATTTCTTCCTTCACTGTGGAGCTGTCAGATCCTCCACCCCCTCCCATCCTTTCACTACACCCACAACTTGATCCTGGCCAACTGCTTTCTGAGTCCCACATGGTGCAAACTGAATCAAAGACCAGCTACTGTACACACACACAAAACCTACCGATTTTAACATTGTGTACAAGTGCCATTTTCTCTATGAGCGCAAATGGGATATTTCCTTTGTTACGAAATGAAAAAGAACATTAGGAGAAAGGTTTGGCCACTTGGTTGTGTGTGTTCCTGGTAAAACTTGACCAACCCATTATAACAGTTTATCAATCTGTCATATTATGTAACTGCCACCTGATGTTGTGTTAGATCTTTTTTTTTTTAATCAACTTTATTTGTAATAATTAGTTAAAATAATCAACAGATATTAGTAAATATTTGTGGATTATTTTAACAGAGAAAACATATTTTGCTATTTATCATAGACCACTTAATGTCCAAGTGGAGATAGGACATTTATTTTGAACCCCCTCCCATTTTTAAACAGTGGTACAAAGCATCTGTGGTGTTCAAAAATGATTCACACGTGAAAACTTGACCTGCCAACAAATCTCAATTCTTGACAATAACAGTGTCACAAAGTAGAATTACCACCTCGCGACTGTAATCCTCTGCCCACTAGCCAAGTTGAAGGAAATGGTCACAATCTCCCCTTCCTGAGTCACAGCATTAAATAATTCAGAAGTGTATTCACAGAACATGAGGATTTCAAAGTGAAGTTGACCTTTTGAACATTTGGATGCAAAATGAGTCCAAGTGAATTTTAATGCCTGATGTAATGAAATTCAGTCTGGGCGTTGAATGTTTTTCTCTGATTCCAGCCTCCATTCACACTTTTGCAGTCACAAGTACATGAAGTCACTGTGACTTTGAACTTCGACCTTTGCCCACCAAACCGGTTCATACCAAAGTAAATGTTTGTGCTAAATTTGAAGAAATTCCCTCAAGGTGTTACTGAGATATTGAGAATGGGATGGGCAGCCCTTGCTGACGCCGGCGTGGAGGCATAACAAAAATAAAAAATGCATCAGGGGTCACAATCTGTCAATCAATCAACCATCACATGGTGGTTACGTTATAAATGTGTGCGCTCATGCACATGATTGACAGTATGTGATGGTATTTGCATGCACCTTACGAATATATGTGTTGTACCTTTGGCATATGATGCTTGCTTTTACATGTCCTGGCTGCACAGAGCATGCGCCTCTTCCTTTTGTCTCTTTTGTCTGTGAGGGTTGTAGAGCTTGGTCCTGGCCCTTGTGTGCCTCTCATGAATCAGGCAGACACTGGTTTTTGAGGAAAGTGTTGGCACATTTCAATAAGAGGCACCAAGCTCCTCTAGGAAAAGCCTCGTCTTGAATGTTTTCCTCTGATTCCTGCCTCCCATCACGCTGTAGAAGCACTGTCATCTAGGATGTTAACACCCGGGGCCATTGTGCAATCATTCTCTTACATGAGCATGTGCCAGTAATCTGCAACAATCACTCAATAAAATACTGACTACATACAAGTGATATTTAATCTCTCACATAGTAACTCGTGAAATACACTGCTTCACTTTATCCCATCTAAAAATATATGTGCGTGTTCATATGAAGAAAATGATTGTTTTTAATTTCATGTGAAAAAGCATTTTAACATCATTCCTCTGTGTACATGAAAACATCTAAAAGTACATGAGGGATAAAAAGCGGCCTACCTTATCACGGCTGTCAACTTTGCCTTTGTTCCTTTTGCAGTCTAGAACAGCATTAGGCTGCTTCCTCCCTGGTGCTCAGAGCGTCATCACTGTGCCATGTGCTCATCAGAAGGACGTTTTTGTTTCCCTCAGGACAGAATGACACAAGTACGTGTGTCTCTGTGAAGGTAAACTCAGATGAAAACTCAGCCTTGTCCTTTGTGGACAGCAGTGCTTGAAGAAGTTCAGGCTAGTTCTCTCTGACTGTCCCCACCATGGTCAGTTTTCTCCATAGCAGCTCCTGGCCATATGAAGTTAAAAAAAAAAAAGATCACGTGATGTTGTGCCCCTGAAGACCTGCTGTCACATCCAGGACCACACGCTTGGCCTGGTTCTTCTCTGGCGTAGCTGGTCCTGGCATCACATGCTGCCCAGTTCTTGATACCGTATTTCCCTGGCTTACTTGGCATACACTGCTTGAATCAGCAAACCTCTTGGATTGCAGCACACTTGTTGTGTTGATGATGGCCAAGTCAGGTATCACTACTGTCGGAACAGATCACCCATAACAACATATGAAAGGTCTGCAATGACACAGTGGTGCAAAAAAATACCCAACCAGACTATATACCATAAACTAGAATAGGACCTTTACACCAAACACATGTATGTCTGTCAAGTATACCTCCTTCCAGTTATCATTGAGGGGGGAGACACCTGTCCCCCCTCCAAGTCTGACATATTTAGGACTATGGTTTTGATGTGCTTCATCAGGAGAAGTTCAAAGTGGGATCTGATGTCATCAATCCACAACGTGGTATACCTTGTCTTCTAGTGCATCTTTGCTGTCAGGTTAATTCATGTCATGATCTCAAGGTGTCAGGTCAAGGTCTGATCAAGAGCCTCATGCAGATTCAATCATTTTGTCATCATGGTGCCACAGAATGAAATATGGCCCCAAGGGAGCTTTATATATCTGAGCTCTGGGAGAGGCACTCTCTATGACTGCAGCAATTTGATGATTGTTTGCAAGAATGACAAAATTCTCACAACCTACAGGTATAATATGTAGTTGGGAAACTGTGAGGTCTGTATGTGCACATTTGTATGGGGGTCTGGGTATGGAAATCTATCCACTGGATTGGATGGACATGGTCCTATAAACTTCCAATTTTTTATACTTTGCTCTTAATTGTATTCTCACCCATTCATTTTCCATGGCCGGTCTTTTCTGTGAGCACCACTGATTCATAAAATTTAAATCAAGAGTGAATGAAAATAGTTCAAAAGTATTCTGTGTGGAAGATATCATGAAGCCTAATGCTGATCTGAAGAAATAAACTACATTTTTCAGACAGAATATTTGTCAATCAAAATCAGATTTGACTGGAACACAACAAGAGAGTTAGCTATCACTTATTGTATCGCTTTTCAACAGCATTACTCATTGGAGAAACTGATTCATTTATTGTGTTATTATAATACTCGATTGATTACTAATGTTTTAACCTCATGCAAGCCAAAGCTCAGGGCCTCAAAGCATAGTCACAGTCAACAGATGTCACATTACAATCCATCTGCCACATCGTCATCGTCATCTTATCACTTTCCTGTGTGTATACAAAGTCATTAACATGATGGTCGTCACGCAATGATTTGTACAGAAGATAATGATTTTACTGTTTCTTCCTCATCATGACTCAAGTACTGTCTGCCCACACACAAGACCAATATCGCAACTACAGTGTGTCCAAAAGAATGAAAAGCGTGTAGTAAAGGGATGTTTAATGGTAATTTCCCTCCGTTTTATCATAGGATGGTGACCTGAAGGTACCCCGCTTCTGACTTCTGACTAATGCACGCAGGATATACAGTATTAAGAAATTTATGAAAGAATAAATTCACAGTTGCTTTTTGGGTAGCCTGTAGTCTAGCAGTATACAAGCCTGCTAAGTTATGTAATGCTATAACATCATCACTGTTAATCACTGAGGGAAATGTACACCTGCTCTAATAAGTGAATGACTTGAAGATAAGGAGATGAAAGCTTTGCACTTAAAACTCTAATGCTACCTAATTTTTTCTTTTGTCGATCAGCATATTGGCCATCTTGCCTTCCTGACTATGAAAGCCACAGTATATGTGAGAGGAGATTTAGATCAATGATCTAAGTCCACTGAGAGGTCCACCAAGTTAAACAAAAAAAAAGAATTAAAATAACAAAGACGAAAAACATCTGGATTCTTACAATCTAATCAAGCACATTTTAGTTACAGAACAGAAAAAAAGTTAGATAAAAGATAGATCTACAATAGAACACACAAATCAACTCACATCTTTACAGCTCACAAGCAGTGCTGCTTAAAACAAAGTTTTTCAAGCAAATATGTAAATTATAGATCCTCATAGAGCATAAGTTATCAACAAAAACATTATAGAAATGTTCCGAGCTTCATTTAGCATCATTCCTGCTGTCAGCTCCACAAATTAGAAGCTACATGCAAACATGTGAATAACTCCTCAGCTCAGTCAGCTGCATCCAAAATAGCTTTGGATCCATACATCCCTGTTCTGTTTACACCTGGCTCCAAGGATGCACCCTCATTCTTGATGCCTTCACCGGTACGCTGTACAGCGCACACAGAGAGACACCTGCAGAGCCTGTGTTAGTGAGTGGGATGACAGCTCTGCTGCTGTGTTGCTGGCCAGAAGACAAGCTGAAACGTTCAACTTTCCCCGTTCGCTGTGGTGTCCTGGAGGCTTCTACTTATCCTGGCTCCAGGAGTCGCTTGTCTGTCCCTCAACGCCCTGCTCTGCTTCAGCTGCCAAAGCCCTTAATGTTTAGTGGGCTTTCTGTTAAATATCCTTGCCTCCAGGGAAGGCAGTGGACCTAGTTTAGCAGGGAAAGCTGCGTTAGCCTGTGCAGAAAGTGGATCAAGAGGGGATTGAGGGGCAGAGCAGCGAAACGACACAAAGCAAGAAGGAACTCATTTTTTGGCCTGTTGAAATAGGCAGAAATCCAGAAATATTGTAGTTTTATTGCTCGGTAAAGAGTATAACACTTTAACATTCACAAGAAATATGCCCTCTCTTTGTCAGTCTGCTGGAATTTAATCTGTGTTTTGAGCCACAGAGGAAATTATTTTCTTCTAGAAACTGTTCATAATATTTGAGACGATTACAGTGTAGAAACTAAATCTGCTTCCCCAGTTCAACTGACTCCTGTCGTGTGTCTGACTGCAAGTAGTAAGAGGCTGTATTTTACTGGAATCAGCTAAAAATATCTTGTTTTGATACCAAATCTGGGGCATTGGAACTTGTTGCTGACTCCCACAAGGACTTCATGGAGTTTAGGGTTGAAGATCAATACTGCAGAGACGAGACATTTCTTAATGATCATGAGTTCATCAGCAGACTTCAGTAATAAGCTGAAAACCTTGCTGAGCAAGTCTTTGAAGGCCTGAGATTGATGAGTCATTGCATTAGTAGCCAGAGGTGTTGGAGTGTACCTGCTCAGTGGGACGTGGGGACTGATCATCAGCAGGCTAATTTTATGTCACGCCAAAAAATATTAATATAAAAATAAATAAACCATTAATCTTTTTCTCAAGCATGCAGAAAAGATGTGGGGTGCCTTCACAGGCTGTCTGAGAAAATGAAAGAGAAGATTCCCTGCTACAAGAATTGTACAGTATCTTCTTTAAAATACAATGACTGTAATGTAATTTAGTATGGAAAATCTATGCATTTTCAATTGTACTTATTATTTTTATTATTTATGTGATTATTTTTGCTTTATTGTACATGTTTTCTTTTTTTGACATTTTGCTGCTTTTCCACAGGGTAAGTACTAAAGAAACAGTGCGATGTGATTGGTTTGAAGTATTTGAGTCAGATATGGAGACCTGAGTGATGACATACATGAAATAAACAGGATACTGATATAACTGATGACTGCCATGCATGACGTCATGGTCCTCATTAAGCTGATTCTCTCTCTCTCTCTCTCTCTCTCAAGAGAGAGACCAACCCTCCCATTGCTCCCCTCTCAAAGACACATGCACACAAGCACACATACATATATACACACCTTCCAGCTTGCCCGCCTTCACACCATCTAATCACAGAGTGACTCACCTTACTTGATGGCTCCCTAATGGAAGCGCTGATGAGATCAAAATAAATAGGTATAATGCCATCAGCAATGTCTTTTCCATGACATCTATCATCACTTCTCCCAAATACCTTATTCCACCTGACAAACACCTCTCCTCTCCTTGGTCGGATTGGTTTCCTACAAAATTCAAGGCTAACATTCCTAGTTGTTTGCCGGTTGAAACTTTTGCAAACCATAAATAGCTGACCAACTTTCAATAAAAACACTAAACGTCAAGGTTTGAGGGATAGCTCGTAGAAACTCATATTGGTAAATACTCATCCTCTCTGAGTCAACTGAATTTATGCATTGAATGTCTGCCTGCCGTACTTGCACATTTCCCATCTAAGGCCTGGCATCATTCACTGTGGCTGTAATGAGAGATGGAAGTAGTATGCTGTTTATTTCAACCATCTGTGACTGGCCTGAAAATTCCCTTTAATAGTCTTTGCGCAGAGCAGGAAAGAAAATGACTGTGCTGTGAGCTGATCTGTGTCAAGGAAGTGAAGAGCTCATGATTATACTTGGAGTGAAAGTGGAGTGAAGTGGATTTTCTTTTGCAAATTAAAAATCTCTCTGATATTGTCTCATGGAAAAACGATGAATTATGAACGCTGCCTCTGTGCTTGTCGAGTAAATATTTCATCATATACGGTATTTTGTATAGATTCATGTAAAACTGAAATTAGTTTTGAACGATAGAACGATAAAATGGCAAAGACAGCAGGAAACTAGAACAGATGTCAAAACCTGTTTGATGTAAATATATCTGTCAATGTAGCTCTGAGCTCATCTTTGTTTTACTGACTGAATAAATATGTTAGAGTCTACATAGATATATTTTTGAAACACATGCACAGAGCAGAATCCATGGAGGTGTGTGTCGCCTGCTTTGGTGATGGTCCTGCTGTGTGTTTTGCAAGCTTTTATGCCATTAAACCAAGCGCTCTCTGGGGACAGAGAAAGCTCAGTTGAGATGAACTGTGTCAGCCCAAACAGGTTTAACTCCTTACAGGTGGTCAATCATCTGGTCTTTAAATAGCAGTGCAGCGGGGAGCGGTGTAGTGGCTGCATTTATTTATGATGAAGCTACAGCCGTGGCCTACTTCTTGGTGACTGCTCAGGTCCCAGCCAGGCACATGTCCTCCCTCTATCTGTCTTTTATTCATTTTGTTTCTATATCATTCTCTTGCCCCATTTCTCTTTTGTAGGAGCTAGAGTATATATACTGTGGCTTAATACTATCAGTATGATCGCACTAGCTGACAGACTATTTCCCACCTTCATATTATTAATTGTACTAAGTATATCCTGTGCGTAATTCTTCATGGGGTACCAAGTTGTTGTTAGTGTGTTTGCTGCTTGGTGTCATATTGAGCTGCAACTTCAGAATAAACAAACATTTTTAATTTTAAAATGTCACAAACAAGCAACTAGTGATGTTTTTCCAGAAGTTCTTGACACTTTTTTGAGTATCTAGTAACACCAAATTGAAAAGCCAAGGGATTCTGGTGCATGTTTGGATTCTAAAGTGTCTTATTATTATTAATTTCTCCAGTGTGACCTTGGAGACATTTAAAACACGGCTTGAATTAGAATTACTGTAAACAAAAAAATGGAAACAGGCAGGAAAGAGTTGCTAATAATTCAGGCTACATACAGGGAGGGCTTCTTGAGAGGCTACACAGGAGTTGGTTGCAAATGTCACAGTAAATTCTGAATCACCTTTGAGCACCAACAACAACTCTGAGTGATTCCTGTACCAACATGATGCAAGTGATTCACATCCTCCATGTCTGCGTCTGTGTAAGTTACGCTTGATGCCTTCAAAGGTGCAGAAGTATAAATTTAAACTTTATTTATTTCTAAAGAGGAAATAGTGACATCATTTCATCAGAGGTAAAAGACATAGTGGAGGAAAATGCTGAAAAATGCAGTTTTGCTTTAGGCAAGGTTGGTTAAAGTGGACATGAAAGACAGATGAAAATTAAAGCAGGATGCAGACAGAAGGGTGTACTAAGGAGACTGTTTAGTGCGAACCAGACTTTTTGAAGTTCAGTATTTGTATTTAATACAAGCCCTGATTTGGCCTTGCAGCTGGTGTGCATTTGTGAGACTACAGATTACACGACCTTATATTCATTTTCATCACAAACTGAATTCTGCAGAAATCTAATGCATTGCAACCTGCGGACAAAAGGTGAAAGTCACTTTTGTCTCATGACTTGAAAACACACTCTGGTTTATTCTTGCTGTGTTTTTTGTGTGAATGTGACGCATGCTGTAGCAGGAAACGCTCCAAATGCCAAATTTCCTTGGAGGAATAGAAATGGAAATTCATATAATGTTCTTAACAGCTCATATTCTGCCTGAACTGTGAATGAAAACAACAGAAACACTTGCATGTCTGCATTCATGCACACTGTCTGTATGTGGGAAATAAATCGTGTCAACAAACACTAATTCTGATGCTTGATGTCTGTTGGTGTGTGAGGTTCTGTCCTTGGTGCTGAAAGATTAAATCTTGGGCATGTCGCTATAACAACAGAGGGGGGCGCTGTTGCTTATTTCAAGAGCAAGACACAAATCTCAGATAATGTTAAAACTCAGTGGCAAATTACAGCTCTTTATCTGGGTCTTGAAGATATTGTTTGTGTCAAAGATTTTGATTTGTAAAACGGTTCAGAAATGAAAAGTACAATGATTTTGCAGTCAAAACGTTAAACTAGGAATTATACACAGTTTGCAGCATGGAAACTAAACTACGTCCTGTATTTATGCATTCAAACCAAATGTCATGCAAATTGATTCAAGCTGGGGGTCAAATTGGAGCATTGTGAGCGTCTAGCTTATCACAATGATGGTACAAAGATGGATGCAGTATTCCTGCCAATGTGCTGTGAGCTGGTGTGAGAGCAGGAAACTTTGTTTTTAACAGAATCATGCAGTTATTTAACCTTCGACAGCATCAAGAGAAGCGTAATATCAGACATTACATACATTACTTACTATACCAAACCACGTGTGGTGAGTATTAATATACACATCATTATGATAACAGGCCTGATTTCCCTTCAATGCTTTCAGGAAGCATGATGATGGCTGACAAAGCAGCGACTGTAGCCTTGACTCATACGCCTTTGGTAGCCTGTGTCTGTGTGTGTGTGTGTGTGTGTGTGTGTGTGTGTGTGTGTGGGGGGGGGGGGGGGGGGGGGGGGGGGGGGGGCAGCCGTGAAGACACCACCCAGCTCTATAGGGGAGGGAAGGCGGTACGAGAGTGTAGAAGGGAGGGTGAGGAAGAGTGGGGAGGGGGGGAGGATGTGTGTGGGGGGGGGTCGTTTCAGCACCGCGGACAGCTCCAGCGGGTGAAAGCAGCCAGCAGCAGCAGCAGCAGCGGGTCGGTCCTCTCCGCTGCTCTAAGAAAAGAAAAATATATAATAATAAAAAGGAAAAAAAAAATCAGCTCTGAGATTTGTGACACCTCCCCAGGACAGCGGAGGGGATTCAGTCTAATTCAATCCCGAGCAGGCGAAATATTTGTGGTGACAAGCTGCAGACAAAAAGACAAAACCATTACAGGACTCCCGAGGTTTGCGTGGTGTGCAGTCTCTGCGAAGTTTGTCGCCTGTGAGAGGCATTCTGCCTCCTCTGCCGGTCTGCCCAGCCCGGGAAACCTGCTGCTGTTCAAGGGGAAGTTGAAGAGAAAACAAAAGTGTCAACAACACATCATCGCCTTCTTCTGTTCGGACTATATCCTTCAAGAAGTTGTTGGACTTTTTCTCCCCCCCCCCCCCCCTCTATCGTCTACCCAGTTCCACTGCGTAATTTTTCTGGTTTTGTGCGCCTGTGTGCAGAAGGATTTTTATTTGTTGGATAATATTCCCAGAAGCAAAAACGGTAAGCAAGACAAGTTTCTTTTTTTTTTTTTTTTTATTCGGTGCAATAGGCTTCCGTCAGCCTCCACCGGCTGCCTCTGTACTGCTCCTTCTTCCAGCAGCGATGGGAGTCCTACAGCCACTGATGCAAGGTTTGGATGCGTCCGGACACATTTCACCTCTTTGGCAGCGCTGATTCTGATTCTCTCCTCCTCCTCAAAGTCACTCATCTCAGTCTGTTCCATTTAACACTCACAGGAGGGACGCCCCGGACTGCCATCTTCCCCCCATTTTCGACTAGTGCTGAAGACTGGTAGGTGATAATGGCCATGGATCGATGAACAATGCTTATTCAGATAACTGTGAGATGAAGTTCCTGCAACGCAGAATAAACGAGGACGCTTAGGCAACTTTTTATTATTATTATCTTTTCTTAAAAAAAAAAAAACCAAACAACTCAGTGTAGAAATAGGTGTGTGGCCTGTCTGTAGCTGTTCATGACGGAAAGGATGGCGCTGAGTGGAAACTGTAGGACTAACCCCAAAGAGCAGGCGTCAGTGCAGAACAGTTTCCCAGATGTTGTTGAATTAAACGTAGGGGGGCAGGTTTATTACACGCGTCACTCAACTTTGGTGGGCAACCCGAACTCATTACTGGGTAAGCTGTTCTCCTCCAAAAAAGACGCGTCGAATGACTTGGCCAGAGACCCCAAGGGCCGTTATTTCATCGATAGGGACGGGTTTTTATTCCGGTATGTGTTGGACTACCTCCGAGACAAGCAAGTCGTCCTCCCGGACCACTTCCCGGAGAAAGGGAGACTCAGGAAGGAGGCGGAGTACTTCCAGCTGCCCGACTTGGTGAAGCTGCTGACCCCTGAGGATATCAAGCACAGCCCGGACGACTACTTCCACAGCGACTATGAAGATGGGTCCCAGGGCAGCGACCACCGGCAGTGCCCGCCGCCCTCCCTCGTCCCCGCGGACAGAAAGAGCGGCTTCATCACGGTGGGGTACCGGGGGTCGTGCACCATGGGCCGAGAGAGTCAGACCGACGCCAAGTTCAGGAGGGTACCTCGGATACTTATATGCGGGCGGGTGGCCCTGGCTAAAGAAGTTTTTGGGGAGACCCTGAACGAGAGTCGGGACCCGGACAGGACCCCGGATCGGTACACCTCCCGGTTTTACCTCAAGTTCAAGCACCTGGAGAGGGCTTTTGACATGCTGTCGGAGTGTGGTTTCCAAATGGTGGCCTGCAACTCATCAGTCACTGCCTCGTTTGTCAACCAGCACACAGAGGACAAGGTCTGGTCCAGCTACACGGAATACGTCTTCTACCGTAAGTGACACCTTTTCTTTTCGTGTCCACGCACGTGTACGCGCACACAGTACTGGAAGCCACCGCTAGAAGGTGCGCCTGGTTTACTCTCGCTGACGTGAGAGAAATGTGGTGGTGTGGTTGAAGGGCGTTTCTGGCAAGGGACCCTCTCTTCTGATTGTGTGGGTGAGTCCAGTGCTCAACTCCTCAGTGTGGTAACTGCTACCGTCGGTGTGATCAGGGCTTTTTCCACCTTTTTCTACGCCTTTAGTAAACCGGCTCCTTGTCCTTTGTTAATGGTTTTTGTAGGGCAGAGTCAAAAACACTACACACAAAACAAACTAGTGGGCTACATAGCACAAACACAGAGATTATAAAAGGGCTTTTCAGTATGGGTAGCCTGCATCACCTTGGTTAAAATGCAAGCAGAGGCACATGCTCCACTAGTGTCTTAAGTTTTGTCTGAGCCATGTGGAACAAAACCAATTAGAGATCACCCCTGGTAATTGGGGTTAAGCCAAGGTGTTATCTCTCCCTGGAAGCGATGAAACCTTAGCAGCAAACACATTCCTAACAGTCTAGTTCACGTTTTTATCTCAGTGTATAAAAACCTCTTGCAGCATGTTGCAGCATTCACTGCACTCTTGCAGGCTAGTTTATTTTTTAGATTTAACAAGGTTTTAACAATTACACCCCTACCTGAGTCACAGTAAACATCTGAGCAATGATTTGACAAAGCTTGCACTCCCCTCTGCTTTTATTCAGCCCATCCTGTCAATGTCTAGTATTGCCTTATGACTTTCCTTCCATTTCTCTATCTTGGCTGCTCACTGGCTGACAGGAATAGTGAAGAAGAGATCATCATGACTCTTATGCTGGCTCTCATAAGATTTTATGATGCAACAAAATAATCCATTTTCTCTGATCTGACAGTGCATAATTTATTACAGACTCTCAGATAGCCTGCCTTAAGGAAGCTGTCATAAAACAGAGAGATACTGTGAATGTGCTTAAGGTCTTTGTACCTGTATAAACTAATTGAATTATATAAGAAAAGCCTTTTCATAGAAGAACCCCTGAATCAGTCGCAGAGATGCCATTAAATATTCAGAAAGAAAAAAAGGGAAAAAGCCTTTAAACACAAAACATTTAAAGAAAGCACACTTTCATGTTGGGACTTGTATCGTTTTAATCTATATGCAGAGCCATATTAATAGTGGCTGACAACATCCTAGGACAATGAATAAGTGCCAGAGAAATTACTGACTTGTGAATCACAAAAAACAGCATAAACTCTGCTTTTTTTGTGATTGCGAAATGAATTTCTACAGCAAGTACACCATGGCTTTATGAATACTTGAAACTACTGCTGGACCCTGTTTCAGTCATTAATATGGTTCCCATAGCCACCACATACTCTCTATGTTAAAATACATTAAGATCAAATCATCTTGTTATGCAACAATGCACGATGAGGTGCCTATTGCTGCAAATAAAACTGGAGAAGCTGCCAACAGCGCTGAGATCAATGTGTCAAGGCTTCTATCGTGATTCTCACAAGAATAAGACTTTTTCTACAATGATGTGTTTCCAATCTTGCATTTTTTTTGTCAAGTGTTTAATACTGACTATACATTTAAATACTGTAAGCAGTAAAAACTGTCTTCTTAACCTTCAAAACAACAACCATATAAAACAGCAGTTTCTCAGCTGCAGCCATCTTGGTTCTAAATTTCTGTTTCATCCTCATTTCAAGTAATTTGTGATTACAGAGCAGCCATTTTTGGTATGTTTGGCAGCTGTAATGTTTCAGATTCATGGGAAACACCTTTCAGTTTAAGAAGACATCTAACCAAGTTCTTCTGACTGAGTCCATTCACTCATCGCCCAATCCTCCAGATGTTTGGCAAGTAAAAACATTCATGGATTGATATGCAAACATTATTAAAAGACCAATTTTAAGCCTGTCATGCAACTCAAAGAAAGCTCTAGATAGCATTGTTTTTAAAATTCTTCACATCCCAAAAATAAAATTTATTCATCTCGTTTAGAGATTTTTTTTTGCAACAACTGGGATAGGGCCCAGAACTGCTAGTTAGAAACCACTGAGCCTTAGGGAAAACCACTGCCAGCTCCATAAATCACATAAGTCAAATGATCACATGGTCCTAGAGCAAACAGGAATAAAAAAAACACACACACACATGAGAACTGGGCCTGCTCCAGGCTAAATGAGTTCAGCATTAACGGTCCACATGAAGCAGCTACAACAACTGGAAGGCTCTTGGCTCTTGGCTCTTATAACCCCCAGAAGTGGTGCTAACAAGCCAAATCAAGTGGTGGTGGGGGCTGGTGACATACACACTCTCATACAGACACACACAAACACACACCTTGCTTATGCAATATCTGGCAGTGTCTGTGGGCTGTCTCTGCAGACCTCTTCTTGCTTACTGACAAACAACAACTGCTTCCTGGCTTTGTTGACAAATGTTCAGTTCAGCTTGTTAGAGGGCGCACACTCAAAGGCAAGGACACAAATACTAGCAGAAGCGTTGGGCTTCAACACACATGGTGACACAAAAGCCTACATGCAGCCACGCAAAAAAATAAAACAAAACAAAACCCACTCACTCAGGGGCCAGAGTGTACACACAAAAGCAGGGAACCAGGCACAATCAGATGCGGTGTGCGCACACAAGGACACACACAAAGATACATATGCACACAGGAAAGCATGCACACACCCACAATCACGCAGGGAGTTTGTTAAAGGCTGCAGTCATCCAGTGGATTAAATGCAGTCACTGACAGTCTCTTGTTTATCTGCCTGTCACATTTTCAGTGCGCTCGTCTTTCCCCTCTCCCCATCCTCCCTCTTCCTCAACTTCCTTGTCTTTTCTCTCCCTCTTTCCCTTTCATGTCTACTCATTTCGTTCTAGTCAATCATACCCAGCTTTTCTCTCTTGTCTCAGTTCCCCGCCTTCTCTCTCCCCAGCTTCATTTTGCTCTGTGCGCCGCAGGGGCAAGGAGCAGCACGGCGGCACCAGTTGCCTTTACATGCCTCAGTGCACCGTCACACCTCCTGTCTCGCTTCTTATTCATATCTCTGTCTGCCTGCCTGTCCATCTCCATGATTGTTTACTTACCTTCATCTTCAGCTGTCTCATTCTACATTTTAGGTATTTTATCTGCCACTGTCTGTGTGCCTGTCCTCATCCTGTGTTGCCACTATGTTTGTCTTTCTTATTTCTTGGCCATATTCTGAGATCCTAAGGTAACTTTGGCTATGCTTCTCACATTGTGACTGGAAAGCTAAAGGTAAATATATTATATAGGCGAAAGTATGTCCACATTTGTGAACTTTTAGTCTGTGAAATAGTGGGCTTTTAAGTTTGTGCTGACATTATAGGGAAGGTGTTTTCCTGTTTCAACATAACAATGCCTCTCTGCACAAAGCAAGATTCATATAGAAAAGAATTTCCCAATCACAGGCCCTCGACATTAACCTCACTGATGAACTGCAACACCAGCTGCGAGCCAGGCCTTTAGTGGCCCAACCTCACTCCTCTGGGAATAAATCCATGCAGCTGGGCTCAAAAAACTTGTGGATGGTCTTGCAGAGGAGTAGAGACAGTTATGGCCTCACATTTATGCCCAATGTTTTGTAATGAGATATGCAACAATCACATATAGGTGTGATGTACTTTTGCTAGTGTATCTCCCTTTTTGGCACATCTGATTTGCTGAAAATTGGTTAGTGTTACATTAGCATTAATGGTTGTGACTCATCTGCTGTTACTTCTCACACTGGTTACTTTACTAAAGTAGCCTGAGACATAAAAAGCTAAATTTGGAAACAAACTGACCTGGTTAGAGGATTCTCTTTAACATGGAGCATTAATTTATCTGCCTATCCACCACAACTAACTTTTTCAGGTAGCTTGTTGTTAAATATTTAGCACTCACCCAATTTGAGGCAAAATACTTTGCTTACGGGCACAACAATAGTGGTTTTAAAGGTAACTGAGTCTCAGTTTTTCACTTTCTCTTCTCCAATCTTACTGACACAACTTTGCCAACTTCCACTCACAAGCTTCATGTTTTCTTTGCCCGAAGCTTGAATCACCTAGAGCTCTTTCAATCCTCTTTTTGCTTGTTATCTATTGCCCTGGATTCTATGCTCCACTGATTATGCCTATCAATCTCTTTTCTGTTTGTGGTTATTCAAATTCTAGATGGCCTCTGAAACCCCAAAAGGCAAATGTATTTACCAATTTGTTGCATGGCCGGAGTGACTGATAATTAATCATCTCCGCTGACAGTTGGTTCAGTGTTATTCACCTCAGGGCTTGACAGAGTGAACTGCAACAGAACCTTCGAACACAACATCCTCTGCGAAGAAAAAAAAAAGGAGACATTCCTGAAGCCTGCTGGGAGAATAGGAATATCATATTATTTGGCTCATGATGTGTTCCCCCAAGACTTTATTTTTACCACAGCTGAACATGCCAGAGTGAAGTCTCACTGCAAATGGCCACTTTGATATGACCATGTATGCTGGTGTGTGACACGCTGTCCCATTAGCTTGTTACACACAGATGAGTAACTCCTTGTGTGGCAAATGTGTTTTGGCAGGTGAGAAGAAAGGGGTTATGGTAATGGCTATGGTGTGTGCATGTGTGTGTGTGTTAAAACGTGACCCATGTTCATTACCTGAGGCATTTGCACACCCGTGGAGCCGCTAGCTAAACACACCTGCACTCCACCAACCCCCTCACACACACACACACACACACGCACACACACACACACTTGTAGACACAAATAGCCATCACCATAAGAAACTACATCACGCTCATCCTGCAAGTCTCTCCCAGTCCAGTCGGTGAAGACATTAGCAGCGGCGGTCCCATGCTGCAGGCCTGTAGGAAGTGATTAGCCGAGGAGCAGACAGGCCGTGACAGCTCTGAGGAGAGTCTTGATGGGGACAGCTGCTACCCTGGCCCCAGCTCCACAGGGGGGTCCACCACCACACACCTCAACTCTGCATTATTCAGACTTAGACGGAAGGGAAGGAGGGAGGAAGCAGGTGGACACTTGAACCCTTTGATTTATGATAGAAGAGAAAATACTGCTAACTTCTTTTACTATGACTACTGATGATGCTACTTCTTTGACTATTACTACTACTGTATAAACAAGACTGTTGCTATTGTTGCTATACTAATACTAATAAACTACAACCAGTGGTACATTGTTAAGTCAAGTACTGTCACAACATATTAAACACCATGTACTGCTACTGTTACAGTGTCATTGATATTGCTACTACAACCACTGGTATTACCTTTTTAAGTGTGTGCCGAATATGCAAGCAATATATTCTTCTTCTGCTCCCAGTTAAAGTGACATGTTGATCTGGAGGGTTAGCTAATGGAGTACAGATTGATAAAACTGGTGTGTGCTTGCTCTTTCTAGTAAGAATCTGACCTGCTGCATTTTGTATCAGCTGCAGGCAAGGAAGTGACTTCTGACTGAGGCAAGACCACAGAGAGAGTTGTAAAAACATGAAAGCATTGATGACCTTTCCCCTTCCTAAAAAAAAAAACTGCTTTACACTGGGAATATTTTTCAGTTAAAAAAAAGAAAAAGAACAAAACTCAATGCAGAAACTGTTAAATCCTGTTTCTCAAAACAGAATGATGTACTGAAAGCAGCAACAGCAAAAGGAAAATGAGAGAGTGGAAAAAGATACAATCCGTGGATGAGAGGACTGGAAGGCATGAGCGACTGAAAGTGAAACCCCAAATCTAGTAAAGGGTAAACAGAAAGTGAACTCAATTTTCACTTTTGAAATAGAGTTTATTCACCTTTTCAAGATGATAGAAAATAAGTTACATTTGCTTCCCTTTTAACAGAAATCAATATAGAGTAACCCTATCCTGAAACAATATATTTGTTTGCATTTATATTGCAGGTTTTTGATTGATTTTGCGTAAGACTGCGTAAGTTTGAAGTGCAGGTGGGGTTATATGAAAGTTAGCCGAGGACGCTATAGGAAAAAGAATGAATAAAGGGCAAGTGGGTCATATGGAAAGAAGATAGACTTTCTTGTTTGTCTAGCCTCCCCTTGACCTTCTCCCCTGGAAGCTTAGCGTAGCCACGTAGTGTATATTCCCATAATCCCTGGCCTCTGGAGGGTATAGGCAACTTCAGAGCTCTGGAGAGAGAGCGAGAGGGAGAAAGAGAGAGAAATAAAACAGAGTGAACACCAGTGCATCAACAACAAGCTCCCATAAGCCCTATGCAACTCGCTTCTCTCCTTGCTGTCAGTCCATTTTCTCATCTTCTGTGACTCCTGACACTCTATTCTCTCTGCAGTGGTAGGCACAGTTGATATAACACTGATACTCTTCCCCCGTTGTGTTGGAATAAGTGCTCTGCGGTGCGACAAGGTGTGGAGCGTTGCCATAATGACAGAAACTGCAGCTGGAGAGCCTCTTCACTCGCTCAACCCACCGGCTGGCTGCTGCAATGCATCAATGCTTTAATAGCCCCTCTATGTGTGAGTCCAGATTGGCTGGAAACACAATGTAAAGGATGCAGAGAATTCCTATCACATTGGTAATTGCTTTGCCTAATCATACCAACGGCTGTTTCCACTGTGGGGGTGTGTGTCACCTTTCAGATTAATACCTGCTGCCATTTGTTAAAGTTTCTCAAACAGAGGATCTGATACAAAAAGGGAAATACATCTAGTTTTAGAAATTCGGAGCATAATAGATATACTCCTATACAGGTGTCTAACTTCTGATTGGGTGCATGCCTGAGTAATTATCAATAATTATATTATAATTATTAATAACATAAACATATGCACCAGTATTTACTTGTGTAGACCACCTACAGTTTGTTGGGGTTTTACCTAATTTCCAAATGTTTGTTTCATCACAAATTGAAATTCTTGGACCAACAGTACTCACTTGTCATTTGGGAACGTATACCTTTGACTAGAAGAGGTACATTTAGTCTGATATAATAGGGAGAAAATCAGAAACACAAATTTCAACCTTACATGCATTGTCAATGCCTCTAAGCTACCTGTGTGCTTAGGTTACAGGCAACCAGAGCAACTTAACACCAAGCTGAAAAGCAGTGTTTCACTGCCTTCTCAGAGTTTCAAATGTGTTTCATCGGTCTGCTGAGTGTGGCATGCTCCATTGCAGCTGTTACCACACCTCCATAGTGATGTAACAGTGTACTGGCCCCAACCTGGAGTACACTTCCACATCACTGTAGCAAGGTGCTACTGAAGTCCAACAAAAACTTCATCTGCTGCTGTTGAGTTGCATTTTACATACGTTTTTGTCTTGTCTCTTTTACCCAGGGGGGAAAACAAAGCCTCACATGCAGCAATGAACTGTTTGCAGTTTGGTGTCAGTTCTTGCTACACCAAACCACGGCTAAATTGTGACTATTAGTCTCTTGACAAACTATCAGGGCAGGGAAACAAAGACACAAAAGTGTGGGAGTGAATTTGTATGTGGGCGCTTTGGGCAAGTGTTTACTTCACTGGTGTGTTTGTTTTCTTCTTTTCTCCTCAGCCCAGCTCCCCATTTGCAATCTTTCTGACATATAAGTTTCATGTGAATGTGCTTTCCTTAAATCAGTGGGTAGGCAATTTGAATTTTTGGATCTTGATCTTGAGGTCTGTACAATTCTCCATATCACTGTCATTGGTTGCTACAGGACACGTTCAGCTATGAGTGGTGCTCAATCCTCTACAATGCAGATTATCCCAGGGTTGAATTTTGAAGAAGTCATTAGTGACCACTGTGTTGTTGACACAGTTAGAAACATTACAAATCCCAAAACCAAGCCACACAAACCAAAAGTTTGTTCATGACCTCTTTTACGTTGACTGGGAGAAAATTAATCTTATTTCTGACTCTGAAAATGCCTGGAAATTCTTTTTTATGATGGCTTTAGTGTAAATGTCTATAAGCGTGAGCTCAGTGTGAGTCTTAAGTCTTTATTCAGACTGACTGCATGCACAGTTGCAATTGAAAAAGCCAAAGCTCATCATTTCCTCATCGAAACAATCCCTTGACATTTTGGAAAACTATTAAATTATTGGCTGGAAATAAAAATAACACAGAGCTTTGCTCATGCCTTGTCAAGGACTCACATCAAATCTCTGATAAGGCAAAAATGCATGGTTGTCTTAACAAGCATACCATTGCCTCTGGTTCCTTATTCGATTCTCTTAACATTACTCATGAGAATACTCCTACTGTTTGTTTTGATGGTCATGTTACAGTAAGTCAATCATTTAGTTTTTTACAGTCTCAGAGGTGCATTTAGCCCTGAAACTTTTAGACACTAGAAAATTGGCAGGTCCTGATAATTTGGAGCCTTACTTCAAAAAGTTAGCATCTTATTTCATTGCATCATCTTTGACTCATCTTTTTAATCTCTCTCTTGACGCAAACGAGATTCCTTTTATATGGAAATCTGCCTTTGTTCTTCCCATCTTTAAAAGGAACCCTAACCCTACAGTCTTAAACAATTATAGGCCAAACCCCAAATTGTGTGTCCTGGTTCAGGGTCTGGAATCCCTTGTGAGTGAACTGAAACAGTTCTGATCTAATGACAATGTACTATCTGACTTTCAATCAGGCCTTCAGAAAAAAATACAGTACAACTACAGCGGCCTTAAAAGTAGTAACATGGCAACATTGTGCAGCCCTTTTTATTGAGTTATCTAAGGCAGTGGTTCCCAACCTGTTGGATGGGGCCTACTAGTGGTATGCAGGGCCAAAAAATCATTTGCAAAACAGTCCAATTTCCCCCCCCCCTTCTATTAAGGCCTATCACTCTAATAAACCAATGATATGAACTTTTATGTTGGCACCAGCTGGACCACATCATATATTTTTTTTGCTATCTCAAGTCTGAATTTGTGCTAAAAGATTACTACTATATACTAGATACTATCTATGGCAAAAACTGGAGTATCAAAATGGATAGCTGGTTGGCAACAGGAAGAATTAAAAGAAAAGGAAATCAAGAGACAGATGGTGAAACCCCTGTCAAACAAAATCCGAGGGTCCTGGGACCACTTGTTTTTGAATGCTGACAAAACAAAACTCATGACATTTTCAAATGATAAAATCTCAGCCACTGACCCTTCTATCTATCCACTTTTCAGGGCTCTGAAATTGACTCTGTATCTCAATACAAATATCCAGAAATTGCAATTGATGATTCTCTCTCTTTTATGACTCACATCCAGCAATTGTTGAGAAAACTTAATTTGAAATTAGGTTTTTTTTTATTTTAGAAAATAATCTTGCTTTGCCTTCGGGGCAAAAAGGTGACTTGTCGGCACCTCTTTGTGTTTTTGTTGTACTTTAGCAACGTTATATCAATGCAAGCATCTCTGCAATGCTTACACATGCTGGATACTGTTTACCATAGGGCACTGTGGTTTATTACAAATTTTAAAGCCCTTACTCACCACTGCTTGTTGTATGCTTGGGTTGGATAGTCTGCCTTGTCCACCTGTGGACTTAACCATTATCATATTCTTATTTACAAAACTATTCTTGGTCTGCTTCCATTTAACCTACAGATCTACATTCATCAAAGAAGTATGGGAAACTATTCTCTATGCTCCCAGGACTCACTCCTGCTATCTGTCCCTAAAGTCTGTGCTCAATTGGGTAAAAGGGCATTTAAGTACACAACTTACTCTGCTCAGAATTAGTTGCAAAATTACCTGAACCATGAGAACTGGTCTCACTGGAAGCATTTAGAGTAATTAAATTGAAAGCAGGTACATCAGTCTGTAGATGTTTTTGACTGATATATACTGAGATATTGCTCCTGTTTGGAGCAATATCTCCTGGCCTTATTGATGACTTATGATGAAAATCATTTATATTCTTTATGATTCCGTAATTCTTTATTTTCATCATTATTTTGTAATATGTATTCCTGCAACCCTCATAATTGTGCTCCTGCCTGTCTTGCTTCTACCTGCTTCAACCTCATTCATCTTCTTCAGTCTGGAGATAGTGTGACTGATGAAACAACTGGTCAGTATTCAGACTATGAGTAGTTCATGATGAAACCTTCACAGTTTAATCATGTTTTGGACCATTCCTTATTCCTCTGTGCTGCATTAGAATCACACAATGTCACTCACAGCAGTGGTCCACAGCTTGATTGAGCACATGGTCATACTGCTGTTATTTCATTCCACAGTGCTTTATAGCTTCCTAGGGCAGAATGTCAGTGGCGTTTCAATTAAAAATGGGAATAAAGTCTTTATGTCCATTAAGAAAGTTTGAGGCACTAATGTAGCAACTCCAGAGGAAATTAACCCCGGAAAATGGTTGAGACCAACAAGTGTTAATGCTTCATAAAAATATAATATCATGGTTCTTTTTTCTTATTTGCAGTAAAGGAGAGCAAGTTGTTTGCCTCAGTTTCAATTTGTTTTCATTATTGACAACACAAGATACAAAATAAATTTTTAACATTTTTACCTGTATTTCCCAGACACAGAGGAAAGAGAATTTAATGGGCAAGGGGTTGTGAAGAATGTGACAAATAATTGATCTCAGGCTGTCGCAATCGCATTGCATAAATCTTAACTGAGACTGATTATTAATTAATAATGAATAATTACAGGTATACTTCAAGAGAACAGTGTTTAGGCCAATTATGACACTTTTTGATAAACATAAAGAACTTTATAATGTGTTATAACAGATAACTTGCCTCTAGCATGATATCAGACCTGAAGTTGTGCCACTGCAGAGGATTCCAAACGCCAATACTGTGTCTCATTAGTAATCCCTCAGTGTCATTTCAGAGTACTCAGCTGTTTGCTAGAGCATACTGTCATCACCATTTCATTCCTAAGTGGCTGTGAAGCTCCCTGTCCATTAAAACATACACATATACTATATAAGCATGCACACACATGCCCCACGCCCTCACACACACTTGGAGGTTACCTTATACAAACAGCTCACCGATGAAAAATGACTCTCATTAGAAGGAAGATTATAGATCAGACTGCACACTTAAACACATTTACCGTGTCTAAAGATATCCACAGTATCTCCCGCTGCAGTATTGAATACCTTCTGCCTATTAATGTAAAGCAAGGAGAGGAGGGAGAATGAGAGATTTAACTCTTACAATTTTATCTCCCTGATGGATGAGATTAATTTGTTTAAGTCTTCTGGATTCACGACAAAGTGATACACACCAAGCATACAAAATATTAGGAAGAAATTTTAGCGATGCAATTACTGAGCAGGACTTCAAAGCGCTCCAGGGCCTAAAACTTCTCTATTTATCTGTTTGTAATCTCTTTGCCTCCACCCATAGCTCCCTTTCTAATACTGAATCAGGTAAATGTATCAGAGTGAGATAGACAGTTCACACCTGAATCTATCAGTTTGTCCCTAGAAAGTGCAGGCACTGTTGTACTTTCTAACATGGTACCTAAGAGGCGTTTAACATCAGTCTTAAGTACATCTTAGAAACAGCCACCTGGTGTTTTATGAAAACCCATGAAACCTGGATTAACACAGCTCTCTGCCAATTCAGCATTGCACTCTTATAACACTGTTAGAGTACTGATAAGATCAATACCACAGATTCAGCCTACTCAATGCAGTCTTCTTCCTTGTCAAAACCTGGTGCTATATTATATTACCATTCCAATGAAATAGGAGGTCCAGGTCTGCTATGCTAATAGTGGCTAACTAGCCTCAAGCAGAGTTGAAGCGAGCACTACAGAGATCATTTCTAACTCCACACCCCGATATTTTTTTTCATTTTTAAACATGTAGTCTGCTGCCCCAATCTACAAAAATCTACAAGATCTGATTAACTGCCTCAAGTGACATCATTTGAGGGAATTTTGCACAGCTCCCCCAGGGGCAACAAAATATTTAATACAACTTTTACAACAACAACAAGGCTGACACTAGCTGTAGCCTAGTGCTGCATTCCATTTAATTTAGATGTCCGAAATCGCAGCTGGAAATGACGCAAAACCCGATTGTGTGGTGTTTGTGCATACCAACATTGTAGCAACATGTCCACAGGTACAAGTTGGACAGTACTGTGTGTATGACTGATTTAATAAGACACAAATAAGACAGAAGCGCTTGTTACACCTTTCACTTCGGTTGATGCACAGAGCAGCCATCTTGGAATTTGAGGTTGGGGTTGGTGAGGTTCTTACAACTCTCCAAGTTGGAAATGTGACATCAGGGGGTGTTTCAGTTGAAATTTCCCACTGGGAACTCTAAATTCCAGACTTTACAGTACTTTCTCCAAGTGCACTTGAGCCCACTTTGGCCATATTTTAAAAAATGTATTTAAATTTGGAGGATGAAGTGTCTCATATCTAAAGATGCTAAATGGGGAAAATCCAGTACTCAGAGCAGGGACTCCAAAAAACAACTTAGAATGAAAAAGAACCAAGATGTAATTTGTTGGAATCAATTTAAATGTGTTTATAATTGATGGAAGGGGCAAACAGTGGTCCTAAACTATGTTGTAGAGTTGAGCTCTGTTCTTTACATTAATGGTGTCTCAGCGGCCTCACTTAACCTTCACCTCACTAACATTACAGTAAGAGGGTTACATTTTACAAAGTCAGCAATCCAAAAGGCTTCAATACATTCATTTTTAGATAGTTTGGTAACACGTTTTCTGTTCAGTAAAGCTCACCAGTTCAAGAACAAACAATAGCAGCCAAGTTTACTGATGGATAACAAGGCACGCAGTGAGATGAAAAGTGCCTTCTACTAGAATACAAAGAATACATGGCTAGAGTTCATGGCTTGTTGCATTTGCCCACTTTGAATATTAATTATTTTTCCTCACATTTTAACAATAGATTGTTTCTTGCAAATGTTAAGATGTGAAGCACTTAGAGAAGATGCATTGCAATGATATGCAAGCTATGCCAGTACTCACAGGGAGTAGTCAGGATAATATAAAATGAAGGCGTTACTGTTTCTAATCCACAATGATTACAATTTATTTAACAGATCCATGGACACCAAAGCATTACACACATTATAGTAAAAAACAAAAATATCTGAGATCCTGTTTTGGCTTTTTGGTTACCAAAAGAGTTGGGACTCTATAAATAAAGAGGAAACATCAGTATCAGATTGGCTGGTATGATCTGGCTACGCTTGATCAAATATCCAGCGGAACTGAAGAGTTTGTGGTTAGTGCCTCTGTATGTTCTGTCTCATAGCGAAGATGATTTATTGAAAATGAGAGCGTCCGCTATCATCGCATCAAGCCTGTATACCTGTTTACTGTTCACGGTGCAATGAATTATTGAGTGCTGTTCACAGAGGACTACACAGTCTGTGGCACCCACACAGGGGTCCCGGCTGTTTGCAAAAGTAATGGGTTGCTACCTGGGGTCCCATGTACACATACTACCTGAGTAATGGTCTCATAACCACACAAGCCTGTATTAGACATGTGTAGATAATCATTTGCTGGCTGTGAACCTATGTGATTATGGTCTGCAGAGACTAGGTATGTTGGTAAATTGGTTTTACGGGACAGCAGCAAGAGCATCAGGGCGTAAACACTCGACAGCACATATGCACAAACACACACGCACACTCGCACGCATTACTCAGATAACATCAGGCAGCACAGTCTAGCCTAGAGACACATTGTTTACGAGATTAACCTGGCCAAAGCTTTAGAAGGATTAGCAAGCAGTGTGTGTCTCTCTAAGTCAAAACAACCAATGCACCGGCACAAACCAACAGTCCAATCTGCAGATTTGTGTCTGCATGCAGGCTCCAGCCAGATTGAAAGTCTCGATCTGATCTCCAGAGCACAGGAGGGCTCATTTGTACATGAACACACTCGTGTGTGCTGGGATGAGAAACAAGCAAATGGAGCAAGACAATTATCAACATCCATCACTTCAGAAACTCATTTAGCCAATTACAGCTGTTACAGGCTGACATTTAGGTGCAACGATCCCCTTTAATCATTAAGGTTCTCTCTTCCACACACACAGACAGTACACTCCAATGTGTTAAAAAGGTGGTATCAGCGTAATAATGTAGTTGTCTCATTATATGATGACATGTTCTCCTTGAAGAGCAAATCTCATTCATCTTGATTAGGACATCGTGTGTGTTGCATGCTGTTGAGTGTGTGTGTGAGGTGGAATAGAGGACACCGGCCTTTTCAGATGTCACTCTCCTGTTTCCATGCAACACCCAATAACAAATGTCACTTTGCTTTCCATCCTCAGACATCACTCACCCTCTGGAGAAGCTCTTCTCTCTTCTTCCCTACTTCACCCAGCTTAATTTCTCTTTCACGTGTGTCCCCTGCCAATTTACATTCCCCTCATGAATACACCATTAGCTATGCTTTGTCTTTGTTTTTTTTTTGTTTTTGTTTTTTTTCCAGCAAACGAACAGAGATGTGCCAGGCGAACAAACCAAAAATAGGCTCAAAAACAGACAAAGTCAAAGAAAAATATGCATACTGAGTTAGTTAACCAATGCCAAAGCTAAAGATTCACAATAAATATTCAGGACGTGTTTGTGGAGGAGAGTTTGCTTTGGATCTCAGAATCTTTTCAGAGTTTTTTTTTTGGCTCATCTCTTAATACCTGAAGTCCTCAAGGGCATCAGAGGGCTTTGCCTTGTTTGGTTTTTGATTTTGAGTGAGTTTTATTGATCAGGTCATTGGTCTTCTTGCTGTAACACTTTGAGCATCACATGCTGTGCTGTTAAATCCACTGCATAGGCTTTCTGGGTGTCCAGCATACAGCACAGAAAATCTTACATGACAGCAAATGGCACATTATGTGCTATGAGAGCTTAAACATTTAAAAGAGGAGGCAGAAAGGAGGGAAACAGTAAATGGTGGTGAAAGGAAGAGGAGATGCAAGAGGAGCAGAGGAGAAAATAACATTACACACACGCGGTATCTAGTGTGGAGCACAGCTTAATCTCTGGTGATGGTATCAGTGTATCTCTTTGCCTGTTGGTTCTTAACATTTTTTAAGCTATGGGCAGTGGTGACGGCTGCTTGTAAAGAAATCCATCATGGATAACAAACAGGCTTGCAAAAATACAAATAGATGCTTCGATTTGGCTCACTGGCAGTATAGATACATGTTTTGGACTGAAATCCACAAGCGTGCATCATGTACGTATGCTATGAGCATGTTTATTTTTTCTCTTTTTTTATTTTGCTTCTGGGGTCTCACCTTCCAGTTCTGTATCTGCTATCTGCTGCTTTGAGCATTTGATTCTCTGCCAGCTGTGCAGATCAGATATTTTTTTGGTCTTCTCTGGGGCATTTAAAGCATCAAGGTGTTGTGCTGAGAGCTGAGCCTCCTGTCTTTCGTAAACAATCTTGGGCTGGTGTTTCTCTGATTTCAAACATCTCACCTGGAGTACACAGAGTGGTGGAGCTGCCAGCTCTGGAGCTGCCAGGGGATGTTTTTGATTGCTGTGGCTTTCGCTGCTCTTAGTGCTCTGAGCCTCTGTCTCACTCTATAGCCCTTTTCTCATATTAACCCTCCTCTATCCCTCTCCTTCTTTCCCTGTATGTCTCCCCATGACAGCTGGAGAGGAGAGTTTGGTTGGTGTGATTTTCACTGCTCCAGGCCTCTGTCTCTTTTTGTCTGTCCTTCTTTCTGTATCTGCCTCTTCTCTGCCTTTTCTTCCTGCAAGAGCAGGGGTTTGCTGTGATTTGGCCCTCATTTCCTGTGAGGCTGATAACCGTTGCTTTCAATGCTTTGTCTTCATCTTCTTTTGTGTCTTTATTTGGTTGGTGTCTCTGTCTCTCCTTCTCTCCAAGCGCCTGAGGAGTAAACTCAACAGCAGCCAAAACAACAGTCCTGCTGGTTCTTTTCATTCTGTTTTGTTATACTTTCTGTTCCTCTTCACTCTGCACTATTGGCTTCATTTTTTTTGGTTGTTTCTTCACCAGATTCTCATTGGTTACTACCACCAAATACAGAGAAATAGAGACTAGAGTAAGCAAGCGAAATAGAAATAGAGTTACCCTCAGCACAGGAGATGCACTTCTTGGCTGTTTGCTTACATTAAAACCTATATAGCATAAATACTTGGCTTAAACATATTATATTATATTATATATAACATTGTTATATTTCAGTTGTCCACAAGACTGTAAAATAAACCTCTAAAGGTCAGCGTAAGAAGGATGAGTGGGGGTGGAAATCATTTGTAAGTAAGGCTGGGTTCCTTGTTAGGTGTATTTCTACACTCAATTAGGAGGCACCACTGCTCAAGTGTGAAAAGAGAAAAGTTTGGGAAAAAAAGGTCACATTTTAACAGTTTCTCAGGTCCCTCTGGCAACTGTTAAAATGTATCTTAGCTTCCAATGAAAAATAACTTTATCAACGGTAATTTCTACTGCATGAAGCTATTGTTTTGGTAGAGTAAAATCTGACTTTATAATATAGTGGCCCCAGGATGAACCCCCATTAGCAGTAGCTGGTCTACACTCTGCTTATGTGAAAACACAGGGAAAATGATTCAAAAAAGTAATAGGTTGTGTGTTTCTTGCGACGTTTTATGGCAGTGGAGTTCCTGCTACAGAATGGAACTCTTTACAAGCCATCTGACCCTGTAGGAAAGTGACCAAAGCTGGCCTTTGACCTTTAAACTTTGACCTGGCCGACTTCTGTGTTGTAGGTACGAAAGACATTTATAATCAGTGCTTTGTCTCATACACAAACACATCTCATCAAATTGAAAAGAGAAAAGAATACCAAGCATGCATCTCAATAGATCCATCCATTCATCCATCCATCAAGTGCAGCTGATTCAAACTACGTGCATAGCCCGGATGCCCTTTCCCCGATCCGCGTCCTCTAGCCCCTCCTGAGAGATCCTGGGGTGTTTCCAGGCCAGATGGGATATGTAATCCCTCCAGCATGTTCTGGGTCTGCCCCGGGGTCTCCTATCAGGTGGACGTGCCCAGAATATCTCCACAGGGAGGCGTCCTACCAGCATCCTGATCAGATGCCAAACCACTTTAACTGGCTCCTTTCAATACAAAAGAGCAGCAATTCCATTCTGAACGCCTTCCAGTAACTGAGTTTCTCATACCGTTCTACAGGGAAAGTTCAGACAAACTGACACACACTGCACATTAGTCATGACACAGATGCCCATATTGTAGGAATTTATTTATAGTTCAGCATTGGATTTCATCCACTTATAGCAGCATTGCATCACTAGATGATTGGTTGTATATCATAAGCATAACTTGCTTTTACACATCCCAAAATAACAGTTTACATTCTTAGACAGCAAGTTTGTAGCCTCGCTAGACAACCAAATATGTTGTCTTACTGAAAAGGAAATGACTGAGCCTTTCTGTCTTGATGTTGTCGTAACTGATAATCTCCACTGCATCTGAAACATGCAGGAGAAAACACAAGCAGTCCAGGCTGGCAAACCAATAGACTGTACAATATAAAAGTGGATGTGGAGTACAGGTCAGAAAAGTAAAGTCAAAAGTGAAGTGCTTCAAACATGCATTCCATCTAATGACCATCAGGGGGCACCTCCACTGGCTGCAAAAATGTCTGACTATATTAAAGTCTATGGGAAAATGGCTCCACTTCTCACTTGATTTATTACCTCAGTAAACATTTTCCTAATGAGTTTATGGTCTCAATCACTAGTTTCAAGTCTTCTTTAATACAACATGATGTTCATTTTTTAAATTATGGTCCTATTTAGAGGAAAATAGACAATAGAGCAGGGTGTGCATTAGGGCATGGCTACACACTGCGACCTGCCTGACAATCAGGATAGAGTACAGAACAGGTCAGATCCAACCCTCACTCCTTCTCAGCCCCACCTTCTCGTCCAAATATTGTTTTAAATATAGATATATAAAATATAGGTTTCTTCTGGTTTAAAAAAACAAAACAAAATGGTGACGGGCAAATTACAAACTTGAGTCTTCAAAGTGGCAGTTCACAAACCATTGGGTGACATCATGGTGGGTTGCTACTTGGGTGAACCACAGTTCTTACGGGCTCTACACAGTATCTCAGTAGACAAATAGCACCAACGTGTAGCTACATGTTTTGAGGGGCTATGAATTTAGAAAGTCTGCTTACCAGACCTCTGTAGCCCACTCCTCATCTCTTGTGGCTTGAGGCTACATTAGCTGCTACAACTATTACACCCCCAAATCTCTCACTACTGGTGGTCAAGTTGCATTGTGGGTAATGAAGCACCAGTTTTTGACAAGGTAAAACAATATGGGGAATAAAAAAGATGATGCCTCTGGTTCTACTGCAGGTGCAATGCTAAATGAGTAGAGTACTATTTTAATGCACATTTAATGCAGTGCAAAAAATGGTTTAATTTTGGCTGTTGGGTCTCCACCTCATTCTTTTTGTCACTATTTGAAGTCAATTATCATTGATGAGGGCTGAAATGTAAATGCAGACAAATCACAATGGCTCAGAGCAATGGAGCTGGGATGATGTTTTTTAAATATCCTGTCATTTCTGTTGTTTTCTTTTTTCTCCTGGTGAACATGAAGATTTTTGTTGGTTTGCTTTGTGGATTTTGTTCTGTTATTGCTCTTGTGATTTTTGAATGCAAGGATTTCGGATTGTTTCACTTTGTGTGGGTGTTTCTTCCACTCTGTCTCTGTGGCAGTGATTTATTCCTGTCTTCCTGCAAACACAGATAGAAATGCCTCCAACTGTAAACTTCAATCGCTGGATGAAATTGTCACCCTGTGTGTTTGCATGCATTTGTCTGCAGCATACACTAAATAACTGACCAGAGACTGTGTCAGTCATGTTTCATGCCCGTCTGTTTTTATTTTACTACATCTGTGGTTTATGCTTCCGTTTTTATCTGTGCTTGTGTCTTTGTGAGTCAGACACCGATTGACCACAGGAGAAGTCATAGTGACATCCAGATATTGAAATCAAAACACTTTAGACTGCCATCAAAACATCCAGAAAATGAGACAGGACGTTTGGAAACACATTGCTTTACTGAGCACACACACACACCTCCACACACCCACACACAACCTAATGCTTACGGTAAGACAGGAATCCATTATCAGTATGGAATAGCCCAGAGAGAGTGTGAGTTATGTGGTATGAGTGGATGGGGTGCTAATGTGAATGGATGCCTCTCATATACTGCATGCAGCTACCAGCCAACTGAAGTGATGACTTTGTGCATTCACGCTGAGCGGAGGACTTCCTGTGAACAACTTGGTTACGGTGTGATGCATGTGAGTCAATATGACTTCATTTTGGTTGAGGCAAGGTGCTGGAGCCTTTGTGGCAAGATATGATGACTATGTTTTTGAATTTAGCTAAGAATAACTTCTATGGATCTATGGATACATGCTAATACATATTATTTTAGGAATATTATAATATTATAATATTTTTTGGAATATTAAATTACATGTTATCTAAGTGTAAGTCAGTATAATGGTCCGGGCTGGCGCTCTGCTGCATGTTGCACAGCATGAGATATAAAGATCTTTGAGAACTTGTTCATTCCAAGTTTTAAGTATTCAAAAAAAATCCAACAGTGGAATGAATGGAGCAACATGGCTTATATGCTACAATAGCTTCCTCTCTGGCTCTCCATCCACTGAAGGGTCAACACTGTCAAGATGGCTTGCAGTTTGTCAAACGCACAAATTCACAGGTCAAAGTTCACCAGGAGTTTTTAGCTTGAAATAGTAGGTGCTACAAACAGACATTTTTGTCAGGTGTTTGTAGACAAAGGTTGCAATAAAATGGCAGTGAATACTGGGCTTAGATTTTTTATGTAGCCAGAAAGGAAACTCCAAAAGGAAGCTCACATAGCTCATATCTCCTGAATTTGTTGTCTAGTTAATATTGTAGCCAGAAACGCATGGCAAGTAATTTTGGGCCATTTGAATTTAAATATGTACTATAACAGGTAATCAGGTGAGAGAGGGGTTATGAAATCCAAAAAAGACCCAGCTTAAACCAAACTGAGTTGCACTGCAATTACAGAATGCATCTGGGCTACACCTAGGCTAACAGTACAGCAAGCTTCTGTTTCAGTGTACTGTTGGTTTGCAGTTGTTTTTCCTACTGGTCAAAAATCTCTTTTTGCTTTTGCTACATAGCCAACATTAGCATTAACAGTTTACTTACCAGTCTTGCCAACAGCATCAGCCAATAATTTAGCATTCTGTCACCTAGCAATGCTGCTCAAAATTCATGATGGGATGTTTAGCTGTATTTCGCTCATTTACTGAAAGAAAAGGTTTTAGCCTTTATTCGCTCAGAAAACAACTTTCTCAGAGCTGCAGTGAACAGTCTTCATCCATTTGCAAGTGATGTACTCCACTGGGGCAGTCATAAGTTACAAGTATTTCTCAAAGGCACCTCAACAGTGGGGTAGAGAATTACTCATTCACTTCCACCCCTTAAGTTTTTTTTCCCAGCTGACACAAACATCAGTTTAAGCCTATATAATCTCTGTCTCACCTGGAAATTTACCCCATGCATCCCGAGCATTATACGCACCATAAATTGCAAGGTCATGTGCTATGAAAGAGGGGGTGTGATCTGGTATCATCAAGTGATATTTCCACTACATGGGCTGGCTTTCACTGCTCCTTCATGTGCTCATGGATCATCAGATAAGGCAGCACTCTGACAGGGAAGCTATTGGCTGGCACTGTCTCTGGAGACTCCGCCACTCCACAGCTCACACTGGCAGCAAAAATGGCACAAATACTATATGTGTACACACACACACACACACACACACACACACACACACACACACACACACGACATCACATGCAATACAGAGAGATTCACAGAAAGAGACACAAACATAGAATGACAGATATGTAATGTTATTGTAGGTAATAATTATACATTTTTAAATTGTCTACTGTACATATGAGTGGTAAGTGGGACAGCTCTGGCTCAGGAGGTAGAGCAGGTCATACATTAATCACAGGTTTTGTGGATCGATCTCCAGCTCCTCCTTTCCACACATTGAAATGTCCTTGAGCAAGACACTAAACCCAAACTGCTACAGATATGCCAGCATGCTATGCTAGTTTGCTACTGGTGTGTGAGTTGGTGAATGAGAGGAAAATTGTACATTTTCTCATGTAGGTACCGAGCCATACCCTTGAAATGTAAACGTGTTATATCGCACTGTTAAGTTTCAATAGTAAAATACAGGTAATACCACATCCTAAAGTCTTAAAGTATACACCTCATGTTTTAGAGCTGCAATGATTATTTGTTCAATTGACCAAAAAAAAGAATAAATTAATCAATAACAACAACAATAATAATAAAATAATTGTTTTAGTCATTTCTAAATATTTGCTTTGTTTCTAGCTTCTAAAATATAAGGATTTGATGTTTTTCTTTTTCATACATGACAGTAACCTGAATATCTTTGGACTGTTGGTCAGACATTTTTGTCATCTTGGTCAGTGGGGAGTCATCTTCTGGCATTTTATAGACACAATAATTCATCAAATGTTTGAAAAAGTAATCTGCAGATTAATCATTTAATAAAAATTAATGTTAGTTGTATCACTAGTTTGTAACAAATGGAATCTGTCAGGTAACCAGAGAGAAAAGATCTTTACAATGGTGACATCTTATCTGAAACTTCTACATTTACAGAGGAGAGACTCACCAAGTTTGAAAACGACAGCTTCACCTGTGCACTGCCTCCAAAAGCTGCTTAGAGATTTAAAATGTTCCACTCTTTCTTATTGTCAGTGGAGACACCACATGATCAGGGATCCAGTGGGACATTGTGAAAAGAGAAGATGAAAAGAGAAATGATGAGCTGTTTTCACCAGTGTTCATTTTAAGGCAGCATCCAAAAGAAACTCTTCGGTATGGAACATTTCAGGAAGACGTGACCTTGAGTTTGCCTGAAAATTATTTCTCACTGTCACTGTTAGGGTGTCGGCCTTTGAAGTCGCGATTGTTCTGGCTGAAACATACTTGGTGTCTTTTGTACATTATGATACCAGCGCTGATGGCTCAAGGAAATGTCTGGTCACAAATGGAATTCTCTATGGAATTCAATTTACGTGTGTCTCAGTGTGCTCTGGGGACCTCTAGCTTCATAGCGTACAGTGAAAGAGATATATAGTACGGATGTTTCATCCCGATTTTGCAGTGCCCAGCTTGGGGCCCAGAATAGAAATGAACAGAGAGGAGATTGTCTGGTGCGTAAGTAAGCACCCTGTTGGAACTTCATTTATTTTTCTTATTTTTAATATTGTTAATCCTACATCCTGAAGATTTCTACATGAATGCACTATGATTCTATCAACTTTTTACAAATTCAGTCATTACACAGCTACAGCTTAAAATTGTTGCTGTCTTTGATACTAGCAATGCCTTCTAGTATTACATGGAGTATATGAAAAATAAATGAAAATAGACAACATCGGATAATGTCATAAATGCACTACAAAATAAAGGTTGCAGGAAATGAGCTCCAGTCACGCATGCATATGTGATCTCTTCAAAGTTAACAAATTCCTGGGCCCAATGTGAACATCTGCTGCAGGAGGTTAACAGCAGTGATTCACGCTGATAGCTCATAAGTCAAGTGTCAGGAAAGATGCGGATGCCTTTGAACCACTGAAAAATCCTTTATTGTATTAAAACACCCTAGACACCACTTAAGTACCGGGCTACTTCAACTCTCCACGTGTCTGACATATATATGATGTATGTCTTTTGCAATCAAAATATATAAGCATCAGTAAACACTGAATAACTGTCATGGTGATGGTGCCATGTCCTCCATAATTTATTTGAAAAGCAAAGCCTGCCCTCATTAATTCAGTGAACTGTTTTCGATCTGCGGTTTTGTATCATCAATCGCAAGGTGCTCTATAAGGAAAGCAAAAGATTCAGGGAAGGAGACAGACATTGGACTCAAAGTGGTATTGGATTGGATAGTCCTGTAGCAACAGTGCCATACTATATCCTAAAAATTCCAGCTGTAATCAGTAAGCTGTTAAGGTAAAATGAAAAGCCATTATGCACTGAGACTGCTCTCATTTATTTCCATTTTTCCTAACATATTTCTTCACACAGAATTTGCAGCTGTTTAAGTGGGGTATTAAATTCATTGCTTGTCTCATGAATTAAAGAGTTTTTTATTTGTTTTTTTAAGACCCACAGTGTACCTAACATTGTGTCCGCTGTAGCCTATTGCCTCAGTCATTCTATGTCATCAAGAAAAATGTAAGCTGTAATTACTGTATGTGTCCTCACCTCTGTATTTGGTGATTGTATAATGTGTGTTGAACTAAGAGGTTGATTCAACTTATGAATTTCATGTGAACTTGATTTGCATAAAAGCACAAAATTATACAAGCCTCTGCCACCAATGGACAAACTAATTTGCATGTAAATACATGATTGGATAAGCACTGACCGTCTGCCTGACACCAATGAGACTGGATGATCACATTTGATGAATGTTAGCCCACAGTGCAAGTCTATAAAGCTAAGAAAAGGCATGATTGGGGCATTTTGTGCAATTACCTGACCCTCTTGTCCAGAGTGCTCTCTTAGGAGAGAGAGTCTACCTTTTATCAACACTTGGTGAAGAGTAGTTAGACGTGGCTGTCTCTTAAAGGGGAGTCTAACCATCACCCTGACAGTGTGATTTGACAGAAAAAAGTGACAGCAGCTCAAGCTCTGTCAAAGGCACAGTCTGTTGAGCTTTGCATGGTATTTGCAGGTTTTTAATACCTTCTTCATTTAACTAAGGGATATGTGATGTTTACCACTCAATGCTATTTCTATATATCACACTGAGGAATACATTTCATATGCTCTTCTCCTTTCCTTTCTTTTCCTTAAATCATGAAAAGCACTGCCAGATTGTCATGCATTGACAAACTGCTAAACATCACAAGCAGTGACACATTTTGGCTGTAACCAGTTATAAATCAGTTATCATATATAAATATCGATCTGTCTTTATTCAATACTGAGCACTCGAGGGGCATATGACACCTCGCCACAGAACTTGGCATAGATATTTAGAGGCTAATTATTCCTGGGCAATGGCCAATATAGATTTTCCCAAAAAAATCAGCAGCTCCCTCAGTGAGGGATGTACAGACTGCAGTAAGAGTCTGTCCCCTGCACCTCACCATCTAACATCTCACTGTGGCTGCTCCTTCATGTAAGTCCACCCTGTGATATTTAAAACTGATCAGTGGACCAAAAAACACAAATATGTCCTGTACCATTAACAAAAGCTCACCTTACTCTGTGATATTGCAGTTGACGTTGCATTTCCTACTGATGATTCACAATAAAATCCTCCAGGGGGTGGTCAGTTGACAGCTTTTAATGTGAAGCAGCAGCAGGAAATGTTTGGTGGCTCAACACAGTGCTGATACAGCTGAAAGTGATCAGTATGTTTCAGTGTGATAGTTCATTGCTTTTTTTTGTTGCAATTGCAGAGGCAAGCTTATAAAAGACATAACAATACATGAAAGATGATCAATGTTGAAATCGATCAGTGCTAATTAAGAAACAGCAGAACTAGATTTGGCTGTTTGTCGATGTTACACAACACATATCAATTAGAAAATGCAGTCTGGTGTGCTTATTTAATCAGAAAATTACATTACAAAGGAAATGAGAAATGCTGGTGTTACTTAACTCAGTCAGTAGTGATGTGTGTGAAGAAACAACAGATTTAGTGAAGATAAATTAGTGATTGTACAATGATTTTCAAAGTGAAGCTGTTGTGCAGCTTTACAGATGTTCTGTTCTTTTTTTACTCTATTTTTCACTCTGTGTTTAGTAGTTTTTTAGTTTTTGTATTAGCAATGGGTGAAACGGCTACTTGTGACTGAAAGGTGTAAAGAACACACAAAGAATAATTAGAATATAATCATATTATTATAATATAAATAACGGCCTGCAACTTTACCATTGAGATTCAGTCTCAGCTTCCATCACAGCTTTCTGTCAGCAGAAGGCAGCTGTTTTCAGAAAATAAGTTCTGATTAACTGTATGCTACCTTCAGAGTTCCAACAGAGCTCCATGACTGCTGGGTATATAAATACTGCAGACAACAGGTTCACCAAACCAACTTTACAATGTGATAATATCAAGGTTGTGCACAAAAATTTTAGCATGTATTAAATTGCATAAAAGAAAGTCCTTAATATAACTATGTAGTCAATGCTCAACCATTTCTCTGACAATAGCACAGAAAATTCAATTGCTACAGAGACTTGGCATTGCACACAGTAGAGAACTCTGGGTAGAAGCAATTTTACAGTCGCATGCTATTAATTAATTAGAGACTGCTCTCAATGAGAAGGAGAGAGACACACACAAAGAGAGAGAGAGAGTGAGAGAGAGTGAGTTTGAGTTTCTTTTAAGCAAAATGTCACTGATAGACTTTGTAACTGGAGGGTGAATCCTCTCTCTGAAACAGTGAAGAGTGAGCACAGCTGTTGTCCCTCTATAATCAGAAACCTTCATTTATCCAGGAAATTCATCTTCATTTTGCTCCCTAAGCATGCCCTTCACAGCAACACACTTCATATGATCACCTCAGGGAGCTTTCCAGAGCAACAGCTCACTACTGAGGAGCTTCACTGGAGCAACTGGAGGCTATGTGCCTTGCTTGAGGGCACCCTGAGTGTGACCACCCATCTAACCTTTAGGCGACACCTCCAGGTAAAACAAACAATACATGGAAACTGGGTGGATGTTGATCAAGGAAAAGGTTAAATGGAACAATGATTGAAGGACCACAGTGCAAATCAGAAATTTATTGTGAAATAAAATAAAAAGCGGGAGTCATTGTGTTCCTTACGCTGTACATTGATGTGTTAACACCATGTTATTGTTGGTTCTCCAACTGTTTCTGGCATGTTCCTCTTCAGAAGCAGTAAAACAAGAGTTCAAACCCCCACTCCACAATTTCTTTTTTTTTTTTTTTTATCAATCATTAACAAAGATCGGAAAAGTAATCAATAAAAAGAGATCCATGTTGAATTTAAGTAAAATAAAGGTCAGGGTGACAGCATCAGCAAACTCTTGTTTATTTTCCTTATATGAACCACATTCATTCAACTTAGATTCGCTCCATATTTTCCTGGTCACCCAGGGACCAGGAGCATATTCTGGGCCATATATTTGATTGCTTTGCTTGTAATGCACAGAAGGAGCATCTGAAATTCAGTGGTTTTGCTAGATTAGAATTTAAAGGAATGAGCTTGGAAAGTATATCCTTTCCTCGCTGTGCTTTGTGTCAATTTTCTCAAGTCAACAGGTTCTCAATGACAACACATCTGCCAATCAATTACATCCTAAGACACTGCATCAACCATCAGACAGTGGGACTGATGTCCCACCTATCTTCCTGTATAAACCAACATTATCTGGTTCTATCAGCAGTGGAAGAAGCACTGGAAATCTTGAGACAAACAACACCACCATACTAAAAGGATCATTTTAAGTGCTAATGGCATCAAGCAAAAAAAAAGAAAAAAGTAAATGGATTCAAGTACTCGTTTTAAAGAAGAGCTGAATTAGTTTCTGGGGTAAGTTACCATGGTGAGTTGCCAAGGTGAGTTACCAGGGTGGGTTGCAAGGTCTCAGAGTCCCATGTTGATCGACAGGGATGCAGATTATGCGGAGCATTCTTCAGTGACAGCTCACTGCTCTCTGGGACGCTGCCTCCAAGCAAATGTCCACTAAGGCAAAGGGGCCATTATGATGCCATAGAAAATACTAAGCTGAGAGTGCACTGACTCCTCAGAGGGACAAGCACCTTAACTAGGTTGCTGCGCTGGATGAAAGCATAATGAACTTAGACATATGCAACTTGGCAAAACATTAAACTTGAGGCTACCACTGGCTGATGTGTACTTCAGAGAGATTGATTTGAAGACTGCACTAATTCAGTGGAAAGAAAAGATTTAGAAATCAGCCAACTGGAGAGGAAGCATCCAGAGAAAGTGTTCCTTTCCATCTTCTTTGTTTACTTATTTCTGAGTCATAGCAGAGACAGAAGCTCCTAAAAAGACCACAATGCTCTTTTGCTTCATTAGATGAATGAATAACATCTATTATTTTGCTAGACTGCAGATACAGATATGGTCATTGTTAACAATAAGAACACACTTCTGGGAGGACAGATGTCTCTAATGCTGCTTTTTAGTCGATGTCATTTCCTAAAAAAACTATGCTGTTGTTTTTTGGATAGTGGCACATTTTGTGTTGTTGTGATGACTTTTTACAGACCATTTGAGACAAACGACTATGAAGTTAAGTGCTGTCAGTGCATCCGAGTAGAAGCCTGGCTCACAGTCCAAATACTAAGTGACTACTAAGTAAATACAAAGTTAATAAGTTTTGGAGGCTCTGATGCTGAAAGACTATTAGCTACTGTAATTATAGCCCCATATAAAGATAATGAGGGAATATGTGATAAATCTTGAGTAGCAATGTTTTGTACATTCAATATTTACAAAAGTTGTGAATAATTATTTTTAAAAAAATTACAAAAGTGGTGAATAATTATCAAAACAGAAAATGCCTTTTTCAAAGTCCTTGTATGTAGTATGACAGTATAATAGTACTATAGTAGGACAACCATGTCATACTATAAGCTAGAAAGATAAAGATCAATCTTTAAAGCAGTTACTTCCTTTTGAACTTTGATTGAAAAAGTTGCTACTTTTTGTGAACACAGTTCAGATTTCATGCTACTTTCAGACTTTCAGATTTTTTTAAAATATATTTTTGGGGTATTTTTGTGCCTTTTTTTGATAGGACAGGAGACAGGCAGGTAAGGGTCAGAGAGAGGGGGTATGACATGCAGGAAAGAGTCGTGCCAGTCAGGAGTTGAACCGTCGATTCGCCTGCTAAGAGCCATTCGGCTATTAGGTCGCCCCACTTTTTCAGATCTTATTATGGGGATCAGTGGACACTGCTGAGAAGTGGCATATGTCATTGATGACATCACTGAGATCATGTCATCGTTGTTTACCAGTGTGCATGCACAACATACTCTAAACCCCATTTGAAATCACTCTGTAGTTTGGAAGTGGGGCAGCTACTTTCTCTCTGCCTCTCTCCATGGTGCTGAAATATTCACACACCCTCTCTCATAGAGCTGAAACATTCAAACTTTTTTTTCTTTGTGGCATCTACACATTCAAACCTAGACTTTCTGTCTGTGCCTTAGTGTGTCAGAGTGTGTGTGGAGATATGAGCACACATACACACACACATACACACATATATTATGAACCTCATTCATAATGTTAAGAAAAAGTATGTTTCAGATGAGCGACAAAATCATATCATGGATTTCACAGCATTTACATTAAAGAATAAAAATAATTTCGCTTTCATGGTCAGGATCTGTGCTTTCAAGCCACCCACACACCATTAGGCAAGTTTGCCTTCTCACTTCAAACGTTTCTTCCACTGTTTGGGGCCTTTGGAAGGAGCCAACGTTTTTTTCCTCAGAGTCTCGCACACATCAAAGTAGCCAGGTTACACACAGATAGAGGGAGAAAGAGAAAGAGAGAGCACAGAGAATGAGTGGAAGAGGAAGAGCGAGAGAGAGAGAGAGAGAGAATATACTGTACATCTCATCAGTTGCATGTGTGTTTCTGTTTCGTCACATGTGGAGGAACAGCACACCGCCTCTTCATTCCACACCATCCACTCCTCCACACGCACGCACGCACGCACGCACGCACGCACGCACGCACGCACGCACCTATTCACGGGGTATAGTAGGATAAAATAAAGAACATAATGTCACTTTATGAGTAGTAGTGTGGCTCGCCGTCATTGATTTGGGACTAACAAGTTGATCCTGGTAACAAGAATCAACAAAGCTGCAAATGACTATTAGTCATTCTGTCCTCTGCTGTTAACTATCCTTTTGTTCTCTTCCCATTTTTCCAGCTCCCTATCTTCCCCTCCATTGCCACTCCTATCTTTTGTCCATTTTTCTCCTCAAGTTTTCTGTCCTTATCTACCACACAATCACACCACCCTCTTCTCTATTACCCCATCGTCCTTTCTATCTATCCTTCTTTCCCCATCATTCCCACTGGGTCTATCTCCTCATTATCCTTTCTCCTTCTCCATCACCCATGATGCTCAAGTTCAGCCCACTGCACCAATTTGCCCTGACAGTGAATCATGTCGAAAATAATTCCCATTGCTGAGCGGCCTGTCCTGGGCTGAAGTTCAGACAGATAGGACATGATGGGAAGGGCCGTCAGCCTAGAAATGGTGAGGCCAGGGAAAACACAGAGTCAGTACAGTACACAGCAAAATAATTACACTGCTAGCTTCTGGTACAGTACATACAAAAATGTATAGTGTGCAAAAACAAAATTCAGCTTACTTTATCCACACATTTGATCAGTTCTGAGTCAAATTAGCTTTAGGAGCAACATATATATTTATTGAAAATAGCCAAAAAATGCATAATATATTAGTGCCTGCTTTTCATTCATTTTTGTTGAGCCTTTTACAAAAATAAATACTGTACAGGACTCCCTTTTGTAATATTAATAACACTGAGTGATAAATAAATTGAATTCGTTGTTACTGTAGCTTTTTCCCTGCACATTTGAAAAACAATGTTCTCCACAACTAGCATCTTATCTCTTTTTCTGCACAAGCATTACAAATACGCTAAACTCATTTATATAATCCGCTAATCTTCCCAGCAGCGTTCTCATCTCACAACACACGCACACACACGCACACACACACACACACACACACACACACACAGAGTACAAAAGCACAGAGGCTCAAAGACATGCACACACAGAAATGGCATAGATGCACCTGACAGTCATGCTCACACTCCCCCAAATTCATGTACATGCACACACACACACACACACACACGCACACACACAAACAAGACTGGTTTCTGGGGTGTTCTTTGCCACCGCGTTGTCTGGCTGACTCAGATCCAACTGTACTTGGGTGCTGGATGCTGAGTGTGACTGGTCGTAGCCAAGAATGCTTCGGGGGCCAAAGTCTAATTCCTCCACATTCAATAGCAATCTGATTAGAGCTCTAAATTGCTTTTCCGCTCAACCTTTTAGCGCTTTAACAGTTTCTCTCTCGCTTAAGACCCTATCTCGGTTCCTTTCCCCGTCTCTCTCTTTCTCTGTATCTGCCTTACCCGCTTTCTATCTGTATAATTACCGTTTGCCTTTCTATCTCTCTCCCTTTCTTTCCTTATCCCTCTCACTTTCTTACTACGACTATACTGTCTGTAATGCTGCCGCGCATTTCACATCCTTTTTCCTTCAAAATCTTTCAATTTCTTGCACTTGTCACTTCATCTGGCTCACACCATCTTTCTCTTTCACTCTATTTTTCTCTTTCCCTAACTTTATCCCCAGCACTTTCATCCTTTTTTCCCCCCTCACCACCACCTCAGTTTCTCTGGATTTGTCTTTATCCTCATCCAGTGGAGGATGTTCTCCATTCTTTTCCACACTCACCCCATTAGCCCATTAGAAGCTGCTGTAAGATGTACATTATTCTGGTCTCAGGGGCCAGCCTATCACTTTCACTATAGCCAGAGAACCATAGAGAATGGTGTGCACTCAAGGCGAGGGGCCTGGCATGCCTTGTTAGGTGTGTCTCAAGCTTGAACGATTAGCAATTACACTGTCTGGCTAAACTTCTTGGGACATGATGGAGTCAGCACTCTAGCCCAATCAGATATCAGAATGAAGCTGTTTTGTCTCTCGGAGTGACTAAGCATTTGATGGTGGGTGTTACTGTGTTTGAAAGGGGAAGTGCAGACCTACATCCAAGATAGAATTATGCAGGTTGGTTTTTGCATTTAACAAGAAAAAAGGCAGAAATGTCGAACTTGGCTTTGCCACCTTTACGCTAAATGTCCTATCCTTCATTTGTCGCTAACACATATTTCACAATTACATACATAAAGCATTCATCTAGCAATATGCAGAGAGTAGATGTAAATACATGGTCAAATAGATATAAACCAAATGAGTAGTAATGTTTTAATAATGATAATATGATACCTTGATGATCACTACAAGGACGTTCTCTTTTCGCCGAGCGCCCTCCAGTAAGATCAGAGCTCAAGGTAGTCTATACAAGCTGTAGATGTGCGGTATGTGGTGTGCTGTTGATCCACATGTACTGTACATATTCTCCACATAATTGGTTACACATCACAATCTCAGGAATTTAGAGCACAGTTTGGTGTCACGCTCAAGAATACCTTGAACCCTCTGCACTGGCTTGAGCCATAGTTTTGCTATGGCAAGAGAGATACGGCCAAACATCTTGGTAGCTTTAAACTATGCGTTGTAAACCACAAAGACTTTGGTTCATGAGACAGACTCAAGCTGTATAATGCCTCTTAAAAAAGACCCTAGGCTGAAATATTGTGCATTCATTTATAAAAGCAGTATCTGTGTGAATGTGCCATGCTCTTTGATCTCTGGCAGACACAGATGTGTTTTTCTACACAACTATGCCAATGTGCAATGTGTGTTTGAATAGTATTACAGAGGGGTTGGTTAATGTTTTTTTTTTTTTTTATCCCAGATTGTGGATCATAGAGAACTCTGATCATAGACAGAAGTTGGCCTGGCTGTGATAATCTCTATCCCTCTTCATCCCAGACTTTAAACATCCACAGTCTGCTGCCTTACGTGGCCAGCTCAGCCTTGTTTAGCATCATCCCACTGCCACACAAATACACACACACACACATACACACACTAGAAACACAGCCCCCTTTCATTCCTGTCCACCCCTCCCTCTTCTGCCACTGTAACCTAAAGCTCTTCTGCACCCCTGTAGCCCTTCAGCTCTCTGGCCTGTTACCCGGGCAGCAAAGTGATGGATTTGTTTTCATCAGACCTTGTGACCTCCCCTCTGGCTAAGAACTGGCTACACTGCCCAGACTGTGAATGACATTTAGCCCTCAGTCCCCCACCCCCATCGCATCTCTGCAAGGACTGAAGATGACCTTTAAACTCTCAATCACTGCTGGCATATTTACTCTGCTGATACAACACATATATAGGCAGAGAGGGAGGGAGGGTGGTAACTTTAGAGGCAAAGATTTATAAGCTAGGTAAGTTCATGCTGAGCTTGCTTAGCATGATAGACAGCTACGCATCAACAGAAATAAAGCTATCAAAAATAGTTTAGCATCAAGTATAAGGGTAGTGGGAATACATTTCGCAGTCATAACATCTTTATTATTGACTTTATTTAGTTAGCCCATTGTCAGTTGATGTAGCTTAAGAGCCCACTTGTGTTTTCATGAGTCTGGCATCCAAGGAAATTATACATTTATTCAATTTGGATTGTAAGCTGAAACCTTTGAGGACTGCAGTCATTAAACACAAGCCTCCCAGTCCTGGTGTTCAGCCATTGTTTGTTGTCCAGCCTTTATGAAAGGACTCAAGATGGCACAGAAGTGTTTGAACATCTCTGTAACTGGTTTATACTTCAGACGCGGATACAGTAAAGAATTCTGCAGAAATGAAACAAGGGGGGGATGACGGTTTCTCTGGCCTGTCTGGTTTCTGAAGGGAGAACTTGCCTGATGTTACACATTAAAATTAGTTTAATCGTCACAGTTATCACTACTCAGCCTGTGAAAACAGCTGTATAGTGTTTTGTTTGTGCATCTGGAGGGAGATTTATCAAAAGTCTGAGTTTCACACTAGGGATGTGAGGTTTGAAAGTTGTGCCCTTTAATGATCTTTAACAAAACAATGCTTTTCAGTTGTATTACGAAACATGTAGGATCCAGTGTTTTTGGAGTTTGACCCCCACTAGTGACAAAATATTTCAGCTTCTGCTGTATCAGCCATCTTTGTCTCTCAGGGGTCCCTCAGGTTCATTCAGTGCAATCCTACTTGCAAATACCTACTATTCTGTAGGTATTTTGAATAATCATCTATAAATTTGTAAGTTAATGTCATCATGATACACAGTGCATCTCAGTTGAAATTACACTGATGAAATGGTGAGTGCAATTTTTTACCACATGAAGCCCTTTTTTTTTTTCTATGTGCAACATTTAACTAGGATTTTTAAATCGTATCAAAGAAGCTTGTACAGGCACAATACTGTGAAACTGCCGTGGTTGCACAGCAGAAATCAAAAGACGGGACGATTTACTCTTACATAAAAGCAGTGTGTTCCACTGTGAGGCATGTTGTAGTAACACCGTGTCCAAAATAATTCTCCCCCTGTACTCCATGTTGTGTCTACCAATTGCAAACATGCAAATTTTACAGCCCTGGGACTGCCCCCTGCAGTGACACAAGATGTGTGCTTCATCATGACAAGCCCTTGGACCCTTGCAATTATTCTGCCATCACTTGAGCTGTCTCTTTGTCTTATCCCGTCACTCTCTCCTCCCTGTCTCACACTGCTCCTCTGTCTTGCTTGCCTGCTCTGCGTTTCTGAGCCATTGTATGACAAGACCTCACCCCCCTGTGTGCTTTATTGGTCCAGGCAAGTCATTGCAAAGATGCCCCAAACAAATGTTAGAGAGGGATGTGTGGGTGCACGAAGGAGGAAGGAGGCCTCTTCAATTCTACTCCCTCTAGATCTCCTCATATAGCAAAATACCAGCACTACAAATGTCAGACACACTCACTGCTCCCTCTCTTTTTTGCTCTGTATGTTTGTCTGGCTAACCTTGCACAGGCACATTCCCTACCTTTTTCCAGCTCCCCAGTCTCCCGTTGTCCGTGGTTTTGACGTGCACCAAGCTTGTTTAGGCCATTGATAAGGAGGCTTGTCATTGATGTGTGGTCAAAGTGTTTCTCTGTGGAAGTTAAAGGTGGCTGTTTTGACAGCAGATAAGGTGGAAGGTGGGTGTCTGAATGCTAATGCATACCAAAGGAGTCAGCAGCTCCTTTCATATATGGAGAGTAGGAATGAAGCGCAGGAGGTGAGCCGAGTCGTCTGGCACAACACAGGGCAAGAACTTCAGGTGGTGTTGTTTATTTCTATGTATCTTGCAACTGCTTTTTGACCCATTTATGTCTGCTTGTATACTGTAAGTTATATTTAAGCTTTTCAAACACTTCTTATTGTAGGCTTGGGAGCAATGTTCACCCTAATATGGGACTGCTGTGTTTGTTTTTGTGTGCACATAAACATACATGCAGAGGCATTTGAAAGCAAACTGCCACAGATAATTACTGTGAACAGTCCTATTACTTTCTCTTTGTATTTCAGTCAGTTTTCCCATTCTCCTGTAATATTCTGAGAAAAGCAAGCCAATTACAAAAGAGCAGTGTTCCAATTACATAAACACTGATATCTAGCTTTGCAGTGGCAGCCGGTTGAATTGAATGGTGTTTTTTCTTTTGTTCTTTTTTTATGCGTTGCTGTTGTTTCATTCCTCTCCTCACTAATTGCACCCATAGAAAACAGGAACTTAAGAAGGTCAAGTGGCTCCTAAAATAACCCCTAAGATTCTGCCTCTCTCATTGGTTAAGTCATTGGCAAGGAATAATATGGATCAAGGCAAAAAGTGAGGAAGGTAGAAAAACAGAGGGAGACACAAATGGACTAAAAGAACTGCATGGCTCACTGAGTTGCCCCCAGCAAACCTGCAGGTGTGACATCTGAACACATACCATTATCACTGGAACCTAGATTCCCCGGATCCAGTGATAGCTTCTCGAGGGCAGCATACTGGGGTCAAGGAGGATGTTGTACGGGCAGGGGAGGCTGCGTCTGTGGCTGCAACCCAGGTGTGCTGTGCCAGGCACGGGCGCGGGGCTCGGCTCTCAGCAGGGCTGTGGAGAGGTAAGCACGATGATGACTCAGGAGAGACAGGATCACAGTGGCAGGTTTACTCAGTCTTACGCAGCCAGTCGATGGCCTCGCTCACACTGATCTGCCCAGACACACACACATACACACACTCCCTGTACTTCCTCACCGCAGTGAAAACATCATTATAAACCAGCAGTAGCTGCCTCGCAAGAATCAATTTTCACGCTGAAGCCTGGTAAAGGAATAGCTCCTTCCATTTCCTAAATGTTCTCATCATTGATCTAGGTCTTGAGTACTTTCTGATAAATGGCCTTGGCCTGTAAGATACACACATACACATGCACACACTCTGATGGAGGTCTTATTTGCCATTCAGCACTTGAGGCATAGCTAGCATTAAAAGGCTGTGGAAGTAAATCAATTAAGAAACAACAACCAGGTTTTCTTTTTTTTCAACAAATTTCTCTCAGTTCTCAAATTTTATTGTAAAACTGATGAAAATGTACAATTTAATAATGGTTTCTCCTAATTTTATTTGATTGAATATCATAAAATGGTTTTCTGTTTCACCCGTCCATGGCAAACATGCTGCAATGTGTATCTACATGTGCCTTTTACACATAACATTGTGACTGTTGTGTCTTTTCTGGGTCCTGTGCTGTAAAAATGCACTGAGAAGCTGATAAAAACTGGCAGTTTTTTTTATAATTAGTCAAATCAGTCAAAGCATGAAAATGACTGATGATGCTAGGCAACTGCAGTTCAGTCAGAAAATCCTGTGCCGCAATGTTATTCTTTGCTGCAATTACAGACATACGGTGTAAGATAGCTAAATACCATTTAACTAGGTTGTGTGTGCACATTACCCAGTGAGTTAACTGCATAGTAATTGCGAGGTAGTGATGGTGTGATGAGAAAATTAGAGCGGTTATTCCCTTACTGCTTGAACCTGCATTAAAAACTTAATTTTCACAATTAGTGCTGGCAAGTCCAATTTCCAGAATTAAGGACCCACCATGCCCTCACCTGTGACGAAAAATTAGATGAAAAGCTTGAAAACCCTGGCACCTGACAAAGCAGATGATGAGCAGCAGTAATGGTAAAAATGTCATATGTACTTAACCAAGCATCTGTTTGAAGAATAGCTTCTGTCTTTTCACCGTGCTTTCTATTCAGCAGTTCAAATGTATCTACATGCAGATCCATCAAATACAGCTCTGTGACTGATTGAACTTGTTTATCGCAACAAAAACAATAATGTTCTAAAGCCGAGAACAGCATTCATTTAGCAGTTCAGACAAGTCTGAAAAAGCATAGATGCTAATCTTTTTTAATAAACCGACACAAACATTCCCACAGAGAGACCATTCTTGTGGAAATCTGGTGGTTTATACTCTGGTGGATATACACAGCTGTAGCTTTTCAACTGACAAATTAAGTTCCATGCATGAACATTCATTCCTGACCTTGAAAACAGTAGGTGGGCTAAAGACAAATCCTAATTTATGATCCTCCCACTATCCTGAGCCTTAAACCACATCTCACCAACAACCGAGCACCCTCCATCTGTTGATGAGGATCATGACTGTTCTTGTGGAAACACAAGTTTGAGCCATTTTGCTCAAACTTACTCCCACACATGTTGATGCAGTGGTCTGCCAACATTTCTGTTGGTCAGTTTGTTGAAGACCACCTGCAGTTCAAATCTTGATTCCCACATTAAGCGTTTTTTTATACTCCAGCTGGAGTTTTGCATAGTCACTCCTGCTCTGAATTGCAGTCAGAGCTTTCAGTCTCTCATATTGTTATAATAAACTGGTGACCTGTTTGTCCAACGCTGTACACCAGCTCCCTACACCCTGAACTGCATACGGGGGTTTAGAAAATTAATGGATGAATGTAAATCAATACAAACACATGTCGAGTGACAAAGGTTATCTGAGGTCACTTGAAAATGATGAAATATTTGACAGCCTTCATCGAAATCACAAATATATATGGGTTTACTGGAAATTCATTTCTGCAGAGGGACTTTAATTACACAGAAATACAACTACATCATTATCCATAAAAGAAAAAGTAGATCTGTGTAATCCTATTATCATATTATATTATAATTGCTGCACTATTATTGCTACGGCCAGTTTGATCTGGTTCACCGGTTGATGTGGTAAGATGACAAACTGAAACACTGGGCGACCACTAACATTATCTAGTGCCTCTGTGGTTGAAGAAAATGTGTGGAGGCCAGCACTAATAGCAAAGCGCAAATGATCATAAAAGAGAGTGTGCACATGACCACAAGAAGATGTGTACGCATCCCTGTACTCTACCGGCTCCTGTTGTAAAAATACATGCACCCCCCCCATCCATCAAATACTCTGAATACCACAGAGTGGAGTTCACTGTGGCTTGAATCACAGAACTGACAAGTGGGTGAAGCACATACACAGTGCATCTAAATGGAAAATACCTTCAGCAATTTAACAGTGCCACTGTATCTCCACAAACATAATATCTATGCTCTGCCTGGAAGCCACTTCTTCTGTAAATGAACAATTTCAATGGTGTGTTAAAGTCTGTGTGGGAAGCTCTGTCCCACTCTTTCTTTCTTCCTTTTCCCTTATTTCCCTGTCATTTGTTAGATTTTCTTTTTCTGCCTCTGTTTCTCCATTTTCTCCGTCCTCTCCCTCTCTCTCTCACTCTCCCCGTCCATCTCTGCCTCACACATTCTGCTTGGAACGCTCTCAGGCCTCTGTGTAGCTGCTGAAGTGAACCTAACATTATTTGCATTCTTAATGAGCGCTCTTTGAAAGGCACTCTGCTGCAACAGCACAGGCTGGCAATACAACATACAATGTAAACAAAAGCATGCATAGCCTGCTCCTTTGAGGTAAGACCTCTGTAATGAGTGCTCTTTTCCAATTAATAATTTCAATCATTTTTTAAATTAGCGCATACAGAGTAATCTTAGTCCATCTTTCTGCACAAATTGCCTGAATTACAGCCTCCGAACTTCTCATTTACATCAAAATACTCTGTAACAAACAGAGCTGCAGAGGCCTGACGAATGATTCGTAGAGCTTGCAATATGCAAGATGCAAAATTTTCACATGGTCCCTGGGGAAACTCAGTTTTCAAGCCTGGCAAAAAGAAACAGTGTGAGTCATACGCAAGAGTAGACAACATACACCACACTGAGTGGTAAACAACCTTCTAAGATTTCAGTTTAGCAAAGCCAGCTCCCTACTAAAATTATTTCATAGGATTATTCCAGCCATGGTGAATGTTAATCCCTGTCTCCTTCATAAAATTCCTGCAGATTCTGTGGTAAACTGGAACTAGAATGATTTTATATGTCTCTATTTTATCTGTACCTATAAGTATCTATACCTCTATCTATACCTATATCAATTCCTATACCTCTATCTGTGTGTCCCTGCAGCACCAAACAACAGTGAGCTAATGTTAGGCTGGTGGGTAGATACACAATCACAGACTCTAATATTGCTCCATAGTTTCTGAGATGACACTTTTGGCTAATGGTAAGCTAATGTAGAAAATGTCTTTTTAAAATCTGGTGTTGTTCTGATGACACAGCTATTCATATTTACCGTGTGTTAAATGGGCATTTAGTGGGACAACACTGAAATTCCTTTCACAAAGCATTGTGAATTTCAGGCTTTGTTAAATATTATTAAATAGTTATAATACGTTCTTTTATGGACTATTCTCATGCAGCAAATGTTATGAAGTCTTTTGACAGAAGGTGGAGTCCTGTTGAGCTGATGACTCAGGTCACGTGCATTCAAAAAATTTGAGATTTTTCCACCTCTGTGTGTTGCAGACGTGCCAGAAAAAACTGTGCACTGCAACTGCATCACTTTCGGCTGGAGCTTGGTTGTTGTGTGTTTAAATTGGAAATAATGAATTTGTGCGCATAAAAGATGCTACATCTGAACAACCCTTCAGCCTACTATGATATTACACTTATTTTGAAAATGAATTGGCAAACTGCATGTAGAGCTACAGTATAATCTTCTGGGGTAAGAGACCGCAGGAAAAACACAATCATCAAACATAAACAGTACTGGCAAAATTGGGTACATCAAATAGTCCTCCCATTTTATCATATCATTTGCACATATTTAATCACTCCTCAGCACAAATTCATTTTTTCACTCCATTTCCCAGAGCCCATCCAACCAGGAAGGGAGCCCTGGCCTCCCTCACCTGTAATAAATCATGAGTGTGCACCCTGGAGTGTATGCACTCAAACATTTTATGTATTAATGAGAGTCTTATCTGGCCCAAAATATAAAATAAAAATCATAGATTTTTTTTTGTTTTGTTTTGTTTTGATAAAATGATTGTTCCTGAGAAAAAGAAAAACTATTCATTGTTTTCCAACTTTGCAAAGCAGCAATAAGCCAGTGAGAGGGAAGGGAATTGTCCCACTGCCATTTGCCTATTTCTATCACCATGCATAATTTAAAACACAGGGCTATTTTAGGGCCATTGTGCAGGCTGGCAAGAGTGCGGGCAGAGTGTAAGCCAAGTGAATCTCAGCACAAGACTAATGATGGTAATGGCTGCAATTATATGTACACTGTATATGGCCATGTTCTCATTTGGCTCACAAAGTCACTCCCTTCTCCATCTCTTCCCCTGTCCTTTTATCTTCATGTAACTTTGAAAGAGAGCCACCTAATCTCTGCCTCTACCCTCTTTTTCCATTTTTCAATTTCTCTACATCTCTCTCTCAGTCTGTTTCACCATCTGTCTGTGCAGACAGGTGAGGAGACAGGGCTCTAAGTTATCTTAGCTCTGCTAACCTATCTACAGCCACTGTGACACTGCCATTGCACTGGCAAAAATCCAGTGAGTGCGTGACACCGATCAGATGGAACGACACTGTCATCAACAATCACCTGGCTCATTGTTTGACATGTTTAATGTTCTTGATATAAATAAAAAAGAGTTTTAAAAAGCATCCTCCAGAGTCATAAACATTTTTAAATTGTCACAACCATTTATTGAAAGGTTTTACAACATTTTATTGGAGCTGACCTCTAAAACCACACTTGACAGGATTTATGTGGAAATATACAGACCTGTTATAAACCCTAATCAGGAAATAGGGCTGCAAAAAGAACTTCACCATCTACCCTAAGTGAAATGCCACACATTCACTCTACAATTAAGTTGCATTTTTGGCTGAACAAAGCCTTGGTAAAATTGTTTTCCATCTTCTTCTCTACCTTTTCCATCTCCCTCTTCATTACAGTAATTATTCATATGTAGCTTAAATATTTTAAATTGTTACATATATTCCATTGCACCTCTGCACTTATTACTGGATTATTACACTGCATGTGTCCTGTACATCAGCCTAGTTTTATCCATTTGCAGTACAAACCATAAAACTTTCATGCCTGGCCTTCTTAGGCGTTTCAACATACAGGTTTTACTCTGGACTAAGATGCTAGATCAACACTAAAGCTAACAACCCTGGTTTCACAGTGTTCCAGATGGGGAAAAGTCTCTCACGTGTTCATATTTCTATCTCACTCCTTTAGTAGGTATCACATGCTGGTCAGGCTGACATGATTTATTGGGTTCCCTCTGAATAAATAATCCATTGCAGTACTGGGGAATCAGGAATAGGTGATGTATAAGCTTACTGGAGTGATGGAGAGGAGTATATAGAGGATGCGATGAAGAGACGGTGAGGGAGGGATGAAGGTTAGGATAAGGAGAGCGGAGGGAGGCTAAATGAGGTCATTTGTTCACTTTTTTTAAAAGTAGTTTGTCAGCCTGTTACTTATGCATTGAAGTCTAGCAAATCAAAGATACAATCTTAACGTGTAATTGGATTGCTTTCAGTGGCATTTGGATTGGTTTTCCCTCACAGCCCATACAACATTAACTTTAAACTAACAATTGTTGTGAAACAGCTTTAGTAGCTGTTGGGACAGGTTTTCAATGTGACTGCACACTGTTCTAACCAAATAAATTCAATGCCAAGCTGCTGGGAATTGTTTTAACTTCTGCATAATGCGGTTCGGGTCAACAGTCTCACTTCAACTCACAGAATCAGATCATTTCATCACATCAAGAAACAAAAGGAACAGTATGTTACTGAAATTGAAGCTTGTAAAAGTTCAAAGAGCAGGAAGGGGTGGGAGAAGCCACAATAACTACGTTCTTAGTTTTCATTGCCGCAACTGATAAACATTTTGGATAAGTATAAAATTCTGTTATTCTGCATGATCTGTAAAATGTCATGCCTGTCTGTCATGACTGTAGCCTGAGCAGATGAGATGTGAACTTGACAGGACCAACATACAGTAGGACCACACAGTAGTGATGGGCAAGGTTGAAGAAGTGTGATAAATACTAGAGTAATACCAGCAGTGAACAATTTGTACAACACCAGAAAAAATTCCTTGTATGTGAAAACATACTTGGCAATAAAACTGATTCTGATTCTGATTCTGATTCTGATTCTGAACAAAAAATGTGTTATTCATATAGCTGGATCAATATTAGTTGCTATATGCAAAAGGAATTTTACTCTATGAAGTTGGAAGGTAAACACAACTAATATAAAAGACAATGTGCTTATCATGAATCAATCAACCCAAACATGTACAACACAAGATATTTTTTTGGCTCAAAAACATATCTGAAGAAGAAATATTAATGGCGTTTGCATGTATTGCATCTCTATTCAGTAGCCACACTTGTTTCGGCTTTGTGCATCAATTATGCATGTTACGAGGCCGTTTGAAAAGCATTTATGCAAATGACACCCATTTGAACATCTAGCTAGAACGTGGAGGCCACTTACTTTGGTTGATGCCAAGCATCAAATGAAAAGGTGGTGATTGTAAGAGGGGGAAAAATGGGAAGCTGCGACATGCACCTTCATCCTTCTCTGAAGTGAGCAGTTTAGACAAGTCTTTGATGTGGAATTTAGCCTTTGAACTCTACAGTGATTTACATTGCAAATAAACCTGAGCTATGGTGCATGCAACATATAGTCATGACCAAACAAGGTAAATAATAGAAAGCAGAGTTTGCTTTACAGGTTCATGTAAATCACTGCCTCAGTGACAGAAATGTGTCTTCAGTCTTAAGCATACTGAATGATTGACTGTAGATGTGAGCACGGAGCATTTATTGAGGGCACAGCTTATTTTGGTGCCAATCATCCTGAAACCAGAGTGTTCTATTCACTCAGTTTTAATGACTTGATCGCGTGTTTCACTGTAAAATTAAAATAATGAAGTGATTCCTCAGAAGAAATGTACAACCCTAAATTTGAAATAAATATTGTTGAAGTACTTGAGTAATGTTATAGATGAAATATTCATTGTTCAGTTTAAAAGTAATACATGACATTATTATGCCCTGGAAGCAGTAATAAAGTACAGTTACTGAGAAGTCATGATGACTCAAAAAGCTCTGCTGAACACTTGTGTGTGAATGATCAAGGATCAAACTATCAAGCCCTGATGCACTATTTCCTGTAATTGTTCTGCTTGGTTAGAGCAAGGAGTAGCTGTTTTTCTGTTTGTCATGTAGGCCAGCTGGATGTGTTTATGAAGGCAACTAACTGTGCAAAAAGAAATCAAAAAGGAACCTCTCTCAGAGAGGGTTTTAAAACTAAGCAATGTTAGTAGCTAGTAATATATCTAAATTGTATCAATGACTGATTTGTTATGCTACTGTTCCAGACAGTTTCTGGGCTGGAATCTTCCTGCAATTCGAACTTGCTTGGTAACTGGTTGCAGCCAAGAAATAATCCATCATATAATAATCCATAAAACTATAAGTATCATTTTTACAGTTTGGTTTTATATTAAACAAAAAATGAAGGAACAAGCTTCAGAGGTGGTGGTGCTGGCTAGTTCTTTGCTGTTGGACAGACCCAGGCTAGCTGTTTCCCCCTTGAGCTACAGTTCCAGTCTTTGTCCTAAGCTAAGCAGCTGCTGGTTGAATCTACCAAGCATGAGAGTGGACTCAATGTTGTCATCTAACTCTCCACCTGAAGGCGAACGGGCCTTTTCTCCAAAAAGACAAACTATTCCTTTAACAATGTCCCAACTTTTCCCCACCTGTTAAAGTAAAGTAAGACCTAACCCCAACCATAGCGGCAAAGCTACAGGAAACATCATTCAAAGGGGAAAAGACTGACACATGTAGTTTTCAAGCTAATGCAAGCTAACGTTATAACTCCTACTACCAAAATGTGGGATGGATTATTCATCTTATACTGACATTAATTAGGTACTGTATAGGGAAGCTAGCAGAAAGTATTCTGGGATAGGTGATGAAGTTGTAGGTGTAATATTTATGACAAAATACAGAACAATTCATGCAAAAACACCAAGAAGGGTGCAGAGTTATTTAGTTCATCTTCAGCTTGTTTTAGCCACCATTTGCTTGTCAAGCTGCATAAACACAAGGACATTTTTTTCAGTGTGCAGAAGAGAGTTTAACGCCAAATCAGTCGAAGGATTTTGTGATCAGATGTTGATCTTTGTGTCATGGTTATATTCAGGCAGAACTAACTTTATCATCACTAGCAACCCAGCACTTCTACTGTATGTCTATCCACTGTCGCTTCAGGATAAGATATGTGGTGAGAGGCTGGATCTGCAACCCTGCGGATCCAGCTGCTTGAAGTGAAAACCCTATAGCTTGCTTCATCAGCAACTGTGAAATTATGTAAGGGCTTAGCATGGGCCCTCCGTTTTCAAAGTCTCTGCTGAGACTATAAAAATCTCTGTTACAGTCAGAAGGAGAAAGTGTCCAACATTTGCTGCCAGTTCTTCAGGGACCCCTCAGAGTGTTTTGAGCGTCTTTTGGTCCCTCATTACACCAATGGAAGACTGGATCAATCTCTATCCCTGAGATCATTATTCAGTCATTCTGATTCTGGTGCTGTTTTCAGACAGACTATTGCTACCAGACGTGTGTAACTCATCTCACTCCTGAAACTTAAGTTGCATCATTACGCCTCACAAAGTCATTTGGTCAAATTAGTGCATTTCAAACAAATCCGCCCATTTATTTTCATCTGGCTGTGTAGATATGTAAGGACAGCCTTTGAAGACAGTGTTGTGTAATATCCCAATTAACATGGGGCCCTGTTAACTGGACTTTGGCAAAAGGCTGTTGCAGAGATGTGAGAGGCGAATATGAGATTTAAATTTTTTATTTAGAAAACATTCTGAAGTGTACATTAGTCATTCATTTATTCATACTTTCTCTTCCTGTATACTAACAGCTTACAACAAAAGCCTGCCAATACCGGATGCGATTTCAATCCCCAAATGGTTTATTTGACCCGTGTTGCACATTCAAGCCGTTATTGGAGTGGGGCAGTAATGCATCACTGGAAACCAATGATATGTCAACAGAGAGCACTGGAGCGTGTCGACGTCAAACCGAAACCACCCACGCTGACTGACCAGAGACAAGGCAAAACAAAAAGTCAAGGAAACAAAATGTGATCTGGTAGGGATATAATGTGTTCCTGTTGTTCTTTTATCTCCCCTTTAGGAGAACCCAGTGCTCTCTTTGATATTCGTCCTACATGTTCTTCAGATGAGCACAAGGGTGGAGTGGAGTGTGTTCAAGAGTCCTCTGCGGCTGTCTGTTCTGCTTTGTCTGACCTACAATCCCCCACGTGTACACATGGACACACACACTCACACATACACACACAGACACCATCCCTCTTGCTTGCTCCTCTTTCTCTCTCTCTCTCTCTCGATTGATTGCTGTAATCAAACAGCGGGCTGCAGCCTGGTCGTATATGAGTGCCATGCTATTTTCCACTTCTCCAACCCATGCTGGGCGGAATACTCCTATTTTCTGCACTAACCATGGTCACACAGTGAATGAGGTTACAGGTAAAAGGCGAAACAAAAGGTGAATACAAAAGGATCACAATGGAAAAAAAACACCATTCCCTCTAGTAGAGTTTATGTGGGTGGCAGGGAAAATGGAACATGAAAGACAAGGTAAACTGCGAAAATGATCAGGCCTTGCTGTATGTTCATTTTAATCCATCTCATGTTGCAGTGTGGTTTTTTTTCTTCTCTGAAAGAGAGGAAATATTCCTTTCTGGCATGAGGAGAGACAAGTGACAGTAAGAGCATGCAGGTTAATCGGCTGGCAGAGAGACAAGCTGGCAGACAGACACAGATAGGAAGTCAGAGCAGACAGAGTGCTCCGCAGCAGAAAGCAACAATCAGCCTGCAGACCTTCAGGCCCAGTTCACACTGACTCTGATCCCATTGGAAGACTTTTTGAGCCTTTCTATGATGTAAGCCACATTTAACCAAAAAAAAGGCAACCAAACAAAACATGAGTCATGAATAATAATAATGATAAAAAAAAAAAAATCACACATAAGTGGTTTGCCATGTTTTTACACACTTTTTCAAATTGCCTGATGAAAGATCTATAATAAAACAATGACAAAACATTTTGTCACACGGGGCTGGGGTGGGGAAGTCGGTGCATCAATATAAAAAATAGCGGCAGATGGCAACACCATGTTACATACAGACAGAGGGAACAAAAGCAGTAATTAATAAAGGTAACAGATGGGAAGCCATGATCTACTGTATAGAGTTACAAATGGATTACATGTGCAGCCTTTTTTTTGGTTGTGTAGTCTTGTGGTGCCTTCATCTGAATGCCGAAGAAAACACATTGGTTTTCATTGTCTTTTGGTAGTTATAGTCAAAAGGATTTTCTTTAGTGGCTGAGATGAACCATAAGTTGCAAGTCAAAGAATTTTCTTTGCATTAAGTAATGTTTTTATTTTGCTTTCAATTTTTTTCAATAGTGGGGCCGCACACCTTACGGAAAATGTCTCAGCAGAGAGTTGCACACTGACACAATTAACGCACATAGACTGACATTAGCATTCATTTAAAGTCATGTTTCTAGACATGTGATGAAATAAGTAAATAACACTCACTTCCCTGTAGCTCTGTTTGTTTTCCACCTACTCCTGAGAGAACTGTCCAGCTCTCTTTAGCTGATACAAGCTCCGCTTTGTTCATCAGTTTTCACCACCAATTTTGTGCTGTGCTTTGGTGCTGGGCCGGCAGAGTACAATAGGTTTATCAGAGCTTTTTTGCACTGAGAACGTGTTTTCATAGTTTTCAGCAGAATAAAAATATTGATTAAAAGGCTGAAAAGCTCAGAATGTGCAGCTTTATCGTCTTGCAGGACTGACAAATTATTATTTGAGAGTGTGAGGACAAGTTCTGTAAATGTCTCATAACAGTACCTCTGTATAAATCACAGGCTGGATTTGAAAGGATACAACTTAAAAAGAAATACATTGGAGCACTTTCAGCTGCAATATGAATGTAAGCAAACAGACAGGCTAATAGATGAGCAAATGGAGACAGACAGAGTGGAAGAAAGAGAGGACAACGAGATACATTTAAATCCCATGATATTGAATTATCTTTTGCACTAAAGGAGATATATGCTACTTTTTTTGTGTATATGTGTGTTTGGGTAAATATTGTTTGATTTTTAGTTTGCCGCATTTGTGTGTCCTTCACACAAAGTGGTGGTTGTCTGATCTTGTGAAATGATTATAGGAATCTGCATGTTTGTGATCGTGCTGGTGTGTGCACACAAGGACAGAGAGCAGCAGCAGAGTTGAAGGGAGAGCGCGATCGAGGCGCAGAACTGTCAGAAAACAAAGAAACAAGACAACTTATGACCCCATAAGGACATGACGAGACGAGAGATAATAAAAGGAAGACGAGAGAAATGAGAGAGCAGAGATGAAAAGAATGAGTCAGAGAAGAATTGAGAAAACAACGAAGAAAGAGGGAGCTGGAGGAGTGAGAGGGACACAGAGAAGTGTGTGTGTGTGTGTGTGTGTGTGAGAGTGTGAGTGAGACTGAGTAGAGGCAAGATTAGGGAGGCAATATCAGACTGTCCATCAATGTCACAGCGCTTGTGTCCTCTGTAAGCCATTTCATCCATCAGCCTGGAAGGCCTGGCTGTGTGTAGACGGCAGCTCCCGCCTGTTTACCTATTCTGCACAGTGACACTCACAAATCCCTCTCTCTAATGCCTGGTCTGGATCAGGGCTTTTCTGGAATCATTCTACGAATGCTGCTACTGATGGAGCATTGGAACACTTGAAACAAAATGGGAATCTGGCAAACTAAGTGTGTATCAGTGCATTTCTTTATCAAATCCCTTAATGATTCCTGATCAATTTTCTGCGTGAAAGAAGTAGGCCTACACAGGTTTTTTGCCACACAGTCACACCTAATTTAGCTTTAGCTGTAGAAATCAAACATGGACTTTACTATTAATTTTATCTGTCAGTTGCTGACATCAAACTTGGAGAGGAGAGAAGAAGTTCACCTGTTTGCTACAATTCACTCTCATGTTGCTCTTTTTTCCTCTTTCCGTGACCAGAAGGATAGTTCCACTTCATCCTCACATCTAAGCTGTAAACACTTACACCCGGTTTAACACGAGGGGGAGACGTGGTGCCTGCGTAATTTGCGGAGCCCTATCCAACTTATAGAGTGAGTGTATAGGTCTGCTGAGCTCTGAAAAATATGTAGGCATCAATAATAGGAATTGATAAGCATACAATTCTGATGGTTCAGACAATTTGGATTCGGTTCTCAATTCCCATCCCTAGCCTAGCTCCAGCATTAAGTTTATGTCTGTATAGTCAAACAAAAATAAATAATGAGTTTAAAAGCTGTTGGTAAGCATATTTTTAACTTGGGCCTGAGCCAGGCTAATTTTTATGCTAATCTAGGCTAAACATGTCCTGACTACGTCTCCGTATTTAATGCAGAGACAAGATTGATATTGGTCTCATGTCCCTCTCAGAACAGCAAATAAGCATTTTCCCTAAAATGTTCTTACTCTTTTAAAATAAAATATAAAATACTTATAATGCATGAAGCTAGAAGTAAAGAGCAAAATGTTTTGCTCTATTGCACGATGCACCCTCTGCACAATAGACAAGAGGATATTAAATGTTTTGAGCAGAATGTACAAAAAATAATGTTTAAAGCAGGTTGTGCAGCACACACATCTGCTTACCACCCGGCTTAACATTTATCCACTCTCAAGTTTTGACAAAGTGATTAGAGCTCAATTAACACGAGCTTTAATGACTGAACATCACATGCTGTCAGCATGTCCTTAACACTCTCGCTAATAAAAAATCTGAAGTGCTTCTGCTACAAAAATCCCCTGTGTACCGCTGTCTAAAAGTGACATTGCTTTGAAAATGGAGTGAAGGCTTTTGTAGGTTACAAGTGCTACAGAGCGAGTCTGGACTGATCCAGCTGCTGTGATTAATCCCCCCCTCCTCCCTCCTTAATACAGAAGTGCTGGCTCAGTATCAGTATAATGATATCTGTTTCCTTGCTCAATATGTAAATATCTTCTGCCCTGCCAGACAGGTTTTGACACAGAGTCTGTCGAGCACAAGGCGAGACTACCTAAGGGGTCCTTTGAGGCCGTTTTGTGCGCTGTATTTTAATTGGTCTGCAGAACAGTAAGAGCTTTTCAGGAATATTCACAGATTACCAGGCTGAAACTCAGAAAATGTACTAATTAAAAGACAACACGCAAGCAGGAGTTTCAGCGGCCTGTTCCAAATAAAGGAACTGCTATTCTTAGCTCGCAGAGACATTGCACATCAATGTTCAACGTACAATTGTAATGCTGATGAGTAAGAAAAACGTCATACCTATAATATTGAAGAAATCTGCTCATTTTACAGTGTTCATTGTGTTTTATCAAAATCTCTCTGTCTGTCTATGTATGTGGTTTTGAAAGGAGGGAACCATGCACTTTTTTGAACCCAAGGCTGTTTGTTTTCTCAGCATATGGAGAACAGTCTGTAATGAAGGGCTGGTGCTGTTTCATACCATGAGAGTGACTGACAAAATCTCATGTTTAGTAAATAGGGAGCTAAATAACTAAATTGTGTTTCTTGTGCCAGGGCTCCAGCTTGTCCACCTCTATTTATTTCCATGTTGTTACTGACATTTAAATAACTATTTTTAGGATTAGCCTGTTGTCAAATCTATTCACTGACAGATATTGAGCATAACATAAAAACATTTGATAAACTTTATGATCTCTCTCTCTCTCTCTCTCTCTCTCTCTCTCTCTCTCTGTGTGTAAATGTATGTGTGTTTTTCATTTTGTGCCAAGAAAGAGAACATTCATCATCTATTTTTCTTCAATCTATTTTTTTTTGTTTGTTTACTGGTATTTGGTCAACCATGACAGAGCTGTATGAAGTTCTGCCCTGTGCTAGAAATCACTGATTGTCACCATTTTCTGGCTCCGCTTAGGAGAATAATCTAGTGGGACCGCTCACTGCAGGCTTCAAATAAGATTTTCAACCTTACATAATTCTCCCCGGGGAATTTATTCATTTTCTGCTCTGTATGCATGCACACATTCGAGAAGCTCAAACGTGACAATGGTCCAAGAAGTGCAGTCTATTCACAGAGTTTGGAACGAAGGTGCCTTTATTCAAACAGTGAGTGTAAAGGGCAGCATTGCAAAGAACAGATAAATGTTTACCCATGGTGAGGTGCTGCTCCAAGAGGGTTTTCACTTGCCTCTAAATGAATGCTGCTCAACTGTCTGATGGTGATGATGATGATGATACTAATTTGCTTATTATGCTTTGAAAAGAAGGATGAGAAGAAAATGGAAATGATGTGCAACTCTCAAGCGAGCATAGACGTTTTTTTTTGCCTCTCTCCATCTCTGGTGGCTAAAAAATTAATAGAACCATCCTCATTTTGCAAAATAGGCCTGTGCTATCCGACCTCTCGCTCTCTCTCTCTCTCTCTCCCCATTTCCCCAGCATGACATTCTCTCCATTTACATCTGTCATCAAAGTCTATTAAAGCACTTTTCATCACGCAGGCCGCACTACGTCATGCAGTGACACACAGTGAATAATGCATCGTTTGAGAGCGGTGGGGGCTGGTGGGGGTAAATTAATGGCATTGATTGAGAACCAAGTTTCCATTGATTACTGATGGAGCATTGAGAGACGGTTTGCAAACCTTGCTCACTTTTTTGCATTGAGTGTGTATAAAATATGTCAAGAAGAAGAAGAAGAAAAAAAAAAACAAAACAAAAAAACAACAGGGCAGTGATAAAGACAAATTAAACGACTGTTTATTTCACCGACATGTTGAGATAGAATGGCTGTTGCCTTGGATACCGCGAATGTAAAGTGAGAGGGTGACAGAGAGAGCAAAACGGGCGGATACTGAGAAACAGGCAGAGAGAAATAGAGAGAAACAGCGGGACACATCGTTTAGCATTGTGCCTCTTATCGATTCCACCCTGTCATTGCTCAGGTAATGGCCGAGACTACCTACCAATTAGAAGATTAGGGATGTGGTATATCTCACACAGACAGCTGGACGGCTGGAGAGCAGAGGGGTAAAGGGAGAGTTGTGTTTGAAATCGGGGCCACTGAGAGTCCTCAAAATCCAATCCAACAAGAAAAGCAACATATGGTTAACAGAGCGTGACAGTAAAAGAGAAAGACGGGAGTGATTCAGAGAGATTTTCACTCCCTGTATTGTCCTGCTGAGTCACAAGTATTGCTAAAGGGAGCTGGCATCTGGCACATGAAATGCTTCAAGCACGCATGCAAACACAGCCGCCAACACCTGCCTCCTGCAATCATCATTCATGCTGCACTTTTCCTCATGAGCTTTAGCAAGCTTCGACCCTCTCTCTTACTCACATCCAAAGCTTGTAAGTGGCTGTAGTGATAGTATTTTATCAATAAAACCACAAGTGACAGAGAGATGGGATAAAACAGAGTGAAACTCAGTAAAGATTAGAAACACCGATATTACAGAAATTTGACTTTCTGCTTAGAATACGGACACAACTCTGACTTTGGTTTTACAGGAAGTGGATAGCTTGTACCAATGGCCTCGGAAATCCCTAATAGTAAAGAGCCCCCACAAAATCCCCCAAGGGACCCCCTCATAGACCTTCTACAAATCTGATGTTTGACAAGTGGTTGAAGCCTTTTTTCTAGCACCCTGGCCAAGCCTTTGCCCAGGAGGCTGAGCAGTATGATACCCCAATAATTCGAGCATATCCTCCGGTCCCCTTTTTTAAAAATGGGAATCATCACCCCAGCCTGCCGGTCCACAAGCGCTGACCCCAACCTCCATGTGACATTGAAGAAGCATGTCAGCCAGTACGGCCCCACAATGCCCAGAGCCTGCAACATCACAGGGCAAAGCTCATCCACTCCAGTGCCTCGCTGAGGGGCTTCTTTGACAATCTCAGCAATTGTCAGACTCCTCAGAGGGCGCGTTGGTTGGGTTCAGGAGTTCCTCAGAGTGCAGTTAGCATACAGCCATAATGTTATTATTTACACCTGTGCTTTTTCAAGGATAGCATATCAAAATGTCCTCTATGAAAAAGGCCTATATTTCATCCAGTGTCACACAGCATCATGCAAAGACACCTTTAGTGAATACGTCCAGACTGTTCCTTCAGCATAGAAAAGCTGTGTTGCTGTGTACCTCCCTCAGTGCATGTGGCTGCTGCTGAGGGTACTATGATCTCCTGTAACGCTTTACTCCTGGTGTCGAGGGGAGGAACAAAGACCCTCCTACTGTGCAATCTGGGCTCATTACAGGGCAATTTCTGTAGGTTACTGAACAGTAGCACTTTTCCTATGGAAAATTCACATACAAGCCCAACTATGTGTATACTGTACTTGTGTACCAGAAATAACTGGTTGCATATATAACCACTGTATATATACACATTAGCATGTATATGCATACACAGTACATGTGCCTTTTTACACTGCAGATCTGATTGAATGCAGCATGACTAGAACCTATGTGAGTAGCTTTGATGCATGAAATACCTGTGCAGCTTTTTTCTCAGTCGCAGATACTTGGGTAAAAGATCCTCAGCAGTTAGTCTGCAAGGTATGGTTAGATAGATAATTAACAGACTGAAGATAAACACTGTAAAACTCACCATCTTCAGTCAGTAACACACATAATAGCAATAGTTTAAATCATTGTATCACATGTATGTTTAATAGCACATATTTAGCTACAGTGCAGATACTACTTTTGTTTTAATGTAGTGGTTTTCAATCAAAAATTGCATTTCATTTCCTTGAAACCTGTTTCAAAATATTTCAGACAGATTGGTAATTAAATAAAGTATTTGATAGTATGCAAAAATTATGTTTGAGTGAAGGTTTTTGTGCTGTTGTCAAAGAAATGTTTCACACTTACAGTACATATTGTATTGCTGTCCAACAAGTCTAATATGACATACAATATCCCATGTATCCATGTTGAAAAAAATCAATAACTGAAGTTCAAATTTAAACATATAAAATATATATTAACCATGGTGAATGTTTCCATGTTCAGTATATTAAAAATAATTACACATGACATTTCTACTGCCTTTTAGCGAGCATAGCTGAAAGTGAAGAGTGACAGGGATTATAGGCGAGAGAGAGGAGATGATTATGTGGGTTGGATTTAATCTTTGACATAGTGAGCAAATGGTACTGTACACTCATGATTTAGCTTGCTGAGCCAAAAGAACTCTGTGTCTTATATTTAAAATACTTTTTTTTCACAGTATACAGGAAAAGCATCAAATATATTTGTTTACTTAGTTGACTTCCTCACCAGCTATGACAGTCTTGGATATACATGCGGCCGTTTGTCTCTTCTTTGAGTCATTAACGCCAGCACCTCCCTAGGAAAATGGTTACTTTCAAACTGGATTTAGTGTTTTTACTGCATGAATAATAAGCTGTATCCCCTTTCTGTGTGTGTATGTATGGGGGTCTGCCTATTAAAAAAGCATAAATCACACATTGTGATGGGTGCATGAGATAGAAACTGAGAGACACCATATGGAGCTCCGTCAGTGAGCTGTAGAAGAGCTAAATGTAGGGTGTCGGGAACACAGCCTGCTCCCAGTATATGAACACACACACACACACACACACACAAGTCATAAACATGCACAGATGCACACATCTTGCGACATACACACTCACGCACACCAGCTGCGTGAAAAGACGAGTGGCTTAATGACACTTAGCGTGAGATCAACTCTGGAAACGCTCTAAAAGTCACAATGAGCCAAAGCTGTTGTAGCTAATGACACACACTTATATACACGCACACAGACACACAAATGTATACAAATCCACACCCATGAACCACAAAAAAACCCCATGAAATTAATTAACTAAACTGATAAAAATAACAGCTAGCACACTTAACACTGAGGTTTTAATTAGGGTCTTGAAAAGAAATTCCAAGTGACACTATCAATTTTTTTTTCTTTTCATTTGTCTAATCCTCTGCCAGTTGTATGATGCTTGGTGTACATAGTAGTCTTAACACATCAGTTTACTGCCAATTACTATTGCACTCTCTCATGTTCTGAGGCTCTCTCCCGCCCCCTGCTATGTGTCTGCATGTATGACTGTGTGTGGGCAAAGAGAGAGAGAGAGAGAGAGAGAGAGAGAGAGAGAGAGAGAGAGAGAGAGAGAGAGAGAGAGAGAGAGAGAGCATATGTGCATGTTCATGTGCTGTGTGTGAGATTTGTGATTTTGTGTTTTGTGTGTGTGTGTGTGTGTGTGTGTGTGTATGTGTGTGTTTGGTAGCTGTGCCCCACTTCCTCCCTCTACCCATCATGCCTAGTCCCTAATGAGGCCCCTGGGAAGCTGTCCAGAGCTTGTGGTTCTCCAAAACTGCTCCTGTTCCAACTCTATTTCAAAGCTGTTGCCTTGAAGGCTCCACAGCCTTTGAACTGCCATGGTTGGTAACCAGCAGTCCAGCTTTGTCATGATCCTTACTGACATTAACACCACCAGATTTTGCCCATATACCCTGATGGTGTTTGAAATAATGTTGCACGCCCATTTGTCCTCAGACACTTTCGCGCAAACTGAGAAACTGCCCAGACAGGCAAGCTAACCCCCCCACCCCACACACACACACACACACACACACACATACACACAAACTGCCACTTTCCACTTACAGCCACTTGCATAATGTGGACTATTGTTTGTCCAAGCTGTTACTTTTTCATTTACTCATTTCCCTTCCCTTTGTCTGTCATCTCATCATGAGTGGCACTAGAGGTGACTGACGACAGAGCGACCACGCAGAGCGAAAAATAATGTCTGCAGTTTGAACAAAATGCCTGCAAATGGGCAACACAATGGTTGACTGGCAGGGAAGCAGAAAGAAAAAGCAAGAAAAATTAAGGGAGAAAATGAAGGCGAAAGAGGCTGCAAAATGTGCTGGCAGCAGAGAGAGAACATTAACATGTGGAGATGCAGCAGGTTACGTTAAAGAATGTCACTTGTCCTGAGGGAATATCCTACAGTATTCCTTTTGGTTCACCAACCATGCTTCTTCTTGCACATCCTGTCCTGTGCGGCTTTCTTTAAATCGTCCCTGCTGGGAATACTGCAGGTGAAATGGGACAACTGCGATGAGCCATTTACAGATGATGCTGCAGACTGAGGCACTTAACATCGAGTAGATGCTTGGAGTGGAGCATAAAGAGGGAAAAGCAGTTCTGAAGTTCATGTAGTGTTTTGTTTTCGCAGAGTTCATGGGGATGAGATGTTAAACTCTCATAAGCAAGCACTCTTACAGCCACCTGCACAGATAGAAAGCATAAAATAGGGAGATTCACAATACCAAAAGATGGTGTAGTGGTAAAACTCCTCGCCTAAATTGAAAATGATCCTTGCTGGCCTCAGACGAAATCTCTCCAAAGCTCATTGCACCCGTTTCCTCTTTCAGCTTTTCCTCTCAAGAAAAACTATAGTGGACCATGTGGATGCCCACTTAAAAAAAAAAGAAGGAAACAGATCAAGTAAAAAAAGAAAGCATGATGGAATCTGAGATAAAGAGGCCAAGTACAGAGAGTACTGCCAGGATGTGAGAGGATTTAACACCACGATAAGGTTGTATTGATCAGACGCCTTTCAGTCTGCATACCTTTCATAGCCAACAACAGCCTTTCTTAATCTTTTGATTCTTTTTCTTTTCAGTCAATCCTTTCATCTCTTCAACCGTCCATCCTCATGATCCACATTGATCCTGTCTTAATTCAAAAAATGTTTTGTAGAAACATATGGAATTCTGTGATTGAACATGCATCTTTGCAGTTTCTTCTCTGAAGTAACTTTCCAGATGTCAGCCTAGCTTGTTTCCTGAGAGCGCACCACTCCTCTCAGTTGCCTCAGCCATGCACTCTCAAGGCATCCCGGGCCACAAAATGGACAACACACTCGCTGCCCAAACACTCGAGATGTCTGGCTGCGGACTCCTCAGGGGAAATCAGTGCCTGTCCCATAAATTGTTAAATTCAAGTGGCCACATGGGGCCGTGGTTCATGAACTCCTGTAGGGCTGTATTCACCAAAAGGCAGCACACAGCAGTAACACATTTGTCATATTCATACGCAACATACTTTCCCCTGACATGTACAAATGTGACAGGGATGCGGCAGAGAAAAGGTTTTCAGAGAGATATAAAATCTTGCATCATTCGTACAAGTCAACACACATTCCGCCAGTAACACTGCCTGGATGAATCAACACATCATCAAAAGATTACCCTTCACCTTTAGCTCAGAAAGTAAATACTCACTTTTCAGGCATGTAGCCGATCATGTCAAGTCATTAACTAGAGTGAGACATTCTTTGCTGCAAATGTGTAAAAACACATTTTTTGCAAGTATTAATAAACCAATTTATTCCACCTCCCTGTAGTTATAAACAGCTCAGTCATACAGACGCCTGTGCAGACAGTGGTGAGTTTCAGCTACATTACAGTGGACAAGTTGTGTGACTTAATTAACAGAACATTTTAGTATCATCACCGCTTGAAAACAGATGGCCTCTCGGGATTTCCCTACACCAAAATGATCTTGTGAATGAAAATGTCTAAAGTATGAGAAAATGTCAGATGTGGAAACAGTATTGCTTGTTGAATATTTTCTGCACGCTGCTGAATCCAAGACTCAGAAAATTCAGGAGGGCCTGCAGGCTAAAAGAGGGTCCTATCTGCTACTAAGTAGGTGTAACTGATACATGGGCCACTGAGCATAGAAGGAGGCATGAATCTTTTATAAGCTGATGTGGGTTGGTTCTGTACGCAGCTGAAGTCCTGCATCACATGCACAGACACATATTGAACACCGGTTCATGGACCTAAGTGTAGGTGATATAGGTTGCTTGTCCCTACCATCGGATAGGACCCATAGGAGCGTCTCCTGAAGCAGCACTGCTGACAACGCAGTTAATATTGTGGAACAGCCATTGTTAAAAGAAATAGTGATGACCATTGGTTTCAAACAGCAAACGACTGCAGACTTCTGTATCAAATTCCTGTATTTTGTCGACCCGTTTATCCAACCCAGCCTCCTTTTGGCAAAGGCTTTGCCGCCCTACACTCAAAGTCACCTGAATTCTTCCTTTGCTTCAGTCATTATAACTGCAGCCACTGCATTTTAACAATAAAACATAACCATGGGTCTAGCTAGAAAGCAGTTAAACTTTCTTACTCCTGGTGAAAGAAAGAGAACAAGTGACTGGGAAAGAGGAACAGTTGAGAGGAAGAGCTAAAAAGTGAGACTGCGAGCATAGAATGAAAAAAAGAGACATACAAAGTCTGTAAAGGCACTCTGTTATGTTGGCAGAAAGGGGTAAGAGGGGTCAGATGACAGATTGGGAAGACAAAGAGAGGAGACTGATTGAGGATGATGAACCAAGTGGATGGACACTGGGCAAAAAAAAAAAAAAAATGATGCCAGAGAAAGAGAAATGAGGGACAGCGAGGCTCGATGTTGCTAATGGTGAGAAAAATGAATAAAGTCATCTTTTAAAGGATGAAAAATGAATGATCACTCTTGCAAATGATGATAATTGTGGATTTATAATGAAATGAAGAACCATTTAACCTCAGATTCCGGCAGTCCTACAGATACAATTGACACCATCACAGAGTCAGAATAGTGTCAGGATTAATACAGTCAGGAGGAAACATGCAGTAATCTATAAGCAATTACATTGTGAAAGTAACCTTCCCAACCCTTGTGTATTCGTGTGTGTGTGTGTGTGTGTGAGTATGTTACAGATGGATAATAAGTGAACATGTGTGACAGAGGGACAGAGATAGTGGCTAGTGAACGCTCTGCTGGGCAGCGATAATGCCCGTGCAATTGTTTTGCCGATTACAGCCTGTATGTTTGTGCTGACATCATTTGCAGATAATTCATCACTGGACACTATGCCAGAGCGTTTCTGTTTGTCAGGAGCAATATGCAGTGTGCACTTTTATTACCACAAATGGGTCAATATACATAACTGTTGTGTGTACACATGTCACATATTGGAACAAATGTTCCCAGTGTGTATGCTTTTTTTATTTATTTATTTATTTTTTTTATCAGAGGGCATTGATCTGAGTTTTTCTTTGTTATATTTTATTTTATGTGTGGTCTGTGTTTCCTTGTTATGTGGGGACAACATTTTCTGCTGCTTTAGGCTGCTTGCTTAGTTGCTTTCAGATCAAATAAAACAACACTTAAAAGAATCACCTGTTCCCCCATTAATCAGCCATATTAGACGATGAGGGACATTATAGTCCCACTCACATGTGAATATTTGCAATCTCCACAAGGGAACTGGCCACACCAGGTGGTACAAATAAAGTTTAATAAACTGCTGATAGTATTATTTGTATTGATAGATTTCTGTCATCCCCATTTTCAATTCTGTCAGCTTTTTGTAAACTGTATTTACCCTTTGCATCAATGTTGTGTTGCCCTTTACGGTTTTCTTTTTTAAGTAGCACTGAAAAGGTTGCTATTATAAACTATTTATAGAAGGAACGAATAGAGGGGTGATTAATCAATAGATGGATCAATCAAGAGCTGGTAGAGTTAGGATTGATTGACAGATCTGTGGATTGATGGATGGCTGTAAATAGACCCGGAGATAATATTACTGAGCTCTAACTATCTAACTAATGATATGAAAGTAATACTGCTGACAATCAATACATATGGCTGGTTCAAGCCACAAGCATGTATCGTCATTCAGTGAGAACATGTAAGTCAAAGACCTACTGGCTGTGGCCTCTGTGTGACCTTCATGTATTCTGTATGACGGAAAAGCTGCTGGTTCAGTTCTACAACTGACAGAAGAAATGCTCCAGTCTCTGCTTTGAATTTTTCTTCCCTAACATTTATTAATATGAACAGGCTAATTAAAGGAAAGTGGTAAATATAAACAGTAACAGTGTGAGCGCTGATGGCCTGGCGTTCAGTGTGTGCAAGAGACGGGCCAGAGTTATTGGTTTAATTTGCATCATGATGAATGTTTAAGAGAGCAGTCTGGGTTTGGTGGCTTGAAAGTGATCATTTGCACAAGTATTATTAATGAATGCTAACAGAGGCTGGTGCCTGTTAAAAAAAAGGAAAGTTTTTGAACATTTGGAAAGAGAGCATGATTAGTAATCAGGAGGACTGGTCTTGAAGAGGAAAGTTTCACTGAGCCTGCACCAGCACAGCTACTCTGAAGTGTTTCAAACTACTCAAGTCCCCATTGTTACAATTAGTTTCAGTGCATGTGAGGACATGGCACTGCTGGTTTATGTCAGACATTAATTGGTCATTTTCCTTCATGTTGAAACTATGTAAAACTTTTCACCACACTTCGGAACATTACTAACTTTTCATACATATTTTACTTCTTCCTTCTGCTTTGCATCTTAGTGGTCTCCACCTCCCTCTTCGACTACTAACAGGTTCTTACACATGTGAAATGAAACAGGAACGAAAGCCAGTGTCAGTGGTGTCACATTTGTTCTCAGAAGTTGTGCCAATTTGCTAAAGCACCTCTTGGCCTCTAGGCTGCCAGTGTGCTTCTGTAACATATGGTGACTTATACATGCATTGGTATGTGTTATATACATTTTTAGATATAGTGTTTTAGATTACTCTAACTATAGCGAGAAGAAGAGGGGAGGAAATCAATAAGCAGAAAAGCAAGAGGGAAACAAATGTGCTGCTAGAAATGGAAACTCACCTTCACTACTTAATGTCACTCTGAAGCAAAATGTAACACCTGCTTGTAGGGAAGAGAGGGAAGCATTTTCACTCAGCAACAAAAACAAAACAAGTGCAGTGCAGAAACATGCTCACCGAGGCACGCCGTCTTTAAATACAGCAGTGAGAAAATGCTGGCATAAAAGGATGCTGCTGGTTAAAGAAGCTGAACAGTCAAATACATCATTTCACACTGCCTTATAAGGGACTAATTATGCTGCATCAAGAGAAAGACAAGGAGAGGAAGAGAGGGAGAAGGGTGGGGGAGAGAGGAAATGCTTCTTTCTTGTTATCCATTATGCCAACCTTGCAAATATAGCTTGAAGCAGCGATCTGCTTAGGAATACACGCCTCCTGCGTTCCTGAATATGCTGAGTTTTCATTTGACAGCTGACATCTTTGTCCAGAACTTATTCCCATGGCCAGGGACAGTTTAATCAATATCTGACCAACCAAGCGTCTTCCCGAAGCTAAAAACAAGAGAGCTGGGACGTAAAGCAAATTCCTGCAGGTTCACACTCCCGATTGGACCAGCATCTGTCATGCTGAAGTGTCCTTGGGCAGGACGCTGAATCACTGCCAACCTTAATTGCTGTTCTTTTGACCCCTTCCATGGAGGGAAGCATGTGGAAAAATAAATCTCCTCGTAGGGATAAACACATTATCGCATTTTCATAACATTTAACCTGTGAAGACATCAGGTTGTGTCTTAGCACTGAGAGCGGCTCAGCTAACAATTAAAAGAAGACTGGCTTTGTGAGCCCAAAGAGCGATTGTCTGAGCTTTTGAACTGAAGTAATGGCAGCGATATCAGCTCTGAACCAGAAAATAGACTCATATGCCCAGAAAATCACACAGAGTACAGCCAGCGTCTCATTCTCTGTCTTTTCTGATTGATTCTCTATGGCGCTGCACATCGGTCTGATGCTCAAGGGAGGAACAAATTCTTTCTCTATCTCTCACTTTGTTTTTGTTAGGGTAGTCTGAACCCTTAGTCATATAATCTCAACTTTCCGTGGGACTGTAGCAGCAGCATGAGGGTTGAGATTCATTACTAATTCAGTTTTAAACTGTGGTGTCGTTGTCGATCAAAGCCATGTATTGTAATGTAACTGTGTGATTTAAGGCTTATGTAGGACTGACACAGAGGCTTATACAGAAAGGCTTTCGGCTTATAGTTTATCCTTGTGATATTATGTTGTTATGACACCCTTTTACAAAGACTATGTCCTAGAGTCTGATCAAAACTCAAGCAGTTGCAAGTGGTGTGAAAAGAGAAAAAACAAACAAACAAACAGTATCACTGATATGAAGCATCCAAAGCCAGGTCCTGTCAGTAGCAGAGCGGTGGTCTTGAAACCTGGCTGAACTGAAATGGTTTACATACCTGTTGTGTACTGATAGAATAAACTGTGTACAGACACTTTTAGGCCAGCTGACAGCTAGGGTCATTCGTCTTACGGTCCAGTGCCTGACTAAGGTTAATGTAAGGCCAGAGTCTTAAATGTTTAGTGAGGGCAATAAATGATGCATTAATAATTTATCATATGAAAACACCTATAAAAAGAAACTATGTGACAACTTAAAAAAAAAAAAAATGGCTGCAACACTCATTGCCTGCAGGTGGCACAAACTTTCTTTGTAAGTCACAATGTCGACATATCAACAACTGCAGGTCTAAAATGTTCCTACTATTACCTTACTATCCTATGAGTGGTGCTGGTAGGCATTTGGTGTATTTGACAATGACTCAAAGTCCCTTAATGGAGTCTGCTAAAGGCGAATGAGTACGTTTTATGAGTGAGTTAAAACCCAGTTCCATGAGCTGCTTCACATTTAAAATACAGTGAAGAAACACTCAAACAAACTCTACTGTTTGGTGTAATATACAATACTAGATGACAGGTATTAATGGAGGAACGATAAATTGCAGAATTTCACATAAGAGTAATCACACAAGGCATTCTGAGTCTGATTTACTTTTTCTCAAACAAAATTAACTTTTTTACGCAACAAGTTCAGATGTTTCTAAAGGTCTTAAACAAAACGCTGGGACTGAATAGCTTCACTGAATAGAATTCAATTAGAAGGCAGGTTGAGGGAAGGTGGTTGCACAAAAAAGTTAATTGCGACACTTCATCACAGAATAAGACTTGATGGTCTATAACAGTGTCTGAGTGCACAGGTGATAATCTCTGCCAAGGCAAATGCTGAAAAGACTCAATTTAAACTCTTTCCAATCAGCGAGTTTATCTTCAGGTTTCAACTTGAGCTGTTCTCTGGCCATAGTGTGATGGCTTGAAGCTACTTTGCATCATTTTCAGAAATAATTAATGATCTGATCTCTTGTCTGATTTGACTGTAATACTTCACTGAAGTGTCTTTGTGCATCTGACACATGAAACCCTCTGTCAGGGCTGTGGACTTGCTGAGATGAAGGAAATAAGGGCTGACAAAGAATATAATGAAGAAGCACAGGTTAGTAAAAATGGAAAGCAACTAATGGAGAGCAGAAACTTTAATCCGAGAGAGAAAGACCAAGGAAAAGAAGGGAAGAGAAGAGGTAGGGAGCGAGACACAGGAGCAGAGAGAGACACAGACCGCACAGCTGAGGTGGGAGAGGGAGTGATAGATAGAAGAGGTTTATTTGCTTTTGTTGTGCCAACATCATTTATCTCCAGTGAACAGCCTCCCAGTGCTGAGAGGCTGTATGACAGAAATCAATCAGAGGGCAATCGTCCATACACTTCCACTGATGCGCCGACCCATCGATACAGGCATTAGAAGAGAAATGGTAAGGGAGAGACGCAAGGCCAGAGGGAGAGAGAGAGAGAGAGAGGTTGAAAAGCGCAGATAAAAAAAAAAAAAGAGAGATGGTAAAGGAAAAAGAAAAGATGGACTGAAAGAGAGGACTGGAAGGAAAAATAATGAATGTTCTGCATGTGTTTAGTTGCTGATCTAAGTGCCAGTCAAAGGTCTTTTCATGTTTGGGCGACCACCAAACACTTCAGCAGTTGTAGCATTTGTTTTGCTAGCAGGTCTGCTCAAGAAGAAAACATAATTATTTCTTTCTCCCAGAATAAGCCAACATAATGCGGTAAATATGTGAGTCTGTTTGGACTCACCATGCAGTAATTTGGAAACAAAAGCGTTGAATGCTGCATGACTTGTTTAGAGACATTTGAAAGTAGTTTTTGTGCTTTTGGAATCTCTACGTTCTTTGATTTTTACAAATTCAACAGTGTTTCATCTAAAATGGGGATGGAGAAGATAACAGAATTAGAGACACACACCCGGTCGTTGATTTGCTAATGTTTTGAATGAGTGCTTACTTTCAGGGGGTGGGCTGGTATTGACAACCTTCACAGGAGAAATGGTTCTGTTCAAGTTAATAGAAAATATGGTCAGGGTCAGGTCGGCGGTTGTGTTCTGTCAATCTTTGCAAAGGAGGCAAAATTTGTTCACAGCCAGGGAGGAAGTCTTGCCTGCAAATGCAAAATAGGGCTGATAAAGGAGCCCTTATCAAATTCTACTGATGTACAGAGTGTGAACAAGAAATGTGTTTCTGTTGGGGCATATAGCGTTAGTGTTTTGCTTTGGAATACAAAGGGCTGTATTATACTTGCGTCATCATCATAAATATTGACACAGGATGAAACTGTCTACATGACATCTATATATCAAATGACATGTTATACAACTGCTCATTGAAGAAAATCAACAGACCTGTAAATAACAGCTGATGTGAGGAAAGGACATGACAGATGGATGATGGATGAGAATGTAAAATTAGGTTTGCATGTGTGTAGGGGTGATTTTGTCATTGTGCAATGTGCAGTGTGTGTGCATGTGTGGGAGTGTGTTAGTTCAGTATAATTGTGAGTGCAGTGTAAGTCAGCCAGCTCTTTTTACTGACCAGAGCTAACACAAGTTGTTGAGGTTCCTGCTGAGATCAATACATCAGAGCCAGGAGCGCCTGTCAGGAAGCTGTGTATGGGTGTGTGTGTGTGTGTGTGTGTGTGTGTGTGTGTGTGTGTGTGTGTGTGTGTGTCTAATGGCATGTGACAGTCATTAGACTTCAGTCAGACCTCCTGCCCACTGCCCCGGCAGAGAAACAACATGAATCAACTGCTGCACATACAGTATAACGCAACACACACACACAAAGACAGGGTGTGTGTGCTGAGTGATGCTGGCCAGAGGCACGGCCGACAGTCTGACACCTCTGATGACATGAATGGGAACCCCACCTGACACCAGCCTCCCTTTCTCTGCCCAACGGCATACAGATAATAGTTCCAAGGCCAATGTCACTTAGACACTGAGGGATGACCACAGGCACACACACACACACACACACACACACACACACACACACACGCACAGTGAGTGCATACCTCTCTCGCACACACACGTGACACTACAACAAGTGAAATGTAAGGCCCTCAGTAGAGGAAAGGAGACCGCACTGAAGCACACAAACTGACCTACATCAGGCTCTCACATATGGTGCATCACCTCACACATTACATGTATGTGCATGTATATTCCCATGTGTACTTACACACACACACACACACACACACACACACACACACACACACACACACACACACACACACACACACACACACACCCCTACACAAACATGCACTCAGCCCTGAAGGAAGGTACGACCTTATCTTCACATGTCAGCTCAGAATGCCACATATACTGTATACTAGGCCTGCACACACATAACAAAAACATTTACACACACACACAATGCACACATATACTGACAAAGGCTGAGGAGCTTGGACAGACAAAAATTAACTTGAAAATTTTTCATGAACGAAACAAAATTAACACACACTGACACACAAGTCACAAAAACATTATGTTATAACAAAGTCAAGAGCAGACATCACTTGTTAAACCTGCTGTGTGGAACTGTTGTCTCCCCCTTCTGGCAGTGAGAGTAATTATACTAATTTCCAACAAGGAAAAGCCACACCAATGGTAATCCATGTTTGTCACCATCCAACCACTTTTATTTTTAGACTATAATCCTTCCTTTAGAAGACAGAAGCATTTCCTAGTTTTTTTTCTGCCATAGGCTACGTAGGGTTCAGCTCTGGCAGGACCAATCATTGCTGGTTGATGTAAAACACAACGTTACCTCCAGCGTGGAAACATCGCCAGATTTACTGCAAAATACAGAGAGATTGACCTGCCGCTGATGGGCTTAATCAGCATTGTGAACTTGTTGGGCAAGGCTTAAATGTAACAGCCGATCATTTATATGTCCTGCGCTCCAGCTCTAAGCTTGAATCCTTGTTTATCCAGGGCACTGCACGTTTGATGAGCTAAAAATGACTTATTATATATTTCTTATATTTCCAGTAATGCCTGCATCTAATTTACCCAGTAAACACAATCTCACACAAGAGCTGCTCAGTACAACTGAAGTCTTTTCAGTTGGTCCCAGCAGCAGTTTGGAAATTAAGTGCCTTGCTCAAAGCTCAAGGCACGTGCTCCTGAATCACTTCCTTCCCCAGTTTTATCCTGAAGGTCCAGGTTTGAATCACCTGCCTTCTAGTCACAAGCCCACGTCTCCCACCTTGAGGCTGCTCTTTTTGTATTAAACAAATGACTGTACTACATACTGTATAGCTATGTACAGTCTAGTTTAAATAGATTATCATTTGTGAGGTTGTTAGCTGTCGTCTAAAGACATGTTTGCCTGTAGTATTCCTGTTACTGTACATGTGCTCTGTTTACCAGTGCACATTGTTTTCTGGCTTGTTGGTATTTTCATTTATCTGATAAATTAACCAATATATTATTCAGTGAGTTTATAATGGCAAGAGGCGACTGGGTCATTTAGTAGGTGAACAAAGACATAAAACTCAGCCATAAGAGGTGCACAGTAGCATGAATGTGGCCTGGGACCACGCCTGTCCTCACTGTGCTGTCCTCCAAAAAAATAAAATAAATAAAAGCAGTGAGTCAATTAAATAATACAAACAAGAGTGACACTGAGACTTAGTAAGAGTAACGTATAAGGACTTGTATGATAATCACCAATAACTGAGAAAAAAAGTCTCATCAGCTCATCTGGTAAATTATTGCCTGTCCTGTCATTGGACTTAAGTTTTATCCTTTCAGTCATTTACTAAACAAGATTCATGTTGATTGAACAAAGCAACGAGTGGGTAGCAAGATGTTGCGATTTCAAATGTTTAAGGTGTGAGAAGTTATATAAAATAGTATTCAGTTCAAATTCATGAACATTCATGCCACAGTAAGTATAGCTCCTCCTCACCTCCTGTGATTTATTCTGCATCTTTCCAAAAATGCTGACATGCACGTGGGTGTGACAGACAGGAAAGGGGGGGATGCCCTCCCCCTCCAAGACATCTCCTGACTAGTATGAGGCATGAACCTCAGGTTATATTTAAGTGAGTGGATCATTCAGGAGAGTCGCTCATCTGCCATACAGAGAAACTGTCAGTCATGGTGTTTAAAAAGCTAAAATACCTTGTCTATGACAATGACTAGACAGGAAATCGGTCATTTTCCTAATAATTATGTATGCTTTTTTCACAGGAGGACATTAGGCTCTGTTACACATACAAAATACCTGCTATGCAGGACAGCCATCAACAAATTCCACCAACCCACTGACTTAAATAGTAGATGGACAAGACATTGCCCCATTAAATGGATTTCTCAGGCATGATGCAGGGAAATTCATCACAATTCCTGCTGTTAAAATGACTTCGGGAGCAGAACAAGCAAACTTTCAATTACAAATGTCCGCCTGAGTGATGGATGCAGGCATCCTTTGGGCCACTCATTAAAAAGACGTATCATTCCTCCTCAGTATAATTAAATTCAGACCATTTGAGTAGCTACTATAGCCTTTCAAACTCTGAAACTTTGACCTTTAATTATGGCACCTCTGTCAGTGTAAATTTTGAAGCTCCAGCACACACACTGCCAAGATGCATCATTCAGCTACAGCAAAGCAAAATTGGACTGGAGGTGTTTGATTTATCAAGTTTGAGGCAAATGCTTTGAGCCTTAATTGCTGCAACCGACCAACACTGCAAAATAGTGTATTGTTTATTTCGAAATGAAATTAATGGCATGACTACAGTTTTACCTGAGAAGTTATGTATGTCCACAGCCTGAACTTAAAGGCCTTTTCACTTGACTGTGGTCATAGTTACAGTGTGATGCAGAAAAATTTATCTTAACTAGCTATAGTGATTTGTCTGGCAAAAGCAATAAGGAGAGATAGAAATTAGTTCAGGCAGATAGAAAATACAAGAAAAAAACCTGGAAAAACAGACAGTGGTTTAATTTTCAACTCTATTAGCAAGACTTAATAATCCTGCAGTGTACAGTAAATATCAATGAGAAAATTCAGGTCCACACATTTACACTTTTTTTCCACTTCAATTAGCAGGGGAAATTGGTTTTACTACTAGAATAACTTGATGTGCTACGAAGCATAAACACTGCATACTGATATATCCTTTTAGGAACATAATTACAGTATCACTGCATAGATGAGGGTAGAGACACCACTCTGACTTATTATACCAATCTCACTCAACACTGCTTGGATGGTACAGTCCCTGTAAATGGTGTCCTCAATTGAATTATTTGCCTGCCTATTTGTCATGAAGCTAAAGGTTTGACAGGAAATCCAACTGGTCAAAATGATAAATCAGATCCCTCCTTGGTAGTCTTTAGCGTTAGCGTGGCTAATAGCCACTCACGATACCTGTATATTAAAGCAGCATGTCACTGTCAAGACAGAGTATGAAGAGCTAAATGGAGGTCGATGTAATTACTAAACACCAAAGTTTCATCAGAATGTCGTACATCAAATGTACAGATGCAAGGCCACACACACTTAGCAAGGCTCTTGAAGACATTTGTTACTGCAGCTTCACCTGTCCAATCGTGTTAATTCTATTTGGACAGGCAGATTGGCCACTGGTAGATATAACAATTTGCCAGAGTCTTAGGCCAATTTCCAAACACCAATTACTCATCAATCTGACGGACCCCTATTAACTCAGAGTAACATAAATTAACTTATGTCCCTAAACGAAGGTTGGGAAAAGACACCATTGCACCTGTAATGGAGTTACGTTCTCTATCCTGCCTGCAACTCTACTGGATAATGAATACATCTTTTCATCTCAGGCTGGTACATTTCTAATTGTGTTCGTACCTGTAAATTATACTTTCATAATATGATATTACATTATATTTTATTTAGTGTCTATACATCAGATCTGTGTCAGTGTGTAACAGAAATGTGTTTGTGCATTTGAAAGCTGTAAATGCCAGTGGTAATTAAAGACAGCCAGAGCTGGCATGAGCGACAAAGGGTGTTGTGTTCCATTTCTGTCACTGTCTTTGATGGGTGATGTTTTTTTCACATACAGTAGCTCAGCAGCGCGCGTGTGTGTTTGTCTGTGTATATTTAGGTCTGTGCTGAATGTTAGGACTCTTGCCATTTAGACTAACAGTGGGAATGAGTGTCAAAGCTGTCCAAGAAATATTTCTTCTATTTATGCTCACATAAATTCAGCTGTTTCTGTGTGGTACACGGAGGAACAAATATTGGTTGGATGAATCGATTTCTGCTCTGCTGCCTCTCTATAAACAAGCCAAATATGTTGCTGAGGACAAAGGGAATTAAAAGCAGGGGGGCACTTATTTTAAGCTGTGTTATTTATAGTCTCATACTATCTTGTTTGAATTGAAATGCTCAGCAGCACATAAAAAGAAACAACGCTACGATTGAACTTGATGAATAGAAGCTGTATGAAAAGCTGAGGCCTGCACGTGTGTGTGTGTGTGTGTGTGTGTGTGGCAGTGTAGATGGTGAGGGGCGGGTCTGGGAATCAGAAGTGCGGGCAGCATTGCATGTGTGCGTTTGCCTCAAGGGTTTTGATCTCTCTCCCTCACTAAACAGAGAGGAGTCCATCAGCAACAGATACCCCTTCAATTATTCAGGAGTTTAGCATGAAAAATAAATGGCTGCTTCCTGCAGTGAGAGGTGTGGTGCCAGCCGCTCTGGTTCCCCCGAATCTCTCAGCCAACTGTGCGCTCACAGAGGTTAGGCCGGGCAATTGATTCCTTTCAACAATGATTATGGATCACTGCTTTTGTCTTGTCATTGGCCCAGATCCACAACTATTGGGCATCTGCGTCAACCTCATCGCCACTGAGAAAATTAAGCCTTAGGTCATGTGAAATAGTTGTGTTACTCAAATTTACTGTTTACGGTACTTTTGAGGGAAAGCAGCTCAATAGAAACTCTCCTCTGATCTGTACCACTTCAATTCCAGCCATTGCACATCATTTTAAAACCTTTCAGACTAGGCTACTTATAACTTATAAATGACTATATGTACACTGAAATAAAGCCATGTACCTGCTGCTGAAACAATATAACCTTCAAACCAGATTTAGCTCAGTCTTAACCACACATCTTGACCCCTTATTTGAATGTGATTTTCAGTGTTTGATCTATCATGAATCTGTATTGTTCCTGAGTTTAATAGGCTTTTCTATGAGTGTAGCTATAGAGGTTGATAAGTTGTCTGGTGAATGGGACAGCAGGGTTCAGAGAAATCAAGCCACAATATTTATACAGTTTGATGTCTGTTCATCTTTAAATTGACAAACTGTTTTCCACATTGTCAATCTGTGACAATACTGCAATTCATTTTGCTTGTGTATGTTCCATTTGCACCGCAGTGGCTTCTCTTTCATTAACTCCAAATACCATTGTCTTCTGTGTTTTACTGTAAATACAGGTAGAGCACGTAACTCCAGATTTTCATTGTCTTCATTGCATGTTTGCAAAAGGTTTTAGCTCTTCTACTTGTTTCATGTGACAGCTTAGATCTATGAGGGTAGTTCGCTGAACAATACAGGCTTTCACACAGTCAGCCAGCTGACTTCCATGATTAGACTGGAAGCAAGCCAGTTGTCCCTGATGTCATGTCACTTTGTTCTAGGTGATAGTCATTTGGCATTAGCTGAATTTTGGTCTTTGTCGGTCTTCAGTACTTTGCCTTTCTTCTCCTGTCTGACTAATTTGTGCCTCTCTTTGTGCCACTGTCTCATTTTTCTCTTTATGATGATTTGCCCAGAGAGAAATAAAAGGTGGGAAAAATAGGTCTGCATAGGATCTAATGTTAGCTCCCTCTCTGCTTCTCTCTCTTTCTAGGTGGTCCATCACGTTGGTCCTCCCCTCCATGTGACTGCTGCTGCAAGAACCATAAGGGTGATGGGGAAGGCGAGAGTGGCACCTCCTTTAACGAGCTCTCCACCTCCAGCTCTGAGAGCCAGTCAGAGGCCAGCTCTCCCCAAGGAACAGTCATCCGTGGCCCGGTCAGCCGCCAGTCACATCCCCACGCCAATGTCCAAACCCTGGACAGGCCACTGAAAAAGGGCCCCGTCGCCATGCTCCAGCAGTCCGAACAGCGGCGTAAGAGTGACTTGCTGCGCACGCTCACAGCGAGCTCCCGCGACACCAGCACCTGCAAGAAGAGGCCGGCGAAAGAGAAGCTGACGGTCGAGGAGGAGCTGGAAAAGTGCATTCAAGACTTCCGCAAGATCAAGATCCCAGAGAGGTTCCCCGAGCGGAAGTACATGTGGCAGGCCGACCTGCTGAGAAAGTACCGCCTCTGAGCCAGGAAACACGAGAGAGGGAGCAGACACATGAGGCCAAGGATCAGTTTACATGTTTTTTGATCATGACTTTTGCAACAAAGGGGAGGTAACACTAAACTCATTTGAATCCAGTTTCTGGGGGATATTACACCTACATGTCAGCAGACTGACAGTCTACACGGAAGCTAGAAAGAAGCATAAAGAAAGAGTCGTACGTAGTATGTATGTGTGTGTGTGTAGTTTAGGACTACTGTATGTACTGTAAGTATGTGTTGTAGCTTGCTGAATGCTTTTCAGAGCTTTGAATAATTTATCCCTGAGGACCAATCAAAGTGGGCAAAAGACATCTGATCAACCAACTGAAAGCTTACAAATGGATACTCTGGGATTCACTGAGGGTTACTGGACTGCGCACACTGTCATCTGCCATCATTTCACTGAAAACCCATCACGGGAGACACAGTTTTAATCCACAAAGACAAACACTGATTTAGTTTGTGAATGTGTGTGTTTATGTATATGTGTGTGTGTGTTCACACCCAGGTGGCCTAGAGGTCACAGATAAATCTGCATCAGGACCCATTAATAATTCATGCTGTCCCAACACAACAGTGCTCTCACTATAAATACACCCAGAGCTCTCTGCTGCCAGGGTGGTGTAAACAGCTGGGTCAATTACTTTACTTTAGGCAACAGTTGGGGACTTCTGAGACAGGAGCAGGTACAATTTCATCAGCACCACAATTAATTCCTTCTTACATGAGTTGTATTGCAAACGTACCCCAAGTGAATCAAGTCACGGTACACTGCACTGATTTTTGCTGCGGTGGCTAAATGTAGAGCAATACCAAGGTTACTGAGTGAAGGATAAGTGAAAGAGTGAAGGATCTGATTTGATAATCAAACCATGGGGAAATACAGAAGTCCTGATTTAACACACCTACACACACACACACACACCTGTCCATTTATATCACAAGCATATACATTAATGAAATGAACACAACACTCACAAACACACACAGCAATCAATCGTAAGGTCATTTAAAAGCTGCATCGAATACAGACAGAATTGGACAGGATGGCTACATTTGCTAACCTTGTCAACACAGACTGATGTGCTCTGCACAGACTCCTGACATAGTAATCAATAGTTATTGATGATAGAGTCCAGTTATAGAACCAATAAACATGGTTCTTGTTTACAGTTATTAATGAAGCCCCTGGGTAACTGACAAAGAGAAGCTGTTTGTGAAAATTTGCTTTTATTCATGTATTCATTTACATACTATTGGCTCTGTCAGAGTCAGTGGGATGTGTATTGCAATGTGGTTATAGAAACATACACTGCAGATAGCTATTTCAAAAGAACACAATTTAAAAACAGTTTAATTTGCCGGTAGGTTGATTGTTATTTATTTAAGGCTGTTGTTGGATCATATATACTGACAGAATGATTTAGAAACTACTTCAGAGTACAGATTAAATTATTGACTACAGTAGATTTCAAAAGCACAGAGACATCCACTGATGTTGGATTCATAGGAGATTTCTCTTTAGAGGTATGATGGTAAACACTGAAAGAATTGCTGTCAGATTCATTGTTTATTTCAACAGGTAGTGTTACTTACATCACAATCTCTGTTTTAGGAGAGAAAATATATGAAAAGGATTGAACATATACAACAGTCACAATAACAAAGGAAACACGTGACATGACAGAATTAGAGTTCAAGATGTTAAAATCTTTTATTGCCAGAGGAAAATCAGATGTTACGGGACAAATAAAAGGTATGTTGTTACAATACAATAGTATGCAGCAGCTGAAGTAGATGACTGCATACAGGCAAATGTGTTTGTTGATCACAGCTTCAGGTAAAATTCATGGTATTTCTGAATGGTGTGATAATAGACAGCTGCGATGAAAAATGTGGTTTGAGTTGTTGAGTTCTAAATATTATATATCTAAATATTACGAACTGACTTATACAGATGAAAGTTCACAATGACCTTGGTCACAGACGGGGAAATAACTGAGGCAGAAGTGGAAATTATTTTCACGGACAAACTTGATTTGAACTTCTCACACTGTATATTTGTTATAAATGAAAGTGCAGGGGAGTGGGCTTTATAAACAATCACAGCTGTTTACAAAGCACAAAGTATACAGTTTAACTAAAAGCACACCCAAATCATAGAGTATGCAGAATATATACTTAACAAAGATCACTTTATTTAAAAATGTCCCTGATATGTTAATGAAAACTAATAATTACAAAATGTTTTATTATACTTATTTTTCTATCCAAAGGCCTTTAAATTAATATATAATCAAATGCCCTTATGTTCCCCATAAAATGTATTTCCTTTGAGAGAAGCGGTTCAGGGGTTGGAAGAGATTTCCAGTTATATTCAGTAATATGGTTGCAATAGGTGCTAGATACAAACCGACCATTTTCCTCATGTCAATACAATGAATATGACTTATTTTTCTACACTGCTGGAATATTACCTTTTCATTTGAAAGTCATTTATCTTTAAGTTGAAATATGTTAATTCAGACTACATATCATATGTAAATAAACACCATAGATCATACCTAACCAGAGTAATGTATTATACTCTCTGTATATACCATGCAAATCCATGAGGCGTGGCTGCTACTCTGTTCTTGTGATGCAGTAGACTGACACTAATGTAATACAGCCATTCTTGTTTTATCATTTTGAGTGTTGGGCCATCAGGGATGAGGGAAAATATAATACACACCTATAACATACTATATACCACAATAACAAGGTGATAAGATAATCGCTTCTCAAGACAGCAGTGTCATAAGTGGACTGTCAGCACGTTGTTCTGATAGTGCTACAGAGGCGGTCACTGGTGACTAAGACCTTTCAGTGACTGAATTGCAATCAGAAGATCTTCAAATGTATTTTAAGTGCTTCAAAAACAGCCAAAACAAAAAGAAAAGGTTGTTTAAATCTTAAAAAGTACAAACTGTTCAGCTGTAACAATGGAGCTTTTGTTACTGTACAGTGGAGTCAGACAGTGTTAGGACAGTGATATTTTTCGTTGTTGTATTGGCTCTGTGCTGCAGAACATTGGGTTTGAGATTAAACAATGACTATGAGGTGAAAGTGCTGACTTCAAGCTTCTACCAGTGTTTGTTTCAGCCATATTTGGCAAATTTCCCCCCAATTATAGGATAATGCAGCACGACAATGATCCTAAACATACAGGCAAGGCAACAAAGAAGTTTCTATGGCCAAATACTGCAATGTTCTTGCCTGATCAAGTTGATCATTTGTCTACACTGATGGTGTCTTTTACTGATGAAGACCAGCATGAAGTGAGGACAGCTGCAGCAGAGAGGGAGATATGGACTACAAAGGATTTGTAACCAAATACTGAATACAACAACCTAATCTGGGGGACTTAAAGGGCCACATTTACAACACTGTTCATCCCATTTGGATGTTAAAACCTCAAGTGAAAGCAAAGCTAAAAATCTAAACTTTACTTGTATGCTAGAGCAAAGAGCCAACACACAGCAAGACTGACTGCACTGTACAGTTTATCTTTAATTCTTCTAATCCACCTTTACTCTTTGTTTAGGTGGGTTGCATTCTCAGTTAGTTTTCTTTATCTGAACCAAAGGTAAAATGTTCACTTTGACCCATTTCTGTTGTGCAGTTACATACAGTAGGCTCACACTGACCAGTTAGATACAATCAGGACTTACCACCCAACTGTTATAAAGACAGGCCAGACAATAGCTTGCCTCTGGTTGATTTTTACTTGAAGTGAGAAACAGCATGATGACTTGCAATACTGAATCAAGATTTTTCCCCCTTTTCCTTTTTCCCATAAAACCTGTTTTCAGTTGCAAGTACATTCATTGTGATCCAAATGATCCAAACACAATAAGCAGTTTGAATAAACTGGGGGAAATGTTATTTATGTGAAGGATGAAAGTCTCAGATTTTCAAGAAATGTTGGCATTTTTCTTTTTTTTTTTTGTTGTTATTTTTGGCATCTGCAGTTCTTGTGCTGTTCATATTCAGTCAACTTTAAGCAAGAAGCAAGTTGATATTATTGTAGAAACTGGGTTTGCTAGACTCTGCCTGCCATTTTAAAAATGCGTCGATATGATTCAACAAAGAGATGGATCAGTTACGGAAATGATTAGGCATTAGAAATGATCAGAAATGATGTTGAACAGACACACAGTGGAAATGAATACCAAGACACCCGGAGGCCTTCTAGAGTAGACTACAGCTGTTTTTGCACAATGTATAAAGTTACAACGACACACAAACAAGGAAGTATTTCAAAAAGAGATAAATATGTTAATAATCACCTTACATGCACAATAACAGCCACAAATAATGTGTCTGTTGTGAGAAAGAAAGATTCAAATGTTTGTTGTATTGTAGATCAAGGTTACAAATTTTCACCTTCAGAGCATGTGAGACAATATTCAGTTCTTTGAGCCGTGAACAACAAATGATGTAAATCTTATTGATAAAGAATGACTGCGATTTTGTTTTAAGTCAAATGTGATGTATGAAAAGGAGGAGAGACTGAACTGATGTTAAGTTTGTCACTTTCTGTTATTTTGGCGTGCCCGGCTACAGTCTGTGATTTTCTTTCTCAAAGTTATAGTCATGCCCTGCAAGTGAAGCCTGAGTACATGATTGCAGGCCTTGTTATTTTCCTCCTTCTTCTGATGAGCCTGCGAACCACAAAGAAAATCACACACTTCTGAAACCACCATGGTCGACCCGGCACACACTGTTCGAAACAAAAAGGGCGTCTGTTTTGATGTATGTTGTTCTGACACAAAAAAGAAAAAAAAAAAAAAGAAAAATGGTTCAGAAACATTGTGAGCATGTTGGTATACAAAACTTATAACAGATTTAACTTAGTCTGTTTGTGTGAAAAAGATTATGTCAAAAACTGATATTTAACAGAAAAAAGAAAACTTGCAAAAAAGAAAAAAAAAAAAAAAAGCACAAATGTGTTGATAGTGTCTGCTGTTCCTCCACAGTTCTATAACATTATCAAATAAAAAGTCAACTCTTGCAGCGTGACCAAGCTCCTGGAAAACAGAGCGAGTCTCACCAGGGGTAGGTAGCTTGTTTCACCATCAATCATCAAGGAATTATTTAAACACTATTTTGACACTGGTAGAATTATGAAAACCTGTCTATCGAAGTTTTTCTGACCTTTAAATTACACATAGATTTACTTCCACAGCTGATCTAACTGAACCTGAATTGTCAACAACCAAACATCTGTGGTGAGAGTTGCTCTGTGTTCCAGGTGTGACGTCCTGTTACTACGTCTGCCTTTAGAGACAATACAATTCATCTGAGAGTGTTTAGATACGAAGCATATAGTAATTTTGAAAATGTATGAGTACAACCAATAAACAAGACATTCTGTACAGCCCTATGAGTTGTCTTTATTCTGAATATATTATAAAATGGGTTATTATTAAGGAAGTTCATATGTTTGGCTTCTCATCAGCTTCTGCAGTAGTGGTGGCAATGGGGGTCAAGAAAGACAGTCCCATTATAAATGTATTCATTATTAATCTGAGCTTTATACTTAATTGATGACTAGAAGACAGATCAGCAGTATCTCAGTTGCATTTTAAATGGCATCACATCAATGGCAAAGCATTGTTTAGCACTGAATGGATTTGCTTCATATTATGTTAAAGACTGGGACTATTCGGTGTTCATGTTATTGGTCCCCGGTTGTACAACATTAGCCTTGTATTGAGTTCATAGATCAATAACTTGAAATTCCTGCATCTGCATCTATCAGGAGGTTTACTTGAAAACAGATGTCCTCATATTTCATCAGAGCAGCCCATTGCCTTGTGTACACTCACAACATATTAAAGGTTTTTTATGAGTTTACATTAGTATTGACATTAGTATTGTAAGTGCAGGAAGGAGTTGTGGGCTGTGTCCTAAATCACTCCCTATTAACTATATAGTGAAGTAAACATCATATTTTATAAATGCACCCATCAGGGATGATACAAAATGATGACTAAATCAGTAAACTACTGAGTTTATTATATATGGAGTAGTGAATGAGTGAAACTCAAACAGCTGTGGATTAAGATCCCACATTAAATTTACAGCCCAGTATAAAGAGTTATCCGTAAATAACACTGTTTATCATTTGTGAAATTGGTGTTTTGCATTTTTGGCACAGGTTAAAATACAACTTTGACCTCAAAGCAGACGGTCTTAATGAAGCAGATACAGTTAAGTTGGGAGCAGACTGACAATAAGAAGGATCAAACAAACAAAAGGCTGCCTGGCAAAACTAAAAAGCCAGCAGTTAAAGGAAGATCAGGTATTCAGGCAGGAAGCCACAGCTAAAGCACTAACAGAAGGTGGACAAACAGCAGAGGTAAACTGCCCACTGCATGTACACGGGGGGCTAATGAGGATATGAGAGGCACCTATGCAGGGAGGTGATACAATCAGGTGGTCTGCAGGAAACCAGAAACTTGACAATGCTGTCTGCTGGGCAGTTGAGCAAGGCAGCGTTGGAAATTGACAGGTGAGATGAGTACACAGAAGCACAAGCTATTACTGCATACACATCATGTCAGTCAGGGAAGAACAGAAGAAACACTTGTTATTCTGGCTTGAGAATGTCCATTTATTTTTCCAATGGTTTTCTCCACTGCTAACCCTGTAGCCACGCCAGATAAAAACACTAAATTTGCTTCTTTTGTTGTGTTGTGTAGTTATTTCTTCATAGAAACCAGATACAAACAGCATTCAGCTGAACTGGTTGATTTAACCATTTAACCATCATAATTTGCAGCCATTTTTCCCAGCATCTTGTGACACGTCAAGTCGGAGGCATTTATTCTGATTCGCATAAACACATCAGATGTCCGGCATGCTACATCTACACTATATGCACACATGCTATAAATGCAAACATTATAACCAATGACATAGCATAGTGTGCGCTTTGTACACGACAAATCAGCGTACTTTACTATTGTGTCCAAATAGAAAACGAAGCAAGACATTGCCCAATTTTCTCAACTCAAAAATCAAGCAAAGTTAGTCCACATATTGACATCTTGAAATAATCCTAATTCACTAATTTTTCAGCATGTACGTACCGCATACTCAGAAACATACACATTGACAATCAGTAAAGTGTAGGGACAAAAAAGCCCTGTCCCAGTGTTGCTAAATCAATAAAGGCTCAAGAAAAAAGGCCTCCTATTATAATGTTAACAAGGGAAGTCATTAAAGTTAAAGACAAAATACGACTCAGAAAAGATCTTGCAAGACGATGACATATAGAAGAAGGTACTGTATGGAGCAACAAGCACTGTGTCAGGTCTTTTGTAAATTGAAGGCCTGATTATGTTGACTATAACAGGAAATATTAATTTCAGAAACAGACCAACATTCATTTTTATTAAATCATACATATATGAGATATGAGTCATGCACTCTCTTGGCCAGAGAAAGGCCTCTACCCTAGACAACTATTTGAACATGTGCTGTCCTAATCTACATAAAGCAACCACTTCCACTTTAGGCACTTACTCTGATCAGGAAGATGATGTCTATTAAAGTCTATGAGGGTTAATTTCTCATGGTTGCCACTGGGACTAATCAGACACAGATGGGAGATGGGAATGGATTGGGTATCATGCTGACCTGTTTCTACTCACTGGGTGACAAAGACTCACACACACAAAAAAAAAGGAAATCCACATTAACCATAAAAAAAATTGTCTTCTGCTTACCTCGTGTCCTCTGACAAAACTTCAAGACAATTAAATCATTATTTAGCAACAGCATATGGAGAGAAATCTGCTATTTCTGTCAGACCCGCTCGTCCCCAGATAATACAGTTAATTATACTGATTTCAAAGTCACAATCAGGAAGAGAAAGTCTGGTTGTGAGGGAAGAATGCATGTTTCATGTCTCTCTTTGTGGCTGCCAGCTCTCTGTGGAAGAGCAGAGGAGGGAGAGTATGCATGACAGGCTTAAAATAGCATCAGTGGGATCCGCTATCTTCTCAAGATCAGGGAGTGGGGGCTGCATGTGGCTCCTAGAGCTGGCCTGAGCCCGCAATGACGAGACTGATAAAACAAATGGGTGGATGAAGGGTGTGGATGGAGGTGTAAGAGAGAGGTGATAGAGAGGTGATTAAGAGTACTGAAAGAGGGAAAGGTATTGAATTAGGATGAGAGGTGAGAAAAGGAAGGGAAATGAGGCTGAGGCAATAGGCAGATGGCGGGAGAGTTTAAAGGATGGAAAAGATAGATGGAAGTAGGTGGAGAGAAAGGAAGGAAGGAATAATGATTGAAGGGAGGAAAGGAAAAGGGACAAAATAAAAAGATAAGTGACAGAAATTACGGATAAGAAAAAGGCTGAGAGGGAGCAAACAGGACAGCTACAAGCAGGTGTAGAGACAGGTGGAGGAGTAAGGAGCAACAGAATGATGGCAATAGGAGAGAGGGGCAGAAGAGGAAATAAAAGATTAAGAGCTAGCAGGAAAAAAAACAGGAGGAACTGCAGAAAGCCTGTGTTGGCTGTCAGCATCCATCTCCAAGATAAGAGCTCCGGCTACATGATCTGTTTTCCAGCATTACAGATGAAAGCGAGCACTCCTGCACTGCAATCAGATCAGCCATGTGTATCGCCATTGTTGCCACTAGCTGGGATGATTTTCCCAGCAACACAGCTGAATGATGCACAATGCCAAGCATTGTGGAGCAAACAATGGTACAAGCCTTTGTGCACAAAAGGCTGATCCAGCTTCAGCTGTGTCCTGGAGCCACTATCGCATTGACAAGATTAGAAAGGGGACATTTAATGCATTATCTCTTTTTCTCTGTGAACTGAACCAAGGCAAATATTACTTGAGGTCCTGCTGTGCAGTGAAAGTCCCACAACAGATAGAGCAGGCTTGTTAATACGATATAGCAGACATGTCAGTGAAGGGCTAACAGCAGCAATTAGGTGTGATGATGTCTAAGGTCATTACACAGGAAGCTCGAGTTCAAGAGCTGCTGAGCTATTTATCCATCTTTTAGTATTGGATATAAGGTACAAGAACATGAAATCTTTGTACTGTACACCTGCTTGTTCATACAATTATCTAACCCTAACCAATCCTGTAGCAGCAGTGCAATGCATAAAATCATGCTGATACAGGTCAGGCACTTTGGTTAATGTTCACATCAAAGCAATGTGAGCAGCAGTTCTGCGAACGGAAACATCTTGTTGATGAGAGAGGTCAGAGGAGAATGGCCAGACTGGTTGGAGCTGACAGAAAAGCTACAGTAACCCAGATAACCACTCTTTACAATTGTGGTGGTCAGAAAAGCATCTCAGAATGCACAACACGCCAAACCTTCTGTCAGCCAAGAACAGAAATCTGAGGCTGCAGTGGGCACAGGCTCACCTAAACTGGACGGTTGAAGACTGGAAGATCGTAGGCTGCTCTGATGAATCTCAATTTCTGCAGAGGCACGCAGATGGTAGGGTTAGAATTTAGCATCAACAGCATGAATCCATGGACCCAACCTGCCTTGTGTCAACAGTCCATGCTGCTCCTGGAGGTGTAATGTAACTGTGTGGGGACTGTTTTCATGACACACTTTGGGCTTGTTAATACCAATCAATCATGGTTTAATGCCACAGTCTGTTTGAGTATTGTTGCTGACCATGTGCATCAATTCATGGCCACATCTTACCCATCTTCTAATGGTTACTTCCAGCATGATAATGCACCTTGTCAAAAAGCAAGTAGTCTCCAACTTGGTTCATGAATATGGCAAAGAGCTCAGTGAGCTTCAGTGGTGTCCCCACTCACATCCTCTGGGATGTGGCAGAACAGGAGACTGGCAGCATTAATGTGCAGCTGACAAATCTGCAGAAATGATGTGATGCAATCATGTCAACATGGAGCAGAGTCTAAAGAATGTTTCCAACATCTTGTAGAATCCATGCCACCAAGAACTGAGGCTGTTTTGAGAGAAAGGGGAGCCCCTACCTGGTAGCAAGGTATTGCTAATAAGTACTTGGTAAGGATATCAAGACCGTTTTGGGTTTTTTTGTTTGTTTGCTCGTTCTTGTTTTTAAACAATAAAACTGTTAATCCTTTAGACATTATTTCTGACTGCAAAAAAAGGAATAACTTATTGGTATTTAACTTGGTATTTGCAAGACTTTTGTGATTCTGGAGTTTGCGACCAGTGATGCCATAAAGTAATGTTTTGATGTAGGGGTCCTTGTTGTACATACCTTGTTGTGCAAGCTTGTGACATATTCTTTTTATATGCAGTGATGCACATATGTAGTATGAGACATTGATTTCACGCTACAGCAGCTGTAACACGCCAAGAGACATAATAATGTACCAGCAAAAGAAGGGTAATAAAAAGTCCACCAGATGATGTAGACAATGCAGGTTCTTAAATATTTTGAAAATCAGCTTTGGAAATAAATCAGGAAATCCACTCAACATCTCTGTTAGGTCTTAATTATACACACAGTGCATATTGATCAGAGACTCTGAATGTAAATAATATGTTTGTTTGCAAGAAAACTCCACAGGGAGCCTTTAATGTGCCTTTTATATTTATTTCAGGATTTAAGTTTATCATTATATGTTTCATTATCTCTGTTATTCCACATTGCCCCAACATTGAAGGCATTGTTATTGATTTGAAACATGATAAACAAATTCAACTAGAGAACAAATTTTTTGTATTTATTAAAGAACCAGTGTGTAGGATTTAGAAGGATGCATTGGCAGGAATTCACAATTATGTTTTCATTAGTGTATAATCGCCTGTAATGAAGAATCATTGTGTTTTTGTCAGCTTAGAATGAGTCATTTACATCTACACTGCATAAGGAGCGGGTCCTCTTCCATGGAGCCATGTTGCACTGCCACGTTGTTACAGTAGCCCAGAATGGACAAAACAAGCACTGGCTCTCGAGAGGGGCCTTTTGCATTTTTATGTTACCTGATGGCCACTGTAGGGAGTATTGTTGCTTTTTAGTTATTAATTTACCATTTAAAGACAGATTACAAAATAATAGAATGGTAGAATAATTATTGGCATATGTAATGATATCTTTTAAATTATTTTTTAGTTAAAGTTTTTAATGCATCATTTACATGCAAAGTTTCATAAACTAATTATTAATGTATTCTAATTAAATGCTGAAATAATCTGTAAAAAGGTGTAGGATAATGGGCTACTTTGAAAAACATTTTATAAACTTTGGAGATTCATTCATTTAAAGCATTGATTCAACCTTACATTGTGAGGTGGCTGATCTTTTGCATTGATTGAAATAATTTATCAGTGAATTGTCAGTATTTTTTAATGTTTCTCATTACTGCGTTTCAAGCAGTTAGGATCATTTATGACTTTACTGCCTGTGTACAGTGTGTTTTCACGAATGAAGGGAAGGCAATTTCCTGTCAGAGGAGTCACAACCCTAGTCCATTAGTCTGATGCAGTGAGATGTGTTAAATGTATCTGCAATGTTGGTGCTGTGTAAATGTTAGGTGAATTTTTTTTTTTTTTCCTCCTTGAATGCGGGGAGAAATTGGGGTGGTGGGGGGGGGGGTGTAATCATGAATTCAGTTAGATGAAAAACACATACTCAAAGTCAAACTTTAATGTAACTATAATTATATTAAGTGTATATGCATGCGTGTGTGCAGATGCAGGTGTATTTTCCATCATCTGACAATCTAATAAGCCACTGTGAGAGTGCACAGTCATTTCTTCAGTCACACTCCAAACTAGCATCTATTTCTATCTCATTCTCGACCTGGTATATTTTTAGATATATTCACTCATACTATTTGGCTTCCTCTGCTGTCAACAGCTTGTGTATCTTTGCTGCTGATGCCTGATCAACGAAGCCAATAAGCTCATGACAGCTCAATCAGGAAAACGTGTCAGGCCTTGGATATTGGACCGTATTGTTATTCCACAGAATGTGTTCCAGAAGCTTGTATTATCCCATCCCAAGACAGAACGCCAAATTTCACAAGTGCCAAAACAAAATTAAATTTAAAAAATAAATAAGCTGCAATTTCTGCAGTGCTGTTGGCAGTTTCCTGTAACTGCAGTAGACACATTTCTAATATCTCATTAGTTCAAACTATAAAAGGAAGACGTTGATATACTCAAACATGTATTCTATGTACATATATGCAAACACAGCCTGTATCAGCCTGTATACATACACTATGAAGGGAAGAGAGGGAATAGCCCTGTATGTGAGATATTAATATTGTTGTGATATTTAACATGTTAATTAAAGTGCCCTGTGGGAACAGAATCTAATATGCTTCATCAACTTGGTGCAAAATCACCTTTAAATCTCTGTGCATTCTTGTGTTTACACGTGTGTAACCGTTGCTGTGTATGTGCATTATTGTATGATACATTTGGTGTTAGTTTTCCATGTTGTGATAAGTCCCTCTTAGCTATGCTACAAGGCTGTGACTATTTGTGTAACACTGACGGATTAATAGGGGATGCTCATTAATACAAGCATTGTAATTAATTGTGCTATGCATGGCATGGCTGGAAAACAAATACAGCATCACACAGATAAGTATAGTCTTGTCCAGCATAATAAATCATGTTAGATCTGTACTCTCAAAGGTCCACATTTTTTCACCCCCATCTTCAGTCTGTGTGCTATGTCTTCCTTGCCCCCTCCAAATATGTCATTAATTTCACTTTATTTTCCAAAAATATTCTACTCAAAAATATTCAACTCCTGCTTTCCAGGGTATCCTGGATATATATGTTAAAACAAGACGGCAAGCAAAAAAAAAAAATGATGCAATCCAAAACATATCACATACCAATACTAGTCTGCACAATCTATCCAGGGAAATGTCCAGATTTGAGTTTGCATTCAAGAGTTTGAAGATTAATTGAATCTCCTGCAGATCTTTCAGGATGACAGACACTGGTGTCACCTGAACACAACATATTTGGCTCCATTGGTTCCCAGAAAATGTTGATCGCAACTCTTACTGGACTGGACTGTGGACTATAGGTGGACTTGGAAGGAGTGGGTAATGCAATGGAAGACTTCAACACTACTATCAAAATGGTTACTTTAATTCTGTGCACAAGTGTCAGTAACTGTTTTGATTTATTCTGAACAAAGTGAGAAAGAAAATAAGTATTTTCTAGTAATAGCTGTGAGAACCTTCAAACAGGATTGCTTTACATAGAATGCCAGAAACAGCTACCAGTTTTTAATGACCTTAGACATCGTCACACCTAAATATATAAAAGACCTGCTCGTATGAATTGACTCCACAGCTGATGGTTAAAGAGTTTCCAGTGTACTTATTTTTTGTGAAAGTCTGAATAGCATGGATTTTGGATAGGATAGGAAAAGTTTGTTAACTCTAAACCATAAAGCTGCTCTTTCCACACTCTCTGTTTGAGCCTGCTGACACAGCTGTCATTCTCACTTAGTAGTAAAGAACTATCATCTGCATACAGAGGATACAAGTACAATTACCTGTGCCATGCCATATCAACATGGTGAAAGACTGAAAAGGTCATTATTGAAATGAACTGGATGCACCTGAAGACTATTTTCAGTTCTAGCACTACATAGGCTACTAACTGGCAAAAACAAGATCTTTCAGAGAAAGGATGTAGAAAGCAGAGGCTGGTAAAAAATAAATAAATAATAGAGACTCATTACTCTCCAAAATATGAAGGTGTTGCTTGAAATCAAACATCGATATATGTGTTATTTTTAGAACCTCAGCAATAGCATGGGAACAGAAAGGTGCTCTGTAAACTGGGAACTCTGACCTGACAAGGGTGCTAGATGGATGGTCAGGTTGTCATCAAATCATTGCAAATCTTTTACTGGAAGCTATGGGATCAGTTTTTGGGAGCCAAATCCCCTGGCACCCAGGTCAGTATCTGTCAAGACAACTGATTCCACACATGGTGTTGGACAGACCAGTTGACTGACCAAACAACATTGCCACCATTACTATAGGTCAGCCATACTGTTAGCAGAGCAAATATGCATCTGTACTTTACAAATATTCATGTCTAATTTTTGTTGAAATTTGATTCCTGTGTTTAAAACACACTAATTGCATCAGAAAAAGATCGAACATTACTTGGTCTTGTACAATCACACTGTACAGTTTCCAGTTGTAGAAAAAGCACAAAAAACCTAAAAACAACTCAAAACAGATGACTTCCCCTTTCTGGACAGAGTGACAGCAACATCAAAGCCAATGATTATAGAGTGTGAAGGCCACCATTTATAGCAACAAAGAAGCAGTAGAGAGAGTAAGAAAACAGCGATCTGGAAACAGTCTGTCCTTCATGTAAATACCTGTTAAGTGCTGCCACCACTGACTTAAATGGTGAGGACTGAAGCCTGCAAACTTGACAGTTCAGTTGTTATAGTGTATGAAGCCTGAAAGTTGAGTGGGGCTCCGTGGAGAGCACGAGGTTGGCAAGGTGAACGCTGTTGAGATTAAGAGGCGCTCAACTCCCAAAGCATCAAACCAGGGTCAGCAGTTCAGGGCAGACAGGTGTGAGCAGACAAATGAGTTACTTTTTCATGTGTAGAGCTCATTAGTCAAGCTGGTTCCCTGAACCTGTAACACAGCGGTATGAAATCTAAAATTAATGTCAGCTCAAATCCGTACATATTGTATGCACAGCATGAGCGCGCTTTTACTACATTATGATTTCAATCCAAGCATCATGATTTTTAAGGACTGAAGGGAACCATGATATTGATATTGAAATAGTTACATCGGCAGCACTGAAAGGTGTCACACCCTCCTGTGATAATTTACCATGATTGCAGCATATTTGTGCCACAGCAGGATGTGTGTTATCGTATAATGTCTGTAGGTGGTGTTCGGCTTACACACAGTTTTTCACAAGTAAGCTTTCGCAGGTTACTTGAGATATGAGGGGAGGTGAGATAAGGGGAAGGAGAAATGGCTACCTCTCCTTCCATCGATGCTTAGGGCTTGATAGCAGCAGTTAACCAGTTAACCAAATAAAAAACTAAAGCCATTAAATTGTATGCAAAAAACTTTATTGCTGTGATTGGTGTGTGGTCCCTCCAGACTGTGATTGACTGCTTGCTTAGCCCTTAATACCGTATGCTATAGTCATCGTTAGGCTCGTTCCCATTGGCAATTAGATTGTGTCTTCAGTCATTGATAATCAAACACTTTTTTTTTTTTTTTTTTTTTTTTTTTTTCAAATCAGCGATCACCATTAATTAAAAACACAAGTGGCTCTGCTCCTTAATCTAAAATCAATCCACTTATGCTCCCTTTTCCATCTGCCAATCCTGGCACGCTGTATAATCTGACAGAACCCTGCAGGTCAAGGAGCCATGTGCGTCTCCAGCTCTTCTCTGCTACCTCTACACTCAAATCTATTTCTGCTGCACTCACATCTCAAGATGAAGCTGAAATTTACAAGTAAATGCCTCTAATTATTGACAGTTGTCTTATTTATTGTTATCATTATTCATCGATTGTTCAATTCAGTTGTCACTGACAAACACACAAACACACAGAGGACCGGGAGGAAGAATGGAGCTGGGGCTGCAGACAAATGTATTATTTTATGATCACTACATTGTCTGATAAAATGAACAAAAATACAGGTCAATGAAGGCAGCTTTGCTGTGAGACTGGTAATACTGACATTTGAAATTATATAATTGCAACATTAGAAATGCGAGTGGTTATTTATCAGTTTTTGAGGCTTCTGGGGGAGCCCAGGTCTGTCTGAGTTTGAGTGTGTCTGGTTCCTCCTGATTCACATCACTTGTGGACCACAGCTACAATCAGCGTGTTTCATTTAAAAATCACATTAGAGGGGAAAAGGGGCAATGAACAAAGCTCGCAAGTGAAAGCTAAAATGAAATATAAATCCAAGTTTCAGAAAAAAAATAAAATAAAAGTGGCTGTTGTGGCTGTTCTTTCAAAAAAGAAGAAGGCCACAAAGATAACCCAGGACTCTAATATGCATCAGCCCATTAAACCAATTAAACCTCCATTCTTCCCTCCTACCACCACATGCCCTCCCTGGTCATCAAAACTGTTTTAAGGCAGAGATTAGGATTATATTCCAGAGCAGTCCCTGTATGATATGAAATACGGTGAGACAATTCACAAGCTGCTTTGGGTCTCCTCTCTGCATTCACATAAAGTAGTAATGTGGGAGCTATTTAGCGACACCTGGTGATTATTGCCTGCTTAACGCAGCAACCCTGCAGGAGCGCTGCAACCACAATGCATTAGAAACATCCCGTCTCAAATGGATGCCGATGAACTAGTCCATGCACTTGTTACCTCTAAACTGCAATACTGTAATTAACTACTGTAATGTTGCAGCACAAGTACTGACAGGAACTAGAAAAATTGATCAAATCGATCAAAATCGATCTTCAGCTTCAGCTCCCAGGCTCCTCTCCTGTGGAACCAGCTCCCACTTTGGGTTCAGGAGGCAGGCACCCTCTCTACATTTAAGATTAGGATTAAAACTTTACCCTTTGATAAAGCTTATAGTTAGGGCTGGTTTAGGTGAGCCCTAAAATATTTTGGTTATGCTGCTACAGGGCTGGGGGAACTCCCATTGAAAGTCAACGTTAGCCCAGTGAATGGAAGAGAAAGTCTTGCAGTGTTCCAGGCCTCTATAATGATCTTGTATATACAGTGGCTGGAGGCTACAGAATGACCATAATCATCATGGCAAAGCAGATGATTTTTTATTCATTTTAAAGGCAAGTCTGCCTTTATTATTCTATAAGGTTCTTTAAACCTGGAATAAATGTGTAGATTATTTACATCGCTTGTATCAGTTTGCATACAGTACTCAATGTGTGCCATTTCATGTTGCACAATTATTGGCACTCCAGTGTTTCTTGATATGGACAGGAGATCAAGGACAGAGTGCTGTGACAGGATTACTTGGAGATGGCAGCTAAATCCTTTAAGCACCAAAAAGGTATTAGCAGGCAACAAAGAAATAGCAGAACAGCAAAAAGGGCATTTTCAGCACAATAATCTAACTGTAAAATGCCCCATGAAATCACAGGGCCACCCAGAACCAGAGTACCTGGAACTGAAATGGAAAAAGTTTGATTTGGTTGGAAAGAAAAGTGTGTTGAGAGTGGTTGGAAAATTTAAACTGTTTTGTACTGTTTGACAGAAATGAAATAAAAAAAGACTGTTTCAATGTTTTCTGTCTTTTGGTAATGTCAGATAATGACTCAGAGTTTTTTAGGCATTAAAAATGCCATTATGTTTCAATTTGAAAACAGATAAGACTGGACTGCTGCAAAACCACATTGTACAGTCCTCAGAGTCAGTAATTACACAGACGAAGCCAGCAGGAAAAAAAGGAACCTTTTTATTCTAGCAAAGTAACCAAGTGCCTCCAACATGTGATGCTTTCTTGCTGCCACTGGGTAACAAATCGGACATAATAGCTCTAACTATTAGGCTACTGTGGCAGAGCTCTTGCTTTCATCCATCCAATTTAATTGGCTCAGTCATTACAGGAATGAGACGTACTAGAGGTTAGATGCATCCAGCCAATCACATTTAATGTATTCAGTGATTAGGTCCGTACCCTAAAGAGACAGGAACGGATGGGACAGGCATTTCTGTTGACAGGGATTCATTTTTACAGGAGAAATATTCTAACAAGGCCCAACCCCATGATCTCCATATGAATGCCTGGGCCACAGCCGTGCCCCCATCGTCACGGCTCTGACTCCATCCCAAGTCATCACAGAGGAAGTCCTAATGTTTCTGCTTCAGCAAACCTACTCCTTTCAAGTATTGTTAGAGACTAATGCTTCATGCCACACAGAGAATACCCTCCTCTTATACAGCTCTCTATAAATAGCATTCTATTTAACCTATCCATGATTTAATAGATTTATTTTAGATAGATCTGCTTCCAACCAGCTGAATAACAACAAAGGGAATGAAAGTTAGAGCACAAACACACTCAAAGTAAATGGATACTGCATGTAATGAATTCTGGAGCCGTGTCACCAGTCAAATTTAGCCCACACCTCCGTCAAGGTAAAATATAAGAGTGAGGGTAAATCTGAAGTCAGAATGTAAAATTTCTACATTCTAAAAAGAAAATTTGGGTTTGTTTTTGGGAACACAGTAGTATCAGCACAACAAAATGTAAGAAAGCAAGAAACAAAACATAAAGCAGTCAGAGAATTAGCCAACAGTTAAACCACTAGATTTAGTGTGAAAGTAAAAGCGCACAAAATTTCCCCAATAATATCGAACTGCACAGTAAAACTGTGCACTACAGTATGGTAAAGTATGATGGGGTAAACTAGAAAGTTGGTTGGTAAACGGTGCTCGATAGTTTAAAAAATAAAGAAAGAAAGAAAGGCCACCAAGGATGAGTGCTGGGCTTTGGGAGCTTTTGGTGTAGAGGCAGAAATAAGAATCGCAGGTTATGTGATGCCCACTGGCCCCTTAAAAGACACTTTCCAACAAAACCACCTAAAAAATATTAGTCTCAAAAGACTTTTGGTATGATTAGGGCTGCCACGATTAGTCGCACTAAGCAACGATATTGACACTAAAAATGCATCGACATTAATACTTTAAGTTGACGCATCGTTTCCCATACATTGATTTATTTGTGGCAGCCAGTCACTAGATAAACATTAAAAGCCACATGTTTATTTTTACTATCAAAAGCTAAAAAAGCTGTCAGATTGGCAGATTGTTGTAAACTGTGAAACTGGCTGTGACAAACCAAACCATTTAAAAATGATACTTCTAAAATCCAATTCTTTAGTAATGATAGAGAACTAGTAATAGTTTGAGCTCTATCAATAAGGGCATGGATAAGATAAGGATAAAATCCTGATGATACCATCCCTACAGCTGTTTCGTGGCTGACTTAGGGAGGATCAACAAATCACAGTTCAAATCCCTTCACTACAAGTCTTGTTTAACCACTGTTATTTTGGGATTGTTATTTTTATATATATATATATATATATATATATATATATATATATATATTTTATGTAACACACTGCAATCAGTCACAAAATGTGAAGGATTACTTCATTTTTTAAGTGCTGTCTATTCATTATTAGGGAGAGCTTTTTAATATCTTTTGTCCTTGTATCTGCTAAATACTCTCATAAATTCATAAAGTCATCTGCTGCTGCCTTAGAATTCCATTGAATAAGTGTTTGAGAGAATCTGGGCTTATTGTATGTTGACTGACTGTGCCAGTGTGTTTAGATTTTCTAGAGGAAAATGAATTGTTTATATTAATCAACTAATCAGTAAAATAGTTGATAGATTAATCAATAAAAAAATAGTCATTAATGGCAGCCCTAGGCATGATCCCTATTAGGTGCCATCAAAATTAAAAAGTCAGCCAAAACTGAAAATAAGACCCAAGTCTTAATAAACAGAATTATCCTCTAAATACAGCCTTTATCTCTTAGTACTCTAAACCTAAATAACAGCAGTATATTACTTGTTGGCAGGAAGAACATTGTCACATTTTTCACTGTAGCTCATGTAATATTGAAACTTTAATATGCTTCTTGCCTCTGATGTAACATTTGTTTGGTGTGGCTTACTTCGAAACAACATATCAGACCATTTTAGAGGTAGAAGCCAAGACATTCATGAATGAGAATGCTGAGCCAATTGTTTCTGTAATAATGGCTTTCAGTTTTACCAAAGATTTCACATTTCAGGTTCTCATATATCCCCCGTACCTGCCAAGGGAAAGTAGAACATATTTTTGCTTTGTTGTACAGAAAATGGAACAAAAAAGATGAACAGTGGAGAGTATGGTGTTTGGCAGTGGGTGACAAATACATTATTGCTTTGCGCACAGCAGCAAACAATCCAAGTGCTGCTTTGGAGAGTGAGCTGTCACCGTCCCTGCACCCAGACAGCATCACACCATAAATATCAATAAAAGAGAGAAAGCGAGATGTCCTCAGGGAGACTGCAGCGAGGTACATGAATTAAAAATGTCACCAATAAGTTTGAGGAAAGGGGAGTAGGTCTACAGCATGGTTCTCAATTCATTTCTGCACAAAACAAATTTTACCTTGAGGGAAATAATATCCAATGATGGTAGACTGTGGACAGACTGTCAGCTGTAATGGGAAAAACTAGACAACCATCTATCAAGAGCACATTCAAAAAAAAAAATGAAAATGATGAAAAAATACATTGATGTCACAACAATAGAGCCCTCCTATACTACCATTATAGAGAGGAATTCCGTTACTTACAATGCTAGTTGCATTACATTCCATATGTTAGGGTCACAGCTCATGATAATTTGTTGCTCCCAAACACCACAATATTCAACTTACAATTATGTCAAATTGAAAAAATATCTAATCTTCACACGAGAAAAATCAAGAATCATTTCACTTTGACTTGACTTGAGAGACAGTTTCAATAGATTTTTTGTACACATCAACTAATTGACTTAACGGCCAATCTTTTCATCACTACAAGAAGTATATAATACTGAAGCCTGATGTGGCTGAAAGGTCTGCAATAATATACAAAGTCAACATTGAATTAAGATGGATATATGTCAAATACGTCTAAATATGAGGAGTCGTGCAAAATGGATGGATGCTAGATTCATGGCAAAGTAGAGATTAGAGACAGCATCTGTTTGTTGCTGTTCATTGTTGTATTAATTGAATTATAAATACTGCTTAAATACAGTTGAGAAAAAAATGTTTGTAATTTCTTACAATTTTATATAGGGCCGTGATATAAATAAGAGATGTGTGATAAGTACAGAGCAAAATTCCTGCAATATCTCAAAGACACACATAGAAAAATATTATAAGATCACATACTGTCCATCTCAAGAGAGGGCTTCTGAAAAGTAATTTTAATAGGTTAAAGAAGGTTTTGTCATTCCACAGACAATTTTTCAAATGCCAGCGATGCCTATTCCTCTTGGATAGATGAGCCTTCTAATCAAAGTTTGAACAAATCCAGAACTGAGCTTCTGAGTCCTAGGACCCGAAAAGAAAGTAGTTCCTCCAGAAGTACTTTCTCTCCTTATTCAAAGGCCATTAAATGAACTTTTAAAAATCACTGGCATATCTTATCAGACACCGAGCTCTCACCTACCTTTCATGATCCCCCCCTCTTTTTATTTTTTAAATGGGACCAGAACCTGAGGGATCATTTAGTTCATGCAAATTTCTCTCATAGTAGTCCCAACACTTTTCCTGTTCAAACACTTCTCGCTCCCCTCCCCAATGGTAATTATCTATGTGGCAATTGTGCACAGTGCTACAACATCTCAAAAATGCATTAATTTAACCATCAACATAAAATAAACTATGTTTATTATAATAATCATCATATGTGCATCCACACATGTGGTTTATAGTACTTAAAACATTGCCCATGTGCCTCGTGCCATGTAGGCAAAACTACCAGAAAACTTAAACTGCACTTCAGTGAACATAAAAGTGCCATTAGACATAATGACTGCAACTATCCTGTTATAGCACATTACAATGATGTGAAGCATGAAATTTCTACTTTAAAATTTAATGGATATGAGTAAGTTTCTCTTCCACCTCGGGGAGGGGACCCTGACGTGCTTTTAAAAACCACCAGGCCTTAATGAGGAACTTTCTCCTAGAGTGATGTTATGATAAATGGGTGGCCATCAGGGGCTCCTTATGATTTGCTCTCGTTCATTGTTTGCCTCCCTTTTTTCAGTTGTTATAGGTGAGTTTTGAGTAGTTATGGCTCAGCTAGCCTACATGTGGATCTCTTCCCTCATTATTCCATTTCTATGAGCTCCACAGATTTGTGGTGTTTTTAGGTGACATGAAATGTCTGGTTCATATTAGGGATGTTCCTAATTTCCCTGTTGATTAAAAACTAATCTAAAAGTAAGACAACAATCAGAAAACAGTCAGAACTGAGCACAAGTTAATCAGGTCTGCGGGTAAACAATGTCATATTGATTTGCAGAGTGTTGCAAATGTTGGCTGGGTTTGCACCAGTAGCTTTCTTTCCTTGCAGGTTAATGTCCACATGCCTGCCCTGACTGTGGCTACGCACCACTTCTTTCCAGCAGTTATATACCAGTTTATGAACCAGCTAACATACAACCTTATTTTCATTTTCCTGATGAAATTACTGCCAAACCATGCTGGTTTTACTGGATGTCATCTGTCCTAATTTCCACCTTGCTTGTTTACAACAACCAGACATAAGTGTCGGGACAGGGGGGCTGTTGTCCAGTAATGGGCGGCTGCGCAACATCGTAGATCCAACTGTTAACTGGCATTGTACATTGATAAAATATCAATAATTAGTTTAACCAACTAGCATTTCTGGTGCCAACTATGTAGCAAGGGTAGCAACATACAGTCGTTTAACACAGAGCCTAGTTGATATGTCATCGTTTTAAAGGACATGTTTTTCTTCTTTAAAGAGATATATCTTGTAGAAATATTTATCTTATTAAAAATTAATCTGATAATTATCTATATTATGGTTCTTATTTTGACAGGTTTTTCTATAATATTGTCCATCCCATTTATATCAATAAGGATCAGCTAAAGAGTGTGTATGTGATGCTCTTTGTGTGGTGCTGTTTTGATTTTGTCTGATGAAGGTGAGGGTGAAACAAAATTTTATAATCATACTTTATATTATATCTACAAGTAATATAACTTGTATCATAGCTCATAGTTAGTGCTCATACAGAACTCCAATTCAGATGCTGTTCCAATTTTATAGTTTATGTCTTTGGAAGAATTTTAATGAGAATGCAACCTCTAACTCCACAGCCTGTGGTCAGGCATATGTAGTAATATATCATCCTTACATTCATTGACTCAGGCTTTAATTAATAGCATGCTTGCAGTGTTTTTCCACATCTCTAATGGGTAAAAATGTTTCTATACTCATACTAAAGTCTACTGAGGCATAAGAAGCGTTTGAACTCGAAGGCCTTATCAATTAGCTGTGTTATTTCCTCCGGGGCTCGAAATAAAGAGGCATTATGAGCCACACCTGGCAAGACAGATGTCTGGATGAAGGCGATCTGGAAGCCTTTCGTCCCCTTCTGGTGACTCCACCTCTGAGACGTACTCATAACTGAGACAGAGCAGCAGGTCGACGGGTGATTTGCAAGATGCTATATATACACACCGTATGACTAAGACGCAGGGAAGCTAAATTTTAACCTGTTGTGTTGATGAGCTGAAGACCGAAGAATTCTCTCTTTGGTGTGTCCTGTTGTACAACTCCCAGTGCTATTGTTGAAAAGAATTGCTCAAAAAAAGAAATAAATAAATAAAATAAAATAAAATAAAAAATAGACTATCAAGTTGGCTGATTGTATGTTTGGAGATGTCTTGGGTGGAGATGTGAAAGCAGTTCTTGGCTTGGTTCTTGTTGAATTTTTTTTCCTGCATGTGCAGTACCTTTGTTTCATTTTCCTGTTCTTGAGTTTGGCATCTGGTACACAAGCCTAAAATGTAGCTATTAGATATTACAAATAAAACTGCCAAAACACAGCAGGCCTATGTAATATTCTGTCCTCTAACTTATCTCTCCTCATTTTCTCAGTAGCTGCTCATTTATTAGCGACCCACAGAAGGAAAGTTAGCCAGACCTCCTGATCTTTGCACCATCACAGTGATGAACACCCGGGCTTTTTCCTCCCTCTGTTTCTTTTTAAAGATTCCTCCTCTGATTAACAAGTCATTTATTAAGCTCAGTGTTATCTCCCACTGGGAAAGCAGATGAAACACCTCCTGACCTGCTGCTCATTTTGGCTCGATGGGCTCCACTCCTAAAAAGACCCTGGAATGCAGAGTCATAAAAAAGATGGTGCTCATGGCTAGATGGCCACTGATTAGACTCTGCTGTTTCCCACATAGTGAGACTTGGAGGAGCACCTGTCTGACCAGAGAGCCTATGGACAGAGACTGCAAACAGCACGGCGGCTGAAAGTGAGCAATGCTTAAGATGAAAAATATCTAGAACTCTTTGTTGCAGTAAGCAAAAACAAGTGGGACCAGTGTTTTCCTCTAACAGACGTGTGTTTCGGCTGTCTGGTAGCTCAATCATTTTTTGCTTCAACTTAATGTATTGTAAATCTTCCCCTATTTGTATCAAGGGTATAATAGGTCATTTTTGACCACTACTGCCCTCCATATTGAGATATAGCATGAGAGATTTTGTGTGTTTGGTTGTTTAGACGTAGTGGATTGTAACCTTGAAGAAGCTATTTCAAATGCTGCACACAATGGTTATTGCAAGTGGTAAACATTTCAATCTAAAGTTCAACTGTTTATATTTATTTTTGCAAACTGCGTTTTGCAAAATTTTGTGAATACTTGGAAATATACTGACTTTATTTTTAAGTATTATAAACCCAGTTTTAGTCTTGGGTATTTGGTCATCAACAGTACACATAAAATAAATGTAAACACCTTGCTAAGTGCTGCTAACCACATTCAGTTAGATATCTCATTTGGACTGCTACCGGTGAGTAGCAGTCACAGTCCCACTTCTGCTGATGTGTAGTTTCTGGCACCAAGGTGTGTAATTATCTATTTTAGCTGCCCCAGATAGGCGAATCAAGACAGCACCAGCCATCTGGCTGTGTGAGGACTCAAGTCTCTGCTGGCAGAAACGCAAATGTGTTTTCACTCTCCCTGTTCAAACACCCACCATAAAAACCTCAGCTGTTCTTGTTTTACAGACTGTGTATTTGTCACGGTCACTTGGACGCTGTCAGAGTGATTTGGTGTTCTCCTTTATTCCACCTGCCAGTCAAATGGCCAACCTGGCTTGTTTTACTCCTGGCCTGACATGCATTTACAGAGCAACACTGTAATTTTAAGATAAAAGGTAACTTGCTCAAAGTGGAGGGCCTTTGTTAAACATGGAATTTAAATGCATGAACCATGTGGTATGTTCTGTAAAAGTGTTATTCTACTCCTACTCTAGTCTTCACAATCATGTGTATCAGAGCACATAGAATTAAGTTCATCCATGTGAAACTTAAAAACAAAAGCATGCAACCTTACTGAACTCATTCTTGAGTTCATACAATAATCCACTCAACTGACATTTAATGCATTTTTCTAGGTTCCTTTGAGCATGGCTATGGGAGCAAATTAATAACCTTAAACATGACCTTAAGTGACCTTGTAACAAAGCCCACTGCATAGCACTTGTACATGTATGAAATACATCACCCTCACCAAATAAAGCAGTTTTGTAGTATGTGATGGAAAAAAAAGACTCAATCTTAGGGACAAACACGTAGGTCATAGCTATCTTTAGTTGAGACTGAAGGCCTATTGCAGTTGTTATCTATGAGAAACAGGGCCAGATGGGGCCTAACCTTGGCTCGATCCCCACTGGGCATTCATCTTAGCTCTCATTAGTTGCTTTTAGAAGCTTGCTAGGCTAGTTATATCTCTCTGCACAGGCACCTCCTCCTCTCACACCTTGGCTCACAGTACAGCACGGGTCGTGTTCGGAATAAGAAATCCCAACAGTTTTGGAACTGATGATATTCACTGATTAAACAGAATGCTAATGGATGTGATTGACATTTATTACACTGCTTAAATGAAATGTAAATGTATTATATATCATTTAATTGTTGAAGTGAAACAAAAATACTGAGTGACTAGTTTATAGTGTTACACACTTGTATACAATGTAATCCAATCCAATACACAACCTCAGACAAGAACAATGACACAATGATTCTGCAAAACCTTGCATTACATTTTATGATGTTTATGAAATTCTCACGTTCTGAAATATCTGCACATGGAGTTTGGAACCAATGTAAATAAAGTACAGTTATACATTTTACACATACAATTTGACAAACTACATGCCAATTCACCAACCTGACTTCATTAACCTTTGCTATATACAGGCCACACTACTTTCTGCACTGGCACTGAACCTTGGTATTGGACATAAATTATGACGTGTGGAATTGTCCATTATGAATGTAATTCTGAGGTACACTGGGCAGCAACACAACAGCCCTGCTATAAATCCTCAAAAGCTCATATAGTTCAGTTTTTGCTGACACCATGTCAGTGAGGTGTTGATTCAACTGCCTGGAAATTTTTGTAATTTTGTCAAAAGACAGTGGTCTGTAGGGACCAATGTACTGATCTTTTTTTTTTTTTAAATACAAGAAATTGAGCTTCTCTCTGACACACCTACATAATGGATACTGGATCTGCAAGTATTTTTGCCACCACAATGTGCAATCTGAAAAACTGCAATGACAAAAAAAGCTCCTGTGTTGGAAGCCATAGATTCTCACTCACAGCACAAACTATGAAGTGATAAGACATGAGCACTGTTTCACTTTGTTTGTGGGTAAGTGGACACAAAACTGAAATCAATCAAGAAATCAGACACAAAGTCTAAACAGTCATTTTAGGGGCAGATCATGGCTATGACAGTGCTGAGTTGCAAACTTTATAATAGCAATAATAATAATCTGGAAATCTGGACAAAAAAACGTTTTTCTTCCTGCACATTTCTACAAGGAGCATGATGGGAAATAATCCCAAAGGAATCTAGTCTTGCAAATAGTGACCCTGCAAGATTCCCAGTCTTTACAAAATATTACAGTGAGACAAAAAAACTTAGACTCATGACACATTGTCTTTAGATGTGAGAGGGTGTCAAAGTCTCCTTGTGTATGGTAGGCACGAGTTAAAAGTATTTCATTCATATCAAGTACATTTTGCCATGTAGCGCAAAAAGATACTAGTTCATGTTTTCCACATGATATTTTAGATTCAGTGTGGATTTTGCACTCAGTCAGAATCACTTGGCTGACTCCAAAAAAGCACTGATTGTTTTAATTAGGCCACAGCCACCAGCTGCAGCAGTATTGATCGTCATTTCTTCAGATGATGATGGATTATAGATCTGATAGATTTTAGCCCTCAGACAGGCAAGACATGACAAGGTATTCTGTTAACATAGTGAAATCCATACTAACATTCAATTGGGGACCTCCCTCGCTCTCTGACTCCTTCAATCCATCACCCTCCTCTCTCTCTCTGTTACTTGCTCGTTCCTCATCCTTCCTTCATCTTCCCTTCCATTTACTTTCCCTCTTCCTTCCTTTCTCATTCCTTACCTATATTTTCACTGCCCATGAAAGCAGAGGCTTGGTTACAGTGATACTCGCAGCAAAAAAAACAATATACACCAATTTGAAAGATCTCACCTATATTTCTCAACATGACAGTGCATTGAAAGGAGCAAGGAAAATGACCATGTTTTCTGGTTCAGCTGTGTACATTATGTACATGTGCGTGGAGATAATTACAATTTCCTTGGTATGGTGAGGAGAAGCAGAATGCAGAAAATGTCCTGCTGAAAGAAATATGCAGAACAACATGTGTGCGACAGGTAGGTGGAAGGAAAAAAAAGACCGGTTGTCATTTCATCCCTCCAGGATTTAGATGAGAGCAACACAATGCCTCGTTCATAGCGGTGCTGCAAGAAGGAGAAACCAGTAATTTTCTGTCATTCTGAACACAGCTGGATTGGTCACTGATCCATAAACTGGAATAAATGGTAAAATGAGTCAGGGAATATATCTTATTTGGATAATTAATATTGTACAGTGTATTTTCCAGAAATAAAATGGTGAATGATTAAGTAGGTGTGTGTTTGTTCTACTGTGTGTACAAGCGTTTAATGTCTTTGAACCATACAGAATGTGTCATTGTATATCGTCTTTGCAGTAAAAATGAAAATTGCATATTTCAGTCTAATCTAATTTAAAGACTACAAGGACTACAAAAAGGGAAATATAACCACTACTTTATAACTGTCTGAACGATTTTTTACATATTGTCTACTGACTACAGAAGTTAAATGTAGCACAATGTTCTTTGACAGCCAATACTGAGCAAATTGCAACATATTAAAAATAGATCCCATATATTCTATGACATTTAAACAGCGACTTCCACTCAAGGAACCTTTCAGCATTGTTACAGGCTGACCCAAAGGTGAGCAATTCTGAAACCACTGTAATGTTTGTCTCCTGTTTGACTATTGAATGAGGCTGTGCTTGGCATAAATCAGAATTGCTGTGTGTAAATTCACTTTTTTTGCCTCAGTGGTAGGGCCAGACCAGAGACGACAAGGTCGATGACAACACTTTTACAACCTTTTACTGTAAAACACCGCAACAGAACTCTTCATACAATCTTATATGTTTCTGGACAAAAGTGAAAGAAGAGATTGAAGGAGACAACTTATCAACAGTAATCCAGGTGATTGCTGCCTGTACAGTGTGAATATCAACTGCTAGTACCCAAAGCAGCATAGCTTTCAATGATGCGGCTTTGCCAAAACAATGTAAACCAAAGAAAGACTTTCACTGGATTTGTTGTACAGCGGAGGATAAAGCTTAAAATGATGTGGCTCAATCTAAACTGTCTTTTTCTTTTTTTGAAGGTAGGGTTCAGTACAACACAGATCACACTTTATTTGATTAATTTTGCAGCTGGGACAGTTTACTGTACTTATACTTGACAGTTAGCTCTCAAATCCTGTCCTTTTCAGCAGTGTTTTATCCAAATGTAAACTTGAAGATACTGATGCACAAATAACCTCCCCACTTTTTGTGAGAGTGAAAATAGGTGTTAGATTTAGAAACTGTAAGAAAAGTAGATGCCAAACTCTAATGAAGGGTTTTGTTTATTTGTTTGAGAAATGTTTTGTGTTGCACAGTACTTCCAGGAGAAAAATTATGTATGATTTTCATACTAACACACACACACACACACACACACACACACACACACGCTGAAATACATACTCAAAAAGGTAGCATTGGCAGGACCTCAAACCGCAGCATTACCAATGATCCCTCTCTTCAACCTCCTGACCAATTTGAACTTCCACAAAACCATGTTGATTTACATAATTACAGGATCTCATCTAACCTTTTGAAAATGGTGTGTCATGACACTGTCAGGAAATGATTTCAATCTGAAAGAACAACAACAAGGGGAAGGCAAAAATAATAGCGAATGATACAAACCCTTTTTAACTAAAACAGCTGCCTGTACCAATTTCTGGTGGATTAAAAAAAACTGATTATTGGTGAATTAAGGACAGGGACCACATGATGATGACTTCTTACCATAAAGGATGTCACAGATTGGCACTTTTAAGAGAAATGTGTACTGCTCTCTCCAGAAACACTAAAAAGTGGTTGTTCAAACAAGCTGCTCACATTTTCCTGACAAGTGACTTGTTGAGGTTGTGCCAAGAGTGACAGTACGAAATGGTCCTAAAATTTAGTTTCTTTTAACAATGAAGACCATTTGTCCAAAAGTTTAAGTTGCCAAAACTCAACCAGACCAGCCCAGATATAATTTGGGAGGTGCTGACAAATGATACTGACAAATCTTGCCATTTAGATGAAAGCAATTTCTAGAGAGACAAAAAAAAAGTTGTGTTTGTGATGTGATTTCACATTTGAGAAGAGAAAGATTTTGCAAGGTTGTTGATAGGTCACTCATTTTGTAGTTTCTATGCATATTTACTACTTTTCAACAAAACAAGAGACTGTCCTATCGAGACCACAGGGTCCATTGTTTTAGTCAGCACACAATAACAATATATATTCATGTTTGAATAACAAAGCCCACTAACAGCCACAAATTATTATTGTTGTCCTTGAGGAAAAAAGGAGGAAAGAGTGTGACATTGTTATAGAGCCACAGCAGGACGTTGTGGTAGATGAACAGGTCAACACGTATTATACAGTAAACCCTCTGCTAGCCTCATATGCTTATGGAACAAGTGTGAAACTGATGTGAGCAGCCAGCGGAAAAGGTGTAGAGGGCGAATGACATGACAGAATTGGTTGAGGTTGTAAACAAGCTCCAATGGAGCATTCTGAGTGAAAATGGTTGAAGCAAGTTTTTTTTTTTTATCCCCTCCCTCCGGTCCAGATGGAAGGTTTGTGAGACAGGAATAACAAACCTAACTGTGGATGAATTTAATTTAATGCTAAAGAGATCAAATCAACCATTTTTAGCTTTTCTTTGAAAATATAACTGTTTAATTGTTCAATTGTTTAGAACTCAGTAAATGACCAAAATACTTCTCCAATCATCTGTTAGCATTAGCAACATTAATCATGTCGACCATTGAGGTAGACTGATAATGTCACCTTCCATGCCATCATTTCTTTCCTCCTTATTATTCTTTTAATCTGCCATTTTATTAATTTTACATTATCCCCTATGTTGTTAAAGGTTTAATGTCTTATGTAAGGCACCTTTAATTACCTGCCAGACAAAAAGTTGCCCTCTTTTGATTCCCATGCAAATACTTCTGGCAGCATATGATGTGTTCACCACAGCTTTGTCAGTGTTGTTGGAGGGTAGAAGGCATTTTCCATTCAAAGAACTTCTCAGTTTTATTTGATTTGGGGCTGAGATCATCTGGAGACCTCAGCAAGCCACACAAAGCTGTGCACCGAGTGTACTTGAGTGTGAAACTTAAGACAACTGTCTGAAGGAGACAACTGTCACTTCTGTTGATTTTAGTTAAATCTAGTGGTTATCCCTGTGATTAGGCAGCGCACTGTTAGCAAGTCACTGAGTCCCTAAGGTTTCTGCTACTAATGACTCTGGTTCAAAAGGAGTAACACTTTTAAGTCCCCTTTGATTAGTCTGGTTAGATGTGACTCAGAGCTAGAAAACACTTTGGAAATAGAGTGAAAGTGCAATGGCGTTGTGACCTGGATTGTAATGTCCTTTCAGTTTGGCCTGAAAAAACTGTCTGCAAAGATTCTTCAAAGTCATCCCGGATTGCATGAGAGATATACGGTCATCCCAGCATGAATAAGCAGTTTGTCTCTTGTGGAGATACGGATCACGCTATTTTCTCATACTCTCTTCAGCATTGTTTTTGAAACTACACACCCTTAGCTTCACATTTTGATCAGTCTGAATCTTAATAAGCTCCTACATGAATTAATAGATTATTTTATTTTTTGAGCCAGTCTCTCTCTCAATCCCTCTCTCTGCCTCATCTTCCCTCTGCACTCTCCTTACACCCTCCAGTACTCCATTTCAATATCACACAGCTGGGAAAAAAAAAAATGTATTCACTGTTTATTTGTATGTCTTCAAATAAATCCATCATTTCTCTTCTAGAGAAAATGATCTGCCGAAAATCCTAACACCCTTGAAAAAGAGGCACAGATGAAGGAAAACTAAAAATGTCCAGGTTCGTGATGCCTTGTGGAGTCTGCACTCACAGTGCCATCAAAGTGCACAGTAGGTGTTGCTTGAGTAGTTGTTGCGTAAGTAGTTTGGCAGTTTAGCCACATGCATTTGTGTTTTAGAAGTTAAAGTTAAGGAAAGGGGTTTTGAGTGGGTAGGGAGTTTATTGCTCCATAATATAGAGATCAGGCTGAAAAGGCTAAGTTTTAAAAACAGCAGTTTCTGAAGTATTGACTGAGTTGACAACATAAGCATTTTAAAACCTCACTGATTTCCCTCAGTGCCCTGCTCAAGGGCATTGTGACTGAAGCACCTGTTTTTGCTCAGACACCTATCACCACAGGTAGAGAGCCAGGTCTGCCCGTTTGTCTGTATTTCCGTCAGGGCCAAAGGTCCATACTGTACACTGCGAACACACTCAAAATGCAGAGCATCAGCCTTCTGCATTGTGACCCACAGTCTGCGCTGTGAAGCAGCCCGTGTCAGTTAGGAAGCCTGGTACACAATCATCTGTAGAAGAAAAGCCAAATCTCTTCAACATCAGCAAACAACGCGTGCAGAGCAATTTCAAAACAAGACTAAGAGTCTACAGCCACGCTAATGGCCCTGTGAGGCTGTACTTAGATACAGCATTGCTTTGAGAAAAATCCTAACTACGCTAATGTGCTGATGTTTAGCAGGTATAATGTTTATCATTTTGACCATCTTAATTTAGCATGCTTGCATGCTGACATTTGCTAATTAGCACTAGATACAAAGTACAGTTTAGATCAATGGAAATGCAGATATTTGCTCATGAACCAAAGTATTGGACAAATACAAATTTTGACCTGATGACTGTTTTAGATGAAAAGACAGAGGATCACCAAAGTGATTACACTTTATCCTGATGGAAGGTATAAATGTGTGTACCAAATGTAAGACAATCCATCCAATAGGTGTTAAAACATTTCACTGAAAAACCACATGCCAACCTTAACTAGGAAAAACATCAGGGGTTGACCAAAGTTATTTGGATACATCATCTTGGAACCTGAACCATGAATATCAATACTGAATTCTGTACCAATATGTTGAGATACTGTAATAAACAAGTAAAAACTAACACACTCGTGGTGCTAGGGGAAAGGTCAGGGGATAACCATAGTCAGTGGGATCATCTTCTGGGGACCATGAATGTCAGTAAAATAATCTACTGGCTGTAAATCCTGCCGTTGTTGAGATATTTCAGTTTGGCCAAAAGTGGTGGAGTGAACCAAAAATGCTGAATAGTATAACAGCACAAAACATTTTCATAATCATGTTTGGTTAAATTAATGTAAAAATTCTGTCCTGTGTGAATAACAATAGTTACCTAACTAGCGTCTTAATCAATAAATAAATTCAAATGTTATCAGTGTCATGCAGAAATTCATTTACATAATTTCCTTGAGCATTGAAGAAACACAACAGTATTAGAGTAAACTGACTGTTCCACATAATGCTGTGTCCATTGTCCCTTATAATCTCATAAATGTGGAAACAGTATATAATATTCATCTTGGTCATGTTACATTCTGGCCTACATGAAGGGATTCTGATTGGAAAAAGCATACAACTCCCTTTACCTAATTAAAGCCATGATTGTGTAACTGTTCTGTCAAAATTCGGTCATAGGCTGAAATAATCACTCGTTTCATCATTCTAACTTGTCTTAGAGTTGAGAAGTTGAATAAAATAAAAAAGTTCTACAGCACTATTTTTATTACATAGTCTTTAATTTTCTTATATGGACGTGTTAATTCAATCCTACTGGAGAATACACTTTCATGGGTTAGAGAATTACATGGAAGAAAGTAAATGATTGAATGATTTGTTATTTTATCCCAAGATTACCTGAACTAGCAGAACAAATACAATATTTAATAGTGTCCGATTCATTCTCCTCTGGGCACTGATATTGCACTGACATATAATATAAGAGATGACATAATGTGATAGATTCAGGCTGTAGAATCGTAATTGGATCTTGTTGAAACTGAAATGCCAAAGGGAGAAGACAGCAGTGTCTCAAAGAAATGCACCAGTTTTATTTGTAGCATTAACATATTTGTGCCGTTGTTGTGTAATTGTGTGTGTATTACAGGCCAATATGTGCATGTGTTGAATTTCTCCTGCCCTAATTGCCATTTGGAGATGTATGAAGCACAAGTGCTGTTTATCTGACCTCTTGACTGAAGATGTGTTTGTCTCCCAGCTCTTTTGGTCATTAGCTTGACCACTCAAGTGCTGTTCATGACCTTCTCACTTTGTTTTTTATCTCCTGTGCTGATTTGTTCCTTCAGCCAGATGTCCCTTTATTTTTCTCTACTTATTTTCTGTCTCAGTTGTGTGCAGTTTTTCAAATCGTGCTGTCTTTGACTCGTGATGTCCAGAGTCCAAATCCCACAGTTAATCACAGAGCTGACAATCTTGTTTCATTCTCTTTGTTTCATTTCCCCTTATCTTCTTGTATAAGTACTGATGGGCCACATATTAAAAACCTGAGCAAATGAGTGGAGGAATATAATATATGCAAATGATTCCACACAGGTGCAATACATGGTACAATTAAGCAATTAACATCCAATCATGCTCTGTGACCTGTATAAGCAGAATTACTGCTACGGCTAATATAGGCAGTTCCTGATGTATCGCATTCATAAAAATGGGACAGACATGAGGTCACAGTGAGCTTGACCTTTGAACTGATCTAATGAGTTCATCCTGGAGACCAGGAGAACATTTGTGCCAAATTTCAGAAGAGTCGCTCCAGGTATTCATGAGAAATTGCATTCATGTGGCCATGGCTGCCACCGGCACACAGGAATGAAAGTGCTGAGCAGGTCCAGTATGATTCAGATTTTGTATCAAGATGGCAAGAAGAAAAGATCTAAGTAATTTTGGAAGAGAGCTCATTGTTGGGGTACCGATGGCAGGAACTTCAGTCAGTAAGAGTGTGCAGCTGGCTGGTGTTTCAATAGGAACAGCGACTAAAGTGACATCTGCATTTAGATCTATGGGCTAGACATCAGTAAACAGGGTCGGAAATTATGGAACAAAAGAGCAACAGTGAGCCCAGTCCTGGCTCACAAACACAGCAGCTCGTGACACCACGAGGGTAAAGGACAGGCTGAGAGAATCAATGTGCTGCAGACAGCTGTACAAAGAAGCAATGGCACAAATCACAACTTTGGAAATGTTTTATGTTATGAGAAGTGAAAATAAATTTTCGGGACAAATTTAGTCTTGGTGATGAATGGGAAACACTGTGTGAATTTACCAGGTAGTAAGAAAGAACCCTACTCTACATCATGTGTCCAGGAGACATCTATGATGAATGATATGCAACTCAAAATATGCCAGAAATAAAGGTCTGATCTTCTGAGGGTTGTATTGTAATGTTCCATCTGACGTATCCAAAGATCTAAAGCGCATTTTCAGCAAACTCTGCTAGTGTGTAACAGGCAGTGTATGCACGTTGTGCACCCACCAATGTAAGTGCATATTACTCTCTTGATTATGCGTGAAATACTGCACCACTGACTTAAGAGCAGGTTTTTGTTGGTCAATCATGCAATCACTCTCCGCTGCCTCTAGAAAGCAATGCGCCAACAATGCTGCTGACCACACCTCATTTTAAGACCAACATATCCATGGGTGCTCAGATGGGTGCAAGTGTATTTGCTATTTAAACAAAGTGGGGGCTGGATGGGAAAATGACAACCGTGTCAGTCTGAGACTAGCAAAGACACTTGCGTTTTGCTTTGTGCCACTTTGCACTGGGTGTAAGATAGGGCCGTAAATGATTTGTCACTCATCTGTATGCGGTAATGTACAGTAGAGTGTGGCCTCTATATGTGTAGAGTGTTGACTGATGTCAGTTGTGAGATAAGGTATTTACACACTCAATTCCACCTCTTGAAGATAGTAAATACTGGCTGCGTGATATCCTGACTGTATAAACTTTGAGAAATACAAATAGGGAAATCTCTCACATTTAAATGCAGTCAGCCCAAGAAGGTATTCTAGACGCATCAATAATTCAGTTCTGTCAAAAATGGCTAGGCAGAAAGCTGGTCTAAATGTTTGAAGAAAACCAGTGAGGTTTTTAAAAAAGCAACTGTTTCCTCCAGAAATGTAAAAAAAGGGAGGGAGCAGTTCACTCAAAGCCACACAAACTTTAGCAGATGGTTCAATTTTTCTTTGCTGTCAGTTTTTTCTAACATCAAGAGATGTTAATTGGAAATAATCACATAAATTGTAAAAAAGCTGCAACCCATGATGGAACTCAATTGTTTTTTAATTTTGTTTTTATCTAACAGAGCAAACCTCTTAGCACTGCAGGTCCTAGGCTCACAGAGGCACAGTCTTTGTAGCTCTTATAAGTTGTGTGCTTCACATTTTTTGAGGACACTGTCTGCATCCCATGATCTTGCCAAAATTCTTCTCCTTCCCAAGGTCGTGTCCACATGTATAAATCCATCTTTTGAAATCTGTCCTTGTTGGAGAAATATTAGTGATGGTGATGCAGAAACAAACTACAAGACAGACAGAACACACCCATGGGTCACAGCATGTAAATGTGGCTAAGCGTTTCAGGGTGGCAACAGAAATGGGTGAACGACAGACCTACAAAGAGAGAGATTGACATATGATTGAGATCAAACAGCTCTATTATCACAGACTCTTAATTGTGCTGTATTGCCTTTGAGATTATATTTATAGATTTTTGCTGCAACCGCAAAAAACACGGAGGGAGATAGCAAGCACCTGTTCCTGTCACCTCCAAAGCCAATGTTATTGTTTCATTAGAGAAGGAACAGGCAGTTCTTTAGAAGAAGGTACAGGGCAACACATTTTAAATTGTGCCAAATACAAATGGCATGCTTGTGATAGAGCGATGACAGTCATTTTTGCAGGTGTGCTACAGAAGGTGGTAGTAGAGAAATAGCCACAGCAACCCACATACTAATGTGCTTGTCAGTGTTCAAGGAGTGACAGTGGGAACTTGCCTGTGAATCATAAAGTAGCGAACTAGCTATCCATTGTGACAAATGTTACAAGGCTAATAACTGCAAAAAAAAAAAAAAAAAAAAACAACTCAAGCACAACTTAAACCTCAAACACATCTGCACTTGAATACAAAACTCCTTCACTATAGCAAGCAGTGGGGATGCATCCTGAGGCCTGACCCACCTGAGATGCCTGCGTGCTGCAGAAATAAAATATTTAGCAAAGGGAAAAACATTATTTGTCCAGTGGCCCCTTGACTGAGCATTGTATGTTTAATGCTATGTTTTAACTCTTTTACACTCATTTTTTGGGAACCTATACTCCACTTTGATATTACACAGACCTTTTTCACGAAGACCTTTTGACATGATCCAGTAGGGAAAGCACAGCTGTATATCATAAAATGAAAAACGACTGAGTTACATTTAGCTGCTCCAGTTTCAGGGTCCAAGTATTATTCATGCAGGCTCAGTGTCACACTGTCATGCCGTACTGGGGCACTTGAATAGCACAGAGCCATTGTTAATGTTATTAGTAACACCTGTGCTTTTCCTACTATGCTTAATGTCTGCTATGAAAGACTTATTGAGTGTCTGATTTCATTAGTTTTGCATTTAGTGGTGTACAATGTAACTGCCTTGCAGTATACGGACTAAAATGCGAAAAACACACTGATATGACCATTTAACACTTACTGTTGTGATTGCAGGGACAACATGGGAGGACCTTCCTTCTCACACACATTTTTACATAGAGATCTAAAAACCCCTGTGGAACCTGAACTTTGGGAACTATTAATAATGTAAGTCTAGTACATTTAAAATTGTTATTGCATTTTTTTTATTATATAGCTTAATTTCCTTTTCAGTTGTACACAGGGCACATTATGGTTAAGGTGCAATTCAAGCAATTGTGATCACTTGTCACTTTTTACAGTCATTATAAAGTCAAACTGTTTTCATATTGTCACGAAGCCGAGTCAGGAAAAAAAGTTCTACAGCAAGACGAGCTGCGAGTGTCACTGTATTTATAGTGTACGTGCAAGAAGAAAGTACAACTGACAACCAGTTAAAATGTGCACTATAATATTTCAGACACTGGCCTTTAATGGGTAGGTTGGGTAGAAACAAACAGGTAGATCAACAAAGTTAAACATTCTTCTACTAAAGAATTGTCTTTTTTGTATCTACACCCACCCATCCAAATCTCCCTCCAGCCCTCCCTCTCCTCTCCTTACTTTCGTCTTTCCTTATCTTTACTAAACCCCATCAAGCCCCTCATAAGCCTTGATCAAAAACCTCAGACCATGTATTTGACAGCTTGCATACATAGTGAATAACCATCAGCTAGCAAAGTGGTCATTTCCCAAACTTATTACCATGCTATACTCCCCAGAAGGCAATTGAATGGAGATTGATGTCTTGGTAATGGTCATTCAGATATCACTCTGCATTAAGGACTGCTAACGGGGAGATATCCACCCTGCACACCCAATCTGATAAGGGTCACACCGGTGGAGGGTTTAAAATGATCGTGTTTAATAAGAACACCTGCTGGCTTCAAGACAGAATCGGGTGGCTTATTATTCTGTGGTTTTTTCAGAGTTTAGTCCCCTAATTTTCATATGCAGTAACGCTGTTCTACTTTCACCATCCCCCACCAATCATACTCCAGTCTTGTTTGATGAGAGAATATGAGGCAGGATATAACCCAGACAAATAATGAGAAAAGATTAACTACAAAATCACTGCCAAGATGTTATGGATAAAGCATGCCAATAGATTGTATTGATAATATGATAATATATACACTCCTTTGTCACCCATGTATTTCAAAATAAAACATTTGAGTCTCCAAAACTGTTTTGCCACTTAATCTATTGGTGATTTTCATGGACAGAATATAAAGGAGCAGGTGGAGGCTTAATTGTGTCCACTTTGGTGGCGTTAGTATTTTGTCACTGTCTTTTTTTGCTGATACCATAGTGCAGTTCGTATACACACAGTTTACAGATAATTGTGTGAATTTGAGGATCAGCAGCTCCAACTACTAGGCTATAATGAAAGCAGTGAAATGTTTTGTCTGTGTTGGGGGAACATTGCTGGTCAAAGCCTTCTTGTGTAATGTTGAGCAGGCAAATTGGTGCAGCTTCCTCAGTTGTTGAACATGACTGCTGAGGTGAAGTGGGAGCAAAGCCTGAAGGTAGATCTCTTCGTTCAGTAATAACAAAACATACAATGCAACCCTCACCTACAGACATGAACTCTGGTTGACTATAAGGATTACACTGCAGATATAAGCAGTCAAAATGTTTCCTCAGCAGAGTCTGAGCTGGGCGGAGTGAGGAACAGAGTGGGAAACTGAGAGCTTGTAGAGCTGCTGCTCTTTTGCACTGAGAGGCCGGTGGTTCATGGGCCTGATCAGGATCCCTCCTGAACTCCTCCCTGCGGAGGTATTCTAAGCACGTCCAACTGAGAGGAGACCTAGGGAAGACCTGCTGGAGGAGTATAGTACATATCAAAGTAGCCTGCCAAATGTATTAGGAGGATGCATTTTTGAAGGATGTCTGCGGTACTTTGTTTGCTGCCATCACTCTCTTGCTCTCATCACCATGACTCAGATAGGTCATGGAAAGTGAATAGGTGAATTAAAGTGTGGATAGAGGCTCTTGGTTTTTAATCGCTTTAGTTGTCACTAAAAAGTTTTAAAAAATAGTATATATCGCATGTTGAAGCTTGAGAATGTTTCACATCAAAACTATCCAGATTTCCTGGTGTGTTGAAAAAAAAAAAATGCTGTATGATCTTCCTCATCAAAGTTTGAACACTCACACTTGCTCGCAGACCCTAGAAATATTCCTCTGTAATAAGAAAATTGAAGAGAGTGACCAATATTGCAAATTCCAAGAACAGTTTACACTTTGTAAATGCAGAATCGAAAAACAGTAACAAGTGGTATGTGCAGCAAATTTGTCTTTTTACAAACATCAGATTTTCCTGTTGATTTAATCTGAGCTATAGACCTAATTCAAATATCATCTGGATTAACAAAGACATATGTCAAATCATCACTTTCTTCAGTTTGTGACTGTTTCAGTGAATAGTCTGGCAGTGTCCTAACTTTCTCCTGTTGAGAATGGTATTTAAGTATGCAAAATATTTACCTTATCCACATACGCACTAGAAGAAGTCACAGCTGACTGCATGCACACATTGACACTTATTGACACTTCAGCACATCATCTCGCAAGACTGATTTAAAAGAGATTAATCTGTGTGATTTGACAATGAAACGTGGCTCTTTTAAAGCAGGTGATTGGTTCATCAGCATGTGAAAAGAGGCATATTAGTTCAGTCATTGCTATGGTTCCAAAACACTTTGGTTATGGGAGAGTGCTTAAAGCTGAAAAGAGCGATAATCTACAAGAGAACACTTGGACTGCCGTTGCGGAGTTATTCTCATGAGCGAAAAAATGAGAGCTGTGCCAAGATTTACACAAAAGCCGCTCTGAGAAACCACACAGCTCAATTTATATACCTTTTCTAATTGATCTTAACAATTAATACAACCGAGAAAATATCAATAATAGATCAGAAATACTGTAGAGACATTTATTGCTAAATAATTGAGATATCTTTTAATTGAAAAAACAAAAAAATAATTTGGTAATTAACCAAGCCAAGCCACCATGGCAACAGAGCTACAAATATTCTTTGAAGACTATAGAGATGAATACACACATTCACTGAAACAAACTCACTCACTCTCACTCACACACACACACACACACACACACACACACCAGTGTGTAGGAAGGAGTGTGATATTATTCATATAAACATATGAGTGAGGGGGGGCTGCTTTGACAGTGGATAGTGGGAGGTGGGTTATGGAAGGACAGGAAAAAAGGAAAAGGGGAGAAAAAGAGTAAAAGCTGATTTTAAAATGGTCTAGTGTAATGTTGTTGTTTGTCTTTGTTGTATCTGAATGTGGATGTTTTTATGGTGGAACAAGGGACAAATGTTGGTAAATGGAGACAGCGGCAGCAGCAGCAGCCCAGCCAGTCAGCCTTCATCTTATTAACCTCCAACTTTCCGTGTGATTTGAGCGACGCTGTGGGCGGAAACTAGTTGATCTCAGCGCCAGAAAAGTGGGATGTGCACAGCAAAGCTCTCTCTGTGGAGACCAACTGTTGCATATACGTTGTGTGCTTCTCAGAGGGAATTATTGATTTCTCTTGGATGTATTCCCAAAAGGGGAGCCACAAGTGCAGGTGTTTTATTTGTGTTGTGTGCATGATGTCATTGGTGAACAGGGAAAGAGACTGCGCCTCCTGTTTCTGGTTTGGAACTGAATGTTATTTTTTGAAAGCACACTGGACTTAAATAAATACACATCCAAGTAATGATTCAGACAGTAAACATTTAAACCTCTGATGCATCCAACTTGCCAGTAAATCATAAATAAATGAGCAGAATACAATCATGGCACCTAGTATTTAATTAACAATTAAAATGAAAGCCAATAAAGAAAATGTGTTAGGATTTTGAGTTAGATTTTAGGCTGTTCTTGGAACTTTTCAAACATCAAATCCATAAAGTCAACCTAAATTTAATTATATTTTGAGTTTGCACTGTTGTTTATAATCAAGTGTGAATCTCACACAATAGCCTAACGTTAGATAACTATTACTTGAGCTGATTACCCTTGCATTATCAACATTGGTGCCCAATGACACAAAATATTTTAAGTTAACACCATGAGGATCTTTCCTGTTGAATGATACTTCCTCAGTAAGCATCAGTGTCCACTCTTGTGTCCTTGATGGTTTAGGGAGCATATGTCACAATAAAAAATTATTTCAAAATACAGACGGACCAAGATGGAGCATAGATACAGATCTACTATCTAAAGTGATGGCTAGCTGACAAAAACAATAGCAAGGCTCAAGATTATTTTTGTGAGAAAAGACATTGTGACAAAAGAGAGTCATATATGAACACAGCAAAACAGGTGGGGGAAACACCTGTGTGGTGTAATTATTGGTGTGATGTGGAGTACAAAGCTCATCTCAAACTGCAAAAATGCTTTGTCATGCTTCTGTTCCCATTCCCCCCCAAAAATGACTGAGCAGTAACTTTCTTTAGGCAAGTGTTGACTTGGCACTCTCAGAATGCACAATTACCTCAGGTTAAATTCCAACCAAATGTTACACCAGCTGAATGCACTAATTAGCCTCCTTAGGGAGTTGGTTGGTAGTTGGTGGACATTTGCATGGTTGACAAAGTGTGGAATACTGACAGTGAAGACTGGGGTTTGCTGCCTGTTTTGAAAGTTTTAGAAGCCACCCATATTATGTGTGAATACTGGAAAGACTGAAGAAAAAAATCTTCAAAGCAACTGTAGAGTGCCTACACTTGAAATTGTCGCAGTGAGCTTGGGATGCCAGTTGAGTTGAGTGCCCTGATTAAGTTCAAAAGCGTTTTAAGTTCAAACCCCGGCTCTTAAACTCAAAGTTAATTTTTCAATGCTGACAGATTGATGACTCGAGCACTCACAGAGAAACTCCCAAGACAAATGGGACTTGGGGGTTTACCAGTGTCATTCGCAACCTTTGTCAATGATGTTTTGTTCTGGATCGGTGTTAGTCCTTTGCCAGCAGACTACTATGTCCCCCAGATTTTCCAGAGACAGAAGCAGGGAGGAGCTTTAGGACAGAATATTAGATGCTTGCCTTTTTATTAAATAATGAAAATCTAAATTTAGGATAGAGTTGTTTTTTTTTATAGTTGCTACATACTATTATGTAGCAGTATACTGGAGAGTATAACTGGAGAGGCTAAGGCTCTGAAGTTTTATAGTAGCCATCATGGAAACAGCAACTCAGTGGAGAATGCTGCTGCCTCAAAAAAGATTTCCTTCAGTTTTTAGATGTTTAGGTCTACTCAACTCCTGTAGTTCGAACAGCTGGCTCAGAACTCAAATGTCAAGATGTCAAGCCCCACTCTAGCCAAATTGTATGTTGGTTGGCAAAGAAGATCTCTAACTGCCTTTTAACCAGTATTAGGAATTTGCTGATATGATATATCAAACCTGCTTCATACTGAATTTTCAAAGAACAATGCATTTGTTCAGGAAAATCTTACCTTTGCAGGATGTGAATATGCCTCCTGCAAATGCATTTTTCTAAGCCTTAATAACCTCACATGATGTTCTTACAGACAAGTTGTGACACTGCCTGTTAAACATGTTGGTGCTTGATTCACAGTAGGTGCTAGCAAGGCAGCCTTTTGCCATCTGTATGACACATGAGAAATCATGGTGTTGTGCATTTGAAGTACAGCACTTGTCCTGTTATCCCATTAGTGTTTGCCCTAAACATGTTCATGCTAATCCCAGTTAAATGCTTAACAATAAAATATTTAGAAAACAGAGGATTTAAAACCGTTTGTCACTTTCCTCATGGTAATTGGAAATGGTCTTTCCATGGTAATGTGGATCTACCACATGCACTGATGCCATACAGATGTTCATGGAGTCAATTTCTCATAATGGATTTCACCTTCCTAACATTAATTTCAGCTAGTCACAGTGCATTACATCTGTCACATGTATTAAAAACAAAGGCATCATATACTACGCCTGTATGTCTCATTCAGTCTTAAAGGGAGAAGCGAGTAGTAGTCACATTCGGCCATAATGGGTTTAAGAGGAAATGTAAATAAGTCCAATATTTAAACTATATCAGATGACATTATTTTAAAAACATTAAATATATGAAATGTGCCTACCACTACTACATTTTTAGTAGCAGGTGGAGAAACTGGAAGTGGCAATGCAGGGAATATAACAAGTATTCAATGATTTATTTTCCACACAGATAAAATCAAAATGTAATAATAATAAAATAAAATTTTAATATATTCTTAAATATGTATATATATGTTAATGAGTCTTCACATTATTTGTGAAAAGGGGTTTTGTGTTTGGGCAGAGGTATTCATTTGTCTATATATATGGCTCTGGGCTGGGGTGCATCTCCGAGGAGAAAGAAAAGAGGGATAGTGAGAAAGAGAGGAAGAGAGGAGATGTGGTGCAGCTTTCATTTATTAGTTCAGTCTTCAAAGAATTGATTCCCCAAGGAGAACTTGCAGGGAACTAATAGCTGTGAGCTCTCTCTAAAAATGAGGATACTGCCAGTGTTTTGATGACATACACAACAGCCCACTGTGAGAGACAACAGGAAGCAGGAAATTACACAACTATTGAAGACACTGCTGCCATAAGAGACTTACAAGACTGGCTGCAGCTTGTGTCAATACATGGTAGATCCTCACATGTACTGCTGCAGGTGCATGTGCTAAATTTTTTGCAGATTTTGTTCAGTATTTTTTATATTTTTTTTACTTGCCAGAACACATGTTTAAGGAAAGGTGCAAGGTAGTAAAAAATTATGTGTCAATCACACCTTGTGCAAGTTTGCTTTTTAGGAAAAGCAAATGTTCCTCCTCCATTAATTAAGCTTCTAAGAAGTCAGTCTTTGTCTATTAATATAAAAACAACATCTTCCTACCAACTCTGTACGCCTCCACTAAGTGAGAGTGATGTCAAGATAGAGCAACAGACAATATTGGTGGTGAGAGTGCATTTTCTGCCTGGTAAATGAGACTAATTTCCAAGCATATTAAATCAATTAGGGCTGGCAAATCTCTCTCATGATGATGTTTATCAACAATGAAGCTTCACTGAAGGCTGCGAGCTAACTGAGTAACGATTATTTTTGTACTCTTACATTGAGGAACCAAGAAAATATGATATAGATTTGTGATAACTTTCAATTTAGAAATTTGATCTCTCGCATACTGCAATGGTAAATGGTTTCACAAAATTACGTTACCTCTTGAACCCTTGAGAAAAAGGCAGAAGGTGTTTTAACACAATATTTGCTGAATCTTAAAATGATTGTTTCCAACACTATGTCTGTATAGTTGTCATACTGTAGTGGTCTATAATATTTGCCAGTGTCCTTTGTATGTCACCAAGGGTTTCTGATGTAAGTGGGTAGAGGATACATCAAGGAGACACAGGCAGAGCTTAGGTTTGTTTTCTGCTCTTCCCCTGGGGGGCTTCTCTGTAGAAGTCTGCTATTGCAGTTGACAATTGTATTTCGCAGAGCCAGTGGATTACTTCAACTTTTTTGTAACATGTCAAAGTGTAGGCTACTAGTCCTGCATGAGCCACTGCCCATCAATGACTAACCGCAACATGAAGAGGCAGACAGAGCCAGAGGAGCAGGTGGAGGAGACTGGTTGTAATGCTGCACTCAACTCATCCTTTCTGAAAAAGGAGTGTCCTTGACTGAAGCCTGACCAAGAAGCCAACCATTTAGTCAATAATGACGCAGCTCAAGACCACAAAGTAGAAATTATGTCTCTTGTGAACTTTGCTTCCGCCTGCCTTCTATATGTTCCCTGAACTATTTACATTTGCTCCGTAGGCTGATCAAAGGCCTCAAACTTGGGATGGTTTTTAATGAGAGCTTCCAGCAGCCAATTATTCAGAATGACCTAATTGCATGGGATACTTCTGCCCCACTCACATACACACTCAAGCACACACACCGCTTCTATCCCTGTTCCTGTTGCTCTTTACTTGCCTTTCAGTGTTCATCTGTCTGTCTCCCTCTCTCTCTGTCACACACATTAGTCTCTCTTTGTTGTGTGTGTGTGTGTGTGTGTGTGTGTGTGTGTGTGTGTGTGTGTGTGTGTGTGTGTGTGTGTGTGTGTGTGTGTGTGTGTGTTGCACTAGAAAGAAACACTGATACAATCGAAAAAGAACAGACCCATATCAAAAAGAATAACAAGCATGCACCCCATTGATGGCAAGCCAATTCACCTCCTTCGTACAAACCACTCTGAGGCTGCTGAAGTAGGTCTGCTGCATATAGAGTAATTAAACTAGAGGTTGAAAAAACTAAACACCACACAACATGTTTCTTTAGTGATGAAAGTAACTGACACAGGCCCTTAAATTTCAGAATTTTGAGACCAAGTTATTTTACTCAGTTCACCTTTACTCAATTCCCTGCAACTGCCAACAACAAAAAAAATTTATTCAGTCTGTTTAATTTAGTTCTTTCACTGTGTTTCTTTCAAAAGAAACTACTGTAAATGTGATAATTTACCATGAATTGCCTCAGATGCTTCACATCTCCTTTGCTCTTTTGAGTATTTAAGGTAGTTTGTGTTTATGTCGAGAAAGTTTTTTTTTTTTCTGGCTAAGAGATGTGAAAAATGTAGAAGTGATGGACAACACCAACACAAGATACTTGACACTCCCTACACATCTTTGTGCAGGGAAACCAGAAATATGGCAATAATGTTTACTTGAAATAAAATTCAGGTGTTAACATAATAAAGCAGTGGTGCCTTTGCACTACTGCAACAAAACACTGCAATTGTGATTAAGATTTTTCGAGTACATTTTCAAAGCAATTGCAGCTCATAAAACAATGTGAAGCAAAGCAAGGTTAGCTTTTCAAGCCTTTTTATAAAAGTTTCCCTAAGATTGCCGACAACATATTTAAGTCGCAGTGCAGTTGATAAAGAAGTCATTAAGCTCACAGTGGTTTTGGCTGTAAGGTTCTTCTACAGAGTCACACGTCATTGTTTTCACCACAGATAATTACTCCCATTGCTGCCCTTTATTCTGATCTCGGAGTGATGGATGCCTCTCCCATTCTACAGACAGCAACTCCATTTGGCTTCTTATTCTGCAGTATCGCTGCCACAATTCTTAAATCATTGCAGCTCTGAAATAAAAAAGATGCCTCTATAAAAGTGGCATGGGAAATGATTGTGTGAGCAGCAGGATGAAAAAGCGAAGGCATCAAAAATGGAGAGAAGACAGTACGGGTTTGGGAGCCTGTCTCTCTCCACTTCACTGTATAAATACACATGTTAGATATGTAAATGATCTCTATATGTATGCAAAGCTCAGTCCATTTGTTTTAACTGCTTGTGCTGCTGTGATATCAGAGAAAATTGTACCCCCCCTCCCAAAAGGATCTACATCTGTACTAGCTGATGCTGCAGTGTGTATGTGTGTGGTAATGTCTGTCTGTATGTGTGTGTGTGTCCACACATGTATATACATACATAAATCTATCAAGAACCAGGCTTTTGTGATGAACTGTGTAAATGCAGATCTCAAAGTTTGACTCATTTCTTCAAATGGATAGGCCATATGTCCCATATCCCTTTACAGCCATGTTTGCTGAATGACCAATAATGATAGTCCAGTATGGCTGCATGTGTAGGGTTTCACATGTGCATGTATGTAGGCATGCATATTCACTTTAAATCAGGCACATTACAATGTTTGAAATCCTTCCTCATTGAAATTAACTATGTTTTCTTGCTGTGAGCGGCCTGCAGTGAGCCAGGTTTGGGCTATTAATGCGAGGCCAGTGGCCACAGGGGATAGTTATAGCAACTGCGACAACTGCAGAAAGAAGTAATTAACAGAGTAAAGCTAGATGTGCAATGCATGTGACACACTCAGGAAAATTGAACATTATCCTTGCCTTTTTGTTTATTAGCAGATTTTAATATGTTAGTCATCTGCTGCTTCAGCATCTGTTTTGGCTCTGTCAGATGCCAGCTAAATCTGCCTCAGGCTAGACAGTGTTTCAGCATCGACAGCTCAGCCAGATGATGTACAGTATGTGTTGAGGGGTCCATCTGAGTTGCAAGAAGACAAGGCTCTTCTTTTCCTGAGTTAATAAATACAGTTCTTTGTACAGTTTCAAAGAAACTAATGAAATGTGGGGGTTTGTGGTGGAGGCTTACATGAAAATCTTTCATACTGTACGATATAATCTCAATTACGTCACAATGAGGCCCTGTGCAATGCATACTAATTATTCCCGCCACGGTGAATTGCCTCAGTCTCAGCTGCTCCACATCTCCCTGATTACTCTCTAGATACTTCTCATTGCTCCTCCTCTTTGAGTATTTAAGGCATCGTCTCTAGCCAGCCTCTGGTAAGTTGCTCTGATGTCCTAACCATACGTTTTTAAAGCCCAAAGTTAAGACCTTCTCTGTATGTTATTCTGTTGCCTAGTCAGCTTCCTCAGCTGTGTAAATATCCCAGCTTAGTCACAGTTTCCTATATTCTCCAGTCACCTGCCAGCCTTCCCCTGTGCCCCGGCCTCTTTTTTTCCATTCCCCAGTCAGCACCTCCAGCCATTTACAGCAGTCTAGCAAGTTTGCCGTCCATCTTCCCCTAATGACTGTTGACCTTCCATTGTTCCATCCTCCACTTTGCCCTATTTTCAATACAGCCTCATAAAAGGTCCAGATTTCAAAAATCTTTAACAGATTTCCTAATATGGTAAACCACATTCTGTTGTCTGGATATTGATGGCAACCATTAGAGTGTTAAACTCAGCTGTTGAGTCCCCCTCTATATTTGTATTCTCAAGGAGTGCTTGCTTGGCGTTTAATATTAAATCTTAATCCCCGTTGCTCCTGGACAAGGACCTAGGGATATCATGCAGTTTGTCAAAACTACAGAGGTCATGTTCTTATATCCATCCAAATATTTCATATTGTAAATCAGTGAAGATTCCCCTGAAACTAAGCTGCTACCAAGAGAGAAACCATTAAGAGAAATCATCTGCAACACAGACTAGACATCGATGTGAAACACAATTATTTATTTCTAAATTACATGAGTTCCTCATGAGACAGTTTACATTTTTAAAACCTTATTTTGGACTTGGGATTACTCATATAATTGCAAGTTTTCTATAATTACTGAAGAAACTGCATAATGAAACTATTTACTCTGTTTCTGGGAGTTTCTTTGTAAGTCATTACATCTTTTACTGGAAATGTATTTCCACAGTCCTTATTGTATATGTCAGGCATGAATTCCAGTCCATGAGGTTTAAGGTCTTTTGGTTGCACCGACTATCCGTAAAGATTAATTACAGTGGGGGGAAAAGCAGTGTTTCTACCCCTCTGCTAATTATATGATCCATTATTGGGCTCAAATGAGCAGCCTACATGACAATCCCATTCATTATCATTCTCTTCAAATGGACTAATTACATGATAGCTTTTCCACTTTCCCCCCCTCACTGAGGTCCTGCAGAGCAAATTTCAAAGTTCTTTCATTTATTCTTCACATGCTCTGCTGCTGCTGGTTGCACTCTACATTAGAGGGTTGATCTGTATGCGATACATCATTGCAGAAAGTGCTTCTGTAGTCAATAGCCAAGGATTAATGCTGTTTTACCCCCCAAGAAATCTATTCCTCATTCATACATCATATGCTTGTTCTCTCCTGTACTCTATATGTTGAATAAATAGATGGCAGTTAAAAACATTTTAAGCTACCAACTATGACATATTCATACTTTTAGTCTGCCTTCATAGTGAGAATCACTTCTGGTGTTGAGAAGCTTTATAGCTCGAAAATTGCACTTTTTGGTTGGGCTAAATTTTGCATGTCACTCAATCAGTTAAAACTATTGTGCAGGAGAAACAGATTTTACAGAATAAAGGAAACCTCTTTTGCATTCATTCTGTTTTTACAAACAAAAGCATGCATATAAATGCCATTCACACTCTATAATTCAGGTCTGTTCCGAATCTGTAACCCACTATCAACCATGATGGAAATTACTTGCAAATTTTCTCTCAATGCAGCAACCAGAGGAATTCAACATCTTCCGATGACAGACAGACCCCATTCTCTCCTTCTGCCTCATCTCACATTTTCATATTCTCATACATTTATATTCTCTCAAATGAATTGTCCGCTGGGCCTGTTATGAAGCAGGAAATATGTTTGAATTTGACTTGATAGCTAATAAACATCCTCAAAACCATATGCACACAAACAGATATAAAAGGAAGAAGGAGGGAAAGGAGGGGAGGGGGGCAGGAGAAGAGAAAAAAAAAAAAGAAATGTGACCGAGAAACAGAGAGATCAGTGAGGAAGAGAAATTCCATTATCCACTCTTCTGGTGGTAAATAACATCACATCATTTCTGCAGAGAGAGGAGGAGCACTTGCTACGCTGTATTGTTCATTAGCATTTTCCTCCCATAGCCAAAGAGCATCAGAATGGACCGGTAAGTCACAGTACGAGCCCCCCAGCAGCGAAACTATACAGTGCACCTACAGAAGGAGGCTGGATTACACTGCATCACTTACTTGCTCAAGATGAAAAGATACAGTATGTGAGAGAAAGAAAAAAACAATGTGTGTGTGCCATATGCATTAAAATACATATTAACCCACTTTGATTTCACATTTGAACATTAATACTGGAAATGTATATATTAGAATGAACTGAACGGTGTGTTTTACAAAGAAACCTGACTAGTCTCATTTTTTTATGCAATTATTGTGCCACTCTTTTTTTGGACAATTTCTCCCCCAGTTTTGGCATCAGTTTCAGGTTTCTTTTTTTTTCCCCGAGCAGATGAAATTCAATTTACCTCCAGTGTAGCTGGGTGGTAACAGAAGTCTCAAAGCTGTATGGCTAGATACTACAAATGCTAGAAAGTTTTTGTGATATTGATTAGGATGAAGTGACCCCTTAATGCCTGCTGTTCAAATCTAAGTGATCTATACTTTTAGAGTGATAATCACTGAAGCGAAAGATCTGACCCTGTGTCTACCAACCTGTCCCAGTGCAACTGACATTTACTGTAATATCCAACAGTGGACACTGAATGTACTAACAGTGAAAATGTATACAAAAAATGTTTAGAAAAATAATAACAACAACAACAACAACAACAACAACAACTTTATTCATACTTCACCTTCTAAAAACAACATTTACAAAGTGCTCTGACAAACAAGTAAAAGGCAATGGTAGTCAAAAGCAAGAGAGAGAAAGCAAACAATATATTACAATGGAAAGCGGGAGGGGGTAAGAACCACATCCACACATATGCACACACAACACACAAGCACACACGCATGCAAACCATGTAAGAACTGTAAAGGACACTACAGAGATAATCAAGAGATAGGAAAGTTAAAAAGAAAAGAAAAAATAGTAAATGAATAAATAAATAAATAAAATAAAATAGAATAAAAATAAGTAAAAAATAAGAATCTGTTATACAAGCTAAGTATGTGTTATGACTGAATATCTTGCATTCAGAACTGAAATGAAGCTGCCAAATGTGACTCAGCAGTTTTAATTAGGCACACAGACAGACACTCAGCTGGAGCTCCAAAAATACCAGCAGATCAATCTCCCCCTCTGTGACCACTTCTACTGCCACCAAAAGTAAGTAAGTGATTCTTCAATTACTTCTATACTAATTCTGTTTGCTCGGATGCAAACATGGTGCCTCAACATTCAAAGCGTCTGTCTCTTTCTCAAACTATATATGCTAAATGTTGCAGGTCCAGCATTTCAAAAGCTGAACTGTATATCACTGAATACTGTGACCATAAAAAAATAACTAGAAGAAAAAAATATTGACCTCACGCTTGCAGATAAGAAGTCTGGAGTAGTGAGGGCTGTCCAATTCTGAGGCAGACTGAAGATTTCACAAGACTTAACTTTGTGTGTTACCCAAAATTCATAGCATTGGAGATGTGAAAAGAAAAAGGATTTCATAAAGATCATAATGATAATCATCTTTGCTTTTTAAACAGCACCAGTTCTCTGTCAAAGAGTGGTCACCCCAAATATTGATCTGATTTAGGTTTTTTGAGTTTACAGCACTTTATATGAAGTTAATTGATAAATAAAAACACAAATAAAATAAATACAATAAAAACAATCATGGTATTCGAATCTAAAACTTTTGCGCATAACTGCAAAGCTATAAAAAGGAATATTTTTTGGGCAGTCTCCTACTTGTGAAACACTGCGAACATCGGTAACTGTTAAGCCTTAATTGACTCATTAGGACTTGTAAGGCGGGTCAAGAATTGACATTAGGCATTGTCAGATGATGACATTTCCAGAGCCCATACATTCTCTGAACGCTCATCAACCATGGGCTCCTCTAAGCAGCTGACTGAGGATCTGAAAAAGAAGATAACTGATGACTATAAAGCAGGGGGTGCTATAAAAAGATATCAGAGTGCTTGAAATTTCCACTGTCTGAAATGTCATTAAGAAATGGCAGTTGAGGGGAACTGTGGAAGTCAAGACAAGATCTGGAAGACCAAGAACACTTTCAGAGAAAACTGACCATCCTCCGGGCAAAAAGGTAAAGTAAAACCCCCACATGACTGCAAAGAAGCTGCAGTGAGGCTTAGCTGGTACAGGAGTAGTGGTCTGGTGTTCCACTGTGCAGCGTTAATGAACAAGCTGTTCATGAAATAAAAAGTCAATGTCCATTAACATGGGTTGTATTTATTTCCTTTCACTTCAAAAACCAACAAAATATGTAATTTGCTGAGGGGTGCATGAAGTTTTTAATACAGCTGCATTATACATCAATACAACCCTACCAGGATCACCACAGTAACAATCTCCTACACTCTTGCACCGAGCAACACCCTAGCAAAGTCACAAAGCACCCTAGTAACTACCAAGCAACCATCTAGTTCTGCATTAGCAAGTAATAGCTGGTTTCAGGTACAGGCACCTAGAAACACTTGCTACACTGTGTCCTAGTCACGCAATGAGAACACTTCCTCCAGTTTAATATCAAAGCATCATTTGTTTGTGTGTTGTTTGTGTCCTCACATTTGTTTGTATCAAATTTCAACATTTGCTGAACTGAATCTGGATGTAGTTGTGGTTGTATCTTAGCAAAACAAACTCCTGAAGTAGATTTAATTAAAGTGAAAGGGCAGAAAAGACAGATTGAGATGGATTTAAAGCTTGCATGAGAGAGACCAAGTAAAGAAGACGGAGTGAGAAATAGTGGAAAAGGATAAGGCGCGATGTTAGATCAAAACAAACCGAGAAAAATATACACAAAGATAGAGGAATAAGAGTGAAAGTTGTTTGAGCTTTAGGAAGAGAAAGAAAGGAGAGAGAAGAAAGAAGAGAGAAAAGGAGAGAAAGAATCAAAGGCTAGTGTCTTCAGAGTAGTTTAGCAGCAGGTTGAGACAAGGGCAGCCTTCTGAGACTAAATGTCTTCTCTAGCTCTGGCGCCCTCTCTGCCCACTGTGTCAGCCCACACAATGTCTGCCTGGTCAACCATAACATTCTTCTCTGGACACACATGTACTTATACAGAAAGACTTCACTGCTCCTCTCACTTACTTCCCATTACATCCAGCTTCCACCATGATGAAAACGAGTGTAGGCTTTTGTTCATACCCAGTGGAATTGGCATTTGCCTCCTTCACCCTTCTCTCTTCTCTCTGTTCCCTTGTTAAAAGAATCCACATTAAGTGCATGCATTCAGGATCTGTTCCGATTCTTTCTCATTGATGGCTCCCTCTGTCTCTCTCTCTGACTTAGCAACCATGATCAAATAAGAAAAAACTAAATGCACTAACAACAACATATCAGCCACTCAGCTACACTTGGACCCATAATTGTGATTTTGGGCACACAATGCATGAACGAACTGGAGCATAGCCATGTGAACCTCAGAAAGCTGGGTCATGATCGAGCCCAGGACCCTCCTGATGCGAGGCGACACTGTTAGCTGCTGAGACAGCACAACTACGACAGAAATACAAAACACATGGTAGTTCTTTCTAAATCATATTTTGGCCTTTAAGCAGCAAAGCACATGTCAGTCTGTTAAAACAGCTTTTAAATAGTTAGGAACATGTACTGTAGAACTTTAGCAAGGTATTGATGAAATTAATTCTATGAAGCCACAGGTCAGTATTATCTCAATCAGTGCCTTCCTTAACCTCAGTTTATATGAGAGTGTATGTGATCTTAAGTGAGTGCCAGGTGAAGTTTTAAATGTTATTTAGTGTATTTTTCCAAATGAGATCACTCTGAGAAATGGGCTGTGCCAGTGTGTGTTTGTTGTGACCATATTCATCACCCCTGGAACAGATTATTCAGTCTCTCGTCTCTACAGACTCAGCTGGATGGAACAAAAATTTCAGTTCTGTGGCCAAATTGTGATTTCAAAGAGATCAGATTTATGTGTCTGATTGGTGTTGTAATGAAAGTGTGTGTGTGTGTGTGTGTGTGTGTGTGTGTGTGTGTGTGTGTGTGTGTGTGTGTGTGTGTGTGTGTGTGTGTGTGTGTGTGTGTACTGTAAGGTATGCATGATGCAAGCTGTGCCTGCATGCTTCTTTTCGAGGTGAAATTATGCGGTGTGTATCCCCATATGGGTCTGGCCTGCCCCAGAAAAACAATGTGAAAAGGCCAATGCATACCAGCAGTTTGGTAAACAACCTCCTAATTAGACCCATTGATTACACACACCGGGCTCAGTCAACCGTGAGATAACTGTGTCTGTGGGACCAGCCAACATTCTGTCAATCCGAAAGCTTTCATACTGTAGCCACTGGTATGAGAAAATGTCTGTTGGAGAGCGAGAGGGAGAGACTGGTGTAATGTCTGCATTGTTGCTGTGGGAGATAAAGATATATCCCCAAATCTCTCTTTTGATCACACAAACAATTATTCTCTGAAGATAACCAAAAGGGAACAGCAGCAATTGTTAGTTGTTCAACTGCATAACCTCCAGTTCTACTTCCCAGTAAGGTTAAAAGTTCCTAGCACTTTCTTTTGGGTGTATTCATATACACCATTTTGTTGACTTGCTTAGCTGGACTTCAATGAAGTCATGAACCACACGTGACAGTTTACTTTACTACCCCATACTCTGTGTATGGGGTTGTAAAGTGTGAAGGTTATCACAGGTAAAAATCATTCTTTGGATAGACAATGTAAGGGGAATGCCTGTTAGTGAACTCTTATATTAACATGAAACACTCTCCTTTGAACCATCAGTATAAATGACAGCTCTGCTGAAAAAAGTAATTATTCATTAAATAATGCTTATCAGCCAACAGACATATATGATTTTTACTGTCCATGTCAGGGTTAGAGTCCTCAAAAATACATAACAAGTTCCAGCATCATTTGTCAGTGCCTTCAAAGCCATTATGACAGTTGGTTAAAGTTAAGGAAAAAAATTATGGTTTGAGAAAAAATAAAAATAAAAAAAACTAGAAAATGGTTGTAGTCATGAACTACTTGGTTAGGTCCAGGGAATTGTGACACATTCATGGATAAAGTAAAACAGTGTCAACTGTCAAACAATGGTCTCCCAAGTCACATGCTTATTAAGGCTAGTAACAGCCCATTTGGTCATATCAAAGTTTCCCACAACAAACATGCAGGAAAACAAACAGTTTAAAAACAAAGTAAAGACCTGCTTGATTCAAAATGGTGTTATGCTTATAAATAAACTCAACGGCTAAGTAAGAGATTTGGCTTTAAAGAAACAAGAATCCTGCCAGGACAAAGATTAATTTGAGACCCTGCAATGGATGCTAAGATAAGAGACTAGATCTGCATGTTTGGACATTCTTGCAGTAAATATCACTGGAAAAAAAGGAACTATGGAACTAAAATAATGTAATATGTTTGGGCCTAGAAATGTGTGCATTTGTGTGTAACATTGTGTTTGAATGTTTACATTTACAGTATATCTTATCCATTAATGTGTGCATGCTTGCATAGTGTGGGTGACTCAAGTAATTGGGCCATCGCTGTTACGTAGATAGGTAGCTAGCCTGCTGCCTTGAAGCTAGCAGTGGTGTAGAGAGAGAGTAATAGTAAGGGAGAATTACCCAGATGATACAAGTCACCGTTATATTCAGATTGATGGGTGCCATCGGGAACAACACGACTTTGTTTCTCTATCTCTCATAGAAATGGCAGCCCTCATTTTGGCAGAGAAAATATGGCTCCTCTCCAAATCCTCTGTGACATTCAGTTGAAGTTTGCAGTGCCTGCAGAAAGTCTACAGGCCTAACCACTCCCTTTCTGGAAGGTACCACCATTATGGGTTTAGTCTACTCATAGCTTTAAGTTTGCTGGGACTCCTGCATTAACATATTGCTTTAAATATGCACGTTTTCAAAAAGTATCCAGCTTACTCTTAGGTTGATTTTGAAGGACTTTGGAAATTCCTTTTTTTAAAACAGAAATGGACAAAGAGTTAGTTAAAATGTAAATATAATCAAAGACTCACTTAATTTTTGGTAGAGCAATCACTGGTGTGTCACTAAAAACCTTTTTGCTCACAAGACACTTTCCCATGTAGAACACAGTTTAGAAAGGAGGGGTTAACTTTATGTAAGCTTACGGTGAGGTGTTCAGGCTCTCACTTTCCCTCTCTACGAGCCTAATTATGGATCAATTTTCTTCATAATTATTTAGCTGTTAATGAATTTCTCATGTGTTCAATCAGCACCATGTAACTACCCCCCCCCCCCTCCCCCCCCTCTGCTCTCTGCTTCAGAAACCAATGAGCCTACAAAAGACACATATTCAATGGAGAGAGTAGGAGTGGCTTATTGCGATCAATACAGCTACTTCACAGGTTCTGTGTGTGCGCGCATGTGTGCATGTATTTTACAAATGGCTTAAGTCCTTAGGGACTGATCTGTTCCTCCCTCCTCTAATAGAAGGGCGTAAGAGCATGCAGTCGCAGCACTTGCAGCCTTTTCTTCTCATCTATTTAAACTGACCTCACCCTCACCTCTTTCATCCTCTTTTTTCCTTTTCTCAGAATATTTGTCTTATTTTTCTATTTCTCTGGAATTATATTTTCCTCTCAAACATTTTTTAAATATTAAAACATGTTGAAGACATGCTGTAAATTCTGCAAATCAAAGTGTTTGCTTAGTCTCACTTCATTGTCCACGTGTTTAAGTCACATCTGCAATATAACATTGCTTCATCCCTCTGTAATGCACTGCCCCGAAGTCTCCACCTCCTCTTGGCCGTCTCATTACGAAAGCTAAATTAACCATGGCGCGTACCTTCAGAGCATGCAGCGGTTTTACAGCGCCATCAGTCTCGCCTCACAAATACTCCATCATGTAATTGAAAATCAACTCCACTGGGGCCCTTCATAACTGACTGACCCTCTGCACGCACATAATTGCACATGAAGATGCATCTGTACAAACATACACATGTAGATACATTTAAGTCAGCTGTCTGATGCTCTCATCTATGGTAGCTTAAAATGAGTGTGCAGTTTCTTAAGGGCATTGCATATGGGTGCTATTGGGTCAGACACCAAATCAGGATGGTAAGCATGGTGTTTCTGGCTGCTAAAGTCCGAGAATTAATTCCATTGTGGATCTTTATGTAAAATCACAAACATGCTGCAGTCCTGGTGACTGGGAGATGTCATACAACAACAAAACCAATACAACTACATAAAGGAACAGAGAACCTTGTTGGTAGTGAATTTCTCCAAGCAAAAGGAAGCTAGAAGGGGGACTTAAAGGGGGGGCTTAAAGACTTAGTATCAATAATGGTCAGACCTAGCTTGCTTAAATTTAGATATAAGTTGATCTACACCTAATACTGTAAATTGTCCCCTGGGGTTTGGCCATATGAAGTGACAACTTACTCTCTACAAACCAATCTTAATCTTACAAAATGCCTCACTTATGATTGCCTTCTGTGTGTTCTTTCATGAAAAGACACAACAGTTAAGTCATCAATACATAAAAATACATCTTCTGCACAAGCAGCAAATAAAAAGGTAACAAATTATGGAATATTTATAATTCTGAGGTACTTAAAAATGAAACAGCATCACACTAGACCTGAGCAACGTTTTGATTAGTTTTTTTTCTGCAATGCATTTAAAAGTTATATAAGATTGTTTTTGACTCTGAAGTAGTCATTTCAATTCTCTGAATTAACCCAGAAATGACAAAGACAGCTTTTATCGTCCTCAGACAAAGTCATGATCAGACAGCCCTGTAAGGCATTGGTACTAGTTCCAGGAAAAGTGAGTGAGTGTGCGTGAGCTGCACCTCTTTCCCGTGTCTCATATGTGGCACTGTCTCTTCATGTTCCTCTCTGTTCCCTTGTGCATATGTGCATGTGTTTCTGCCGGTGTTTGTCAGTCACCTTCTGTAACCACACTGTCTGTGTCTGTCCATTGACGTGCAAGATATGGAAACCTTGAAATGGTTATTATGTCGCAGTATGTAAAAGTATTAGCAGTTTGTATTAGCTTTGCAGACATATTTGCAATCTCTGGATGTCCATACATATTAAATGTCAAACATGCACATCTTTATGCATTACTGCACTTTAGCCCAGCTGTAATGAGGCAGCTATTAGTCTGTGGGAGCTTGCAAGCATAAAAAGCTCTCTCAATTCAGGTTTATCAGCTTTAAATATTCCCGTTTCCTGAGGTTTTTTTCTTTAGCTTCACGCTTTCTTCTAAAAGCCTATATAATATCACAAACTAAAATCTATTTTGCCATCAGCTGTTTATTCTTTTCCACGGTTACCAATTTTGGTCTGTCTTTTCAGCCCCATACCCCTAAACAACAAGCCTTACTGATGCTGCCCCCTACGTTCAGCCTCCAGTAATACAGTCTGCACAGCCAGCTGTGGTGTAATTAATTTCTCATTAGTGTAGGCAATAATGACTATCTCACAATCTCACTTGCCCTCCCTCCCCCCGTCTCTCTCTCTCTCTCTCTCTCTCTCTCTCTCTGTCTCGCTGCTTGTGTACCCAAATACCCCTATCTTGCCGCCAATGCCCTGCTGGGGGGAGGGGAGTATTCACATCCGTGAAAAGGGAAGGCAAACAAACAACAATTAGCTTCCTGTTGACATGGAGAATGGTAGACTCATCTCCTGCAAATTACCCCTCACTGAGGAATGGTTATCTGAGACTTTCACTTTAGGTGTTCTTTAATGAACTGTCTACATCGAAACTAATCTATTACTGGCACATACCAGCCTAGCCCTCAGTGAAACTACAGACACACACATATACATGCAGGGAAAAGCAGCAACCTTATCATTTCAAACTAGAAATAACAAAAAGTCAATGCAATTATTATAACTGCACGTTTTAAACTAAAAACCAATTCAACTTGTCTTTATGCTTTTTGTATCAACAAGTGTCTCACTCAAGTCATAACATGTTGCTAAAACTATACACTTTTGTCCTTTGGCATGAAAGGAGCAATGTCTCTGTTTAGGCCGAAGTCTCAATCTTTGATACTGTTACCAGACACCTGTTAATAGACAGACAAGCCTGAAAATATTGCAAAAACAAAAAACATTCTGTTATTCCATCTTTTCCAAAAGTTAAAGTTAACTCTTTAAAATTTAAATAAATGTGTAAAAGACCAACGTTACAGAAGCACAAACAAGTTTTTTGCATTGCCTTTTTCTGACATGAAAAGGGAATATAAGGGCCTGCAGTAGCACCCTTTGTGTGGAAAACACACCTAAAGTAAAATACACATGGGAATGTGTATTTCAAGAGGTTAAAAGTCTTGATGAGAAAAAAGAATAAGGATGTTATCATTGGGTGAAAAAATATGATAGTTTTTCTAGCAATTGTGGTGTTTTTTTCAAAGACATTCAGGTAAATACGTAGCTCTAAAACCTTGACATTTGAAGCAGAAGAGCATGAAATTCTATTCATCCTGTGTTTCTTAAGTTAATGTGCTTCTTGCTCTACTGCATATTTTATCTCCTTTTTTTCCTTAACTCCTTCCCCTCATCCATAGTAGTGCAAGCCCTCCTGTCCCTCGCTTAAACTGCAGTTATGCATCAGAATAAAGTTAAGACTTTGATCGCGGCTTGACTTGGAGCACAGCTCTGCTCCACACTCCACAGTTCTCATCTAATAAATTTACCATTTCACCAAGCTGCACCACAGTCCAATTTCAGATCAGCTCTGAGCTTTTTTTCCTTGTGTTCATTATGCACCTCGGAAAGTTGATGAGAACTCTTTAGGCCTCTTGAATACCAAGTAGCATCACAAAGAAGCAACTCATCATACACAAAGTTTGACCTTGAATAGTCAACACTTGTCCAGTGAAATATATATTTTACGTTTTTTCTTGCAATACAGATGTAAATCGTGAGTCTTGAAATAAGATCTTGCATCAGCAGCATTGATTGAACATGATAACCCTGATCGGGCAATTTATCATTAAGTTCAGAAAAATGGCTAGTTTGTGATCAAAACAGAGGCATTTAGTCAGTTAACATTTATTCTCAATTGTCACCAAAATAAACAGGCTGGCTGTATCGATTGTTCTCTTGACCTTCTCTTCATCACCGACCCTATAGTCATTCCAATTTTGATACTATTATCGGAAATGCCTCCAACACTTCCCAAAATACTGGATCAGGAATCAGCCAATACACAAGTCTATGCACCAATCCCATACCACATAATGTATTGATTAACTTTATGCTTTCACACCCAGATAAAAACAGCCATTTTCCCAGAAATCAATTCTTCTTCACCACTCTAAAACAGTAGCCTACACAGGAAGTTGGGCTGTGCAAACACTGGCAACTAGTGACATACAGCAGCATGGAAGCAGTATGTTTTCTGGTAAATAGAGTACCATTCTGTTTTAACTGCCGCAGATTTTCTAGCATTTATAGCACTGGTCACATGATGCTGCTCAGCCAATCATTGCAACTGAGTGTCAGTGAGTGAGATCCACACACGGTGAAACCAAGTGGCTACCTCCGGGACTGTTCCTCTTCCTCGAATGGCCACTTGAGGCTGGCTCCAAAAGTGAGTCAATCCCCTTAGACTCTCATGATAAAATGCCCAACTTTGCAGCAGAAATAAATGTTTACCACCTGGTACAAAACGTTTTTGGTGTCCATGGCTAATTTCCCCCTTTATGACAACAGTATGGGGGTGGAATTTGGTAATTTATCTGTTTAAATGTTATGAAGGCTTTAAGTTATGAAATATTGAGGGAATGCCACTTTGCGTGACGGGTCGATGAGAGTATGCATGCAACAAAATCTTGGCTTCACACCCCCCACCTCACCTCATGAAAGCTACGTCCGCCTTTAAATACAGTCTGTGGGTGAAACGAGACAAGGGAAAGTCGGAGAAATAAGTCAGAGAGCCTCAGCTAATGACATATTCCAGTTTTAGTTCTAAATTATTTTTCCAGAACAGCTATTAAATGGACCTTGACGTGGGTCTGCTGTGCCAAATACAATTATGTTGGCAGTATACTGTCAACATAATTGTACAATGAGTCCGACCATGTTCATCTTGTACTTAGCTAGTGCTCATTGTCTGTTAAGTATGTGTATCTGCAGGCCTTTGTTGTGTTTAGAGCAAAGTCATATTCAAGTCATATTAACTGGTTGGGTATTAAAATAGAAATAATTTCTCATTTTAGTTTCTACTGTGATGTTCTTTTTTCCATTTGGTTCAGTTTGGACAGGAAATGCAGTGCTTGCATTGACTAGCATCACCCATACATATACATATAGGTGTGCAACCTTCATAACTTACTAAACATTTACTTTTTTTCCACGTACTTTTACTGATTTATTATTCAGGATTAAATATTTTAAAACTTTTTTAAGTTTTAAAATAATATTTTAAAATAAAATTTTTAGGTTTCTTTTTTTCATTTTTTTTCCCTAAAAATAAACTGTTTCCAAGAAGTAGGCTCTGAATCATATACATTCACTTGTACACGTACACCTGTTCAACTGCTTGTTAATGCAAACATCTAATTAGCCAATCAATGCATTTAGGCATGTAGAAATGGTCAAGACGACCTGCTGAAGCTCAAGCCGAGCATTAGAATGGGGAAGAAAGGTGATTTAAGCGACTTGAACGTGGCATGCTTGTTGGTGCCACACGGGTTGGTCTGAGTATTTCAGAAACTGCTGATCTACTGGGATTTTCCTGCACAACCATCTCTAGGGTTTACAGAGAATGGTTCGAAAAAGAGAAAATATCCAGTGAGCGGCAGTTCTCTGGGCGAAAATGCCTTGTTGATGCTAGAGGTCAGAGGAGAATGGCCAGACTGCTTCGAGCTTATAGGAAGGCAACAGCAACTCAAATATGGGCTTACTGATGCACTTCTGCATACAACCAAGGTATGCAGAAGAGCATCTCTGAACACATCGAACAAGCAAATGGGCACCAGGTGCCACTCCTGTCAGCTAGAACAGGAAACTGAGGCTACAATTTTCACTGGCTCACCAAAATTGGACAACATAAGATTGGAAAAACGTTGCCTGGTCTGACGAGTCTCGATTTCTGCAGCAACATTTGGATGGTAGAGTCAGAATTTGGCATCGCAACATTGAAGCATGGATCCATCCTGCCTTGTATCAACAGTACAGGCTGGTAGTGGTGGCGTAATGGTGTGTGGTATATTTTCTTGGCACACTTTGGGCCCCTAAGTACTAACTGAGCATCATTTAAATGCCACCACAGCCTACCTGAGTATTGTTGTTGACCATGTCCATCCCTTTATGACCACAGTGGCTTTTTAATGGCTGTTTCCAGCAGGATAACGCACCATGTCACAAAGCTCAAATCATCTCAAACTGGTTTCTTGAACATGACAATGATTCAAATGGCCTCCACAGTCACCAGATCTCAATACAATAGAGCACCTTTGGGATGTGGTGCAACAGGAAATTTGCATCATGGATGTGCACACGACAAATCTGCAGCTACTGTGTGATGCTATCATGTCAATATGGACCAAAACCTCTGAGGAATGTTTGCAGCACCTTGTTGAATCTATGCCACGAAGAATTAATGCGGGTCTGAAGGTAAAAGGGGGTCCAACCTGGTACTGGCAACCTGGTACCTACTAAACTGGCCGGTGAGTGTATAAGACAATTAACAGTAGTACTAGCATGCAATCCTGCCTCAAGAAAGCTAAATAATTTAACACCTGTCTTATTATGAATCATTTATTGATTAAATGCAGATCCATCACTTCTTACATAATGGAACCTTTGATATTACAGGGAGACAATTTCAATCACTGTGTGCTCTCCCTAATTGGGTAAACAATGGTGGAGCTTATTACAAGACAGATCAACCCATTAGTGTTCCAAAGAGCTGAGCTGAGCTTATTTTTCTCCCTGCACTTGTGAAGCCTGAATGCGCACATTAAAATTATATCATGTAATGTAGCATGGAATTGATGCAGTGTCCATTTTGAAAAAAGCCGAGGCATCAAAGGACATAATGTCAAAGTACACATAAATACTGTCAAAGAAAAGTATTTGGTCTGATATTGCAAATTGTGTTTGTGTTCCAGGTAAGAGAAGCTGAATTAATATGTACAAACAATGCCAATGAGAATATTATGCAACTGGATAATTCTTGTGCACACACACCCGTCTCTCTGCTGATGTTGATGATGTTGTATGCATCTGTAAATCTGTGGGTGCATTTTTAAGATGATGCAGGTTTGTGTGTGTGTGTGTGTGTGTGTGTGCATATATGAGTGTCCACATAACTGGGATTTGCCCACATCAAGAATCCTGTTTGGTTCTCCAGCCCAGTGAAATGGCACACACATTTGACAGGAAAGCGAAAGTACTGCTGACATAGAATGTGAGGGAGAGTAAGGAAAAAAGCAAAAGAATATTTTAAGTTCTCCAGCCCATCCCACCTCTGAGATTGCTCTTACTGAAAGTTGTGATCAGTCATACATATAAAGCAGCTTTTTCTATAGGAAAGTGCCTCCAATGATTTAGTCCCATTATGAAGAGCAGCTACAGTCATCATCATCTGGAATATCAGCATTCTGCTTTTTTCCAGGCTTTCATTATAAGTGAAATACTGTCAGACGGCTAAAAATTATCAGTGCATTACCATTTTCATACAGAAATTTGTCAACTGCAGAGAGGTATTAAGAAATTAAAACTGATTAGGGTTCAAGTCTCTGTCCAATCTTGACAAAAACTAATTATGTATGCTTTCAGATGAAGTGGCAGAAAATTAGATATATACGTGAAGGACCACCGTCCCCAGAGTTTTTCAATTCAGCCCATAACACTCTGATACTCACTAGAATCCTTATTTCACAGCTTGTAAATCAACACCAATGAGTCTAATTCACATGTTAACAAACCAAAAGAAAAATCAGGTCAGTCACTACAAGCAATTAATAAACAATTAATATCAATGCAAATACTGTATGTAGGTCAAGCAGAAATTAGCAGCCAGCAGATGCCATGGAATTACCCATGGAAAGAGCAATAAATGAACAATAGCACTGGTAGCCTATGATGGTGCCTAGCAGCACACCAGCATGACTTATTAGAGCCAAGACAACAATGCATGATATTTACAGTATGTTAGCACAGACAGGCTTTTACTGGGTTAATTGAGGCAGTGATCTCTGGCACCTCAGTAGAGAGTGAATCCTTTGGTAGGAGTCACAAGCTTCCAACAAGAGGAAAACTACACTTACAGCATAAAGTGTATATTTGACACCCACAGTCTCATTTGATAAATATTAGTGACAAAGTAGTGGAGTTGAGCAGCAAAAGAAACTTACAAAGCAACATGAAAATAGCTATGTCATGGAAATAGACCAGTATCAGTAGCCCTGGGTCAAATATAAGCAGCTGCTCAAAACAAATACACCTCTGGGTAGATCCTCTATGTTTTCATAGAGGACCATCTACACTGTATTGACCAGAGACCCCCATTAGTGAAAATCCTGCCAAATACCATACCTACTTGACTGAATAATTTTCTGAAGAATTCCCACAGCCCTGGCATCCTTTGGTTTCCTTCAGTTTCCTTCCTCTTTGTCAGGTCCCACAATTACAGATGAACAGAGCCCTGCACAATTCCACAATAAATCCACATAAAAAAACACTAACACATGCTCATGACTGCAGATGTATACATTTACATGCAATCATGTGCAAGCGAACCCTTTTTAATGCAAAGTTCAAGATGAATGATGTGTGCTTTCACAGCTGAACTCACAGTCAGTCAGAATGGTTCTTGCGAGCGACAGTCACAGCGTGTACAGATATCAATTTATTTGTGGGGTTTTTTTTTTTTGAGTCTGGAGGTTTTTTCCCCCCATTCTACCAAGCCCACAGCAGGTACATCAGCAGGTAAACTTATTCATCCAACAACTTCGGCAATCAGAACATTCCCTGTTATTGAGTAAATCTTAATCGTGTAATCTGCTCTGCTTGATGTGCATTTGCAAGCATCAGAGAACATGGTGCTTTGCTCTGAGCTGATCTCTGAGGCCTGTTCTTACAACAACCAGCAGCTCTGCTTTTCTATCTGGTGACTAATGGAATAAATTAATCATTCAATAGTTTGTGGGGAATAACAGAGAGAGAGATGAAGGGATGCTGGGAGTGAGGGAGAGACAAAGACACAGCAATTGAGTCTACTTGAGCACTATAGGTCAAAATATTGGGAGGGGAGGGGGATAGTGGCAGGATGGATAGTTGATCGATTATGGTTTTATCTCTGGGAATCTTAACAAATAAAAGAGAGGAGTCTGCTGACTACAGATCCAGCTAGGAGCCTCTAGAGTGCAAAGCTGCCATATACTGTAATACATATTATTTCAAATAGGGAGTTGTGAAATTGATTTAAAAAGTCAAGGTGTCTTGAACTTTCTACCCAAACTTATAAGAGTACTTCTTTTTACTGACGTAAGCAGCACACAGTGGACTATAGAGTCAAAGCAGTATTTTATTTTTACTTGACATTTTCCTTTTCTAGCAGTTTCACCATGCAAACTACACAACTCCATGAACAGTCTGTAACTTTAAAAAGGTTCTCAGAGGCTGTTTACTCTGAGGAGTATGGACAAGGAGTTCAATCTTTACTGCTAGGAACAATCCAAATATCATAAAAAAAATTACATATTCAGCTGCCTTTTTGGGTAGACAGTTTAAACTCTGTTACACTATTGTGAATTATTCAGGTACACTTGTGTCTGGGTCTCTAATACAGCGATTACCTAATTCCCATTCTGGCAATTTTAATGAAAAAATAACTTATATCGGTTGGTTTACAACATCCAGACATTAGCGTGGGTAGAGGGGGGCTGCTGTCTGTCCATTTGGCCCGCCACTGTAGAGACCTGGGTTTAGTCCCTGACAGGTGGGTCTCCAGTTTGGCCAGGTATTGTAACACACAACTGACAGTGGTGCTGAGTGAGAATTCAGCGAGGGATAATGTCCTTGTTTTAATACTAATTTGAGGGGTCTAGGTGAGTTAGTGATACCTTCAGTGAAGGTCAAGTTCAAAAAATATAGGAAGACAGTTTCTGAATACTGATAATACAATAATCATTAGTTGCAACCCTTCACTCCTTCTTCACACACAGCTTCTGCAGAATACTAAGAGTTTTGATCAGATTTTTTGTTTTTAATAAAATAATTTATTCTTCTTCGTCATTCTTCATTATCTCATGACAATAAACCCATAATTACACTGAATGATTTCATTAGGGGTTTAATTAAAGTGCACCATACAGAGTGAGACTGTGCAAGTAGTTGCCATTGCTTTAATCTCCCTTCCATCTAAGTGCTATACCATCTACTCACACTGCAAACAATTTTCATTTGTTGAGACTTATGGATGAGTTCAAAACACAGCTGTTAAATATAATAGGAATTCATTATTACTTTAGTATGTGCGCACATACGCACGCATTGCCAAACCAGCCACGGGAATACACACATTCATATGAAACACTCACACACATGAACACATCTTAACTATATTCTCAGCACGATTCCACAAACACTCATTAATCACCTGTGTTCTTGGCTGCGGCAATGTTCTGATCCTCCGCACTGTCAGATGCCTGCATAAGAAGGAGACAGGAAACAGGAATCTGTTCAACCAAGGCCTACTTGCAAATTATGGTCTCATGCATATTTGCACACACTGGCCAGTGTTTCCCCAACAATTGTCTTGGGGGTCCACATTCCCCCGAGCAGGGTCTCCTGCCCCCACAAGAGAGCAAAGAAAAAAAATGAATTTACAATACAACAAAATGTATTATTTATGTTATTTACTTAATGTGAATGTGAACCTATGTACACTTGTTTAATTTCACATCAATGTGAGGGTCACTTCAGTGGTTTGCTGTCATTTATGGTCACGTTTCTCTCCTCTACTCTGCTTTCTGTTTCACCGTGTGTGTCTTAGCCGCTCTCCACACACATACAGAGCAGAGTGGAGGAGAGGAGAGACAGGTTTACAACTTGTTACATTAACTGCAATAAAATACAATGGAATCAGATTGATTGTTTTACTTATTGAATTACTTGACTTGATGTCGGATAAGAAAAGTTTTCAAGAGCAGAATGAACTGAATATTGCTGGTATCAGAGCTGTGCACAGTCGTTGTGGTACTAATGTCATTACCTGCACCTATAAACACTCTCTGAACAACATCTTTTTCCATAGCATTTAGCATTTTCCAGCTTCCTCTCACTGCTCACACCTTTAAGTCCTTTCAGCCTCAAGACAATCAAGGTCTATGGCACAACAATTTAAATGAGAAGAAATAGTCATTTAAGCAAAGACAAACAGGCTGACAAAAGCTTACGAGGGGAACCCTCTGTTTTTATGAGGTCATTAAATTGGAAAAAACACAACCAGCTGAGAATATGAATTTCACATCCAGCTATAAAGTGAAGACAGACATTTCCTCTGAGATTTCTCTGTCCCCTGAGGAACAGGGCACAGGGGTGACATTACATATTGCTGTCGTACTGTTGCTTAGGGCATATAACAGTGTGATAACCAAGGACTTAAGAGCCCTCAACACTGATTGAATATAGATTACATCACTTCAAGTGGGAAACTTTGCCCAGTATGCACATGCACTCATCCCACAAGCACTCAGACAGAAAATAAACCCCTTCATATCTCCAGTAATTCATCTTCTGTTGACTGTTGTTGGAAATTGCACTCTAAACACACAAATTCTGTCCTAACTAGGTCAGTCTCATAGTGTGTCACACAGCTGTTGACCTCCTAGTCAGCCTGTAACGTTACACATATTCTTCTATCTATTCGAGTGTTCATTCATATCAATGGAAGACAGTTGGTTGTAAAAGGCAAATCATAACATAGGAGCACCGTGTTTGAGCCTTCAAACAGATTCCTTTCATCAACACTGACAAAAAGTTCTAATTTTAGAAGCCTAGTTTCAAAGACCCCCTGCTTAAATCTTAGAGGGAAACAAAAGGCACAAAGAAAGAGAGCCACAGCTTGAATTCACATTTGACTGCAGAATTTCATATGCACCCCAAAGCATATTGTCTTCATTTGATAAACTTAAACTGCAGTTTTTTGTCTGACACTGTTAAATTGCATGATGTGCGTCAAAGGGAACAACACCAGTCTGAAATTCTCCCAAGCATTCCCAGATTGAGCAGCACCAAGTCCAGTGCCGCAAGCTGCTCCTAGGCCAACTGGTGTGATTGAGGTGAGGGTACTATCAGCACACAAAATGAGACACACCAGCCCAATTCCCTGATTACAAGCCTTGCTACAAATGAATTCATACCAGGTCCTTTGGCAAGCAGAGCGGCACAGACACCACAGCCCAGTCAGTTCTATTAACCACAAAGCTCCCTAATGTTAAAACCTGACAACTTAACTGTTCACAGCAAACTGTCTCTTTGAGAAACATATGCTGTGTTTACTCTGCTCTCCCCCTGGTTTGCTGTACTCTCTCCAAACTTTCAGGTGGTGAAAGGGGCCACCTTTAGCATGCTTGGTCAAACAAGATTAATGCTACCTCACACTGAAAAGGAGGATTTTTTTTTTCTTTGCAGAGGCTCTTTTCTAGCTTTTTCCTATGTTTGTGAAAGCATACATAGGTTGTTTCCCTTGTAGCTGTCCTCAGATCTGTTCCTTCACACTTGGCAAAAGATACTCTTAGACATCACAAGCGTAAGGCAATTTTCCAGTGTGCCTCTGCTCTCTCCCCTCGTTTCGTGTGGTAAGCTGTATCTCAAGGGCATACAGCAGTGGTCAGCTCACAGGCCGCCAGTGGTAATATCTGGCCAACCAGATCATTTTAATAATCAGATTTTTTTTTTTTAATCTTACAATATCAAACTGACAGTCTCACATTAAGCTGTAGCTTATGTAAAAATAGAGAATCTCCTCCCACCTGAAGATGCTTATTATACTTTTATCCACAGAGTGAATGTCACAATAGGAGCAGCGCACAGCTCCTGGTTCTGCAATAACTCTCCGTCACAGCAGTAACAGTTACCCATAATCACTTCCCCCTAGCAATTGTGTCTACAAAATAAAGCCCAAGAATGTTCATTTTTTCTGCGATTCTATAGTTCAAACAAGCTTTTAGCTTTTATTATGAAAAGTTCTGACAGGATGTTCCAAAGGTTCTATCTTGCTTAATAGACCTCTGAAATAGCTGACATATGATGTGATATGAAAAAATAATACCAGTTTAATGAATCAGTCAAACGTATATATGTGACTGTGGCCACACAAAGTAAATTTACATTGCGTTTTTAATCAATCAGTTTCTTAAAATTATCTTTTGGTTATGTTCTGGCCTGCCATTGAATGGGTTAGGAAAAAATTGCCCCAAGGCCAAATTTACTTGCCGACCACTGGCTTACAGTATTTGCTCTTTATTTCACTCGATTTCTCTACAAACACAGGAAATATGAAAATACTGTAGGTCTTGTGATATCTACATGTCAAAGAACACCACATGTTTACTTGCTACCTTATTTGTATCCATTTCCCAGCCTTGAAATAGCGTTGATCACCAGCTTGCTGAATATATGTATTAATGATAAAATGTTGGAATAATGTAAAGAGTGTCATCAGCTGGCTCTCTAGGTGAATCTCACACCAGTCCTGTTCTCAACAGGAACTGCTCCACTCTCTTAAGCCTCTCCTGCTGCCACTTCTGCTCACCTTCCCTATTAGCTGGAGGTAACTTGCAAACAGGAGAAATCAGAGTCTACATAGCTCCCAAAGCATCTCCAGCTCTCCAGATGAAAAAACTGCATCCCTGCCAAATTTCTGATGTCATCCCCCCTTTCTATGCCCCTCCCTGTCTCTACTCTTTGAAGTTTATAAAACAGATTACTAACTTGGCGACTTAATTTTCTCAATCGCATCATACACTGAGCCTTGAGCTATGCATAATTTTCATAATGCACAATTTCACACTTAAAACTCCAGATGAACCTCAAACCAAAGTTGACCAAAACCTTTTTTTTAGTTGCAAAATGTGTGTAAGATGAAAAAGAAAGCATAACAGCTTTATTAGTGTCCTCTTTAAGTCACAAATGTTTACTATGAATGAAACCATAAAAAATAAACTATGAATGTACAGCAGCAAAGCCTGTTTGAAACATTTTACACACAGTAGTCCACACTCAGTTGCCAATTTAGTAGGCACACCTCGGTAAAACTAATGCAGTCTACCACAACAGTCCAACAATAAATCCAGCCATCACAAAAGTTATAACAGTGTTTCCCCTATATACATTTTGCTGTGGCAGCTGACCACTGCCATCACTGCAATGTCATCAAGTTGTCAGTAGATGACTCTGCAGAGTGCACGGTGCGACACCTGCTCAAGGCGATGGGGTGAGAGAAAGGAGAGAAAAAGATAGAAGAGAGAGAAAGGTAGATTTAAGTACCTAATATTAGATTGCATAACCTACTGATATTCACTCCGACTGCCAGCATACAACAGTGCCCTTCATAGTGGGACCAGGCATCAGGAGCACTGGGACAAAGCTGGTGGACCATCAAAAATCCATGAAGGTTTTACCAGCCCTGTTGTGTCAGTCCTTCTGTTGGCCTCTCTGTGTGACCAAGTAATTCCCACAGAAAATGTGGACTTTCAAAACAGCACGCTGTGGTATTACTCTAAATGCCATTCTGTGAAAGTCCCTCACATGTGTGCATGTTTGTGTTTTCTTACATGTGTTTGGGAGGTGAACAGGGGCATGAAAATATTTTTAATCACAAAAGGGGGTCCTGACTTAACATAAGGTATATCTGAGCACCCAGCCATACATACTGGATTCAAAGAAGCAATTTTCTTGTCACACAAAAGTTGATGGAATCAAAGTTTGGGTCCTCCCACTGGAGGATTTTCCCATCTTCCTATTGATGAAGGGAACTTTGGTCCTTGTGAGTATAGAAGTACACACACACACACACCCTATTCCATTACCTCCCAAAGGAGTTGTTAGACAGATAATGAAGTCGGCAGCTCCAGGGATAACTAGTGGTTCTTCAGTGTAAACAAGTCACTGTCACTTCTGCTTTAGATTTTACTTTATTCTGTATAGAATGTCCTCTAAAGGAGTCTGCAGGCTATGAAGTTGGCAGGCTAGAAACAGCTTGAAAATTCACTTCAATTCAATTGGACCAATTGACAGAAAAAAGACCAGAGTGCAAATAGCCACGGGAAATGAACAGTCAATATTTAATGTCTCCCACTGTTATCCAAGGCAAACAATGTAACTGTTGTCAGAGTCTACAGCCCATGGTGGCTATAACAACTAATATCACACAAAGTGAAATAGGAAAATTAACTTCCACAGTTGGTCACCACAAGTTTTCCTGTCATATCTGCCTGTCTCTCTTTCAATATTAATGGATTTGAGGCAGAACCAGAGGGCAACTAAGAATGAACACAAGACTCATCACCTCCATCTGCTTTTAACAAGCCAACAAATTAACAGCAAATAAATCAGTTAGAGGTGGCACTAAAGGAGCCAGCCGAGAAAGAAGCAGGCCAAAGGATCAAAAGAATTGGCAAGCACACAGAGATTAGTTTTCCTAAAGTTAAAGACTGGAAGGCGTTGAAGTGCAATTGAGCCCTCATTTGCTTTATCTGTTTGTCTCTGCTGCAGCCGAGCTACCCTCAGTGAGGACTCTCCATATCAGGCTAATTGTTCACAGTCAAAGATGATTAGTTTTAGACACAACACGAGACTGTCAGCAAACACACTGCAGGAGGGGTTAAATATTTGCCTGCCAGCAGCTGCTAGAACTGTTGGATAATATCACAGCTTGTCAAAAAGGCTACCTTCTTGAATGTTACTAGCTCACCAACATTATAGACATCTAATAAAATTAAGTGTCAAGAAATGACAACACAAGAAATGCCAGGAGCAATAAAACAATATCAAAAAAGAAATTTGCTCTTCCTTAAATTCGAACTCTTGGGGATCTTGTAGGTGACATAGTGTTAAAGAGGTTATACAACCACATTTAAGAGCTATAAGAAAGCAATTGCAAAAAATGCAGTAGAAAAATAATTTTAATAGTCCCCAAGCTGTGAAAATATCACATTCTGAATAACACAGACCCACACAAATTCACACTACACGCTTGTGCCCCCACAGCTTTCAAACACTATTCTTATAACATCATTGTCATCCAAACTAACCAGTTTTCTGTATCAATCAGCCTGTCTCTTATAATGTAATCTACTGCTGCAGCTGCCTCTACCATCACAGCATCTCTCTCTGTTTCCATCAGTCTGCCTCACACTGTCTCAATCCAATATAGGCTGGAGAGAAGCCCAACAGGGTGTAAATTGATGCCTCACCCCCCATCTCCTTTGCTGACTGAACTCCAGCGCTTCAAAGATGAGCACCTTCTGAGCAGCTTGGCTGGAGGTACCATGGCTGGTGTGGTGGGATTATGGTGATCACTCTGTGGCACTGGCGGCCGGTGGCAACTGATAGCCTGTTTGACTCACTGCCTCGCGGTTGGACATGTAGCTACATGTATGGAATTGTTTAACATGTAAAATTTAACAATTTTTTCAATAGAAAGGAAGACAGGTCAAAGTAATTTAGAGCCTTGCACTGTTCTTCGTAATGTCTTGTGTAAAAAAAGAAAAATGTTGGGAAGCATGAAAACATTTGTTCTTCCATTGTTTGGCATGTCATTCATATGTGATCTCTTTTTCCAGAATACAGATCATTCATTGTTGTCAGATTTGCACACAAGCATAATGTAGTATGCCACCACCCTACGAACATCCACTGAAAAAACTTGGCTCTCTCTATGTAAAAATGACCTAAACTCCACCAATCAGCAAGGCAAAACAAGCCAAAATATAACTGTCAAAATAAATTACACATATGTTATTGGGCTTGTAAACAATTAACAAACCAAATCAAATTCAAACAAGGTCATTTTAACCCTGAATTGGTTTTAATGGCAATTTCTCAACTAAGATTTACACACTTTGATTAGAAGTTACTGTAACACTTGCACTCTGGCATAAAACACTTCACTAATCTACACACTACACACTCTACACACTTAACACAGTGTTGAGTATGAACATGCTAATTGAGCACCATTCATTGAACGTGCTCATATTTTGGTGAACAGTGAACTGAACATATCTATTTGCAGCTAATGAAAGTGAACATAAAGGTTGGTTTAATGCACCAAAAGCTTTTTGCCAACCGCAAATAGGAAGAAGAAGAAGAAGAAAAAGATGAACTGTGTTTTAGTGCAGCTCCTGAGGATTTACATCTGGTGTCTGGTCCTGGCATTTCAGACAACACAGCTACTGGTACTGCTTTAGCCAGTTCATATGAATATTTCAAGGATTTTTATGAACAAATCAGTACAGATACCAACAGAAAAATTATCATTTTTATGCAAATTGTGCTCACCAGGTCTGAAACAACAAGTCCAAACATCAGCTACATTAGCAACAAATTTGAAATGACACAGTGAGTTGAAGCACTGCACCAGCCTTTTGAAATATTTGTAAGTGAATCAGTGATGATCACAAGAAATCAACCGCCGTAAGGTTCCTCCACCTAAGTCAAAAATTTTTTTATCTTTTCATTTTTATCTGTGTGACATGAACTCTGAGCTAGCTGTGAACAGTAACACAAAACTACAGAGGCTCCCTCACACAATTAATGTAACAATAAATAAAGTGACATTTGCATTTTGTTTGTCAACTGCCATATTCTGGTTATTATATATGTAAGATTAGCATGTATGAAAATCCCACTCCTTCCTCAAAATATACCGGACACCGGATTTAAGATGCATTACATCAATGCAAAACCTCATAACAGAGATGACAGTCTAAACAAGCAGAGCTTCACTGCTGACAAACTGTGCCAACACAGGATTTAATCTGGATTACTGATCAGCCGCACAACATCAGAAAGTCTCTACATGCCTGTTGAATTTTACAAAAATAACAACATGACACATTTTTCATCCAAAGCGATCAGTCTGATCCTCTATAAGGTGTCACCTGTTCCCAAACTAAAACCCTGAACACATGGCAAACACCAAGCCTGAAAAACTATATTAATATCCATGACACAGCCTTAAACACACAGTGATTATTATGCCATCTCACCTTCCCATAAGGTAACCATCCACTGCCTTCATAGAACCCATGGCTCTGACCAGATCACTGGAGCCAATAGCTGATTCTGCAATCTAGGCTGACAGGCAAAATTTCCATCTTGGGATAATGAACATTTAATTTTACAGAAATTCAACTTTTCATGTAGCTCTTCTCATAAGCTCTCAGTCATCTTGGGTCATTGCCTGCCCCCTGCCTGCACATGCATCTAGCTGATGACCTCGTTGGAAACCCATCTGTATGATCCTCCTCTTCACTCAGTGAGAAATGAACAGCTAAGATTACTCAATCAACAAATTTAATAAGGAACTTTTTATAACTGAGTAATCATTAAGTCTTTTTTTTAAGGCAACAATACCAAATATTTTCTGGCTCCAGCTTCGTAACTGTTAAGTTTTATAAAGTAAACTGAATATATTTTGCGTTTTGGACTTTGGTTGGACAACAAGACATTCCAGGCCGCCATCTTGAGTCAGGGTATATTATAACAGTTAAATTACACCAGTGTCTACCGACACTGTGTAGACAAAACAATTGATCAAGAGAATAACCAGAAGATTAGTTCGTTAATTGTCAGTTGCAGCCCTAACATAAAGTCAAAGAAAGCTCAACTTACAGTTTGGTTTCGGTCCCTGAGAGTTGTCGGAGAAAATGAAACTAGCGGGCAAAAGAAAGACTTCATTAACCTCCAGCCTTTAGCTACGCAGTTAGCATCGTTAGCCCGCTAATGTAGCGGCTAGTAGCTTCATATTTTCCCGTTGACCCGGACTTGATAATTAACTAAAGTTAGGCGGCGGCGTCTAACTACTGTTACAATTTTTTTTTTTACCTCTGTTGACCTCTTTTTTTTGCCTTATTCACTCACTTCTTCTCTCTGTGGTTCACATGTTAACGCCTGCTCTCTCTGTTCCTCTTGCCAATTACACCAGGTGTCAATCACTGATAATGACCAATGAAGAAGACTTGACACTCAAGCTGCTTCCCTGTTTCTTACTTTAGTTAACCTCAAAAAAGCCTTTCACCAATGACATTTAGGGCTTAATTACTCAATATTATCCTTATTTGACTACGTACACATCACTTTATTTAAAACTACATGACTTGCTATTTTACGCATCTCTTTTTGGTTCTATATTATTTCAATGCCTCGTTTCCACACAGGTGCGACATATAGATTAAGATAGGAACACTTGTCTTTGTCTGACCTTCCACATTACCACATTACCTCTTTTGATACAACCCCTGCCACATTTAATTGACTGTGGCACTGAGCCCTGCATACACTGACCCTCTGGGCCTGCTGTGTAGGGAGTACCTTTATTTACCGAAGAGGGAACTGATTTTTCAGCTTGTTGTGTGTCTACTTGTTAGAGGTCAGAGGTTTCTACTCTCTTTGTAGTACACTTAGGGCGTCCAAAGACCTATTGCCCACCAGTGTCACCTGCAGAAATTGTTTGTGTGTGTCTGTTCTAGTATAGCTGCATGTGCAATGACTTCTGCAACCATAAGGTGTGCTCAGTTAATGATGGATTTACAAACCTCTTACATTTAAGCACATACAGTACATTATGTTAATATAAATAAATTTAAGTGCACAACACACAGGTTTACATTTTTTATGTGAAGAGGGTTATGATGGATGCATTATGTCTGCAAGCAATAAGATGTTCTACTTTGAACTACAGCAACCTAAATGTTATGCATAAAAGAGACAACAAAAGGCACAAACACATTTCTTTAAATCTTTCCTATACACCTATGATATGTCATTCAGATTACTAGTAAATATCATCCTGAAAATGGCCATGTATGACAAATTGTGATGAACAGAACAAAAAATAAATACTCAAATATGTGAAAAAGCCAGATGCATGGCTGTCTTTGTGTTGCAAATGAAAGACAAACTGCAGACAACATGGTACAAGGTTAAACAATTGGCAACAGGCAACAAAAGCAACAGCAAAGCAGTCACAAGGATCTCAGAGGTGAAAGACTAAGAAGAAAAAAAAAGATTTTATCCTTCATCAGTGAGATCAACTAAGGAACAACAGCCTTTATAATTACACTGTGTAAGACAGATGGTAGTGGGAGCTCAGATAATCAGCAGAGAGTTATTAAAAGACATGTAAAATCTGCTCAGTGAAGGAGTGACTGAGACGGTTACCACTGAAGCATCGCAGTGCCTCTGAAAGCACTCTGCAGCCACACACACCTCCAGCTGATTCAGTTGAAATAAAAACACCAATCGGAAGCTGTCTTTATAATCTGACCGGCTCTCACTCCCTCCCAAAACGCTGCCCTGCTGGTGCTGCTTTGCTGCTATACCCCGCTGATTTCTCCCTCCACCACTGCCCCTCCTCCAACTCTTTTTTACCACACATAAGGCTAATATCTCCCGCCGTGTGCATTTTGTGTATCCCATATCTTAGTGTAATGTGTCTTTTGGGTTCTGTACAGCACTGTGTGGGTTTCTTTTGCGCTTCCAGCAGAATCATACAACACAGCTTAGATTCACTGGGGAGCACCTTCAGGAGCAGAGCCTATTTCTCCAAATACAAGTGTGAAACCATTTATGAGATAAACAGTCCTCTTCCCTCTGATATGCCCCTGACAGGATAACAAATATGCAAGAGACTACCATCTTTTCTTCAAGGCACAGACAATGCAGACATTTCACAAGATTCCAATCTACAAGTTATTATCAACATACATATCCAGAGGAATTCTCGTCTCTTGTTTTTTCTAAATCCCATACTTGGGAGGCTTTTTTTTTTAGCTTGGAGATCGATTTTGCTCCAATGCCCGTTTTGACTGATAAATATTCAGCGTGTGATGAAATTTTTGCATTTGCTTCACGCTACAGCAATGGAGCAAGTTCAGTTCACAGACTGTGATTATATTAGTCTGTGTTTGCTTAGGGGAGACATTTTGCTATTTGGCCTTTTAAACAGAAACGATTAAACCTGCCCTTTGGAGTCAAGACACTCTGCATGTTTTAGTTGCTCTTTTCCACTTTTTTGCACCTGCACCATAAAACACACAGCGCCTAGATTTTTTAATCAAATATTTGCTGGGAAATTACTTGGTATACATATGAAAAATGCTAATATAAGACTATATTGATGTTCTGAGCTGCAGCCTTAGGGGATCAGCTTCATTCCTTCAGTTGATATAGTTTGGAATTTATGGACTTGAGTTATCTTTTCTAAAAAAAAAAAATACATACATATGTATATATATATATATATATATATATATATATATATATATATATATTTTTTTTTTTTCATTGTGAGCACAACAGCATAACAACAGCAGCAGAATTTACAATGTGTTGATAGTGAAAATCCACTTGAGAAAGATTCAGCAGATAAGACACATGCAGATTACCCAAATTACCCTCACCGTGGTGTTTTCCTTCTTTTTATTATGCATTTCCAAAAAGATGTGACAGAATTGTTGATCCTAAACTCAGTCTGTGCAGAATTCTTTTGTGATTGCATTTCTCAAAATATTATGATTGCATTGGTGCAGTTTTTGTTTTGCTTTTAGTTCATTCATCTCAGCATTGCCTGAGCAGATCTGTGGCAGGCAGTACTTGCTGCCTACACTGCCATGCTGCCATAGTACAGAATGTGAATATCAGTCTCCTTTGTCAAAAATCACTCGTTTTCCACACCCAATCATTAGCATCAACCTCCTGTTATGTGTTGTGCCGCACTATAAAAACACCACTTCCACCTTTGCTCCTACCGGACAAGCCATGTCTGTGACACCAACTTCCTGAAAAGAGAAATGAAATGATGTTCTTATAAAATGTGTTAGATAAATAAATAACGGAGAGAACACTACTTTATTCTTATAAATATTTTAGCTATGGAATGACAGTTTCCTTTGAATGAGCCTCTTTAATGCCTCCTTTCCTCTATTTCCATATGTCTTTTCCTGTCACACAATTGCACACAACTGTGTGCAGTTTATGAATCACCTCTATAAATTGAAATATTATCACATTCTCTGCGTCTCGTGGTCTTATAGGATTTTTTTTTTTTTTAATTCTGCTGTGCAAATGAACTCAGAATTTGCCAGTCAAGCCTCCAGAATGGGAATCCAAGGCAGTAAAAGGAGTTATCTTTGAGTCTGGTTGAAAAGCAATGGGCAGACTTTAATTTGTTCTTTAACTTCCTGAATCTCTCTCTCTCTCTCCCTCTCTCAGCATGAGCAGCTGTGTAGACTGGGAATGCAGAGATTCATTAGAAGTTTCAACAAACTTGGAGGTGGAATCCAAGGATGTAATTTGAAATATTTGTCACAGTTTTAGTATCTCTTTGACACCACAGACTGAGAAGGCCCTTAGTATTCTGGGGGTATCCATGTAGACACGCGACGGCAGTAGGAGGTTGTAATAAGGGGTTTTAATTTCACATGGCACAAACCTTTAGGTCTTGCTTACAGTACAGACGTGTGATGTCAAAGTGTCAGTATGATACAAACACAGTGACATTCAATAGTGTTGTCTCAGTTGTGACACAAGGTAATACCTAAGCATCCATAATACATCAAGTATAATTATAGCACAAGGTAGAAAACCCAACACTCCAAAGGAGGAGATCAAGACAGAACTTGTGTGTCCTGTTAGTCTGTGGAGGTGCTTCCTCTGTGGGTCATCATCGACATTATCTAAAAAAAACCCCAAAAACTTACATGTAACTTATGTAAATTAAAATGATCACATGTGAATTGTCTGAAAAACACAGCCCCATATGTTAATTCATTACATTTAAAATGGAGTTTAGTGTGAATGTGCAGTAGTTTTAATTCTACATAGACCACCTGCTTATTGAGGCACTGTAGACTTGAACCCAGAGGTCAGAATAAAGTGTTTTTTCACATTTACGTTCACAATGTTGTTGTGGGACAAATGTGAGACAAAATGCTACTGCACACAATAAAAACTCAACTGAAAGATATCATATAGCATCAGAAAAATGACCATGTTACTTACCTCTTGACTGATACTAAGCATGTGAATCATATACACATCTATCTGTACTATATAACACTTGACTCCTCTGTTACATAGATTGTTGTTGATCCTGAGCTGGATATGTCTCCTCCTCTCTGTTTTGCAGGCTTATGATTCTGTGAGCTGTTTTATTTTATGTTTTATTTTATTTATTTATTTTTTTTCTCAATGTTTGCTGAGAGAGCGCTTGTAATCTCAATGAGACTCACCTGGTTAAATGAAGGTTAAATAAATAAAGAAATTGTTAATCCATGGGGGGCAACCATGGTTCAACCATGGTTCAACCATGGTTGCCCCCCCCCCCCCCCCCCCCCCCCTTCCCCACAGAGAGGTCAGAGGTGCAGATCAGCTAATAGGAGCTGGAGGGGAGTTCAGTGTTTCGCCAAATGATGCGTCAGCAGGGTCAATGCCCGCCCTGATGGAGGCTTAAAGCCTGATCCATCCGCTGAAGGACAGTCTCTCTAATCACTCCAGCACCCTGCTGCTGCAACCAAAGGGAAAAGACATGTAATGTGTCTGAGCACTGCAAACAGCTTTATTTAATTTGAGAATTATATAACATTCGGCTGTTGTTAAGATGCTATTCTTTTCTATTGCTTTGTCTCGACAGAGTGAAACGTCTTTTAGACCAGAATTTATACCGAGCTGTGTTTAGACCAAGTTACAAGCTCATTTAGGTGGTTGATTTACACAAGAGATTCATCCATTATGATGACAGTATATTTGTGTTGAGATATAAAAGGAAAGTGACAGAGAGGGAGTGAGTTAAAAACACACAGACACCAAGACAGAATGATCAGCACTAACCAAACAGAGAAAGTTCAAGCGCCTGTAGATTAAATGTGGCTCACTTCCCTACACAGTGCAATATTCCCGTATGAGAGTGCCATGATTAATGTGCACAGTCTGCTCCCAGTCTGCTTCCCGTGTCATATATTGCGACTGGGCTATAAGAGATACACAGATATATCCATAAAGCATCATAAATGATGATGCTGCCACTGAGGAAAGTGTTTCCCTCTATATTCATAAACCATTGTTTGGTTGCCGCTGGGATTAAACAGGGCATTATTTGATAACAGGAATCTCTAATAAATGACTATTTGATGTAACGTTCAACAATCTATCACAAGAACAGCAGATATAGTTGCTTTACACATGTTTGGGAGTGTGTGTCCACCCACTAAAACACAGTAAGCAAAAGTCAAGTCAGTGCATTAATCAGTAAAGTAATATCTCTGCTGTATTGCTTTGAAGGAAACTGTAAATCTGTGGGTGGGTTAAGAGCTCAGTGTTACTAATAGAGATGTGATGACTGCAATTTAGGTCTATTTGTCAAATTCAATTTATTGATGTTTTTCCAGGCGTTTAATAGAAAACAATGGATAAATACCAATGTAGACAAATAGAAAAGGACAAGGAGGGGAAAAAGTGGCAAGTACCCACATATACTTTTAAAAGTTTATTAGATTGACCAGACAACAGTTCATCAAAAAGACGTTTTTCATTATGTAAGTGCACTGAGATACATTGTTTTTTAGGAGGTGAAGAGGCCAAAAAGAGGTGGGGATAATGAGAAAGGAAAAACCTTGCTGATTTATTTTCTCATTGTCATTGTCTCCAAGTCGAGGTCAGTGAGACTTTTAAAGTCAAGCCTTTTTGTAAACTTCTCCTCCTAAAAATCCTACCACTACGGGCTCGAATTACCATTAAATCTTATACGGCTATATAATGAATCCATCTGTTAAAATAATTTTTATTATATTTCAGTATTTTCTTCGTAACATTTCTTGCATTGTTTACCAGATTTGTTTGTGGTTGAATAGTTGACCGTGACATCAGCATGACGTAATTAACTGTAATTGCACTTATACTGTATATTCCTTGTCCTGTTTCATGTAGGCCATTTGCCTGATGTGTCAAAACCTTGCCTGTATCTACTAATAGTTTGGGACATATAATCCAGTGTACAAAGGCACTCTCCCTTTTCTTCTGGTAGAAACTGCAAGATAGAGAGGAAGGGAGAGTAAAATGAAAAGGAAGGAAAGTGGAGATTCAGGTTTGTCCTGTGATCCCAGAAATAGTAGGGATTTGATTGCTGGGGCTTTTGGCCAGGCTGCTGATAAGCCATACAGGCTGCTCTTTAACAGTATGTGAGGCTATCTAACATGATAAGATAAAATAATGGAAATGCCTGCACAAAGATGTAGGTAGGGGCAGGCACAGTGGGCTGTAATGGTATGGGGATGCTTATTCTGGCGTGAGTTTGGGCCACCAACACCTTAGAGGATGTGGTCAGTGTTCTCCCCTGCTAACATTGATTTTGATTGATCATCTCTGCCTTGCAGCATAAGTATAGTAGCAAAAAAATGCAGTATCAGCAGCCACTGCAAAATACCCTTTGGCTCAGTTCATACCTTATTATGGAGCAGGTAGGCATATTTTTAACTGTAGTTTTCTATAAAAGAAAACCATTAACTCTACCTTTATACATCTGTTAATAGAGGTCAAATGCACAGGATGTAAGAAAAGCATAACACATTCTGTATGGGTAACAACATGAGAATTGTAATGGATTAATGAAATCCTGAGAGATGCTAATGTCACCACAGAAGAAATGTATAATTGCAGGAAGGTCATCACTCAGAGCTGACAATAGCAGCATGAAAACGATCAAAAACCTTTTGCTATTGAGGCGATAATGTTTAATTTTGTTTCTCCTTTTCTGTTAAATAATTCTGAAGTGGCACAATACAAAATATTGTGGTTGATTGCAGTAGATTTGAGGTGTAATGACTAAGATGTAATGACAAAAAATTATGCTGCGTGTTCCATTAAGTTTTCAAGCTGGGAACACACAAACAAACATTCCTAACCCACTGTGAAAAGACGTCAGACCTCTAAGCGATGACTTTCACACATTCCAGCCAGAGATGATGTTGCCTGAATGATGAAGCAGCTCTGACTGCAGGATGTATTTAGATCTGTGCAGATAACAGCCATAAAAATCAAGCATCTTAGATGTGACAGTGACACTTCTGACAGACATAAGCCTTGGTGAAAAAACTTTAAAAAAGACTTAAAAAAATAAGATGACTGTCTATCAGCTCTGATACTCACTCATAAAATATCATTATGGACATTTTGGTGTGTTGTTGATATTTGTGAAGCATTAGATAACAAAGTCAACATTGCCTCTGAGCTATATGTACGTTAAAACAAATACAAAATAAGCTATGCTTTAAAACAGGAGTTGTTAGACACAGAAAAAGAGGACGCAATGAAAATGAATTAGGTGTTTTATTTCATTCATATACTAAAACTGTATGGATAAAGCTTTGAAACAAGTTGGAGTGGCAAAAACCTGAGACTGAGACTACTAATTAAAAAAAACAAAACATCATAATTACCATCATTTAACCTCCTGAGCAGGTCTATAGTATTGCTGCTAGTCATTTAACTGTTGTCTTTTTTCTTCTCTCTCGCTCTTCTTCTCTCTTTCACTCTTTCACAACAAATGGACTGAAAGTGATATTCCATCCAAAGTCAATATTTTAAAGTGCCACGCTATTATACCCTGTAGGCTTTGTAACTCTCCTTACTAACAACAGTAGTTGTCATCAGCAGGAACTTGTATGGACACACTGCTTTCTCTGTTATACTAACACCCTCCTCAAAGCAGTGGTGCTGTATTTGGGTGGAGCACACTTAAATCAAAACCACCTGATTTATGTTGTTACCATTATAATAAAACTATCTCCTTTTGTCTCTCTCACACTCTTATCTTTCACTTTCCATCTCAAACTCTTTATCCTCCGCTCTCTTTTCCACTCTGTTTAAGAAAAAAACAAAAACACAAAAATGTCAATAACCCTCATGCAGTGCATCGTGTTGGGATGAAAAAGGTTTCATTCTCTCTAGTGAATAGAGAGGGGGGATAGGAGCAGGGCTGCCTTCCCAGTAGATAAAAATAAAATACAAAATGTTTGCATCGTTTAATTAGAATGATAACTCTGTCGTGGAACCAGGTTTTATCGGGAAGGAGGGTGCAGATGCAAAATAATGTGACAACAAAAGAGTGATTATGTGTTTGTGTTATCGCAAGCCATGTTCACTGCACACAGTAATTGTATTTTATGATTTTTGTGCCTGCTGCACAGTCACAATTCCCCTTTCCAGTGATGGCTTATGTTTCCTCGTAGTGCTTCGAAACACCCCACCAAGAACATTTTGGATTAGAGCAATATTGCCACTGAGACAATTCTAACATCGGACACACGCTCACTCAAAGCTACACATTCTCATTCACTCACTCACTCACTCACTCACTCATGGTCTCCCTGCCAAACGTGGACGTCAGCCAAACAGTGCTATTTGCCGGAGCAGGACTGGCACTTCTCCAGACCATGGGGGTAGCAGGCTTGGCAACGCAGATCACTGATGGACTCATTGAAGCGGTTCGCCAGCATGGACAGCTTGCTACCGTGACACAGAGAGCAGGGAGCGCAGCCTGAACCTCCACAATGCTGGCATCTGTCGGCCTCCTGGAGGAAGAAGAAACACATTAGAGGAGAGGAGGGGAGGAGAAAGAGGAGGTGAGGAGAGGAACTGTGAGGTTAGGCAAAGGGTAAAAAAGGGAGCAAGAGGTGGGAACAAGGGACATAAGGGTAAAGACTGAGCTGAAAAAGGGAAGTTGAGCAAGTTCACAGTGACGATTAAGTTTCATTTCAATCAAATCTAAACAAGTGCTGCAGCCTATATAATGTATTGAAACAACCGACTGGCCTACAGATGTCATTCTGAAGTTTGCTGAACTTCAGTTTTATTTTGAATTGTCATAATAAACCACTGTTTTACATTTAAAGATATTACTCTTTCTTTTACACTGCACCTGTTTCAAAACTGATTAACTTGCAAGACCTTAAGCCCATTCATAAACAGCCAACATTAACACAACTATCTAGTTTAACTGGCCTGCCTGCTGGCAAACACTAAACAACCTTTACAACATAGAGGATGTTTTTCTTTTCAATATTATTTCTAATGAAATGACTTTGGTGAGTAGCTTCTTTCTGTGGTGATGTACAGCTAGCCTGTCATTTTTACAGCCAGCTGTTCATTACTGCAACAATGTTACAATAATGAGCAGCTTCCTGTACATTATCAACAGAATGACAGAAGATGTGCAGTGAGGTTATGTTTAAATCTTTACAAACTACTGGATGTGTGTGAATTTTCCTGAGCTGCTGGGATGTCCTTCAGGATTTTACGTGTATTTAAGTATTAAAGTGCTACAAACCAAATGCCATTCACCTCTGACCCTTATGATTTCCTTTAGGCATCCCACAGGAATGTAGATGAGATGGACTTATTTGAAATGCATGCTGTAGTGTTTCAGAAGAAGAGGCTCTAGAAATCTAAACGCAGTGGCACACTGAAAGTTTTTGATTTTGGAGAACTGTTTTTGTAAGACAACTGGTTGCAAATTAAATCACATAATCAGTAACCATTGGACCAACATTTCCCTACACTCTGCAAGCACATGTTCAATAATCCACTGCTAACAAGTGAAAGTGTTCAGTCCTCACTAAATTTCATTAAACATAGAGTTGTATTTCAGTATGGTCCATGATTGACTTGCTACCTTTAAAACACAGAACTAGTTTCACTGCTTCTAAACCTACAGCAGTCTAAGCTGCACTACGGCTGCATATCAAACTTTGATATTTTCATGGACCAACCAAATTGCTCTGAAACTATCGAGGATGGAAAAATGCCATGTCATTTGATACCAAATTTTGGTACCTAAGGAGTAAATGAGTAAATCACCTCCGCTTTAATGACTCAATCAGCATTCATTCATGCTTGGACCAAGACCTAATAATGCTGGTGATTGGATTATTCTCAGGGACATGTGAGAGTTTGAGTCTATAAAGAGACCAAGCTTAAAAACAAAAATGAAAGTAAAACTAAAATTTTTACTATAATGTGTATTATAATTTTCTTTTTGTTAAAGTGGACTTGATAAAATGGGTATTGAAAAGAATCAGTACTGAAGCCAAAGTATTGGTATCAGTACTGATAAGCCCTAAGCTGCATGTAGTGTCAGTGATATATTTAGCTATAGTGATGGTCAGCTGTTGTGGCCTAGTGAAAGTCCAGATTGGGTAAACGGCTGCAAAATTTGTGCCAAGCCTATGTGTGAGGAAATAAAGAAAATTAACTACCTTGGAGTTTGGGCAGCAAAAGGGAAAGATGATGAAAAAAAACAGTAGGACTGCCAAATAATGAAAAAAGAGCTGAGGGTGAACTTTTTTTTTTTTCTAGTGGCAGAGAAAATGAGAAAATAACGAGAAAGGTGAGAAAAGGATGGAGGGAGTGAGGGGAAGACAGCAGTAATCAAGTATGTGAGAGGGAGGGAGTAACAGGGAGATAGGTATCCTTGCAGGCTGGTAAGTGGCAGGCAAATGCTGCAGGGATGGAGTAAAAGTGTGGACTCATCAGTATCTGTTCACAGTTGAAAGATAGCACTAGGACAATGGGTTGTTGGAGCAGGAGGGTGCCACAAGGAAGAGAAAAGAATATAGGTACAAATAAGGTGGCAGTTACAAGGGAACACAAAGGAGATTGTGGGATGAGAATGAACACTCCTCTGTGAACAGTTTTGAATTACAAGAATGTAGCTGCACAGACCATCCTGCAGTTATTGTCTTGAAAGCAAAGATGAAGTGGATAAAGGATGGCTTAAGACGTATGCAAAGAGAGAAAGAAAGAGGAGTGAAGAGGAGAAGAAGGATATGGTGAGACTGGGAATACCATGAAACAGAAACAGGGTGATAAAAACCCTACCGCACCACTGAGAACAATTTGGCCAAGGACCATTACCTTGGCCTCTGTGTCACTGATCTGTTTCTCCTCCTTCTCCTCCCCATCCTGTGTAAAAGGAGCTTTAGCCTTCCTCCTGCTCCCCCTCTCCCTGGCCTTTGCATATCCCTCCAAGTCCACATGGGGCACTGTGTGGTGCCGCAACGCTTCAGGCTTCCTCGGCGGTGCTCTGATGATGCGCAGATTGCTGGTGTAGATGATTATCTTGCCAAAGTCCAACACTGGTGCCTGAAGGAAACAGAAAATGTCATATAATCCTGCATCAAATTCTATTACCAACATCTGCTGCACCTCACAATTAAGAATGGTAATTAGCCTCTGCTTGTGTTTCCTACATTTCCCAGATTTCATTGCTGCAAATCTGGAAAGTCTGAGAGTGTGCCAACATTTAGCTGTGGGCTTTGTGTGTGGGTGAGAAGAGGTTTTCTAGTTGAATGCAGCTGAATGCTGCTGGTGGAGAAATGAGAAACTCCACTTTCCACTTTTAACAATGATTTTCTCTTGTATGGTTATCTAGAGTCTGGAGCCATTGATCTTTGATCCTACATTTGGTTGTCCATGGGAAGGAAACAACTAAGTTAGCTAAGGTTATACAGGTAACTATTTGTTATAAGTATAAGATAAATATTTTTTTAAAGATTCAGACTGTGATGATCAGAGAGTTGTGAAGTGGAAGCCTGTATGTCTATGTAATGATGTCCGTCCTTCTGGCATGGTGAATGGCTCAACACACCATGAGGCTTGGCTGTTGTTGCTAAGGAGAAGAAGCTAGTCAGAGGCGTTAATTATTGCAGAGGCAATTTCAGAATACGTCGTCCTTGCAGAGCAAAACACACACATTGATGATTTAACAGAGAGAGGTTTTATACTAATCCAAGCCACACTGAAGTGCTTCAACTGTGAGTCATGTAACATTGTCTATGGAAAAATTAATCAGATTTCACAGCTCTGAATAATATCTGCAAGGCTGTGTTGTTGACTGTTACCAGTGACTGATTAATTTGTTAGTTTCCGAGCTCACTTTCTGGACCATAGTTTCTGTTTCAGACTTTTTAAAATGATCTGATGAGTTGTTTTCAAACATAACATCCACAACGAAAACCTTTTTTTTAATTATTTGTTGTGGCTTTTGTATTAAACAGACAGAAAAACATTTAAGTTGAGTTAAGTTTCAGCATTTAAGGAATAACGCAACTTGTACAATAGAGATGCTCCTCTAGGATCACTGTACCATCCTTTCAATAATGCCCTAAAAGGAGAAACTAAATCCAGATTGCTGTCTTCCACTGATAAATGTGATAAATACTGCCCTCGGTCACCAGGGCAAAGCCTGTCTTTGTTTATGGGATAAAAGAGTGAAACTGACACTGAGCCAGCAGGCAGTGTAGCTGACCTCCCTCTCAGCCTGCTGTACTAATGAAGCCGCTGTCACAGCAGCTCAGTAAAACCAGCTTTTTCTGTCAAATGAACAATTTTGTTGCAGTTGTTGTTCCACTCTAATTGTTGTACAATTTTCACTGAGCAGCATGCCGTTGATACTTTAATTACCCAAGGATTGTCATTTTCTATTTTAAGTCTCGATTGCTTGTTCTGTTCTAAAGACTTAAGAATTCATTATCAAATTACTTTGCGTTGGCTGATAATTGCGTATGTGTTTATTCTGGTGTGTCTCTTTGCTTTTCAGCATATGTAGAGTTGTGGTGCTCTGTGAGTTTAAAAAGAGAAACAATAATTCTTCAGAGGAGCTGTTATTCTTTCTTATTATACTTCCTATTATGTAAGTATATCCAGAGAGACACTGCATAGTGATCATGCTCAAACATCAGTAATTTCACATTCAAAGGGTATCATTAAATGAGTAGTTAACAGACTGTCTGTTATTTCCGTTCACTACCTAATTGCTATATAAGGTATAGGCGTTATTGAAATAGCAGAGAATAACAATCTCATCCATGAACACACCCATGTTTCTGCTGCTAAATTGTAATTTCCACAAAAATTCAACACACGTTATAAATGATCCATACAGGAAAGATACAATCATTGAATCTCAGGCAGTTAATGTACACAACTCCCACACAGAAGATGATAGCAAGAGGTCAGACACAGTGAAAATCCAATGATAATAAAGTGTGTTTTTCTTTGTTTAATCTGTCAATAGACTGAACAGAAGTGATTTGCAGAACTCCGGGAGGCTGCAGAAAGGTCCAGCAACCATGTGATTTTGCCATGGAATTTGATGTTGATTACATGTTTCTGAAACTATAGGAGTTTGTGGAGGGGAAATCAAACAAACCTCCTTGCTGCCCTTTAAACAAAAGGACAGATACAGGAAAAAAAAAATTGTGGTGAAACATAACAAATGCAGATGCTTCCACACAGGTGCACTGCATGGTACAATTAAGCATCCAAACATCCAATCATACTCTGTGGCCTGTATAAAAATGCTGAGCAGGTCCAGCTGATTCTGATTTTGTATCAAGATGGAAAGAGGAAAATATCTAAGTGACTTTGAAAGAGGGTTCGATTTTGGGGCGTGGATAGCAGGAATTTCAGTCATTGCTCTATGGGAAAGACATCAGTAAATAGTGTTGAAAATCGTGGTCGACAATGCACATTTGATGACCGTGATGCTAACGCATTTGTGTGAGTCTTCCTCAGGTAACTGAGAATGTCAATGCAGGACGTGATCAGACTGTATCCACAACAGCAGTCTGTCGACAGTTCCATAGAGAGGGATATTATAGTGGGGTTGCAGTGCATAAACCCCTCATTACAAAGATGAATGCATGATAACTGTGACTCTTTCTCTCAGCATGCCTGTGCTCATTGAGAGAATCAAGTATCATTGAGATGGTAATGTTTTTTCTCTATTACCAAACTGTAGTGTTCTTAAGATTGATGGTCATGTCCTGAAATGTAACCGTTATTGTTTGTGAATTGCAACAGCTGGCATCTGTTGTAGCAAAGCTCCACACAAAATGTAAACATATATGTCTTACATATACATCTATTTAAATGAATGGGTCGACTACTGTTGCCCAATCAACCTGGATTGAAATCTTCAAGATTGCCACTTTAAAGTAAATTGTCGCCATCCTTATTATTTTTATTCCAGTTCACATTAACGGCGCAGTTGTCAGTGCTTGATATTCAGACGAGCAGAAAAAAATTACACTATTAATGGGAAATCCAATATAACTCTCACTCTGAGCAACATTAACATTCAAGAATCAAAACCAGCAAGCTTACAAGAATCGCTTACTTTGGCATCTCCCTCTGCTTCTTCAGTCTGGCCGGCAGCAGGCTTGTAGCTTGCCATTCCTCTGTACACATTTATTCTTTGGGCAATGAGCCCTGTTGGAGGATAGACACCTGGGTACAGAAAAAAACATGTTGTCAGTACAGAGTGAGAACTTGTATCAGAGATTTGAGACTCAAGTAATATAGTTTCATTCACAAACAGCGTGCATTCATACTCAATGATGTGCTTGTCTGATTTTTAGACTCAATGACCATCATAAATTTATATTCTCTACATAACCAGGTATGAACAGACATGCTGAGTTAGCTAATGTAGCATTCATCTGTCTTAATCAATTCTAGTCTACTTTTGAGTAAGCAGTGAATTCTAACCAGAAACACGAAAAATTCCAAGAAATAGTTCAACAACCCCTGTCAAATATCTGACTGTCATTTTGTGCACTTTGCTTTATGTATGTATTAGACAAACAGGATATAGCATGTTAATTCATGAGCTGTGGATGTGCTTGCAGATGAATTTTGTTAGCTTTGGACAGAGCCTGACTATCTCTTCTCTGCTGTCCTCAAGGCAAGCTAAACTAAGCTAGGCAAAGCAAAGATAAACTAAGCTAAGCTAAATGAAAATGTAGCAGCGTGGATGTATCCTTAAACAACTGGATGAGAGAAACAACATGTTTTAGCACAGCATGTTCTATTTCTCCATCAGTTAAAAGTGGCTGTGAAATAAAAAAATAGAATTTACAGAACATGCCGCTATTATTGTTGATTACCCTGTGATCAGCGCAAATAGGTGGGCTACTGATTGTGTAAGTTTGCAGCCTTCAATTTTTCATCATCACAAATATTGCTGTGACGGTATTTAAGATGTCTGAGAGCACACTGGCAGCTCTAGTGTGCACACATGAATACAAACCCACTGTGCAGCAACGTCTTGGTTCGTGTGCAGTCATTACAATCAAAGCAAAAACATGCTTTGGCAAACATGACCAAATAATTTTATGCAAATCACTCCACAGTAAAGGCTGGAATACCATATACAAATGGAATATGCACATCACGTTGGTCTCAGCTTAGATACAAGCCCAGAAAGAACGAACCTCAGTGCAACTATGCATATAAATGAAGACAGAGTAGTACAGTGAAGTGTGCCACACATTGATATAAACCCACCCTGTTGGTCCCCATGAGCATCCTCGAACCCACAGAGCTGCTCCATCTCCAGGTGGCTGGGCGGGATCTTGCGGTGAACAAAGCTGTGAGGGTATTTCTCCTCTGGACTGTCCAGCTCCTGACCGTCCTCATACACGTGCTTCAGCACCCGACCGCTGTAGGACGACGCCAGCTTGAACCTGACCTGTGGTTTTGAGTGGTGTAATGAAAAGATGCACTGACATGTTAACTGCTGTATGACTTTTTTGCGTAGGTTGCTGGCACAGGAAAGAGGATTAATGAGTAGAAGAGACAAGAGGGATGCACACACATATATTTGCCGCTTGTCAACATAAAAGCTAACATCCTGTTTCATTCGCTCTCTCAGTTCGCAGTTCAACAGCATCAGATGCAAAACTGTCTTCAAGCACACCAGCTTCAGCTTGTTATGTGCTATAATGTAAAGCTTATCCTACACTGACAAACGACTGCATAAAACATTTATTTAAAAACAATGCTCTGTAACAGAAATGACCTCAATACGTCTGTTACTCAAAGTACTTCAAAACCCATGAAGTTGAAAGAAAGTGGTCCCATAAATAACTCACCTTCCTGGGCTTGGTTCCTTCGTAGCGTTGATTCAGTTTTCTCTGGAGTTCCTCCATGGTGGCTGACTAAAGAGGGGACCGAACGAGAGCGTCAGTCCATCCAAGAAGTTCCTGACCTGGGGCAGACTGACTTCAGCTGGACACTGTGGTGCCTGATGTGATGAAAGGATGTTCAGATGGATGGATGAAGAAATGGATCGTTTAACAGCTCTGCGGACGCACAGGCTATGAGAACCCGACTGAAGAGCTATGTGTAAGGAGTGGGTGGATGATAGAGCTCTCTCCTTGCGTCCTGCCTCCTGAGTTTCGCTGTACCTGCTGTTTTAAGGGACCCACCTTGCTAGCTCCCTGTGCTAAATTATTCACAGCTGGATCGTGTGTACAAAAGGGTGGTTGAGAAACCAGAAGCTCCGCCATCAAATAATTATGATCACCAGAATAGAAGGTAGTTGGAGCCTCTGTGGAGCTCTGAGTGTGTAAGGGAGAGACAGAGAGAGTGAGGCTGTGTGTCTGTTTGTGTGTGTGGGAGTTGTTAGGTAGTTGTAGGACTGCCTGTCATTGGACTGGAGCCTAGTGCATCAGTGTTGAAAAGTATACATGATGTTTGGTGTCTGTTGCTGTCATAATGAAAACCTTTGACCTTAACAAACATATCTATCATTCCTATGCTTAGAGATGCATTGGACTGAGATAATATATTGCTTTTATTTTGCTTCTCTACACATGTTTCTGTGTGTCTGTGCAAGGTGAGTAGTCTTTTTGGACCACTAAACTTCAGTCAAAGTCTAATCGAAAGATTCCCAGTTACAGTGGATCTTAGGTGAGTAAAACCTCCCTAAATGAGGTTTTTACACACCTTAGAATAACTGAGAGGTTTACTCCAGGAGTCAACGCTCTGGGACTTTGATTTGAAAACAGATCAAACAGACTTATATCAATAATGCAAGTCTTTTGTACCACACAGACAAACAAGATAAAGTTACTTCAGTCCAGACATTAAACTGAAATGAACCATTGCAAAAGCTGTCTATACATTGTAATATCTGGTGGATCTACCCCATGGCATTGCATTTCCAACTAATGTGGAATATAGAAATAGATTTTTTGAGTTAGGAAGAAAGTAATTTGCAGAAAATTATTTCAATATAAAGAAGTCCTGGAAAGAACACGATTCACAATTTATAAACCTTTTCCTCTATCATATTATAAACCTTTTCCTCTATCATATTATAAACCTTTTCCTCTATCATAATCCAATAGTGTAATTACGCGAACTGATGAGTCACAGTTAGTGTTTTAACTATATCACCATGTGCTGAGTGTTTCTCTGTCTAGTCTAATGATTTTAATTATTTGGAAAATTACATATCCTAATTTTGTATGTAACTTGCAATTATGCACTATTTAGTGTGACTAATAGACAGAGTTACCACGCATTAAGCACAGTGTAAAGACACATGATGTCTCTCAGTGATATTAAAGGACGCATTTACAAATTTTCTTTCTTTATGGTCCTACTGGCCTAGAAAAAATTTGCTTCTTAAAGCAATTTCAATGTAAAATAATTCCAGAGTTCAGCTTCAGCTAATATGAGGTTTCAACAGGCAAGCTGAGAGCTGATCTTCCAGAGGTGTAGTCTTTTTAGTACCTAATTCCCTCTTTCCCTGCACCGCAGCTCAGCAAGAAAACGGGAGGAATTTTGTCCTGAAATGATACAGCCTTGATACGATGCTCTACCAGGTGAGGTACTGGGGCACCATGACCACTGACACGGGCTGGCTAGCGGGTAAACATGCTAACTTTAGTGGGAGAAAAAAAAAGTGACAGAATTAGAAGCGAAACAGTTAACACTGGCATTATTTCCCACTGCTGGAGACAGTACTTCTGCCAGTTTAATACTGAGCTCACAACATTTCTGTTAGAATGGTAAGTAAACTGCTGCTAATTGCAATCGCAAAAACTTACATATAGCACCTTTAAGACACACCTGAAGAAGCATGAACCTCCCTATGAAAAAGGCCTATGTTATAAGTAGCATCTACGGCTCGTATTTTTATTAGTGCAGAATTCCTTTACTTTTTCCAAACCTTTTGGTTGTTTTTTTAAATATATATTAAACATTAGCACCTATTACTCTTGTTAATTAAATACTCAATCAAATTAAATGCTGTTAATCAGTTAGTATGTTCAGCATGTCCAGAAACTTGGAATCAAGTACCTAAGTTTATGTCCTTTTATTGTTTAAATGGGCAGCTCTCTGATTTAAAAATGCTGATACACACACACACACACACACACACACACACACACACACACACACGTGCCAAAAAGTGGGGTTAGATTGGTTATCTATATTCCAAATGAAGCAATTATAGTGTAATCATAGGCCTTTATAGGCAATTGTTTCCCTTCCATTTTATAAAAGAATCACCCACATCTCTAATTTTGCTCTTTGTCATTTCTAGAATTGGCCTGTCTGACTTTCATTAAAGCTAACAGTATGATTCATGCTGTCAGCATCTTTACAAGCATCATTTTAACTCCAGTTCAGAGAATAATTCAAGATTGTGATCACATCTGTGAGTGCCAGTTCTGAAGTCTGCATCACTTTCCACAGTAGGTGTGAGGGCATTATATGTGGGACCACGTGTGCTAGTGTCAATATGTACAGGCATGTAATGTCCAATCTATAAATTCATACATATTTGAATTATTCCATTTCCACAGTTTAAGGACGTGTTCCCACTCAGATTTGAAAACTGCTGATGTCAGTGGCAACTTTTTCTGCATCTTTAGGAGGCCATTTCATAGAACAAACACTAATCTAACAAAAGGATGCCGTTAATGCCACGCATGTCGAGATCAATCTTACAATTATCGTTACAGATGACTGTTATTAAGCTGTGAGTAAATGGATGGTGTAAAAAGAGAGTGAGAGAGAGAGAGCGAGAGTGAGAGAGAGAGTACTGTAAGAAGACAACGACCCTCTCCTGTCTCTCCCCTGACCGAGTGTCGGCTTAATCAGATTGCAGAACAAGCAAGTATGGTCACTCAAGCGAGAAATTGTTTCGGGTGCATCGCAGAGACGGAATCGTTTAATGTGCCAGGATTCTTGCTACTTTCATTTTAAATTATTGGGACTATGAATCTGTCCCTCTGTGTCTTCACATTAACAGTTCATGTATGTTATATTATCCCCATTATCTTCCCTAAATATAATATACAATAAGAGCTTCATCGCTCAGGTACAGTACTCGCTCTCTGCTAGCTATAGACCTTCATCTAATCCATTTTCACTACTGAGGGTATGGATCGAAACTTCGAAATAATAGTTTTGGTTTTATTTTTTTACTGTGCTAGTGGTAATGCATTTAGACCTGAGTGTGCAAGACAAGGCTCATTGAGCCACCGATTTAAACCCACAATGTAAGTCTGTTCCCCTGATGGCCTGATGCAAACTGTACCAGTTAACTATTGTGGATGTGTAAATTAGAATTGAAACTCCATCTGATGCTGTATCCATGAACCAGGTATAAGAATGATGAGTGCAGGCTGCTCCTCTTTAAATCTTTTAAATCTGCTTCTGTTTTGTCTTGCCCTGTGCACGTTAGCAATATAACATACTCCAAGTTGTTTATGCCTCAAACACTCAGCAGCTACAGTACAACATCCTACCTTACCCTGCACCAGTGGCTGCTCATTATAGGAGTCATTTTGTGTTTATAGGAACATGTGCATGTTAAGTTTGATTATTTTTTCCAAGAGTACCCTAAGGAGGTGTGTGCATCACACATGACAAGTCTCACTCTGAGTGGCTGAGGGAGGCATATATCCTTGCCACCAGTTTCTGGTGCGTAGGCCTACTGTTTGGTATACTCTCTATCTCCTTCTCCCTTTCTCTCTAAAGTTTTACCTTGCGTAACGCAATAAAAATAAAAAAATAAAAAAAAAAAAGAAGGTGAAACTCTCACTTTTAAAAGACACCCACTCATTATTTTGCTTGTACTATTTCTGACGCCCTCCCAAGGGGAATGGTATTGACTGACTCTCACATCAGCAGCACCTATTTTCAGACAACAGTGGAACAGCCATCAGTCAGAAACACTGGATTCAGTTTCTCCATAGCAGTCACTATCCTACAGGCACGTGGAGCATCATTTTTTGGAAAAGGTGGAATTACTTAGTGTCACACAAAGATTTCCTAACAATGAACTGTCCCTTCAAGTCAGCAGACTTCAGCAATGAGGTAATGATCACCTGGTGTTTGTCACACATACACACATGCAAAAATACAACAGCTTTGCCATTTTAGACTGAAACTGCTATTATCCTATATCCTCCCTCTCTTTCTCTGCCAATTTCAGCACCAAGCTCAGATTGTACTTTTTGACTCTCTTGCGCTGCCCTTAGGCAGCTGACAGGCAGGAAGGAGGAAGAGTATGAGAGGAAGACAAGATAAAGACAGATGGTAAGAGGGAGAAAGGGAAAGGCTGGGATTAGAGATGGATGGGACTATGGGGGAGAACCAAGGAGAGATAAGGGAGGAGCGATGAAGCCACAGATGAAAGACCATATTTGTCTTAAATCATGGCTGAATGTCACATCCTTTCTGAAGGTTGCAGGCAAAAAGAAAAACACCTCAGACAATAGATGGGGCTGGGCTTCATCTAGTCTCCAAGTGTCTTTCTAACGAGTTTCATTACATCTATCACCAACTTGAATGTAAATACACATTCTTTATAGAAAGGGCCCAGGTTTATAGGTTGTATACAGAGAGCTGTATAAGAGCTGAACAATGAGATAACAACTAAAATCAATACATTGTGTGGGCAGGTTCTTGTTTTCTCTTTTTTTAATGTAGGACTTTGCATTAGTGTGATATGGACCATTATTAAACAGACATTTCAATCCTAAACAAGAAATTTCTTTTTAGAAAGAATCTACAACATTGGGTGTTTCTATAGGGTTTGCAGCAGAGAATGCAGTTGCTGTGCGTGCAGCTTTCTACGGTGTTTACTGACTGTCTAAAAAGCTAATAATAAGGTAGAGATCATACATACACGGTCCAAACTGTGAGACACTTTGGCCTTGGTATCACAAAACCACGACAAGTCGTACAAATGTCTGAAAGTTCAAAGTCTCCTGACTATCTGTGCCACACATTTTAGGATCCCTGTGTCAGTACAACGGCTTTTTACGCAGAATTGGTTTAGACAAGAGTCCCCTTTCTATGCCAAAAAGGTGAAAAAAAACTTCTTATTTACTGAGACTTGTGTACAAAAACAGGGGAGTCTGGTAACAGGTTAAAAAATACCCTTTGCATGAACAGATAGAGTAATTTTTTTTTTACTATGAGGAGATGGGACTACATTTCAAAGTGGTTTGACTTTAGGATTTCAATCAAAATTACCTGCCCAGGATTAGATCAGGTGAAACGTCACTTTACCTTGCCAAAAAAAAACCAAAAAAAAAGACAGCCAACTTAACAGCAATTAACATATAAATGACTTGATTTATATTTCAAAAACAAACTCTGATAGTGCATAAGTTGTCCAAGTTTACTGATGACAAAGCAGAAACCTTCAACACTGAATTAGATTAGACTGTCATTTAAAAAATTCTGTTCCACAGCAGCAATGTTTTAAATAGAACTACTAATGCATTTAAACTTCATTATCTTAATTACAGTGTCTATCAAATGATAGATGTTGCGAGTCACAGTCAAGTTAATATTTAATATTTCACTGGGACTGAGTTTCTATCTCATTTTAATTAGCTGTATGGTTGTGGTGGTGTTCGGCTCCCATGAAACCTTTAGCTTATGCAGATGCTACAGAGGCCTCCTCCTGTGACCTCTCCACCCCACTCTAATTTCATCTTCAGAAAAAAAGTCCCGTTCAGAAGATGATGCATGACTGTCTCCACCAACTGCAATCCCAGCCAAAATGAAATTCAGGACAGCAGCAGGGGAATGAGGGCAGGGAACTGGCAGGAATCAGCAGACACTCCTACTATGCCTTGTAAAAGTATGATTTTGTTGCAAGAGGCTTGTGAAGTAAAGTTATATTATCTGAAAACCAAACTGAAGTTTGCTAACAAACATAATTCTGTATTTGGCTTCTAATACACTACAGCTTAGCAGCGTATAAGTTGTACTGAGCTAAATGCTAGGATAATAATGCAAACATGCTCACCATGACCAAAGTGCTGGACCTCTGACAACTTTGCCCTTATGATGGCACTAGAGGGAAAGTCAGTCACCAAAGTATTATCCTGAGACGGCATAAGAAACTGCATGTACCAAATTTCATGACAATCCATTTAATAGTTGTCAAGACATTTCACTCAAAACCACAGATGTCAACCTTGTGGCTCTGCTAAGGAAAAAGTCAGAGGCTCTTTGAGGTCATTAGAATACATCCTCTGGTACCATGGATATCTGCACCAAATGTGATGGAAATCCATCTAACAGTTGTCAAGACATGTTACCAAAAGGCAAAATATGTCAAAATATCAACCTGCAGGGCCTGTCAGAGTAATTGGAGGACTGCCATTAGGATTCATTCATATTGCTACAATATCATACTGTAGCAAGCAATCTAATTGTTGTTGAGATATTTCAGTGTGGACTAAGGAGATGAGCTGATAGATTGACATTGCCATGTCTAAAGCCATGGTGTTGTAATGGCTAAAAAAATATGAGCGAACTAAAGGAACAGTGGGGCCATTGTGGCGAACTTGTACGTGGAACATTTTGAAACGACTGCATTGACACCAGATCCAACCCCACCTGACATCTGGTACTTGTATGTGGATGACACTTTGATCAAAGTGCACTGCTCCAGCTTCACCCAACAATCCCATCAACCAACAGAACAAGTTCACGAGTGAACAGGAAGACAATTTGATTTCATTAGTGAAGAGGAGGGCAGAGAGAAAAGAGGCTCATTCTGCACCAGTGGTTACGAAGAGTGGATGATGAGAATCCCATCTTGACTTGAGACCAAGGCAGACAGAGCCAACTCAACCAGTGCCACCAGAAGCATCCCAGTGGGACTCTTTCAATACGTTAAGATGTCTGCTGCATCGCAGACAGGAACACCGTGAAAGGAAAACTGCAGGGGGAAACCACATACACACACATCTCATTACCTTTTATCTTGCTATTCCAAACCTCTGTGAAGTTGTCGTGTCAGAATTTATCAGGCAAACTTGAGATGGGCAAACCTGTCTTATTAGCATAATAAAGGATTTCACAAACAAGTGCATAAGTCATCATTGTTGAACCTGGGTATTAAAATGTCGCACCGTTTCAATAGGCCAGTGACTTGGGTTGTGATCGACTGGGCAATTGTTGGAGCATTGTGAATGGGCAGTGAGGGACCTCTGAATTGACATATTCTTTAAACTAGATAGTTCAAATTTAATCAGGTCGTAACTTCAGGCAGTCAAAAATCCTTTTAAACATTTTGAATATTGTTTGATTAAAAGGTCAGTGCAGTGACCTTTCTGTGCAAGTTACCCATATGCTAAAAAAAAAAAAAAAACAACTTTAAATCACCATGTATCCAAGAGCACAATAAAACCAACATTTAGAAACATGCACAAATCCAACTGTGATAAATAAGATGGCAGAGCAAGATCAGGATGGACTGACTGAGAGGTAGATCATTATAATCACTGACAAGTGAGCAGTGGATAGGAATGATAAGTAAATGATTAGAGGAGACAGAGTGAGAGACTGTCCCATTTACTTGCAAGTGAAGGATTTGTGAGTGGTGATCATGGGTGTATCTGGTCAAATTCTGCGTTCTGCCTGAAGTGACACAGTGTCTGGAAGTGAATATGCAGTTTTTGGCATCAGTTGTACAGGTTGATAGAATGCACCATGCTTTTATAGCTTCTTACCAGTGCTTTATCACTTCACCTTTTTATCACTTCACCATTTTACTGCTTCACCTTCTTTGAAGCAGTAAAATGAAAGCATCCTGGGAATTGAAGACTACAACTGAGATTAGCTCTAAACAGGGAGGAGTCAAATAGCAGATGAGGAAAAATGCTCGTGAGCTGATCATTTTTTTGGCTGATAACTATGGGCTGTCTGCAACCTGAGCTCACAGTTTACATGTCTGCAGAAGCCTTTGTCTGCAGAAGACAAAGCCATAACCAGGCAAAGTTTGGCAGGTGAAAGCAAGAAGACAGAGATAAAGAGTCTAGTTAAGATTTTAATTTAATTTTGTTTTTTTTCCCCAGTAACTACGTAGACTGTCTGACTTGACCTAATTGAATGTAAGTGTGTTCTTTTATGTTTTAATCTGTGCCAGAGTTTTGTTGTTTATTTCTAAAAATAGCCAAAGGAGCAAAGGAAATTGAAGCAGCATTTGGCTGCATCATTCCCCATCTAGTGGTTTTCTTGGCTTCAGAGGAGGCCCTCATTTCAAGAGGGTCTGGCTGCACTGCAAAGAGAGGAATGACTGTGGCAGATGTCACTTTAGAAGAGGGAGTTTGCTCTGGAGCAAAATAAAGTAAACACATAATAATCCAATATAAACACTATGGCAGCACGCAATAGTCTGAAAATCAGAATTAATGTCCAACACCGCCAAATTAATTTGTATATATTTTGATATAATGGCATCAATAAACACTAGTTGTCTTATAACTATTTGACAAACAACATTTCTTTAAATTATTTTGTGATTGTGTACATTCATGAATGGCATTTTATATTAATATGTCATGTCGGTCTCCTAGCAGAGATATGTTCTGTTATGGCAGCTGCTGATGTGTTTCGATATAAGAGCCCTCATTCTTTGGTGCTTTCACTAAATTACTCCAGGTGCATTTGATTTAGTTACTTTAAAGAACTCAAGAACAGCTTAAGGCAAGACACTACTTCTTATTTTTTTAAATATGCAAATGAAGAATTATCTAATTAGCCATGCAAGATTTGCATACATATCCACAATGGAATCTGAACATTGGATAAAGCAAGGTTCAAAATTATTTATACATTTATTTATTTGACGTAGTAGAGTCCAAGGTTTTTACAGAGGGGATTTTGAATATCTTCTTTTTTTATAATCACTCCATAAAAAAGGAAATACTGTCAATAGTCATTAAAAGAAATCAATCTTAACCATTTTTTTGAATAAAATGTTATATAAATCAGACTGTTAATGATATATGAACAAATGCCTAGGTAAAAACCTGAGTTAGTCAAATCAAATTAATATCTTCCAAAGTTACTCTGTTTTTTGTACAATATTATATTTATCTATCGCTATCTTTTTGTTGATACCCCTCAGCAAGAGTACACTGTCTGGATTAATGAAAAGTGGAAATCTTGCACAAAAAAGACTGTAATATAGGTTATATGCAGGCTATATAGGTTATGCATCAACAAAGAAGCTAGTGCAACTGAATCCTGATGAAGAGATCAATGAAATCAAATGTCAGAAATGAACTCCTCTTACCTTTTTTCAGGTTCCCCACTCAATTGCCACACATTACCTATCATAACAACTCTGCAAAGTTCTGGAAAAGTATACTGTGATTGTACAGTTTTTGTAAATTAATTCCCTGAGGTGTCACATTTGTTTTTCATCGTCACTGTCTTTGTCAATTTCTCTTTCACCCCACCGACCCAGCATTATAATTGGTCTAATAATGGGGTAGATGACAGCCTGTGGCTGGGGCTCTGCACTCAGTCTAACATACTTCACCCTGCCATAGATTCCTGTTATTCATATAGGGAGAACTCATATCATCTTTCCAGTCCACTGATAATCTGCTCTCTCTGCAGGTCCCCAGTTCAAAGATCACTTTTCTCTCTTTTTGTTCACATGCCACAAGACCCGAAGGAAAATATCACAGATGAATAAAAGACAATGTGTGCATGGAGAGTAAAGATTTTTCTTTTTCAAAAATACACAAGATTGAGTAGTTTTCTACTTGAATTTGTTACAGCTCACAGTGCAGTTATTAAAGTTCACAGAAATACATGAAATTGTAGCAGCCAGTCAAAATCAAATGAGAAGAAAATATAGTCTGAATATTATTCTTGCTCTCAGCTGTGTTTACATCTCATTGGCTATTATAGGATCCAAGCAAATCCACTGATGACCTTTAGAGGGATATTACTGTACATTTATAATAACATGAGCATGCACAATGGGATTAGGCCAGAGAAATGACAAAAAAAACAAGCATCACCTCATATTTATTATGCAGGAGACTGCTGATTCTTATAGCTGCAGCTTCTTTTCAGTTTCAACCTCCTTGTGAAACCTTACTAATCCTCAATACAAAATACAGAACTATAGCTGTAGTGCTGTGCTGTATGTGCTTTGTGATTCCTGTTTTATTAATAGCTTTGTAATTCCTGTAAGCACATATGACAGTAATTAAAAATTGTGTATACGAGACACATTTCTCAATGCTTGACACAGCAGAGACGACCCACAGAGAGAGAGAGAGAGACACAGCTTGTAAACCTCTGAACCCTGATGCTCAACTAGTTGTAAGAGTGACAAAACAGTGAGGCAGTGCTACTTCTTAATGCTTCATGTCTAGCTAAATCTTTCTATGTGTGTGTGCGTGTGTGTATGTGTTTGTCTTTTCCCTCTTCTAGAGGCTAATGTTTTCTATGCACAACAAAGAGCAGCTTACCATCTCTTGGTTGGCTGTCGTTCTGTTGTCTGTCTGCCCATTCTGTCAACTCAGCCTGTCCTTCTCCTCCTGAATCCTGTACGATAAGCCCAAAACAAGAGATGTCACGCACACACAAAAGAAAATTCGAATAAAATAATTCAGAGACACCTACAACAATGCAGCCATAGCCAAAACAAATCAAATTTTACTGTACTAAAGGGAAATTGGGGCATGAGCAACTAAAAAGCTACTACTTACCATACTGGCAATATGGAAATAAAACAATGAGCCATCATCTCACAAAAAAATGGCACTCTTCTACAATTTAGGTGTAAGGTCAACTACAATATTAACTATCGTATTACAGTTAGAGCAAACAAACAAATACAAAAAACATATGTGGTCTTGGTTTAACTCAAACAAACACTGGCTTCTTTCCCTCAGGAAAAGTGTGAGCCTTTGTCCATTAATGCCAGCCACAGATTGTACAAGCATGGACTGGTGTGTTATGTGTCATAAATAAATGCACTGTGTGGCAATGGACTTTATGCTGTAACATGTTATGCTCCAGTGGCTGTTTTGTCTTTGGTGGATTTTTACGATAACACTTATAAGGAGCTCTTTGTACGTTTTTGCTGCTGCTACATAGCCAGCGTTAGCATTAACATTTGTTTACTTTCCAGTCTTGAAGAAATATCGCAACTTCAGCATCAAACTTAATTCCTTTACTCGCCCCAAGCCAGTAGTGGAAAGAAAACCTTTTGTTTTTCCTCTATTTCCATCCCTTTCTTTCCCTCTATTAAAGTTACCATGCTAACCAGTGAGCCTTGGACTGATGGGCCAATCTCATCAATTTCTTATACTGTGTCACTGTAGCATCCAGTCTCCAGTCAAACACAAAACCTACTCCTTTAAAAAACTTTTTTTTCAGGTTGTTGTTTTAGAGTGTTCCTGATTCACCTGCTGTGTTTGGCTCTCACATACAAATTCAGTAAATAATCAATCAATCAATCAATCAATCACAAAAATGTGAAATTAGGATTATTCTTTTTGGAATTCCATAAGCACAATCATAATGGATGTAGATATAAACACCCAAATTGGTATTTTCCATATTGTTCGCCATTTGTTATTTAAGGCAAACATCAGCCTATTGTATTGAGGACTTAATATGATATTACATAAATATGAATTCACCTGTGCTGCTTGGGATGTAAGTTGGAACTGACACCTGCTCCTTTGTATACACCTCATGTCACTCTCCTTAAATACACTGTACACACAGTAGCAAAGAGCTACCATTTATCATCTTTCTAGTCCACTGATAAATTTTGACAGCCCTGAGTCGTGTAACACCATGGTGGATGATGTTGTCTCTTAACTCTTTTCCTCTCCTCACCTCCTCCCCTGCTCTGACCTCCATTTCTGCTCCCCTCCTCCATTCAGTGCTGGATATTTCTCTCTTGTCCTCCCTCTAAAGCGGATTTACCTGTCATACTTTCACATCCCCGAGGTTTCCTTTCTCTCCTCCTTTCCTTACTTACTCTGCTCTACTCTTCTTCACTCTCAGCAACACACAACTGTGTTGTGTTACTCTGACTTAAACATTCAATTTATTTGATACTCTGAGTCTTCTCTTACAAAGCTGGGGCTTCCAGGGCCAGGGCTGAGTACCACACCAACAACTCACCTACATGAGCAGCTTCAATTATACATGCTTCTCTGCATGATTACCAAGTATGACACAAAGCCATGGTGACAGAACACTTTGAGTAGACCAAGACTGGGGAAGAAATGAAGGTAATAAGGGAGAAAGATGTGGAGGATGAACCAAGACAAAAATAGTCTGTATCAGTAGGTCATTAAAGTGTTTAAAGTGAGAATAGACAATTTTTTTGCTTGAACCTATCATTATGAAGTAAATGTTGATTGAACAATGTAATGGCTACATAATAATGACACAATTGCAGTTGAGATTGGTTCCCTATGCACCTCATTTTCACTATGCAATTCTGTTTACCACAGGGTACAAAATCTCCTGGGAATGCGAAGACTCGATTTTTGGCAGAAAGGAAGTGTGTCTGCTGTTGCACAACCAAAGCAGGAAGAGGACTGCTATCAGTAGCTTTCTCCAGGTAGTGGAAATGGCAGACAGTCGAACAACCACAGCAAATATGGAAACTCTGCCCGGGAAAAGAAAAAGCCCCGCTGTCAGAGGAGGCAAAGAAGGCAAAGAAGGAGAGTGACAGAAACAGAGGTAAAACAAGAGTGAACCTAGGATTGGCATTCACTTGAGAGAGAGAGAGAGCCGTTTGTCACAGACTGGGACAAAAATTCAGCCCCCTGGTATGCTCAATGGCCAGTCCAACTGTGGAGAGAGCTCCGGTAGCCATGTTGCAATCCAGTGTTTGTGGCAGCAGCGCCAAACGTGATATGACTTGGAAACGCTGGAGGTTGAAGTTTCCACTGTTTCCACTTTGAAGGTGAGGCAGCTATGCTTTCACAAATCAAATAATGATAATCTTCAGGGTTTGACAGTTACCAGTTCAGAAAATGTCTATCTCTCTCTCTAATTACTGTGTTCCCGGAATGTTTGGGAAAAACTGGTTTGAATTGTACATTTGTACACAACACTTCACTTCAGTTTAGCTCACTGATTATCATCTATGATAATCACCTATGTGATCTGATGGATCACATACGTGATTAATCACATAGGCACAAACACAAACTAATCAGAAAAAACAAAATATGAATTGTCACATGAACAAGTATACAGAACACAAAAAACACAAATGACAAGTGTGTTATTGATTCAGTTTTGCATTTTGCGCATTTATTAGATAGGAGGGCATAGAGTGACAGGAAATGAGGGGGGAGAGAGAGGGGAATGACATGCAGCAAAGAATGGGACCAGTCAGGGGTGAAACTGGTGACTCATCTGCTCAGAGCATATACATTCACATGGTATGTGCCATAACCACTTGACTATTGGGTCGCCCTGATTCTACTGATTGTAAATTATGTTAATTTATGTTGTAATCCCATACAAGACCACAAACAGTCTTCAAAAAAAAAAACGAAAAAAAAAAGACAATAGAGTTAAGAAGAAAAATGCGTCCAGACTTGTAACTCAGAATCACTGAATTATTGAATATTTGTTCATCTTATGTTACTGTATAATTTACAATCTGTATAATATGAAATAATGGGATCACCACATGACACATTTCCTCCATCACCAATTCAAAGACACAGTGCAATTTTTAATGATAACTGGGATACAATCATAACTCAGTGACATGTTTGCAACAAGAGTTTGTTATTATTTAAGATGATTGGATGGTTTGCAAAGTGCAGATACATTTTATAGTACATAATAGCAAGGTTACAGACAGAAGCTGAAGTTGTTTTGTTTCACGAGTGCATAAAAGGAGTCAGATTTCAGTGTTGTTTTACATGACATCTGATATTTCCTAGACACTGAACTGTCAAACTCCCAAGAAAAGGAAAGAGGGTGTGATCATGGCTTCAGAATTTGAATCTGTACCGAAATGGGATGTCGTTGATGGGATGAAATGCTCCAAGGCCCAGACGATTGATGACAGGGCTGGGTATCTTCTCATCAGGGTTCTTCAGCTCAAACTCAAAGTAGATCAACATGAGGAAAATAAACAGTTTCAGCTCAGTGTTGGCAAAAAACCTTCCCGGACACAGGGACACTCCTGCCCCAAAGGGCATGCTGTAATACTTCACCCTCTTCCCTGCTTTGTAGAAATCAGTTTTCTTGCTCCCATCTGGATTCAGAAAGCGATCAAATTTGAATGAAGCTGGCTCAGGGTGAATCTCCGCGTCAGTTTGGACAGCACTGTGAGGAAAGACAGCCATTGCGTCGCCCTTGCGAATATGGTATTCGCGACCATCAGCCATTTTAAGAGTCATATTTTGTATCACTGACCTGATGAGGAGTGGTGCAACGGTGAGTCGGAGGGTCTCATTTATAGCACTGTCCAGGATTGGTGTTTTCATCAGCATGTCACAGGTCAGGTTGATCAAAGGACCACCAGGTATGACCTCTTGTCCAGATTCCTTCAAGACCTTATCTATCTCCCCCTTTACAGCTGTCATAGCTTCTGGGTGCTTCATGAGGAAGAAGAGCAGCCAGAATGCAGAAGGCCCTGTGTTACCTTGGGAAACCCAAAGAAGAACAATCATGTACTTGTCTATCATTGACTCCTTTATACCCATCTCCTTTCTGCCCTGCTGCATGTCCCATACCCAGCCACTAATGTTTTCCTTAGTCTTCAACTTCTGCATTGACAGAGCATTCCAAAAAAAATTCTTCAGCTTCTCTGCCTCCATGTTTTCCCATGGGGACTGGACTCCAAAAAACAGATTGGGAAATAAATCAGCATATTTATAAAACTCGTGAAATAAGGCTTCTGATTCAGCTATGTCTTTCTCTTTGGCTTTCTCTACATTTCCTTCTGTCATGGATGATGCGTTGCCAAAAAGAGATAAGTAGCCAGCCCTAAAAATAATATTGTAGCTGTATACAAACAGTTTTTCTTCCATCCAGGTATTTTGGTTTGCAGCTTTGTCAATATTCTGCAGCATCATTTTCTGCATATTACACATGATGGATTGTGTTAACACCTCCAGTCCTGGTCCGCTCAGGTATTTGTGGCTGGCTGACACGATAAGGTGGTGCTCATTCCCCATAGATTTGTAACCAGAGATTCTGTGCACCAAGTCCTTGGCAAACACGTTGAAGTCAAGAGTTTTTCGACTCTCCTTAACAAATACCCCCAATGATAGAGGATCCTGCATGAAAGTCATGTAAAAGCCTCCCAGCTGTACTGTGAATACATCACCGTGCTTTTTCTTCATCCTCTCTAGGAACTTAGCTGTGTTCTTGCGAAATTCTGGGACATGACCAAGCCAAGGGATGAGCCCCTTATCCAAAGGGGGTTCTCCTGGTTGCCTCTGTCGAAACACCCCCAGAAGGTACAGGCCTGAAATGAGAGCGGTAAGAAAACCAAGGAGGATTGGAATCAGCAATGTCATGACTGGTTCCTCTCACAGCAACAACGTGATGTGAAGTGAAGGTTCCCTTTGCTCATGGGACCAGTTTTACCAACAAAAGAATGACTCACTTTTGTATTGGTGTAAGATAATTTACCGTATTTTACTTAAGTAAACTCCTTGTTTGTTGAGAACAAAATATTCTTTTTCAGCAGTACCATGTTTCACAGAAATTACAAATTTACATAAATTTTCTACTACAAAAGTCAAGGTCACAGTGAACTCACAAAACTTGGTTTTGGCTTCGTCAATGCAATAGCTTGGATTCACTTGGACTCAAGGACGAACTGATTAGATTTTGGTGGTCAAAGGTCAAAGTCAGTATGATCTCACAAAACACTTCTGGCCATTACTCAAGACTTCACACAGCAATTTTGACAAGGTTTCACACAAATGGTTAATATTTTATATGACACTGGATAAACAGGGATGTAATCTGATGCTAGTTTGAATGGTGGAGGCATACAACCACGAGGCAGTAATTTTAGTTTACATTAAGACCACTGTTCATTTCTCACCTTTGTCTGTGTCTGCTCTCGGGACCAAAACAGTTACAGAACAATCTGGCCAAATATGGACCCAGCTGACTCTGACCCCCTCTGCCAAGCTTTTGCCTTTCATTGTGCAGTTATTGGACACCATGAACAAAGTTAGGGACACTCTATGAACCCTCACCCCCAGTGTCTTTCAGCTCAGCGGACAAATGGATCAATTAATCACCCATCTCCCTGTCTCATAGACAGCAGGTGCAACAGCAGCCCCAGTCAAAGCCACTAAAGCTCCTCCAGTGCAAGTCACTTCAGCCTTCCCTGTGAGCCTTTTTCACTACTCCTGAATGCTGTTTGGGAGATACTTGATAATATTGAGAATGAATTAGCGGCCAGGGATGACACAGATAATTTAGATTCCCTAATTTCTCTGTCCTTCTCTGTGAACATTGTAGGGAGAAGTCAAGCCATCCACAAGCCCTCACTTCTAGTCCACACCCAAGAATTACTCCATGTGCCAGTTCTGACAACACCCCCTCTGTTAATCCTCATTCAGTTCACCCTCTCCATTTAACAGTGAAGAACCCATGCAACTAGACAGAGCTCATCTCCCCCAGCTGAATGTCAGCACCTTGTTAAAGCAGGCCTGTGCATTAACTGTGACCAAGCTGGTCATTTCCTTGCTGCGTGCCCCATTTGCCAAAAGATTCTGCTAATCAGTAACCAGGGAGGTCCTGATGAGCTACACAACCTCCTGCTCAGCCCCTCCGTCATGCATGCAATTTAAAGGAACTTTTCTGTTTTCTGGTGAATTCTACAGCTGACAACAGTTTTATTGGTTTATATCTTGTGACCCATGCAGAAATACCTGCTGAACCACTACCAGTTTCTAAGGACATTAATGCTCTTGATGGTAAGCTCCTCGCATGCATCACACACACCGCACTCTTCCACTAGAGCTATCCTTTCTGGAAATCACAGTGGAACACTAAATTGTTTGTCATCTCCCCTCATCATCCAATAGATTTTGGCATACCCAGGTTAAAACTACACAATCTACACATAAAGTGACCTTCTGATACAATCAATAGAGTATTTTCTGTCATTCCCACTGTCTCCAATCCACTCTTACCCCCACTCTGAACACCATTACCCCACAACTGGAACCTCCTGATCTCACCTCAGTTACATCTGAGTACCATGATTTAGGATATGTTTTCAGTAAACAGCATGCCTCAAGCCTGCCACCACGCAGATCCTTCGATTGTGCAATAAATCTCCTCCGCGGTGCCCCCCTTCCTTCTAGCCGTCTGTACAACCTCTCATGCACAGAGAAAGAAGCAATGGAAAAAAACATTCATGACTCCCTCGCTGCTGCCATCATCCGCCAATCTTCTTCCCCTGTAGGAGCAGGGTTTTTCTTTGTGGAAAAAAAGGATCATACTCTCTGCGCCTGCATTGATTACAGAGCTTTGAATGATACACTGTTCCTAATAAAATCCCTTTCCTTCTGATTAACTCAGCTTTTGAGCTCTTGTATAGCGCCACCATCTTCAAACAAACCACTGTTAACTTCTCACCTCTGTTTGTGTCTGTTTTTGGGTCAAAAACTGACAAAACCATTAAAAGGTCTTTATTTTTAATTCATACCGGTACTTTAGTACGAAGCCTCATTTTCAGTCACTCCTGTTTGCTGTATTAAGGATACTGCATTGCATCTCAACACAAACAGTTCTTGTGACCATTTTAAATTTAAAGCCCTCCAGAATTTCAGTGGGCAGAAATCCTTTATTTCCTAACAAGAATTTTATTGCGGTGCTGCAGTAAGAGTTTGCTGATGTCTCTGTTGTTTATACGCTATTCAGATCTGCTAATTTGTGTAGCAGTTACTGATGACTTCTCTCTCCCCCCTCCATTCTCCTGCTGGCTGAGTCTTATGTTAAATTATTCCTCTGCCTCCTTTAGTAATAATGATACATGTAATTAAAGTAGTTTATTTGCTGTTATGAAAGCAAGGCTCAGTGTATTTGAAGCGCTCCTCTGCTTCCCTGCAGTTCCGGTAAGCTGCTCTTAACAAGAGGTGTAGCCCTAAGCCCACGGTTGGCATCCATGTACAGCCCAGCCATGTACTAGGTTAACACCCAGTCATGTTTGAAAAAAAGTCTCGGAATCTTGTGACAATGATCTAAGTTGGCAACACTGCAGGCTGCAAACACCCTGCTAACAGAAGCTGTTTGCACCAGAAACTCCAACTCAGTGCCGGGACATTCGGCTGAACAGTGGTGGAAATATGATCACTCAGTCAGTCAGTCAGGAATAGATTATAGGGCTGGCCCAACTGTTGCGGTTCAGCCAAAAATAAAAGTACGACAGAATGAAGAATCAGCTAAACTTAAGGTCTACCGTGGCTCTGTGAGGCTGTACTTAGGCAAAGTGGTGAGCAAGGCTGGAAAACTAACTGAGTAAAGCCAACTGCACAGCTACCCTACACCTCCAGGGACCTCAAAAGCCCCAGGTTCACCCCATATAATTTGAGTATACATAATTTGCTTAATTGCACATTTGTTAGAAATTTGCGCCACTGTAGTACAATATCAACTTGAGCCCTTCATCCTCCATCAGGCCTTGAGGAGGGACTCTTAAAATCTAGTTTTAATACCTTGACTCTTTTTATAAGGTAATATTTTTGGCTGGTTTCTGGGCATCTGGGGAAATAATGAAACTGTCAGGTCAGTGAACAACAAATTTTAGACTGGGTATTCAAATCCACTCCTGAAGACAGACATGGCACACTACTTTCTTATCCTTTGGTGATACAAAATACATTCAGCTACTAATGGTCAATTTTGAATTGAGACATGATTGTGAACTGAACTGATAACAAGAATTGAGACAAAATCGTATCATAAGATTCCCAGTGATTCCCTCCCTTACTTACATTGAAGCAGCAACTGGACATTTGTTTTTCTTTTCACAAACACTAAAGTTATTATTTGCCAAGAACAGTTCCAGTTTCTCCATTATCAAAAGCTATGAAAGCTTTTTGTACAATACAATGTCATATTCCCGACCTTGGCTTCTGAAACGAATAGTACCCTGACCTTGCCATGTCACCAAAACTTTTTCCCATATCTCATGCTCTGTTTTTACACCCCTGTTCTTACTGCCATGTTACAATCAGAAAAAGACTCAGAAATGACAATAACAATCCCTGTGATCTAAGACTTGAATTTCAGTAAAATAAATCAGTATGTAGTACTCGATGTAGCACATAATAGTGCAGTGAAGCCCAATTGGATCAAGATTATAGACTTGTTACTGAATAAAAGAGAATTGGTGTGCAGAAAATCATTCCAAACTATTACAGGATTTTATGCTTTGAATCAATTTCAGTCAAAAAAAAACAACAACAACTTTGTTTATCCTGAATGTTATGGCAACTTTTATCCGTCATGATATGCATTTTTTATTTTATTTGTTTACTTGTCCAATGTCAAAAGAAAACAAATAGCTGTAACTGTGAGAGGGACATAGATAGATAGATAGAGAGAGAGAGAGAAAGTGAGAGAGAACTGCACCATAGAAGGACATTCATGATAATTCTTCTGCATACCCCAGAAAACAGACTAGACTAAGCCTAAGATTATCGTATAACTTGATCTCTTACACAGCAGCCAAATTTTAAGATGGGAAGCTATAACTGCTTAGATTCCTTTTTAAAGAGCTAATCAGGGTTAAACTGCCGCAGGGATATGATCATGTTCAGGGAGGAAGAACGCTGATAAGGAAGCTCAAGGACAGTTGTTTTAGAAAGGCACTATTTGAAGTTATCGATTTATTCCCCTTCACAGGTGTTAGTGCTGATTTAAATGACCTTGCTGAGCTGTTAAAATCAACGTCCGAGCTGGTGTACCCAGCCTTCAGCTCCTCTTGTATTTTATGCCATAAAACATTTATTATTGGTAAAACATTAGCCAGTCAGCCTTTCCTGATGTTAAGATTACTTTTCCTCAATTAATGTAGTGTGGAATGTGTGTGAATGAACTTTGTTCTTAGCTCTGTCCCAGTGATATGTAAATGTAAACATTGCACATTAAAGTGGCAAAAAAAGATTTCATTCTAGCCTTTTCCAATCTGCCTTCCTTTAATCATCCCTTTCTTTCCTACTTTATCTAAATTCTTGACCTTTCTTTGTCTTCATTTCTTATTCTTCACCCAGCTTCTGTGGATATCTCTCTCAGCTTGCTATTACTGTGGTATAGTGAGGGGAAAAGAACAAAAAAAGAACAGCATGGGGCATTTCATGGAAGCACATTTCTGGCATGGTTTTCCCCAGTGGAAAAAAGAAACCCTTCGATGCCACATTCTCTCTATTCAGCTACATTTCTCATGGACAGTGCAGGGGGTTCGCCAGCCTTGCCGGGGCAGACACATCACTGTGTTTATATGCACATCTGGAGTCAACTGTGGCAGATTTTTAGCGAGAATGGGGTAAACTTATCCACATTCTTGTCACAAAGAAACACAGCATTTCATGGTGCTTTCATTATCTGTGGTGGTTAAATGTTCTCTGTGAGCAGCCAGCATGAGTACAAATACTGCAGTACTGCCCTCTATTAGTCACTCATCTTTATTCTAATATACAGTTTCACCACAAGTTCCCTCGAGTGGAGTCTCTGTTATTTTCACTGGGAGACAGAGGAACTGAGCTCAGCAATGAGAATATATTAATGCTTTAAATACACTAATATCCTACTATTCTCACCTTCCTGTCTGTCATGAGTAAGATCTGTGGAGCTCCATACACTTTGGCTGTCATTTGTTTTTCCTGCATTTGATTTCACTCTGTGTCTCTTCCTGTCTGTGCCTCTCTTCTTGTCTTTTGTCTTTCTCATCCTTGCCTGCTCATTCCTTTTTACACATTGTTCCACCGAATGTCAACATCGAAACGTCAGCTTTTTTTCCCTCTTCAGATTGTCACTGAATCTCCGAGAAGAGGATGTAGAGCATATTGGTGGCTTCATGCTCCTTTCCCCTCTCATCTCTAGTTTACATAAAAACTTGTCTGTCTGTCTTTGTCTCTATCCTGATCTGTCTTGCTATTTTTATCACAGCCTTTCTTCCTGTCTGGTGTTTTGGTCTCCCCTGTCGGTCTTCTGCCCTTTACTTTGTCTCTCTCTATACTCACACAGTTCTCAGTTGTTCTAATGAAAGGATGAGTGATGTAGTTGTTGGCTGGGGAATGGAGCCTGTCATTTATTTTCTGGTTTTCTGCCGGGCTTGCCTGAGGCCAGGCTCATCTCGACCATAGATGACATTATCATGAGAGATTTTAGTCCATACTGAGATGGCACACATGTTCGGTACATTGTACTGCCGCCATACATATGCATGAACGGACCCCACACACACACATACACACACACACACACACACTCTTCAGCCCTGCCATTGCCACTGACAGACTGATGTTTCCTGGTGTCCCAGGGAGTGGGAGTTGGAACAATACTCCGTAATTGAATCCCTGTTGCCACTGTGTACCTTCCCCATCCCATTGTGGTAACAGTCTCTCACAGCCAATGTCTTTCTTGAAGTGTGTTTAGTTGCCATCAGTGCTTTCTGTCAAAATGTTCTTTATTTTTGCTTTTGTCTTTTCCCACTTTCTTTTCTCCTTTCTTATTTCCCTCAGATGTTGTGTTTTTGCAGAGGCTACTTTTGCATCCCTGTGGTCAATAACCATTTCTGTCACTGTTTGCATGTGTGAACTTGTGCAACTTTGTGACCATGTCTGTGCACATGGGCATGTATACCACTTTTGCAAGTGCATTTGTGGGTGTAAGTATATACATTTCCATGTGTGTGTGTGTGTATCCTCTGTGTGCTGAATGACACCTCAACCAGTCGGTCTCCTCCATGCCTCATCGCTCTTCATTGCGTTCCTGTTCGTTTGACTGACATGTCATCCTCAAAAGATGTTTGCATCGCCTAGGCACTCTAGATTGGACACGCTTGCGTGATCCCAAGCCTGGGCTGCGTTTGTAGACAGGCAGTTTGATTCTGGTTTATTTATAGTCTCTCATAGTTGTTCACACTTGAGACTGTTTTGATTAGAGACGCCCCACACAGAGAGATTAGGGCCTCAGTAGTCACACATTATCTTCAGTATTTGTTTTAATGCTCTCACATTGGTGAGGTGTGTCAAATCAAGATAATACAGATACTGTTTCTGGAAAGTTTGACAAATATTACCTTCTGTTAATATTTGCGTAAACTCAACCACAGCCAGCTGACTAAGCCAACGACTGATAACTAACACAGAGACAAAGGATGCCAAAAGACAAAACTGAGCTTTATTAAAGGTCATTCTGGGGACAGCAATAGAAGGGGTCCATCCAAATGTAGTGTAGATTTGAACAAAATTGTAAGAAAAAAGGGCAAAAGAAAGTTCACATTAAGGTGTCTTTTCATCCATGTGAATATTAGGAGTTGGTTCATCTGGATAATCGACTGGTGTTGCCGACTTTCCACTTGTGCCATTAAACAGTTGCATAAGATGAGGGTGCAATTAAATGACACAAATAACAGAGCCTCCAGTCAAACCTCAGATGTGAAAAACAATGTAGGTAACATGATGGAAATGTGGTATTAATGTTTGTTTCATGTATTCATTCAAGGAAGGTTACAGTTTGTTGCTGCCGCTATTTTGGTTTCTTCAGTGGATGGTTAAGTGACACGCTTGCTGTACATCAGGAATTATTCGCTAAGTCTGTTTCCATTGCACTTTGTCGCATTTTGCTTTTATCAATACACAAACCTTCCCACCTCAGCCAAGTTTAAAAACGTTTTTGCAGTATTCTGCGCTTTTCCTGATTTTTCTGAATTTCCACTGAGGTTTTTGAAAGTTGCAAAAGGGATTTGAATTGTTTTTGAAAATGCATAATGGAAACCTGATCTATGACTATATACCTGCAAAACCAGTTTCATTAGCCTCAGCTGAACTTGGTGCTCTGATTAACAAATGTTAGCATAGACTGGTAGCATTGTCATTGTGAGTGACAAAAAATAGATAAATAACTACGGTCTCACAACTTACCCACCTGTGGCCACACAGCTTATTTGGCCACGTTTTGAGAAACTTCTAAGAGATTTCTGCTTCCAACCTAAAGACAAACAAATGTGAATGGAACTACATTAGTGGTGCCCAAACCATTGAAAAAAATGACATTTATAACAGTAGTATCTATCCACCGACCTCATGAACGGTTTTCATGGGAACTATTTTCTACAGAACGGCTGTGAGCCACGTCAATGTTTTAAAAAGGCCACTGTGATTTCCTCTTAAAAACACGGTGTATAGTTTATGGACATTTTGAGGCACATGGGTTAACTGTGGGAGAGGGCTGAGTATGAGATATGGACAGGTGAACAAGAGAGGCTTACAGTAACCCACCACCCTGTGAAGAAAATGCTCTGGTCATATCTCTAAGTGACAACTGTGACAAGCACATACAGTCATCTAGGGGTCTGTGATAAGGTAATCCATTTACTGGTGGAAACTAGTATCCTGCTATCATGCTGAATGATGGAAACCAGCTTTCATTTTTCAACTCTCTCTCTCTCTCTGTCTCTCTCTCTCTCACACACACACACACACAAACATTTTAAAATCATTTTCAAGGATTAATCATCTTATGAGTATGTGTAGGTGGCAAGAAGAAAACTCAACCCCACACAGATAAGCAGTATAATGTTTGGTCTGTAGCCTGTAGGCAAGTATGATGTAATTCATTCACTTTACTCGAGACAGTAGAAATATCAGACTCCTCACCAGGTTCAAATATTATATAGAGGCTAGACATTATTGAAGGACATTTTAAAATAAAGTAGATTAATGCCTGTGCAGATAGACAGCTGTACTTCAGGTATTTAGGTAAATAATGGCTTTTAATGGAAAGGGAAAGTGAATTTATGTTGAATTTACTCTGAAAAGCTTCAGATTTGGGCAGACAGAAGAGTTAAGAACATTCACATGGCTGATGATGACCTCGCGCACACACCGACACACACACACACACACACACACACACACACACACACACACACACACACACACCTGTCACAGAAGGGGGTTTCGAAACATTGGGTTTATTGGTGAAAGTCTTTGAATTAAGTTCTGGTCCATCTGTCATTGTGTGTGTGTGTGTGTGTGTGTGTGTGTGTGTGTGTGTGTCTTAATGAGGTCCACAGAGCTACTTTGTGTTCTGATGTTTTATTCTATTGTTCATTCTTCATCTCTTTTTTGTGCTGTGTGTGTGTGTGTGTGTGTGTGTGTGTGTGTGTGTGTGTGTGTGTGTGTGTGCGCATAAACATGCGTATGCACTGTCTTTGTTGCCAATTAAATTTTTTGATGTTGTGGACATGGAAGCCTATTGACTAATGTTTCAGTTATCGTCCCGGAGGAAACTCAAATCTACAAACAAGGACCTTATTCTGGAAAACAAGCCTGTGGCCTGATCTGGTAGCAGTTCTTAGAAAATCCTTGAAGAAGCAGTGAATCTGGTTTCATCACTCTGTATGAATATTTGAATGGAAAAATTCACATCAGCAAATATAAAGCATGATTGAAAGTGCTGCTTGAACACTGACTGCCAACATTAAAGGTAAATGGAACAGAAAAAAACATATTCAGAAGGCAGCGCTTCAATTAAATCTTTGTATATATTCCACTATGCTAAATCTACTGTTACAAAGAACGGCTCAATATTGATAAATGTGGCCACAAGGTGACACCACAGTGGGATCATGTGGGGAATATTGGGTATGAACACTGGAGAGAGACCTTGACATTTTATCATTACATTGAGGATGTGTTTTCAGCCATTAATGACAAGCTGTTGCATGGAAATAGGACTATTAATGGAACAGTCACACATGTACACATCCCTATTCCTTGCTCTGATTATTGGCCATAATCTGATTATTATGTGCATGTAAACATAGTCATTGTCTGGTTGTCTAATTCCACTTCCCCTCATTCAATTTGCAGTGTATGCCATATGTAATTAGATCTTTAAAATTAGCTTGAAATGAAGTGCTGTGCCAGCTCACAATGACGTCTTTAACATACAGAGACAAGCATGAGTCACAAGCAGAACTGCCAAAGCTGAATGTCGGGGTTAATGTAGAAATGGCAGTACTTGTAATTTATGATTTTGAAAATTCAATTAGAAAGATACGAGTATCACAGAAATGATTTGTCGTAAGGATTTTTAAAATGATTTTTAGAGATTTTGGGGCTCTGTATTAAACAAAAGGATTTGGGATGGAGGTTTTTTGCAGTAAACACAGTCTGGCGTTTGAATTGTTGTTTTTACACACACAAAGAAGCTCGAACTTAAACAAGATATAACTTTTTTTTATTCCTGAGATTTAGAGATGCTGATTATGGTGGATTTTGTTACATTTGCACAATGCCAGACTGGCTGTTTCTGTCCATTTCCTGTCTTTTTACCACACTAAGCAAACCAGCTGCTGAATGTAGTGTCAGATTTAACAGACGGATATGAAAGTGGTCTCAGTCACCATAGTTAACTCATATAACAAACATATATATACATATCAGGCATTTTTGGGAAATAATAGTCTGCAGTGTTTTTGGACTTAAATGCAGAAAAAGTATTTCTATACTTTATTATATTGCTTTGTCGAATAGTCTTTGTCTCTTAGTTTTGTGACATTTGAGAGTTCTATGGAAATTCACGTTTCCATTACTCATTTTTTAGTTCAAAATTTCAAATTGTGCACGAAGTTAATAGAAACTAATGGATGGATATTGTCAGGGCAGAAAAGTCAAGACATCAAAGGGCTTATTTGAAATGAATAAAAGTGTCCAATAATAACATCACAAATAAAGTTGTTCAATATTAGCATAACACACTCCTACATATTTTGACTATGAATAGACTTTCTTTGATAGGTGCATTCACACTCACAGATTAGTCATTTGGCTGATACTTTAACAGTGATATACAATGTGAATGACAGGATTACAGTGAACTGATAATGTCATGTGTGACAGTTAATTGCAGATGGAACGCTACACATCACTAAAACAAATCACTCATATTTCCCATGTGTTTGTGTGTGTACTCAGTTGAAGTAAGGTGTGTGTTGCAGGCTATTATAGTGCAAATTCTCTGTTACTCAGTGTTATGCAGCTGATATGTTTGTAGTTAAGATGACAAACATCTGTGGACCACATCTGAAGCTGCTATACAAGTCTAGCATGGGATGAAGGAGGGAGAGAGGGAGTGCGGAGAAGGATGGTGTGGATAAATCCCAAAGACTGTGCATCATTCGCTCTCACACTCTCTCTCTTTTCGTCTCTGCACCATTGCAACTGCCTTCGCAGCATACACCCACGCATTTTTCCACACTTACCAAGGCACTGCAGCCTTTTGACATGTAGTAATCGCACACACACACACACACACACACACACACACACACACATTTTGAGGTGCCAGCAGATGAAAGAACACCTACATCAACTGCAGGACTGTGGAAGCGCATGTGTCGTAGAGATAAAAGCATTATGCAACACAACCCTTCACTTCATGTCAGCCATGAGGCTATACACACACACACACAGACACACACACACACAGACACAGACACACACACACACACACACACACTTATAGGTCATATACTATTGGTTCATCTTCACAGAAAGACATATAGAACTCATAAAGGACAGGAAAACTTAATGTGACAGGACTGACAGACTGAAAATGGCCTGTAGGAACGTCCCCGGTGCAAAGGATGATAATAGACGACAGCATAACAGAAGATCATCTTCGTGGCTTGTGCAAGAGATTTATGTTTCAGAAAACTTTAATAGAAATATTTACTAACAGGACATAATGATGTAACAAATGCATAATGTGGACTAGCATAAATAAGTATATATAAAAGTGTGAGACAGGTAGGTAGACAGGTAATAAAAATGAGGGCTATTAGTGTTTTATGAAGGAAATCAATCACATGGACAATTCACGAGGATTTGAAGAGTTTTTGGTCATTTCTAATCAAACCGTAGGTACAGTCTGAATCCTATGAATCCTATGCCAACTTGCTTGCCCAATAAGTAAGATGCCACTTTCCATAGCATACAATATTATGAATGGAGGAGTTGTCTTTACAACCTTATTTATCCAAGTCAATACAGCTCTCTCTCATTCCAGCAAGCAGGCTTCTACTGTACTGACTGTACTGAGATATTACAGGATACAAGCCCAGAGCCTACAGTTAGGCATCATTCTGTCAGAGCTGCATGCCATCTACTCTCCTGTGTCACATCAGCCAGCAGTAAATAGAGTGGATAATGAGCAGTAAAGCCCCTGGGACAACATCAGGTCTTGTCTGCTATGACAGTGTCTACCACTCTGTGCTGTTTTGTGTGGTACGAACGTACATTTTTTTAATGAGATTTTTTTTCTTCCTTTCTTTTTGGGAGGGATTTTCTGAATTCTCATTTCAGTGCAAATGTTATATACATGCACATCAAATGAATATAATTATGATAATAAATTAATGCTGTCATGAAAGTATCGCCATTTGTGAAACACTGCAGCATCCTTTAATATTAATGTCACACTGGTGGCAACAAAAGGTTTCGCAACTCTTTGAAAATAATGTTTTGATGTTTTCTGCTGCCAACTTACTTTAACAGTTGCTGTAATGAACAAAAAAAAAAAAAAAAAAAAAAAAAAAATCGGAATAATTCATTGTAGAATTATAAAGAATAAGAAATAAAGTCTAAAACTTTTATAAATAGCTTAAAAGCTGTTAGAAGTTTATTATACTCATAAATGATTTACTATCATGTGTTATGGAATTAGATGTAATAAAAACATGAGACATTTTGGTTTCTCTCCAAGAGCAGTACTCTTACGTCTGTGCATTAAAAAAATGGAGCTGGACCCAGGAAGTGATTAGCTTACCTCAGCACAGACTGAGAGCAAAAAATGACAAGTTGTGGTTTTTCGCAGAGATTTCCTGCAGGCAGTCACTGCCACTGTTCGCCAAGAAATAGTTACAGCGAGAGTCCATAAGCGCAAACAGGCACATTTCCCAAAATGTCAAATTATTCCTTTACAGATGGTTATATTCATGAGATAAAGTGACCTACAAAAAACACTAAAAATATGTGATGTATAAATACTGAATACTTGGGTCTTGAGGACAACTTCTTTTTATTTACATCAACTAATGGCTTCTAGCGCTTTATCCATTATGCAGAGCAATCACATACATCACAGCAGGCAGCAGACAATATACTGAGCACTTTTTTTCAAATGTAAATGGACTGAGTTGGAAATGGATAACTCAGACTGTTTACTGTTCTTCATTGCTCACGGCTTCTGGTTTTTGCTCCTCATGTCCATGGATGGATTCCTGTATGGTCCTACCACGCACAGAGCCTGTGTCCGATAGGCCCCTGTAAGCAAGAGTGGCCCCTGTAAGCAAGAGTGTCTGTATGAAGTGACTCTTATTAAGATTTCTCACTGCACAGTGAAATGGCAAAAAGTCATGACCTAAACACTCACTTTGAAGTTGTCACAAGAAAGAAGCCGTCATGACACCTTCAAAGGGAGTGTTTATCCCCTCAGGTTTTCTGTTGGACGTTTAGGACCAGTGCTCCTTACTGATATCTTGCAATATGGGCCCTCCAAGTCCGCAGGGAGAAAGCAAAAGGTGACGACACTGTTGCAGTAGAAGGCATCCATGCCCAAAAAAACCCATCATTTCATAATCCAACCTCACATCAAAATATGTGTGTTTTTGCCAGGGGAAGACTCAAAAGCCAGTGGTACTGTGAGCATTTCTGTACTGAACTCCACAGGTGCTCAAAGAAAAGAAGAAACACTGCGGAAAATTACACCTCCACAAGAACTGTAAGACTTCAGCATCCTGGCATTACTGTGAGTATTAACAGGATCTATGCAGGAGGGAAAGAATAAATCAAAAAAATGATCTGGCAAATGATTTTGCCTTCTTTGGGGGTGTTCAAACAAGAATGAGTGACATTCTTGACATTCAGCAGAGAGGGATTATTTTTGCTCACTGTTGTGCTAGGAGGCCCCGGATTGTCTTGCTACTCTTCATTTTGTTTTTCTCCAATTTCCTTGAGCACTAGTTACAGCAAAATTCTGCAGTCTATTATTAGTTTGTGCTTATTGTATTATCTTTGTTATCATTTAATATATTTGCAACTTGCATGTTCTGATCCTCTTCTTACGTGTATTTTTCCTAACTGTGGCACATGGATTTTGCTCAGTAGAGATTTTTGTTCTGCAAGAAATCTTATAGTTTGATCTCCTTTGATATCAGTTGCTTGCCTAATGTTGCTTCATCTCACATATAAATGTGATCACATCTGACCTTGTTTCAAGATGACATATACCTCAAATTGAAATTTAACTTTGAAGTTAAGAAGTTTAGAATTTTTTTTTCTATTTGGTGTTTCATCTTAATTCAGTTTAAACTGTTTCAACATACTGAAACCTGTGTGTCCATATTTCACATAAGTGACTAACACTAATTTGCAATTAGGAAAAGTAAAGTAATGTTTTGCTGTTACTGACTTCATCATCAACTGATTTAATTCTTTCAAAACATTCATTTTCTATTATATAACCATATAATTCAGTATGACCCACAACTAAACTGTAAACATAGCCCATATTTGTTTATTTTAATTAACGCTGGAGGGAAAAAAATGACATCTGCCATGTTCTGGCAACCGCCACCATTTAATGACCTCAAAGGACACAAAGCTGATATCACGAAAAAGATGATCCTCCCTCTTCTCGTCAGGCAAGGAATTTAAGAATAAATTCTTCAGCAGACAAGAATATAGGCCTGCTGCGCAACAAAAGCTACAATAGCAGGCAAATCTCTAGTATTATAATCCCTGTGCATGACAGTGGTTTTTGAAGTCAAATCATTCCTACAACAAAATCCTCTTCCTGTCTGTCTTAAGAAGAAAAAAAAAAAAAAATCTATAAAACCGCCTGCTTAGTCTGAGGAGCCGAGTGGTGCCAATAAATTCAAAGCTTCCATCATAACACACATACAACCCAAAACAAGACAAGTCCGCTCAGCAGCAGAGCACACAAGCTGCTGCATAAACTGCCAGCCCCCCCCCCCCAATACCTCCCTCCATGATGATGATGTGTTTGAGAGAAAGGCAGAATGAAAAACAGAGAGAGACATAGGAAGGGCAAGGATGAAACAAAAGAGTATCACAGAAAATGATATGAAGAGGCTGTGAGGAAGTGTGTGTGTGTGTGCGTGCGTGCATGTGTGTGTGTTATGTAAACCCCAGGTGGTGCTTGTTGTCCTGGATAGAAGTATCACCAGGGGGACAACTGCTCCAGCTTAGCAGGTCTCTCCACACCTCTCTATTTCCTTTCTCTCTCTTTTTTTTCACAAACACACAAACGGAGGAGTCGGGAAGACAAGATGGGAAACAAATAAAAAGAGGGCAATGAGGAAGAGGTGAATGGAGAAAGAAATGGGGTGATTGAGGGAAAGAGGAGATGGAGGGAAGGCAAGAATGGAAAGAGCAAAAGGAGAGCAAATACATCCAGGAGGCAGAGACAAGTGTGCGCTGATCAGAGAGATGGTGAACGAAGAGAGGCGAGTCAAATGTAGAAAAATACATTTCAGAAATGTCAGTGTAGTTTGGGAGAGCACAAACACTCTGCCGTTTGCTCCTTGTTATTCAGCTGCTCTGTGTGTGTGACTTGAATGGGAGGATGTGATCTATTTTTGCCAGTGCCATGTTCGGTATTTTATCCGTTTGCTTATATCGCTGTAGTTCACAGTTCACAGTGAGCACAATCAAAGAAAGAGCCTGTCTAGATACATCTGCATACATCACACCCACCCGCCCACACAAACACACACCCCCCCCGAGGGGCTGTTGTGGATAACAGCCTGCAGTCTACACCTGATGCCCCTGTAGGGATAGTCGTCTTTGTGCTGACGCAGCAGAAGTTTTATGGTCACTGTCTGACTGCTGACTTAGGAAGAGCTTCACTGTTCCAAATCTTGAGTTCTGCTGCTGCTGTGGAGATTCCAACTCTGACCCCAGATCAGCAAGTAAGACCGATTTCAGCCCAGTGAGCAGCTGTAAGAATAGGGAACAGACACTAGGGGCCTAGATCTGGGGCAACACTGCCCTCTAATGGTTCACACATGGAGGTGTGACTGATATATATGACGTAAGGCCAGTCTGTCTCTCTGTCTCTCTCTGTCTCTCTCTCTCTCTCTCTCTCTCTCTCTCTCTCTCTCTCTCTCTCTCTGTGTGTATATAACAAGGCCTACATGTGTTTGGGGTCTGAACACATGCAAAGGTTACAGTATTCATTTGATGTTTTGAGGTTAGTTTCTCAAAACAGCACTTAAGGATACAGTATTTTAGAGTTGAAGAATCAGCTCAAAAATAACCAATGTGGGGTTTCTAAAACAAGAAAAAAAAATCTAAAAAAAGGGGAGGTGGCTAGCTTGACCCCAGTGGGCCCTGCACCCAGCCATCAAACTTAAGGTAGATAGAAAGATAAAATACTTTATTAATCCCTTGGGGAAATTCAGATTGTCCAGCAGCTCTGAACTGTAGCTGCTTCTCTGGCCTGCAAGGATGATATGGAGAGGGTGGTTGTAATTGTCAAAGGTGGCCTGCATCAAAATTGTATGCGTCGTTCCACAGCAGTCCTCAGTGAGTCCCTAGCATTTTTTACTGGCTTGTCCAGTCTGCTTGTGTTCTTGTCTGACATGCTGCCGCCCCAGCAGACTGCAGCATAAAAGAGGACACACTCCACCACTGACTGATAAAACATGTGCAGCCTTTCACTGCAGATGTCAAAAGACCTGAACTTCCTGACGACTCTGCCCCTTCCGGTAGATGGCACACACATTCAGGGACCAGTGCAGTTTACTGTCCAAGTGCACACCCTAGGTATTAATAGCTGTGTATCACCTCAATGTACTTCAACTTTGACTGGATGAAGGGGGGGCCTTCTGAAATGATACACGCTTCACTGGAAAAGCTCAGCTTTACTCAACACGCTCCAAAGCCTCGATGTCTCATGTAACATCACTAGTACAGATACTCCTGGTTAAATCTTAAATGTTACTCCAAGTGAAAGTTGTTCAGTCTTATTTTTACTTGCATTAAAGTACCTGTGTATTTGCTTTTAAATATAATTAAGTATACAAAAGTACATTTAATGTCAACGCATTGCTGTATTGTTCCACATTTACAGAGCCTAATGACTCAAACAACCTACTGAATGAATGAATGAATTAATGACTGTATAACCTGTGGGATAAAGAGCTTGTACAATATGACATAAAGCCTGTAGAAATGGTCATAAAAACAACTGAATCAACAAAAGGAGCCATTGTCATTTTCATATGTCTTTTTTCTCTCTTTTAAGGCAGTGGTGAAGTTTGGTTGTGGTAAACACAGCAAACATTTTAAATGAAAGGAATATCTATTTCTAAAATTTCAAACATGGACTTAGGATAAGACCACGGTGCTCTGGTAAAGAATCTTCTGCCTCTTTATCTAATGAAGGGATCGTTAGGCCACTGCCAAAAAGGCAACGAGCACAACATGACTGACAGCGTAGGAGTTGGCTGTGATTGGTTTTTCTCCTCTGACGAGCACAGTCTATAGTCTATCACATTTTCAAAATAAAATAAAATTCATTCCACTGACTGAAAGCTCTTGTTCAAAGTAACAACTACTTCAAAGACATAGAGTGGAGTCAAAGGTACCATATTTGACCTCTTTTAAGTGCAGTGGGAATAAAATGCTCAAGTACAGATACTCAAAATATATTTAGTATATACAAAGTACAGTACTTAAGGAAAAGTATTTTGCTACTGTCCACCTCTGGCTGTTAGTCATATGACTCAGCCAAGTCCAGCCCGAGAGGTCAGGTTTTTTTTTAATTTGTCGCTTTGTCTCATGGACACACAGGAAAGAGTAAGGAAAGCCTAAACCAGCAAACATGAAGCCCAGAAAAAACACCAGCTGTAAGTGACACAAAATCCATAAACTTCAGCTGCTAGTAAAGGAATGTTCAAAGTTAATAAGCTGCAGCAAAAATCCGTAAACTGCAGTAGTAAGTGAAGGTAAACTGCAAGTAAAAGTCCAACAGCAGCTGTACAGGAAGTCCAAGCTACTAATAAATAATCATCACACAACATACATAAACATACAGTTCATTCATTTCAAAGTAATTTTGACTAAATAAAGGTAAATATCACATATGTTATTGGAAGCATAATGCATTCACTTGAGGAAAAAAAAAAATATTCTGCTATTTTTCCCAATTAACAAGATTAGCTCAGAATTCTCATTAAAAAACAATCTGCTTTTCTGAATTATTATCTCAAAATTCTGAGAATATATATTTTTTTCCTCAAGTATTATGCCTCTGTAGTTATTCCTGTGCCCAAGGACAGTTAAGTCTGTATTATCTGTCCTAAAGCTAGAAATCAGAGGGAATCCTCCAATGCCACTCCATAACACAAGGGGCACTGATTTCGAAGTATCAGCAGTTCATTAAAATATCAGTTAAATGGCATAAGTGATAAATGAAAATGTGGAATGCAGGAATTGCATGTGTCTTTTTAATTGAACCCCCCACATTTAGAGCCATTGAGTGCAAATGATGAACTCACACAAACACACTTTAGAAGTATTGTAAATGTGAGTCTAAAAATGTCAAAGGCTTGCTCTCATCAGTCAGGCTACTGAAGTTATATAGCCGAAATTACTTTGAGCCACTGGAGGAAATAAGATACCTCAGTAACCCAAGAATCTACAGTAGCTGTGGTGTGTGCAGCGGGTTTCATCCACATTTTAAATTGGATATAAAGTTTAAAATTTGAAACGTTGAGGTGACATTTCAAGATTCTCCCTTTGGTCTCTAACTTTAGGGGGAAGTGCTGCATGTTCACAACTATTGACCAAAATGTTCTAGGGCACAGGAACACAAAATGTTAGTTCTCAAAAAGGGCTATAATCTCCTTTAAATGCATGATTCATTATCATAATATAGTGTTTCCATCCTCAAAACTTCAGGTGCAGAAAAATAACAGACTAAAATTATATTTTAAAGTCATTGTAGAAGTCTTTGGGGGACACATGTATGTGTTCTAGGATTTCACTGGACTTGACTTTATATGAGCAAGATTAGAGATTAGATGTACTCCTCAACAACAAAATCAACATGATTTGAGGAAATATAATGTCATAAACTACTCACTCAGTGCACTCAGGAACAAAGGTGAAATGATGGAGGGAAGCAGCTCAACTAAAGGGCAAACAGAGCATGAGCTCAGGACACAAACAAAGAAAACTCAAAGCACCTGTGTGAGCTGCCCAGTCAGCACACCTGTGCTCTTCAGCCCAGCAGTCATGTGACCCCACTCCCCACAGGATGCGTTATTTAGGTAAAAGTTCAAAAGAAAATGCAGTAATCTGATTTGCATTTTAATTTTCACATACTCATGTGGGCCTTCTTTAACCATATTAAAATGAAAATTGAAAAGCTGTTGAAAATTAATTTACAAAGACTTGACCTGCTTTACAGTAGACAATATTCAAATATAATAAGCAAACAGTCCTCAGTCCATTCATTTACAGTCAGTCTAAATTTATGTCACCACGCTCTTCTGGGGTCAAAAAGAAAATGAAAATACAATCTGTCAGTCGTCTCATCAAGGCAGGTTATCAGTTGTCTGTTGTCTGTTTGTGGGACAGTGGCAGCAGCTTGTTTTACTGTTTTGTGTACGGAACTGTGTTTTATATCAATACAACTCAACAGAAATAACTAGATTTAAATAATTTGAAATGTATTACAATAAGTGATAAGAAGCTAAGAGACAGGAGTCTGGTCGTTATTCTGATCCCAGTTGACAGCAGAGATGCAACCAGCAGAGGGTATCAGTGCAGACCAGTGGGGTTAGGACTGACTGATAATCCACTCTGATAAGCAATATTTAATGTTATTGGAAACTTTGTGATCTCCCACTGTTGTGAGTTTAAACAATGTTTGATCACGCAACAGAGATTTGTGAAAAAAAAATATGAGTGATGTATTTGACTACATGTTAATGTAACCATGGTAAACAACAGGGAACATGTATGTTTGAAACTTGAACTGTTACTGTGTAAAAAGTGTGAATGGGAATACAACCAAACATGAAGGAAAGATTCTGTACATTTTGAGTTTCGAATGGAGTTTCTACCTAAAAAATATAAATGAGTAGAAGGGGTTGAAAAATGCATGAAAAGTTGTGGAAAACTAGAGATTTGGTCCTTTCATCATAATGGGAAAAATGTCACCAAAAAATGTAGAATATTTTGGAAAATATGAAATATCTCAACAAAAAAACCCCCCAAAAACAGTAATTCAATAATGAGCTGACCATTTTAAAGTCTGAATGGAGTTTCTGTGTTGAAGTGTCTAGAAGGAGATACAAATCAAACTGGAGTTACCACCTCACGGCTATATGCCTCTGCCAACCAGCCAAGTTGCAGGAAATATGGTCAGAATCTCCCCTTCCCGAGTTACAGCATTGAATAATAGCCAGAAGTGTTTTTGTACATTATGTTGCAGTGAAGTTGACCACTGACCATTTGGATATAAAACGGTGGAATAATTTTAATTATTAAATAAAAATAATTTTAGAATTCTACCACATTCCACTGATTAGTAGCAACAATAACGAGCTAGTTAGTGCATTTCAAGCAACTGAACAGTTAAAGCATAGAGAGGATCTACTTCCCAAATAGTACAATTCTTTATCACTATCAATATAACAGTATGTCTCCCTCAATAACTCATTACACTGATTTTTTAAATTTATTGATAGCCAGGGTGGGCTGTATGCAAACAGGAATTTATTTATTTATTTAAAAAAAGGGTTAGGGTTAGGGGCATTTTTCTGTCACTGTCACTTTCTGGAGGCAGCTGCTCAAGCCTCCTTTGAGGTCTGTCTATGTATGTGCCAGATTCAGGATCAGCTTCAGACCTCACCAAAATGGTTTTCATTGTGACATTGGAAGAAGTTCCAGTGAAACTCCTAAAAGCAAGATCTGTATATTAGTCTAACTGGAACATTCATTCTGTTTATCACATAGTTGAAGTAGGGCAGGGGCAAGCAGACTTTTGTGGGGACCTGAAAAAAGTGTTTTTAATGCTACTAATATGGAAGGAGCTGCTAAGGCAAAGAAATGTCACTAATAAGGTCATATGCAACTACTTAAAAGATCCTGTTGGCTAGCAAACCCTCAGTAGGCAGAGAGCAGAGGATCTGCAGGAGCATTTATCCATCCTTGGCTGATCAGGAAACGCTGGAGCCTGATGAACACATAAGTAAGATATTTTGATCTTATTACCACGGTGGCAATCCTGAACCGTATAAGTATTTTTTATTTCAAACTGAGGACTTAAAATAAAGCAACAGAACTTTATAATTTTGTAAACAACAATTCATGTTTTATCATCAAAGGTATTGTAGCTTATACTGGGTCATTTTTCTAGTTAGCACGATTAGAGTCTGTACCAGTATGCTATTTGTTTATTTATTTAGGCGACAAAAACGTGAACTTACTTTTAAGATGGTTTCAGCTGGGACTTTGTGAGTTGCAAAATGTTTGTCTGCTTGTCGATGTTTCTTTGATCTGCATGGGTACACAGCAGCATGATATGGGCTGCTCTTGGTCTTCTGTGTAGAGTCTGAATTCGAAATGTCCACAGAGGGACATAATCTGCTAGATGAAACCCCTCATAATGCAAAGTGAGGGAGTGATACTCTCTCTGAATCTAGCAGCATTTGTAAGCAATACAAATTTGCAGACCACTGTGTCCAACTAATCTCTGAAATCATTTGTCTTTACCCACAAGTGTGGGTTACCACTGCATAAGAGGCATTATCTGTCATTCTGATGAGGCAATAATAATTAATAATTAATAATTAAATGAGAGACTGGCAGCGATTTAAAAATATTTATTTTCATCCAGCAGATTAACTCCTTGAAGACTGTGGCGTACTATATGTAAAATATGATGGATTTTATTATTCATATATCTCTATTATTTTTTATTTATTTATCTATTTTTTCACCAAACCAATTTCTCTTTTCCCCCATTTCATTTGAAGCAGCTGGCAGGTGGGGGACCACATGTGTAGAAGTTCACAAATTATATATTTGCCCTTTGAGGACCCATCTGCTTTGAGCATAAATAACATTTTCATGTCCGTTCTTGCTGGTTGGTATTTCAGGTTCAGGGAAGAACTGGATTAATAATATGATTGAATGCCTGAGGGTGAACCGAGGAGTAGAAGGATAAAAGAATAACAGAAATATGGAAATAGGCTTTATTATCATCAGACTGTACCTGAGCTGTTGACTGTAATCTGAGCTGGACCACCCGGCTAAAACAGGTGGCCCTGCATACTGAGTGGAGCACCACTCTTGTCTCGTCCCACACAAATGAATCAACCTTCAAAAGCATTAATGCTAACTTAAGAAACCAAATGACTGCCTCGATCAAACTGAAGTGGCATGCAGCTTTCCTGTACTTTATTTTAATTTAGTTTTAAATGTGAGACTGAAAATTAGATCTATTATTATTCTGAACATGTAGATATTGTCTCATGTCTGAGGAGGACTGAACGCATTAATGTGTCTGGTGACCTTTGGCATGCATGACAGAATTAAAGAGGACGCTGGGTTTGCACAAATCACATTAATATCACCTCATTTGCACTAATTTGTACACTTTCTATTGAAGAAATTGTCCATATGAACTATTGTTGGCAAGATTCCTGAAATGTCAAGAGCAGGTTTTTCAAATCTAAATCTTTTTAACCCACACAAAGAAAGTTCCATTTACCTCCATTACACTGCTCTGACCACAATATAACTCAAACTAAGCATGCCTGGATACCATTAGTGGTGAGTGATAATATATTTTGAAGATTTGTGTGAAGTGAGCTTTGAAAGAAATCTGTCAAACCTGTTATCATGCCGCTCATCAAATAAAATGCTTTATTAAAATTGTATATATCTTAACATGGGTTTAATAACTTTGATTAAGATTTATCTTGATTAAAATAACCAGACGAAGCTGCTTACATGACAGTTTCAGTAGTTCGGGTATTGTCTTGTCGGGTTAAAATGTAAACACATTTAGCATAATGTCTAACTGAGAGATTCCAGATGTTTTGCTGTTTTTATGGCCACTGAAACCAAATAATTATGTGTCTTGCCACCTGCTTTTCACTCAACTCAAAATGTAATCAATGAATTCTTGTCTCTGCAAGAAACGCACAACATAGTCATGATATCCCCTCTAAACAGAAGTCCAACAACAGTTTAAAGGTTGGTTTAACAACCTCTAAGGCAGTTTAAAACCCTACACACGGGTTCAGACCTTACAGCTGTTGTTGTTTACCCTATTAATCAAAGTTCATCCTCTCCACTCTTTTTCAAATAATGTACGCTTGATTTATTGTCCCCGGGCATCCTCAGGGTCATTTAAAAGTACGTTCACGTCTTTAGCATTGATTCTTCAAGCTGTTTATAGCAGGAATCTCAGCTGGCCCTCCCCAGCCTCTGTCACATTGTAAAAGGAAAAGCTTCATCTACTCTCCACTGTTTCCTCAGGAGCACTCCAGGGCAGTGGACACATGATACGTCTGAGTCTTCATCCTCCTCTTCATCTCTCTTATCATCTGACATACTGCCAGAGGGTAACAGCAATACACTGTGGTCCAGTCCTCACATGCACTTCCCTGTGGATAAATGTGCAGACAGGTGCGCCCACACACACACACACACACACACACACACACACACACACACACACATATGCAAACACATATAGAGGAAGCACACATGTGGACAAAACAATGCAGCAAGAACATGTCCAGACCCATGAGTGAAGAAATTCAATCACACGACTTAAACTGAACCGATGAATGCTTTTAGTAAAGAGTACATTATGATTATCTACCTTTCTGGTAGCCTTTGGTTTTGCATTTATTATAGAGTCTTAAAACTTACTTGAGAAAAGTAAACCACCGTGCTGAATATTCTGTCACCTTTGCCGTCTGCTTGCAAAGTTACTTTCTAGATGTATGCCAGTGCTGGTATGAGCAGGAACTATTTTGCAAAGTCTACCTGCTGGGGTCTTTAAGGGGTGCTCTAAAAAAAACAGGGCCAATCTTCACCTCCCTTTGACAAATACAGCATGTTTTTGCAAGTGAACCCACACACTCACCCGTATCTTGTACCGCTCTCTGATCCCGACACGCAGGGCAAAAGTGGACCCTGGTAAGAGGGGCATGCACAGACACTCGCCGTACTGGTGAGCTAAACTCAGGTCTAAACAGCACGGCACCAGAGCCCCGAGAATACCTGCAAGCACGGACACAGGTGCGTGTGTCAATGACAGTTTGTGACAGACGTGTTTATTCTCCAGCACAAAACATTTTCTCAGAGTGAATATGAACTAATGATGAATGAACGTAACTGTTGCGCACATCAAATTAATTTTGTGCAAATATACATTCGAATTTAAAACAGACAAAGAATAAGAGTCATAAAGTTGTGACTGGTGTATGTAAGTCCTGTGTTGTGTTCATGTTACATGTAGTCTTGTCCCCACAGATGTCAAACAGCCCGGTGCTCCAGTCTCCTCCTGTCTGCGTGATGGTGGTGATGGTTGTCGTAGTGACGCCGAGTCCGGGCTGTGTGAGTACCGGGTCTGTTGCTGCAGTGACATTGTTTGACCTCCAGTTATCTTCACTTCCTGCGGTGAAGCCCCCCACTTCCCCCTCCTGAACCGCTGATGCTGAGGCTTCAGTGACTGACACTTCTGGTCTGAAATGAGATTTTTAACGATTCCATCTCGAGACAGGTGGTTGATAAAGTCACCATGACTTGTCAAGCCTCTAACATGCCACTGATACTCAACTGCACGTTTAATATTACAAGCAAATGTCTCAAATTAGCCAATTACTGTGTTTTGCTTTCCTGAGAGCAGGAATTTAATTCATTTAATCCATTCAGCTAATTTCATTTTCCTACAGCAGCATGTTTTGTACTCGGCTCAAGCTTCTATGAAAGATTAGCAGCACAATTACACAACTATAGCCAACTAATATTATCCTACCACTGGTAAGATACTGTATGTAACAGCATTTATGTTTATTATTGCATCTAATTTAGGCCTTCAGCAACACTTTAATCACAGCAAACTGCAAAATCAAAATACATTTAATTTAGCAAAAGCTGCAGCAACAGTATATTTATAAAATGGTCCTGTTTCATTTGTGTTATCATGGAGGCATAAAAAAAAACAAAAAAACAGAAGAAGATAAGTGAGCTATTGGCTGTAATTCCATTGTGCTCATTGGTGACAAGACTTTGTGCTGGAAGGGACAAAGAAGCACTTACTGGTGTGTGACTGTCGTCTGCTCCATGACTGGAAGCCACAGGCATCCAGAGAGGGGTGAGGCGAGAAGATGAGAGAGGAGAGGCTGAACAGAGAGTCAGCAGAAATGAGGGGGTGGGAGGGGAGTGGGGGGGGGGGGGGGGCAGGGAGACACTTCCCCAGTGAGAGGGTGTGTGTTGGAGCAGATAAACCAGCAGTCGGATGGCTTGGCCAGAAGCTGTGTGACAGAGATAAGTCTTAGTTGTCTTCTGCCTGAGTCTACACTGTGCCGACCCCACTAATATAGAAAATGCTGAAAAGGGGAGATGCACATCAGGGTGCATGAGCATGTATATCTGGCCTAAAATAATCAGATATGAATGGATGGGTACAGCACACACAAGCACACGAGCAGGACAGAACAGGCTGAACTCCTGTAAAAGCTAATTATGTATTCACATTTACATTTATAGGATGTACCGCACAATCCAAAACACGTACACAAATCAGCAGTCAAATAGATTCATTTCATTTGGATGTCAAATTATGGATGTAAAATAGCACACAGCAAACAGTTTGTTTGACCCATGATATTCAAAGGCATTCATTGCTTCTATTAAAGCGATGTATTTAAAAAGACGCAGAGCAAATGTTACACTCACCCTTAAGGCAGAAACACAGACTCGCAGAGTGAAGAGAAGGGAAGTGAAAGATGTATTTTAGAACCAATGAAACACCTGTGGTTCATGTTTAAAGGGGACTTACAGCATTCAGGCATTTCCTGTCTTCTGACATTGGCCTTTCAATTTGGACCGATACAGTAGAGTGAGTGTGTGTGTGCCTGCGAATGACAGAGGGGGGGAGGAGTGAGGGGAGCTTTACGTGGTGGAAAGACACATAGTGAAACCTCCATGGGTTTGGAGGCTCACACAGTTCACACACACACACACACACATATCAGGTCTTAACTGAAAATTATGAGGAAATGTAGTACATGAAGAGACACTTTTTTCACTTTGTTTAATTCCTATAAAAGAGATTAAAATGCATTAGTCTAAACTTAATAACCCAAAGTGAAAACATAGCTTTAGTAATTTTTCCAAATTTATAAAAAAAACAAAAAACAACAGAAATCTTTTCATTTATTAATGAAGAAAGTATTCAAAACCTTTCATTCAGTACTTAGAACCCCCCTTTGGCAGCAATTACAGCTTTGAGTCTGTACAAGATTTGCACACATGGATTTAGGCAGTTTATCCCATTCTTCCTGGCAGATTCTGTCAAGCTCCGTCAGATTGGATGGGAAGCATCTGTGAACTGCCATTTTCAGGTCTCTCAACAGATGTTCTCTGGGGTTTAAGACCGGGCTTTGGCTGGGCCACTCAAGGACAGTCAGACACTTGTCCTGAAGCCACTCCAGCGTTATATTGGCTGTGTGCTTCGTGCCATTGTCGTGCTGAAAGGTGAACCTGTCGCCCCAGTCTCAGGTTGCATGTACTCTGGAGCAGGTTTTTTTTTTTTTTTTCGGGGACCTCTCTGTATTTGGCTGCATTCATTCTTCCCTCAATTCTGACCAGTCTCCCTGTCCCTGCCACTGAGAAGCTCCTTTATGCTTCGCTACCATTGGGATGATATTAGCCAGGTGATGAGCATTGCCTGCTGTTCGCCAGATACAATGTTTGGAGTTCTGCCCAAAGAGTCCAAATTGTTGTCTCATCAGACCAGAGAATCTTATCTCTCATGTTCTCAGAGTCCTTTAAAGGTGCTATATGTAAGTTTTCGCTGCCACTGATTGTGGTTTCTTGATGGGAGTGGGTGATGGTGGTGGTGATAATGGTTGCTTGCTGACAGCTTCAGCCATCGTTACATTTACAAGGTGGTTACGAGGTTAGAATACGTTCTCTGGGCAGCGCTAAGTCTTCATCCCTTTATGCTGAACTGAGGGCAGACTGGACGAGCAAGCTGTTATGAGCCTTAACTCAAAGATATGTGTTAATTACTGACTTAGGCGCTGAGAGGTTGGTTTATCAAGCTTTAATTTCCAGTCTTTGTGCTAAGCTGTGCTAGCTAGCTGTTGGTGCTATCACTGTATTTAGCATGCACACGTGGTAACAATCTTTTCATCTAACACTCATCAAGAAAGTGAATAAGCATATTCCCCAATAGGTTAAACTTTAAACTTTCTCAGTATCTTGAACCCAATGGTAACGATATACTTATGTTTTATTCATTCAGTCAGTTGAAGTTTATTGCCTATTCCATCTCCTTTTCATACTCCGCTCCATGTCATCAATACATATTGCCTGTAGGTGCTGAATTCTTACAAACTCAAACCCCTCACAGCCACAGTTTGCAGCTACACATCGACCTCATCAGAAGCGTGCTCATACAGAGTCCGCGCCGTCTATGCTATAGAGGAAAAGATCCAACAACTTCCCCAAAGCATCAACACACTCTTGAGATGAGTCTCATACTTGTGGTGAACACTTGTCTGAGTTTTTTTCCTTAGAAGAAAAGCACAGAGCAGAAAGAGAAAAAACACAGAGGCTGAATATTTCATAGGTTTTTATTATTTCTCTGGAATAGCACAAGTCAGACACGTGCCATCCATGGCTAGAAAATAGGAAAGCTGTCTGACAGGCTGATGAAACACGAAGGAACGATATACCTCACCTTCGATGTATAAAACACCACAGCAGACACATTACCATCTATATGAAAACAACAGGCATTCAGGCGGGTGCAGGAGCAGTCTCATTTTATGTAATAACATAAAATAACTGGTTGGTCAGCGACGAAATAGGACATGGTGGTAGATGTTTGTTCGTTCCCTTTCATAAAAACACATTATTCAAAAGCTGCATTATACAAATAGTTACTTATTTATTGTGCGTGATGCTAAACAGGAATAATGACCCATGGGGAAAACTTACAATTTTAACCTGACAGAAAATGAAGAGAAAGAACAGAATACAAACCCTGGTGTTATACTCCCATCTCAAAACATGAAAAGAACGTTTCTTCACACCATTAAAGAACCTAATTTAGGTACCAAGAACCCAATAGTCTTCAAATTTTATCAGTGGGATAGGGTTACAAAAACCGTGAACCACCTCTATTTTGTCCAGACCAAACCCAGAACTGAATGTACTACAACTGTATGAGATGTTTGAAAAAAGGAAGCTAAAGGCAAACTGTTCAGGTCCCATTACATACAGAAATTCCCTGAGGTCATATTCAGCAGTGACAAGATGAAGAATGAAAACTCAGTGACAGTGAGTGGGAGAAGATCTTTCAAATCGAACACCAGAAGCTGCAGCAAATGGTGCAAGTACAGAAACTGAAATTATAAAACGTGCAGTTTTGAGTCAGTGGTCTATGGCTTCGACTCAAAATGCCCATTTCATTATAATATTTCATGATTCATTTGAACCTGTCACAAATGATTTACTGCTGAATGTGTCCCCGTGTGCCTGCGTGTGTGTGTGAGAGTGAGTGTTACTCTAATGAACCAGATAAACCAGAGTGTCCCCTATGTCCACAGTGAGACCGTTGTCAGCCACAGTGACTCTCTTCTCCTGCAGATTGATGTTGAACACAGATTTGTTAGAGATGGGCAGTTTTCCCTGTTCCTCCTGTCCCAGGATGGGCACCCGGCGAGGTCCCAGCATGGGGTCCTCATACCTCATCAGCTTCACTCTGGACAGGTCTAGTGGAAGAGAAGGATGCAGAGTCAGAGAGATCAGAGGTGAGGTGAGGTGAGGTGAGGTGAGACAGACAGAGGCAGAGGCGAGACACACCAGAGGAATCAGGCAGGAACAAGGAATGGCACAGAAAATAGAGGACAGAAGGAGAGGATGAAGTGAAGGAGGTAAAGTGATGAAGGAGACTGAGAAATCAGAGCACAGAGGGGAGGAGGAGTTATAGGAGAAAGGAGAGGGGTGACAGGGATACAGACTACGAAGCAAACTGGGTCATATATTGAACAGCTCTTACATAAACTACATAAACTACATTCTGCTTTTTAAAAATCTGCCAGCTTGTTAAATACTAAACTAAAAAGATAATGGGGAGCAATGGAAGGAAATCCTCTGAGAAGGCAGAAAGCCTGATGGTAATGTAATTAGTGGAATGTTTTCTGAAGTTGCTCATGAAGGGTGGTGGTGATGGTTATTCTGGCGGCACACTGGTAAGAGATTTGCCTTCTCTTTTTTCTGCCCGTATAGAATGGGTGTACATTAACCTCACATGAAGCACACAGCTTGGTTCTTCCCAGCTCTAATGTGACGTCAACCACTTTTTGTGAGCTGACTAATCAGTAATAAAGGAAAAATGCCACCTTTACTCCATGTGGGCACTTGCTATATCAACATCACAGAAAAGCACAACCATTAACGTGATTCAAAAAGCTAGCAGTAGGTGTTTTTCTGGTCACAGTGCCTTACCCAGACCCTGTGCAAAATGAAGGCAGATGGGAAAAATGTAAAAGGACCGGAGGGATGACATGGACAGATTCAGCTGTTGAACAACGATTACATAATGCGTCTTCGTCAGCTGAGCCACCAGCGCGTGTGTTGTACTTTCTATTAAAAAGCTTAACCCTTATGAACCTTGATCCAACTGTTCCGACACATTTTCACCTAAAGCAAGTAAACATTTTCATCATCTTTGATTATAGCATTTATTTTTGGATATTAACAATCCCAGTTTTGGTTCCTAAACATAGTTAATGAATTTCTTCTATATATTCATTCATCTTACAAACCTTTGATGAGTCTGTTGACCTTGGCTAGTCTACGGACGATGCTGTCTCTGCTGTCCCCCTGCCTGATGTCAACCTTTGTAGCAAACATGCCGTTGCATGGCTGAGGGTTGACCAGAGACACACACACTCCAGGCTGGGTAGACAAAGGGAAGAAACAAATGCACAAACACACAATTAAATGCTGATTTGTGTGTGCAACAACCACTTTTTTGATCAGGGACACAAACACTGCTGCTGAAGGGATGCACACAGTCGAACAAACACCTACAGAGACAAGCGCGCACACATGCAGAGCAAATATACAAACAAAGAGCAAAATGAGATCTTAAAAGCTGACAAATGGGTGACTGAAAAAGAAGCTGTCCTCTAACACACACTCACACACTCACACACACACAAAGTCTGCTTTGAGAGCAGCCAGCACACAGCCAAAAGCATTTACCTCTGATCTGAAAACACAGAACGGTTTCCCTGGGCAACAGTCCTCCTTCACTTTGTCGTCAGCCTCAGATGCAAACAACACATCTATCTGCTCCAACTGCAGAGGAGAAACAATGTAATGGAAAACACAAAAACAAAACACGATAATCGGCTGATCAGTCCGCTCTACCAGATAGTGTGTGTACACAGGTGTGTTAGGTATGTACACTGGCAAACGCTGGTGTTGTTAACCAAGCTCCTGCAGTGATCAGTGACTTGACATCTGGCTTTGTACTAATCAGTCACATATTCCCAGTCAGGGATGGTATTTCAGTGCAAGAGTGCACAGAATAACCAGAAAACTACTCTGCCACTGCTGATGCCAACGGCGGATTAAACTGGTTTGAATTCAACAGAGACCAGTTTTTACAGGGAGGAAAAGTATCAAAATGTCCATAGAGAATTCTCAAACCACATAAACCACTTCTCTGCTGACTATTCATATTATCAGCCATGCTGTCTCTCAAAGGACAGATTCAGTGGAGCCGCACTTCGATTGAAGCCCGTTCTCAGTGTTGGTTTGTGAGGTAGGTAATACCTTTTTTGGTCCTACATGATACAGCACGTTTCTGTGTCATTATGCCTTTTGTGCAGGAATTCATCTTTAGCTTTGATCGATCAGACACATGGGAATTGGTTTCAGGGTATCACTTTGACATGAATTATGTACAGCTTTTCTTTTCTGTGCTGGTTTGACAAACATATCTCAAGGTTTTAGTTTTTGACTTGGCTAAGCTTCTGTGCAGACTAAAAGTATTAAAGGCTTTTCTGACTGACAGCTGAGCTCAGGATTGTCTCAACTGACTTTTGCAAAAGTAGTGAAACTAGGCTGAGGTATTTCTGAGGAAACCAAAATGCTGTAACTGCATGTTACAGCTTGACACATGCAGACAAATGGAACCTAATCAAGAGGATTTGGTTAATTGCTCATATTTGGGAAGAGCTGAGATGTTGTGTTTTGCTGCTTGTGTTGTTGTTGAGCCTCAACAAATTTATTATTACACTGCTACCCTTCTTCAGCTCTAGGCTCACAAAAATGTAGACCTTTCAGGTGTGGTTTTGGTTGGTTTTTTTTCCCCTCTCAATGGAGTCTGCCTTAAATGCCATGTCTAATTTGAGGACTAATGGATCACAAAATGCACCTCCAGAGAATTGGTTAAGTAGACCAAGTTCTCCATCAGAACTGCCCGCTCATCAAACTCCAGCTCCAGATCCAACACCCTGGGCCCGTTCTTCTCCAGGTTCTCCTGCAAAACACAAAGCAGAACCCAAATAGTCAGAATCACTGAGACACAGATTTGAATGATGGACATATAATTAATAAATAATCTGAAGAGGTTAGCCTATTCTGTTTTAATCAGCTAAGTTTTCTAACACATTAGCAATTCGTAGAATATGAGAAAACCTGATATTTCATCCACCTACTACAGAAACAGGTCTTGGTTTATAATTCAGCATAATGCAGAATGTTCATTGTTATGCTGATGTTGCCACCATGAGATTATTAGGAAAAAAGATGTCTGAACAAAAGATGCCAAAATAAACCATCAAACAAGGATAGAAAACAACTTGAAAGCTGAAAGACCAGCTTGAGAGACACGTCATGGACAAACACAAAGCTCATCATGACTATTTATTAGTTTCATTCTGTTTGATCACTGCAGTGAAAACAGCAACACCTGAACAAAGCCCCGGGCACCTGGGAGATGAGACATCTAAAATTTTAATAAGCATCGTCTCTCTGATCACTTATTAGCGACTAGACCTTAAGTGTATTTATACTTACACTTAACTGTAGTGAGACTTTCATGGTTTTTCCTGTCGTTTTAACCATCATGTCCTGCCAGGATGTATTTACTGAACGCTGCTATTAGATTGAACGAACACCTTAACTAGCAGTGGTGCAGTTTGCAATGTGAAGTTAATATAATCTGCAATGTAAGGCAGCTAAATTGTGAAAGGCTGGAATAAGAATTAACAAAGACACATAGACCCACTGCCAAGTTGTTGCCGAAAAAAAGAAGAAAAAACCCACCTATTTTTAAATTTTTATGAATGTTGCAAACAAACATATGAATAGACTGAGATAGCCTATCAAACGGGTGTTTTGTACTCTTTCAATCAATAAACTCTGCAGACCAAGTATTCCTGCAATTTCTTTGGCATTTCACTGTAATACTGTTGTTCAAGCTGTTCTATCATATTGGCTACAGTTTTGCCATTGTTTGACACAAAGAGGGATTAAAAAAAAAAAAAAGAGACAGGATTTGAAAATACAGACTCCAACATTTCAACAGAATTACCAGGGGAGACTTTCGACCAATCAAAAGCAAAGCTGCATGCAAACACAAAAGATAAGCCACCTTACGGACATAATGAGTAAACAGCTTCTTAGAAGGCAAACAACACAAAAACACCAAAAAGCTATGATGGAAAAAAGACACATAAAACGACAAACATGCATTCATTATTATTATGCCCCAGTTAGAGGTCGGCAGGACACATAAACACGACCATACTGTCACCCCCCAACTCCTCCAAACGTACCTTGATCATGGCCACAAAAGGCATGACTCTCTTCATGTATTTCTTGAGTTCAGGCAGGGCTCCCAACTCGCTTGCTATCACTTTGTTGTCTGGAAGGACCCCGTTGTTGTTCTGGACAGACACCAAGGAAGAAACAGGAAAGACATGCAGATAAACAGAAAAACACAGAGAGAGATGTACTGTTGGAAAAACATCATAACTTACAGGATCATTTAAGACACAATAAAATACAATATTTGTGAATAGCACATCACTAAGCTATGGACCTCTGTATTTTAGTATATAACATATGTAAAAACGTCCATATGCTGTGCATGAATGTGGGGTTGTGTGTTTGTTTCTCACCTTGTAGTGCTTGCCAAGCAGGGATAAGGCACTGTGCTGCCATGGAGGGTAGCTCTTGGCTACGTAGATGGTGCAGTGGGAGGGCTTGGCTGGGGGCTTTGAGTCACCTTTCTGTTGGAGGAAAACGGTGTAAAAAGGAGCATTTCACATTCATCTCATTTATCCCTATAGTCAGGTAAACGAGACTTTGATGGTTTGGCTTTTACTCAGAACAGTGAAAGTATATATTGTGTGCGTGGGCGGCCTCAATAGGGAAGCAAACTGTGTGTTTGGATAAGCTGTTTTTCATGTGCGTGTGATCTTCTACAATGAAGATGGGCATTTGTGAACTTATTTTACGTGACAGCTGTCAAGTCTACTCTGGTCCTGTACGGTATGCGTGCCTGTTCGTGTTTCCATTAATGAGTCTTGATATGACAGTATATTACCACTATAAATTAAACATAATGAAAATTAGAGAAAGGTCTTGAATAGGTGTATTATGCAAAGAAAAAACATTTAGCCTTTTCAGCAGCCAGTTATACAGTCTTTACTGTATCAATGCCGCTGACTCCAATTTTGGCCTTATTACTTGAACTGAGAATGCATTTAGTTGGTGAAGAACGTCGGAAGTCTATAAGTTGCATAACAAAAACAACATTTATTTACAAATAATTTGTTTTAAATATATAGTCTTTTGCACATTGTGTCTTGTATAATAATGGTCATGAGATGCCTGACGCTCCAGCTAGGGGGAGGCTTGAATTAGAAACTTTTTTTCCAACAAAATGTATCGGCCTCCTTACCATGCATGTATGAAAATGCTATTGCTATCATGATAAAAAAAGACAGCCTCATCCATCTTTCCTGTTCTCCTCTTTTCCCAACATCTCTCCATCTTGCCTCAACGGCAGCAAAACATTTGCAGCAAATCGATAACAGCATGAGATATCGGCTATCTCAAATCTTGTCAATACTTATTGAATAGCTGAATCACTAGCCTTCCTGGTGTAAACACAACATAGACTTGAGTTGTACAATGTATTTAAAAGGATACAGGATGCCTTGGCAAAGACAGAAGGTGACAACATCAGTAATCCACGACTGCTGCATGCTGGACTAGGAGGCGGGACTGCTACCCTTTTTATATTTTATATAAGAAGATTTTATGCTGGATACTGGATTCAGATATGACAAAATACTGTTGAACCCCAGCTCTGCTTGTGGCTGCTGTTTACTGATATTTTCAAGCTTCTAATTGTGCTCCTGTTTTTTTTGGATTATTTTCTGCCTCATTGTGCTCCCCATGAATCAACCATGAAAGTGTTAAAAAATACCTGAGGGAGAAAAGACTCTAATACGTTGCCGCCTCAGATTCGATTACCACACTTAATGATCACTCCCAGACTTGTGTTGGATTTCATAAAAACTATTAAAAACAATGCAATCAATATTCATTTTCATAGTTGCTTGAAAAAGCCATTACAGCAGTAAAGTAGGGTGGCAGTGAAGCATGTGAAATAACAGAGAAATATTTTACCTTGTTTTTGGGGGGAAGCATGTAAGCTTTGAATCGCAGTCGGAGGTCGTGTGCGGTCTCCATCAGGTACTGAGAGGACCGGATCAGAATCTCGTCAACTGGACCCACCACAGGCCATGATGCTTTCATCAGAGAACCGGTCTACCAGGGAGAAGAGAAAGGATTGAATGGAGGTGGGGTATGATAGGGGAGAGACTGTTGTTTGTGCCTTTTGGTTTAAAGAAATTTACTGTGTGGAGAGGAAAAACATTTCAGATGTTTGACAGGATTCCAACACCTTCTTAAAACATCGAATTCAATGACTTTTCAAGGACTTTCCAGGCCCAATTCCCTCAAATTCAAGGGCCCAACACGACATAGTTTGAGATGCAGATCAAGGTTAATTACTGTTACAACACTAAGACTTTCTATAATGAGAACTAGCAGGCTATATAGAAAAAAAGGTACATTCAATTACCGATGTCAATTTATGTATATTCAAAAACGTGCAAGGCCTTGATTTTTTAATCCCTCAAATGCACAAATTTGAAAAGGATTTCAAGGACCTGTGGGAACCCTGGTTTGAGGCCTATTGGAGGTTTTGAATCCTATTAAACTGCACAGCCAGTGGTCTCAGCATCTTCATGACAAAACCAGGCACACAGCACATTAACTGGGCATGTGTACAAATCACTCACTGCTGTGTGTACCTCTGTGCCCACTGAGTGCCTCTTAGCTCTTTAGCTAGCGGTGTTGAACACATGATTGGAGAAAAGACTGGTTGTGGGGCTTTTGTTGTTGCTAAGCGACAACTGAAAAACCCATCTACAGTGTAGCAGAACTCTTTCATATTCATAAATTTGAGTGTTAAAAATATTCTCAGCTGTCTGTGCTGTGGGGAGTGTGTGCATTCCTTTCATAGTAATGAAAGAAAGAAGCCCATAGTGTGGAGACAGGCTCCTGGTGGACATGTGCAGAGGGAATATGTGTGTGTTAGTAGCCATTTCACACAGATAAACAGCAGTGGGATCAGCAGCACTGCAGGGCTACATGAAGCCTGTATGTTTGTTACCTTGTTGATCCCAAGTGTAATCATGAAATGTAAATGAACACAGGGAGTTAAAATGTCTCTTTTGAGTGTATTTCTATTTTAACTCAAAGTATACAAGGGAGATTAACTCAAAAGACAAAAGTGAGAAGCGGATGAAAGTCAGATTTGAGCCCACCGTCAGAACATGAAATCAACATTATGATGCCAAATCTGTGTGTTTCTTACCTTGCCCAGCAGACCCCAGGTGTATTCACAAAGGTGTGGGCAGATGGGGGCCAGCAGCAGTGTTTGTCTCTCTATGAACTGGAAGACAAGGTCTCTGTGCATTCCCTCGATAGCCAGCTCACGGTACTTATCTTTGGCTGCCTGCATACACAGATAAAAACATTTTTAAGGCTTAAAGGTCATCATCATAATCACTGGTTATTATGCTTTTCCTGCACTATCCCACATCTTATATTCAATCCAGTAAATTCACCACATCCTCTGGATGAACATAACTCAAGATTTGAACCTTGAGTTATGTTATGGTCTAACTATTGTTTAATCCGTCACTGACATATCCATAATATCATCTCATAACATGAAAAAATGCTTTTCTTTGAGATATAAGGACGATTAAGAGAACACTAGAGAGCATTTTTCTATCTTTCATTTACCTGGAACTCGAAGAAGCCACTCTTTAGAGCCTCCTTGTACATCATCCTGTCGTAGTGCTGCTCTGTCTTCAAGATGCCTGCATTCATCTCACTAGAGAGGACACAAAACCCTTTCAATCAGTCGGCAGCTTACCACTCATGTTTCAGCATTGTACAGCACAGACTCAAAAAGGTCAGGATCTTCAAGGGAATCTAAACTCTGGAGGACCAGCTTATTTGTAGTTGCCTGGTGTCATTTCTTGCCTTGTGAGTGCCAACTGACTACAGTGTATCTTATGTTTACTTAAAAACTAAAATATCCTCCTCGCGGTTGTAAACCTCTGCAACTCAGATTGGTTTCAGATTACATCCCTGTTTATTCAGAGTCAGATAAAATATTAACCATTTGTGTGAAATTTTGTCATAAAAGTCTAGAATAATGGCTAAAAGGTTCATCCTTGAGTCCAAGTGAATGTTTGTACCAAATTAAAAAAAAACCCTCAAGGCGATATTACATTCACGAGGCCAAAACCATGTTTTGTGAGGGAACCGTGACCTTGACCTTTGATCTTTTACCACTAAAGTCTCATCAGTTTGTCCTTGAGTCCAAGTGGACATTTCTGCCAAATTTGATGGGATTCCCTTGAGGAGATCTCCAGATATTGCATTCACAAGGCCAAAATCATGTTTTGTGAGGTCACAGTGGCCTTGACCTTTGACCACCAAAATCGAATCAGTTTGTCCTTGAGTCCAAGTGGAAATTTCTGCCAAATTTGAAAATTTTAAATTCCTTCAAGGTGCTACTGAAATATCGTGTCCACAAGAATGGGATGGACGGATGTGCAGACGGACGGCCAACCCAAAAACAATACGCCTCTGGCCCTGGCTGCATAAACCAATCTGACCAGTGCTAAATATTTTTGCTCAGCATAGACAACAGCTGAAATAACTTGTACAACTATCAAGTAAATGATAATCAACAACAATTTTAATAATACACTGTTCTCTAATTTATTGATTTATAAGAGTAAAATTCTATTTCAGCACTAAGTCCAAGGCAAAGGGAGTTATTCTCTCCCACAGAAAACACCGCTCCTGAAGTGCCTGAAACACCTTGTTTGGCTTTTTCTCTGCAACTTATCTCTGTGACTGTGTAACACATTCACATTATGCCCTCCTACTGGCTGGTTTGGCACGCCCTCAAGCAAAGCTAGATAGAATGGAAGCCGAGAAAAGTTTGGTTAGTTTTAGCCCATTGCCATGTTGCCAGTTTTTTTGAATTGTGGATGTTCTTGCCGTCCACTCTCATATTCTGGATCAGATTCAGGCTCCAACATGTACAGATGGATTTGAGAAGCTGCAATATTAAATCAATTATGCTTTCAGAACCTCTTCACCAGTAAGAGGATGAGGTGGCGCTCACAAGCACATGGTGCTGCCCTGTGGCAGGCTCAATAAAAATATGGAGCTGGAAATTAATATAATAGGTCACCTTTAAAAAATAAATCCTTTTGGTTTAAATCATAATTTAGACACTAAAAGACATTGGAAGATGACACTTTGAGCTCTTGGTTTTACAATGAGTCTTTTTCCTTATTGTCTGACACTTAATAAACTGAAATATTGATAAGAAAATTATATTATAAATTAATTTATATATGGATTTGAAAACTATATATATATATATATATATAAAAATATGGTTATTTCAAACCCATTTTTCTGTTACTACTACTTAGCCATTATCCATACTACTGCTACTAACTATTTTTTCTTTCAATCAACAAATAACCTGTTTATTGTTCAAGTTATCAAGAATCAAATTTACCTCTATATAGCCCATCTCCAATGATTTAAAATCCCCTGCATATAGCCTTTCTTAGTGAGAATACTGCACCTTAATAATTTATGTGAGCTACTCAGTCTTGGTACATGTCAGTCTACACACCAATTCTTAATGAATTCCTGCATCTACCTGGCAAAGACTCGATCGTTGAAGGTGTCAGCAGGTCCTGTCCTCAGGTTGTTCTGGTTGGCAATCATCTCCTTCACCCACTCCACCCAGGTGTAGAGGCGCAGGATGCCAGCATCAGCCATTGTTTCTACAAAGTTTGCATCTTCCACTGTATCACCAGCATCAGCAAGAGCCAGACGCATACCTGAGAGAGGAAACGAAGGGGTGTATTAAAACAGCAGGAACAACAGAATAGCTGCAGTATAACATGTTCGAAGTTGATTTGTAGTTCATGTTTTGGAGCATTGCATTTGGGATTTAAATATCCAACTATATGGGTCCCTTGATCCTATGATATACATACAAGCACTGAACATAGCCCTTCTTTTCTCTTCTGCAAAATATTTTAACAAACAGGTGAAGTTCACAGACTTAGCAGAAATCTCCACAGTCTGAGAAAACTTCAAATACCCAGCAGACATCCCTCCAAGCTCTTAGACAGAAAGTCAACTTAAAAAGTATATCTGCTGTCAGGCTATGAAGTTCTTTTCTCCCATGGTAGGGCAGGTTCCACAGAAACAACAGACACATCTATCCATTATTCAGCTCTTTCAGAACATGAAAAACAAAGCAAGAGCAATGGATATCAGGGTTAATCTGTGCACCATCCAGGCACAGATGAAAAAAGAGCAAATAATTATAGCTGGAAAATAGAAAACATAACAGAAAACATATGTAGATAAACAACTTTCTCCAAATGAGTTACTATACTAATTATGCCAAACATGACCCCACCACTAATATAAGGCTTTAGTTTTACATTACATTTTCAGAAACCAATTCTGCCTCTGTACATCAAGTCACATTCTTGGTTTCTGAACTCCTCAGTGAAAATCTTGTCTTCCTCTCATGTTCCTATGAATATTAGATTTTTAGAGTTGATACTTTTCCTCTTTCCTCTGGAACATGTTCCTGTTAAGACACCAGCCAATTGACCATCATACATTACATGACAATTCATGACTGATTAGAACTTTTCTATTGCAATAAAGCTGTTGCACATTAATTAGTTGCTTCTGGTTGAGAGAGCATATTGGATATACACTGCCTTACTGGTTACACTTTGATTAAAGCACACATAATAAAGTATTATACTAAAGCTCATTGCTTACAGTGCAGCATTAGAGATCTGACAAGTACAATGGCTCATGGCACGCAATATCAACACTTCAGCTATCTTATAAAGACAGGGCACTTTCTAATTATCTTCACCCAGGGATAAAAGATGTTTATAGTATAATCAAGTGTAATGGCCCATGCACTATGAAAACACACTGTAATCAGTTCTAAATGTACACCTGATGTGTTTTTCTCTATGTTTCAACAAAACATTACAGAGATATTAAAAAAAAAAAAAACAGAAAATCATGCGAGATGGGGAGAGAGAGAGGAAAAGATGAGACAGACGACTTGGGGGTGAGATAAATCAAGAAAAATGAATGTACCATCTGCTGAGAACTTCTCAATGGCTTGGGTGAGAGTGAGGAAGTTTCCAGTTGATTTGGACATCTGGTGAATGGAAAAACAGATGTTAGCAGCCAGAGTCTTTCAAGTATGCCCACCTACACAAGTGCATTACAAAGCATAGAGGAGTAAAACCATTGAGTCACAAACTGTCTGTGTTTTAATCTACAACAAAGCAAAACAAGTGCAAATCAGCAGCACAAACCGTAATTCAATTTTCAACAGCATCAAACACGAGTTGATTACTAGGACATGAGAAGAGCAGTTTTTAAACAAATAGCTTTGCTGCAAAATATAACAACACTTTTTAATGTTTCAGATATGTCAGTCAAACAAGCCAGACAAAGACCATTTCCTCTTGAATTATAGCCTTAGAAACAAATATATATTTTTACATATTTTGTTCTAATAACAAAAAATACTGTATATTCATATTCATATTTCGCACCTTTTCAGAGTTAAGGAGCAGATGTCCATTGGCTCGCACTGCTTGTGGCCACTTCCCACTGTAGACGAGACAGAATGTTCTCATTAGTGTCATATTCACCATCACCATCGTCATCATCAAGTTTGCTGCTCACTTTTTTAAAATCAATGTTAAATCTAATATGTTTCCACTGAACAGGGTGCACTTTGTAACCTAGGTTTTGAAAGGTGCTAAGTGATGTCTGAGTATTTATACTGAGTTATTGCAATGCAATTATGCAATTAAAAACACACAAGGGTGCCAAAACCAAGCCAGTGTAAGACTGAACAAATGTCAAGGGTGAGTCTAAATACAATGTACAGTTGTGAGCTTTGGGATGTGGTGGTGGGTGAATTTTAACTTTGTTGGACTGTTTTTCCCCAGTTTACATTCTCTCTGCTAAGCTAAGAGGCTGCTCTAAGCAGTAAAGTGGTATCAATCTTCTTGTGTTAAATCATAGTAAGAAATTGAAGTGCATTTGCCAAAAATATGTTATTTCCTACAAGTCCGATGGACTGTTAAAGAACAGTCTGAACAAGTGGATGATAAATTAAAAAAAAATAAAAATCTGTAAAGCAGGACATTATTAAAATAAATAAAATCACAATCATACTAGAAAAACATTCATTTATACTTACATTCCTCACAAACAGATGCTTTCCTTAGATCTTAAATCTCCTACTGTTGTCGTTGCTAATTATATTTCATGATACAAATCTAGCCCCTCGTTTATTGACTCCAGTCCTTTGTACATGTCAGTCAAGTGGGCGAACTCACTTGTCTTTGGGCCACATAGCAACATGGTTGTACAAGTAGTATGACAGGTGGTTGGGAACCAGGTCTTTGCCAGACACACGGACATCGACAGGGTACCAGTACTCAAACTCCCTCCTCAGCTTCTGTAGATGCTCTTTAGGGATGTTTGTCTTGGGGAAAGGAGATGTCTTAAAGAAGATAAAGTCCCACACCTCCCTGGTCATCTGCTCTGGCCTGTGGGAGATACAGAAAAAATGAAAGAATGGAAAAAACAAGGCTCAAGGTTAAAATGAGGGATGTACTGGGCTGAAATGAGGCGAGAAGACACAATTAAAAGCTTGTCTGTGACTGCTTTTGTGTCATGCAGTGTTCGACAGTGTTTGATTTCTCTTTGCCAATCTGGATCTGGATGCTGAGGATGAGATTTGAGGATGCTTAACTGAGTTTAAAAAAAGAAAAAAAAAAACCCCCGACTGTTTCTGAAATGCTGCATTTGTCATTCAACGCATGGTATATTGACCTATTTATTGTTTTATTTCATGGATGAATACCGTGCAACAAATTGACTTAAAAAAAAAAACCCCAACAATGTCTGAAAGGCAGCACCTGTCATTTGAAATGATTTAATTTAGTTATTAAATCTGAGTCTTTTCTCCCTCAGGTGAATCATGTTTGAAGGCAGAAAGAGAACGACAAGAGAAAGTATAATAAAAGATAGAGAGCAAATTACTTAGGGTTTAATCATTGTGTATTCTGGTGTGTAGACGTGTGTGTGCTTGTGTGTGTGTGTGTGTGTGTGTGTGTGTGTGTGCGTATGTTTGTCCATACTTTATGCCCAGTGGTGAGGCTCCTTGTCCATTGAGCACACCTCCCTGGAGAAGGTGGGCTACAGTGTAGTAAGCCATGTAGATGGTGGAGTCTGATAGAGACTCAATCAGCCACTGTTCATCCCAAGGTAGCCGCGTTCCTATGGTAACCAGGCGACGTGCACAGATACAGACACGCACATAATCAGAAAATCCAGTGAGAGAAAGACATGCACATAATCATAACAGATAAAGCGAAAGAGACACAAAATTATGTAGAAAGACAATTGATGTCTCCTCTGTATTGACACAATCTTTTGTTGCATTAGCCGCCTTGTCAAGCTGGTTACAAGCTGGTGCCAAGAAAAACACTAACACAATGGAATAAGTCCCGGGACTATGTGGGTAATCCGTGGCAAACAAGCTGAGATGTAAATCTTTATTATCAAATAAACTAAACTCAACTGAACCACAAGTGGTGGACCTGTTGTTTTTACAGACACCAGCAACTTCTTTTTTTTTTTGCTTGAGCAATTCATTTTCACATTATGTGGTCTGAGCAAGATTAAATGTGAATTAACTTGCTTTACTTTGGTGTTACAGAACACAATGTCCACATCATTATATTGTTATTATTTTTTAATATTATTTTTTTAAAACCCAAAAGGTGTTAGGTTTACAGTCTATACACGTTGTGACTGGAGTAATGTCTCTCTATGCCTCAATGATTTTTCTTTATGAAAAAAATTAAAACTTATACAACTTTTCTCTGTGGTCATGTTGATCAGAACACACACTTTCTTCTTCCTCTTCTTTGCATTGGACCTTTTAGTGTATGAACTATTTTATGCTTCCACAAGCAAGACAGAAATGAAAGGAATCTTCATAACCTGTGCTTCATGATAAAATCTCTGAGCAGCATATCAGCCTGTTCATGTGGTCAGCCTGTGCTTCATGTTCTGAAAATGTGTGGGGAGATTTCTACAGTAGGAGTTTACAACAGGCCTAGACTGTACTGCACTGGCCTGGACTGTATGCCAGCTGGCCTACAGTCTACATCTATTCCTGTATGAGTAGAAAGGCAGACTGTTGCTGGGTGCTATTTTTTTTTTATCATCAGTCCTCTGTCTCCATCTATAGACCACTAAAATAACCATATAAACATCAGTCATATGCCTGTTCAAGGTCCTGTTCATCTGTGGCTGGGTGGTAAATTTAATCCTAATACATGAAATAAATAATATTTTGATTGAGACAAAGATGAAAACATAATCAAAACTGTAAATAACATTACAGTTGTATGGGTAACCCGCATAAACATTCACTGTGGTCCCGACACACACAGACACACTAGAGGAAAACGCTCACCGAGTCCATAGGTTCGAGAGCAGGCATGCTCCTGTAGCCAGGCCAAAGTTGCCTCAAAGTTTCTCCTGGTCTCTTCACAAAATCTGTGGTGTGCCAAATTACAAAAATACACACATATTTCACGGTAACACAGGAAGTGGATGCAGTAATTTATCTTTTTTTGATTAATTACAGTCTGTAAAGTCATTAAATTTGCATAAAAGAGGCATTGCAAAGGGGGTAACTGACTTACGTTTCCAAAGACTTGAGGGCTTCATTGGCCTGCTGCTTCCACTCAGCATCACCATAATCCAAATACCTGAAAACCAAATACAACATTATCTTCAATCATCTCTTTTTTTGTTCGGCCATAATTCATGAAAAGTTTAGCAACCAGCATGCTCCTTTTACTAACGAACACACTTTATATTATAAAACTTAAAGATGGTTATGGTGAGAATTGAGGTGTTACTTACCACTGGTCACAGAGAGCCACGACACACTCATCAGCTGAGCGCGACATCACTTGTTTTTCTGGCTCCATGTAGATCATGGCCTCACCCTGTGATAGGTGGACACAGGGGAAACAACAATGAAAATAAAAATAAAATCAAACTGCTCATCTCTATCATACTTGAATCTAAATGCTCTGCAATGGCGCAGAGACAGAAAAAAAACACCAAACACAATTCAGGATCAAGTCAGGATTTTAAGTTGTTCTATATATGTCTATATGCTCTATATATTCAAATGTTACTTGAATATACTTTACTCTACAGATAATGTCTCACCTTCTCCACCATCATCTTCTGGATGGGCTTCTTGACGTCCTGGACCTTCTGCCCCTTGTAGCCATCAACCAGCATGATCTAAGACAGGAACACACAGAAACATATCATTTACACTGATGCATTTCTTTCACAAATCTGGAAGCTCTGTCAACAAGAAGTGGGCCAAGTCTCTGCAGTTTACTCTGCATTCACAAATGATCATAAACTGCTCAGTTGGAAGACACATACTCAGTATACACATATGAAATGCACTCCTCTTGGTGTGCTGCTGCATCGCCCCTTGTTGATTCTGCCTACATTTAAGTTCTTATCTCTTTCAGATTTACAGTCTACTGACAGTGAAAGCAGCTGACTTTGTAAATTCTAACATGACTAATGTCATAATGTTGTGACAGAAAATTAAAAATCCTACGCCACATGTCTCTGTTTGGGTTTCCTGTTATACAAATTCAGCATGCTCTTAGGCACACTAGTTGACAGAACCTAACTCTGTGAGGGCAACACATAGCTAATAGCCAGCTAATGAATAATTTAGTCTAGCCTTAATGTGTGAATCTCTTGGTTTGTGTCTGGGAGATAAATCATATGAGCTTCAAACCTTGATTTGAATCCACAGGGGGGTTTGGAGAGGGGCGGCATTTTGCTCTTTTTTTTTTTTTGTAACCCATTAACCCCTACGTCGACTCACCCCTTCATAAAATCCTTTCAGGTAGACTTTCTCCTTGGCCTCAGCCAGCTTCTCCTTGTCATTCTGGCTCTGGATTTTCAGCTCATCACAAACCAGAGGAGCTGACAGGTTCCCGTAGCCTGGGATATCTATGATTGGGACCTGACATGCGCATAAACAAATAACAAAAGCACACACACACACACACAAATTAAGACTGCGTTTACCGACTCAGAATGATTTTTCTTTTCACATTTATGTCTTCTTTATAAGAACTGATGTGTTCAGTGGAACCTGACTGAAGTCAAACTGACTTTAGCAGATCAGCTTACCGGCTCAAAAGGCAACACCATCTTGTCCTCGATTCCATACTTCTCCCGCAGAGCCTTTTAGGAAACGCAAGTATTAACAGTAGCATTAATAAAATCTTAAATGTAGCACGTACTTAAATAATACATGTCTTTAAATGGTCACATTTTCTTTCCTCAGAAACCTGCAATGTAGTCCACCTGAACTTAAGCAATTAGCATAGCAGATTAGTTTATAATAACAATCTGTTATATCATCTAATTAAATACATTTCCAAATTGCATAAGACATTTCATTAAGGTTCTGTTTTCTGTGAATCTCTGCAGCAGGCTTAATTTGAGCAATAAAACCTCTGTGGATGGCTGCATTGTAGTTATTTAGTTCCAGGTTTGTAACTTCACCTGTTTTTTCTTGATGTCCCTGAGAGCAGCGATGTCATCAGGAGCATCAGAAGGAACACTGGTAACTACCCCAGTACCTGAGGGAAAGGTAAAGAAGGCAAAGGCCAACACATAAAATGTATTCATGCAAATCAGGGAGTTTTGTTTCTCAGGGATACTGTAATTTACATAATACAAATTCAAAGCTATGAAATGTACATTGCCAACACATTTCTACAAACTAATAAACTGAGAGGGAAAGAAGTAAACCTGATCTGTAAAATGATAAATGTTGACCCAGATTCACCTTTGCTCATTGCTGACACACCAGGCAGTTTCTTAATGAAATTATGACATTTAAAATTAGTCATTCAGAGATTCCAATTAAGGCTATCAACAGGACACATGAATACAAACAAGAAAACTACACCCCTGGAGCACAACACACCAGAAAAATAGGCAGGACTGACTTCTAAGAAAACAGAGGAACTATGTGCACAATTATATAAATTTATATCCTTACAAATGTTCTCCCTCAGGCCAAAACAGCAGTAATTACCTCCATCCTTTGACATCACAGTGCAACACATAAATTCTATGTTAACTTGGCCTGCTATTTTGAGACTCCTCAGTTTCCCACGCACCCCACTAAGAATATGATTAGACAAGGAGGAATAAGGGATGAAGCACAGTGAGTAAAGTATTGCCTAAAACTAGAATAAATTATCTTTATTTGAAACACAGATATAAACATATTGATACATTTCAAGAGTTTTTGTTGGACTATTCAGCAGCTAAAGTTCAAGTTGGTACTTAAGAAAAGAGTGCAACGCACCTCCACTCAAGAGTATTCTGACTGCTGAGCAGCACTGGCAAAGAATCTAACAACAACTACAAACAACTACAGCACTTTAACCAATGTGACTTTATTCTGCTTTACAAAGCCATTTAAAGCAAATCTATAAACACAACCTCTCTAGATGAATTAATCTCTTTGCTATTTTCCTCCATATCTTGACTCGTACCTTTGTCCTCCTTGATGGTGAGCATGGGCAGCGCGTAGATAATCTTATAGGAGGTGAGGGGAGCACTCAGGGCACAGCCAAGGATATCCTACAAGAGGGGAAAAAAAATGATAGAGTCTGAGTTGTTAGATTCTTGTAATGTATTGCCAACCTATCTGATCCTGCTCAGAAAATTTGGCTGACCTATTTATTTCAGAGGAACAGGTAGAACAGAGGTCCCTGCAACAGCTTTATTTTTTGGACATTTAGAGGCAGTGGAAACAAGATGGGAACACAGAACTGATAAATCACTTTTTAAGTTGATGTGGTGAACTTGTTGGCAAAGGATCACTTATTTACACATCAAGTAGGTCCTTCAATAGGAGTGACCCCCTTCCCCATTACATTGTAATTTGATAGATCATTATTATAAAAATATCAATTGTACCACTTTAAAGGAATCAGTTCTGCAGCTTGTTCATACCATAGCCATGAACATTTAACCTGCCAGCTGTCTTCACATGGCAAACTTACCAAACTGGTTTACTGTTTTTACATAGTGATAGTTTTGGCCTTATATTATTAGCTTGAACTGAATGAAAACAAATAGACAAAAAGTTAGTACCTGTCCCAGTATTTCCATGATCACTGGCACCACTCCATTCTCCTTGGTGAAGCCCTGGAACGACATGTTCCTGGCAGACCTACTGGTGCAGATGAAGATGTCTCCACTCGTTGTCTCAAAGGCAACATACTTCATGTCGGGCCTCACCCAGCAGTTGGTCTGACCGAACATGGTTTCTGGTCTCAGAGTGGCAGCCACCAGGAAGATGTTTTTACCTTTCATGCCACTGTGGGGACGACAGCATCAACACTTTACCTCTGTCTTAAATCTAGAGTTAGTGGTTTTGTGTTTATTAATATCAGAATCACACTAATGTGCAGTAGTGTTCTTCCCAGTCAGAGTTATTGGTAATAAGTGTTCAGTGTTTGTTATTTGTTACCTGCTGTAAAAGACTTTGGACTTGAATTTAGCTGTGTACGGCTCAACTATCTTCATCTTGATGAGAGTGTACTCCTGAGGTCCAACTCCCTGCAGGTGAGGGGAAAATGTTAGATGAAAGAAGAAGAACTAAAAACAGCTCTCAGATCAGCCCAGATTCAATGTGAAAGAACAGGTTTTAAGGATTTTGTTGTTTTTCCTGATATTGTAGGATTTTGTGCTCACATCAGTTAAAAAAAAAAAAACATTTCCAAAATTCAATATGCAGAATTTTCTTCATCCCTAGTAAACCTCAGGAACAGGCAAAAATGAAAATCAAATAAAATCACTATTGATTCAATGGCTGAGTGTTTTGAATGTGAGGTCTGAGGTAGTGTGGTGCATTTGCAGTACAATAAAGTACAATAATTTCAAGTATAGGCCTACTACACAGAATGACTCAAAACTATGACAAAATTGTGAGAACAGTTTTTTAAATGTTTATCATAGGACACACAATGGATTACAAGTATATCACAGTTTTGTTTTTCACAACTAATTTATTATTTCATTGAGTCAGGTAAGTGTACCTCTCCTGTCTGCCTGTCATGGTCCATGCATGGCTGCCCATCCCTGGGGGAGTAGATGGTATACCTGCAGAGGTGTCAAGGACAGTGACGTTATGCAGCTAAAAGAGCATGAATACTGCAAAATCAAATTAAACTGCTGTAGACCAAAAGGCAAACTTTAAGGTCAGTTATCTTCAAAGGTCTTTATTTAAAAGTTCAAGTTTGCTTTTAATCAATGAAAATAAATTAGACTGAGAGGGACATTGCCAGAGCACCAGTAAAAAAAAAAGAAAAAAAGATTCAGAAACCTCTAAAACCATCTCACCTTTTGCCAAACTTGATCTTTTTTCTCTCCTTCAGTGTGACAAACTGCCACCTGACAAAGGAGTCATAGAAGGGGTTCACATCTGTGGTGATGAATGAACGCCTCCAGTCCACCTGTCAGGTGATAACACGACACCAGGATTTAGGAATTGATTTTAAATTAATTTCTTAATCTAATTATCCGTGGGGTCATAAATCCGGGCAATTTTATCTTAAGTATCAAACAAAACATCACTATGTGCATGTCATGAGGGTTATCTAGTGTGTGCATCTTAACACAGATGTTTAATTTGCCTCCATGATATTCCATGATGGCCCAATAGTTGACTGTATTTCACTCCTAAAAAAAGAACGTGAATCAAAGCACACATTTACTTGCATATTCGATCATATATAGGGTCAGATACAGGCAGATTCAAAACAAAAAGAGGTGGTCGTTTGCTTGTGTTAGATTATTATATTTAGTCACCTTGACACCCATCTGTTTGAGGTCTTTAACAGCCAGAGGAGGGAAGTAATCCAGCCAGTGTTCAGCATTGGCAAAGCTGGCAATGTCCTGGTCATTCAGGCCCAAAGACCTCATAATGTCCCACTGGAAAGTGGAGGATCCAGCTTTGGCCGCTGCTTTACTCTAATAGAGGAAAAAGACAGAGTTGTAATATTGTAAATAAAAATGAATGCTTGTGAATGTTGAACCAAGCATTATGTGGGTAACAAGGGAAAGAATAAATCCCATCACAGACATGTTAAAAAAATAAAGGCCTGTATCTCTATCCAGTAGGTTTAGTACTAATATTTACTCAATCTCATACAGTTAATTTAGATTCAGGATAAGTTGTTAATATGGCTTATCAGCAAATACCCAGATTTTTTCAAGGAACACATAATCTACACTAATTTTAGCAAAGCAAAAAAAAAAAAAGAATCCACCTTTTACCCATGCTTTTTTTTTCTTTTACATAGTTTAAATTAAAACTACATATTGTTTAAACTACAGATTGCATTTTTGATTTTTATCCAGTTGTTAAACTTTTTAATGTATATATTTTCTTTTACAAAAAAAAACAAGCTCTAGTTGTTACTAACAAACCATACTCTAAATTAATGTTGTTCATCCCTATGCGGAAAATGCCACCAATCTGCTCGGTTGGATCCTGACCTTCTTGCCCTTTGCTTTGTCCTTGATGATGATTTCATCAGATGTCTTTGGCTTCTCCTTCTCCTCTTCCTCCTCATCTGGAAACTGTGGAGGGTTTCCATACAGCTCCATCTCTCTCTTCAGCTTGTCTGCACAGGCCTGATGGATACAGTATGGATGTATGAATACAGAAAATTACTAAACATTGATAAAGTAGAATGAATGAATACCACTTGTCGTTTTGTTTCCTTTAATTGTGCAGAGACATTAAGAAAATAATGTGGTTGGTGACAACCTGCACATTGTGTTTGTTGGATGCATGTGTGTTCTTAGATCATGTGTCCTCATAAAGAATCTATGTTGATGTTTGTTACAAGGCAACATCAACAATGATCATACCTAAAATGACCTCTGTACCTCATTTAAATTGCACAAATAACACTTCATGGACTGAAAAAAACAAAACAAAACAAAACAAGACTCACTTTGATTGGCATTCCTGTGCAGTGCAGCCCAAATGGGAAGAGGCACTTCTTCCCTCGCAAAGCCTGATAACCAACGGCAAACTGCAAGAAAAAGGTTGAACAGCAGCAACTCAGAGACCAGTGATCATAAGATGAATATCTGCATCTCAAGTATCTGTCATTGGTGTAGATGGATGAAGTTCGTTTCTCAGTGTTCATCTATGTCTGTGTGCAAACTTACCTCACACTTTGACAAGCTGAACGTATGGCCAAGGTGCAATCGGCCGTTCATGTAAGGGTAGGGGAAGGTGACAAAGTACTTGTTTTTGCTGGAAGAAAAAAGAAACGATCGCTCAAAATATGTATTTAAGACCAAAAGGATTTGATGTCTGGCATCTTTTTTCCAAGCAAGGTGCCTCAATACAGGAAATAACACCAGACTCAAAGGCTCACTCTACTCACACAACTAAACGGCATAGCTTGTTTCTTCAACACCATCAACATACAGTCTACAACTGCATAACATACCTACATTATTACATTAAAAAAAATTGTTTTACACATAGTTGCATCAGGGAGAGGTCAGTATGAGGAAATACACTTGTACAAACTGCTCTGGCATTCCCTGAGTACAACTATATGAAATACTTCCTTCACCAGTGGTCTTACAACTGCATACAGGACTATTCCTGCACATACACACACAACATAGGGTGCTCCCTCATTATAGCAACACTGGGCAGCTACTCACTTTGTGCTTTCCCCAACTGTTGTGGGAGCATCTTGCTCAAATGTCCTCTCCTTCTCCCATTTCTCCTGGATTTCAAGCTCGATCTTCCTCAGAAAGTCCAACTTTGCTGTTCCTTTCCGCTCCTGGAGTACATTAACGAGCAATATGAGAGTTAAAAAGCTAGTACAGTGATAGCCACAAGTAAACTCAAAACAAATTCCATAATAAAAACCCCCATGTTGAAGGAACTGTTAATACCCGAAAAAAAAATAGAAAATAATGTTAAACATGTTTTTAATAATAAAACTGTAATCTCCAGATGAGTCAGATTTCTTTCATGTCTACTTATGCAGCTGTCTCGAGAACTAGCTTGATAGCTAACTTAGCTAATAGCTAAAGTAACTTAATATAATGATATAGCGTAACCGCTGCCTCTACATCCGCATTAACCACTCCAAACTGCAGAAAATTAGAGCATTTGACCTACCGTCATTTTGACCCGAATTAGCCGCTATTTACAAATCCGCAGAAACAGTTTCCAGATTGACAAGGGAGACCCACGCCACCGGTGCCTGGCTGACGACACCCACTGACAGATTCTCGCATGGGTTTCTGGGAAATATAGTCCGTAGAACTTTACAAGCGTCGTATTGTTCATTTTTGCGCAAATTAAGACCTTTATTCGTGTAATAACACTCTGGTTATCCCTAGATATTTTAATGCACCGCTGTAAGCGCGCTGATATGAATTTAATAAATCGCGGCTAAATAATTATACGGTATGATAATAACGTCCGTCGCCAGGCCTGCGTTACGACAATTTGCCTTGTGTTGCCATGTCGTAAAACACTTTGTCCGACCTGCCAGTGAAGAGAGACAGGAGGCCTTAAAGCTTATAAATTTATAGATGATGAGAGTAGGGTTATCAAAACGCACTTTCATTTTATAGACAGTGTTATAGTCTTTCTCACGATGATCATAGAGAATGTGGAAGCCTTGAAGTCATGGCTGGCAAAACTCCTGGAGCCAATGTGAGTGTTGAATTGAAATGACATTTAGCTTGCATGCTACGTAGCTACGTTAGCGGGCTAGCCAGCGGGTTAGCCTCGCATCAATGGGGACTTGCTAGAAACTGATGGCAGATTCTTGCACGAGTTAGCGAGCCACCATTGCCGCTAGCTGGCCTTTTCATAGCCAAGGGAGACAGCGGGACTTTTCATTAACTACAGAAATGAGATTTGCGCACAATGTAGTGTGTTTATCTGTGTTTGCTGCGCTGTTATTTTGGGTTAGTTAGGCATGTAGTTGGCTCACGGTAATGTAACTTTATCACAGCTCTGTAGCAAGCCAGCAAACTGGAACAGATAACCTTACTTACATGGTGCTACTTGTGATTTAAATAGCTAGCTGTTGAATCTGTTGGACTGTATGTATAGATATAGCTTACGTTACTAAGTTCTGGTTTGTCATGTCTTTTAAAAATAAACGAGAATCGTTTGCTCATGGAGTTACCATTGTTACAATGACTATTTCTCCCTCTCTTTCAAATGTAAAATAGTCTAATTAATTAAGTATAAATGGAAGCAGATGTTGCCAAAGAACGCACATAAATAAGTAGATGCATTTAAATATTTGATAAAGCAATTTAAGAAGGGTTGGTGTGTAGAGGCGTGGATAGTGATACACTGGTAAACAGGTGATGCAGTAACAGTCACTCACTGTTTTGCAGATTATGGTTTGCTCTTAGAAGTGTTGCTAGTATGCCACTTTTTGCTTCATAAGGTCTCTAGCAGTTAGTTGAATCTCGATGCAGTTGCTTTGTTGAGTTTACAAAAAGACTTATCCCTGACTCCTTTTACAGTTTTCAAATTGTAATTAGTCGCAGGCTCATGAATGTCGCATTTGTAACAATGTCTTTAGGGTAGCCCTGTTTGCAATGCCTGTCCTTTTCTTTTTAAATGCTAAATTATGCTCAAGCATTGTTTGCCCGGTTAGTGTTTCTGTTGGTTATTTTTTTCAGGTAACTAACTAACTACTGGTGGCTTCAGATTAAATGGAAGTTAAGGTAGTCTTGAGAGTTAACAGTTAACAGTAGTTTGGTATGTTTAGTGTTTTCATTAGTGCTTTCCTGGGGTTTTGTCTGTTTATAATGTTAGTAATATGTAATAGTCTCACCACTTGCTGGCTGAGAGGACTTCTAGCATGCCCTGTTAGCAAACATTTAGTGAAGAGTGCTGTGTGGTTGGAACTCTTTCTTTCGGTTTAAAAGTTTGGAAGCTACTTCAAAGTTGTTGCAGTAATGTTCTGGCCTGCAGGCACTGTTAGGGCTTTCACTTGGCACTGACAATGATTAGGTTCATTTTGAAGATTTCTGCATGCATGGATAGTTGGACACTGACACATCACTGGCATTCAGACAGTATACTGCATTTGGTTGAATTAAGAATTGAATTCAATTTTCTCTCTCAGTTTTGTCACCCCTATTGCTCTCTTTAAATAGTTTGAAAAAGCCTTCATTGCTTTTTCCTTTGCATTGTTTTGTTAAATTAAGATACTCGCTAGCTGATACTGACAAGACATATTTTAACCTGCAGATGTGATGCTGACCCCTCTGCATTAGCCAACTATGTGGTTGCTCTTGTGAAGAAGGACAAACCAGAGAAGGAGCTGAAAGCACTTTGTGCTGATCAGCTTGATGTCTTCCTACAAAAAGGTATGAACACCACACAAAGCATTTCTGCCTATGTGACTGAATGCAACATGCAGTTTTGGTATAGGCTCGAGCTCTTGCTGGTAGTTTTCTCTGCAGCAGAGATTTCCACCATTCAGCAAACAAGGGAACAGCATTCATCTTACTCTCCTCATACATCCCACAGACAATAGAGGCTTAGCAGTTATGTCACAAATCCTCTTGGAGCTACAGGCGGTGGCATTGTGGAGATCTTTCAGTGAAATTATTTTTTCCCCAATAATGGCTAAATCGACAAGGATCAGGCTGGAAAAAGAGTCTCAGACAGAACATGTTGATTTTAAACAAGGCACTGTTCTTTAGTATTATTATTATTATTATTATTATTATCAAAAACTGTTTATTCAGAAACAACAACAACAAAAATATTGAATTTCCTCTTTAGGTAACTGACACAAACTGAAGTGACAAGTGTCAGCCTTTATATCAAAGCACTAAATGTTGCTCGTAACAAATCAGTTCAGATAACCTCAGAGGGCTAAAAAGGGCTCATTTAGCACCACACTAAGTATTAAACCTTTTAACATAGATCCAGTAAAGACTCTTACCAGTATCCCCAAAGGTCCAGTAGTCCAGAAGTCACATGTGCTGCCAAGGGGTAGTGATTCTTAGCCAGTCTGACACTATACGTTGTTTACATTATACAAGCAGACGTAATGTTAGCGGAGCATCAGATTAAAAGCAATGAGACTGTCAAAATGCACAGAACTTTTCAAATTCTTTCAGACCATAGACTTTAAGTTATACTTTCAGAGATGCACTCAGCTATACATTATCACCATCTCCCACTTGTATGTCCCCAATATGGCCACTAGAGGGCATGTCATATCATTTGAATGTACTCTTACCAGCTGGCTGGTAATGGGGCATCAACTTGCTTGCTTGAGTTGAGTTGTACTGTCTTTCCTGGTATGGTTGAAATTATTTAATTTTTTTTTTTTTTTTTACTTTTAATTGTATAGTATTACAATCACAGTACAGTACAATTGTAATAACAGAAGGATAATAATGTGTTTACAGTGGATTGATTGGGTTGGTGATGAATACACATCTTAGCCATTACTTTAGCTCATGTTGAGAATTCTGTTTTTTAAAACAGTTTGGGTTTGTGCTGTTGCAAGAACACCTGAGTTTTTGTTCCAAACAGCTGCTGATAGAAGTAACACTTCTTTAACCATTCCTGCACAAAAGCACACCACAACCTGTAGTCTCTAGAATAACATACTTAAAGACTGCAGTCAAATAAATGGGTTCAACTACTTCCTTGAATGTACTTTCAATTTTGCATTTGCTCCTTTATGTTCTTTTTTTTATTATGTAATTTAATTTTTTTTTAAAGTTTTCTCCTTTTCATCTCTGTGCTGTTTCTGTTTTACTTTGGATACATTTAGTTTAGCCAGGGGCAGAGGAATACGTAGTGTGTGTGCAGTGTGATTCAGGAGGAATGTCAGTACATTTCATGCCAGAGGGCCAATTTGCTCTTTGAGAGATAATGTGCAAAACTGCACACAGTTCTCCTGAAGGTTATCTATTCACACAAGTCATATTGTCGTTGCAGAGACAACAGGATTTGTTGATAAACTTTTTGAATGTCTGACAACCAAGAACTACCTGGGAAATCCTGCTGCCAAGGAGCCTCCTAAAGAGGAAGTCAAACCACCGGCAGTCAAGTCTGATGTTGTGGAGGTGAGAAAAGTTTCTGAGAAATGGCTACATTTGGACTCTGAAAATAAATGGCCTGCCTCTGGTCATATATTAAAGCGTCTTTCAAGTGGTTTTGTAGATAAGCGGGTTAAGCATAGCACATGGGCATTCTGTTTGGATGAAAGGATTTGATAAATATCTCAGTGTGTGTTATTAGACAGCACTTATTCAGGTACCTTGACCTTATAACCAATATTCTCTCCAGACTGAGAACAAAATGTTTTTTGATCAGATCTTAGTGCCCTTCAAAACATGAAATAGAGGTGAGTTCAAGTCATAACTGTTTCTTTTCCCCTCAAGGCTGAAACTCCTGAGGAGGAGAGAGAAAACAGGTGGAGGAGAAGTCCTCTGAGAAGCCGCCCTGACTTCAACGAGTCCAGGTATGGCTGTGGCTTCTGGGATTTGTTTTTCAGCTCAGCTTAATGACCGAACATGAAGCAAATGCAGATATTATTCTGACATGTGAGATATACAACACTTAAATTCTTGCCTAATGCTGAAATTTCCAATGCACAGGGCCCTTTCTTTCTTACTGCTGATGAAAAGCCAGAATTTTGCATGGGCTAGTTGTGTAGAGATAGTAACATGTGGGTACATTTGCATGGTTAGTTTCAAATCTCATGAGTCCACCCTGGTGTCCAGTAGCCTGTCCTATCTGTCCATAACAGCTAGGACAGTACAATAATTATTACTGTCATCCACAGCAACAGTTGAAGTGTGTCATGTGCTTCAATGTGTAACTTATATCTTGCAGCATTAAGTCAGTTAAACAACAAAGCCATGCCACTTGCTATGAGTTTCTCTTCATGACACAAATAATGTTCACTTCACTGTGCAGGGGGGGAAAAGGGATTATTTCCCCACAAATACTTTAAGAGCTTCCGTGTAGAATAGATGGAGAAAAATGTTGAAGTTTTCTCAACAGTAAGCAGCAGCAGCAAATTAACACAATGCATTGGAGCAGTTCAGAAAGAATAGGATGATCAAAATATTCTTATAAAACAAGGGACATCACTAGGAATTAAAACCTCTCTCTAATAACGTGTCTCAATTAAAAGCTCAATTCTCTCCTCTGTGCAGTTAAATAAAGGCCACTGCTTGAGAACAGATTGCAAGGTGCATATTAATAGATGCATTTTAAAATATGATCCATGTGTCCTTATTTGGTAGCCAATAAGACCCATATTTGTCTCAGCCTATTTAAAATTTCCATCCTGCTAGAACCCTCTTAGATATGTTTATCTGACTCTTAAGTAATTCAAATGTATTCCCTTTAACCCGTCAACCCTACAGGAGCCGCGATGAGAGGAGGCGAGACGAGCGCAAGCGCCGTGACTTCGATCGGCACGGGAAAAGCAGCAGTGACTCCCATCGCGAGCGGGAGCGGCACGAGCGTCGCAGGGGCAGCCCCCGCGGGAGGAGCTACAGCCGCAGCCGGAGCAGGAGTGGCAGCCGAGGAAAGAGCAGGGACAGGGAGCACAGAGGAGGTAGAGGTGAGAAAGTTCCTCTCCGCACTCCACCCCCACAACCAATAACAAAACAGCACAGGGGACCGGACCCAGGAGTATAGAAGTTCCTGAAGCTCCTGTCAGCAGCTGAACCTGAACTGTGCATTAGTGATGCAGAGGTGCTGCTGGAGGCATCTTGGGTGTGAGGGGCTTAAGATCATTGAAAAGGCAGTGAATGGAGATTTGGATGTAGCCGTGTTGGATTCGTTGGTCAGTGTCGCCGGGAGTTTTTATCGATAAGGAACCATGTGGACAGCTTTGCAAATACATCAATGGAGATTCAACAACATAGGCTGGGATTGGCTTTATTACCCTCAAGGTTAATCTACATCTCTGAATGTTTGGTGTGATGAGAGGAGTGGTGTTTTTAAAAAGCATAAAACTAACAGAGATTAAATTTGTGCTATGGTCCACTACTTTCCTGTCATGTTTAATTTGTGTTTTGTAAAAATACCTGTCTATTTTATGCTTGTCTTACACAGACTTTAAGTCAAAGTTCGAGGTGGAAAGAAAGGACACCGACAGCTACAACTCTTCAACCACGTCCGGCTCCCAGCAGCAGCAGCAGCAGCAGCAGCAGCAGCAGCAGCAGCACCCGCCGCCTCTCCTGCCCCTGCCCACCCCTCCGCACCCTTTTTCCTCCTGTTCCTCATCTGCTGGAGTCTCAGGAGCTGGAGGCGTCCCCGTAGCAACACTGGCTCACCTGCCCGATAGCACTACAGATAGCTGGTCTGGCTACTATGGCACCCAAAGGCAAGATGGTGTGGGGAAGCCATTTAACAATAAGAGCGCTTCACTCAAACAGCGTTGCAGGGATTATGATGGTAAGAATGGAGTGAATAATCTTTTCCTCCTTACCTTTGATGCCTGCCTTCTATCAGTTATTCTGTTCTTATTAGCCTTCCTTCCTCCATCTGAAGGTCTTTTATCTGTTATTGCCCAATAGAAATTTGCACGATGCAGCTGTTGCATTATTATCTCTGATTTGAAAGATGGCATCAGAGAGAAAGGTGGAGCTTTGGTTCAAATAGAAAGAAAATGTCGATGTTGAGCCTGTTTTGCTGGTATACGACATGTACATTATAAGGTTTGCTCTGGCTACCTCTGCCTCCATCTTCCCATGAGGGTTACTGATTGCCTTGTTTAGTGTCATCACTAATGACCCCCCCCCCCCTTGTCCCCAGTGAAAAACAGAAAAGCAAGCAGACTTGCACCCAATTCTCCACAGAAACACAAGAGGGTTTAAACTTAACACCATCCCTGAAGCACACTGTGATCTGTCACAGTGCTTAAACACACCCACTGGGGACCCAGTGCCTTAATGAGACATTGGGGTAAATACATGCACTGTAGGTCTTAGCTGCTTTGAACTTGGATTCCTATCGCTGTTTAGTTTGCTCTTATTTTCTATATATTGTCATATTTTTGTGTGAACCTCTACTAGAATTTAACCACCATGAGCCAAAATCTCTTATGGCGCTGACAAACTGAGAGATTTCAGCAATCCAATAAGTTTATACCAGGCAACACTGCGCCTCATGGATCTAATAAACTTGATTACAGCATCAAGTTTGATGTATGTAGACTGTGCGATGATGACACCCCCTGAATAATAGGCTAAAGCACAAGTCATTATGCAAGAATGAAACATCTTGAATGTGCATCATCCATCTGCAGTGCTATAGTGGTAAACAATGAAGCTAAGTAAGAATCAAGCACTCGCTGTAGTTGTAGTTGATTGCTGCATCTTTCATCTGGGATAGCCCAAAATGGCATTAGAAGATTTATTTTAAGAATAATGTTACAATTAGGTACTCAAAAGTATCTGGAGGAAAAGCACCTAGAAGATTTGTAGGTCTTGCTTAGAGAATGTTTTTGGTCCCTGAAACTTCTAAAACATCTCCATATATATATGAAAAAACAAAGTTTTGAGATTTTTTTTTCTCCACAGAAAAAGGATTTTGTGTCCGCGGTGATCTTTGTCTATTCGACCACGGCAACGATCCTCTCATCGTGGATGATGTCAATCTACCAAATATGATTCCATTCCCGCCCCCACCTGTTATGCCCCCAGCTGGCCTGCCCATGCCTCCGATCACTGAGCCCCCCCCTTCCCTCAGGATGCCTTCAATGCCACCCTATGGCCAGCCACCACCACCGGGCGTCTTCCCCATGACTGGTAAGTGGTAATGTTTCTGACGGATAGTACAGTCATGAAACTTGTGATTTCTACAAACTGCTGCAGCTAGTGGAAAGAAAACGGTCTGTTATTCTCCCGCTAGGCACTTGTTTGCCCTATGATACACATTTCCTCCTCTTCTCAATTTCTTAATATGGACTTTTTGTTATATTTGGAAACATACATTTCCTGTCACTTCTGTTTATCTTTAAGTGACCACCCTGATTTTTGTTTCCACCACCAAGTAGATTAGACAAGGTGATTATATGTTGTAATGATAGATTTGACAACTTATTTTAGATTATTTCATATTATTTCATTTTATGTATGGGGATGGGAGTAAATGGTTAATTTTAATGACATAATTTAATTATATTTGGTCCTTCTTTCATTTCTCTCTTCAATGTATCTGGGGAAAGAAAACAGCTTCTGCTCTTCTGACCCTATCTTATACACCATCCAGCCTTTCAGTTCCAGACTTACTGAGCATCTTATGTTTGCTCGTTATTATTATGTTTTGTGCAATTTATTATTTGGTCACTCAGCACGATGAAGAAGAAAATGTTTCAATTTGGAGGTGAAATGCAAGGCAGAAAAAAACTGTAGCTACTGTCCTGTAACTTATTACTGTGGTCTACTTATTGAACAGCAGATAGTTTCAGTAGTTTTATTTGTCAGATATGTATTAGGACATCAATGTATTCCTGAATAATGGTCTGTGTGATTGTTGTGTTTTGAGAAAGGAAAAAGGACTGTTGATATTCTTAGTTCTCTTTTGTGCATTTTTAATTTGACTATGACCTTTTATCTTCTTATGTAATGACCAATGACAGCTTCAGTTAAAATTCCTAAATCATGCATTTACCTATCTTCTTGCATACTAATAATACTACTAATTGCTGGAAGTTTTAAGATGTACTTGTTTTATTCATGGTACATGAACAGGAATTAATAAGCAAACCTATACTTTACATTTTTTAAAAGCAAAGCTGATGGTGATTAAAACACTGCAGTGAATTTGTGGCTTATTCTGCCTGTTGTTACTGGTTCTTAAAGTGATGCTGTTTCTGTGAAGTGTTTTTTTTTCTTCTGATTTGCTATAAATTAGAAGCAAAATATATAGTCTGTCGTAAAAGTTAAAGCATTGAATCAGTTGTTTCTACTTCCTGCCACCCTCCCTGTCATATTAAAACAACCAGCGTGGCATGAAAAAAGTTTCACTGTCATACCTGCGATATACCTGAGACATTAGCTTGGGCTTGTGTCTCCCTCAGGACCCCCACTGATAGCAACCAGTGGGATTGATACCCCCAACCACCAATCTGCAATCACTTCTTCTCCTCCTATTGGACCGCCTGGCGTGGGGCTGCCACCTACTCTTCCTCCTCCTCCTCCTCCTCCACCTCCTCCTCCTTCATCCTCGTCTGTGTCTCTTCGTCCCCAATATGTCCAGTCTGAATGTAAGCAGCGATGCTCTTCCTATTCAGATTGGGACTGTGTGTTTGGAGGCAACATTGCTGTGGCTTTTCATTTGAGTTTACTTTATATTAATAATGGTGCTCATGTTATTTAATGCAATTTGACTTTCCTTTGTGTTCAGTTTATAATTCCAGTAGATCAGACTGCTTTTATTGACTTCTGTTTTCTGTCATTTTAAGTTGGTTTGTGTGTGATGTTGTAGTGTATGCACTATGTGATGTCCATGTATTTCTTTAGGCAGCAGTAACAGCTGTTGACCAGAGGGGAGCACTGTTTATTTACCTAAGAGACGATGTAGCTTTAAGCAATTCACATCTCTACTGCGTCCAATTGTTCTGAGTGCTTTTCACTTAATTTTGCTCATGAATAGTTGCAGTTATACAGAAAAGCAGGTCTACTTTTAATTTAATTACAAAATCGGGTTTTCAACCTTAATTCAACTCTGATGGCCAAATTTACAACTGACATGAAAGGCCCCATTTTGTTAAGCTGTGGCTTTGTATAAAAAGGATCACCTTATGGTGTTTCACCGTGTTTATCATCTTTATGATAATTTCTTTCAGTTAGTGTAATTGTACTTTATTTTCTTCATATGTGTATTTTTTTAAATATTTTTTTGTCCATGTTACATATTTTTATGACAACTCAGAGCTGTATTTAACATCGAAAGTCACAGGTTTAAACTCATGGCATTCTACCATATTGTTGTGTTAAAGACCATGATTGCCGGGCGCTGTTTATTTATTTACTTATATATGTAGGAATCCTTGTTTTCATTGTGTAATTTCATTTTCTGTTCTGTATTAAAGTTTTGTATTTATTTATTTATTTTTTACATTTTTATGACGGTTTGTTTCATATTCCAACTAACAGCCTGTGTGTTTGTGTTCATTATTACATATTAGATAACTATGATCCCGAGGGCTACAACCCAGAATCCCCAGGGCTGACTGCAGCAGGTCGGAACCCGTACCGTCAGTTCATTCCCCGGGTGCAGACCCAGCGCTCTAACCTCATCGGCCTCACCTCTAACGAAGGACAAGGATCCAGAGGTAGCAAGTGTTGCCCTGCTTAGTACTAACATTTTTCCTATTTACTTAACTGATGCGTGTGTGTAATGCGTGTCTTTGTGTGTGCATCTTTCAGCTGCAAACATAGTGATCCAGACAGAGCCAGCCACTACAGCCAGCACTCCTGGAAGTAACGTGTCCCGTTTCAACACAGAGCAGGACAGCAGGAAGAGAACCATGGGACATAGTACAGCTGAGGGACCAGCAGCCAAAAAGCCCTGGATGGAAAAGTAAGGATTCAGTGATGCGCACATTTGAAGAGTTTCCCTGTGAAAATAGGAAGGAAAGATCATAAACTAGGATTGAATGTAGTCTGTACTGCATCAGCATTATGTCTAAGGATCCAGTCACACAAACCCAGAGAAAGAAAACTGAAGTGTTAGTATCTCATTCAAAGAAATTGTTATGACATGCAAGACTGTTCTCACTTGCCATGACAATGTACACTGCAATAAAAGGAAACTGGAAGCGCCAAAAATGGTGCTAAGACCATTTATTTAAATACAGAAGCAGCTAGTCATTACTGTATTTAAAATTAAGCTGGGAGCTTTGAGATTTGTACCAGTGCTCATAGTGTTCTGGATATGTTAGCAGTGCCTTAACCACCTGGAGATCTCAAGGTGATCATAGACACTTAATACCTTCACTGAACAGGTTCTTGTTTTGTGAAGAAATCTGAAGAAACTAGTTGGCATCAAAACAAATTGGTGTCTTTCCCCATTTCACATTACTGGTAAGAGAGCCTTGTGACTCATAGGTCAGGAGCCGATCTTTTGTCCCAGTTGTGGGTAGCAGGTACGCACAAACATGCCCATAATCCATCTTGAGTGTCAAGCAGCTTAACATGTGGTCCTCTTTTTCATATGTTACTGTTACATGGCTTATAGGGATTCTGTATGAAGGTCATCAATGTGGTTTACATTTCACTATAAGGATTAGGATCTCGGCCAAAATGTTGATTGGCTTGTCTTCTAGTTTTCGTCTGAAAAAACACTGTGGCAAACATGCACACTCTATTTCTCTCTGTTTCAGGCCAAACTTTAACAACCAACATAAGAGCAGTTTTCCTAAGAGGAATCACTATGTGAACACCAAGCTGGAGGTGCGCAAGATCCCTCGTGATCTCAACAATATCACCAAGCTCAACGAGCACTTCAGCAAGTTTGGAACCATTGTCAATATACAGGTAAAATGCATCACTGGCTCCTCTGCACTAAACACTCTGCAGTTTTTTCAGTTGCAGTTTTAACAAGTGTAGGCGAGATGAGTTCTTATAGAAGTACTATAACTTAGAGAAGTTTGATTTGCTAAAAAGTTATTTTGATTTTTCATAGTTCAAGATACATTACAGAAATACAGTCCAGGATCCACACTAGCTGCTGGACATGGAGTAAAAGCCATCACATTTACTATATCTAGCTCAGATACTCTTTTACAATCTCAACACAACTTGAAAATTGACTGGCAGGTCTATTAAGAGTGAATACCAATAAGGAATAAGTAAAGCCTCTTTAAACATGATAAAATGTGACTGCAATCATCAAATTGGATGCTAGTCATGCTTTTTTGGATAAAGCACTGATCAATTATTTCGGGAATTGTGGCTATTTTCTTCATCCAGCAATGAGTTCATGAAATTCAGCTTTGAAGAAAAATTTGTTTCATCGTTTACGTACAACTAACCCACACGCTCTGCTCTCAATCCAGGTTGTGTTTGGTGGAGACCCAGAGGCAGCATTGATTCAGTACACAAAGAATGAAGAGGCCAGACGGGCCATATCCAGCACCGAGGCGGTCCTCAACAACCGCTTCATCCGTGTGTACTGGCACCGCGAGCCTGGCAGCAACACCACAGGACTTCAGCAGCAGGAGCAGAGCTCAGGGAGCCAGGGAGCTGGATCACCGCCCAGCCAGGGGCCGCAGCACAGCAACATGCACAAGGTTAGCACAAAGAGCTAAAACACATAGATGGCCCTCATCTTTTAATGCTGATTCCCTTGTCTTACCTTTTTTATTAAAATCTTTCTTTAAATTTACTTTTTTTCCTCCCGTATCTTTCACCTGTAGGGGATGAAACAGCACAATCCTGCCGCATATGTGTTGAACAAGACTGTACCAAAGCATCGCCTGGCAGCAGCAGCTGGGACCACAGCTCCAACCAAGCTGGATAGCCTGAACCCAAACACAGACGCTGTCACTGTACGTTTTAGTCGTTATGCATGTGTGTGAGTGTGTCAGGTGATGTCAGTCTTGAGCAAGATAACATTTTCAAAACTTTTTTTAACTACATCAAAGAGTAACATATGGGCTGTTGCAGCTTCTTAGGCATGATTTTTCTCAGTATAATATAATTGGGACTGCTTCTGGCTCTCCAGTTAACAGGAAGAGACTTCCGTTTGTCACAGGCACTATTGCAGTAGTTAGAGCTGAACAGTATAGTCTATATTAATAACACAATCACATGGGGTCACTACACCCAGCCCTATGGTTTGTGCAATCACAGAGGGGAGAGCGCACATCACTGCAGCATTTTCAGCCATTAAGACACCACGGTGAAACTAGAAGCTGAAGAATTTTTATAGAGACATGAAGATTTCAGTGCAGTCACACTGTCCATCCTGTCAGAAACAGCTGTCAGAGGATCTGCAACAAACAACTAGAGAAACTTATGTAGAAATAGATGGTAATACAGGAGAACAAATAATTATTTACTTGCTTTCATCCTTGTGATGTGACATTGAGATATGAGCTGTTGGTGTTTAACAATGCACTCATGTTTGTGTCTGTCTACTTCTGCTGTCTGCTGTCTGTTATCTCATTCTGATGACCTAAATGTGTCGCACTTTCTCTCTCTGCTTGGCACTTAGGTGGCGCCTGCACTGACAAACACCCAGAAGGGCCCCTACACTTCCACAGCCCTCAAGTCGTCATCTAAGAGCCTTGGGAAAACGGGAAGAGCTCTAGAAGCACAGGAAGTCCTCAAGAAGAAACAGGCATGTTGCTTAATTTTTTAATACATATTTTGACTGCTACGAGAATAGCAGAGCTAGGATTAGCTATTTGTGTTTCTCAGGGGCCATTAGTGAGAAGCAGGCTTCCACTGAGAGAGAAAATGTCCACCAGTAGCAGTCTATTTTCCACCTCTGTGAATGTATTTTACTTACTGTTGTTTTTTTTTTCCTTCAGGAGGCACTAAAACTCCAGCAGGACATGAGAAAGAAGAAGCAAGAGATGTTAAAGACACAGATTGAGTGCCAGAAGGTAAGACTTGACTTCCTATCCATTTATCTTTCTTGTCCTTATCCTTTAGTTCCTGTGCTGTGTCCATGTCTTGATTTTCTCCCATCTTTACTGAACTCTACCTCCACTTTCTCTGGTGGTTCCTTTTCCTGTCTTTTACACCTTCCTCTGTCTCACTGCTTGTCCTTCCTCTTCCAGGCCTTGATAAACCGTCTGGAGAAGAACCGAGGGATGAAACCTGAGGAGAGAGCCAACATCATGAAGACCCTGAAGGAGCTGACGGACAAGATCACCCAGCTGCAGAATGAAATGAATCCTGCCAACCAGGTCTCCAGCACCAAACCCAACCACAGCCAGACCAAGACCAAGACCGATGTAAATTTGGCCTCTTTTGGCTGGTCTGTTTTGTTGCTCATTGCTTCTCTAATTCAGTGAACTGAACAATTTCTCATTTTCCTTGATATGTGACCAGGCCCAGAAGGAATTACTGGATGCAGAGCTGGACTTTCACAAGAAGATGAGTTCTGGGGAGGACACAACAGACCTCAAGAGAAAACTAGGGCAGCTACAGGTTGAGGTAATAAACACACAAACACATACAGTACACAACCACATGCTAAAGATCTGAGAAGATAGCTCAAACAACCACAGGAGTGCATCAGCATTTTTCTGGAGTACTAAAGCTGACGTTGTGATACCAGGAAATGTCTCAGAGGAAGTCATATATCACTTCTAACACGACTTCACAGTCATCTGAAAACTCACTGACTCTAATGTAATAGTTGAGTGTTAATGGAAACTTCCGCATAGGTATACAGTATAACTTATAAACTGCACAGGTCTCTATAACGAGCTGATTTACAGTTTATCATTGTGCAGCACTAAGCATTTTGAGAATTGAATGGAGTCTGTACTATATACAGGTGCCGTTTTATAAACACAATAGGACTAAATGGGCCTCCATAGACTTAAATGCATTATACAGCTCATAAATTGTAGTTAATCTCATAATGTTGAGGTTTTTAAAATATGAATGAAAGTAGAACTGCATACAGTGGCTGTGAGGTTGTTTTTAAAATCTGTTATAAGAAAACTCATAGGTGGCAGCTGTAAAGATTTATACACAATGTCCTGGGTAAATTACCTGGTGGCATTAAAACTAAGAAAAAGTTATGCTTTCAGGGATATCTCATTAAATATGCTCATTTTATGAAAATGCAGGAAGTCATGTTAAATTACACAGGTTTTCATACATGATTAGTATATAATATATAGCATATATGAGTTACAAATGACCAAAAAGACCCCAATTAATAATGATGATAATAAAAACAAGAACAATGCCAATGTGCAATCACACAGCTTTTCTTTGCTTAAATTCAAGTTTACAGTGTTATGTTTATCAGTCCAGGTGGAGGGAAATCCTCAGATGTCTCTTTGTCATGTCCATTATAAGATATGCAAAGAATTAGGTATTTGAAGCACAGTTTAAATTCTTGTTAAATCTCTAATAATTGACCTGATAATTCTTTCTTACATGACTCTGAACACAAAAAGTACATGAATATGTGAGTCTGTCTGCTGAGGCTGTTCATCAGAAAATCAAATGATTTTTTTCTCCATAGAAAGAACAGTTTTCTCAGTTATTCAGCTCAGGGTTGGTCCACACCTCTTCTCTCCCCGCTAGCAGCACACACAAACACAGACGAGGCCGGCTATGTCACAAGATCAGCCTAACAAGAGCAGAGCTTTTGTTAGCAACACCCTGCCTAGCATGTTTTTTCCCCTCTACCCCCGTAGGGCCTTAAATTAGCTAGTTGTTAAAAATGCATATCCCCCCCAGTCCATCCAAACCCAACCCTCCTTCTGCACATTAAACTGCAGCCACTTAAGGAAGCCCAGAGGAACAGACGCTAACGAAGCCAAATCAGACACAGGTCCTACGCTGATGGAGCCCAGTCTCATTAAAGTTTGAGTCACTGGTCCTTGTAAGAAAATCGCAGGATGACAATTAAAGGGAGAAGTGAGGGAGGGACAAATGGAAGAGAGTGGTTGTGGGGTTGTGGAGTGGTTAGGAACGTGGGGATGTCACTTTAAAAATGGAGGAGTGACAACTAATGGTAAAGGGCAGAGAGCAACAGAGGATGAGACCAGAGTCGAGCTCGTGGGGCATGTTTCAGCACTGAAGATGAGGAAACTGTGCAAATATTTTCCTGTGTTATATGGGTTTTTTATTGTGATTGTCCATGAACTTCTTTACTGTCAAATTAAGATTTGATTACTTGTTTGTATGGTTGCTTTCCCATCGAAAGTAAAAACAGTGCAGCATCAAGTTGCACAGTCTGGTTACATTTTCTACATCTGTTCATAAGCATTAAACCTGCAGGCATGTCTTCCTTTAGGCGACGCGATTGGGTCTGATTCGGCCTCCAGCTGGTCGGGGTCGGGGTCGAGGGAAGATGGCACTGGAGCCCGGTTCGATGCACATGGGCCGTGGCAGGGGCCGAAGCCGGGAGATGATGGCTCGCGGAGGGGCCGTGAACCGTATGGTGGTTGACCACAGACCCAGAGCCCTGGCAATTTTGGGGGTGACTCAGGAGGAGAAGGAAGAGCTAATGCCACACTTTGTGGTGAGGACTGTGCAACTCTCTTTGTAATAATTTAGTTAAAGTGTCAGGAGTCGCACTGATAAAGTGTTACACAGAGATTTCAGATGAAGTCATACTGATCTTTTTTTTTCTTTTTGAACCTAGAAATTTGGGGAGATTGAGGATCTCCGTGACCAAGACGCCAACAGTGTGGTCATGACCTTTAAAACACGAAGTGAAGCTGAGAATGTAAGTTACATGACTCCAAATCAGTTTAGCCTGTCTCTGCCTTTTTCTTACCCTCTCTGTTTCTGTCGTTCTTTTTTTCCTTCCTTTATTCCTCCTTCATCACTGAAATTGTAAAATAATTATAACGTAAAGTATAACTTTCAATTTTCCTCCCTTTTCTTTATAGGCAGCCAACCAGGGAGCTAAGTTCAAAGGTCGAGTGTTGCAGATTTCCTGGTACAAGCCCAAGACCCCCTCTGTGACAACAGAACCGGAGGAGGAAGAGGCTAAAGATGAGGACAATAAGGTATGACGCATCACACGCAAACCCAAACACTAGCCACCGGAAACCAGGAAGGACGTACATGTACAGAACAACTAGAAATTCTAAGAAGGGAAAGTTTGGAAGTTTTAGTTATATTCACAGATTTTACTTGTACATTTCTTTCCAGTGCTGCTAAATTTTTCACGGCAGCTCCCAATGGAAAATCAGGGCAAGCCTCTCAGTACTAAGAGCATCTTAGCCCTTTGAGTAAAACTGCATTACTGTCAGATGAAATCCTCATACTGTATTTTCATGTTTTTAGTTAGGTCATTTAGGTTACATTCTTTGTTGTGTGCAAGCAACTTTCATGTCCTCAGGGTCAATCTGATCACTTAAATATGCATTTTATCATTTTTAGAATTTCTATTATAATTGGTCTGAAAATATATCTTTAATATATCTTTTGTGGTCAATGCAAGGTCACAAGAACTGATACCAGGTACCAAATTGATGCCAAAATTCTGAGAATATGACAGTACTTGTTTTTCTACAGTACCTTCAGTACTGTAGATGTCGTAGGTACTTGAGATGTGATTCTTCTGGGTTTGATGAGAGCAGTATAATAACTCCCAAACATTTTAGTCTGAGATCAATTTTGAATAGAAAAAGGGAGGAGAGACGAGGGCAGGCACAGCAAACAATAACAACAGGTGGAATGGCAGCAGCAACAGGTCTACCATGACTTGTGGAGGGGGGGGGGACTGGTGTATGGAAATATTTTGTGTTTGACGCGGATCAAAGGGACAAGATATAGACAAACAAAAGCCAGTGTGATAAAGGTGGCACACAGCATTTCAAATGTATGGAGGAAACACCTCAGACTGGTCTAAGCAGCTCAGAGACAGACATTTGGATTTGTGCACAGAATTCAGGGTGAGTGAGTTTCAGTTGTTAACGTCATATTAACAATGCGTCGTCAAAATGTTCATGTCCTGAAATGTTACCGTTACTGTTTGTGAACGGTGACAGCTGACACCTGTCGTAGCAAGACTCTCACAAAACGTTCACAAAGGCTCACAAAGTAACTTGTTCGGCTGTAATTTATTCAGCTGTATATGTTTTAGACATTCTCATGTGTGATGTGGCATCCCCCCCCCCCATTCAAACAGAAGGAAGCTAGCTCTTATTTGCCTGGAGAGGAGGAGGAGGAAGAGGAGGAGGAGGAGGACGACGACGAAGACGACGAATACGAGAGCCGATCGTGGAGACGGTGAAGGCGTTGTGATTCGTCGTTACCTGCTCTCCAGCAAAATCAGTGATTATTTGTCCTCACATGCAGATCAATTGAACAGAAGTCTTCATTTTTTTTTTCCTTTCCAGTATTTTCGAACTAAGTAATTTTAGACTCTAATCAAAGTAAAAACATCTTTACTTTATTATACATCAGAAGAAGTTTAAGAGGGTCGACAGTTTTTGTATCCCTCGACTAAACAGTTATTTAAAACATCTCACTTTTGCTGAGAAAGATAAATGTTAAGTTGTTCTTATAGATAGAAAAACCTATGTAAGTTTCCGTGTGCTTACCAGATGATTAATATCAGTAATGCACAACATTTGTGTCTACTGTGAATAGGTATTTTTATACATACTGTATTTAAGCTCTTTTCTCACCAGTTTTTGAAAAATCTTGTCCTCCGTTCAGGGACAGCCATTCCATCACCATTAGAACGTTCTCTGTTGCTACCAGAGAGATATTTATTTATTTTATCATATGAATGCCCTGTGCCGTACCTAGGTCGGCACAGTGTGGTATGGGTTTCCATTTCACTTATCTCAGTTTGTTCTGGCATGGGTAAGCCCAAAATGTTAAATCCAAATATTTTTGACAGTGGCTCTGTGTGCTGGCATGAACACATGCTAGTTTGTGCATGTTGCAGTCCCATAGAAACAGCACCGCCCCCTCCCAGCACTCAAAGGTGCTGATGCTGTACCACAACCATATTAGAGCCAGTGCAGGTACAGAAGGATACCAGTGCAATAGAAAAACCCTAACAATGTTTACAAATTGCCATGTCCATGCACGTCAGATACAGTCTTGTAGTAAAAATTCAAATTTTTCCCTGTGTGTATTTTGTTGTTCACTCAATGTCCAGTGCCACTCTGTGTAAATACAAACACCCACACGGGTGTTCTACATTTTCTAAGAGTGTGTTACATTTTTCACTTGTTTTATTCTGTCACCTGTTCATCCAAAGGGCCTGACAGGACAAGGATCAGATCACCCATTTCAAAAATGTGAGATCCATAGACAGGTGTCTGAATGTAATACTGAACAGTTGATTTTAATATATATATATATAATTTCTTTGCCTTACACAATCAGCGAAAGGCTGAATTTTTACAAGATTTGTGATTTACTTTTGTAAATTTTGTAAATGCTTGAAAGAGAAATTACTGTTGTACTTTTTTTTTTGTTTGTTTGTTTTTTCTTTTTGAGTTTTGTTTTACTGTCATTTTAAATGAATGACAAGGATGTGTCAGGTAGAAAAAGTCAAGCAAGAGTGCATAGCGTCTCTGCTTATTCACAAGAATTTTGCATTTGTGACCAGTCCACATTGTTATTTCACTAAATTTGTCATCTAAGTAGCACATTTCTTTTAAAGAAACATTCAGAGCTGCTCTGATCTGTGGAAAATACTCTGTTGAAAGGCACCGGGGGGTGGGGTGGGATAGGATGGGTGGGAGGGTCATGCACCTCACAATATTATTTGTGCATTAGTGCAGCTTTGCCTACATCTGAATATTGTCAGGCAAAGCTCTACAACCCACTCTGCGAGTGAAACCACAATGTGCACCTTTCATGACAAAAAGTTTCTTGTGTGTGTTTTGCCTTTATACTGTATTTTAGAATCCTCAGGGTGGGAGGAATGAAATTCATTAAAGTTCAATGTACTCAGTGCAAGATAATACATTTTTGACAGTTAAAGTTTTTCTTTTGTGGCTTCCCTTAAACAAATAACTATGTTTACAAGCAGCCTAATGAAGTGTTTTTTGATGTAAGCTTATCTTAACTCAACTGATCATATCCACTAATATAACCAGACAACAACAGAGCACCCCAGAAAAGAAGAGATATTAACTGTAGCAGTCATTTACATCATCACGCAGGCAGAAATCTACATGCAAGTACACTTGCAGATTTCTGCCTGCATGTGAATGCAGTCGGTAGTAAATCATTTCCTCCCACCTACGATGGCAGTAGCGCTTATGTTTGGATTGCATATCTCACTGTTGTCTCATAACTCAGAAGCCTCCTGCCATCGACTTCATTGTCCCACTAAAACCTTTTGAGTTCATTTTTTTTTTGTCTCCAACATCACTGTGTCAGTCAAAATGAGGTTCAGGTGTGCGATGGAAAGCTGAAGCTTTTCTCTTTGCACTTAGTACTTTCAAATGATTTGCTCATGTGATAATTTTTTTTTTATATATATATATGAGGTCTCTGGCAGTTTTAAAGGACAAACCAATCCTGGCAGGGTTCTTGTTTGTGTAAGTGAGGATTCAGAGAAGGTCTCTCTCCCACTTTTTGTACTATCTTCTGTATGCTACTATCACACAATAGTGTAAAAAATGTAAAATGTTTATTGGATAATAGTTTTGGATTTGTTACTGTTTATATTTGCAGGATGTGGATGTATTTTCTTCATGTATTTTGTTTGTAAAAAATGGATTTCTAATTTACAAGCATGTTTGCTTTTGCCAATAAAGATAGAGGAATGGGGTGCTTGTCAAAAAAAAAAAGAACAGAAAGAAAAAAAATACAATTTGAATTGGATCTTGGAGGGAAAAAAAAGAACATTTTGAGTTAAAGAAAGAAAATTGACCAAGAAAGAAGAAGTCAACATTGGCAAGGGGAAAAAAAATCAAGCAAAAGCATTCCAGAAAATATTACCTTAAACTCTTGTGTGGTCTCCTTCATTTTGCATGTTACCTCTTAAAACATGTCAGTGGGTACACAGCACACTGAAAAGATGGGGTGGAGGGTTAGGGGCTAGTGTTTTTTTAAGCCTGTATGGAAGGCAACTACAAATTTTAATTTCAATATATATATATATATATATATATATATATATATATATATTCTAATACAAATGATAGATAGCTCAGTCACTTTACTAAAAGTAATCATTGGTACAACCATAAACTACAGAGGCCACAGAGTTGGGCACTAGATAAATAAATAAATGAGGCCTCTGCCTCATTCATTACATTAATTCATAGGACAATAGGAGCTGTGCTCAAATTGTCACTGATTTCTAAAAGTTTGTATGTCAGTTTAACCCATGGCTGGGTACGGTTTAGAATGGTAGATAGTCAATCTATAAACAGTTTGATGGGTCCTGGTGATTTTAATAAAGCCTTGGCAGCCAGTCAGAAATGTGGCGATGATATGATAAAAATGTATCCCAACAATCAATTAAGGGCTCGAAATATTCGTCAGAAATACAGTCAGGTTAAATAGTCTTAAAATTGAACTGATTAAACTGTATTATAATGGTTTTAGAATCAGATTATTGGAGCTTGGAAACTATAAGCCTATGTAAAGGGGTAAATGTAACTAGATCGTCAACAGAATTCATGACCTCCCACTGTGTCCATCTTATTAAAGGAGAACAAGCCAATCATTGCTCACAGACACTCACTTTGACACCCATGTCCCCCCAATAACTCTCACCAATGTTGACCTCTGACTCTCAGATTTAATTACAGCACCCAGTGACTATGACATATTAAAATATCACTGAATAATGCATGAGAGTTTCTTACTTTAGGAAGTCAAGTGAAAAGACTCAGAGTCTGTTTAGTTTAATGCAAGAGCTTTTGTCTCTCCCCAGGGGAAGGGATCTGTAACTGGGGGCTGCATAGTGCACTGTTCCTGACAGATACTGTGGTGGCCCCGTGACTGGGAGGTGAAGAACCAGCACGGGGAGAATTGGGGTCTATGGAAGCCAATTCCTGCCATTATTATCTGAGATCAGTGTAATATGAAAATAAAATGAATAAGCGATTTGTTAAAAATTTTAATGTTTTTCAAATACTCGTAAAATAGTAATAGAATTTAAGAAATGACAAGCATCATCGAAGTTAAATGGTATAACTCTTTAGTAAGCCACATTATGAGATACTAATTGTGAGAAATTCATGATATACTTTTTAAAATCCTTTTCAATTTCTAAACTTTTGCTCCGGGTGATTATGGGCTTCCACAGAGCTTAATAGACAATAAACACTGTCAGGGGAACATCTTCTAATTTCCATTTTGTGCATTTTAACATTTCAACTTAGGAAATGTGTGAAAGAAATGCACACAAGTCTTTGGGTTAAATTTTATAAGATAACTTCTACATGGGAGGATATAGATTAAACCATCAACCAACCATGAAGGTATAAACTGTTTCAGGAGTATGGCCCCACAGGTGGATATACAAAATATTTGCCAGAGGTAATCAATTTAAGTCAAACTTTGTTGCTCGTCTATGAATAAACAAGCACATTTATAGAAATTAATATAAGATAAGTAAACATGAATAAAGTATATTCATATTTTCAGTTTTGATAAACAGAAAAAAAAGTTTTTTTTATGAAGTCAATCTCCATGCATGAATGTAATTTCCAGTATATTATCAAAAGGAGGCTACCACTGTTTGGCTGTTTTACTGAAATCACATCACAACAGGTACTTAGGTCATGCGGTGGAGCTGCAGGCCAGATGAGGAGTAAAAAACAACAAACAAAAATAAATAAATAAATAAACAAATCCAAAAGAAGAGCTGCTGTTACATATGGCCACAAATATAACAGCAGTCTTCATAAAACATGTCAGATGCAATCTTCAGAATATGAAAAGCACAGAGTTGACAGAGTTGTAAACAATGAGCGTTAAATTATGAATAGTGCCAGCTATATGACAGCTATTAAGAGGGGAAGTGGGAAGGGTGAGAAAAGGGACTTCATGCTTTATTCAGACTAACTAGAAATTCAGTGGCATCCATAAGCACAGCTTTCTGACAGCTCCTCACATGTGTCCTTTTTCTACAGGACATGTCTTTATGAACATAAAAAGATTTTATTGATGCCAAATTTTTCACTTTCACATTTACACCCAGCAGTTACAGAAAATCAAATGTCTAAAAAAACGCCCAGTCTATGATTCAGTATATCGACCAAAGTTTTAAAATCATTTTGTAGGTATCCTAGACTTTTGTTGGCTTGTGTGAATTCACAAATCAGAGTCTATAGCCTATGTGTTTTTTCTCCCACAGCACCAAGTAGCCAGTGTGCAACAGGTTTGCGCGGTGAGAAAAGACCTTGGCTGTTTTAATCTGTGTAATGAATAAGAACATGCCAACGTTGTAATGGATGCCTGCCACCGTGCTGCTAAATTATTTAGGGTCTGGGGAACCAGAGAGGCGGCAAGCGGGATCGGATGGACCCGCTGTGTCATCAGTCCGCCTCTGCCCGCCTGGCTCCTCTTTCCGCCCGTCCACCACGGCTTCATGCGTTTTAACCAGGCGGCCACATGAGAAGCCTGTAAAGCAGCCCCGGGGGTGGGCGTTCACAAGGGAGGACATCGGGCCAAGGCCGCCGGGTCAACTGGTCAGCAACCTGACAGGCCTCAGATACAATCTGAAGCACGTAGGGCCGAAACTATTGCCCAGTTACTGAAGCCTCAAGGATGTTTCACCGTCCCCAACAATTCCAGCACCAGGCGCAGCGCAGGTTGGTCCAGGTCGCTGCTGCGCTGTCCGTGGTGCTGAAATACTGAGCGCGCTGCAGTGGAGGAATCCGCGGTTTCAAAACCTAACTCTCATGTTTTGTTTATGCTGTTTAACACATGTGCTGAACAGGATCTCATCAGGAATTTAAAAAAATGTCACGCAAAGACATAATAATGATCCCATCAATCAACAAGGTTTTATTAGATTATAGTGATTTTGTCGGATGTGCACAGAAGCCGGTACTTTGCAACTTGTAAGCTGAGCAGAGGAGCAGGTGGGAGGGGAGGAGGAGGGAGGCTGAAAGAGGAGGAGGAGGAGGAGGAGGAGGAGGAGGAGGAAAGGAAGAGGGAGAGAGGGATGCCGGGAGGCGCTGCCGAAGTTAACAGCTCAGTCTGGTGAAGGAGAGTAGAGGAGCTCTGTAGCTGTCCGCTCCCCAGCTTTCATGTTAGGGGCCACACTGCTTGCGAGGTGCTTGCAGGGAGGAGGATGATGACCATGAACGGCAAGCAGCATTTCTCCGTGCACCCGGCTCTGCATGAGCCCAAGTATCACGGCCTGCACTCAGGCTCGGAGGGCATGCGCAGAGTCTGCCTGCCCGCCCCGCAGGTACGTTCAGGTCGAGGGAGACCGGCTGTGGAGTCGTAGCCTAGTGGGTTGAGAGGAGGGAGGGGGGAGAAAAATATCACGCTGGAAAATGTCTGTTAAGTTGATTTGACAGGACTTTGTTCTATCCACTATCTCTCTCACTCTCTCCTCTGTCTGTGTTCCCCCTCTCCCCCTCCCAACCAACCCACCCACCCCACCCCCCCACCCCACTCTCATCCACGTCTGTTCAAGCAATGCTCTTGCTTTCATATTAATTTTTATGACCTGCGCTTTGAGGAGGGTTCTCTCCTCTCCTCGGCGCTGCTTGCCTTTGGAAAAATGTTTTTTAGATCCTGAGAGCTGCCTGACAGAATTCCCCACTGACTCCAGTATGCGCACTCTTGCTTGCAGCTGCAGGGCAATATATTCGGAGGCTTTGATGAGAGCCTGCTGGCACGGGCAGAGGCTCTGGCGGCTGCTGACAGCATTGTCTCTCACGGCAAGAGTCACCCGTTCAAACCAGACGTGACTTATCATACCATGAGCAGTGTCCCCTGCACCTCAGCCTCCTCTTCTTCCTCCACCACCGTGCCCATCTCCCACGTCCCCTCCACCATCGCCTCCCACCACCACCACCACCACCACCTCGGACAGACCCTGGAGGCCGGGGACCTCCTGGACCACCTCTCCACCAGCCTGGCCGTGACCGGGATGGGTGCTCCGGAGCCTCCGGGGATGACCACGCCGGCACACCACCACCAGCACACTCACCACCACCTGCAGACCATGGGGCAGCTCCACCAGGCGATGGCCACCATGGCCCACCCTCACTCCCTGTCAGTGCACGGCGGCATGGCGTGCGTCAACGACGTGGAGTCGGATCCCAGGGAGCTGGAAGCCTTCGCCGAGCGGTTCAAGCAGAGGCGGATCAAACTCGGCGTGACCCAGGCGGACGTCGGGTCAGCGCTGGCCAACCTCAAGATCCCCGGAGTGGGGTCCTTGAGCCAGAGCACCATCTGCAGGTTCGAGTCCCTCACCTTGTCCCACAACAACATGATCGCGCTCAAGCCGGTTCTCCAGGCCTGGCTGGAGGAAGCCGAGGCTGCGTACCGGGAGAAAAGCAGCAAGCCGGACCTTTTCAACGGGAACGAGAGGAAAAGAAAGCGCACCTCCATCGCCGCGCCGGAGAAGCGCTCTTTGGAGGCTTACTTTGCCATCCAGCCCCGGCCCTCCTCGGAAAAAATTGCGGCCATCGCCGAAAAGCTGGACCTGAAAAAGAACGTGGTTCGAGTGTGGTTTTGCAACCAGCGGCAAAAACAGAAACGAATGAAATACTCTGCGGTGCACTGAGTTTCACACATCATGAATAAAATAGCCTACTACATTTTTGATCGAGTGATTAATAATAGCCTGAGTAGCCTAACTAACAGGGATTTATCAACAGCTCTTCACTTCTCATCTGGGATTATCTCCAAAAAGACTTTTCATTTGATTTTTCATTTGGTGTCACTCACTCTTCGTTGTTGCACTTTTTTCTCCCCATTTCGTTATTGATACGGGACTTTGAAATGACTGTCATAGACCTGTGGGGGGGGGGGGGGGGGGGGGGGGTTGTTGATCATGTCTCTTGCGCACTGAGTATGAATTTTCAGTAAGTTCACCCTGACAGTTCGTCACATTCAGGGATATTAACTCACTTTTTTGAAACTACAGAAAGGAGTTCAGAGGCTACAGTTGTGGGCTGTGTAGTTGTCAGTGTTGTTAAGCTGGTGGAGGAAACAGTGGTTTTGTGAAAAGATCAGTGAAATGTTGTTTTTTTTTTTTTTTTTTGTATTGTTGGTTGAGGTCAGAGTCGACCCCCCGAATCACTGCCTCACATATGCAGAAGTACACCATCATATCTTCACCTGTATTTCCACCTGTTTTTTTTTTTTTTTTATCTATAAGATTTCAGTGGAATGTGAGTTCAACGATGAGAGGGTTCAAAAAAAAAAAAAAAAAAAATCACCTTTTTAAACCAACACTACGCAGCATTTTGCAAATCTGCTCTCTTCTTGAACGATGTGATAGTAATTTACGCACAAAAAGAGTAATTACAGTAACTCTTTCACAAGGTATGACACACTGAGTCTCTTTATATTTAATGATTTAAAAAAAAAAAAATGGAAATGACACCGTCATATATGAGGCACATCCGTGTGGCTTTTGGCTGCTGCTATATTTTAATATTTTGATGTGAACATGTTTTGGAGCATTACAGGTGAGCTATATATTTATTATATAGCCCAAATATATATAGTATATGGGCCTACATCACCTAGCCTAATTTAAGTATATTTATTTTTTCCTCACTCTTGATTTCACTTGAAAAAAAAAAAAGTGTGTGAAGTTTAAACTTAATAAATTACTGATTATTTTCTAAAATTCCTCTGAAGCAGCGACTTTGTTATTTTTGTGCTTTATTAAAACATTAATTCAGTTTCGGGGGAACGGGACAAAGCCTGTGACAGTGGCAGTTTAACGCTGGTTGAACCAGAGAGAAAAGAGAAGGATGCAGGTGTTGTTCTCCTGATCTCCCAGCTCTGAGCATCCAGACACTCACCGACGGGCGATGAAACCTTTGTAAACTGTTTGTTGTATTGGAACTCTTTGGGGTGTTTTATTCATGAATCCCCAAACCTCTGCTGGGATTAAATATGTATTGTCGTATACGATATAAGCGCCGTGGATAATAAAGGGCCTCCATTTTCACAGTGGTTTTCACACCGCGCAGCGCAGAATGCTGCTAATGGCCCCTTCCTCTCTAATTAGTGCTCTTTTAATTATGGATGCCCTCATGTCGCCGGGTTATGTCGTGCATGGGCTTTGAAATTATTAAGTAATGACGATGCAATATTAATTATAGGCTATATTGGTATAAAACGGAGCAATGTGGAGGAGCTGGGAGGAGAAGCCCGACCGGGAACCCGGGTGACTCTAGGGAGAGACGAGCTGGATACACTACAGGTTGACCGACGGAGGAGGGACATTTAAATGCCAATTTTATTTGGCCTATTTATTATGATTTTTTTGTTTTTTGTTTTTTGTTTGGCTAAGTAAGTATTTTTTTTTCCATTTATTAAGTTTATTTGCATTAGATTTAGCCTATTTTTTCAGCGGACAGGGTCATAATTTCCACTAATCTCTGTTTATGTATTGTAGGCCACCAAGGCCTTTACAGATCTTACATCATCATTAGTATTATTGTTCTTAGGCCTATTATTATCATCATTATTATTATTATCATCGTGGAAAATAAGTGTATCTCTAAATTGCATTCACCGTATTTTTATGCGTATTTTAGTGAAACAGCTTTAGGCCGATTTTATTCAAACCGCTAATATTATATTTACGCCCACTCCAAACTCCTGGTTTTCCGCTCACAGCGACGGGCACTGTCTTCTAAATAGAAAAAAAAAAAAAAAAACAGCTCTAAAGAATAAAATAAAATGAATGAAAACTAAATCATGAAAAGCTCCCACAGTAAACATGACCTCCGGCTGTGGGATTTTCCCGGTGAGACCGTTGTTTCAGCCAGAGGATCAATACTTCGCAATTACAGGGAAACGTTTGTGGCATTTATTAATATTCTCTTTGATGCTGAGAGGTGATTAATTATTGTTATATTATAATTTATGGTGTTAAATATGACTTTGTGAAGGAGGAGGGGGGGGGGGGGGGGGGGGGGGGGGAGAGAAAATGCAAACGTAAAACTGCGTCGTTGTTATTGTGTCTGTAAAATGTGTCACAGGGAACATTTTCACAGGGCTCGTCATTAAAAAAAATAAATAAATAAATAGTATTAGACTTTCTAAGAATGATAGTAACATTATCAAAAGCCACACATGTTGGTGTTGAGTGAGGAGTTTGTGTGAGGTTAAAAAGGTTGGCCGTGTGAATAATTGATCTTTGTAATACCCTGTATTGATATCATAACGCTCTGGCTGCGTGGTAAGTTGAGCTGAAGGCTTGTGAGCGTTAGCAGCATGTGGCGACTGAGGGCTCCTCAATTATTCAGCGGCAGCTGACAGGTATATTGCATTTTCTCCTGCAATAACAGCGACGTGTCGGGGGCCAAACCGTGCGTCAGCCCGTCTGTAAATACGAGAGCAAGTTTTGGATCAAACCTTATGAATGTTGATTTATGGTTGAAACAACTGTGAACTACTAGAATTAAGAGGTGAGAAAAAAAAAAAAAAAAAAGACAAACAGTTAGAAAGAGCCAGAGAGAAGAAGAGGAGTGTGAGAGAATTAGAGACAGTGTGTGTGTGTGTGTGTGTGTGTGTGCGTGTGTGTGTGTGCGTGTTTGCTTAAGATGTTTTCATGCAGGACAGACCATTTTTGACAGAATGAGGATGAAAGCTCTGTTTAATTGCTGAGGAATGCATGCACATACATATACACACGGTCTCTTCAACCCCCCCCCCCCCCTCCCCCAAGACAAGACACCCCGAACTCAATAATTCATCCGATGCCAGTAGCAACAAATGAGAATGTGACCAGAGCGGGGGGAGACAGCTACCTCTGCGCTCTCTATTAGTCACCTTCTATTATCATCAGAAGACAGGCCGACTCAGGACCTGCTCAGTGCTATACACACACCTGCAGCACAGGCATGGCCTCACACACACACACACACACACACACACACACACACACACACACACTGAGCTTGTGTTACTCTCTGGAAACCTGAGGCCTGGGTGATGGATGTCTTTTAAAGCTGAAGCAGGAGATGCTGTCCATCTGAAGCTCCTGTTCCCTTCTCTCATTTTCCGCACTTTGGTGTGTGAATCCACATTGTCTGTGTGTTTGATTCAGATGAGGGCAAACAGAATGATTCTAGTGGCTACAGACATGTTAGTGGTGGGAAAACACAGTCACTCCAGTACTGTGTTAAGTACAGTTCTGAGGTACTGTAGTTTTGTACTATTTTATATCTGTACTAGGTTATACAAAATTTAAGGGGGTCACTTATATGTTACTAATTAGATCTAATTAGTAATTAATTCGATTAATAATTACTTCACAGATATTAAAAACCTATAATCATCATATAAAATACAACACAATTTTATACAGCAAATTAAACTACACAGCAGTATATAAAACAGCTAATCAGCTTCATTGGTAATAAATATCTAGTAATGTCTTCAAAGTCTGCACTCCACTTACTGATAGACTTATTGTGTAAATTTAGCATATAATAGTTTTCTTTTTTAACTTAAATACAGTTTTGAATGTTGGACTTTTGCCTGTAATGATGGGATCACTTTTACATAAGTAAAGGATGAAACTGAATCATCAACTACCCTGATAATGGATTGATTTAAATCATTGTTCATTTCATTAGTGCCTCAAGTGGCTACAAGGCTTTCCTGCTAAGAGAGAACTATTCATCATATGACTGTGAATGGAATATCTTTTGCTTTTGAAAGCAGCACCTTTGATGAGCTGTTTTCACAATATTTTTAGATTGAAAAGTATAAATGATTCATCATTTAATATAAATAATATCTAATAGAAAAAAAAGAATTAATAGGAAAAAAAAAACGACACAAAAACATAATTGTAATTACAGCTCCAGTGTCACAACTACACAAATGTGCTGACTGTTGTTAAGTATTTATTACCAAATGTATTTAAAGCTAAACATTAGCCACTGTTGTTGTTACCATACTTACGTAAAAAATAAATCTAATCAATGATTAAACGCACTAATACATTCTGAAAATACCGATGGCCTCTGTTTACACAGGATTATTAGTGTGATGCTGCTCTAAGCATCAGCTCTACAGAGAGAAACATTTAGAGTCTCAAAGTCTGTGTGGGAGGTCAAGCTGTCTGCCAACTAACACAACATACATAATGCAGAGCCTATTGAGATGTGCACACATACACACGAAGAGATGCGAGCACAGGGAGAGAGAGAGAGATGAGAGGGGTATTTCAGCATACATTAACAGGGTTTACTCCACTATGTCTTCACAGAGCTCAGCTGAAGTGTATATTTGTGTTCTAATTCCAAAAATGCAAAATAAGAGCATGGACTTGAAGGGATATTATGTTAGAGACACTAACAGAAACTCACTTATAAGCACTTGCTTAATTCATTCAGCGGGCCTGAGGAAGAAGTATTATACACCCCATTCATTATTCAAGTCATCTCCATTATCAAAGTGCCCAGAGAAATAAGATTAGCCCAGCCAGAAATAACTCACTGTGGCGTGATTTTTTGATTTTTTTTTCCACAAAGCACTTAGCTGGTCGGGTCCAGGTCTTCACGCAAACTCAGATCAGAGGATACGAACATATAATCACCATACAGGCTGCCGAACATAATAATCCTCTCCAAGAAAATGTGGATGTAGTGTAGTGAGACAGAGGAAAGGCAGAAGAAGGGAGGAGGAAAGGAGATAAAAAAAAAGGAAAAGACTATTGGAGGGACGCATGAGTGGAAGACCAGAAAAAGGAAGGAGAGGGATGGCAACCAGAGAGAGAGAAGGTGAAAGATGAAGAAAAAGAAAATAAAGGGATGAAATCAAGTAGGAAGGAAGACAGAGAAATAGATGGATGGAGGGAAGGAAGGGAGGGAAGGAGGAAGATGGGTGAAAGAAAGAGAACCAAGAGAGAAATGACATGTGAAAGGGAAGGACAAGAAGAGAGATGAAAAGAGAAGAGAGGATCACAGGATGAGCTGAAAGAAAGAAAGAAAGAAAGAAATTAAAAGAAATCCCTAGTTGACATGTCTGTCATCCTGACTGTCTGGATTTAGTTCTTTTCATTTCCAAGTTGATCCCGTCAAGGTGAGTGCGTCTGTTGGCCTGAAACAGTCTGATGCTAAACTTGTGCGACAGCAGGAGCACCCAGAGGACCCACAGCCAGGAGCAGAGGAGCTGCGAGGAGACTACACCGTCCTGCACAGGAGGGACACCCTCCAATCTACAGTCATGTCCATTTACACACCTTCTTAATGAGCTTGTCACTCCACCTGTTTTATGTTTTTTGCAAATACGTGTACAAGAGACTCTGAATATAAATGCCAGATGGATGAAAACTACTGTGTGTGTGGACAGAGAATGAAAGTTACTGTGAATGTAATATTAGGTGGGAGGAAGCTTCAGTGTGTGATTGTCTTGAACACACAGTACCATGTGTGTTTTAATAAAGCGGCCAAATTAAGATTCTGCCAATGCACATCACCTTAAAATCTACCCAAGTGTGTTTTATTTTTGTTAATGTTAACCCAAGATGAATAATTTACATTTTATGAATAATAATCATGCTGCCAACAAACTATATAATACCAGAATTTGCCTGAAAAAAAAAAAAATAGAGTCACATGATAGAGGAAAGGAAGGCTTGAAAAATCATAGCGTTGGATGGAAACATATCTGCTGATATCACTGTGTGCATTCTACACATCTGGCAGCCTTGTGGGTGAGAAACATGTTATGAGGGCAGTGAAAAGCAGCTTGGTGTTGACATGCTCCATCACCCCAGATCCTGTGCAGCGACTGAGGGCACACGCCAGGGAGCATAACAATGGCAGCATCACTGTCAATGAACTGTCTGCCTCTCTCTCTCTCTCTCTCTCTCTCTGTCTCTCTCTCTGGGGCTGTGCCTTTGAAGACAGACATGAAAACCAAGCCAGGCCACAGTGGGGCCCCTGAAGGAGGTCCCCTAGCAGATGCAGCCACCCGCCCTCCCCATGTGTGCTCCCACTGGCCCCAGGCCCTGAAGACAGCCCTGAGGCTAATCGACCAGGAGCACAATAAAAGAAGCAGCAGAGGCAGCCGGTGCTGAACATGTATATCTGTGTGTGTGTGTGTGTGTGTGTGTGTTACAGATCAAGGGGAAGAATGTAACATAAAGATATTTATCAAGCTGCTCTAAACATCAGTGAGGATCCAGGATCAGCTTGGCCTTTTTACACATCTAAAGAGATGTATGTTTACATGATGCTAGTCAAAGAGTAAAGATCTGATCTCTTGTTGTGAGGCGTTTGTCACAGAGACAGCACGATAACCTGCTGGATCCCGTCAGACCAGGTAGAAGAACAGAGCTGGTGTGACATGGTTGAATAACAGACCAGGTTATGTTGCCTTAGGGTGATTCAAGCACATTTGCATACTTGCGTACATTCCCACATGGGGGTTACACTGGTAGCCATGATAATATTTGCTATAACCCATACTAATAGTAGCAGAGCGGCACTAAATCTCATTTTATCCTTTACTGAGGCCACATGATACCAATGACACAGATTCCTTTAAAATTACTTCACTACAAAACATAACGGTTAAGCAGAAATCTCTTCTCTTGAAATATTAATAAAATGACATGATTAAGTCAATTTTTATTTATATAGCTCCAAATCACAACAGAGGTCATCACAAGGCACTTTTCATATAGAGCAGGTCTAGACTGAACTCTTTATAATATTGATTACAGAGACCCAACAATTCCTACTGCAGGCAAGCACTTAGAGACAGTGTTGAGGAAAAACTTCCAAGAGGCAGAAACCTCGAGAAGAACCAGACTCAGGGTGGGTGCAATTCTTCTGAACATCAAATGACTCTTAAAAAGGCAAAGGTGAAAAAAATCTCAAACCATACTCTCTGCTAGTTTGACAAAAAGATACTGAGCAAGTGTCAGTAGCTTTTTATAGTATAAGGCATAATCGTAATTAGTTAAAAGTAACATATATTAGGCAATTTGATTTAGTGGGGCGTCTCAGCAGGGCAGCGGCTTGTGAACCCTGACCTCTTGGGTTGAGAAAGGCCTCATACTGCAGGTGGTGCGTTCCCTTCCCAGCATAATTTTGACAAATATTTATCATCAGTGGTGGAATGTATCTAAGTACTTTATACTCTTTGAGTGCTGTACTGAAGTACAATTTTCAACTTTTTGCACTTTTTATTTTATTCTAAAATTTTTGCATAAAATAAGATGCATTTTCAATCCCGCAGCATGATGTGTACATCCAGTGGTTTTTTTTTTTTAAGATAATTTTTTGGGTCATTTTTGCCTTTATTATACAGGACAGCAGAGAGTGACAGGAAAGGGGTAGAGAGTCAGGCCGGTCCGGAGTCGAACCGGCGCTCGCCTGCTAAGAGCATCAGCTCATGTGGTATGCGCCCTAACCACTCCGCCACTGGGCCCCCCATCCAGTGGCATTTTGATGATAATAGCTCTCAATACTTGTTCCACCACTGTTGATCTGTCTGTGGTCTACGAGAAAATGACCTTGCACTGTAATGACCCGGTGAGCATGCAGAAAATGATCTTCCCTTTAACACAATGTTAAATTGATCTGAGACTTTATTTGTCCTTTACAGTCCTTCAAGAAAAAAACAAGGGAGGGAAGGTTATACAAAGTATTGAGACTATTCCAACAGTTCTATAAAAAGCACAGTTGAAAAGGAGAGTGATTCTTTTTATTTAGTAATGAGGGAGTCACGGTTCAGTAGCGCACATACACACAGCTCAATGCCACACAGAGACCCAGCCGCCACCAAGAGCAAGCCTCCCCATAGCTCTCACATTGCATCAAGTCACTGAGTGACGGGTACATTGTCCAAGGCAAGGGGGAAAAGAGTGGTGAAACATGTTTCTCTCAGAGAGCTCCTCAGTCAGTCAGGGAACCAGTTCACCACAGCCAGGCAGAGAGCATCTACACAAATGCTTTTCTGGGGCGCCCCGATTGGTTGAGTGCACTCCATGAAAACAGGGTTCTTCAGAAGTTCTTTGTGGGCTGAATGATTTACAGAATCATTAATATTTGAGCAATCATTTGAACTTCTAAACGTTTCTGCATTGCTATTTCCAGACCCATCAGTGTTCCCGCACACACATAAATACCAAAATACTTGATCGTGTGGGTCCCTCCCGGGTCCTATTGAAAAGTAAATGATCAAGCGATCACCTGGGTTAGAGCAGCAAGTACTCACCAGTTTGATCCTAACTTGTTTTTCATTTTTGCACTCTGCATTCAACATTCTTTTTCTCTGGTGTTTTCAATGAGGAAAATGTTCGAAATGCAATGTGTCTGTGTTAGGGTGAATTTTGCATTCAAGATCTTGAAAGGTGAAAGAGCACATTTGTTTTCAATACAAGTCAAAAACACTGAAGTCAGTCAGAAGACCCTGAACGAGAACAGTACCAGTAAAATGACACACAGTACAAACCAATATCCATACACGCTGCATTCATGAACAAAAAGATTTATTTTTTCTGGAAAACACTGAGCAATTGCATATAAATACTGTATAGTAAAACTATAATAAATATATAATTCAAATATTTAACAGTCAAAAGCATAGAAGTGTATTTGACAGAAATTTAGATCACGACACCTGCATCACAACAACGTCCAATGCTGTATTTCTGAATGCTCTGGCTTGTTTTGGTTGACAGTATTGTTAAAATGCATGTATCTAATTTTTGTTGGTAGTCGTGGACTGCTGGGGCGTGGTCCACCTGAAGTTGTTCTGCCGGACACATTTCTGCACATGGGATAAAAGTGTGCGTACAGGCCGCTGATCTCCAGTTTTCACCCCCTTTAGTATTGCTGCACAGTCTACCTGAAAGACAAGCCAGCCAGTCAGCACACACATCCCTGTTTTATTTGTTTTGTCTATCTAAAGAAAATAGTGTGGTAATCTAAACCTTTAATCTTTGTATCACAGATTTCTGCCACATTTGTCAATAGAACACTGCTCTCAGTTCTTACTTTTCTGGCCTCATTGTACTGCTTCAGGGTTCTCGCAAGTTTTTTCTGGATAGTGTGGTCACAGAAGATCTTAGAAGGGTTGTTGTGCACAATATCCTGCACTTTGCAGAAAAATGCATCCTGTGGGGAACATAATCAAGAACATTTTACCTTATAAACAAAAACAAGGCAAAGGCTATGCAGCAAAAAAGCTTGGTTCTCAAATTTCCAACATAGATGTGAGTTAATTATCCCCTTAAGTCTTGCAACTGGCTTTATGCTCTGACTACTCCCATGCACAAGGTCATATTATTATATATATATGTGCACAATATGTATGGAGTGAAAGTATTCCACTGATCCACGTTCCATTTTATTTCAAGTTCAACCTATTTATCACAAAAAACAAACACATAAAATAAAGCAATCACAAGTAGTTATGTGAAGGGACCATAGAGATGTCTTTACAATTTCAGTCAGTTACCGCATTTTGTGCTTTTATTTGTCCATTAGAAAATGTATAGACTAACAAGAACAGGGTCATATAGGGCACCCGATGTCCTTGTTAAAATCTACATAAATGACAGGAGTTCATATTCACCATCAGAATTACTGGTGGTATGAAGGCTTTGAAAACACACTGTGAGCAGATGCAAGTTTTTCTAAGGCCCAACCACAACTATGTACAAAATACTGCTGCTAGTGTATAACTGCAATAGTAATATTTCTATTGACAAACAGCCCAGCACATGAACTATGACCAACAATCTCACAAAACTTACCTTACATCCGTTGTTTTCAGCCAGATCCGTTACATCTTCCAAGTAGGTAACCTTGTGTCCATGTTTCTGACTCTAAAAGATTTTGAAACACAATAGATCAACAAATGGTTTCCAAAATAAGTCAAGAAAATAGCTGTGCACATGAGACGAGTTTTTACCTCAGAGAGAGATTTAGTGCAGTTTTCAGCCAGGTCCAATACACTATTCAGGAGGAAATGAGCATCGGAATGGTGTTTGGGATGAGGTGTGACAGCAGCTGGATTCACCAGCGGAGCAACAGCAGACACCAGCAGAAGCATCATCATCTTCATGATTCCAACCTGTTTCAAGAAGCTCTTGAACTGATGACTGAGTTTGCTCTGAGATCTTGACCGACAACACAATATTTATACATGCTTTGCCTACGCGTCTGACTTTCCATTCCATTACAAAGAAAATGACAACTGTCGGTGTGTTTTAAGATAAGATGTGACTGATTACGGTGTGGTTGAAAACTGAGGTATGTTTCTCTGAACCTAATCTATAGGATGGTTGCCAAACGTAGGCAAAAAAAAAAAAAAAAAAAAAATGAACAAGCAATTTTCTCATAGGTCATAGCCTGGGTGTTTCCAAAGAGACATATGACATATTATGCAGTTATAATACAAAGAGAATGGCAATGTTAACCAATGGAAGCTCATAAAGACAACAGTGCAGCTCTCAAAGCACTATGGAAATTAAATGGATCAATCCATTATAACACTCTAACAGTAGAAATGTAATTATCAGTGAAAAGAACTACAGATCTAGTGCACATGGACTGTGGGTCTCCTCCAGATGCACTCGTTATTTTTGTTCATATAGGTGCAGAGCAGTATGTGCCAAAGGGCTAAGTGGAATATAACTTAAAAAAAAAAGTTGAATGACAAGAATATGTAGACCACAGGTTTAAATTTGAATTTGACAACATATCAAAAGTGTGATCATTTCATGTTTTCCACTGACGTAAAAAACCTTGTCCGGTTTTACTTTGAGCTGATTTAAATATTATAGCTAAGCGATAAACGAAAAAAAATAAAAGGTGAATCTGTATATATGACTGCATGTATTCAATAAAATGAAGAAATGAAGAATAAGTTTGAAAGATGTTAAATTCTGTCAATCTCATTATGGGATAGAGTATATATCAAAATGTCTATTTTTCCTAATGTTTACTATGTCTTAAAAATTTTACTAGCTGCCTTTTTAAAGATCTGGTTTAATTTACAATCACTTTACCTGGGATGGAAATAAAGCGAGATGGTCATATTTATAGCTAACAAATTCAAGTTGTAAATGTGGATTACCATGATCAAATATAGTATATGCAAAAAACAAAACAAAAACAAACAAAAAACAAAAAACAAACCAAAAAAAAAACCACAAAACAATTCAAAATGGCTGGATTAAACCAACTAGGGGGCCCTCTGACCCTCTGACCCCCCCTCCCAGTTCTCTCACTCTGTGCATTGTGTATCATGAACCACCATGGGTTCTGTCTCATTCAGGTTTACCTTGTGCTGAATTATTTTGTTGTAATTAGTTTGAGTATATTACTTTTTCAAACCACCACAAACCAGCTGACACACAGTAAAAGTGCAGATTTTTTGGCCCCTGGTTTTCTTGTGCCCCAGGGCCATTGCCAGCTTTGCACAGTCGGTAATCCTGCCGTGGTGCCACTGACACAAATGTGAAAATGTGTGTATGCTGATATAGAAATATTGCAGGAAAGACTCTGAACCATAAGTTACTACTGTACCAGCAGATTTGTCTTCTGATAATTCTGCAATACAATGACAATGCAAAATTCTTCCGTCTATTGTATTCATACAGGACGAAGGCAAAAATTGATAAGAAAAACGTCAGTATAGGTGATTTGAGTGCTGCTTTCCTGAATACTGAGAAACATTTTATCGGTCATCTAGCATACTAATGAGAAACTTTCCTGTGGTTTAAAAGCAGGAAAGTGATAGCCGTACAAGCTCTTTCCGCTGCCATGCATTACATGACACGACATAAAATGGCAACAAACCATAAAGATAAAGAAACAGAGACAACAAAACATTCGTTATCAATCCATCTGCCCCTCTGCGTCTTATTTACATAATTTCATATGCAACAAAGGTCTCATAGCATTCGACACTCAATATAACGGGTGTTAGACGTCCATAAGTGGATCATGATCAAAACTTGAATAAAGTGATTATTTAAAAGATACAGTGTTACAACACAGATGTTGAGGGAAAAGGAGAGGAACACAGACACATCAAGGTGAGCTACAAAAAAAAAAAAAAAAAGAGGGAACTTTAATGAGTCATTGGGTCTGACTGTTCAGCAGAATTGGCAAGACACCTTTTGGGTGAGTAGGGAAGACCTCTTCAGGTAAACAATTTATGTTTTTGTAAGCTATTCATTTGTATGTTCCCACATAGCAAGTAGTTCTGTAAACACCAGTTGCATGTGAATAGTTAAATATGTCACTGTGTGGTTCCCCACTAGTACTGTAGAAAAGGAAATAATTAACTGGATTAGCAGTCAGTGTTCTATAAATTCTGAAAGAGTCATTTGGCCATTTTTCTCAGGTTTTTATTTTTAAAAATCAACAATGCTTTTTATATCTTTATATCAAAACATCTTTATATTTAATTAACAGATATTCAATTCAACTTGAGAGTACCAAAGACACATACGCGTCACTTCGTATACAATGAGGTCAATGCAACAAATGTAGGTCAAACACAAAATGAAACAGAGCTGAATTTGGGGCAGTTCATACAGGTTAAACTAAAGCTCAGCTGCATTCATAAGCTGCAGTTTACAGATCTGAACAGACCTTAAAACTTCTTTATATTGTGAGAGGTCGAGTATTTTACAGGACTCAATGAGAAAAGATAACTGGTCAAAACTACATCATCAAAAACCAATGCAACAAAAAAAAAAAACAACACAAAAACAAGATTAAATATATAGTCTGTCTATTAATACTGATTAACATATATACAGCACAAACTATTTCCATACACACTACACTCATGGACAACAAGATTTATTTTTCTGTAAACTCATTTCAGTGCTGTATGATAGGATTACAATAAATATGTCATTCAAATATATAAAAACATTGTTAAATACGATGACAAAAAATAAATATGCGGGTCACAACAATGTCCATATTTTGTTTTCTACTTGGGAAGCAGTTTGAGCCTATACCCTTTATGAAGTTGCTACAGTGACTGCTGTGCTTATTTAAAAACACCTAACTGGACCCACAGAACTGAATATATCTTAAATTTGTCTATTTTTACATTGTGTTGTAGTTTACTGTTTTGCTGTCTTGAACTATGCTGCCTGTGCATCGAGCTGAGGAACTGCAGATATAAATTAGCTTGAAGATAATGCAACACAAATCAAACTTTGTAACATTAATGCATATAGTTGCTCTTAAATACAAATCTATACCATAATAAAGACAAAAATAAAAACAAACTGCTTTAGTAACAACTTATTTTACCAAACCACACAGTAAAACACCTACAACATAAATCATAATCTCTAATTACGTCCCCTAATGATATGCTGTGTCATCAGGAATGTCAACTATTTTTTTTTTTAAATGAAAAGATGCAATTTTCAAATTAAAAAAAGAAAAAATGCCTAAAAGCTCAAATGATTCACTTTGACAGTTGTGTCACGGGTCTGGCAGGTATTCAGGAGTTGTTGGCATTGAAGTTTCTCCGCTTGATACATCTGATGAGGAAATCCATCAGCCTAGGTAACTGAATTTCGACTCCTCTTGGTGCCACATGCTTTAGTAATTCTGTGCAGGACACCTGAAAGACATGAAATCGTGTTGGTTCATTGTAGTGTTTCTCAGCTGTCAGAGTGTGGATCTTTAAGCTGTTGTAGAACAGACAAGACTCCTGATGACGAATGTGATATCAAAGGACTTCTTACATTTGCGTGGCTGTTAAATATCTTCAGGTTTCTCACAAGCTCCAGCTCGTCCTGTCTTTTAGTGAAGTTTTCATGCTTATGCAGGATATCGTACACTTTGCAGAAGAACTTATCCTGTATGGAACAGAAGGAAAAAAAAAAGAAACTTCAGCTTTAAAAATTAAACCATACAGGCTCTTGCTGTGAAATTATACAAAACGCCCATTTGCATTTTGATTGCAATTTGTGTTCTTAAGTTGTTGTGTTTGGTTCCTGACAGAAAAGAGATACAAGACTAACTACACACAAACACAAATATGATTCAATATAATACTAGAGCCACTGTCTGATTACAACAGTTAAATCGGTTTTGCCAAACACCACAGCATTTGTACTACAAGCAACGATGCTTGAAAAACATAATCTTCTCACCCCACAGCCGCTATCATGCAGATGCTCCACATCCTCCACATAGAATTGCTGCAACAGACAATAAAAAAATTTGATCATTTATTAATTCAGGTAGCTTGTTTTTCCTGACATGAAAGATTTTAATAACATTAAATAACAAGTTAAAAAGCAAGAAGACAGTTTGTCAGATGAGCTCTTACCTCACTGACAGATTTGTTGTACTTTTCAGCCAGGTCAAAGATACGCCGCAGGTTAGCATGAGGAGGGTTGGCAACAGCTGGGCTGACCAGCAGAGCCAGAGCAGATACCAGCAGAAGCATCATCTTCATAACACTAGCTTGTTGAAGAAACTATGTCAAGACTGGTGATGATCAATGATCAATTGTCAGCTTGCAGCTCTTTCTGAGGTCTTGGTTGACTGACTTATATGTGCTAAGCCCACGCCTTCGCTACATGTTTTCCTTCCATGCACAAGCAGAGATAAGATTTTGTGGTTGATTAGCAACTTTACCAAAACTGAGCTACGTTTCTCTGAACAGGATCTGTAGATTTGGATGCACTAGAGTTTTATATATATATATATATATATATATATATATATATATATATATATATATAAATGAGAAGAAAGAGACTCATAAAACAGCCTAAGTCCTTCACAAGAAATTTAATGACAAAATGTTATGAGTTTACAAAGAGGCAAACATGCAAATAACTATAAACTGCAGTTTTGCAATGAATTTCTAAGCAGCGCAGGTCCTGATGTTACCACTGCTGACCATCAGATGGGACACATTTTGCAATTCTCAAAATGACAGTAACAAAGAGTCTTGATCCACAGCAGTTTTCTTTAACCCTTCTAGAACAATTATTTATTTTTTTATTTTTTGCAATTTGTTATGAACAGAATTAGAAATACTCCAGTTAGTAGATAGCTCAGGGTTATTTCAGTGTGATAACATAGCGTGGAAGCTGCTTATTAGGATCATAACTTTGAGTGTCAGTTTGTTAAAAGTTTTGGATGTGTGGTGTCATCTAAAGAACCTTTGAACAAGAGACTGGTCACAGGGGACAGTTGGGACGTACTGAATTTTAATCAGATTTTTGTAGGCACTTCACCTGCTTACCTCTTTGGTGGAATGGAGGATGTAAAAGTTATATTTAAGCTATTGAACAGTGACATTGAAAAGTAAAATGATCAACACAGTATGCTTCCATGGAGTTGAAATTTCTCTCCAGCTGGATAGAGGAAACGATTGGACAGAGATTGCCCATTATGTTGTGGTGATGAATAAATAAGACTGTTGTAAAAATGTTTCATTATGGATATTTGTCAGTCACTTGGGTTTGGCTGGGTTCAATAATTTCCAGCCAGTTAATGGAAGGAGAGACTTGAAAGTGCATGCAACATCATCTTATTACTATTTTTAAACTAAATGAACTGAACGTGAACTTAGCCCAACCTAAACAAAACCAAGAAGAGGGTTACTGTGTTATTTCCACAGGAGATTTAAAGAGTCATTTATCTGCTCAGTGAAGATAAGATGAGAGGGAATTGATGCTGCACTTTGTGATTTCGGAGTTCTGGTCCTGGTTCTTACGGATGCGGTAGAAGTGTTCGATGTAGCTGGACCGCCCCAGCAGCTCCACGAAGTCCTCATCGTGGGTGATGATCAGCAGCTGGAAGTTGTGCTGGCGAGAGCGACTCTTAATGATTCTGAGGAGTCCAAGCAAGAGGACATTAAGAAGAATATAAAATTCATATAGTTCATAATATAATGAGTGAAAATTGTGGTTTTTATAATAGTGTTTGCTGAATGATGCAACTGGTAAAAGACACATTCAACACTGGAAATACACAATCTACATGTTAATGTTTGGCATGTTGGGTAAATTAAGATAACTAAGTGACTAGTAAATAAATAATCTTATCTTTTGTGTCTGAAATTTCTACTTTTCAGCCTATATGTATCTATTATTTACCATCTCATGAAATCACTTCCTCTTCAGATTGAAGACAGCTCTATATCTGTCTAATATGACTTCAAATGACTTTAAAATCAAACCCTGGAGATTTAATCTCCAAGTGGTTTCTAAATTACAGCCAACACGGTGCACAATCTCTGCATGTGTATTTCTATCCTTATGGGGACCTTACTGAGGTTCAGACCTATTTCTGTTACCTTCCTCATTTCTTCAGCTGTCTGAAGATTAAGACGAGGTTTCAAAGAGAGTTTTGTGTGTATGTGTGTTTGTGACCTTGTTTTACTATATTCCTGGGGTCCAAAAACCAGGACCCCACAAGTTTAGATGGGCTCTTGAGGGTTAGAACCTTTTATGGTTAGGTTTAGGTTAGTGACAGGCATTCTGTTGTGATGCTAGGGAATGCATTATGTAAATTACAGAACCCCACAAAGACAGGTGTACATGGTGTGTGTCTGTATGTACTGACTCGACGAGGGCATGTGCCAGTGACTCAATGTTCTCCCGGTCCAGGTTGGTGGTGGGCTCATCCAGGGCCAGGATCCCACAGTTAAGACAGAAGGTCTCTGCCAGAGCTAGGCGGATGATCAGGGATGCCAACACCTAGACACAGACACACAGACACACACATTTGTGGAAGAAAATCCCCCAAAACTTAACTTGTTTACATCATGATTTACTGGAAAATGCTGTAATGTTATTACCTGTGTGACATATTTGCTAATAGAGGAAATGCTTTTCTGGTACCTTTTGCCCGGCACTGCAGCGTCCTCTCATGTCCAAAGCTGTGTCTCCTTTCACCATAACTACTCTGTAGTTGTAAACCCTCCGCCTCACTCCAGCAGACGAGTTCTCATCCACATCAGACCTGATCTCCACATACTCAATATCTGGTGAGAGGGCAAGAGGGACTAATGAAACACTGACAGGAGGACTAGGGGAGGAAAACTATGTTCATAATAATATATATCATAATAATTAATGATATTTTTTTTTTTTTTTTTTAAGTGAAATGCACCTTGACCCCTGTAGGTGCTCCGCCATAGGTCTCTGATAATCTTGTTGATCTCATCCATCTTCATACTGTGGAATTTCATGATTGTTCTGAGGAAAACAAAAAGAAAACAAAGGTACAAACCCAATGGTGCACTAGATACTAAGTTCATGACCCTGAGTTATAAATATCAAATTGTACATTAATAAAATATTTTAATAGTATAAATATTTTTGACAACTGACACCACACTGGGCTCAAAATGGCGTTCAAGCATTGTCCATGTCTGTTGCTTATGTATATCTGCCATTACCTTTCACATAGTCTACAATGAGCACATCTGACTCAAATGTCAAGGTAAGCTAAATGAAAATGTGTCACTTTACTGTGTCGTGGTGAAACAGAGTGAAAGATGTGTAACGAAAGAAAAGGACATAAATGTAAATGTACCCAGTATCCCAGATGAAAAGGGGAGCGGTGAGACATGACCTAGTGCTGGATTAGAGCATACTGTAGATTAAACTCTATCTTGGTTACAAATGAAACATATGTGGACCACAACACAGTGTGCGTGCCAAAATGGCAGGTTATTGAATTCAAACTCATTACAGAGCTTTACATAGGTACACATACATTATTGCCTGACTGAATTCCAACATTAAGATAGTTTCTCTTAATTTAATTACAACGTAAAAATGAAAGCAAATGAAATCCATGTTATAGTGATACACGACAACGATAATATATCAATACATCATGTAACTGGGTGTTGCTTTCCTGCATACCAAGAAGCATTTTGTCTACAATCTAGAGAATTGATGAGAAGCTGCACTGTGGTTTGAAAACACCAGAACGATAACAGTATAACCAACAGTGCTTCTTACAAGGCCCATATATGGTGGATGAAGAGATGAACTATGAAGAGAGGAAGAAAAGATAGAGGGAACAGAGCAGTCCTTATCCATCCATCTGACCTACTGCATCTTATTTACAAAACTGCTTATGCAGCATGAGGCAGTAATGGCTTATGCTTTCCTATTTCAAGGGTATTAGACTGTGACTTGATCAGAAGAATAGAGTGATTTTATATTTGAAATAAAGCATATTGTTGATAAGGCCTATAAAAAGTATTCTCCTTTCTTGGACTTCATTGTTTAGGAATACCAAAATGGGTTTAAATAATGATTTAATCATTCCTATTTTAATCATTCCTATTGTTCAAAATGGTTGTTAAAACCACAGTCTTGTGCAAAGAGTTTATCAGAAGTTAATATAAGGCTTCTGCAGTCTGAGTTCCTCAAATTGAGAGGTTATCTTCCAAAGTTATGATCTATTCAGTACAGGGTTCTCTCCATGTCTTTCTCTGGACAGTGTTTCTTTGCTGAGCTGTAGTGGGGTAAGCCAACTTTAGATAATACTTTGGCCACAATGCAATGTGACATTATCTGGCAAGATTACATAAGTGGTCAAATCAGTCTCTAATCTCACTGAAAACAGATACATTTGACTAAGTCAAACTAGTGAGATCCACTTCATTCATCTGAATAACAGTAAGTCCTGTAACAGTGTAATTCACAACAGTGATACACATTCAGAGCTTGAATAACTCTAACATACTATATCATGGGTGGTCTGCTGGAAGATTTCTTCAGCCAATAGGAATGTAAGACCAAGAATAGGTCTGACAATTTTGAAGAAAATGTTAAAAGCAGGTGTGTGTTTACATCTTCGCTTTTAGGTTTCACCTGAGGAAAACCATCTGTGGTTGAAACATATCAGTCGTATCCACGTCTTCTCATGTCTTTTATCATTTGCTCTCTACTTTTCTGTCATTCTTCATGATGATTAGTTAAAGATAAATAAAGTTGCAGTTTTTTACCCAAGTCATATATGCTGCATTAAAACCACCACAACACATATAGTTTACTGAAAAAAATGGACTGGAAACAGAGTAAATCTAACTCGTTACGACACAACTCTGCATATTAGACATCAGTTTGATGACCAGTTTAAACACCAGGGAAAATATTTGGTTTACACTGCTACAGTGTCTGCTCTGTGTCTGTGACCCAGTAACCTAGAGGTCTGTTGGACATATTTTCAGTTCGAATACTTGAGCATCGCTTTGAACATGTTTCAGTAATACCTGGATAACTACACTTGTGTGAAGAGGTTCAGCCATAGTTACGTTTTAACACCAAATGTTTGTTACTGTTTTTAGGGAGTCACCAGAATAGCATAATAATGTACATTTAATACATTATATTACATTTGCTGTGCTGTGTCTGCAGATCCTTTAATAGTTTCTATTTTGTGCAAATGCTGCTCTCAATTATTTGACATATAAATGAACTACTTAAGAACAGAGGTAGAATTTAATTCTGCCCACTATAAATGGACAAATAAATAATAGTATGCAATAAATAAATACTACTAATAAACAAATAGCAGACACGCTCTCACACAGTCAGTTAAGGCTCAAAGTCATTTTACAAAATTGAAACACAGATTATAAGTGTGTGACTGTCACATTTGACCCATTATGCACTCACAACAACTTGTTGCTAAGTGAATGACAAATTGACTTTTTCCAAATCACAACATCTTACCATGAAACCATCTTCTGTGTATTCAGAAAGAAACTGTGACCTGGATACTTGGTCTGCTGTTAGGCTGTTACAGCCTGCTTTCAATCTTGATAACAGTGCAAACACTGGCGACTTAACTAACCCACACACGAGGGTAAATGATAAGTTCATGTTCTCTTCTCAGATGGTAACAGAGATGGTGAGCTTCCACTGAGACACACTCATGGCTTTCAACTTTAGTTAATTTATCCAAAAAGAATAAAAATGATTTTTTTCCGCCATGACTTCACATATTGCTTTTGATCCATTTCAGTTTTCTCTGTGAGAATTATAAGGAAAGAATGGAAAATGAATGAAAAAGCACAATGAGCTGAGGGTTTAATGCTTGAGTCACGTCTTATAAAATAATAACCTATTGGTGTTAATTGGCACCCGAACTGTTGCAGTTATGTTTTGACATTGAAACTCCTCTAGTACAGATGCACATTCTTGCATTCTGGAACACACCTGTCATTTTGTGACGTTTGTGAAGTTTTATGATAAGACAAACTTAAGACTTAAGGACTTAAATCTTTACACTGGAGAAGCTGGAACCAGCAAATATTTTAAATTTACACTAGAAAAATGTCTGAAATAATTAATCAGGGTTTCCACTTCTTTTATAAAGCTTACCATTATAAAACCTAACCATTTTTGCACAGCACCGCAACTGAATGAATGGAAAAAACTATGTTTTCTACCGATGTGTAAATCAGTAACTGAGTCAGCTGACTAGTGGCCATTGAGAAAGTGAGCTGCCTGCAGACATCCAACCGAACAAAGATTTTGGTAATCAGCCAAACACTTTATTAGATGGCTATGGGAGGATGAGAAAATTGCAGTTCAAATTCATTCACTTATAAATCTTGTTTTACCAGTACTGTTTTGTGTGGCACACAGTGCAATTACTCACAACAAAAATGTGATGGATGACTTCAGGACATATGTATCCCGTTAAAAGTAACCACAGGACCTAAGATCAACAGAAACCCGGGGAAAACCCAGATTGTTTTCTCTCTTGCCTAATTGATTACTCACCATCTTGTTTCTGCGCTACAGCTAGTCACTTAGCATGCCAATCACATATTTATCATAACACGCTCTACTGTGTTATGATAAGAAAAGATAAGCCAAAGTTAGAATTCATTACTACTGACGTGTCTCGGTGAATATACTTTTCCACCTACACACATGAAACTTGTCTATTGCAGAAACAAGCATTTCCTTTACCACAAATCTTATCACTGCTATGCCTGCTGTGAAAGTAAATTAAAGTGTTTTATATTAATTCACTACAGGTAAGGTTGTAGTTGCTAGAGGAGATCTCTGCAGATCTCTGGACGCTGGCTGAATGCCCTGGGAGCCAGTTTTAGCTTAAGAATTAAAACAAATCACAGAATGACACCTGTCCTCTTTGGTTAGAGTTCTTACCAAACTGTACCAAATCTACCTCTGAACCAGTTGTATCTGTCACCATCTAGACATCTACAGCACATTCAAATTAATGCACTGATTTGTATTTATGTCACAGGAACCTGAACACAAACCAGTGTTTGAGTGTACAGAGTGCAGATGCATTTATTCAAACCACTGACTGCACTGCATTCATCTCTCAACATAGCTGATATCTTTGTACACTATTTACATTAGTACACTATTTTGCACTACACCGAACATATTAAACATGATGATAATATATTGGCTTCTTGACATCTGACAACTGTGCAGGGTTTTCTCGACTTTTTTCTGTTTTGTAGATCTCTAGCTCAGCGACAGAGTGAGTGTCTGGTGTTGTGTTATTATTAAAATTGAAACAACAAAAACAAGGAGGAGTGGTGAGGTGTGCACAAAAGTGCAGTGTGAGCAATGGAGTGACCTAGATCCATGGAAAGAGATGGCTTTCAGATTTCATGACCTTGAGGGGAAGAAGGAGCTGAATAAGACCTGTGTTATGAGCAGGCTTTATATACATTTATAAGCGATTGAAGGTCCAATCATCACTGAAGTGTATGTCATGCAAGAGAGCTAATAAAAACAAATGAAATCGTCAGAGTTTTCATATTGACATTCAAGGTGTATTGATTGATTCGCAAATGTCAGTCATGCATTAACACAAAAATTCCACCTTAAAAGTTGCCAGTAGCGGCAGGTGTCCTCTGAGCTGCACAGTGAATTAAGATGTTTATCAATAAAGATGAGAAGGCAGAAAACTTCCTTGCATTTGTGATGCATTTACACAGAAACATGACAAAGTCAGCCTGTTACACTTGGACAGCTTGTGCTAGCTTAGCTACGCTTTCATATTAAATGAGCTGGACCTCTGCTGCACTGCAACTTCTCCTCTGAATGGATGTTTCCAATGTGGCTTCATTTGCTTGACACAAGTAAATGAAATCATTCAAAACATAAACTACTTGTGTTAATTCAGCTGCTGCTTAATGCCACGCTGATTACAACCTTCAACAATCATGGTATCGTCTAACATTACTGAGCTGGATGTTTGCGTGACTGCTGCATCATATTCTCAATATAACATTTGATCATGTGATCATAGTTGACTGATGTATGTAAATCTGCCACCACAGGAACAGTGGCTACCTTCGAAACAAGCTGCAACTTAACACGTGCATGCATGCCCACACGTCACAGGTGTGCTCCGGTACTTAAATAAATTGCACTACACCTCTGACCATCATCTATACTGTATATGAAATATATAGCCTCATGTACTATATGACCTATTACTGTTATTTTTTAATGGAGAAATTTAATCAAATAGCGAGATTTTCTGAATCGTACACCCCTATCGGGGTTTGATGGGCCATGCTTGGGGCATAGCTGAGGGTTGTGACTGTATAGTTGTGACATCACAAACTTACAGAAGTCCCGATGGTTCGTTTTAAGGTCCAGTTTCTGAATACGGGCTGTGTGCATTTCTCTGTGGACTGAGTGTTTTGATACTTCCACGGAATTTATGTAGCACCTGCTTTATAATAAAAAAGACAAGGAAATCTGGCTTTCTACAATATGGGACTTTTAACATGCAGAGAAAACATCCAAACAAAGAAATATCCAAGCCAGCCAGAAGTTCAAACCCAGAACCGTCTCATTGTGAGGTGACAGTGCTAACTACTGCGTCACTGCACAGTGGCCTCATTAGAAATTAGAGATTGTCAAATGATTAATGGTTGATACATTTCTAAAACACCCCCATGTCACTGCCTCGAGGAGTGATGAGAATTGACATCACTGCTCAAACTCAGGTTTCCACAATGAGGCAAGTGACTTTCTAGGTAACAGTCTAGAGACTTTGTTGTGGAGTCGGTGACCTAAAAACTCTCTAAAACCTTTTAAAAGTTTCTTTTAACCAATGCTCCCGAGGCTTTGGTATTTTGAGAGTAGGTGTTTTCTCTTTTACTTTTACTTATTGTTTATCTATGTAAAGCATCTTTTGAGTGGTTTCAAAAGTGCTGCATAAGTAACATTTACTTCTGTCTTCTTCTTCGCCCCCCATTAACAAATCAAGTGTATGTTTGTAACCTTATATTCCTTCACTTGTAATTGTGCAGGTTTCAAGAAGTGTTGTATAGTTCTATTTACTTTTATCTGGTATTGGTACTGAATAACTCTTTTAATTTATCATGAAACCCACAGACACCCATCACTTTAAGAGCCCCATTATTGAAATATCACACTAATACAATAAAACATACTGCATGTCTACTACGTGTTTTTTATGTAATGGTTCCAGTACAAAATAATAATAATACTCATTGTACTATTTTCTGTGCCTTTAAGATATTGGTGCATCTGTTCAAAAATGCATATGGTTACACTGTGATATCACTGATTCAGATCTGTTTCACTCTGTGTCACTGTATACGTATTGTACACATAGATTTTCCCAGGGTGACGTCTTCTACTAGTGCCATCCTCTCAACTAAAATTCTCAGTAATTCTCAGTAGTTTGTGTATGATAGTTCAAATGTTGGTTATAATTCAACCATATTAAAAGACAAAGAAAGATATCACTACTAACTTAGAATCTCTGGTTTGTTAAACTTACTCTGTAGTTCATACCTACTATACAGTAAGTGTGTGCGTGTACATGTTAGAGGAACACTTACTGATCAAGGGCCTTGTAGTAGAGATCCAGGTCCTTAATGACCAGCTCTGTGGTCCTCATTATGATCATCTTGTTTTTGTAGCGCTCCTCAGCTTTGTCGTACTGATCTTCTCGCAGCTCTTTTCTGAAAGCAATCAATTTACATTTGAAGAGAGTTCAATTCATTAAAAAAAAAAGATAATATTAGAGTAGCCATAGGGCTGCACAAAATAGTTGAATGATTACCTGCGTTTATGCAAATGTTAACTTGCTGGGGAAATAACTTATTTTCTCACCACTACAGGTGCATACAGTTGGTCAGTTAGCTACTAGACTGGTATAATGGTGAACATCTCTGAATTTGGTTCCACTCTGTATTGTGCAAAAGCAAACAACACGCCTCACCTGTAATGCAGTATCTCCTCCTCAAAGCCTTTCTGACGACCCAGTGCTATACTGCGGTTCTTCTTCAAGTCTTCCAACCTGCGTTCTGCTTCACGGCGTTCTCTGGACAACCACAGAGGAGGTGGGGTGAAAACACTGTGACTATCTTCTAATATTACTACCAGCCTAACCGTGACGCCACCGGAGTGTATGCCAACCTTTACACATTCAAATGTGACATTGCCGTGGTAAAAGAGACTGGGGTTGTCTTGAATAGTTAGCTTCTGTCCAGTGTGGTTCCTTTGTATCACTCTATCAAATGTTTTGATAAAACACATGACTGATAATGCCGCAGTGCTCTTACTGGCGTAGCTGCAAGACTTGCATGTTGCCTATGTCTTTCATAAGAGCCTCGCGTTTAGCCACAACCTCCTTCAGCTCCTCCACACGCTTCCTCAAGGTCAAGTTGTCCTGCAACCAGCGCTCCTGGACCTAAGAAATAAAAAAATGTTAAAAATATAATAACTTCTAACAACTCTGAGGGCCGAGGAATATATGGGTGACAAAGTATTAAGAGTGGAGGACCTGCATAGGGGTTCATGGGCAAATCAGATGAAAGCCACAAGCCAAGCCACAGTCTGACAATTAAGTTGGTTTTAATGTTACAAGTGTTGCTGGAGTTTTGATGTTTTAAGACTGCTGCTCCTTCTAATGCATCTTGTATGTAGATAAGGTTTTACAGCGTTGCACAGTGTTAAACTGCTCTATTACCCAGTATGATCGCAGATTGAAGTTACAGCTTTCTTTAGAAAGTATTAAAAAAAAGTCAAAGACAATAATGACTCAGGAGTCTGTACCTTTTGAGTGTCTATGTCCTGACGGATGTTTCCCATCTCCTTGTTGATCTTCTCTTTTTGCTTTTCAGCCTCATGTAGCTGAGTGTTGGTTTCTTGAAGCTCAGACTCTTTTTGCTGCAACAGACGGTGTCATTAAAGTTGTTCAATACTTTATTAGAGCCGAGCTTCTACAACAACGGAAACAATGACAAAGTTATTTAGAAGAAAAAGGAAAGCTGGTGTTTCAATTTGAAGGCAGCATACAGTTACCTTTTAGGGTAACCCCATGTGTTCAACATCCATCAAAAAATGACACATGAAGGAATTAGAAAAACACTTGTATTGAGTATGATGCTGACCAACATATTACCTCTTTGTATTCATCTTTGCCCTCATCAACATATCTGGTGATGTCCTTTTCCAAGGTGGTGATCGCCTTCACTCTCTCTTTAATGGCATTAATCTATCAAGACAAAGATTAAGAATCATATGTAGCAGAAGTTTAGAGTTGCTTTTAGTCCTTGTCTTACTTCAGTCATTATCAGAAAATGTGACCTGGTCAGTTTTTTTTAACTGGGACCACAACAGTAGATTTTTTTTTTTTTGATAACTTTCTTTCTTAATTCTGTTTTATTTTTGAATATTAACATTTCACTATTAAATATAATAGAAGTGAGCAGACAGCACAGAAGAGTCTGAGTAACAACAAAAGAAGAAAGCGATAACAAGGAGAGGAGAATATACCTACCTTGTTCAGCCGCATGTGAGTGAAACAACCATTTGTTGCTTAATATCTGCTGTTTCCAGTACAAAGAAAGAGAGGAAGTACAGTAAAAGAGAAATAAAAGTGAGCACATGTCCACCTTCTCCTGCCCCTCTTCCTGCCTCTGCCTCCTGCGCTCCACCAGCTCCTGCTTCTCCTGTTGCAGCTTCTCCAGGGCAGCAGACAAAGGGGAGAGCTGCTCCTTCGCATCCTGGTTGGACACATTAAGAGGGGAAAGGGGACAGCTTGGCATGTTTATGGGGAACAGACTTTCATTTCTGACTGTTCACCTATAAAAAAGAAATGAAGTAAACAATAGCAACACATAGAAAAAGATGAATTAAAGTATTGTCAAAAGTCAACACCACAGCATTATTTTACTGTGCACATGTACATGGCTGTAGAAATACTAGATGAAAGTACTGCACATTTTTGTGTGAAATACAGTGATTAACGAGTGCCTTTATAGGCCTACATTAGCTTATTATTATTATTATTAAAAAAGTACCCTGATGTCCCGGGTTAAGGCCTGTATCTCGGTGGTGAACTCCACACACTGCTCCTCCAGCTGCTGCTGTTTCTGCATATCACTGCTCAGCTGGAGCTTCTCTGCTCTCGTCTCATTCACAGCACTTTTCAGCATCTGAATCTGATCCTGCTGGTCCTGGATCAGCTTACGTTTCAGCTCCATCTTGCTGGAGGCTGCACGGAAACAAATGGGCAAAGAAAATTTAAAAACAATAATCCTACAATGCTCCTGATGTGAAGTCAGCCATGTGCAGCTGGGGACCACCAAGTCCTCTTTAGGTGTTTTCCGAAGCACCCCATAGGTTTTTAGATTAATGATGGATTCTGCATTTGCGTCATTAATGAATGTTTATATAACAGTCCCTGCTCTCAACTGTGTTGTCACAAAGTGCAATGATGACGATGCAAATGCAGGAAGCGTAAGTGATTTTAAGCAAGCTCTGCAAGTTCAGTTTTTCACTGTGTCATAAAAAAAAACCAAAAAAAAAACAGTGGTGGTGGCTTTGAAGATAAGAAAAACACACTCTTCAGTTTTTGAACCCATGGTCTACAACATGGTCAGCTTCTCTTTAAAGATGCACTGAAGACATAAAGACACTTCATTAAGTGGCTTACACTTCAATTATCAGTGTTTGAGGAGAAGCTATACTGTGATTCTAAATTGTCCATCCTTTTAATTCAAGACAATTTTAAACCGTTATCTTTTCTCTTCATGCAATGACGGTTAATCTCTGTAAATCTGTCAGACTAAAATTACTGTTAATCTTTGTTTTTAATCAATCCCCCGAAATCAATATGATTTTTTTTTTTGTCCCACAAGTAAGGTTGCTGGACAATTATCACTTTGTATAACAAAAACTACTTTTGATTTACAACAGTTAGGTTACTTGTTACTTGTCTTAGTATTTCTGTATCCATGTGTCATAGTGTTTATGTTTGTATATGTCTGTTGTATATGTTTATTTTTTAATGAATTCATTAATATTTTTTTTACAAATGATGTATAATAATATGCTCAAAAACATATCTCAATGTGGAGAGGTGCTGTGCAGTGGTTTACTTTATGAATTTACACTCCAGAAGAGAATATGAAGGTAAGAATTAAAACTATAACCCAAATTACCTGTTGTAAAAGTCATTTGGACTTTGTGAGCAAATGAAAGGGATGATTATAATTTCAATTCTTACTTCCAGTAAAATTGTGGGCTCTATATCTCATCAATATGAATAAAGACAAGAAAAGTGTCAGTGATGATGAAACAACATAAGAGAAAGACAGTTGAAAAAAATGGCTGTGCCAGTATATTGTCATCTTACTGGTGTCTAGCTTGTGCTGTGTTTCTTGTTTCTCCTGACTGACTTGCTGGATGGTTCTGGTCAGGTCTACCCCCTGGAGTCTGGCTGCCTGTTGAGCTATTTTCCTCTCTACCTCTTTAAGGTCCATCTGGAAAGAGCAAAAATACAGTAAGGTGAAGAAAGACATGGTGGAAGCATGTAAAAGACAGGGTGAGATGTCAGTTTCCAAAAAGATGGTCTTTCTGGACAAAGAGGGCTTGGAGACACAAAGGGTGTTAAGTGAAAAAGAAAGCGAAAGACAAAGAAATGCAGTTCAGAGGCAGGAACTGGCTTTGAAGGAACTGGCTTTATTTGAGATCAGAGTGCACATGTTGGAGGAGGATGGTACCAGGTATCTGTCCATGAGTGATATGTCCTGCAGGCAGGCCTTGGCTGTTTCCTCCTCTGACATCAGGGTACCAAGCAGAGTCTCCTGCTCCTCCACGTCTCCCTTCAGCCTCTCGATTTCTCTGTTCACAGTCTGCAGACGGTTTCTCAACTCAGGCAACTCCTTTTCCTGAAACTGTACAATGGACTGCCTGGGAGAGAGGAAAGAGACAAGAAATATACTATGATCAGAGAGTAAAGGCCTCTGTGTGGCATCCATGTTCACTCGGAAACAGTTCTCTCTGAAGCCTCCAATAGATGAATGAATTTATGTCCATGATGGAAATCATACTGATTTACACCCTGAATTTTTAACACAACCTTTCAAATGATCTATTTGTTTCCCTGAGGGTTCACCTCAAAGTTCACTCAGACATCAGAATGGTACTCTCAGCATACTTAACTGGAATTATACTTGACACAAGGGGTTAGCAGTGGTCCTGCCGTAGACACCTGTGGCTCAGGTTTTGATTTATACCTCAGCATTGGATTTCACCTGTTGATATTGCCAGCACAATACTGGTGTGAAGAGTTCATCTTGTTTCATCACTGAAAATGAGATTATTCTGTGGGGTCGGTGCATTAACTTTGTATCACTCACTCTGATAAAGAGTGGGGGAGGTCGCACTGAGGAGAAAGTTTACAGTGGAAATGTTTTTTGTTAGATGCATGTTATTGAAAAGGACCAGCATCAGCGCCCTCCCCATGCTGACCAATCACAGTTATTGATATCTCTGTAGCCCTGATGTACAGCGCCACGTTAGAGGAGGTGCCCATTGACTACAGTGTAGCCTATGGCACAGGTACAGTCTAACTCCTTAAGGCAGAAGTATAAATCCAGATAGAGTCAGTCTAGATTTAAGACGGGATGAAAGGAGCCTGTTGAGATGGTTCGGGCATCTGGTTCAGATGCCTCCTGGGCCGCTTCCATTGGAAGTCTTCCAGGCATGTCAAACTGGTAGGAGACCTTGGGGCAAACCCTGAACACGCTGGAGAGATTAGCTCATCCAGCCTGGGAACACCCCATGATCCCCCAGGAGGAGATGGAAAACGTTACTGAGGAGAGGGATGACAGGACTACTGTCTTTGCAAGCCTACCTCGGATAAGTGGCAGAAAAAGGATGGTTGGATGGATTTGATTTGAAGTATTCCTGACCACTGAAATCCTCACCTATATTTTCTCCTCTGATTGGTTTATGTGGCATTTTGCTTTGTAACATGTCAAAGATGAAAGTGTTCAATGGGTTTCTTTCGTTTTCAAGTAGTAGAATGAGCTTTAACTCAGTAATTTCAACAGATCAGATTCTTCTAAGTATTATCCCTCTTGCTGAAGGTTTAGAGATAAAACTGTAAAACTGAAAAGACAGAGAGGGACAGAGAGTCACTGAGCGGCTATTGTGTTACTACACTCTAAACTGTGGGTTGCTGCTTAGGTCATGAAAAGACAAGAGAGAAACAAGTACAAAACCTCAGTCATATGAGATACTAGCTCCATCTAGTGGAGCGCATGTCATTAAACCTGCTCTCTACTTTTCTGAAGTTAATTTCAACAATGAATTATTGAATTACTCTTAACCTTTTAAAATACACACTCCCAGCCCTGAGATGCTTTGGCCTTGGAATCGTTACTTTAGGATTGTTTCGGTCAGCAGTGGACTGAGTCGTCATACAAGCTTGACAAATGATACACTGCTTGAAAGCTCTAAGTCTGCTCTCCATTTTAGGATTCTCATATCACTGCAACAGAACACAGAACAGGTTCAGGCTTGAGGCCATTTCTCCAAAGTGTTTTCCACACAAAAGGTACTAGATATTCCTTTTTTTAGACAAAAAACCCTGCATTTCTACCATGTTTGTGCCTGTGTGACTTTGGTTCAGTATCTCTTACTCTACTTCTGACTTTATTAATGTACCTTTCAAATGGAGAACAAGGTTTACTGTAATCAAAAGGGCTCAAGAACAGTAACTTTTGTATCTTGGGTACATCTTTTGCACAATCTGAAGCAATCTGAGGGTCCTTTTGAAAACTTCATATTAAATTGGTAAGAGGAAAAATTGACTTTGTGAGTAAAGCACACAGCTAATTCAATTAATCAAATCAAATCAAATATACAGATACTCTATTTTACAAAAAAGAGGCTGAGACAACTTGTGGAAAACTCTAAACGGCAGTAGCGGACTTAATTAAAAGATGAATTCCACATCTGTCTTTCATGTTTTTTTCATAGTCAGTTATTTATTTTCATGAATCAAATTCAGTATAACAATCTCGTGGTGCACAGCCCCAGTGGGCTGCTGAGGACTCATCCTATTTTCTCTACACGCCCTACTGCTTGAATGAACACAGCAGATGAAAGCTGAAATTCTATTTTTAGTGTGACAAGAGAGTCCACAGTCTGTTGTGTTTGGGTGACTGGATGAATACATCAGAGATATTTTTGGCCATGTCAGTTTACTATCTTAGGTGACTCATGTACCCTAAGTGTTAGCCTTTTAAATGAGGACGCATATCCACTAATGAAGATGATGCTCCAGCTGATTTAAAATTCATTTGGGAACACAACTGAAGGTACTCAATCCTAAACACACTCAACATGTCTACCTTTTTAAGAGTGTCCTTGTTTTATCTTGACGTACGTTACATTGATTTTTACCTTCTTCACTCTTTTATGACATTTGACAGATTAATTACCGTAATTATAAAACCACCAGGATGAAAATCCTGCTGTCACAGGTGTTATGATAATTGTTTAAATAGCATTGCACATTTGTTGGACTGTCATTGTACACTTGTTACATTATACCTGACAGGTCTGAGAGCCAACATCTCATCTCTCTTCCTCTCCTTCCTCTTGAGGTCCGTTTCAGTGTTTTTCAGTTTGTCTGGCACCAGGCGTAGTTTGGACTGCATGTCGCTGATGACCTCCTGCAGATCAGAATCTGAGGGGAACGTCCGCTGGCACACAGGGCAGCAGGGCTCCCTCTCCTCTGTCAGCTGGCTGATGAACTGGGTGTACACTGCTGTGGCTCCGGCTAGCATGGCTATACAAAGCCAGGAGGAGAAGGAGAAATCTAATATGTTTCTGCTACACATTACAGTAATCAGCTTTTTGGTCGTTTTACTCCAAGTAAATTGACTCTGAATGTTATTCACACATTTGTCAAAGCATTGCATTGTGTGTTGTTAAATAAAGTAAATAAGGGTCAGTAAAGCACACACACCACAAACAGGAAGTGATCCCAGACAGAGCCACTGATTTGTAGAGGCTTCATGCCTTAAATACAAAGTTTAGCATGTGATTCAGTGAAAAGTTTGATTCATTATATTTATCTATGATCAGATAAAGGGCATATCAATGGCAATTTATTGACTGTTCACTGCAGGTAAGCAACATCATGCAGGTTCTGGATTTGTCTGGGACTTGTCCTGTCATTTAGTTGGTGCTCGGCCTCATTTATCTATTTTGTCGTTTTTGTTTTTTTTCCCAATTCAGTCAAAATGTCATCTCACCTAATCTAATCTAATCTAATCTAATCTAATCTAATCTAAACTAAACTAAACTAAACTAATCAAAACAAAACAAAACAAAACAAAACAAAACAAAACAAAACAAAACAAAACAAAACAAAACAAAACAAAACAAAACAAAACAAAACAAAACAAAACAAAACAAAACAAAACAAAACAAAACAAAACAAAACAAAACAAAACAAAACAAAACAGAGCAGACCTAATCTTTCTATTTCCTTTCCATTCTGAAGTAATCACCTCTTTGTTTGGATATCTTCTCCAGATCTTCCCCCAGTTTCCCCAGGTCCTGCTCCAGATCCTGACTTCCACACACATTGAAGAACTTCTCTTCATCACTGGCTAACTGCTGCTCCTTCTTACGCAGCTCAGCAGAAATGTGGCTTTTATTCTGCTCACTTGAGGCCAAGTCCTTACTGAGAAAAATTAAAATCACAGCACCAGACGAATCAGTGCCACAGAAAGGCTGTTTCTTTCATTATGAGTGTGCTTTAATGCAGATACATTTTACTCACTTGAGTTTGGCAAGTCTGTCCCTGGTACTGTTGATTTCCTTAGACTTGGCATAGATCCAGTCTTCCAGCTCTCTCTTGTTGGGAAAGTGGCCCAGTAATGACACCAGATCCTCGCTGTGACGAGACTTGATCTTACGTACCTGGTCCTCCTTGTCAGTCTGCAAGAACAACAGAGGAGAGGCAAGAAGAGAAGCAACAGATGAAGCAAAAACGACAGGAGCCAATAAAGAAAAAGGAGAAAGACGAAGAAGGGGAAGAGAAAAGCAAAGAGAGGAGATGAGCAAACAAGTTAAATTACTACCAAGGGTGACTTTTACTTGAGGGAAGAGACAGAGAGATGAAAAACAGTATAGCAGAGTTAGATAGTTGTGCATCTGATGTTTTGTAACAACTTTTCTCTCGCTCCAGTCTGAGAACAGGCAGGTGGTAAATACTCAACACCATCAGTTACGCATTACCTTGTCTTTTTTCAGCATCTCCATTTGTGTTCGTGCGGTCGTGTGTGTGTTGAGTGTCTCCATTTCTTGGTCGAGCCGTCTCTGTGAGCGGTCCAGTTCGGCCTTTTCTCTCTGGAGCTCCGCGACCTCGGCCTTTAGCTCCTCCACGTTGGAGCTCTGCACTGTGCTCTGCAGCTCGCGCTCCTGAAGAGGAAGTAAGGCAATGAGGACACAGGGCACTTGAGGAAGAAAGGGTAACGTATGTAATATGCGAGTTCTATGCTACAAATCTGTGGTTTAGAAGTATATTGTCAGAAATACTTGGCGTGAAAATACATATGCAGACTTCATACAAATACTTTAATAAGAAATGCATGTAACAAACTGACACTTGTGTACATAATCATTCACACAGTATTTTACAGACTAATGCAACTGAAAGGAGAATTCTCTTTTTTTTTTGGGGGGGGGGGGGCTTACAGAAAACAATAGCAACCTTGTCATATCAATAGTTTTTATACTCACAGCTTTGGCCAATTCATTCTCCAGTTCTTGCAGTCGAGTAGACGAACCCTCCAGCCTCTGCAGCTCTGCTCTGATGTTCCTCATTTCTTGCTGCTTCTTTCCCTGCAGGTCTCTCTTCAGCTCCACAGTTCTCTCCAGGCCAGTCTTCTTATCCCGCATTTCATCAATGGACTGCTGCTTCTGCTGCTCTTTTTCCTGCAGGTCCGCCTGAGTGGACAGAACGTAAGAGGAGAGACATTACGATCATGCTTAATGCATTTATTTGGGATCTGAGTCAGAAATCTTTTATGCAGATGGTTAAAATGTAAAATGACACAGCTGTTTAGTAGCATTAAATACCAGGGCTGCAAAATAATAAAACACAATCACCTACTGTGATTTTATCTTATCCATAATTACTAAAAATGAAATTATAACACTATAATTATTTGAGACTGAGTATTTCAAACTAGAATATGATTACACAAACCACCCTACATATTTCAACAGTAGCAAACTTTTTTGTAAAAAAAGCTTTCGACTTTCTTTGATTCCAACTGATCTTGAAGATATTAAACTAAAACAGTCCTGACACTGACGAAGCAGAAGGAGGAGAAGTGGTTTGATATTTTTCTTGTTTTAACATCAAACAGATAATTTCTTACCAAAGCCTCAGTGAGTGTCTCCTTTTCCTGCTCCAGTCTTTGAGTGACGTGACGGTGAAAACTCTCAAGCTGAAGAGTGGTGAAGGGCGTTCGGTCATAACCCTCCATTTCCAGGAAGGATGACAAAGAGCGAACCTGAGAAAGAGACAGGTGAGCGCTCATATGTTTTAAAATGGTATATATTCTTTATTTTGAAACAAATGATGAACTGTTTTCTTTATCTTTTAGGTAAAGACCATGTTTCCTCCATTATGAAATAATTTTCAACACACTGTTAATGACTTGGGTTTGTTTTTTTGTTTTTTTTTTAAACTGCAGTATAGTCACTCTACATTACTAGAGAGTGTTAGCTTTGTGCACCTGTTCCCCGTCTTTCATTGCATTACGTTCAACCTTCATGGGAACAAGAGCTGGATGTGGTGACAAATTTAAGTGCATCCCCTTCCCAACACACACAAAGAGTGAGTTCAGTGCTGCAGAACAGGTGTAATGATCTTTTTCTCTCACCTGAGTGTCCCGGTTCTTGATGTTTTGGGTGTGGCGGTCAGCCTCTAGCTGAAGACGACCTAGGAAAGGAGAGAGGGATTTCAGCTGCCAATTTAGTCTTCAGGAAATATCTCCTTATAGATCTATCTATGTATCACTGAGATTATTTAATAAAATATACACAGAATTAATTCAAAAATGCTGATCAAAAAGTTGACCCTAGTGCACTGATTGGTAAATGTGCAGGTACCTTGTTCTACCAGGAGGTCAGCCTTGACTCTGCTCAGTCTCTGACACTCCCGGCCAGCTCTCTCCAGCTCCTTCTGGCAGTCTGTCAGCCTCCGCTCCTTCTCCCTCACTGTCCTCTGGTGGTTCTGATACATTTCTTGCAGCTGCTCATCTGAACCCTGAAACACCTGCCGCATAACACAGTTCACTGGCTTAGAGTGGCTCTGAAGCTCAATGAGCGCAGCTTAGCGAACTGTCAGGCTCAGAGGTTTGACTCCACCGGGGGCCTTGCATTGTTAAAATATATGCACCAAGGAAATTTTTAAAAATGATCTGGATAAAAACATCATCAAGACACATCATCCACCTACTTCAGGTGTGCACATGCATGCGTATAGGAGGAGCATTATATCACTGAGGCGTTATTGCATCTACAGTAAACAAGAAGGAAATGTGTTTGTTTTCATAAAGTCTAGCTCCTCTTTTCTAATTCATATTTTCATGTTTCATTCCCTGGAGAGACACAAATAAGTGCAACCACTTTGCAACAGAAAACAGTGTGGTTTGTCGAAAATGTCAAAACTTTGACACATACACAATGTTTAAAGCATCTTCAGTTTTCAACCAAGACATGTTATCATACTGTAAATTCACCTGTCACTCACAAAAAAAAGCAAGACATACACTAAAGGAGACTCACAACATTCAATCACAACAGAGAAGCACCACACAGAGCTGCCAGGCAGAGGAGCAGAAGCATCCAACAGTTGTAAAAGAATACAGGCTGGTGATGAACTGGTTGGTCATTACAGAATTACAACAACCCTCATTCACCATCTGCAGTCTTTCTATTTGTTTCCCATTTATGTTAATGACACTTCATGTAGAGGGGATTCTGGAGGACTGTTTAGCTAAATAAATCCTCAGACAGAGAGAGACAGATGGGAAGACTTGAGGTGTTTTGTTTTTTAACTTCATCTTCATTCATGCATTTAATTTTCATCCCATTCTTTTTTTTTTTTTAAATCCATCCTTAATTACCTTTAAAGCCTCTTGTAAGGTTTCAGTGGTATGTGTGAATGGTGAGCAGTGATTCAGTGTTTTCTCCCATCTTTAATTAATCTTTTTTTTCTTCATTTTATTTTCAAACTTTTCATCATATAAATAAATAATGTTTGTTTACATATATATATATATATATATATCACGTATTAGTCTGTTACCTGTTCCATTGTTTCCTCCAGCTCCCTGTTGTCCTCCTCCATTTGTTTTTTTCTGCTCTCTAAAGCCTTGATGTCATTGTCCAGCTTCATCACTTTCCCAAGTTTGGTGTCAATATCCATCAGTCGATTCTGAAAATGATTAAGCAACTTGAATAATAACATAAAGGGCATCACTGTTATACTTTAGACATGCCCACATGTGGGGCTCAGGCTCCAGGGCTAACTGAATGTGAAAAATCTTTCAAATACACAATGGTCTGTTGGCCTTGTCTTTTCACATACACACAGTAATGTGAGAAATGTTTTAGGCACTTAAGATGTTTAAGTTCTTATCCATCATGCAATACCATAAGGGAGGCATCTTATTCTGCAGCATGACTATAAACATACATCCTGAGTCACAAAGAACTATCTTCAGGAAGAAGAAAACTAAGGATTCCTCCAACAGACGGCCACAGATTCCTCATCTCAACATCATAATGGAGTCAGTCCAGGTTTACATGAAGAGACAGAAAACACTGAGACAGCCTAAATCTCTGAGAACGTGTTGCAAGAGGGTTGGAGCAACCTAACTGCCAAGTCCCTTGAAAAACTGTGCATAGGTGTACATAGGAGAAATGGTGCTGTTTTAAAGGCAAATGGTGGCCATATATTTATTTGATTTGATCTCTCCATGCACTTTCTATGATCCTCGCTTTACTTTTTGTGCAAAAAACAAAAAAACTTTTGCATAATACATACATAATTCTGCATAACACATAATGAGGCATCAACATACACACCAACATACATCATCCACCCACCTCAAGTGGATCAATCTGACTCTCTATCTGCTGGATGTTGTCTTTAGAGGCCATCAGCTGAGCCTCCTTGGTGGCCACGGTCTCTCTAATCTGCTGGGCCTTTTCCTTGTTCTGCTTCAGGTAGCGCAGCTCCACCTGACACTCTTTGACTGTCTGGTTCTGTGCGAGACGCAGCTGACGCATCGTCTCCAGAGCTTTGATATATCTGGAAGAAAGACAAACAGGTTGTATTACAAATCTGAATTGTGTATGCGGATTAATGTTTTGCTTTAATGCATTTGCTTTAGATTTATTTAGGTGATATGATGCTTTAGCATTCAAAAAATAGAATACATACTTGGTTGCAGCGAAGATGGAGTCAAACTTGTCTTTGAGTGCCTTGCCCTCACTAAGTGGCCAGTTAGACTCTTCTTGGTGACAGAAGATGACATGATTCAGCACAGGCTTCGATACACCCAAGGCAGAAATCATCTCCCGGTCCAGTTCACCACACTTAGACGACAAGCTCACCTTCTCACCGTCTCTGGGTGAAAGATGATAGCAGTCACACATGAAGGAAAATGGTCATATATCCTTAATTTCAGTCCAGAGACAAGTTTAAAAAAAAAAAACAAACTTGAGATTGTGGCTTACTTTATTCTGGTGATGACCTGCTCTAAGCTTTTGAAAGAGTAGTTCTTTGCCTTCTGAGTGCACGACATGGAGCGATGGATGGTCACTTTCTCTCCATTAACATCTGTGAATAAGAGGCGAATCTGTGCCCGCACATCTGTCTCATGGGCGTCCTGGAATTCACACAGCATAAATTTACTTTGAACAAGAATAGCAGGAGTAATTCTCATCTCATAAAGACCTGAAGAAGAAGCTCTGGTACATTTAATAAAAGCACATAAAAGGATTATGAGTCTTCTGGGAAAATATAGAAGTAAGGTATGAATACAAATTAACTTTCGTTCCATAACTGCTTAAATCTCATGTAACTGTCATGATATGTAGATTTTCACGTCAAGATTCTCGTTATTAACCGACTTAAATTTGGCTTTCCATGCAAAGTGCACCTCAGACCGCTTTAAAAATTTCTTTGTTGGGTGAGAAGGATTGAAATAGTGAGAACAATATATCAGAGCTTCATTTTACATATGATCTGATATAGTATCTTCTCTTTCTACATATTTTCAGTGTTACTTTCACACATGACAGTGTGGGGATGAAATGCAATGAAATGAAACAGGGCATCTCTTAAAGTGGATGGAGTACTGTGGACTGGTGGAAATTCTAGCAACTCTGCATTGTTAGCAGTTACAGATTAAGATAAACTGACATCTTAAAAAAAAGGTCTCTAAAATTGCCAATTACTGTAACCAGAACAGGAGGGTGAGCTTACTTTTGGATCGTGAACAAAGGCACCTCCTTTAGATCCAGGGGGAAGTTCTCCTGATGTTGCATACTTAAGGCACTCAATAATAGTCTGGAAAAAAAAAAAGAAAAAGGTCATATTGTACAAGAATTAAAACATAAGAGTTGCATTTATCAATTTGAAATATTCATATATTTTTTTGCAGTCAGACTTTGCTCTAATCAAAACACATTCTCATACCGTCTTCCCTGCTCCATTGGGTCCAACCAGCACAGTCAGAGGAGAAAAGAAAGATATGACTTGTTTGTCTTTATCCTCAATCCCAAAGCTCCTCACACCCAGGATGCTCATCTTGTCTATCTTAGACATGTTTACTTTTTAAAAGAGAAAGAGAGGAAAAGATAGAAGGTGAATAAATGACTTAAATCAGCAGCCAAAGGACAGAAAGATCAACTGAAGGACATGTTGCAAAAGTTACAAACAGTTTCATTGTGGTAACTGGTTCTACCAGTTGATTTGCTGACTCCGGCATTTGGTTTTAGAAATTGCTTCCAGTTTGCACTGTGAAGACGCAAATTTACACTGACAAATATTAAAGCATATTTCTATTTAAGTACCATCCTGACAAACATTAACAGAGTTTTCGTCTGTGGTCTCACTGAAAAAAAAAAAAAAAATTTACAATTAAAATGTATTTACAATCATAGAATAGTCAACTTTGGAGACACTAACTGATTTACAGAAAATGTTGGTATGTGGGGAAACAACACATTTGTATGCAACACCTCCACAGTGACAACAAATTCAGCCAACAATTAAACTAATCTGTAATGAGTTTGTCTTGTATAATTTGTGAGTTATAATTCTGATAGAGATACAAATAGGATTTAAATACTCACTCGGCACAAGCCCTTGACTTTAGTACATTACTTGTACAGTAATGTTTTGGCAAACTAGCCGCCATTACATCTGACAACTCAACACAGCTTGCAGTTTGCTTTAATACTACTAATTAAGAACCGGTGGCTCCCAGAATGAGACCCAAGGACTCCCAGGTAGTGTGCTCTAATGGTCAAAAGTGAGTAGCTTCAAGTATTTCAACATTTACTAAATTTATATTAATTAAAGGTTTATCTCCATCTCCTAACATACAATTAAACCATACTTGCCCAGCTCTGCATCAATTTCAGAGGGTTGTCATGGAAAACTTAAAGTACCGAGATCTCTGTTTCCCCTCCATTAAAACAATGTTAGAGCTTCAGGTAAGTTGTGGTTAGGCCTAGCACAGACATGGTTGGGGAGATTAGGTTTGTTAGTTTTGTTTATTATCCTTTCAGAAAGTTCTATCTCTTGTATCTGTGGCAAGCTCAGCAACAAACAATGCAATAAAAAGTTAACGCAGTTATAGTGGGGCATTATGGAGGATCTCTGAGCAAGGGTACTTCACAGCACCTTGGTCATGGTTATGATGGTAACAACTCACTTCCACCATGGAGTGAGTGGATGTGTGCAGCTCTGAGGACTGCCTGCCACTCAGGGCTCACAAAGCAGGATCTTAAAGTTAGGTTCAGGTTAGGGGAAGCACAGGTCACTATCCTTGCACAGTTGCAGTGAGTTGACAGATATTATTATCTACATTAAAAGATGAATCCGTTTTTAAAGACCGTGAAAGTATGTCTGATGTTACACACACACCTGTCAACTTAGCCTAGCTAACAACACAAGTTTAGCTTTCGTGCTATACTGCAGCGTTTAACACACAGTCCACAGCGTAAGCTAACACAGGGATAATGTTCGTCAGTAGTGGCAACCTACAGCCATGACTAAGATATGAATTAAACTCACCTCAAGATGTTGTTTTCGTTGTGCAGCTCAAACGTGAAAGTGCAGTTTTCCCGCTGTGGGAAATTTTACGTCAAAAGCGGCGACGTCGGACTTCCGGGATATAGAATACAAACGTATAGAACAGTAATTCCGACTTTTTGTCACTTAGTTTACTGAGCTGTCCACATGAAATTAATGTTAATCTACACAAGGGGCAGTTATTTAATAGAAACACTTTTCACTAAAATAAAGAAGAATAATTTGCCAAAGAGCAAATGCTAGAGCAGCTTCTATTTATTCAATTTCTATGGCTAAAAGTCATCTGAGGCCAGTCCTGCATTGTGGTGGCTGACAAACTACAACGGGTAAGTTGTAGTTTAGTTATTTCTGTTATTTCTGTTCAAATGATAACATTTTCTTCTTATCTGTTTAATTTTTTTTCCGCTTTAACCCTTTCTGCCCATACCAATCTACAGTCTATAATTATAATCTATGTTAGATGAGCAGCAGAAAAACTGCAGCTATTCCTATGACTATTAATGTTTTGGTGTTTTTCAAGCAAAAAGTACCAGATATTCCCCAATCCCATCTTCTCAGTTGTGAGGATTTGCTGCCTTTTACATGGATGTTCATCACTATTTTCTGACATTTTAAACCCCAAATAAGGAATCTATTATTAGAGAAAACAGCTGAGCACTGTAGTCACACTTTTGCTGCTCTAGTGGGTATTTACAGTGCAGGTGTGACTGACTAAAATGCCCCAGTTCATCATAATGAAAGAACATGTGACTCAGCGCAACACTGTGTCTCACGTTTGTGTTTTTAACAGGTTTTGGACAAAAAATCAGGTCTATGGCACAAAGGCTTTGGCAACACCGACAATACTTATTTAGAATAAATGTATTGTAGGTTTAGTTGATTTCATGAGGTTTGTTGCCAGTACGAAAAATGTAGAATATCTCCAGTATCTTTCAAGGGTCACAAATCAGCTGAAACTTTTCATGTGTTGGGATTCTATTTTCCTTGCTCTGCTCTCTGTGCTGCTTTAGAGCAATGTTAATGCTTGTGTTTATATTGAGTCTAATTTTGTCTGTTTGACACATACATAAAACATATTTTTCCATAGTCCAGAAGTGATCCTCCTTGCAATACATCTCTTGTCATTGAGGGGGACCTGTTCCCTTATGTTTTTTCTCTCATCTCAAAACATTTACCACAAGAGGACAGTGTTTCCCTGTGGAAAAGCCAACCATTGTCAAATCTCATAGATAACAAGATAATCTCTCTCTTCTCCTCTTCTCTCCTTTCTTTCCTTTCCTCTCCTCTCCTCTCCTCCGCTCCCCTCATATTTCTGGGGACCGATTTGTTGGAGTATTGCTGTGATGCTCTGTTGTAGTGAGGCTGCTGGCCATTGCAGTATATCATTTATTAGAAGCTGGTTAAATGCAGATATTCTGTTAAACACATTTTGGCCTAATTTACATAATAAATTACAATAGATTTAAAGTCCAAATGTAAAAACTGTGCAATAGCCACTAGTATAATTTGAGAGAAAAAGAGAAAAGTCTACTTTCTGTAATCCTCTCTTCCTTCACATTCCAGTATTAAAACTAAACTGAGTAAAAACAGATGGTATGAGTAAGAACATAATACTTGCAAGACAGCAGAGACATTACGTATTAAATCTCATGTATGTTTGTGTGTGTGTGTGAGAGAGAGAGAGAGAAAGGGAAGGAAAGAATGAATCGAATTGGAATAAAGGGACAGGAGTTATTTTGAGTGTGTGTTTGGGGTTGAAGAACAGTTTGCAGACGTCCACAGGGACCTGCAGGACTGGTGTTCCGACCTGCAGCTAACCCCCTAAAAACCTGAGAGCATCATCTCTCTGACTTCCTCTCTCTTCTTTCCGCCTTGAAAGAAAACACACACACACATACACAAACCGCCTTCTGCTTTCAGCCCACTGATTCAGTCTGTCTGTGTTATCAGCCCACTGACTCATTGTGCCTCAGTCTGTCCAGCTCATGGCCCTCTTTCTATTTTCATCCTGTCCTGACATGAAAATGCCATGACCTTGTGTCTTGTGTTGGACCACTGGAGGTGTATGTGTCTGTGTGTGTTATTATGTGTAGCTATGCGTCTGAGTGTGAAAACCTCATCCCACATGCCCACAGTCACCCTCCCTGTCTAAATGGCTAATGGAATTGCTTTACTTGCCGTTTTTTGATAATCACACGGACGAAGCGGGAACCAGCTGGTTCACTCCTGCTTATCATCAAAATATGGTGGGAGAGCAAGTGAGGGTAGAGTGGTATGAGAAAATGTGTGGAAAAGACAGGGGGCGCGGAGGAGCAAGGGGTCGAAGTTAAAGGGGAAATAAAAATAAACAGCATCATAAACTAACAGCAGTTGGAAAGAGCTGTAATTTACAAATGAATACATGAGATGGTCTGAACTGACCGTCAGCAGCAGTCACCAGTCGCAGACGCAGAACTGACAGACTTACCTTTCACTGAACTGTCTGCTTTTTTTGTACATTTTCCCTTTCACAAAAATTGTGGTGCCAATACTTTATTAAATCCTGAGGGACTTTTTGGATGGCAAATCGGCCTCTGCGCTGCCCGCTCATTGGAAAGCATCTTGAGAGGGAGAGAGAGAGAGAATTGATATGAAAGAAGCAGAAAAAGCTCATTGATTTGGTGGCAGAGTGCTCTCTGGGTCTGGCTGCTGTGCAATGGATTGCAATAGCCTATTATCCATTTCACAGCAAAGTGTCCTTCAAAGCGATTAACAGGTTTTTTTTTTTTTTTTTCCAGAAGCAGCTGTTTTTCAAGGCAATCATTTCTTTTTCAGTTATTTGCTGGACTTTGCTTCTGCCTCATCTAGTTGTTTGAGGAGGGCCCATTTTGGCCAGTGCCCTTAAGATGGTTCTGAGCTGAAAACAGAGACAGATTGAGTTCTGAAAAGCCGCATTCCCCGCTCAACTCCCTTGCATGCAATGGATACTGACTTGTCCACTGCCTTAGCCCTGCTTTATCTGATGTTTCTTTTGTTGCAGTGTAAAACAATACACCTAAAATCCTTTCAACTACTACTACAACTACAAGAAGTAAAGAAAAAAAAAAGAATCACAGCAGTTCAGCTGAACCTCTCTGGTGCAATGCCCATCAAATAAGTACAAGCATCTGTGTATGAATCACTTCCCACTAAGGTACCTAGAGTGCATTCTTGTGCTCTCATGTGGCTTTGTAATTTTACTATGTCAGAATGACATTTTCAGCGGTTTGACTTCACATTTATGATGTGCTCAGGGCTTTACAGTATAAGCACTGGAATGTCTTAATACATTTTTTCCTTCTTTTTGATTTTAAAGTCCTGCTGCTTGTGCATATCTAGCACAGCACCTCCCACACAGTCAGGATTTGTCAGAATGAGTTTGAGTTTCAGCAGAGGAGGCTGTCTCTTCCAAAAACCTCTCAATAGGTTTTCATTCAGGGCGATAAGGAATAAAAATAGGGCTAAAAATATTTATTTTTCTTTGGCACAAATGCAGACTTAGAAGTATTAATAAACATTCTTTATCTATACCACTTATCTGTACAGGATCATGGCCTACACTGGGCAAGGGTGGGGTACACCCTGTACAGGTTGCCAGTATATCACAGGCATATATCACACTCACACCTACGGGCAATTTAGAGTCACCAATTAACCTAACATGCATGTCTTTGGACTTTGGAAGGAAGCCGGAGTACCAAGGAGGGCACCCATGCAGACACGGGGAGAACGTGAAAACTCCACACAGAAAGGCCCCAGCCATCTTGCTGTGAGGCGACAACGCCAACCACTGCACCACCGTGCCGCCCTATTAATAATCAGACGTCCTCTAACATTCTTCATTAGTAGCACCTCATTATGTTAAAGGTGTGAAATGCATTTATTTAATGATAAAACAAAAATAATGCCCTTTCCACTTAGAGGTTTGAGCCAGTCCAGTGTTAGCTTCTGTTGCATCACTCCTGCCTTTGTACGTGTTTTTACTTCACTTTACTCCCATTAGCTGAATCTAATCACAGCTTCAAAAAATGCTTCTGTTGCTTTGAGACCAGGTTCAGCCTACGACTGATAAACATTAGCATAAAAATCTGCAATACATTTATTGATTTTTTTCAGGGTCTGTCAATAAGCCACCATCATTTGATTTAATACAATGTATGTCTCTGGAGGCCTGTGATTGTCTAAGCGTATGAGCTAGTTAGTTAGTAGCTCAAAGTATCTTTGTCTGACTCGTACCATTGGTTTTGAAACATTTTTGGACATTATAGAAGTATACTCATACCACAAGGCAGTAATCTTCTTAAGTAATTTTGGCTACGTAGCCTCCAGATTGGCTGACTTATCATCTATTTCAGTTGGCCTTACCTTTGTCCTCTTTTTTTCTGCTGTCTCCTATGATATGATGTGGCCTCTGAGAACAGCCTTCATGGCCTCCCAAAGAGTGGAATCATCAACATCTCTGCTGTCGTTCATGTTCAGATATGGATCTATTTTATCTGAAAGACAGAAACATGGTGTTATTTAACCACCAGCTGTATTCACCCCTTTTGTGGTTCAATTTAAGATTCAGGGAGACAGGGGCATGATGATCCGATATAAGTATATCATGGTAGCTGCATTTAATGAGAAAAATCCTTTCCTATGGGGGGAGAGAAATCTCCAAAATATCCACCAAATTATAGGATTGCTATTCCACTGTTCTTATTAGAGCTTCCAGCTGTTTTTTGTTTTTTTTTCTTTTTCCTTTAGCGTGTTCTTCAATAAAGTCCCAGTTCTTTGTCTTCATGCTTTACTACACATTTATTCACTCATTTTGGGTCAAAAAGGCAGCCAAGGACATGACTGATGACTGTGTCAAATATTATGTAAGGTAAAATGACTGTGTCTGGCTGAATATAGCTTTGCTGACAAAAACACTGGAAGTTTCTGGGTAATTTATGGTAAGACATTTGATATTTTATTGAAATCCTCGAAAAGATTCCCTTTTTCTTCTTATTTGCAACATTTATCCAGGGAGGTCAGAGGTCAAGTTAAAAGGTTAATTATGCTTTAAATAAACTACTTTGTGCAGAGTGTTGTCCCAATACCTGTTAGGTGTTTATACCTGTTCCAAATGGTAGCTAATTTGTATGGATTTGTTCATTTCATACACACCCCAGATTGTTCAAAAACTGTCAGGCGCAGGAAATGTTTTGATACATAAAGAATTCGTGTGTACACTGAAGAATCACTGGAAATAAAGAGTAAATTGTGTGGTGTGGTTACTGAGAAGGGAACTGTGATGGAAGAGGAGACTGTCTTTGAGACCAAACATGTTGAGGAAAGAGAAAAGACTCCTGTTAATAAATCACTCCACAGGTCGCCTGTGCCAGCAGCTTATTACATCCCATATTCAAGATTTATTGTTTTATGTTTATTGGAGGAAGTGAGGTGATGTGTGCATATGAAACACAGGACTTTCACACAGGAGATTGTTGTTTGTTTCCCATGTGAAACCAGTAGCGTTGTAGTTAATTTTATCCATGACTACTCCACAACCTTAACCGTGTACTTATTATTCTTACTACTTGCCTGCTGCTGGTGGTTTATGTTTGAGGACTTGCTGAAAGAGCAGTGATGAAAAGGTGGTTGGAGAAAATATAAAGCCCATGATGAGTGCAAACAGAATATTAGTAGCATATTTGTAAAGGTGTACTTGCTCATTTTTATTTCATCTGTGTACCTCAAAGATGTCCTTTGCATGTACATAAAGTCAAATCCATCCTTCAACAATGAATAGCCCTTGTTGGAGCAATTACACACTTCTTACAACAACAATTGCTTATCAGGGAGAAAACCCAACATGCTTTCTTCTGTGCCCTTGGGAGTGTTTCCACTAATGGTGACTTTTTAATCAGGGAGACAAGTGGATGTTATTGATTTTGAACCAGGTAATTATGAGAAAGTGGAGACGAAAAGAGTTTGGTGGACATAAACAAGAGAGATGGGTAAAGAGTGGTGGAGGGAAATAACGGATACACGGCTTGAGGGTGTGAATTGCAGTAATGAGGCTATTGAAGTGTCCTTTCTGTTTGTGTCTCTGTATGTCCAATTGTCTGTCTGACTTTATTTCACTCTTTGTGTAAATCACTGTGTGCCAAATGTAATATAAAATCCACAGTAACTGTATATTGGGCACCTGCAGCTAATACAACTGACCATTGTCAGTGCTTTATTATTGGCTCACCAGAATCAGATTCACCCATTATTTACCTTATTAACTTTAAGTAAAAAGTGTCTGTCTGAGGTCTTGAATATGACCCTGCATGGTGCCAAAGCGTAGCTGCATCTGTGTTGCTGTTTATTACTCTGACTTCATAACACCAGCCATCAGTCTCATTTCCATTGTGAGAACCTGTGTCAACAGCTGTGGCACTAATTTTTTACTTGGAAAGTTGTCATGGAATAAAAATACAGTTATTTGCTTTCTTGCCAAGGTTAGATAAGGAGATCCATATGACATATGTATAGGCTTGACATGAATGCTCACTAATGAACACACTGTAACATTATTTGAAAGTATAATGTCTCCTGTCACTCCTACACTGACGACTCACAGCTTTACCTCCCACTGAAATCTAGGAATTCCCCCCAGCCTCTCCTAGATTGTTTAAGGACATTAAAAGCTGAATGGCAAATAACTTCCTTTAGCTAAACTGTAACAAAACCAAAATAATTATCTTTGGTCCATCAAAGTCCAGAGGCCATCTCACTAGTAAGCTAGACCACCTCACCCTATATGCAAAGTCTCATGCCAAAAATCTGGGTGTTGAAAATGTTTAAAAACAGTTTCTATAAGTTGAGAATCATTTCCAAACTCAAGCCAAATCTGTCTTTCTCTGACATGGAAAAAGTAATTCATGCCTTCATTACATCACCACTGGACTACTGTAGCTTTCTGTGTAATAGGCCTTCCCCAGTCTTTACTGGCACTGGACAGTAGTTGTTACTTCACCATTCATCCAAGAAGCTTTATCACCTCTGACGATGTGCTGAAGTGTCTTCAACTCCGTACACCTGAATGCAAATGATGAGCTGTACCTGTCAGTTACCTTTATAGCTGTTAGACCTGTGTAACCCTGACACTGCCAAACAAATGCTACTGCGAGAACAAGAAACAATAAACTGCCACTGTGTCATTTAAGTACCTAGGTAAATGTCCAACATGCACAAGAGGCCTTTTACACAGAAGATACTGTATTTTGGCTTGTCAAAGTAGGAAAAGAAACAGCGTTTTTACTAACATTAAGGATGGCTCTGTTCTATTCATGGGTCCCACAAAGCAGTGAGAGTGAGAGCACAATGCAAGGACCCTGAAACTGCAACTGTCAAACAGAATAAAGCATTTGTTTTATTATTTAGACTTGTGCTTTCCTACGATGTCAAAATATCTTCTGTGAAAAAAGCCCAATAGCAGAACTTGAAGGTTACAGAGCCAAATGGAACACAAGCAGTCTAGAAAAGCCTGTTCTGTGTGCCAAACTGTCCTAAAAAAATTACAGTGAGAATCATTATGATAATTGACACATTATTTGTGGAATAAGGAAAATAGGCTCTCTCCGCCTTTATTTATGGCAGCAAATACTAACGCAGAGTGGTGATCCCAGGCTGTGGCAGAGAGTGAATTGATATGACAGATGGGCAAAGAAGCCCATCGGTCAATTGTGCTTGAGCAAACTTTATAATCATTTATTAAAAATTAATAAATAACACCATGCACATATAGTATAGTGCCTTCATGGGATGTTTAACAGGGTTTACAGGAGTCACTGCAAAATGTGCCAATATGAGGGGCCATAATGTTTTTTCCAGGGGGTGCCAAATATTTGCCTGGTTTGCCTCCCCTGATGCTCCTGCAGAGAGAGACCACTTCAGACAGAGATAGAGTGGGTGAAGAGGGGGGAGAGGGGGCATGTGCTGTGCTTGGTAATGGGAGATAAATTAGCCTCCCTCTGCCGAGATGTAGCTGTATCAGGAGATACACAGCATTGATTGTACAACAGGGATAAACCCGGAGACCACCGCAGTAGGGGCAAGGAGGGAGGGAGAGGGAGGGAGAAAGAGGAAGACAGCGAGGAAATCTGCTCAGTTCTACCTTATATGATATATTATAGGTTTTTTCCTCATTTGCGATACAAATAATTTCTAATCATATTAGTGCCAACCATTTCATAAAACATGTCTTGTGGTTTGAATCAGACAAATTTATTTCCGTGCATTCTGAAAATGGACTTACAAAGACTTGACATGTGCTAGAGTACATCAATAGGTTGCTGTAAAGATCTTATCCTCTTTGTTGTTGACTCAATGTCAGCTGTGTGGCGATTTAAACCTTGACCAAAACTTGCGACCCCTGGGAAAATACCAAGCATGCAATACATCATTTCCTGTAGTGCAAAACATGACATGATTTATGTACAGTATAAATGAACCTCATTTACAGTAGGACACATTTGCTCCATAATTGCTCACTATGCGGAGTTGAATGTGTTGTGTCATGTTCATCTGCCATGCTTCCTTACTCTATGTTCCACTGTAGCATTGAATCAATACTACTTTTCCATTAGTTCTCGTGCATGTATGAATTATTTCATGGTGCGGAAATACTTCTCTCTTATGTTTCAGGCACTGAGCACGTTATTTCCATTTTAAGTAACTGAGCTTCTTCAAGTGATTACAGTGATCATTGCAATTTGTGTCATCCTGCTAACATGCCACATGACTCATTGTGGTATGATGTCACTCTTCGTATCCATCATCACACATACATTTCAAATGATTGACATTTTTTCCATTGAACGTATCTGTTTGCTCCTGGTATCGATTTTACTCAGCGCACAGTGCAGCTGTTGACAGTTCCTCTAAAGCTTTATTAAAGACAACACTCAGGACAGGACATACTGAGATGGCCGGTATCAGAATGACAACAGCGCTGATGAAAGTCTGGCTTTCACAGCAGTGGATGAAAACAGCTGTATTGATGTCTCTCTGAGTGGTGTTTTGATCTTCAGAGGCCAGACAGGTTCACTCCCTCCCCTTGAGTCAGTTCAGATCAGATAATCATTGAGACTGTGATGGATGAATGAATGGGAATGACAAACTTGCTTGTATATCCAGGTCTCAACAGCTGCTAATACAAATAAAACTAATGAGGTGGTTTCTGAGTGAACAACTCCTTGGTTAAGTTCGTTTCTTGTTATTAAACACTGTATGACTATAAAGTTCAAACTGGGTTCAAAGTAGTTGTGAGGAGTTTATATTTTATTGCTTTAAACATTACTCATCACCTAAATTTGGAAGTGAGATCAAAGCTTTGCTTGTGTCATTTTTAATATGCAAGACCCAAATTAGTGGAAAGTGTTTTAACTTGTTTTTGAAATAATTCTGTGCCTTTACTTTGTTTCTTTTCTTGGATACATCTGAGTGCATGTGTGTTGGTGTTGCTCTCTCTGTGGTGATTCTGAATCTGTATCTGATCACAGCCTGTTTCCAGAGCTGGTTTGCTTTCTCTAGTACACCTCCGGCTCCCATTTTGTTACTGTAATAAACCATCATACAGGATAAAAAATATTCTCACTCTGTGCCATTTCCAATTCAGCATTTTTTTTTTTTTCCACAAAATGTTGCCTTTTCTCCTTTCATTGCTCATTGCTGATTATACCCTTTGGCTGCTCCCTCTCCCCAGCCACCCTGGCTGAGAGGCACTGATTTCATATATTTCAGACTGACCAACCAGAGGCCAGACTGCAAGATCCCTGTTAGAAAGAAACACATTAAGCTTGTCAAGAAGGAAAGGTTGTAACAGAATAGGGTGTTAAGATGCTTCATTCATCATCGTTTTCCGTGTAATGCCTTGCATCACGCCACTGCATGCTTGTCTCCTTCATTAAAGCTGATATAACAAATCACAGACACACCCACATACTGTAAAACTACCTAAACCAGAACATCTCTAGCTTGGAGTTCAGTGAGATTAAACCTTTTGTGTTCATTGTATAGTGGGATGTAAGATACACTGACTTGGATTGAAAGCTGTGGTTCTGCTCTCTCTATAGCCTGCCAAACAGAAATTTAATCAAATCAATTTCCTGTAGCAATTAAAATTCCTTGGAATGGCCAGAAAAAACATTTGCCAGTGTCCTGTCAGGCTGCCACAGCAAGCACAAGACAAGATCAAAAGCTTTCCCTTAGTTCTCTCAACCTTTGAGGAAATCTACCAGCATATGTTTTGCCTTAGGACATCTCTGAGACAAACTGACTGAGCAGTGTTGTTAAAGTTGAACTCAAACACAGACACTGTCACATCCACATTCTCCAATCAAATCCTGAAACTCGGTTAAAGTGAAAACAAATTTGTAGACAGTAACAGAAGTCAAGTTTGCATGATCATATTCCGTGTCTGTGGTTTGTGACACTAGCATTTAATATCTGAACAAAGTAGTCCCCTGTTTTGGACAGTGAAGGGGTTTTCTTTTACAGAATCGTTACTGTAAACACAATCTAACATGACATTTGAAAAGTAAGAAATGTGGCGCTTTAGAATCATCTATTATAGTAAGGAAGGTTGAACATGAGCTATGAAACTGCAGTAAGACTTTATTTTGCTCTACTTCCTTTCAGGTAGGTTGTCTTTCTGAGTGTTTTGCACATTTTAAAACAAAAAAATTTCCTTTGAAGCAACAGCGCTTCACTTACGGAGCAGCAGATAGGAGCGGGGAAAATTACTGTCAAAGAATAATCTCACTGCAGTGCTGCAGAGGTATGGAGGAAGCCTGTCTCTGGATTAAAGGAGGTGAAAACTCCAACACACACTTTTGATTTTGATGTTTACTATTGAAATGAAAACAAATATTTTAGTTTGTCATACCAGATTATTTGAATCCAAAATGCTGGTGAAAAATCATGGTGCTATTTTTTTTTTTAATTTCTTTTTTTATACTTTGACATAAAATTTTGTTTGATAAATCAGAAGCAATTATGCTTTTATAATTGTGTCAGAAGGTTATATAGATACACTCTTGGCAAATAGTGTCATTTATTGTAGTGTTTATGGTTGGCTGTAAAAGCTCTAGATAGATAAAGAGATAGATAGACACTGGGCATGTGTGTCTGTGTGCACATATGTATGTGTGTGTGTGTGTGTGTGTGTGTGTGTGTGTGTGCAATATGTTTAGAGATTAACCTTTTGCATGACTGATGATTCCACTTCTTTATAAACCCACTTTATCAAATGAAGCTGCCGGCAGATGGTCCAAATATCAGCAACTGTGCTGAGTCTTTTATCCCCGGATATGAAGGCAGAGATGGAGGGAGAATGAGAAGAATAAAGGGACATAAAACCATGAACACTTGCCAGTGTGTGTGTGTGTGTGTGTGTGTGTGTGTTTGAAATTCTCTGAAATATGTGCAGTGTGGAGATTAAGCAGAAGTTACAAAGGAACCTCATAATGAAATAGTTCCACCAATGTAGCCATTTTTTCGACTTGTGAAACAATGAAATTTAATGAATGTTCCTAAATTTACATTTTATAAAATAGACTTTTGAATTCCCTAAGGACTGACTCTGCTGAGCCATTGCCACAACTCATGAGGAAATGTTGTTTTTATCCTGGTCATTGGTGACCGTCACCTCTTTGCTTTTATTCAGGTTCACCTACATTTGTGGGCTGAATTCAGGCTGAGCACATAAAGGCCTGAAGGCTGAGTGAGATCAGTCAGAGGTCCCTGTGGAAACACCAATAAACTTCTATCACACAAAAAGCAGCCACACACTGTGAAGAGCAGCATACATGTGATGACACCCACACATGCACACAGATCGTAGGTTTTGATGTTTGATGCCACAGATTGACACATTGTGTTGTTATTGTTGAACGTTATGAAAGCTGTTGCATGTGTGTGTGTGTGTGTGTGTGTGTTCACTGGTGAATCTCCTTCATGCTGGGGATCTGGTGTTTAGAACCCCGACAACAACAACTGGGGACCTGATAGATGACACACTGACAAAGAGGATTTGGAGGAGGACAGAGAGAAAAAGAGACTGTCAGCGAGTGTGTGTGTGTGTGTGTGTGTGTGTGTGTTGCACACTCATGGGGGGGGTGCATGAGAGAGAGAAATAGAGATAGGCTCACTTTTTAAGCCAGGGTCTCTCTTTTTGTTGAAGTGGGGCATATTTGTCACAGATTAATCTCCTTGGCCTCCTCTTTCTCTCTGCACAGAGACACACAGGCTGCTCCATGCACCGTAACACGGCAGTAAAATATTTGAAAAGCATGACTCAGTAATATCTGACAGTTCTCATTTTTAAATGCTACTCACTCACTCATTTCACAGAGAATAATCTAATGCCGATGACAGGCGTGAAAAACGTTGTCATCTTATACTGCGATCACCTTGATACAAGTCTCATCAGTTTCCACTGATGTTTTATTATCACAGCTCAGATTCAATTTCTTACTACTACAGAGAAGAACCAATACGTCTTTAAAAAGAAATCTCTCCTGGGAGTAAACATCAAATCTAAGAGAAGGAGTTCACAGCTCTTTGTAACTACTTTGTTGATAGATGGCGTCTCCTAAAATGCCCCTGACTGGTTGTTTTTCTCTCTTTACTTTGTTTTTGAACTGTTCAATCACTATAAATGAGCACATCATTGATCCAGCTGATTGGATATTTACACCAACTCCAAATGTCTCACTGCATCATTACGTTGGATTAAAGGCCTAATGGATTGCAAGAGGGCCAAAGCATTTTCACTCACATGCTGACGCTACACAATCTCAAGCTACATCAGCATCACTGGATGTTTAAGTATTCAGTGTTGTTTTGAGGTAAATACCAGTTTCACAGAAAAAATATCAACGAGTCTCCAGCTAATAAGAAAGCAATGCTGCCTCTGGTAAATGTCATGAAAAGCTATGACTTTAATTGAATTCTACATTAACTTCTGCAAATCTACTGCCCCAGATTTGGATTTCAAATGAACATTTGGTGGATACACTCAGTCCCTTAAATATCTTCTTATGCAAAACCAGCTTTAGCTGCACACATCCCTTCTGGCAGCAGGGGAGTATTGTGATAGCATTAATATAAATGTATATGTATGTAGAAAATTGCTTTCTGGGCCTTATTCAGTATTCAAGTACATGAAACTTGTGTTGAGTGCCAAAAATTAATCTCTGAGCTGCCCCCTGGAGATTTTGGCCCCCAGACAACCTTAAATCTTCTGCATTTCTATGTCAGCTTAAATGGCTGAATCTCTGCTTGTGGTAATATTTTAGAATTTAACTGGGTTTAGGAGGAATCCATGACAATTAAAGGATAGTGCTTTCTCTACAGAGATTAGCATGTTCTGTACAGGCACAGTAGTGAGGAATCTTTCCAGAGAGTTTTCAGGTTATCTCTTCCAATTCACTGCCGGTAGTAGTGGAGTCAGAGTAGAGTAACAGAGTAGAGTCAGTTGATGAACTTCCTGTCAGGAAGTGAACTGCCACATTCTCTGGCTGAAGTGGGGGACTTGATTCACATGACTCGTCTCAAGTCAGACTTAGGTCACAAATTTGAGGGCTTGAGATGTTTGGCCAACACTGAAAAAAGACTTTGACTTGGTATTCATGAATTGAGACTTCACTTAGACAGATGACTCAAAAGGACTTATCTTTTTAATATATACGTTACATTTTGTTTTTGAAACATGATTGGGTGATTTCTAGTGCAATGCCTACAAACAAGCTATCATGGGCTAAAAATTTGGATTGCATAATGCAAGTTCCTCATAGAGATGTAGAGCAATAGTAATAACTAGAATATCACTCAGTAGAGTGCATACTTCCGTCAAAGCCAAATAATCCTTCACATTTAGGAGAGGATCTGGATCTGCCCCTTTAACCAGATCTGTACCAAAATGTAATGGGTTCCTCCCTGGCCATGACCCATCCCTCCACCAAGTTTGATGCAAATCAGTTCACTTTCTGCTGACAAATAAACAGACACATGTGAAAACATAATCTCCTTGGTGGGGGTAATAATAATGATGAGACTAAAAATAATAATTATAGCAATGGGTGGCTGCAGTCACAGATTCTGACTCTAAATTGCCTCAAAATGTCAAATAGCAGATTTATAAGATGTAAGTGGCTGCAATAGTTTTTATTGATGTTTAAAGTAAAAATAAGCTTTTCACAACCAGTGTATTCTAAGTAATCTAAATGTAATGAAACTGGGGTTGATCATCAGAATTTTGTTTCACATGGCTGATGAATTGCTTGACTTACAGCGGGGACTCGATTTGACTTGCTTGATTCTCACCACGGTAACTTGTGACTTGCTTGACCCTTGAAAGTTTAGACTTAAGACTCGCTTGTTGTTGCCACTACATGGGAAAATACAGAGAAAGCAACTGTGAAGCCATGTTTAGAAATACTAAAAGACAAAGATCTCACCCATAGATGTATGTGGCAAAAATAATGATAAAAAAGTCTTCCTAAAAAGATATTTGTGGATCCCTATTCTTTTCTATTTTATTCTATTCTATTCTATTCTATTCCATTCTATTCTGTTCTATTCTATTCTGTTCTGTTTGTTTTTTGGAGCAGACATAAATTCCACTGCATGGCTGGTTGTGTGTGCGTGTGTTAGTGAGTGAGTGAGTGAGTCTGTGTGTGTGATGTGGTCTTGGTTTGAACTTTGTGGGCTGCACGCACACCCTCGCTCTCTGCTACAGGGTAATGTGGGCGTTGTGTCTGCCAGGCCTCTTACACTTGGCTTGTCTACATGCATTACTCACACACACACACACGCACACACACACACACACACACACAAACAAAATGCGAACACACACATTTACCACAAAGAGAAACACAACACAAGAATGCAGAGTCATGTTCACACACAAGTCAGACACACACACACACACGCACGCGCACACAGGGGGGCAGAGTCCATTGAGGATTTCATTTCGCTAAATAGTTAATATTCAAACCGCCCAGGCCTGCCAGGCAGCCAGCAGCATGATAGCATTACCTTTAATTCACATCTGCCTCTCTCTCTCTGCCTCTCTCTCTCTCTGTCTCACACACAGACACACACACAGAAACAGACACACACACATGGCTCAACACTCAGTGTCTCTCTTAATTCATGGGTCTTCCTGCTGCAGCGTGGCTCATGGGACTCTAATCTAATTCAGAGTTGTTCAGTCATGTTTATTGAGGTGACGTTAATGCAACAGCGCTGCAGCTCACCCTGTCAGCTCTCAGGCGCCTACGAAACTGCATCCGGTCCAGTAGGTGGCCTCATTGTGCCTCTGTGTGCATGCCTGCTCGCTACAGGTTCACCTCAGGACATCATGGCACCTTCATTTTTACCTCCTCTTTTTTTTTTTTTTTTTTTTTTTGTGGCATTAGTGATATTTATTCCATTTTTTTTTTTTTATCAGTGTAGGTCAAGTCTAAATTGAAGTTTAAGCAAATGAAGAGAATGGCATCATTATTGTTGCTGTGAAAATGTAACGGTGAAGTAGATGATAATCTTAAATGAGGAAGTCCCCAAAATCTGATGCTTACAAGGTGTCAGATTTCAGAAAGTAATCATAATTTGACAAACTGGAAAAAAAAAAAGACCTTTCCCTGTTGTTCTATATAGATTCTCTCATGATAAAACTTCGGTTCGACACTTTTATAAATTAAAGGTTGTAATGTTTTTTTTTTTTTTGCAATCATAAACCACGTGGCCAAACTCTTAACAAAAGGTGTGCTGTGGGAGAAGAAGATTTGGGTGGCTTCCCTCCTCGCAGCCTCCCTGGACAGATGGAGCAGTTGTGGCGCGGACCGTGGCGCACAGCAGCAGCAGCAGCAGCAGCTGAGCGGAGAGAGAGGAGTGCGCACGAAAACGGTCTTGGAGAGACCAGAGTCATTCCCATCACTCCCCGCCGGCCAGTCAGACCGCAGACACATCACAGGGTAACTGAATGTTGCACAACAAAGAATGACCCCAAAAAACAGAAGCGCATAAGGACTGATAAAACACCTGAGGACCGTCGCAACAGGGCAGCGTGATTGACTTCCCACGGAGGAGAGCGCAGAGAGGGAGAGCTCCGTCTCTTTCGCTTCGCACCAAGTTGGATGTGAGCCGGAGAGGTGTGCATTTTGGATTTTTTTGGGGGGGAGTGAATATTTTCATTAGCCCGTTAAATTAGCGGAGTTCGGGAGTCAGTTTTTTTTTTTTTTTCTTTTTAAAGCCAACCCAAGACGTCCGGAGCGGAGCGCACACTGGCTGAATTTTTTTTTTTTTTTTTTTTTTTTTTTTAGAAAATAAACAACAAACTGCGCCTCTCTTTCAAAGACGTCAACCCAGGGATTTCACTGCCATTGACAATTTAGGTGGGTGGACATAATAACTCTTGAATGTTCCTGACAGCTGAGCGGTCGTTTTGCTGTGTTCACACAAACAGACACGCAAACTAAACAAAAAGAAAAAAAAAAACAAAAAACGACCATACACATCTGGATTACAGCGACATGGCAGCATAAAAAAAAAACAACAAAACATCTGTGATTTTAACGTGCTTTTCTTTCGTGTGATGAATTCGACATTTGACATGCATGTCTCTGTTTTCAAAATGAACTGCTGAGACTTTCGCCGATTTTTTTTTTTTTTTTTTTGGCTCAACACTCAGGTTGATATGTTGGCTGGAGACTAACAGGGAGCTGCATTCAAAGAAATAATAAATAAATAAATAAATTTAAAAAAAATAGCATAAAACAGCATAGGAGCCGGGGTGGATCAGCGTCAGTGAACGCACCAATATAATCACACAGACACGCCTCGAGGATCATTAAACAAATCAGATAAACGCAGCGCGAAACCCATCAATAGAAGTTATTGATGAGGTGGTATATAAGGCTAATGATTGGCCAAGCCTCTGTTTACTCAACAGCTCGGCAACAATATGGTGTGAAACTTTGGCTGAGGGCTTGACAGCTGAGGCATACAGTGAGGGGAGAAAACAAGGACTTTTTCTTTAGATATCATTTTTTTTCCCCCTGCTGCTCCAGACTATTTTTTGACTACAGCCCTGACTGGAAAAGATAATTGGAGACAACCAGCTGGAATACACTTACCACCTTTTCATACTAGAATGTCTGCTGCCTGTTCTGCTGCTGCAGGAATTTATCAACCAGGCATTTTTGTGGGGCAGATTTCCGAGCAGAGCCTTCTGAAATATTTATAGCAGCTCTTCTGCAAGGATGGTGGTTGTGACAAGGAGCCTATGGATGACCCAGTCTGTCGGAGAGCTGGTGCCGAGACAGTTGACCTCTCCGCCAGCTACGCCGTCAGTCTGAAACTGTTCCCCAGAGAGGCACAGCTGCTGCAGGCTGGGGATGTGATGGGGTGACTGTTGACACCCCCCGTCACCCACCCCCTCTCTCACTTTATTAGCGGTGCAATATAAACAATGGATCAGAATTTCTCAACAGTTCGAGATGGCAAGCAGCTGCTACCAGAGAGAGACTCGTCCAAGCGTGTGCTGACAGGATGCTTCCTCTCCCTGCTCATCTTCACCACGCTGCTGGGCAACACGCTCGTGTGTGCTGCCGTCACCAAGTTTCGACACTTGAGGTCGAAGGTCACCAATTTCTTTGTCATCTCGCTGGCCATCTCTGACCTTCTGGTAGCTATCTTGGTGATGCCATGGAAGGCAGCGACAGAGATCGTGGGGTTTTGGCCGTTTGGGGCGTTCTGCAATGTTTGGGTGGCGTTTGACATCATGTGCTCCACCGCCTCCATCTTGAACCTGTGTGTGATTAGTGTCGACCGTTACTGGGCCATCTCGAGCCCATTCCGCTATGAACGCAAGATGACCCCTAAAGTGGCGTGTCTGATGATCAGTGTGGCGTGGACCCTCTCTGTCCTTATCTCCTTCATTCCCGTTCAGCTTAACTGGCACAAAGCTCAGACCACCAGCTACGCAGAGCTTAATGGAACGTACCCCGGTGAGCTTCCCCCCGACAACTGTGACTCCAGCCTTAACAGGACCTACGCCATCTCCTCCTCCCTTATCAGCTTCTACATCCCTGTGGCTATTATGATCGTCACCTATACCCGGATCTACCGCATTGCCCAGAAACAGATTCGGAGAATATCTGCCCTGGAACGGGCAGCAGAGAGTGCCAAAAACCGTCACAGCAGCATGGGGAATAGTTCAAACATAGAGAGTGAGAGCTCATTCAAAATGTCGTTCAAACGAGAAACCAAAGTCTTAAAGACGCTCTCAGTCATCATGGGAGTGTTTGTGTGCTGCTGGTTGCCCTTCTTCATCCTTAACTGCATGGTTCCGTTCTGTGAGCCGAACTTGCCAGATGGTGCCACGGACTTCCCATGTATCAGCTCCACCACCTTCGATGTGTTCGTGTGGTTTGGCTGGGCAAACTCCTCGCTCAACCCCATCATCTATGCCTTCAACGCCGACTTCCGTAAGGCCTTCTCCATCCTCCTGGGTTGCCACCGGCTCTGCCCAGGGAGCAACGCCATTGAGATCGTCAGTATTAACAACAACATGGGCGCCCCTACCTCAAACCCCAACTGTCAGTATGAGCCCAAGAGTCACATCCCAAAGGAAGGCAACCATTCAGCCAGCTACGTGATTCCCCACAGCATCCTGTGTCAGGAGGAGGAGTTACAGAAGAAGGACGGATGTGGAGGGGAGATCGAGGTGGGGATGGTAAACAATGCCCGGGAGAAACTCTCCCCAGCCATCTCTGGGAATTTAGACAGCGACACTGAGGTCACACTGGAAAAGATCAATCCCATAACACAGAATGGACAGCATAAAGCCGTGTCATGTTGAGAAAAGGCAAAGACAGATCGGAGTACACTGAGGCATGTATGTAAGCACAGAGGGAAGGAAAAAGCTTCCACAGGATGACAGCAAAAAGAAGCAAAAGAGACAGACATCTCTAAGAACACGGCAAACAGGGAAACAGTGAGTGGGATATACAGGACCTTAAGACTGTCAACAAAAATCCACATGGAAAAACCTACAGAATGTTTTAAAGTAAAGGCACTTTATCCTGGATATAACTATCTGCAAAATACTCTCAGCATTTATTGATGAAATTGACACATTTGATGATAAATGTTGACAATGTGAATATTAAAGCAGAACACTAGCTATGTGCACATGTATACATTTTTGAAACTATTTACGAAGATGTATACATCTGTATGTGTATACTGTACAGTATTGACACTATCCAGGGAGGACTTAAACACAGTATATACAGTGGAGCAAGATGTAGTAACTATTAGCAAAATGTCTTGTAGGTAGGTGCTTTATATGTGTTTCATGGAAGAGAGAACAATGTAGGTCAATTGGTTTTGGTACAGTATAATTAGTTGTTTATTGCAGTTATTTCTCTTCAGTGCATTTCTAAGGATAATTTTATTGAAAATGGAAACACTTGTATTGCAGTGGTAATTTATTTCAGTTAAAATGACTTCAGACGCCAAAGTGACAATGATCTGATCCATATTATCTTGCAGTATCCCTAAATTCTTATAAAACCTGATATGTCCAGAGTCCAACTGATGTGTGTGTGAGAGAGAGAGAGAAAAAAAAGGAAGAAAGGGGGATAGAAAAACTCCACTCCTATGATCAACTTTCCTTCGCCTGAAGTCTATTATGGTCATTCCCACTTGGGACAAATCAGACTGGCTCTCCTGAAGTTTCCTCCATTTCTTCTCCTCATTCCCTGTTTTAAGCTTTAGCTTTTTCTCCCCTTTCTGCTTCTCTTTGGCAAAACCCTCTCTAGGGCTCTCCAGCCTCCTCTCCATTTTCCTGCCCTCCTTTCTTCAGTCGCTTCTTCCCTCGTGTTGTCCTTGTTTCTTCGGTGTTGTCAACCTCTTCTCTCTCCTCCCCACTGTTCCCACAGTCAGCACAGCCCTCTACACCTGCCCCATATCTTCCTTTTATGTTTTTCTTTTTGCGGCCTGCTCCCTCCTCGCAATCTCCTTTGGCAGCCCTCCATTTTACATCCTTACTCTTCCCACTTAAAGTGGCACTAATGATTCTATTTTCAGTCTGTAATTAAAAAAGAATGTAAATCTGTAAACTAAAACTTCTGCGCTTGGACAGAAGTGGCAGAGCCGCAGCAGCAGTAGAACTCACTCATCTGGAATGCAAGTGACACTTAGTGACCTTTTGCAAACTTGCAGATATCTGATTTTGTAAATTGCTCATGCTGGGAGCCATGCTGTGCTGTAGTGGTGATGTGGAGCATGCAGTGTCACAGTCGCTCGGTTTTCAGGGGTGGAGTCCAGGACAAACCATCATGATGAGGATTACCTTCAAGATATCAGACATATTTTCATTGATTTCATTGATTGATTTGTCTGTGCACAGCTTCATTTTAAAAATAAAGATGCAAAACTGAAATATACAGTTACAATGGACAATGGAAGTGTTGACATTAGAATAAAATCTTGCTCAGAAGGCAGTTTTGAGTTAAGTTAGTGCTTATTATGAAATGCTCCTGCCACAGATCTGCTGTAAAACTACCAATACATTTTGATTATATTTTTTTTAACAGTGCTTATTGTTTGTTCCTGGCTCTACTCCTTGCACAGATTAAACTGATGTTTGACAGTTACTTTGCAAATGATGATAGTTGAAAATAAATAGTTTCACATTCAAAGTTAAGTTGGAGTTTAAAGTAAGACGACATGACGTTTGCTGAACACTGGCCACTGTGGCCACAACTGAGAAGTACATAATAATGGTAAATGCTAAAACACAGTGTACCGCTGGAAATTAGAGCAGAGTCATCAAATCATCGAAGTGGTTGTGCAGCCTTTGTCAGACAGCTAAATGGATCTACAGTTTGCTAACGTTAGCTAACACTAGCTACCATAAGCTACTGGTTGTGCCAGATCAAGTAAGGCTCAAGCAGCAAATCTCCTGAGTGTATTTAAGTGAGTAATGATGTATTTCAGTGCTTATGATTTAGACTTTTATTTCATATGAAAAAAAAAAACGTTCATGTCCTCTTTCAGAAGTTATATAGTCACACTTTAAGTGTTATGTGTGTGGCTATTAAAATCAAACGTAAGGGCAAAGAACAAAAAAACATAAAGGCAGGGAGTTGCATTTTAGTTGCATTTTAGTTGAAAAATTAAAACCGAATTCACAATGCCAAATATATATGTAGTTCATGGTTTTTTATATGTTGAATTAAATTAAATTGGAGCTTGACAAAATGAACTTTTTCGTCAAAGCCTGTACAGCGAGTCTTTCTGCTCAGCGGCATGTTTTCTGCCATTGTATGTGGTCCGTCCACCGTGTGCTATGTGTGTCCATGAAGGCGTGAAACTGTTGCTCATCAGAGAAAGGAAGAACTGATCCAATAGAAAGCAATTGGTCTTGAACGAAGCATTTGATTTTCCTGCTGTGGAAAATCCAATGCTATCTAGATGGCAACAAAGCGGGGGGAAAGCTTTTAGCTCAATACGTGGCTTGGCTTGTGACACAAAAGCAACTCATTGTCCTCTCGGCCTCCCTGTCCTCGGTTCCTGCTGTTTGCTGCTCCATCAGCTTAAAAAACGATATTTATTAACTGGAATTTGGATTAGCTGTCTTGTATTATGAATTCGTTCAATTTCCCAAGTGCTGAAATTCTATTTCTACTGCCACAATATACTGTAACTTCCCCCTTTGCTCTCTGTCCAATGCCCATTAGAAATTCCCAACCATATCAGCTCAGCGACCCTCCATTTTCACTCTTCACCAGTTCCTCTTAATTTACTCCCTAATTATTTCCCAACACAAGTCAGCTCAAACATGTGATAAAATGTGAACTGCACATAATCTGTCAGGATTGGACATGGAAGGAAACTGCCTTGGGGAAGGTTTGGTCTCTCCTCCACCCCCACCCTCGATCCTCCTATTTCTCTATCTCTTTCTCTTTTCTCTTGGCTGCCTCTGTCGACTTGATGAGTGTTTCCAGTGTTAACACAGATTGAATTTATTATTAAACAGACGGGGCCTACTGTTTCCCTTCTGTAGTGTGAGTTAAAGCACTAAATCAAAGCCCCACCTGGCTGTTTTATTATTGTTATTGTTATTATTATTATTATTATTATTATATTATTGCTGTTGCCAAAATTCTTATTTTTGGCTGAATGTGGCTGTACTGTAGCTTATGCTGTGATTTAACCAGTGTTTTATAAGCTGACATTTAGGGGGGCAGGGGTACTCTTAATGATATAGAGATTAATCTGCCATTTGTCGTGACATTATTGGCATTTACAGGTTTACCAGATGTTTCTCGTATATGCTGTATGTACACATTTATAGAAACATACCTCCAGCTGAGAGCTGAAATGATCTCTGCTGTATTTTGGCTCCATCCGAACCCCCCCTGAGCTTTCACCTTGTCAGCTCGGTGACTCATCTTTCCAGCTGCCACTGCTTTGATTTTGGAGAGGGGTGATGTCAGGCAACAGTCCCACGAGCAAAATGCTTTGTTTGATCTAGAGCAGTTCCCCCAGGCTGCCCTACAAGTTGCTCTGGGGAGCTATAATGACAGGACATGGTCTCTCAATCAGTGTAGTTACATGAGTAATGACAATTTAAGCAACTCTGACAGTGCAGAGTCCCTCCTCCTCCCCTGATGGGGGTGGGAGAGGGGCGAGGGATGCAGCAGATGTAGGGCCGAACAGCACTCCAACACTTCAGGCGCACGCAGGGATTGTGGGAGCATTTTAATGATGATGTTACAGCTCGCTTAAACTGTCTAGGATAATGATGGAGTCCCTACCTCGACATCAATTCAGTGATAAAGCTTCATGTAAAAAAAACAAAAAGAAAAAAAAACAAAACATAAATGGCAGTATTTAGGGTTGGGGAGTGCAGGGATAGAGTATTGTACAATGATGTTCAAAATGTAGTCGTGATGAACACAAGTGCTTTTTATCTTCAGAAATCCTTAATGTGTGTAGCAAACTTACATGCTGTACGTTTTCTCCGTTGTGGGATTATAATTTACAGTAAGATGCAACAGTCGCTGACTATTTATATAATTATTTATTTATTTACATGTTTTGGGTGTTCATTCATGAACGTGATGTCAAAGCTTATAACCCTCAGAATTACTACAGTATTTAGTTTACAGTTTGTACAAAAAAAAAAAAATGTGCCCTTCTTGTAAAATAAACATGTATGTATTTTTTTTTTTTTTTCATCCGTGCTCAATGAGTTGTGTTTATTTGAGAGGGGTGTCTGGATGTGAGTGGTGCTGTACCTTTGACACTGAGTGGGTATTGGAAGATCATGTCGCTGCAGAGGATCGATGGAGATTGATTTTGAACAGTGACGCATATTTTTTTCCAGCTCCCTGAGCGCGGTGTCCTCGCTGTGTTCCTGCCTTCGCCCCACATTTACATAACCTGACAGCCACTTGACAGTTGACATGTCCTCTTCCTCTACTCTCTTGCTGCCTCATTTGTTAACTTAAACGTGGGCACAAACACACACACACACTCAGACGCGCGCACACACACACACACACACACACACCGACATTTTAACAACAAAGATAAAACTACACCTTTTTATCATCCGGAAACAAAACGCTGCTTGTGGTACATGTGATGTTTGAGAACTAGCCTACACTTGTCTCTTTCAGATGTACAATGTCTGAAGCAGTTTGCCTAATTTTACATTACTGATCAGCCTGAACACCTTTAGACTTGTAATGTCTAATGTACATTAGTGTCAGATATGAGGTCCCTGCCTTTTTATCTTGCTTCTACGGAGCCAGGAATAATCATCAATAATCGCTTTTCAGATCACTTAGTTGGAGCTTATTTCATCAGCTTTTCATCCAAAGGTAAAAAAAAAATATATCTAAATCCACAGAACCCATGACCTCAGAGTTGAACTGTCTGATTCTTGAGTTGTACTTCAAAGTATAGCTTTTACATATCCTCAGGGAATCAAGGTAAGCAACGGTGAGCAGATTTGATTTAATCCAATTTCACACATCAGTGCATTTACTCTGTATATATTAGTAAGGGACAATATATTGAAATGTAACTCAAGATTAGTCTGACCCTCAGACCAATTCTAACTGCCTAACATCTAACTAACACAACTTGAACAACTCTGCAACAAGGACTAAAATCAGTGGCTGAAGAATCGATTTCATCTCTCTTGTTTGTATTACATTATTAAAGGAATAAAAGGTGGCCATATATTGTATTTATATAATGCTGTAAGCATGCACTGATCAGTTTGCTTCCCCCATGGTTGATGTATGAATGCAGAAAATGATTCAAACAGTCAACCCTTACTTAAGACATTATCTAACATTTAAGACTGAACTGCAAAGCAGCGCTTGATATTTAAAGAACAGGTTCATTATCCTGCGTCAGGGCTTAAACACAGACCTATGGGGCTATTGTTTAGCTTTCAAACACCATGATAAATCTCCATCTAAAAACAAGAAGCTCTACATGTTCTTTAAAAAGGATTGCACGCCTTGTTCGCAATCCAATTTGATTGTTTTTATTTTGCGCAACCTCTGGTGGAGATGTAGGCAAGAGACATATATTCAGCAAAACCTGAGACCTGAATGCAGAGGTTGTGACCATTCAGACTGGTAGAATATGTAGAGCCAAGCCTGACAATCCTGTGAGCGGTCTCTCTGAAAGGGAGATTTATCGTGATGTTTGAAGGCCTAATCGGTTTCCCATTGAACTCTGTCTAAGCCCAGAGTGAAGCTGCAGCAGAGTGGTAAAGCCATCTCTCAGGTTAAATATTTGCCCAAATTACGGGGAACAACATATTAATAAGATGTGTTTTGAAAAAACAAAACAACACAATACAAAAAGGAAACCCCCTTTTAATCTATCCTTTAAATTTGAGCACTTCTGACACACTGGCACGTCCCATATCAGCCCTGTGCATCGATATTTAACCTCTCCTGATCCAGCCTGAAACAGAGAGAGAGACAGAGGCTGGAGTGGGGTCACAGTGGAAATACAGTCAAGGTTAATGATAGACTGCTGGCAGCAAAATGCAACATAGTGTGGCTCTCGTGTGTGTGTGTGATTGTGTGTGTGTGTTGGGCGTATGCATGCTTGCATGCACACTGCTGGCTGTAATATGCTTATGTAACTACACCAGCACTCATTCGGCTTCTTTGCTCATTCCTAACTTAACAGAGGCAGGAGGCAGGATCATCTCTGAGATCCGGAGCCCTTCATATTTGCTGATACATTTTTAATTAAGACCATTTTAATTAAGATCCATTTCTCCCCAACTCTCTCTGTCTCATATAGTTTTGATGCTACTGTCCTTCATGACTGTTTGCTGTGTCAAAGCAGTAAAACAGTGAAGGTTATCAGGTCATGGACAATGTAAGGCCATTTTAATATTGTTTGATTTGTGGCTTAGATACTGTATGTTGCCACACTTCAGGTTTTGGCTGACATTAAATCATTCATCCCCTGGTACCTGCTGGGCTCCACTGGTTTCTGATTAGATATGAACATTTGCTATTCGGCTTAAGCAATGCAAATAACAAAAAACTTGATGTAATTTAGGCTGTGTGGCTATGGCGGTGGAGTTGAGGTAATCCACAGGCCTCATCTCAACTCCTCTCCCACATCCTTTAACTTTACCATATTTGTTTCACAGACTTTCCAGAGGATGACATGCTTTTCCTCTGCAATCCCTCTGCAACACCTAAGACCCCTCTGAGCTGTTGTTCCTGATTATGCTAAAGATTCATGATTTTTCTAACAGCCTTGTCTCCCACCCTAGGCCCAGGGGACCTGGGACTGATTTTATTAATTTTATTGTATCTTTTCTTTTAATTCAGTGTAGCTGCACATCCCTTTTAGGGAACATGTCCTTGAGCTGTGTCTTTACCTCTGTGTCTGCCAACAAATTCTCAGAGGCTTTTTTGACAGCTACTTCTAACATTACTCAAGCGCCTCTGTTCAACACTGAGGGGCTGGGGCTTTTGATCACTTTTATAGCATCTGCTTGATTTTTATGCTCCCTTAAAGAACAAAAAAGAAAAAAAAAAGAAAAAAGAATGGAAGAAACATAGCCCTGCTATGATTACATGACAGCATTACAATGCTGTTAAAATTAAAATGTTGACATACAAGTCAAAAGTCTTAAAGACCTGAGAGTGACTGTCACCCTAGTTTTTAGTATTATTAATTTGGCAACAACAGTCTCTGTTATGAGGCCGTGAACAAAGGACTCTCTCCCTCTGACCGGACACTGGCACAATTAACAGTTTGGCTGTAAGCAGTTTTTAAGCCATTAGTTCAGGGATGTCTTGCATGAAAACCTCCATCTGTCCCTTGCATATTGTTTCTGCAGTTTCTGTATAAGAAACACTACAAACATATTCACCTACAAACACCTGCAGGTATTCAAACTCTTCTTAATTTACTCCTACAAAGTTCATTTACAAATCCATCCTGTTTATCTACAGTTTTAAGAGGCAATTTGACTTAACACAGCATGACACAAGCTGTTTGGAAAGATTCACTTTTTACTGGCATCCTATTTTCTCACAGTTAACAAATTCTATCTTTAAATTTGTTTGGCCAGGAAAACAAGGTCAAATTGTCAAGGTAACTGAAAAAGTTAATTGGTCTGTTTGTAAAGAATAGTTCACTAACTCTCTTACACACCCACACCACTTTTGAAGATGAAGAAAATTTGCTTTCTTCTTGGTTCCAACTTTTTCAGACACAAACTTTGAAAAATATGTCAGAGCCATCCCATTAGGCGAAATTACAATTATGGCTTCCTGGGGATGTTAAGAGCCAAAACACGAACTCAACCTCTCCTCTCATGTCTCCTCTTCCCTTTTCTCCTTTCAAACACACCCTTGACTTACTTTCCTTTACTTTTCTTATCCAACTCTCCTCCTCTCCTTTCCTCTTCTCTCCCCAAGCAGTGCAGTGACTCACATTTCCTCTGGCGAAAAGCGTCTTATCTCTTCAAGGAATGGATCAAGCCAGGCATTCTTATCTAGGAAAGAAGCCTTCTTCACTCTGGCAATAAAATAATGAAACATTAAGTAGCCTATTTCTTGAGGAAAGTTAATAGAAATGGACATTTCTTTTTAGAATTTTTGTCGTATTTTGTCATATGACCAGAACTAATTCTGGAGAGGCTAGTGAGAGGCATTTCTGCTGCATTTTGGATGAGCTGCAGTGGGTGACTGACAGTGTCACAGTTACAGTAATCACAACATGATGAGCTGAAAGCATGTAAATAAGACTTCAGATGCTTGAAGTATAAAAAAGCCTTACTGTTTGAATGGCAGCTGCCCAAACACTTCAGCTCCATCATCACAGTGGTACACAAGAGTATGTCTATGTGCTGAAAAGTGGTGGGGACATAAGGGCTCAGATGAAAAAACAAATGGTCTATGAGCCTAGGCTACTACAGAGATGACAACATGAAAATACTCACACAACGCTGACCACACAAGAAACACTCATCCATATGAATGACATCCACACCATGTCAATTGAACAATGCCCACGTTGAGACCAGTGCACGTCAGTCAATGAAGGGAGTACAACGTCCAATATGACTGCCCTGAATTACAAAATAGAAGCATCTGAAGGCAAAGTATTAATGTTAGCTGAGCTAATGATAGTAAATCAACCTTACCTTTAGATGTGAAAGTGGTGGTTTGGGTTATTTGACGTGGGGTTGTGTGAGGTAATCATGCCTAGTCACTGTATTACCTGCAGTAGATTCATATCAGCGCGTTGCCAGTTCAGTGAGGCAGCAAGAAATGTGGCACAATGGAAGAGCATTGTGCTGCTGTGCACCGTGCCAGAAGAAAAAATGTGTTTTTTCTTCTTTCTAATGTTTCAGACGCCCACCGAAATAATTCAGTATCCCTTGAAATGTTCCCTTCATTTAGAATATTTTCAGTGCTTTATCTTCCAAAGTGAAATTTAGCTCTTTCTGATTCACTTAGCTGACCTGTGGCTGTGATGTAATACAGTGTGTCCTATAGGTGTGTATAGGTATAGACAGAAATATCTAGTAACAAAGGAAAGTGCTATTTTGACAGGAAGATAAAGTGTTGAAAATATTCTAAATGAAGCGTATTTTTCAAGGGATATTGGATTATTTCAAATAATATATTTATTATTATTATTTTCAAATAACCCCCACTATCACTTTATGGTAAACCTTTAGCTTCAATGCTTGACAAGAGCTTTCACCATTGCTGTCTTTATAATACCAGAGGTTATAATATGCTATCTAAACAGCACTACATCTTGGAGGCTACAGTGAGTTGCCATCAGAAAGTGAAGAGACATACGGGGCCTAGCCGGTTAGTGTGCTAATTTCAGCAGAAGAAAAGTCGTGATAGAATCAAGATTTAACATTGATTTTGCATTCCACCACTGGAGACAGCTCTTGGAGAGTAAAGGAGTAAAGTTTGATGCTTAACTCACATTTCTTCTACACTGGTAAGTAAACAGTTGTTTATGCCAACGCTGGCTCTGTAGCAATAGCAAATCTTACAAATAGCTCCTTTAATGTTAGAGAAACTGACTTAATGAGTCACATTCATCCAATCATGACTTAATCCAAGCATTAGATTTAAATATTATATTTGAACCTTTTAAACATGATATGAAACCGAGTGCTGTTATGGCAGTTTGTCATGTTTACAGAGAGAGAGGGTAAAATTTGGACATGTAGAAACTCAAGAATTTGTTAAAGTTAAATGCAAATTTTTGGGTTGTTTAAGAATCAGTAGGTAGGTAGGTTTTTTTTTTTTTTAGCTCACATTACATTGCATTGTATGTTTTCTTCTTGTGCAAATAATCCTTTTGAAAGTGTACTCATTTGTTCAAGCAAATAAATTATGCTTGTAAGAAGTGATGGGGACAAAATCAACCATTTTTCAAAAAGTGGTGGTGACATGTCCTCATCGTCCCCAGTGTAAATGACACCTATGGTGGTACAACCTATCGAATTCATTTGAAGGACAAAACAAAGGTCCTGGCAAACTGTGGAAACACTCTGTCTCTGTAAACTCAGGTTTCAAGGACTAAAGTTTTACTCACTTGTTATGATATGTTTTATTCATAAACACACTCTGCTGCCTCTGTCTGCTATGTCTAGGGTGTACCCTTACTCTGAGCTCGTATGGTAAGCCCAGTTTCCTTCCCATTCCTCATTATCATACTGTCATAATACTTATATATGGTCTAAGTCACATCAGCTTGCTATTGTTCCTCTTTGTTCAGAACTAAATTTGGTGTGGTGGAAAAATAATATTTGGTCTCAGCTTTTTCTCTGTTTTGCAAGAGAGAGTGTGTATTTTTCTCTGTGTATTCATTCATTTACTTCAACACTGCGTAATTACAAAACTTCACCCAATTCAGAAAAGCCACTCATGCACAAATTTGCATTTACAGTTTTTAGTGTAATATTTCACTCGCAAATGGGCTTTACACTGATAAATCCAGTGTCTTACATGGTAAAGCTACAGCTTGATAGTGGACCATTGCAAATACACATCAGAGTCATTTCACAAACAAATAAATAAAGCAATTAAAACAATAAATCACATAACTAATGAAACCACTTATATTTCTGTACACTACAAATATTTCATTAAAAATCTTCATAATATTTCAAATGAGATTGTGGAAAGCAGAGGGTATATGTTGTGTAAACATGTAGACTACTCTTAATTCATAGGTCTGATCACCACCTGTTTTATTCAGTGGCCCTGACTCTGCACAATCATTGTGCTGATATCTATTTCAGTTCACTTTCTCTCCGCTATCATTTTTGCAACAGTCAGCATGGACTGGTGGCTACAGCTGTGCACTTGAAGAACAAAGACACACAGTGAGTCACCTCAGACCTCAGAAAATCAAAGAATGGATGACAGAAATGGGGAGACTTTGAGGAGAGGGCAAAGACCAGCAGGAAGTTCTTGCCGGCATGGAAAGTGCTGTATGCACTGTAGATCTATAACTTCGCCTGAACCTGATGGAACATGAGAGTATTGGCTTGGATTTTCCCATTTTTATAACAAGAATGGATCACATGGGTACTTGTATGTGAAAGCAATCGCTTGTAGTGATGACCCCACAGAGAAGTATCAGCCAACAGTTTCTCTCAGCTGTACGTAGCATTTTAATGACTTTCAACATATTGTTTTGGTTTTCTGGGCCATAATTCTCATAGTGTAATATATGGCTTCAGCAGGCAGCTGTTTTCTGCGAAAAAGCATGCACTGCATGCTGGCTGTCCTGCACAGCAGAGTACAGCAGACGTTAGCAGCTACCTTGTGATCAAAGTTAAGGGGTGTGCAGCTAAAGACACACATATTTCCCTTAGGGGTTGGTGGAGACCAATAGGGAGCTAAAAAGAGAATGAATTCTCATTTGCTCTGGTGCATTTCTCGAACCACCACCAACAATTGCAAAACAGTAAATGCATTTCTCAGAATAATTCCTGCAAACACAACCACACACTGGATTACCTGCAAAAAGCCTCCTTAGTTTAGCTCTCAAAAGTATTTATGTCAAAGAACATGTCAGCACCATCTGAATGACAAGTCCTTGTGTCATTGTATACAAACGAGATGGTCAAAATGCCTAGCCTTGTTGTCAGTTTAACAGTGTACTCTGTGAGTACTTTCTGATGTAAACTATATGGCCGAGGTTTTGATGACAATGATTGAAAATGCACAAGGTTGCACTTTTTTGTAGGGCATATAAATCAATTTCAACAGTACAAATAGCTACACATGACTGTATGTGGGAGATTATGTAATTAGACATGTCCGGATATATTTACAGTGTATTTATTCTACACTGTAAAATGAAAGTGGACTACTGTAATATGAAACATTGCAGTAAGTATATAGTATACACTAGGGTTGTGAACGATAAACCGATGCGACCGGATATTCGGTTCAACAAGTGAGAGATATGGCTGCATCGGTAGCAGCCTCCTCAATCGATACGAATTATCAATGAATTCCTAGATGAATTGGTTACAGAGTCATGGATCGGGTATCGCGAGACTTTGAATCGGTTGGCGGCATTACACACGTGCCAGGTCTCTAAAACAACGCGAGAGCTGAGGCTGCCCACGAAACGCCGTAGCTGCCTAGCTGGTATTAGCATGAGTGATAAACAAGGGACGACAAGGAAAATGGAGGAGGTGGAGAACGAAAGCGTCAGCCTGGCCGAAGGTGATAATGCACCGAGAAAGATTTTCAATGCATCGGGGAAACAAAAATCCAAGGTGTGGACCGTTTTTGGGTTTTATAAGAAGGAAGGGAAGCTCGAACAAAGTTTGTTGTTACTATTCTGTGCTACTTTTACCTCTGGAGTTCCCATCCAACGATTCAGCCAGACTTTTTTTGGTCCATGTCTAAAAATAAATACATTGACATGTGATTTTTTTTTTGTTCTGTTTTTTTTTTTTTTTGCCAGTGCCAGTCTTTTACATATTTAAAAAGAAACTATTGTACTGTCACTTTCATAGACTTGGCTTCTTTATTATATAAAATATCTACAACAAATATTAACCATAGAATCAAATCGTATCGTTCTTACACTGTATGGAATCGATTCGTATCGAATCGGTCTGCAATAAAAGGATATCGTTTTTGAATCGAATTGTAACCTGTGTATCTAGATGCACATCGAATCGTATATCACAAAGAGATGTGCAACCCTAGTATACACATTGTTGGATTACATGTTACCTGTTCTGTCTATGAGGCGTTTGAATGATTGATGACTAGATTGTTCTTCCAGCATTGTTCGACCAGGTTGTTAGGCCATGATTGAGAACATGGTCCACAATTGTGACACTTATTCCATCTGGAACGTTCTTATGCCCTTGGGCTCTACTACCTCTAACTCTTGTTTTGCCTCCATACCCTTCCACCATACAGTGTTCGTCTTCCCCGCTGTTGACCCTGTTCATTTCCTCGTTGTTCTTCCATTGTCAGAAGTTGTAACACTGTGCTGTGCTTTGTCGATATATGCTTGCCACGTTAGGGTTAACGAGATGCACCTCTGAGCTATTTTTACGAACGGGTTGATCAATGGTTGATCAAACGCTTCACACATTCCCCTTCATTAGTGAAAGTCAAGATTCACCTGAGAGCAATTCATCATCTCAGAACACATTCACAAAAAAAGCCTAATATAAATGTATAGAAAATATGCTTGACAGATAACGACAACTGGTTCAACCATTTTGCATTTAATGATTTATGCAATGAACCCTTGCCTAGATGTTTTGGAAATTGATAATTGCAATAAGTGTGCATAATCATTTGCATGAATGTATCACAGCATTTGCAATTTGTCTAAAAAAAAAAAGAGAACTTGTTTTATGAACAGATGGTGTAAAGGTTCAACACTGTAAATTAATCAGGTGGACATAAACATGACTCTAAATCAATGCTAATGCTGCTCTGTATCTGCTGGATGTGTTAATACACAACTGTTTGCAAACAAGTGTGGGATATTAACTTAAAAGATTGTGACGTGTTAGTGCTGTGCTCCAAACTTCTTTCCACTGCCCCTGATTGTCAGCAACCTCTTCTCCTTTTCCCTCCATCATCTTAATCACTTTTGGCAAACCAACTACCAAGGCATCAGCATCTTCGCTTTCCACAGATGGGATATTAGAAGTCCAGTGATGAGCCTGAGCCAACTTCATCTACACCACTCTGGCTGGTTCGGGCTCTCCTGTCTCCTGCTGCCTCCCACTTCATGTCATTGATCTAATCACTGTATGAGTGTGGACCCTTCTGTTGTGCCTCTTTCCATTCATAAACTGGTACCTTTTTTCATTATCTGTGCTGCTTGTTCCACAGGCACCCACCATCACCCCAACTTAACCTCCGCCAGAGACCTCAGCCGAGTGCTCTGTCAAGATCTCAGGATCTCATATTCATGTGTGGTGAATTGTCTTCTTGTTAAATTAAAAATGAGGCTAGTCACACTCTGAATTAATTGATGTGGCTCTACATATGTAGAATCCAAAATTCCTCTTGTGGAGTTATATGGTTGGCCGTCGTGAACATTAAGCTTCACTTCATTAGCATTCAAGGCTCAATGCTAAAGGCTATGTTGAGAGGAAAAACAATGTTCATCAGATTGAATGAACTGAATGTGGCTTTGGAAGGTCACAGGAGGAAAGTAAAAGTTAGAGCAGAACCTGTGAACGTGTGTTAAGATTGCAAAGGAGGTGCCTGTTGTTAAGGTGCTGCACAACTGTCAAGTTAATGATGCTTAGATTAGAGGCAGAGTAGAATCTTAACAGAAAAAGCAAAAAAGTGTCTGAATGAGACTTGAGGAACTGGTTGTGTAGGTTTGTTATCCCCTTAGTATTGTGTTTTGGTTTCATGCTTTCAGGGAAAAAAATATAGGTCACCAGTGCTCGTTAGATACAATAATATTGTCACTCTGTTAAGGTCACATCCCCACTCCTACATCTAGTCCAGTTAAACACATCTGCTTTCCATTACCACCTTAACTCAGCAGGTCAAGTACATGTATATAACAGGGGAATAAAATGAGATGATGGTGCGATCATACATACATGCCTGTGTGTATTGTATGTCTAAATACTGCTATCAGTACATGGTGTATCTGTGTGTGACTGTGTGTGACTGTGTGCAGCTTCTGCCAAATATCTGCTGTGCTTTCCATGTTCAGTGCTACACTGAGCACCTGTCTCCTCTTTAGTTCTTTTATAATGTAATAATTTATGGCCATAGCCGGTGTGTCCTACTTAAGGCTACACAGAGATGTTAGGAGGAACTAAAGTAATAATTCATACCCTTATCACTCCTTTAAATGAATTGCCGTATTGACCAGCCTGACAATACCTTAAACATTATATACAGTACGTTGTTTCTCTCAGCAATAAACTATCCATTAGTCTTGATGTCATAGATGGTATATAAAAGGCTTGATGTCAAATAGATGTGTGTAAAATCTTCCTAACATGTAGGGATTCAATGATAATTTACCTTTCATTTACCTTTTACCTCCAGACCTCATGTTCCCTGCATGATCTAAAATTCTGTTCATGTCAGCAGGATGATCACTGTTACTTATTATACCACAATTTAGATGTTTTCTGAAATAACTTGCATGCAATGCAAATGCATGCATGCAAATCCACACATGCTATGGATTACTCTAATCTCTGCATAAATGTAAATCCAGCATCATTCTGTCATATATGAACTTGAAATGCCATATATGAACATGTGATATTCAATTCATTATTGGACCTATGTTCCCTCCATAAGGGGCCTGGACTGCTGCTTTTAAAGGGTTAAACAGGCTTTTTAAATGTTTGTTTAGTTTATTGTTGAGGTAGGGGGGGCAATGTGAAGGAATTGGATTAAGTTTTTCCTTATGCTCCACTCAGCTTGTTGCTATTGATGCCTCTAAGCAAGGTCACCTAGCACATCCCCAGCTCATCCGTCTGCCCTGAATTTTTCACCATGTTCCTATGCTAATTTTACATTGAGAGATCTAAAGAAAATTGGATTTCTTTTCTGAGAATACAGTTATATTCCAGAATTACAAATATATAGCTATAGATATATAGATAAACAATAATTCTGGTATTTACAAAGGCAGCATACTGTTAGGCCCACATAGTTAGAAGTGGGAAAGGCAGAAATGCATAGAAGTAAAGTTGATGTGTGGAAAAAGATGAACTCATGAATGTAACCTCATGTGACACACCAGGAAGAAGCCACCTGGCCAGTCCAATCAGGATAAGTAATCTTAATCAAGATCAATTAACACTTATTTTATAGTCTTATCATATCAGTGTTGCTTGACTAAGTGCTGGCCCACAGGGTCAGCTGGCCAACGGGGAAAACTGCTGCTGTTCCAGATGGCTAGTCCAGTCCTGCTTTTGGGGTAATTGTATTTCTATATCTGGCGAGTCATGACTAATTGGCTTACTAATTCATCAATTAATAAATGTTATCCATAAAATTCAAGAAATCAAAAAAGGAAAGGTTCCCACTGTTTTTGAGAGTTTTGATTGGGTTGAAATGGCCAGTGATTTAATCAAAGTCCATTGAGTACACTGCAACAGCCCAGATACTTTAAAATAGATAGATAGATAGATAGATAGATAGATAGATAGATAGATAGATAGATAGATAGATAGATAGATAGATAGATAGACAGACAGATAGACAGATAGACAGACAGATCTCCATCCAGGCAACTGTTATGGCTCTGTATCAGAAATAATCTCTGTCCATACTTTCACACCTGAAAATGCAAATCACATGTCTATTCATGTACACTGGGCTGGCGTAAACAGGATTGTCTAATCAGCAGTTGGTTAGATACTACAAACGAGGTACAGCAAAACCAGTTGTAACATTAAAATGCTGCACAACACCTGCTAGCAAAGACAACAATGTCAGTAATGCTTGTTATTTGTTATTCATGTTGCATTCACCACTGGTCAAGGCTGATGAGACCCAATCTAAGCAACCGTGAGTGTCTATGTCATGGTTTCTAAATGTCTCCATTTCTGCCCATCTACACTACAATACAGACCTGAGTTTTCAAAGTAAAACGGGGCCAGCAGCGTTTACAAAAGTCTCAGTCTTAGGGGCTCGAAAACTCCGGTGTAGTGTGGACGTTGGGCGTAAACATAGCAAAAGAGGTGCGTTGTAAAACTAAGATGTAGAAGTGAGGCTGTAGCCTTAGTGGGTAGTGAGGTTGTATTGCCTCTCTGAGTGAAGGAGCTGGGAGAGGTGATGAGAAGGATGTGAGGGGTCAGGGATGATCTTCTTTGCTCGCCTTACAGTTAAGTGATAATATATAGATTCAACTGAGTGGAGTGAGTGGCCTATGATGCTTAACTATCCGCAGTTGGTCACTGAGTTTCATCATTGTTGGAGAAGAGGACTACCCAGGTTGTGTTGTCTGTATATTTTGTTGTTTTCACAGAATTGTCTATGGATGTAAAGTGAGTGGTGTAAAGTGAAAAGAGCCAGGGGGAGAGACAAGGACGCATATGTAGGTCTTTGGTGATTCCAGGCGTCATGGAGCGCTATGCTGTCAGCATCCTCAAAACCGTGATTGGCTTTGTAGGGAAACCGATATGTGTCCATCAGTGGGGAGGTGCAGGATTTTAGATATGACAGAATGATGCGCTCAGATGCTCTTGTGACCACAGATGTTAGGACAACTGGTCTTAGGTCACTGAGGGAGGTGACCTTTGGATGCTTTGGCACAAGAATGATGGAAGAGAGTTTAAAGCACTGTGGGGCTGTACATTGGTTTAGAGAGGTGTTAAATATGGTGGAAAGCACTGGGGTGAATTGGGCTGCACAATGGCACAGGTTGCTTTCCTGATACAGCTTCTTGAACGTAGCTCTCATATAAATATAACGCATCTTCCTGGATGCAGAAGGGTGCAATTGGAGTGGAAATGGGGGGGGTGGGGGGGTGGGTGGGGGGTGGCTGGTGGATAGGTTTTTTGAAAATTGCATGAAACTCATTTAATTTACCTGGGAGGTTAGGGTCATTATCTGGAGAGGAGCAGGGGCGTTTCTTGTATGTTGCTGTCATGCCTTAAGGTTTTACTATATGGTTTGTTTGCAACAGCAAGTCAAGGAAAGAGGCTGCTTTACACTAACAAGTTAATACAGCTTGGTGTAATGCCGAATAACACTGCTGCGCTCAAAGCAGTGAATGGTAAATAAAGGATTCTGCAATTTCATTGGTTTTTTTAGATGCTGCCAACCGGGAACTGGCCACTGGATTTGCAGGGTTTGCTGTCTTCACAGCACTGCTTCTGCTGTGTTGTTGTGACAAAGGTTCACATCATCTAAAAATCTTGGCACAGCATAGATCCTGCTTAATTGCTGTGACAGGACAGTTTTCTCTCTGCAAGTGAATCACTGAGCATGTACTATGTCAGCTTCCTTTACTGAGACCCTCAAGTGCAGGACTCAGCAGAGAGAAAATAAAACAATGCTCATGTTCAAGAGTTCTGCTCAGATTTTGTTCTTTGAAATGCAGGGCGCGACTCTGTGCTACTAAAACATCAAAAGATTTGGTATTCGGTATTATTTCCCTTCATATCTCATCTCATTTTTCAGCCTGAATATTTTGAAATAAATTGTGTAACTATTTCAAGGCAGTTTCCTCAAAGAAGAGGGCAGCAACTTTAATAATTAAAAAAGTCATGCTCTATTTTCTGTTTTAGTTGGTGTCTTGAGTCCTGTGTTGGCTTGTCTATTGGTTTGAAAGCTTGTTGCTGACAGATGGCTGAATGTAATGTAAATTATCTGCTGAATATGATATCTTTAATGTTAAGATCAGGGTGACATTTGCATCTCATACCAGCTTGAGATCCCATTTCCCATCATCCTCATTTGGTGACTTTTGCATGATTAGACAACTGCTAAAATTAATAGGGGATTTCTTAATCTTGAAAACTAGATGATGTTCCAATACCATTTTTTCCTTCCCGATACCAATTTGTGATACCTGATACAGAGTATGTTCCAATGCTGTTGCGTTAAAAAAAAATTTTACTGCAGTATACTATCCACCCTGTGCGAATTTGCTATTGTTGTATGGCTCAGGTTAAACCCCCTGTAAATGAAATGAATGCTATAGAATCTTTCTTTCATTATCTAATTTGACTGTCGGTCATAAAACAATTAATATAGGAATAAATAACAATTCCTCAAAAAAAACCAAAAAAAAAACCAAAACTTTAAGTGCAGGGGGACAGTAGTGCAACAGCTACTTAAAAACTTAGCACTGGTGACCATTGTGTGATGTGTCTTCACATACTTTATAGGGTTGCTGGTGTTGAAATTGGCAACCTTGAAATTAGCTTGTTTGCTAACAGCTAACATTACACTATTTACTGGACAGTTGGGCTGCAACGGTAGAATCTACGTAATTCACATCATGCTGTAGCCATCGCTGCTTACAGTCCCTAATATTTCAATGGGGCTGCTTCTTTAAATCCACAATGATTAAGGCGACTTCATTTTGGACACATTTTGACCTTTTGTTGTGTTATTGCCACATGGACTCTAAGCAGAAGGACCCATTGGCTAACAGATGTCAAACCTGGCAGTCAGACCTGTGGACCTGATGTGTGAAAGACAAAAAGCATAAGAGTGGTCCTTGGTGCCTCTGCATGCATGCATGGATGTGTATATGGGCACTTACTGTGCACTGTTTCACAAGGTGATGAACATGGCTCGGATATGAATAATTGAAGATGCTTGAAGAGCCTTTGCTCTTTGTAACACCAACTTGACCTTTACTCTCCTGCTTTGATGTATGAGCAAACAGCACTGCGGGGTTCCTTTTAAAATGCACACATTATCAAGCAAACTTGAGGCTTGTTCGTGTGACATTTTATCATTAAAATAAGGATCTTTTTACCACAGTGGACAGAGCAAGGAGCAGCAGAGAGCACAGAGCATGTGGTGGAGATGGTGTAGTAAATGCTGACAAACACATACTGTAAGATTTTTATCTAAAGAAAGAAGAGTGCAGTCAAGTTGTAGTAAAAGTTAAATTTTAATGTCAGGTTAAAATTGAAGTTTAATGAACACAAATTGTAATCTGCTTTGTTTGATGTTACAGCAATCAGATAGTCTCTTCATCAGTAATCATTGCTCCATTTTTCTCTGTGTGAATAAGGTTAATCAGGTTAGTACATAGACCTATATTTAATTCATGTTTCACGGCTTATGTAAATGCTATTTGCACTATTTTTGTCCATGTGAAACTGAGCTGTCACATAAGACTTTTCTGAACAAGCTGTGGCCACACAAAAAACAACATAACTGAGGACTGTGTGTTATACGTGGCTGCAGAGACGAGAGTGCGCTACACACTGCTGTCAGTGCGCTGTGTCTTTGCTTGATGATTTATTATCTCAGAGATATGGCCTACCTTTGAGTCTTGTCTCAATAATGTGGCTTCCCAAAGCCATGCTTCTGCTGTGTGAGACATTTGCCCCGCATTTGCACAGTAGGTACTTCATCACCCCACCTGTTTTCATGACTGTAGTTGTAGCTAAATTAATTAACAAAAACCAGCACCAAGTGCAACTTCATGGTGTCGTAATGAGAAGCCAATTTATTTACAGATCAGAAGTAGACCTGATTTTTTCAGCCCCACTGCAGTATAAAAATTGACAGTAGCATTGTGAGAGCACTTATCTCTGCCATTTAAACATTTTTTTTTTTAATTGTGTTTGATTTATCTCATTTCTCAATATCATTATAAACAAACCCTGTTGCCAGAAAAGAATAACAAAACCCTCGCCTCGGCGAAAATCAAAGTTATGGCAAATAAACTATGGTTATGGTATGGTTACTGTTATGCAACCAAAACACTTTGCTCAGAAAGATTATGGTTACAGTTACCAAAGAAGATTAATAGCATTTTATGTTGGACTTGATACACACCCATCCGCCATCCCATCCGCCTCAGCCTTACTTTAGTAGATATATGGCCATTTACTTCCTAAATCAGCACTGAACATTGGCGTTGGACATAAATTTCCACATGGTGTTGTTTTCCCTCCAAGCTAACGTTAACCCACTTACCGTGGCTTTGACTGAGCAGCAGACCTTTGAAACCCACGATACAACAGAGCTGCTCGAGCCGTTGTTGATTTGTTGCTTTGGCCAGTCATGTGAGCCAATACATCAACCCTGTCATGGGATTTCCTGTCTGGCTCAAGTGCCACCTGTGCAGATATTGACAGCGCAGGGGGGTGGTTTAATGGGAAACAATACACACAAAGAACGGCAATCATTATAAAGCAGCAGTGGACTCCTCATCTGTATCATTATCCATGATGAGAGACCAAGTGATGTGTTAACAACAGATAATAGGGATTAGAAGTGTACGTACATAAAAATGGAATTAAAATGAATATACCAAAAAGGTCTAGACAAGACTGAACTCTAAGAGGTGTAAATTAGAAACAGGGATCTGGCCAGAGAAAGTGTGGCACATGTTAAATATGTGCTGGCCGAGAATCCATTCAGTACACTCTCTCTTGTCCCTACCCCATATCAATCAAAATAAAGAAATAAATAATACTTGACAAGTGCAAATTACCCGTTTTCCACCGAGGCAAAAAAAAAAAAGAAGAATAAATAAATAAAGTACAGGTTTTGAATGTTAATCAGAACAAGACACAACTCTTAAAAAGGGCATGAAAGCCCACAAGGACATACGCCAGTGACTAATGCCCTATTTGTCTATCTGTCATCTGTCTCGCTTCTTTCTGTTTCGTCTCCTCTCTGTGTTTATGTGTGCGTGCTTGTATGTATGAGACCGATAGACTGATTTAACACGCAGACGAGGTCAAAGAGTGGCCACAGTCATCGGGGAAACATGAATCACAGCTGACCACTGCAGGAGGAGGAAGGAGAGGTGCCCTGGAAGGAGAAGAAAGGGACACAGTGAAAGGGAGGGGAATATAAGGGATTGAAGGAATAAAGAAAGCGAGCAAATCGGTAGATTGAGAAAGGTGCAGATTAAAGGAAGAGAAACAGGGTTGAAAGGAGGCATGAAAGGAAGAGGAAATTAATGACAGATAAGAGAACAAAAGAAGAATTAATTGCGGTTCATTGCCTTTTTATTTACTGGCGTGTTTATTTTACGTGCTGCATTTACAACCTTCCATGATGCCGACTTTTGGACTTTCACGTTGGGCTCTCATCTTCTTTTGCCTCATGCGGCAAACCCCAGTGTTTGGGTCAGAAGTTCACTCTCTCTTGAAGTTGTAGTGAATCGCCTCAGAAGTTTAAGAGGCATAAATTGGTTGGACAGAGATGATTGCAGATATCTGGGCAAAGATATCAGCTCAGTTTTTTTTGTTTTGCAGTGAATGGCCTGACTGAATGACAACCAAACATAGCCCTATATACTGCAGTAAAGGAAATAGTCAGTGTGCCAAGTTATTTCTGGGTTCAGTAATCACACAATACAAGCAACAGAAAGGTGTATGATACGTGGTGATTTCCTCAAAGAGGTTATTTTACTTTAACCCCCCATAAAAACCTATTATAGCTGTAGCCTATTGTACCTGTAATGATCACATTTCAGAGACTTTGATGGAGACTAATGGCACAGAGACAGGCTAATGCTGTGTGATGATATGTTAACTGCTCAGCCTCCTTGTCTGCAGCAGATCTTTAATCAGTGAAACCTAATTTTGTCATTTAACTCACTTTCCTCCGATTTCAAATGTCAGATAGTAATCTTCTAATCTTAATATTAATCTATGAAAAGAAAAAAAGATGACAGCCAAATGAAAAGAGAGACAGGTGGAAGATAAATACATATAAATATAGCTTTTCCCTAAGGTCACTTTGCATGCAACAGGATAACAGGCAAGTCCTTTCTGAAGGAAATAAATCAAAGGTTATATTTTGTGACTCTTGTGAGCTGTTTAAAGGTCTCTGACTGACAGACTGGCCCACTAACCGCTGCAGTGCATTTCACTGAAATTTACATACTCTAGTTTGGCCAATCATTTCAGGTCCAACAAGGGAGGAATCTCCTCCCGGTATAAATGGCTGTTTTATCTTCACTCCCAGCCTCTGGCCTCTGCAGATAATAAAACTGCCTCACAAAATCCACTGCAAAGCAGATTTACTCCTTTAAAAGCTTCACAACAATAGCATCATGAATTAATTATGTATGTTCAGTCCCACTGCTACCAGTGGCTACATGAGATGAAATGACTTTCTGAAGTGCTCCTTCGAACACACTAGATGCAGAAGCCTGTTACTGGAGGTGCTTTGCTCTTCTACTAAGGTGTCATGTTGAGGTGAGAGTCAGCTTTCTTCTGGCTACCTTGTCTACTAGTCCTGGATAATGCTCACAGCAGATCTTGCCCTTTGGACACTTTTTTAGTCAGCCTTCAAGAATGAGGTTAGTTACTGTAGACAATGCCGCTGCTGCTGTTTTCGCCCTGGTCACTTTTTTTTTAAGGTAAAAAGAAAACAAAATCTCATATTCTCATGCAGGATAATATAAACTGAGAGTGACAGAGACATGCAGGGAACAAAAAAGAAAGGATAAAAACAGAAACAGGGGCCAGGTATAGCTTAATGTAAGCATGTCAAGGTGACAGATGTGACAGATGTGAGGTAGCCCACAGTGGAATAACAAGTTGAAGAAGTGGATGGTGTGGGCCCAGTGAATGACAAAAAGCCTTTTGACTGAAACCTGAGCAACAATGACATCATGCCAGGGCTTTTCATGGGTAGTCCTGCAGTGCCTTCTCTATAACATCCATCTCCCCTGTCGAAACCTTACACTGTCTCCGAGACCAGGTCGTTGCTTTCTCGATCAGACTTTGTTGCTTAAATTAATCATAGACAATGCTGTGTGGTGCAGCTAATAGCTACAAGTCACTTTTTCTACCATCTTTGTTACACCAACAAGACTTTGACTGCCTGCACACTGACACCTCAGTGGTTTGCAGCCAACTGAACCTTTTACACCAAGGTCCCATCTATCCATCCATCATAGTATGCTAATGGGAAGCTCAGGGTTTTCTTCCAATAGAAACATCTACAGTCATTTACTCAGTTATTACCATACAAATTGTTTGCACTGTGCTTTCAGCAATTAATCCTAGTTCCTTCCGCATGTAAAGGTTGGTTCAGTCACTGATTGCTTTTGCTGATTAAGTCATAGAATCTCTGAATATCTTGTCACTGAATATGTAAATATTTCAAATAAACCAATTTACATAAAAGCATGTAAGTCTTCAGTTTTGTCCCACACTTTTGTCCCTTCTTTTCTCTGCCCTTGTCCTTATCTTTATTTCATTGATTGAGTTTGCATAAGCCTTGCAAGTGATAATGTAAAATGTGCTAAAGGGGGAACTTCACAATACTCAGTGTGGCTTCTTAACTGTAGGAACTTTACAACCTATTATGACCCATGACCATACCTTTTCCATAATCCTGGATGTGTTGGAACTGTCAAGTTCAGATGGGGAAAAGAGTTGGCAGTCATGTGGCTAATAATGAAAAAAAAAGGAAAACTTGAGCATCATATGAACTAATTTCCAATGCTTTATAGTTGTGCTGGTAGTTAGCTGCAAGTTGTGTTGTATTGCCATTAAAAATGTAACTTGGGCATCATATTGACTATTAAAAGCCCCTTGTGTGTATAAGCCTTACTCATTTAAGAAGGAATGTCTATAACCTAACTTCAGACTGGGTATTTTTGTCTCAGTTTCATGTCTGTGCAGACCACAAATCCACCATCAAACACTGTATGGATTTCCTGCACTAACTAATCCCAGCCTATAGATAATAGATCAAACATACGACTGAGGCCTACAGATACCAATCAAACAGGAAGAAACAAGAATCCATGAGTATCCTGTCATCGATGTAATTTCTTTTGCTCCCTGCTTTATAGAGCAACCGGGGATGGGGATAAAGTAGAGCCTTGTTTAAGTGGAAGTGATTAAGCCTGATGGATGAGACTGTGAGGAGTCTGGGGGAGGAAGGGGGGAGGCTCAGTTAGGCCAGTGGTTCTCTTGCTGTGCTTGATTCAATTCCCAAATTGCAAAACATGTGAGGGGAGATTATCCAGCAGAAAAGATTCAGCTGAATTACGTTTCCTTCCACTGCTTATCAAAAGAGCACAGATTTTATTGACACTGTGGTGAGTCCTGAGGGGGGGAGGGGGCAAGGTTGAAAAGTTTGGTTTTCACAGGTTTAGGTCACAGAGAGTTGAGAGAAGATATGTAGTGAAAATGGGAAAGATGGAAAAAAAACTCTGAAAGCAGTAGTGAAGTGGTAATTGGTAATCATGGTGGGCTGTTAGCTATTCAAGGCTGGGGCCGGACTGATTATTGAAACCTTTGTCTCCCATAAGCAATTCTATATTTGGAGTATGTAGGTAAATAAGTGGCCCCTCCTCAAGTGGTACAACCCCAGTATACCCCCAGTATGACCCAATAACAGCTAAGAACTCTCCTTTGGGCTCATACAGAGTTACAGACTTATCAGAGACACCGCCCCTCCCCGGCTGTACTCGTTATTTCCGAAAATTAAGTAAAAATTAAGTGTCCCACTCCAGCTGTGTCAGAAATAAAATATTTTGTGTATCTTGTCTGGTAATATAGCCCTAATTTGAAATATTCTTCAAGCTAACTTGACATTTGTGCAGCACTAAACATTAAGAAAATACTGCTTCCAAATTCATCATTATCCCTGTTTATGTTAATGATCTTGTTTGTATGACACGGAGTCAGAAAACTCAACAAAGAAGACAAAGTGAGATGTGAGGTTTATTCCCTGTCACTCGCTGCAGTCGACCCATCAGTCTCACACAGAGCTTCACAAAATTACCATATCAAGCTTGTTGTTGTTAATCTTCTTACACACTAAATGTTAGTTTGACATTAAGTTTCCTTGTTATGATTTTATCATCAAAGTATCTCTGAGATGTTTTCTTATGCGAGTCAGATTGTGTGGTGTATCATACTGTTTCCATTGTTGATTGCAATTTATTTTGTTTTACCTAAAGGTCTTGACTGTGGAGCATTGGTCCACCCTTTGTGTCAATATTTTCATGCGTTTTCAGATTTAAAACCACATTTTGTTTTGCTAAAATTGTCTGTAGCTAAATACAAAGACCTTAGGCAATGGGTGAGAAAACTAGAAAAAGAGGTAACTTTAATTAAACTTAAATTAAACCTTTGAGTTTCAGAAGGTGAATTCACAATTAATCAGTTAAAGGGGCTATTTGTAAGTGTTCTCTGCAATTGAACGTGGTTTTCTCGCTGGGAACAGGTGTTGGTGATTGTTGCTTGACAAGACCAACGCTGCATTTACAAGACAAGAAGTTGCAATGCACCCTCTGAGCAGCACTATGTCTTTAGGGCAGATTACAGGCTTGGTGAGTCACTCTCAGAAAGTGACGAGATGGGCAGGGGCCAGCTGGTTAGTGTGCTGATATCAGTAGGAGAAAACATGTGATAGAGACTAGTGTTAACATCGGTGTTGCTTTCCACCACTGGAGACAGGTCTTCTTGAGTAAAAGAGTGACGTTTCATGCTGAACTCACGTTTCTTATAGAATGGTAAGTAAACAACTGTTAATGCTAACATTAGCCATGTAGCAGTTGCAAAACTTAGCAATAGCTCCTTTACTGTCATAGTAAAGGTAGAAGTTGCAGGGAATTTGGACGAAGGTTTGTTACAACGTTGAACTATAAGACTTCTTTGAAGGTTGGGAGCCACCATGTTTTCACTGCTTCGCTTGTTCTCTCTGTAATGCATTGTAGCTTGATTGTTTTTATGACGTAAAACAGGGTCTTGAGGGTCTGGAGTCTAATATTACATACACATTCATATAACATGTTAAAGGCTAAAACATAATAGCATTTTTAGCAGAGTTATTTACAATGAAAGCAAATCATGAGCCAGCAGATAAAAATAGAAGTTAAATTGGGGTCTAATGTCTTAGGACCTTCCCTCTTGTGAACAAGCATCAAATAAAGTCTTCCACTATGTCCTTCATTATCTCTCTCATAGCTGCTCTCTGCCTATCCTCAAATACACACACACACACACACACACACACACAAACACACACAGACCCTCACACACACAAATTATTATAACTTTCACCACCCTCTGTGTTTCCTATTACTCTAGGTCTAATGCTATGGACTGCTGTTGTGAAAGATTAACATGCAGTATACTATCAGTATAACATACACACACAAACACACACAAACACACAGCCACACATACACACATGCAGAAAATCCCCAATGCAGACAAGGGGTAGAGAGACTGATAGAAATAACTTACATGCATAATAAATTAATTTTTATAGACTTTCCAATTAGGTTAATGCTAATGTATTTCAGTGCATGCATTTTTCATGTGGTAATATGTGTGTGAGCGCATACCAGGCTTAACCTACTTGACCATACTGTTAACATAATATGTTGTGAATCCAATTCCCATGAATGTTATCAAGCTCTCACCACAGAGGGGGTCAACATTCAATGACACAAGCTTTATGAAAATGATAAGTAACCAATTAGTTAAATAACCTGTTTTCTAATCCCACATGGACATAAATTGGATTGGCTTAATCAGATATTCTATATGGTGGCTCATTGATTAGTGTGTAGCACAGTTACAACCTGCTCAGTGTCCCCTCTCTCTCTCTCTCCCTCTCTCTCAGAGAGAGATAGATAGGAAAAGTATATGCAAGTATATTTATGTGTATAATAAATATTAAAAAATCAGTTCATTTGTAAACACCAGGACTACAACAACAAGACATGTTTCATAAACAACAAGAAGAATGCTTCTATAAATTGCTAAATAAATTAATTAATTAATGAAAGTAAACATGGTGTCCTCTCTTGTGGCCTGGACTAATCACTTTTACCATAAGTCCGAACATTTTAGCTGAAACATTAGTTACCTTCCTCCGCAGCCTGACCCAAGAGGAAAGTATAACTGCCGAATGTCTCTGTGACCTAGTTTTCTCTGCAAGATGGTGTTCCAGGTTGAAATTGGTTTGCCTTTTTCTACATTTCAAATATATTTCATTAAATTGAACAGTGTAATTACTGTGACAATAACTTCATTGATTCTTGATATTAAACATATGTATAATTTCATGAATATTTAAATTGCTGAATTCATTGTGGGCATTAACTAAGGTACAACATAGTATTGTGAAGTTTAAGTAAGAAAAACTTTTAAAAGATGTGTATCTGCCAACCTGCAAAGATACTGGGGGGATTTAAATATAGTCTACATGGATTTATTGGTCATTGCACTCGCTTTTAGCCATAAATATCTCCCTAAAACAAACATGTTTATTGAAGAGCAGGTCATTTTCAGCTGCCCCAGTGAATCTCTTAATCTCATGGGATGGCTTCTCTCTTTTTGGTGTGTGGTTAAATTTAGAAAAGTGTGGTAGCAGTGTCATAGTCGGGGTTAAACGTAGACATGTTATATAAGAAAATTTGATGGAAAGTTGAAAAGGATTTCGAAATGCCACACAGTAAAAAAGAAAAAAAAGGTGACACTATTGAAACCTTTCCATTTGGCAGGGTCAGACAGCCCTCTCAGAAGTTCGTTTCCAGCAAGTCTCACATCAGCATTTGACATGCACGGAAACATTTAACATTACTGTCTTCCTTTTTTTGTCTTTTGACACAAATCTAGGGTTTGAACGTTTTCTAATTTTAATATCTACTACTGCAACTACTTTTTGAGTCCATGAGTGACAGCTAGATAATATACAATACCTTAATGCTTCATCCTGAAATACATCTCTAAAATGATCAGTTTTTACAGGAAACATGAAAAATGTACGTCTAAAACCACAGCCATTTGTATTTCAACAGTCTTTTGAAAACTCTCCTCGGAAAGCCATTTCCTTAGATTGGCATCACCCACTGATTTTCATTTGAATTCATGCTGCCATTAATGTTAATAAAGAGGCCTAAGGTTTTTCATTCCCCTCAGATTTGGAAGGAAGCCAAGATCAGCAGAAGTTGGCCAGAGTCTGATGGTATAATAGAACAAGTTAATAACCAAGATCATTTCAGCAACATGCTATTAATATCAATCATCAACAGTTGCTTTGGCCCATTGTCTCTGTGGACTCCTTAAAGCCATATACCATAATTCCTGAACACAGATATTGAACGTGAGTAAATGTGCTCAGTAAGGATGATACAATCTCAGGACTGTGGCTGAGGAAGTCTTGGATCACAGACATGTTGTGACTCACGGGTTTCCCTCTGGGTCTGCTAATGATATTCCCCTCAGGATGTGTGACATTGCACGGTGGGAGGGCAGATTGCGCCTTTTTGTTTAAGCTCTGTCTCACTGCTTTTTATAATGTCAGAATCAATGGAGGCAGTGGTTAGCACTGTCGCCTCACAGCAAGAAGCTTCTGGGTTCTAACCTCCCTTGTATGCTCTCCTCATGTCTGCATGGGTATTTTGGCATCTTCCCACAATCCAGAGACATGGGGAGGTGAATTGATGACTCTAAATTGCCTGTAGGTGTGAATGTGAGTGTGAATGCTTGTTTGTCTCTATATGTCACATACTGGCGACCCCACCCTTGTCCAGTGTCAGCTGGGATTGCCCAACCCCACTCAAAGCTCATGTCAGTATACTAACTTGTTCACAATGACAATGCTTGCTTGCTGATGTTAAGCAAGTATAATGTTCACCATTATACGTGCTTAACATCAGCAAGCAAGTTCATAGATTATCATCATACATAAATTAACAACATATCTTCATTGTAATAGAACATATAATCTGGTGCTGCTATGTTTCATACAAAATATATTTTGCTGTTGCACTTTAGTTGTATAGAAATCCAATTTTCCGCAAGGTTTCCTGTGGTCATACAAGTACACTGAAATAAAAAAAGGTGTTTAGGTCCAGTGGTTTGGGATATTACTGAGATGTCTGTTGAGACATGACTAAAATGATTATGACTCCAACTTAAATTGTTCTTGGCCTGAACTTTTTTCATGAGTTGAAGGTGAAAAAGCCAGACATGGCTGATCAATTTTGCATTTGTGTTACCAAGTAGCATAACTACAAATTTAGTTATGTGACCTTGCAGAGAACCTGATCGTTATTAGAATCATCACTTTGTTGAAAACTGTTTACTTCTGCCAAGTTTTCGATCCCTCAAATATTTGACAGAGTTGAATTCACTTAGCTTTATGATACTGTGTACAGACGCAAAAATGAAAGTGCACTCCTCTGATGAAAAGAAATGGTGTTTTGACACATATGGTGATTCCTGCCTTTATAAAACTTCATTATCCCTGTAACTCAGTAGTTAACTCTGATGGGCTTTTTTTTAAACAAAGATAATAATAGCGTCTGTTCACAACCCTGTCATTAATCCTGCAGACCAAGCATAAAAAATGAGGATGGATCACAGTAAGCAGTAGTCCTATTTTGGGGTTAATTTATATGTTCTGTGTTTCCCTCTCAGGCAATCCATCAGGTTCATTGAAGCACTGCAGAAAACTAATTGTTGGTCTTCACTTTGAGACTCATCAAACTATAGATGTGAGTTGTACCCACTGCACACAGCACAGAGCATTATGTTAATTAAGAGAAGCACTAGTTTCTCTGGCTCGCATTTTTCTGCAAGGGAGCTGCTGAATAATTTTAATAATGTTTTTCTCCATCTTCGAAGAATCGCAGCTTTCTAGACCAGAGATTCGAGCTGCCTGTCGATGCCCTGGATAAACAAAAATACTCAAGCACTGAAACAAAACTGGCAATCATTGAAACTCACAGTTCACCTGGAAAACCTTATAGGTCTCTCTTCCAGCCTTTTAATCCAGAGGTTAAAAATTCTTGCGCTGTTTACTTTGCTACTCTAATTGAAAACAACAAAAAATTCAACCTTAGAAGGTTGTTCAACATTGTGATCTCTGTCATTGATCCGGCACTGGGCCAGATAGCAGATGGCACTTTCTTTTCCCACAAGGTCTCAGCTGTTGATTGTTACATTTCGTCTTCTGATTTTCAATTTTTTTTGCTGAGAATCCTTGTGCAGATTCCCTCTGCTCATTCAATCTAGGCCGCCTTATATGCAGACATAATATGGGGCTTCCATTTCTATGCTGACGATACTTTATCTAAACTATGGCCCTGAAAACACACTTCCTGCAGCTAAATGTTATGAAGACTATCAAATTTTGAATAATCTTGATCCACTATCTAGTTCCATAACTCAGCATATCAGAAATCTTGGTGTCATCTTTGATCGTAGCCTCACCCAAGATAAACAGGTAAACTCACTGTCTCAATCCCGTTTTTATCATCTCTAAAATATTTCAAGGATTAGACCATTTCTGTCTCTAAATACCTGGAGAATGTTATTCATGCTTCTATAACCAATCATCGGGACGACTGTAATTCCCCAGGTCTCTGACATCAGCAAAAAATCTGTCTCCTTACCCAAAACTCTGCTGCCAGGATTTTAACTTGGACAATCAACCATGTTTCACACTGTCTTCTCTTCACTGGCTACCAGCTGCTTGTAGAGTTGGTTTTAAGATTTTATTGATCACTTACAAGGCCCTGAGAGGCCTTGCCTCCAGCTATCCATCAGATTTGGAAGCATTACTGCTGGGTGTTTCAAGGTCTAGATTGATAAACAAAGGTGATAGAGCCTTTGCAGTGAAGGGTCATAGAGACTTGCCTGCAGCAAACTCATCCTTTAAATCACAGTTAAAACCCAGTTGTTAAAAATTGCCTTTTGGTGATTTAACTTTATGGCATATTAGTTCATTTTACTCTATTTGTGTTTATAATGTGATTAGTTTTTATTCCTCTAAGTTTGTTTTATTCTCTTTGCTTTTTTGAATGTGTTCTGTTTATATTAATGAAGCACTTCGTAAGTGTTTTGAAAAATGCCATAAATAAAGTTATATATACTGACATATACTGATATACCTATCTGACTGTTTTCATTACAGCCTCTCATGAGCTGAATTAAAACTTGAAGGCTCACTCAAGTACTTATCATCCAGCGTTTGACTCTTTCTTTTGTTTTTTATTGAAAGCAACATAAGGCCTGAGAGTGTGGAGCGCTATATTATCATTCAAAATACTAAATGAAAAATGAATTTCTTAAATTCAATTTCTGGGACAGAAAACACAAATACACACATGGATATAGTTCTATCCAGCTCTACACAATAGGGCCCAGTGGCAGCATCCAGCACCGTTCCCCTTCTTCCTCACATACAGTCTGACCTGTCAGAGGCCATGTGAGGGTATTGGTTGAGCCTTAATTGGCCTGCCTGTTACTGTGGGGTTTCCATTTGGTTTCATTTGGTCAGACTGAGTTCTCTTCAGCCCAGCCTGGTGTACTGGGGACCACAAGATCCCAGCAGGGCCCCCCTGGGAAATTAAAGTGCTGCTTAGATGTTCTTAGACTGACTCTATCACTGTCTTCCTGTAGTCTTCCTCTCCCAGTCCCCCAGTCTATCTCACTGACTTTCTCTCTCCCTTGCCTCTTGACTCATTTTCTCTGGACTGAGGTGCACTGAGGTACACAGTATATATACTCAAGTGAAAGGAATTTTACATAACCATGTTTTCATTCCTTCCCTGACACAGAAGACCTCAGTGATGGCTGCTTTGGATACTATTGAGGGACAAAGGGACATTTATTATAGTTTTAATACCTCTAACACAGCTGAATATCAGTCCAAAGTATGTTCATATTGGAAATAGACCTAATGAATTGGGAATCACTCAACCATAGACTAGGAGTCTACAGCCTCACCAGGAGCTCTGTGAGTCTCAGATACTCCTTATAGAGAAAATCAAACTCAATACATAGGACAAAGTACAAACTGAAATTTTACGTGACAGTGGCGCTACATTAAAAGTCAGGTTGTCAACAATGTTCACAAATCGGCAATCTATCCAATGGTTGAGGTATAGGAGGAAGTACAGGAAAACCTCTGTTCTGTTCAAGTTGACTCTGCAAATCATGTGATGTTTTTTTATTTCCACTTGCAGGGTTTGGGAATCATTATTGGGAGATTGGGAGAGAGAGAATGATGCAAACATTTAATTAATGTCAGATCAATGATCTGCAACCATACATTTCAATAAAATCCAGAATTACATCAAAAGAACAACAGTCTTAAAGTCCTTGACTGGTTAGCCTGGAGTTCAGACCTCCCTTTGGCACTTATTGAAAATAGTATAAATACCTGCAGATAGCTGCATGCAGATACTACACATCCAGTTTGAATGAGCTTCAGCAAATTTTCAGAGGGAAATGGGGAACTCCAAATGTGCCAAGATGAGAGGCATATCCAGGGAAAATGCATTTGGCAGGCAAGTGTGTGTTACTGCAAATTTGAGCCCTGGTTTAATTTGATAAGGATTTTGAATACATCCTGCAGGCAGTGAATCTACAGTAACACTCAACATCAGCTAATAGAAAGACAAAATGTGTTTGTCCAAGCATCTACCATTTGCATATAGTTAAAGGTCCTCTCATCAGGAAACATGACATTCTCCTCAATGTCTCACTGCCTTTCTTTGAAGTGTAGATGGTCCATCTTTTACATACTTATCAGTCAGAGGTTCAACACAAAGGTATCAGGCACAGATGTATGTGTAGAAATGATTCTTCCTGAGGATGTATAGGAAGCCAGGTCATTCATGCAGCATGTAGAGAATGTCCTTTCTGTCTAGGGTGCAAAACTGTCCTTTTCAAAATCAAAATGTTTTTCTTCACAGCTTTCCTGTACATCATCTAGCTGAAGAAGTTACACTGAATGGTCCATATTTATCCAAACCTGCTATGTATATGCCATTTTTGTAGTTTGTGCCCTCCCCCCAGCACTGTGGGGCCTGGCTTTAGCCCCTAGCGCCCCATCTATCATAATGCATAGTGGCCTCTTTTCCGCCTGTTAGGTTCACAGTTACATATATTATTTTTTAGCCCTGCCCCCGTAAGCGCAAACTACTGGCCTAACTTTAAAATAATGAATAAGGAAGGTTACATCAAGGTCATGCAAAAACAAAATTATCTTTGTGGTAAGATTTTCTTCATAACACCATCAGGAAATTCCAATGTGAATATTTACTTTGATTGCTAGTTTAAGCAGTCAATGGACCTGGAAGCCTATTGTTATGTAACACAGCATGCAGAGACTGGAGAATTGGGGGTTGCTTCATAATAAATTAATGAAACAAAAAAAATAAGAGGCGAAATAAGTCAGTGGTACCTAAACACTGTTGACAAATAGTTTCATTTCCTCTCCTTTGTATGGGAGAAACTATCACCTCTCAGTGCAAGAGCTAATAATTTGTTCTATAACTCTCCATGTTTCCTGGCAAAAACCATATCACTGTCCATCTCCACTTCATCTACTTCTTCTCTGTCTCTGTCAAAGAACAAATCTGAGGAACCCATCCAGGATATTCCCACACCAATCTCAGACTGTTGCCCGCTCACCCAGGCCTGATTAATATGCAGGAAACTAGATGTGGCTATTTGGCGTGCACTGCCGCATGTTACTGGCCTCTATCATAGAGAACAGATGGGAGGAACACGAGAGGTCCAGCGAGTCCCAGTGGAATGAATCCTACAGGCATATTACTATTTCATTCAACCCTATTTTAAGAATGTGAAGTGCATGTGATCAATTTGTCATGTGTCACCTTCGACCACCTGCTTTATAACCTGTCTCATTATTCTGGTAAGGTCCTTGTTGGGAGGTGGTTCTTAGAAGCTAGAAGTAGGTCAAGGGAAGGATGGGGAGGATGTGGTTGGGTGGATTTGCATATTTCCATTAAACCACCCTATGTAATTAACCCACTTTCATGTCGTACATTGTTAACATAAAGCATTTTCTCTTGATATTTACTATAGAATTGGAAGAGATGTCTAGAGGCAAAGAAAATTACAGAGAGCTGACCTGCCACGACATCTTCAACTACACATCAACTCACCTTGGCTGATTTCTTCTTGGTGAGACCTGGTTGATCATTCAACAACATCTCCCATGAAGCTGTACATAAGTGTGCTTCATGGACAGAAAACAGTTATTTGCTGGCCATACCTAGCACGGCCCCATATAATTTGTATGATTGACTTCTGGAAACAGGAAGCCCTCAACATCTTATTCTCAAAATGACAGGTTAGAATCATAAGATACATTTGTATTTGTTGAGCAACACTGTGGCGTGGAGAGTGGTGGTGGCTTGTGCTGGCTGGAGGTGAACAGGGGACTGCAGCTGTCTCTGAACATATTATAAACATAATGGAAAGCACGTGACTTATCTCTCAAGCCTTTTCGGTCAGTATGTTTTTAGGTAATTATGGAAATAATAATAATTAATAATAATTAGTATGTTCATAAAGTGAAGAGGAGTGTTGAACTAATATATATGCACTAATGAGGACAGGCTATACACTTCTTGCTGTGAAGTGACAGTGTTAACCTGCACCACCATGCCACCACCTGCCTCACCTCAGTGTGTGTGCGTGTCTGTCAGTGTGTAAGCCCTGTGACAGACTTGCGACCTGCTCAAGGTGTATCCTGCCTCTCACTCAGTGTCAGCTAAGAGAGGATCCAGCCCACTGCATCCAAGAAGCTGGATGGATAGACAATGCACTGTCCAAACAGGCCAACAGCAGGGTGTGGATCAGCATGACTCTTAAGTGATTTTGGTATGTGGGTTGTGGTGTAGTGATTTTGTGCTTGTGAAATGAGCAAGAGAGGGGATGGAAAAAGGGGTTAAATTGGATGAGTAGAGGAGAGAGGAAGGGCCAGAGCAAACTGCAAAATAAAGTGTAGGCTCAGTCTTATCGCTGAACCACAGTATTGACTTCCTGTGCAAAATCAAGACATGGGGTCTCAAAATCTCAGTGTCATGTAGGGGAAGGCAAAGACAATTAAAAACTGCCTGTTTAATGAAAATTAAGAAAAATGTTCAAAACGCTGTGAGGAAGCCCAGTAAGTGAGTTGTTTTAGGCCAGTTAGTAGCAATCTGCTGTGGGACTGTGGGCAGCTGCATGTGTGGCCTCTGAGTGTACTATGTATCTTAGAGGTGCAACCTCTGACCCCGTCTCTCATCCCTAAGGTGTAGCCAGGGTTAGATTCATTAGCTGAACAGGTAACAGGGATGATGAATGAGCTGTGTTTGCTCTGCTGCACATAGACAGACACACCAGTGCACACATTGGTACAAACACACACACACACACACACACACACACACACACACTCAGGCCAGACACAGTCAAGAAGATAAAGAGAGCTTAGAGAGAACTAGATTCAGCAGCTGAAAATAAAATGAACTTGCCAGATAGGAAAAAGCAAGTTCAGATAAACATTTTTGTATAAAGGTGAAGATAAAGATGGGAGATCTGCATTAGGGAGTACATATGGAATATTTCACTATGATTCTGGACATTTATTTGTGTGCTGATTGGAATTTGGACACATTTTGAACAACAACATATTGCCCGTGGGTTGTCAAATTGATTAATGTGTCGGTTTTATATATGTTGTGGCAGAAAGTTAGATTTTAGTCTATGAATTTTTTTTTCATTATAAAGCAGGTGTAGGTGTTGTGTAAATACTGTGACAGTATCAAAACGCTCAATCTACAGAGACTGACATGAAACACACTGTTCTTGCCAGAGCTCCAGGGAAGAGCCTGAAAGAGGTGATGTAAAACTATATTGAGATGGTTTTTGGTTCTTAAAACCACAAATATATCCTCCTATGGATATCAACACGTCAAATAAAACACAGTAAAAGTGTAAAATATGGGACCTATAAACTGCAGAGCTCTCTCAGTCACTGTAGATGTAACTGGGTCCAAATTGCTGCCCCTAGGTTTTACCGTAGATGCTTTAAGCGGGAGTGATCAGTACCAGGGAGAATATAATACCTACTTTGATCGCTGGTTAAGCATCCATTCAAGTAATGCAAATTTAAACTGCTCTTAAAAGAATACCAACCAACCAATGTGTGTGTGCGTGCGTGTGTGTTTGCAGGCATTTAGATCCAGTGAAGCATCCTTTATGTATGTGGGTGTACATATTGAATCTGTTGTTGACTCGCTATATGGTGCATATAATCACATATGTCACTGATTCTCTGTGTCTGTGGGGCGACTTCAGGCCAAGGCACAGTGTAAAAAGACTTATAGACTGTCAGTCTGATTTATTATTGTGTTTTAGTCTTTACTTTGTGTGTGTGTGTGTGTGTGTGTGAGATATACTGATGTACTGTCACATGCTTCCTGCCTCTGAGATCAGCTGTCACATCAAAACTGTGAAATAGCACCAGTGGCCCATTTGAACTCATGGTCTCACTGGAAAAAACTACACATTTTAAAGAGCCTCACATAAAGATAAAATCATACTGAAAAAGGGCAAATTAGAATACATTTTAATGATGTTGCTGCAGTAATTTTGCTGAAATTACTGCTCTTTGAATCTTTGAATTTCCTGATAAGTGTTATACTTTTAGTTATACTAATTGTATGGTTAGTAATGTAAAAACAAAACAAGATTGTTCAGTGCTCACAGATTCTATAAGCTTTATCATCAATGAACTATGTGATTACAAAACTAAACATGTCAACTGTATCGCGAGCGGAATACAGTACCTATCTTCGTCGCCATGGTTACTATACCTCCTCCTGACGTGGTCTCAGGAGTGATATTGACCCCACTTAGCGTCCACCAAGTTAGTCACTTGTGACTCTGTGGGTTAGACGTTGCCCCCTGTAATTGCAGAGGCAGGGTTACAGTACATAACCACGGTTGTGTTTTACACAGGCTTTCTCCTCTATCAAGCTCTTTGAGCTTGCAGAGGTAAAATTTCACACTGTAGAGAAATTAAAGTAAATGCTCACAGTGGAGAAGCCATTCAAGCAAAGATCTATAGCTTATCATATTTTGAACCCCACTGTATGTATTGGCAAAGATGTCTGGTGTGTTCACTAGTACATCATAGGAAGGTCATTGAAGATGTAGTTTTTTTTAGGAAGTGTGTGATTTTGATCAAATATTATTTTGCACAGTATAATGTAACCCGCAAAAGCAACTCATAACATGAGAAAGTAATTTTTCATGGCAGTGTTACTTTAAATTTTTCTGTGCTGTAATGCTGAAACACTGATAGCAAAGCAGCTGAAGTCATAAAATATAAACAAACCTCCGATGGGTAAATTTGCTTACACAGGTTCATTAAGGTGCAGCTGAGAAACACTTTATCTAGATAACGAGCCCACTGGCTTCCTTTTTGTTGAAGTGCTCACCCCATGTGGTACGTGAACACATGGCCAATTAGTGTAATGTATGAAGGAAGTGACACACACTACATAGACTCTTCAGGATAATCTCTCCTCAACACAGTCACACACACAGTACTCCAGCGATAGCAGACTCAAGAATATAAAAGGTGATGACATGAGATCACACTCATCAGAGACATCAGATCATCTATCACTATAAGGTTGTGGTACAGACCAACCATGGTCTGTGGATAAAATCCATGGCTGCAAATGATGGAGGGTCACCTAGATGAAGCATGAAACCTGAAAGCAGCAGAGACCCCAGAGTGCCTCAATAAATCAGGAATGCAGTGTTTTTCACATAACCCAATGCCACAGTAAAATCTCACAGTTTGATATATTTAAATAAAGATTTTATTTTAATTTGTTCTATTGTTATTATTATTATTATTATCGTTATCTTTACTCAAGATTCTCAGAGAAATCATTGAGGGGGACACTACAATAATGCAGAGATTACAACATGTAAAATTTAAAAAAAATAAATAAAAAAATACAATTATACAAAATCAATGAAAAAAATCACTTGAAATACTTTCAATGGGGGTTACAATACAAACTCAAAAAAAAAAAAAAAAATCATTCTGCTGCACTGATAATGAACAGTCCCTCCAAGGTCAGTCCACATAGAGGGTACCTGAAGAACCAGCCAATCACTGGTATGAACTGAAAGTGGAGCAAGGTTCCATTGTAACATAGATGTATGATGGTAGTTTTCCAAGCAGGGCTTTATAGATATATAGACAGCGTCTCTTCGCTTTGTTTGGTCCTCTCTCACGGAGGGATGCAATAATTTTGGCTGCAGAATATATGACAGTGTTTCTCTTGAGGACTGGGATGTGAAATTCTTACTTTGACAGAAACCAAGGAAGAAAACACACACACACACACACACACACAAATCTGCCACTTATTGTGTTGTTCAACACTGTAATTACATTTTTTGCGTGTTTGAAAAAGAGGCAGACTGGGATGAAGGGTGCTCTCTCTCTGTCTCATGGTGCATGGTGTCATTAAATAAATGAAATCAAATTCATGAAATGTTTATAACACAATGCTTTTGTCAAATGCATACACTGACATGAAGGGTTATATGCAGGGCCACTAAGAAATGCCATCCTTGAATTCCTGAGCTGGTTATGTTCTTTATGGACTTTTAGCTTTACTAAGAGTATTATAATTCATCACAGACGATTGAGACGTGTCGCTGCACACCAGTTACCTATTAAAAGCTTCTTAAGGCAATGATGTAGATTGTGAATACAAATCAAAAAGAGATGTCTCTACATGCTAAAAAATGGAAATGACCTGTGAGCTAGTTATAATGAGCTTCATTGTGAGCAGAATTATGAATCTTAAAATAAGGGGGAGCAAACACAGTATGCAAGTTGGCTTTGTGAGTGAAATGTTAAGAGCAAAGTGACAGGACTCAAACTAGAATTAATTCATAAAGATGAAGAAACAGCATGCAAGGCAAACCATGGTGCATGATATTTGAGGGAATTAAGATGATTAAATGCAGTCTTTACTGGAAGGCTTTTTGAACCACGACTCCATGGCAAAACATTAACTATCTTATGGTTATTTCTTGTGCTCATTTCCATGACAACGTCATCTGAAAATAATTATCTTATTCCTGCTGCAGCGCCTTAAAATTCACTACTCTCCAGTAGTATACACAGCAGGGGGGTTGTTAAAATATACAAGCTGTAACATGTCTTTCACTTGCCAAAATGTGTTTCTTACATTGGTACAGTGGGTGTACGGCTTGTGCTGCAGGAATTGTTTGGTTTTGGAGTAAATGTACTAATTTAATCTGCTACAGTTCAGGTGTGGTGTGAAGTGAGGCTGTGATAGTTTGTATTTATGCAAGCTGTCATGCCATAGCAGCCCAACTGTCTACTATGGCAAAACAGTTCCCGTAACAGACAGTTGGACCGCAACGCTAGGAAATGTCAAGACTGAATCCACTTCCCTTCAGCCGTCACTGCTTAAAGTCCCTATTGACTCCATGGCTACAGCTTTGTGATGTGCTGCAGATAAAGGCAAAGGAGCTGCGAGGCCAGATGCTGAGCAAATGGAGAGTTGCAGATGTTGTTGCGAAGGAGTGTCGGAGGCACAACATACAGATATGTGAAGTGATCATGTATTTCGCAGAGGTTATGATTGCTTTGACCTAACAAAGTGAAGTAAAGGAACAGCTTGGATGAAGGAAACGCTGGAAAGAGAGAAAGATGTGTTAAAAGATTAATAAGTAACCACAGGAAGAAAGGTCAAGTAAAAATTTATTTCATGCCAAAGCATGAAATGTCACCCTGAAATTGCACTGTACCACATCATAAATACAACCCATTTACAGCACCTCTGTAAGTTCCTTCAGAGCTACACAGTTAGTGTTTAGTACAAAATGGCTGAATGGCTTGTACCTGATAAAAATGCCAATCAGTCACTGAAAGAGTGCAGACTTCCACTAATGCTATTGTCAAACAATTCACCAGACTTCACAGGAAATACAATTAAAATTCATAGTTAATTATGTATATCTGCCCCCAAATCTAATGGGTTCTTCCCTGGCCCATTCCCCATCCATCCCTCCACCATGAATTTCACACTTACCTTTGCCCATGAAAGCAACGAGAAGCTTAGACTATTACTTCTCCTCCTTTACCTCCTCTGATCATACATGCTTATTTGTTGTATACATTTTAATTCATTTTGACCTTTTCCCCACAGTCTCCTCTCCCTCCGCAGGTTTCTCCTCCAGGATCTCTGAGAGGAGAAATATGCTTTGCAAATCAGAGGGATGGTGCCCACTGGTGCAGTGTGACCTGCAGTCTTCTTTCATACATCATAAAAGCCTGCAAGGTGTCTTCCCCAGTCAGATTGGGCTTTTTATCATCTATTGCAGTTTCTGTACTGCCTTTGTTGTTTTCTTTGCTCTTCTTTGTCCCCAAAGGGGCCTTTTTTTTTTTCCTAAATAGCAGAGAGGAGATGGAGGGGGTTTTCCATATTATGAATTGTGCTTGCTCCATTGCTGACTGTTTCAATGCTTTTGATTTACAGGAGAAATTTGCTGTTGTTTGTTGTAGTTATCTTACAATGACATTCTATTAAATTTGCATATTAATTAAGTGATATTGTAAAAGGGAATCTTGTGCCTGTGGTTAATGTACTGTAGGACAATATAAACTGGAACAGCATATGGAACGTTCAGCTGGTTATTTGTATTGTCTTATCGGGAGTTTCTAGCATCCTATAAATCCTGTCTCCCCCATATACATTTATATACAACTAATTTGCAACAGCAAATTCATTTTAAATGAAACATACCTTACATTTCCTCTTGATGTGATGGGGATATGCTGTTAGCTTATGTATTTGAGAAGTCAGAAACACTGTATATTCATACAGAAAGTTCACAGACAGCATATTTTTTCCCACCAAACTATCCAACCAAAGTATCTTTTTTATGGTTATAAAACCTAATCACCGACTGGACGATGGATGCAAACTAGTGATTCCATGCTTCTATGTTTTTCCTTCTTTCTGTGTTTATCTTGACATTCGGTAATAATTCATTTATACTTTATAATTTATTTAACATGTAAAAAAAAAACATAAAATTTTTGTATGTGTGTAGATTTGACGTGTCAATCCTAAAATGCGGAAACACAATAACAAGGAGAGCAATGGTAAGAAGTATTTTCTGTCACATCTAGAAAAGACCATGGGAAGTCTGGTTTTGTTCTAAACAAATTTAAGATTTTTTTTTTATTTTTGTGTCACAGGTTTGGTCAATGATCATCATTAAACACCTCTAAAACATTGCAGCAGACAGAATGAGGCTAAGACAAAATAACATCTCACATGTTTTTATTTGCACATCTGATTTAATCAGTTTTAGGTGATCATTCCAAGAACTCTGTCCCTCATCAAAATAAATACTGTGGTAAAAATCTGTATGCCACAGCTGTGAAGGTGTACTTCCTGTAAAACAACCCAAACATAGAGAAGTTAATGTCTTTAACATTATTTCACTACTTATTTTAAAACCAAACAAGAGAGTCTTCTATTCTGATTGTATTTGTTTCATGTGTTCATTGCAGATTCATCTCGTGAGTATTTGCTGAATTCATGTCCACAGTTGTGGTCGGTAGAAGACATCAAGTTTTGGGATGAAGACAACTTTATAACGCGACATCCAGAAGAGTGTGAAACCACTGCTCAGACTGAGGAGACTGTTCCTAATGCTGAATTTACCGTACAAAGACACCAGACTCACACTTCTAAGACTGAAGAAGATACCCAGACTACCCAGACGGATAAACCACTGGAAGTTGTACAAAGTGAGGCTCTGTCCGAATCTGATAAGACTGAAGGAGCCGCCACAGAAGACGAGGCTGTAACACAGAACTGGAGCGCAAAAGATGTTTTGTCGTCTTTGAAAAGATTTTACGCAAACTGTGTGTTGATATAAGTCCTGGGCTTATGCCAATTCAGTAACTAATCATTCAGTCAAGGAAATAATCTGTTCAAATAATGAAATCCTTTTAACAATATAAGGGATCTTCATGAGAAGCCATATGCAGCCATATTTTTTTTTCTTGTACTAGTCTTTATGGGATGTCATGCTCGGTAATATTTGCTGATAATGGATAAAATTATGTGCATCTCATGCACTTTCTCAGAATTGTCATATGTATATACACATATATATACAAACTGATTTTTATTGATAATACATGTTGGTCTTTTTTTTTTTTTTGTCACAACTTAAAAAACATATAACTACAATAATTCAGTACTCACTATATATCAGCACCATGATGATTCCTGGAAATAAAAGGATGTTCTTACAATTTAAAGCTTTGTAGAAGTACTTTGTCATCTGCAATGCAACACTGTGTCTGTTTTAAAATACACCCCTTTTATTGTTAGGTCATGCTTCAGTCCCACTGTAAAAATAACATGCCATTGTGAGGTCTCAGCATGTAAACACGGGCACCTATTGTCCTCCAAAGCCTGCAAAAACAGCATGAAGTTTATATATGAAACATCAAAAGCCACTTTTTTGGAAAGCATGTCATCCAATTCGGATGATTTTTTTTTTTTTGCACATCCCCAAAGTACTGTTACCAAGCTTACAGGCACTGGGCTGTGAAGTGATTTTGGTGTAATTGCCGCGGGGCATTGCAACTTCCGTTGTTTATCATGTGATATACACTGGCCCAAAAAGCAAGTCACAGTTGTAAAACGGTGAATGACTCTCCTGAAATGACTCCTGAAATTATATTTGTTTTCACATTTTGATAGCAGTTCCAGCAAATTAAACATTTACCTCGTTGTAACTGGAAGAGTCACCCAATATCCTAACTCCATATTAATTTTGAGGTCCTGCCAATCAAAAAAAAAAAAAAATGCATTCACCCAACACAATTACACAGAAAGTGGAAAGTGACACTTTCTGATTAAGTAGACATTATGTTATGCACAAACATTCAGGAGGGATGTTATATTTTGGATGGCGGTTGGCTTGGTACAAGACTCATTTATCTTGTTTGTCTCATTATTTTTACACTTGAAAATGAGCCTTACCACATTTTCCCAGGTGATACAGAAGGTTTTTCCATTATAGCATCTTGTTATCATAGACGAGCTAGTGGCTACCAAAAAACAAAACAAAACAAAAAAAAAACAGGACTTCTCTCTCTTCTGGCTGTCACTATAAAATCAAATGAGACATTCTTTATGCTACTGCAACCAGAAGAAAATATAAAACAATTACCAGAATAACAATCAATCAATTGGTCATTTTAGTTGAAAATAAAATTTTAGAAGTACATTTTGAAAAAAAGGTTGCTCATTTGGTGGAGTTTACCTCAGGGTAGCAGTTAAGTTGAGCATAAGGACAGGGCAAGTACGCTGTGGGGGTAAAATGTTACACAACTTGAACCTTTTTTGTGTGTGTGTGTCTGATTCTGTGTTTTCTCAAGGGCCTTCCAGCGTACAGGGGCAGACAATCTGTCTCTCCATTCTGCCTCTGCTGAGAATCACATCCCAGGAACATATCTCATGGTGAAAAAGTATCTTATTTTAGAAAATGGTTTTCGTTCCTCTCCTCCGTCATAGTTTTTGGGACTTTTCCCATGACAATTTCCCCAACCCATCTTTTGAATACTCCTCTAGTTTATTTACCCTTTCCCTCTGCTTTCACTGCTGGGATCAGCTTTCTCTCCGACCCTTTCTTGATTGCTTTTTAGTTCCACCATGGGAACGGGATGCTGGTTTGTGTGGTGTTTATAGTCTCCTGGGAGGATCTTCCCTGGGAGAAAATAGCTCTTCAGAAAATACATGTTTAATGAGCTTAGATTAAAGTGAATGCATGTGGATGTAATCAAACTGAAACGGTAAGGACAACTGGCCGTTTGCCATCAGAGATTCAGGGGAATGAATTTGTGAAATGTTTGTTTATGGGATGGGGAGAAGGGTCAGCTCTTCTTGCTAAGAGGCTTTCCATACCCTTTACTGAAAATAAACAGAAAACTTATGGAAATAAAAGACATGGGACTGATGTTGTACAGTACAGTGGCAGTGTGGTTAACATTGTTGCCACACAGCCAGATGGTTTCAAGTTTGAATCTCCACAATGTGGATTCTTGATGGTTTGTTGACTGCATTGGCAACATATCAGTCTCTCTTAAGGGTACAACAAAAATCGACATGGGTCAGGACATTTTTGTTGCTTTAACCTCGCCACAGGACCCACAGGGACTCTGGATATGAGCCCTAGTGCACTTTGTGTTTTCTCAATTTGCCCCAACCCCTTCCTCCTAGCGACTCAACAGCTGTTAATAAATGCTTTATTTATTTATTTTAAAAATATTTTAAAAATGTTACTTTTGAACATAATCCAGCCAACGACTACATGTTTTGTATTTCTGTTTAGCTGTATAGAAACATGACTTCTGGGTGACAGGGTTGCGTTCAGGGTACATGTAGACTCCAGCCTCCACTGTGACGCTGAAATAACCAGCGGTGACAAATAAATCAGGTTGATGGTTTGGTACATATGTTCTGTAAATAAGCAAGAGTTCAGACAAAAAATAAAGTATGAAAAAAAATGGAAGGATCTGTATTAATGTGAGTCTGCTGCCACTGGTTTGAATAAATCATCCATGAGTCTTCAGGCTTTTCCGGTGCCAGAACACTGCACAGCATTTTACTGGATAACACCAGCAGGCGGGATTAAGCAACACAGCGTCAATCATTCATCCTCCATCCCTGCAGATGCAGGGTAAACTAGAAGTGCAGTGTTCAAGTTGCAAGGTATTCTAGCAGGACGAGATATGCTTGCACATATTTACCTGGCCAGTGATGCCAGATAAAAGCTCCACTGTTTTTTCATTCTTTTGCTGGAGCATCTGCATCAGGGTAATGAGGCAGCTGTGTTTTCTCACACTGTTCTACACTGCCTCAGCCAAAATAGGTTTAAATTCATTTCCATTAAACTGATTTCTGGAGATTTAATGAGACATTTTCATAAAGTTAAACTCTCTCTATGAAGTTTGTGAACAAAATGCAGAAGTAAATATCCCAGAGGATGTTGCATTTGCTTGCAGTTCGGTGCATTTATTTTCTAATGCAATAGAAATCAGTGTGTCATCTTGACATTTCTAAATATGTTGTGGTGACAGCAGTGGCAGGTAGCAGGTGAACAGATCACACTGAAAAGCAAAGTTACAGTTAACCATGTTCCCACTAATGCTTGAGTGTGCATAGAGCAATATAGTTAGACACTTATGTGACAGAATTTACATTTGAAAGCAAATGAGATTTGGCAGGAGTTCTGCTCTCCTGCTGGGAGAACTAATCCTCCTTTTTAATGAACATACAGCATCATTAAATCAGCACTACTGAAAATATAGCACAAAGGGAGGAGGCTTGAGTGGATTGCGGCTGCAGTTGCATACATGACTGTACATAATTCATTACTTTGTCTTCCCACTTTCAGATCGATGTGTGGAAATCCCTCCAGAAAACCAGAGAGCTCTGACCTCAGAGTCCTTCCAGACCCTGTAGTGACACTGCTACTGGTAGTGCTAACATGGCATCAAGCTTCCTCCCTTAAGTGCTAACACTGCCTACAGCTACCAGATCCTCGGCTGCTGTTGTGCTACTGCTCCACGAAAACAAAGAGAAGACTCCAGTATGCTGGTCATCATGCTGCCTCATGTGGACATGTGGAAATAATCAGACGTCTTGGTCACATGACTTTCATCCGGGTGGCTAAGGCCACAGCTCTGAAAAGCCCTCAAGCGAAGAAGAGCGCTGACTACATGGTGTCGCTTTCCATTACCGCCATGTTTGCCTTCCTAAAATTAGGGAATTTGGTTGTTGGAAGGAGGAATTGATAAATCAAGCTAAGAGGAGACAATAAATGTTTGGTTGGTTGCTTTCTATTTGCCTATCTGACCTCAAATGACCACAAAGAGCCATGAGGGTCAGATCCCACACTATAATGAGATTAGCTGAACTGTAAAGGGTCCATATGTGTATCTGTGTGGACTTGATGCTGCTGCCCTCCATCTTTACTGATAAAGGCACTATCACTGGAGAAGAGCAACAAATTGAAAAGACACAAAAGCTTGCTAGACCTCGCTGACATCTTTTGTTGAAATTCACAGGTCCAAGCCCGGGTTTTAAATACCTTATGACAGAGTTGCTGAAACAGCCTGATAGTGTATGACTGACCGACCGACCAATATCGTATTTGCTATGCCTGCGAGTAATGGAAAGTGCAACAAAGCACATGGCCAGAGCGGGAAAGACAGTGAGAGAGAGACAGAGAGAGACGGGGAAATAACTGTTAACTGTGCAGCCAATACCTCCCTGTCCCTGTTCTTTTTCTGCTCTGCATTGTGCGCTAGCAGTAATCAATGCTTGGCACCAGTTATGTGTGGAGTCACATCCTGAGTGCCCAGATAAGGAGACTCCAAGGTCAACGTACAGTGCACACAGGGTTACACCACAGCTGCTCATGCACACAAGCCAGATGTACACACTATAACAGGATCGCTCAGGTTGTGATCTGATTGGCTGATTGCCCCCCCTGAAGCGAAGGGCCTCCGTAGTCTATCTGCTATCCATAACAGCACAGAGTGGAGATGCATTGTAATTTTTTTTTTTTTTTTTCTTTTTTCTGACAGAGATGTGCATTGACATTTATTTGGTTAAGGGAGTCGGTGGGAACACAATGCACACTCCAGGTGTATGTGTCAAGTGAAGGTATGACACAGCAGTCTTTGTGATATCCACCTGCAACCACAAACGTGTCGGCAGAAGGAGCCCACCTGAGGTTAAGAACAATTTCATGGTATTTTTCTTTCCTGCCAGTAATCTCTGGCGGTCGTGTTAGTTTTTTCTGAATGAAGGTTTTGAATGGTGCCTTGTTAGCACTGGATTCATATCCCTTGTTATATGGCTGGCTTTGCTTATTAAGTGGGTGGAATAGAAGTGATGAAGTCTAAATGAATTGTTTTTATGTCAGAGGTTTTGCATTCCTTGTGTTGTTTGTTTCCACTCGGCCTCCCAAGTCACACATGAGCAGGAGAGGTTTGGTTCGACAGAGGTTATCTTTCACCCTGGCAGCCATCCAGCGAAACACATCAAGACCATTCAAGGGAGACGGCGCGCTGGGTTTGCGATACAGTAGTACAACTGAGAAAGAGTTTTCTTTTTCATCTCCTTGAGATAAGCGTTTACACAAACACAGACTCTTTTGATCTCCTATAAAAGCTGCTCATTTTCATTTTTGGCAAGGATTCACAGTCGTTACGTGGAGAAATATTTAGGATGTTCAATTGTAACATATTTGCCAATTTAACAGCCGGGTAAATTGAATCTTTCTTTGAATTATGTTGTGAGAGTCCAGGCTTGTTTTCTCCTTTAAAAAAGTGCCCTCAGCCTCACATTTGATTTAACAAAATCTGCTAAAATAGATGACTGGAGGAAGAGAGAAACCATGCATAATGAAGAAGACCTATCACATGCAATTACACTTGAGGTACATTTCATTTTGCACAGAATTAGTTGTGACCAATTTAATGTTTTTTAAGTCTAACTTTACAGGACAAAAATAACCTTCAGCATTCACATGTGCTCCAGATCACTGAATGGCCTCAGGAAGTTTTAATCTAATACACAAACCTATGGTCAATATTGAGAGTCATATGGCAAACTTACTTAATGCCCCGCAGAAAACAAACTTGCTCATCTGGGCCACACAGAGCAAAGAGGCTTACACAGCTACAAATGATCATTCTCCACGCTGACTCTGAGCTAATAAACATTTGAGGCGTGCGCTACAGTTCTCTCTCTGTGCTGCCACACTTAATGATCTCCGATGTTTACAGATGTTTTAAAGGATTACACATAACCCTGAAATGCCGCAAGTGTTCTGGCAATAGAACTATTTGAATTCCATATTTAGTTTACATTTTTTATACTTACAACTTCTTTCCAATTCACAGTGTTTCCCCGTCTTTGGCAGATTGGCAAAAACAGAACAGGATTATAACCTCAGCAAGCCCCTGTGGAGTACAGAGGCTTTAGCTGTGGATTATTACAAGAACATTTCCCATGTGTGAAAGTGTGTGTGTGTGTGTGTGTGTGTGTGTGTGTGTGTGTGTGTGTGTGTGTGTGTGTGTGTGTGTGCGTGCGTGCATGTGTGTGTGTGTGTAGTTTTTGAGAAAGAACAATGGGCTTTGTGCACTTATACTTTAAGGGGTGGAGGTGCAGTGTTGTGTGTAAACATTCACTTTAAGTGCTTGAGGTGTGACAGAGATCAGAGCTGTGTAGAAATGTGCATCAGTATCATATTCACATGGGAGAGATGGCTTATTACAGGAAAATCAATATGCTATTAAAGTGAATCTTATGCATCAGTGGGGTACTTGTTTCAGATTGCAGTTAAAAAATGAGAACCTCACTGCTTAAGCGTAGGATGCCACAATCGATGTAGATAAAGGTGGAGGAGAGAAAAACGGCAATTATTTATAGACACAGGGGAAACGAAGAGACGGAGAATTAACAATTATAATAAGCAGATTTACGCTATCATTAATGCAGATGCTGCTCACCAATATGACCCATGTGGTGTCTTTGTTTGGTGTGCCGAGAGCTTTTGTTCGGACTGAAATCTGCAGCATGTGGACCTACACAACCTCAGCCTGAGCAGAGGAAAGAATTTCATGAAATTACCTGGTGAGGCGTTTGGTGTACTTTCTCTGGTCCACACTGTAAATGTTTTGTCTTTGTTGTGGAGTGTGCAGCTGCCAACATTCACTAAGACATACAAAGTGATTTCCATTGATATATTTTATCGATTAAACTATGAGCACATTACTGCTGTTCCTTCTGTTGCAGAACCCAAACCCACTCTGGTTCCTGCTGCTTGTATCTGCTGATAAAACATGACTTCACCAACATGTCACTTCAAATTCCTGTCTGTAACTTTTTCTCTCTCTTTTTTTTTTTTTTTTACAATATTGTGACAATCACAAATATACAGTAACGAGTACATTAACAGGATTATTCTAAACATTTTTTCTTTTAAACTTACATGGAGATGACTATTTATCAGTAAATCTTAAACAATATGTAACTTTATTCCCCACACATCTGACTCTGCTCTTTATTTCCTTCAGTTCTGTTGGTCATTGAACATTGTCCCAGACAAATAAACTAATAAACACATTTAGCTTCTCTAAATGCCTTTTAAACATAAAACATCCCAGTGGATCCTTAATGATCCTATAAATCAAAATTTGATTTGATGAAAATATATATTTGAACGAAACATATCAAAAAAAGAGAGAAATAAAGAAAGAAATTAAACAAATAGACAAACACCATTTTTAAAGGTATGTGAAGCCTCCTGCTGAAGCTCACCTCTCACTCTGCTTACTCAGTGGTAAAGCTACAGACAGCTCTGTGTGGGTGTGTACCCAAGTGCTTGACTATAGTACACATATTTTAGCAAAATGATGCATCTCTGTGAGTCTGGGCGACCAGATGTGTGTGTTTAGGGGGGTTCATGAAGCAGAGGGAAGAGGTTGCAGGACCAGTGAGAGAGTTCATGGAAGCGGAGAGGCCTTAGGCTCTGCCACAGCAGCACAGGCATCATCATCACAGATCACAGGAGCTATATTTAGGATGAGTTTGATTTTCCCTCAGAGGCCTCGGCCTCTTTACAGTCTCATTTTAATATCCAGACCAAAGGAAACAGCTTCCTTCTTCGTTTTTGAATGCATCGCCTCCTTTTAAATGTATGGTTTTATTTTCCTTGTCTTTCCGTGTTTAATTTTGTTTTTCTCACTTTCCAGCCAAACTGCCACACCTTACTCTCCTCACAATGATCCTGTTGTGCAATGATATGTCCAAACCTGTCCAAATGATAGCACTAGCAACAGGCCCCATGCAGTGACAACTTTAGTCCTGTAAAGCATAAAAGTTCTTTAAGTTCCCATTTCAAGATATTGTCGACAGAATACTGACATTATTCATTTGGCCATGCTGTGATGAGTGTGTTTATGGTATGAAGAACCAGGTACAACAAATCAAACAGGCCCAGGTACAGTAATGACTAAGGTGAAACAATTTTATTTTTAGACTGAATAACTACATTAATTTAGAATACATCAAAGACTGAGGACATAAAAGTAGGGAAGATGTTTGGCTCAGAGTCATTTGGTTTCTTTTTACAGATGTTCCATATTTGGAGGGACTGAAAGCTGCCTCTGTAAGATTAAAAAAAAATAAAAAAACAGCCACCATGCATCATTAATGATTTCTCGCATATACAGTGATTCTCTGAGGGATTTCTTATAGAATTTAATTTTTAAGAGAGATGTTAAGTATCATACACTCAAGAGATTTAAAAACTCACACTTTGTGTCAGCCTGTCATGAATTTTACATGTGGAATTCCCTCTAGTAGCGGTAAATACTGAGGTGGCAGTTTGGCCTCGGGCCAGCTTTTGCGTCTGCACATAGTGATGCATGGATGTCACTTGGTCTCTAAAGGATCTATTTTGAGATCATCTTATACAGCCATACATGCATATGCATAAAGGATAAATACAGTGTGAACCCTAATTTATTGGTTTTTGCTGGTCAAAAATAAAGGTATTAGACAAATATTTTTTTTTACCTGAGGCTGGCCCTAGAACAGTGGTTCCCAACCTTTTCCAACTTGTGGCCCATCTGAAAAACTCAAAAACACTGGCGGCCCACATCCAACCCCACAACAAGGCCAAATGATACTAATACAGTGATAAGCCTTAATACTAGAAAAAAAAAAACAATGAAAGGAGTTTTTCTATGTTTTAATGAATTGAACTGTTTGGCAAATGATTTGACGGCCCACTTGCAATACCTTCCTGGCCCACCAGTAGGCCCCAGGCCACATGTTGGGAACCAACGCCTTAAAGGAAGGAGATCACCAAAGCCACTAGGGTTCATCTTCTTAGGCACCATGAATATCTGCAGGAAATTTCATGGCAGTCCATCCTAGAGTTCTAAAGGACAGGCTGTGTAAAAACCTAAAAAAAATAAGGTTTTAGTAAGAATGTAAGTGTCAGTATGCTTCATCCTCTGGGAACCATGAATCTGCATATCATTTCATCTCAGTCTGTCAGTTGTTGAGATATTTCAGTCTGGACCAGCAGGCAGATAGACAGACATTTCCATCCTCTGGGCCAAGCTGCTAACAACATCCAGTGAAACAATTCCACTTCATTGTAAAGCTCTTATTTTCATTGATTTATGCTGTAATGCCATGTTAATGCTAATTTCTTAAGAAGCTGCTTTAATCTTTTAAAAGCAGAGCAAAGTCCATCTTTCTTTTTGAGGAAAGTTGATGGGATAGTTGGCAGTCTAAAGGAAAGGAGCACCTAATTTTTTTTTTTTTAATCTCAGTGTTATCAGTATCACTGTTTTTTGACCCAGTGCAGCACTCCCCATCTTCTCTCTTTCCTATCTGTGACTAGTGAAGCTGTTTATTGTTGACACTGACACAAAGAAAGAGTGAGAGTTTACATTTGCACAGTACAGTATTCATCCTCATCCATGCCCTCTCGTGCATGCTGGTAAACTGCAGAGGCTTCTTACACCACAGACATTGTGAAAACAAACAAATCCATCAGAGATGCCTCGCTGGCTGCACAGTCTCCTCTTCCTCCTTATGTAACGTAGGTCCTGTCACAGGGAGTCAGCTTCAGGGGCTGAGGCTCCCACAGCAGCAGCATGGGTCTTGTTAATCCTGACCCAATTTAATGGGCAGGCAACAGGGATGATGACTGGATGGCGGGATGATGATGTTCGCCTGGCTTGCTGGCTGACTGGCTACTACTCGATGGCTGAATGCCTGGGTGGCAGATTTCCCGTGTGACTGGTGGAGTGGCTGCCTGTTTAAGGAAAGAGTATTTTAATGGTGTCCTGCTTTTCATAATTCAGTCACTTTCTGGTGGAAACAGGAGGAGACTAACTAGAAATGCCTCATGTATAATCCTTTGCTGTCACACACCTCAAAATTATTACATACTCATATGAATAAAGGAAGTGGTAAATACCATTGCCACTTATGTTAGTTCAAATACTGTCTAATAATTTTCTATGTAAATCATTCACTATGATTTTACATGACTACTATAAAAACAAAAAACAAAAACTGTAATTGTTTTTATTGTGTCAACCTCCAGCGGGTATACATTGTGATATATAGACTTAAATAGCAGCATGGAGGAAAAAGGAATTTATCATTTCACTGTGATTCTATGATTTTCTGGCTGACTGTAGTGGAAGGTTGTATTGACTGACTGATTAAGAAAAATTGCTGCGCTACTTCTGGGCTGACTGGCTGGCTGCCCAGCTTACATGCACATGACTGGCATACTATATTGCATTACATATTTCCTGTGTGATTTGTGAATGGGATTACCTGCTTCCTGAGTGCTGATTGACTGATTAGTTCCTGTACTTCAATTGCTGGCAAAAGTTTGACTTGCGAAGTGCTTGGCTGACCAAAGAGAACATAAAACTGGATTTTCCATCATTTGTTTCGAAACCTGTGCTTATTGATCGACAAATTGATTGCTTCATCGGATAGCTGGCTGTCTGGCTGACTGATTTGCAGGCTGGCGCTACAAACAAACGTCGCTGCTCATCAGCAGTAGTGTCAAGACATTTAAGATTTATGACTTAGTCCACCTGGTAATTATGGAGAGTCACTTGTTTCGTGAAACGAGGCGACATGACAGCTGCCACAACACTAGTTGGTGGAGATGAGGAGGGAGCGAGGGAAGGACTGCGGGTGGGAAATTAACAGAGTGGAAAGGACTTAAAGGGAGTAAAGCAGGAGTGAGAAGAAGGGAGGAGGGAAATGTTGGACGGTGAGGAGGAGGGTGGGGGGGTAGTGACAGAGCGAGAAGGAGCCAGGGAATAAGTGTGTGTGCAAGAGAGAGGGAGAGAGAGGGAGATGTTGATGATGAGGCACTGAGGAGGCTCCCTCTCTCTCACTTCCTCTCACCAGATGCATCAACAGATTGTCTTAGTGCATCAAAATGCCGTTATTATACCGCTCCTGACATAACTGCCTTCTTGACACGTCCACCCACCCACACACACACACTCACACACATACACTCACTCACATGCTCGTTCAAACATAGTGCCAATTCAACGTTTTCACTGAAGCCTGTCTTTTTTAATGATTCATGTATTTCACAGAGCCCATAAATGGAAAATAAACCTTTGCACTATCAAACCTGAATTATGTAAATAATTTAATAAATTTAAATAATACATTCAACGCCTCCTTTGAAGTATTTCAGATAGATTTACAGACAGATAGACATAAGAAGTGCAAGTCGTGGGTTCAGCTCTACACCCATGCAAACTGACCTTTAACCCTGCTGGGATTTCCAGTCTAATTTGATCAAAGCGTAGTTAATGTTCTGCATCCCTATAGCGAGGAAACAAAGCCTATGTGGGATGATGAACTTTACAGCCTTTTTATCACCCTGTTTTTTTTTTATATTATCTCTATATTTGAGTTGGGAAAGAGCAATTCCTTTATTAGTTGTAAGTGTACTTGAACAAGGCTCAGCTACTCAACCATCTAAAGTAGAATGAAGTGCTTTGCAATTTCAGGAATGGAAGGAGTGTAATATTTAGTGTTAGAAAAGAAGAAGTGCAGCAAATACTAGCAAAACAGTGGAGTTCATGAGTCACAGTTGATTCTAAATGTCCAATGCTGCTGATTAATTTTTAACAGGACTTTCACATTATGTTCACAGTGGTGAGAACAGTTGTCAATATTAACACAGTTAGTGTTGACATTTGGGATAAAACCCAGGCTCTAGGTCAGGGGCAGTGGCAGCAGTTGCCATTTGGTGACCCTGAAGTGAACCTTAGTGTTTAATTGAGTCGCCTGATAGTTGTTTACCAACAACCTTAAAAATGAGAATTATGCATTAACATCATTGAAAATTTAATGACGGCATGGTGAAATGGTCTTGTTACCTCATCTGGATCATGCTGTGCTTTGCTGTACAAACACATACACATGCAGTCCACACAGGCGCACACACTGTTGTGAAGCATGATTGTGCAGCACTTGGTCTGTCCCATGGAAATATCTGATTTGGTTTGGAGAGTGATGGTGCAGTCTGTTATAAATAGTTCTCCCTAAAAGCTAAAAAACACTATCTGCTATTGATTAGCTGTCAGCACATGTTAAAGCTCACTGTCGCTGGTCACACAGTCTGCCCTGGTACGCTAAGCCCCACACACAAACACACACACACACACACACAGAAAGAGAGAGAGAGAGAGAGAGAGCGAGAGAGAGAGAGAGAGAGAGAGTCATGCAAAATGTATGTACAAGCCCTATCCTACTCTGTTTTCTCTGATGCTCTGTAACACACATATTGACATACACACACACACAAACACACAAACAGTACACGTGCACATAACTGCGTGTAAATGCCTATTCTATGCAGATGCATAAGCAAAAACACACAAACACATGCACAAATCACAGACAAATTCTCTCTCTCCGGTGCACGTGCACACGCGCGAACGCACACACACACACACACACACACACAGTAGCATTTCACCATTTGCTCCGCTTCCTCTGACTTGAATGATCATCATGCATTTGGCTCTACCACTCTGAATCCTAATGTGAAATCATTGGTTTATTGAAGCTGCAGTGACCACATGTTTTCTAATGCACTACAAACACACCTTTTGAGTTCTAGTCAACTTTACCTAATATCTAATGAGCACAATATCACAAAAACCCATAATCACAGGTAACTTCTATTATCATAATCACTGAGGTAGTTTCTTGAAAAATGCAAAGTTAGTATTGTTTTTTTAATGTCTGTAGTTTGTGACCAGTCTTTATTTGTGAATTCCCATGGCACAAAATCATAAACTGTCTGGCTACTAGTGCTCACATCTAGTGTAAACAAGGCAACTTTCCCGTGACCTCTTCTGATTTAGCCAGAGACAGATGAGTGGATCTCTGGAAAATCATTTCTCCTTACCAAGCCTGGCATGTTTTCCACACCTTTTTTTAGACATCATTAAAATTGACCGAATTTAGAGTTGCCTCCAGTTACTAAACATCATATGTGCAATTATTCCCATGCACACCAGATACAGCTGAAAACATCTGCTTCTCTGTGGTTGATGGGGCAGAGTTTAGGAGGACATTCGCTCTATTGTTTCTTTTATGTGGTAAAGGTCTTTGCAGCGATTTTGACAAATATATACCAATATATAGGATATAAGGAACATAGTGACAACTGGAAGCCCGGCAGTTGCTTATGTAATAACATTTCTGCTCATACGTGCTCAGCTTGGTTCTGCCAAATGCCCCGTTGGAGCTGTACAGTGCTGGTAAGATCAGAATTGTACTGGACAGCTTCCAGGTGTTCATGTATATTAACGTCTGGACATTGAGCAGGGTGTTGTTCATTCTAATAGTGGTAGCTTGGAGTATTACTGAAGCTATGGAATAAATGGTAGCTTCTTTTTATGGTGCAAAGAAAGACATAGTTTGAAATCACAGTTTAATTTTGAATTTTGCTGAACAGGAATAAAAAATGTAAACTGTCCTCACCAGAAAAAATGTCAAACCTCTCAGGTGGGTGATGTAAAAAGCATCTGACTTTAACAAATAAGACAGGAGAGCTGTCGAATTTGCTTTCTTTAAGCCATCACCGCAATCTTTCCGTAAAGTTTTTGTGGCCAAACCTATCCAAACTCTGACTTCTGCGGTGGCAGACCACAAAACATTTATGTAAATCACTTTTGTAATGGTCATATGAGTTTAGGAAGCTGGTGACAAATAATTTCATTCTAACGATAGAGCTGCCAAATCAGAAAACAATCATATGAGGGAATGTGGTCAAAATTGCCAGAGATAACAAACTGAAACTGACTGCAGACCTCAGGCAACTACCAAAATCACTCGTTAAAGCATGGAGAACGAGGGCTGTTGGTGAGCATCTCAGTGACTTATCAACCAGGATGTGAAACAGTAGTATACAATGCAGTGAGGTTAACAGTTGAGGAAAACGATGAGGATGATTAGTCAAGACAAGCCCCCATGGTGCTTTTCCCAGAGTCGATTCTTTGGACAGTGGCCCTAACAAGACCTGCTGCAATTAAATTTATGATACATGGTGAGTCTTGGTAGCTATAAATAATTCTGCAAACTCAGATCGGTCTCAAGAAACTCTCAAAGGTCCCATATTTTACACTTTTCTGGTGTTTTATTTGAAGTTTTGATATCCAATAGAAGATGTATATTTGTGGTTTTAAGGCCATGCAGCTGTACATCTGCTCTCTCAGTAACAACAGGCCAGTAAGCAAATCAGACGAGAGGCACTGAGCCTCTCGTCTGATTTGCAGACTATTTCCAGAGAAAAATCAAATAAAAGCAAATCCCACCATCCAATCATCCATCCCAACCATAGATGGTGGGTCGGGGTGTGCTGAGCCTGGGTCATGGCTGAGAGTAGTGGCTGCTTTTTTGTGACATCACAAAGTTACCTAAGTCCTGACAGCTCATTTTACAACACAGTTTCTGAATACAGGATGTGTGCTTTTCTCTGTGGAGTGTTTTGATACTTTCACAGTATTAATATAGAATGTAAACCTGCTTTGCAGTCAAAAAAAACAAAAACAAACAAAAAAAAAAAAAACATGGAAATATCACTTTACACAAGATGGGACCTTTTACTCATACAACTAAAAACTGCAAAAACAACATCAGAATGATTTACCAAGGTGCTTATTACTATTATCAACTCTAAGTATGAACCTTTTTTAACTAGCTGACATACAGTATATGTAAATGCGTGATGATTTATTACCACATCAGGGAGTTTTCTAGTTCTTATGCTGAGCATAAAAGCAAACAAGTGTTATCAGTAATCAGTAATTGTTGAAGATGATTATAATCTATGAACTCTCTATGGGGACAAAGGCACTTGTGTACATGTCAGAAGAATGAGTGAAGAGACAGAGTATTTATCGACTTCTGCCTGTCGTTAACCACACTGGAATAAAAAGTACAAAGCTCATCAAGACCCACAGTGCTCAGACAAGAAAGCATGAAAATACATAGGGGAACCTCCAAATACACATAAGCAACAAACAGAGTATAGATCAAAGCATGGAATTAGATTAAGAATGTCATACATTGGAGTAAAGATGTTGCAACACAGTAGAAAATATTATGAAAGGAATGTCATAATCAAGCCCAAGAGAATTGAATATACAAAGCATTATAGAGAATCTATAAATAGGACATGAAGAGCATCGCATTAAGCACCGAAAAGCCTCATTAGAGTATAAAATGAAAGGTGATGTTCAAAAAAGAGTCCTGCTGTTTGAAATGTGTTTGGCATTTGTGAAAAAATGTCAAGCATCGTTGTATGAAGTCAAGTCCGCCTGATGAAAAAGGGGATGGTTTGGATGATCACAGTTTGTATCCTCCATGTCAGTGCTTATACAGCATTCTGGAAAGGTTAGCACAGCTCTCTGCTAAACAAGTATATGTTCTTCCTCCCCTCAGGTGGGCTTCAAAGGCAGGCATTATACAAAAGGTCTGAGGGGCCTGATAAAAAGCAACAAAAGTCATGTGTACTGCAGCAACCACAAAAACTTCTTTAAAAAGTTTAAATTGTATTTTGTTCAGAAATATAACTGAAAAATTGCACTTTTGTGTTTAGAAAAGTTCATGCACTGGGTGGAGACCATGTGTTACAACATGCAGTTATTTTCATTCAGGGGACAGCACAATTTTTTGCTTTATTTCAAAATCCCTCTGAGATTTGGTGCACCGACAGGCTGTATCAATGTTTGTCAAGCTCATTAAAGTCAAACATACTCTGATTTGTAATGTGACAACCTCCTTGACATTGTAGGATAGCATGTTTTGATCAGTGCACAGCAGATTTAATGGCTCTAGCTTGTCATACATGAGATTTAAGGAAAAGACTTAAAAATCTAACTTCCTGTTCTCTTTTGTTAGTTTTTTTTTATGTGCACTGGTGCAGGTGGTGTGCAGGGAGATCTATAATCTCTGTGTCTAAATGGTCATTGCAGTGAACAGTGTCCAGTGTTTGTATTATTTTAAAGAGCTCTTCCAGGACATCTGGTGCCCCTCTGACCAGAATAGTTTACACAGGACACAGGTGGCTCAAGAGATGGGTGGTTAGAGGATGATCTGTCAGGAGAATCACAAGCAAATACCACGCTTGTATTTTAAGCTGAAGGTCAAGCACACACACACACTGAACATTTGAAATTAGTCCTGGGGCAAAGAGTATTTGGAAATAAGCTTCATGGTTTTTTTCCAGTCCATTTACAGACACCAGATGGTTGGTATGTGTCACATCGCACACTGGTGGGTATGGTAAAAGGTTGAATAAGGATGTACCTACATTTCTTATGAGAGCATCATCAGTGAGAGGTTTGTTAGAATTCATTTGTTACCTCTCCAAAACAAAGTCCCACAAAGTGCTTCACAAGTCAATAAAAAAGAGATGACGCAAACACATTTACACAGCAGAAAATAGGAATCAATAAAAGCAGAGTCTGTAAAAATAGGCTTTCAAACACTGTTTAAAACACTGCTGACCGATCAAGAATATTGTCTCATTATACTGACTATCAAATTATCTCAGCATCTCATGCATCTGAGCTTGAAATAAGCTCTTGATTAGCATTTTTATCTTAAACTACTGCTGAACCTTCAGCCTTCAGTCAGATAGCTTGAAACTAAAACATACAGCGCTCAGAAACAAACTATACTCTGGAGTGTTCCTCTCAGTAGACCTGTGACTCTTCTTCAAATGCATCATGGAAAAATATAACCTCTATAACCTGACTGTATTCATTTCCTAAGTATAGAAGCCACTTTTCACATCCAATGCTAAAGATCTGTTCTATGCTGGAAAACAAATCCATTACAATTGAGATATGTTATCTGAATGCAGAAACAAAAACTGCTTTATACTTGACAACAATATTTTGTGCTTGCAACATCAAAACAAATCTAGAAATATTTTATATCCAGGTCATCCATATCATACCCCTACACAGTGAAAACATGGTACTATATAGTTGTTTCTGTATTATTTTGTTTTCTTGCATTAAAAAAATCACAAATTTCTTTTTGTGTTTTATGACTGCAGAGATTTTCTATTTATCTATTTCTTATAAGGGGGTGTTTTCTTAAAACTTCACTGAAGTACCTGGGAAATCTGCACTGCCAGACTGCGAACTAAAGGTCAAATTAATATTACAAAACCTCATGTGTGGTTGAAGGCAAACTAACCCACAAGACATGCTGTATAACACAATGTGAAGACACACTGTGTTATTCCTATTGCAACAGGAAAATGAGAAGGCAAATTATTTACTATTCATATGCTAATACCAATAGGGGCATATGAATATCATTACCTATAAAGTCAAGTAAACTCAGTTTTCATAGCGTCAAAGTCTACAGCAAGGTTAGCAGCTCTTTGAGGCTGCACATACTGTGATTCAATTCAATTCGATTCAATTTTATTTGTATAGCGCCAAATCATAATATACATTATCTCAAGGTACTTTACAAGGTAAGGTCGAGAGATTACTTTGTTATTGAGAAAAACCCAACAGTTCCCACAAAGAGCAAGCGCTTGGCGACAGGGGGGAGGAAAAACTCCCTTTTAACAGGAAGAAACCTCCAACAGAACCGGGCTCAGGGTGGGCGGCCGTCTGCCTCGACCGGTTGGGTTTAGGAGGAGAAAGGGGGGGTGGGGGGAGGAAAGAGGAGAAAAGAGAGAGACCAGGAACAGCTGGTTAACATGTTACAAAGCTAACATTTGCTAATTATCAGATAACACAAAGTCCAGCTGAGGATGATGGGAATGTCCTTTGTTTTTCAAATAAACCAAAGTGTTGACTTGGACCACAGTTCATGGCAATCCATCCAATAACTGAGACATGTCACTAGAGGAATAATCAGTGCATCACCCAAGTCATAAGGATAACAACAACTGGGCACCATGATGTTCGTACAAAATGATGTACCGATGCACTGAGCGGCTGCTGAGATATTTCACAGGATTAGTGAAATAATCTTCAGCTGCTGGTAGCAACAGAAGAAAAAGTCGGGGGGGGGGGGGGGGGGGGGGGGGGGGGGGGGGGTCCATTAGGATTCATACTCCACACATTATGAATTTCTGGTACCAAATTTCACGGCAATCCATGCAACAGTGTCAAGAGGTTTCACTCAAAGCCACAGATATAGACTTCATGCTGGTACTAGGGAAAAGTCGTTCATTCTCTGGGGAACATGAAAGTTACATTTCATGGCAATTTGTCCAGTAGTTACTGAGATATTTTGGTCTCGATCAAAGTGGCAGACAGGCACCACTGGCATGGCAACAAGCAAACAGACAAAAACTGTATTCAATATAATATTGTCAGTAACAAGAACTGTAGTTGGGTGATAACTGAACATTATAACCTACAGTATCATCTCTCTGTATCTCATGGTCAGGATGTTGTGATATAGCGATACGGTACAGTTCAGTGGTTCATTGTTGCTCATCTCTAAATTACACTGAATCATATTCCAGTCTGTCACTGCAGATTCTCTCTATTATTCTGTTATGATGTCATTCCCACTTCTATTCCTACTTTATCAGTTACAGACTGGCAGACACCCTCAACATATGTCTCCTGGCACGTACATTGTACCAAGCCCCATCACTCCTCTGTAATTGTCTCTGCTGCAATCTGTCCTCACAACAGCACACACAGTATGCGGTCCGGTCCATGTACGCCTGTCTTGTGAAAGCGTGGGTGTGTATTCCTACATGTGTGAATTTCTGGGTACATCCATGTACAGTGTGGACATCTGTGCTCACCAGTGGCTTTAAATAGAAACCTAGACTCAGGTGATTGTCAAGGGAAGTGTACAGTTCAACCTACACCATCTGTTTATGTGGTGCGTTCTAATATCCTGATTTAAAAAATAAAAACACTGAGCTTTTGTTGGCACAAATGATGAACACATAGTGAAATCTGACATCCACTGCAGCACAGCAAGTCAGTGGAGAGCATCCCATGAGTTCAAATGTTGGAAGATTTTGGGTAACCCATGTGTTCATCTTTTAATGTTAAAAAAGAATTAAGACGAGAGAACAGGAGGAGACAGAAAGTTTTTTTTTTTTAATGACAGACCATATCACAGTGATAGGCTGCTTCGTCCCATGACAGGTGATGTCACAATGCTGTCACGCATGCTGAGGGTTTGTAACATCACAGCGATCAGCCCTCCAGGCCCATCCAGGACAGAGGCCTGTGTTTTTTCACTCAGACTGTCTCCATCTGTCATTGCATCCGTACTTGGAATTTCAGTGCATGTTGGTGTTCACACTTTACAATTGCAAATGAATAAGTGAATGAAAGAATGTTAAACAAAAGTCTATACATCATTTTCAGCAGTGGGCAGACCCTGTAAACAGCTCAATTTCAGCCAATAAATGCCACTAGAAAATTTGCCCTTGGTTTATTTTTTTATTGCTTTACAAGCATGACTTCTACTCTTTTATACTTCTTTTCTTTTCTTTTAAAGCATTAAATTAAGATAAGACAAAAGACTTTGCGAATAGATACAATAAGAACATAAACAACAAAACAGTTTCTCTGCTCCTTTTTCTTAATTGTCTCATACACTAATTACAGCTATCCCTATTGATCTATGAATGTTAGATTAATCCATATCACCATGACACAGTAATCCCCGTAACTCCAAAGTGCTATTTGTTTCCAGAGATATAATCATACTGAAGTTATTTTACATCAAAAGGAAGCACACAGAATAGAGTGAATTGTGGGTCTGTCTCTGTAGAGATTCTATCAACCTCCAGCTGCTTTCATATGTCTAAACTCAATTAAACATGACCTTCCAAATAAAGATGTGCACTACACAATGTACTTGGAAAAATGTTTAATCACCCATAACCAGAATAAAGTATGGCACTTCAATGCAACAGGCCAGATAAAATTTTAGTATGTGATATTTTGCACTGCCCCTGTGGTTTAGAAAATTGTCCCCAACTGTAGCTTTCGCCCATTTGTTGCTCTGAATTCTGTGTGTGCTGCAAGTGTGGGACAGGAAATAATAGGATAGACATCTTGACTCCTGACCTTAAATACAGTGTCACAGGAGTAAAGCCTGCCTACACTCACACACACACACACACACACATTTACTTTCCATCTTACATGCCCACACAGGCCCCTGTGAACCAGCTGATCTGGCTTATGTTGGAAAAAAACACCATTGCCCACTCTTCAGCTGGAGGTGACCACAGCCTCATTGCTGCAGTTTATTTCAGTCATTTGTCTAAGGTTCAACTGGAAAGAAAAAGAAAAACACAAAGTATTTGGAGAGATACTATCTACTACTAAGGTGAGGTGGATTTTGTTAAGGTGAGGCTGTGTTCAAAAAGAACAGTGTCACCTAATAGACTAAATGTTAGGTGCGACCTAAAACTGTCTCATAAAAACATAAGAATAATAAATGACTCCTCCTTTACCTGCCCCTTTTTATTTTTTGTATTTTTTTTTTTTGAAGAGATTAAACTTTTACTTTCTTACTTTTTTTTTTTTAATATGACCACAACATTGTACTCTAAGATACTATTTTTTTCATCACATAAATGCTTTGGAGCTAATAACATTCACTAATATTTGAATATATAAAATGATTATTGACTTCCTGTCCTTTATGGAAGTGAAAGAAAGATTCATGAAATACCTTCCCATTTAGACAATTAATCATGAATCTCCTAATATCTCATAATGAAATGATGAAACGCTTAATAAAGTGAGCAAGGGCAGGCAGATAGCTCCAATTATGCTGGTGTATAACTATGACCTTATATCCAACGCACCCTTCAACATAAAGGCGGCGCATTTAAATAGTCCCTGAAGCGCCCACTCGTTCGCTCCGTGTCTTAATTGATGACCTTTAGCTCAGATAACACTCCTGAAGCAAGAAAACTACGCCAACAGTCTGACCATGCTGTTTCAGGATGGGGTTTTTGTAGCATGCTGAGAACATCCGTTCACATGTCAGCTGTAGGCCTCAGACGCCACATCAAGCCTGAAGAGGAGTTTCTCTGTCTCAACTTCGGGCGGTTCGACCATCGGGACTCCTGTCTGCAGAGACACCATGGATCACTGCTTCCCTGCACCAAGCTGCGGTAAGTGCTCACTGCTGGTGCTGGCACGCCTGTTGCTATAGCTGATGTGTTCGGATCTGATCTGGTTGTTCGCGAGTGTCTGACTCCTGCTCTCTGTCCTGCCTTTACGCTGTTTCATTGCTCTTTGCGTCCCACAACTGTGAGGACACTGCTGGGTGCTGCTGGAAAAAAACAGCTTGTTTAGACTTTGTTCAGAGCACAGCTGGAGAGGTTTTTCCATTGCTCTGCAGAAACTGCAATGAAACCCGACATTATTATTCCCCTGATGTCACCTCACGGGAAGATGAACACTGGCCTTCGTCACATAATATTGTGTCCTCGTCTTGACGCTCATCTGCTGCACATGCGACGCAAGGAGAGGCCGTCTGCTTAAAGTCATGACATGTTGTGATTTGAATATGTGTAAGATTGAATCATCAGCTGCCAGGTGGTGCATGCCTGCACTCTCTGCGTCCTTCCCTCTGCTGTACTTGGCTTGGTGTTGGTGCTTTTTTGGAAATGAGGAGTTTAGGCCCCAGACGCCTCCTACTCTTTACATATTTCATAAAATCCGTTCATTTGAGTTGAGTGTGGCTGAGTACTGGTGATTTTGTTCTGACACATATCGATGTGTGTGTGGATATACCCATGTACATAAATGAATCAGGCCTGCAGAAGAGCACGTATATTCTGTTGAATGGAATATAGAGCAAGATAAAGGGAGAAGAGAAATAAATTTCACTATCACCGGTTCAGTTATCTCTCAAGAGCACTTCCTGTGAGCGCTCCACTACCTTTTGATTATCTCAGTTGTACAGCAAATCATAACAAAAACCCAAAAGCAGAAGCTCTACTCCCTGCAAATAAAAAAAGTGAGCACCACTGAGGTAGATCAGAGAGTGGTTTTATGCAACCAATTATACTGTATGTATTTTTATTTTGGTTTCATTTATCAATTTAAACCACCAGTCAAGTTCAATTATTCGTAGCATTTTTCAAAACAACAAGGTACGCTCCAACAAAGATGAATGATTCTCCTACCTGTAAAGCCCTTTAGCAGTTTTTGTTCATCATTTATCTTCTGAGAAAACACTGCTAAAAATTATACTCAAAACTAGAAAGTTTTAATTGTGTGAAATGCATCTCACACAATTAAATCAAAGGACACACAAGATCGATGGGCTATGTGTGCGCCAGAATTCAGCCTAATTTGTTTGTAACGTTCCAAAAAGGTTACAAACAAGCAGTTTGACTCAGAGTAAGTGTTCTTTTTAATAAGAATATCTTTCTCTAGATCTGGCCTATAAGTCAACATAATATTGATACCCCACTATAAGACAGACTTTATTTTATCTTGGGGATTTTATCTTATTGTACCATTCAGATATCTTACATGTTATCACTGAGAACACAATCTTGCCTTCTCATGTGTTCACATGTCTTCTCTCTAAAGTTCACTTTCGCCCTTGGACTTTGTCTGATAAAATGATCCCAACCCCAAATCCACATTCTAACTAGAGCTTTCAACCATATCACATGTCTTCATCAGTGGAATTTGCTCTGTCGGCTTGAGGATGGATCTTGATGATATGTGAGCTGAATAATTTCATCCATGGTACTTTCATGGATAAACTCATCCATGTTGGCTTAAGCACAAGACAGAAATGGTGTTATTGTAAGTTGACTGACTGACTTTTTTTTTTTTTTTTTGTAATCTCCAAGTGTTCAACTTTATGGTCATACATTGACATTATTTCTCTTTTAAATGGTCAAAACTAAATATTTTATTCCTATCCTCTAATTTGAACATAAATCTGAATTTCTCCAGGGGCAGATCACACAGTTCATAGTGCTGTCATCATTTTCTGTGCTCTTCAACCAGCCGCTATCAATCCAGCCTCTGCTTCTTTCTCTTGTATTTGCTTGGTCGATGCATGCATTTGCATTTCACTGACATCAGCAGCAACTCTTTCATTACCACATCTACCGTCCTTGTCTTGAGCTATTTCAACATGCTCAACAACTGATCACTTCGCGTGGAGTAATGTGAGAAATCACAAATAAGAGGCAGAAATGGATACGGCATGTGGAGTGGAAAAACCTGAGAAATGAGTGGATGTCAATGCCCCTATAGGAGATTTAGGATCCACCTCTTAGACAGCGCTCTCCACCACCTTCATCAAAACATCAAATGAAGGAAAATTGCCTGGAAGAATTGTGTTCATCCCTCCAGTAGTAGAGTTCAGAGACTTGTAGAATCAATGCCAAGGTGCACTGAAGCTGTTCTGGCAGCTGGCATTCTTAAGTGATGCTCCTGGTGTGCCTGTGTGTGTGTGTATGTGTGAATATCCTAATACCCCCACCTACCACACGCTGGCTTCTCCCTTTGCTCACTTAGTTTCTGGCGGGAAGCCCATTCACAAGTCGATCCCAGCAGGTCTGACAAGATAGGCACTGATATCATTAAGAGCAGAATCATGCAGAGCAGAATGAGTTTTATAGGGATTAAATTAAACATCAAGATCATACAAATGCTGGTATTACATATGCAGCGATGAAGGTGACATTGTGACAGCGGCAAAAATCCTGCACGTATATGTGTGCACGCAAAGTGTTCATGTGTGGGATTGGTTGGATCTGTGCTGTGCGCTCACACACCTTTTTTTTCTTCCTCACAATCACATTTGTTGGCTGTCATGTGTAATTGGAGCTAGTGACATTGGTCCACAGGCGCTACCAAGCCATGAGCTCACTGACAGTCCATGTGCGGCAGTGCCGAGTGCCCGTGTCTGCTGTCTGCGTGGATCTGTCATCGGCGTGTAACATCAAAAAGAAAATGTCAGATATGACGAGCACCAGCAAGGACATCAGAACTTATTTGTGGTCGTTGTTGCTTAATGGAAAATTCCACCTCGCGCAGCTATAAACTGTAAATCAGGCTTTTCATTGTATTTCAGGAGCTACTGTATATCTGTGTGTTGCAATTTACCTTTGTCTCATGCCCACTCAACATATCTATTTCTGTTTCCATTTGTAATTTCTCACATAACTCCACATGAAGTGATCAGTTGTTGAACTGTGCATGTTGAAATAGCTCAAGATCAGGACGGGAGATCTGGTGATGTCAGTGAAATGCAAATGTAAATGCAAATGCATGCATCAACCAACCAAATTAAGGAGACAGAAGCAGAGGCTGGTTTGATGGTGGCTGGTTGAGTTGTCACAGAAAATGATGACAACAAGATGAACTGCGTGATCTGTCCCTGGAGGCGCTCAGAAGAGCTGTTGCGTGTATTTGGCGTGTAAACATTTATAGAAATGTAACATAAGCACATTGGCAAAACTCATTCCTGTGTCCTCATTGTCGCAGTGATAGTTGTCAAGTAGTACTGATTTGCTGTAGGTCGGAGGCACCCTTTCGCTCGTTTTCAGAGCCACTCGGATCTGATGATTCTTGTTGCTGTGATATAATTCAGTGGAGGCTGGAGTGGAGTCTATTTGTCTGCAAACATTACTTTTCCGTCCTATTGCCAAGAAAGCTATATGCATACTTGTTGGAGAAAGTGTGTATTATTATGCAGGTGTGCCCTCCGATAAGCAAACCTTGACAGTACCTAAGGTGTGACAGTGTTGTCTATATTTGGAGGAAAAATAACCACGAGTTGTGCTCTTCAGCAGCTCAAACACAAACAGAGGAAAGGACTGCAGCAGTTTTCAGTTTTAACAAGCCTGTTAACATCTGAAAACTTTGATTTTTCCACTTAAGTTTTAGAACAAACTTTGTCCACAGTGGATGACAAAATTAGATGTTTTCTGTTTCTGCATGTTCCAACCCAACATGCCAAACAAGGCCATTATGAAAAGTTGAAATATTCAACTAAATAATAAGTCTCTGCATCATGTAAGTGGCTCCGCAAAACAGCCTGGTGTCCCTGTCAACACTAAGGTCTCAACTGCAGGTGTAAACATTTGGCTGTGCTTGTTAAAGATAGACCCTCTGGTGATGCCTGGCAGAGTTTAAGAGGTTAACAACCTGAGGCAGAGGAAAACAGTTATTTAGTTATTGAAATTACCACTGAGTGAGTGGTGCAGGTCTCCATGTGTTCATACCATCACCCATCCAGTGGTGCAATGAGTAGGCTAGTTATTGCAACAGTCACTGGTGGAGAGCAGACTTGTGATAAGACAGGCAATAGGGGATGTCTATGGAGGACATGCTGTATAGAAAGGCATTCATTAGATTAAAGTCCATTACATTAAAGTCAGGTGAGACAGATGAACTACCTTGGCTAGTTATAGGAATGTCTGTATGTTACAGCATCCTTCGGTAAGACAAGTGTCGTGTCTTGTGTGAGTGAGCTGCGATTCGTTTTGTTTGTGAAGACGTTTGAATGTATGGCAGAAGCTAAATTATCATAGTAAATATTATACTGTAGCAACATTTCACCGTAGCATTATCATATTCTTTTAATGCTCGCCTAATATTACAGGGCAGTGTTTTCTGCACCGTGAAGCAGCAAAAGACCACCACAAACTGATGCTGTGGAGACACTGCAGAGAAAATAAAACTACATCATTCTGTTCTCCTTTTGACATCAGGGGCAATGCCAGACCTGGGGGTGGGTGCTGTGAGTGCAGCCACTTGGCCAGTGGGGAAGTAACGGCACCACTGTGTCTGTGTTTTGTGTCAGAAGTGTTCTTGCTGATAAATATATAGCATATTGCGCAGTGCTCTTTACCTCCTGTTGTTGGCATTGATTTCCTTCAGTGTGCGCTAAGCGGCGCAGCATCAGGAGTAGCTGCGGCTGCATGTCGCACAGAGGGAGAACTGAGGAGAACACAGTGGAGCTTTTATACTGACAAAATAATACAGGTAATTAGGGATGCAGCCCATGACAACACTGGTGTTACTGATCACACCGGACATCTTACAAGAAAAGACATGTGTCAGCTAAATATCTGTAGGTTAGAAAGATTGCAGATTGCCACGTTAATATTGTTGGCATATTAAATTAAATCAAAAATAAAATATTGCCATATATGCACTTTTGCATTTCGCTTTGACACCAAATCCTCCACCATGGTCTTGCCAGCGGACTTTTCACTCATCACATGATTAGACTCCACCACTGTGTGACGCAACTCTGCTCTGACAGTTTGTAATCGTGGCATTCGACAGCGTATTGATAACTAGTAATTCAGAGTAAATCAGAGTTTTTTTTATTTGAACCGAGGCGTTACCACTGATATGTGAAAATGAACCAAATGGGATTTATGTTGATGGAGGAGGAGACTCACATCCTTATTGTGGTGGGCTTCCTGCTTTACACCTATGAACCTTTGATCGACATGCTGAACCACCGTTACTTTATTTCCATCTCATATGAAGAATGCAAAAAGAGGAGGTGCTCGAGGAACTACCTGGTGCCAGACCCCCCCCCGGCCTGTTTGATAGCCATGTCTGGCCCATGTATTTGAAACACAAGAACAACGTGCTTATTGTAATGTAAGACAGATGTAAAGTCACAATCGTCCAACTAACCCAACATCCAAGGAGATACTTAGCAGTACAACCTTTGATCAGAGTGACACGTCTCTGCAATGAGATACAGTGGTGCTGGATGGGATGCAAACTGAGGTTTGTTGCCTGCAGCATGGTTGTGAGATATTGCCTAGTTAACTAGTGGACCAAAGGCTACTGAAACAGTCAGTCCACATGTGTGCACAGGAGTCTCCTCTGTTACAGTCATGTGAAAATGGCAATGATCAAACACGCAGCTTGTAGCCTAAATGGGTCACAATCACATTACTGCATGACTCATAACGTACACATGCATCTTCACATTTAATGTGCATGAAGTGCATCACTAGATATTTAGTCCCTCTGTCATCACAAATAATTAAAAAGAGAGCTACAAGTACAATATAATGGATTTGTGAGACCAACAAGTTTCAGCAGCTGGCCACATCAGCCCAGTGCTGTGTGTAAGCATGTGTTGGTGATTTCTGCATAATATCTCTCTGCATAACACTGCATGAGTGGCAGGCTGCACCGCCCCCCATGCAGCAATGCTGAATTCAGCAGTGTTGGCTCCTTTGGTGCTTTTTAAATATGTCAAGTCCATTATGAATTTGTCCCAAGCTGCCAACATCTCACCATTGTTGACTCTTCCTATCACAAAAATAGTTTACGACTGTATTTATTTGGCTTCCGTGCCAACAAAGCATGAATTAGTCATAATCATCTCAAGACTTTCTGGATTTAAACCAGCCTCTGTGTCTTGGCATAGTAGGTACACTGCAGTAAATTTGAATACTTCTAATACTTATGGATGGATTAAACCAAGCTCGGAACAATTTTATCTTTTCATTAAACACTGAGTGTCATTGAGTTTTTTTTTCTCATCAAGCTCTCTGTGAGCTTTTAAGCTCAAGCAGGTAAATGCTGAGTTTGTTTGAGTCATTGTGTGATTATCTTCACATACGTTTCAGGAGCTGAGGCAGCTTTAAGAGCTCAACATAAGCAATGTGCATTTAGTCTGGAACCTTCTCTTCGCTTCACCATTCTGTTGGCTGTGATGTCTACTGCAGTTGAACTTGACTGAAGACACACAAAATAGAATTTGCAGGAAGTGCTATAAAACCAGATCAGAGACAGAGGTATGAAATCCTGATGTGAAGTCAATACATCAAACAGAGAAAAGGGGTAGCGATGTGTATGCTCACTATGAACTGCTAGATGTGAAGCTTGTTCCCCATCATACAAAACTCATGATGTAGCACACACTGCAGCTACAGAATAATACCCAACACATTCAGGGGGTACTTCCTCACTCACTCGTCTCACCTCGTCTCAGGGACATGACACTGCTGGCTATGGTCAAAAAAACAAACAAAAAACAAACACACATTTTGACATCAGAGTTGAACATATATCAGATCAGATGCATGCATAGAAAATATTAGTAAAAGTGTGTTGTAACGATATGCAAAAAAAATTATTTTGGCAGAGATTGCGATAGGAATCACAGTTTCAGTTGGAATGGTTGTGTTTGCGTTTCCTTCTCACTGGAAAATTTTTAAAATGACGATGATGTGATTTTTGTTGTAGCTTGCACCAAACGGGCATGTTCCCTGGGTATCTCCGTAGCACCACAATGCTTATGGTGCTAACGATGCAAAACAATGTTGTGACACATTTTACCTTGATCAAAAAAACTGCAGCTCCCGCAATTTTGTATTGCACTTGGCCATATTGTGATTTTTGATTATATTTCCATTAATTGTGCAGCCTTAGTTGTAACTCAGTGTAATTCCAAAGTTATCAGCCAGTGTAGTAGCTTTGACTGACCTTATTAAAATCTAAGCACCTCTAAGACATAGAAATCATCATTTCTTTTAAAGTACAGAACTGAATGTGATCTTGAAATGTTGGTAAACGCTATCTGGTTACCTTGTGTTACAGTTAGTGACCAGCTCTCCACACCATGACAGTACAATTTAAAACTTGACCCTGCAGTCCCAGCTTTTTTTGTTTTTGTAATTTCTCTCCCAGAAAGTAAATAAAGCAATACCGTGGGGAGGATAAAGGTTTTCAGCTCAGTGTAAACCTCCTACTCTCAGGCTGAAATAGAAACACAGCAATTCCACAGCAATTTGGAGAACCTGAGGAGCATATTTTGTTTTCTGTTTTTTGTTTTTTGTACACACGGGCAGACTCAGTAAAAAAGTTTCATCCATCCATCCATCCATCCATCCATCTTTCTGTTCAGGGTTGCAGCTGGAGCCAATCCCAGCATTTCATTTTGAAAAATTGCCACTGCTAGTAACACACTGCATAATCAGCACAGCACACATATTGTATATGTATGTATTTATCTATGTATGTTTGTATATGAATGCAAATGCTGCTTCTGGCTGTATTTTTTTTCGGACTGGCCTACAGAGACAAAAAAGGCAAAAAAAAAAAAAAAAAAAAAAAAAAAAAAAAGAACACAATAGAAAACAGCTGACCTCACTTACAGGGCAGTGTCTTAGTTATCCTAAACTTAAATGAATGGGCAATTCTGCACAAGTTGTACAAAATGGGACTTAAAGACAAGTACAGCATTGCCACCCTGGTGGACCATAGTAATGGGCTTCCTCATTACACTGAGGTGACTCAGGCTGTGTTTGAACTGTAATAATCACTCTGCGGCAATAATTCCTCTTCAACTGCCTGTGGGTGATTAGAGCCAGTTAGAGGACTGCAGCACCTTGATTAATAAACAGGATAAAGGTCCATCACAGTGATTACAATTTTTTCCCCTTAATCTCTCCGCCTCATTTCTTGCCTCTTAGTTACATTTACCGTTCTGATATTCAACAGACCCTCAACTGGCTTCTGTAATTGGACCCAGTGAATCTTCTGGGGCCTTTAAGAAAGAGGAAAAGCCTAATGGCATGCCATAATTTCTACTGGGGCTTCCACAACATTTTCAACTTTCTTTTGGCTCTTTGCTAACTATCTCCCCTGTGGTATTCTCTGGCTCAACGAGACCACTGACTCACTTAGTAAACATGAATGGCCACCTCATGCTGCCAGCTCGAGCCGGTAGTGTGTAAAATTACTCACAGTGGCTTTAAGCAAGACATTAGCTGTGCACGGGACACCTCATTACTTCCTCTCTTCTCTTCCCCTCTCACCTTCACTCTGAATGGTATTCCTCTGCGTCTTGACAGTCTTTTCATTTCTAAAGAAACAGCATTTTCTTATCCATGGCCAATCTGGCTTCGTCTCTCTCGCTCCTCTTTGCTCGGGCTCAGCTCGATCAGCGGGTTCCCTCTTTGCCAATCACTCAGTTTATATGACAGGAAGAAGTTGTAGCACTAGATTTTTTTACAACAAGCTGTTTAACAGGGTATGAAAATGCGTAGCTCCTGTTCTTATAATGAGGAAAGGCTCGAGCGAATGTGTTGAGAGGGGAGGAACAAATGTAATTAACTAGATTTTTAATGTTTCGGCAGTAACCCTGCAGTATATACTTTAACAGTGGGACAAAGGGCGTCCAATGTAAAAGAATATATCAGCTTCAAAACGGTAGCAATGGAGCATATCTTTTAATGTAGTGTTACAGCAAGACACACTGAAGAATAAAATCATATTTATTTTCCTTTAACGTCTTGATGTTCCCGTTTAGTGAGTGATGCAAGTTGGTGTCATGTTAAAGCCCAGGCCTCTGTTCTGCTCTGCTTCACATCTTTCGTCAGCTTCAACGTCTGAACATTTGGCAGTTGATTATCTATTATCTACACGGCTGTGTGTTACATGGCACGAATGAAACTGGAGCTTGATGAATACTTGGGTTGGGCTTTTTACACGTTTGTTTGGAAATACAGTGAATAGAAACTTGGACAATGGAGTTAAAATGCAGATTATCCGGTTTAAGTCGCAGGTATTGTCATCTGTCCTGGATAAAGTTCTTATCCTCTTGTTTTCTTCATCTTATGGTGCCAAAAGTATTTGGACAGATCAAAATTATGTTAAGCAGTCACTTGTTTTACAGTTGTTGTTTTGTTTTTTACTGTTGTAATAGTGTTTTTTAAATTTTTGCAGAACTAGTTTTTCAAGCTTATGTTAATGCTGCTGTGTGTAGTGTATGTGTGACGGGCTACAACTTGTTCAGTTAGCTGTGAAAGAACCCACTAACATTATGATTAAAAGAAATTCTATGAATTTGTAATGTCATTTACCATTATTAAGCTGAACCAATGATGTACACTGTCAGTGGCATCATTAGTGGCAGATGTTACACATACTTTAACATCAGTTAAAGCCGCATTAACCTCATCTTCCATAACGTCTGTAAACAAAGCAGCCCGCTGTAGAGGAAATCAGCAGTTCTGTCGCTTCCTGTGAGAAGATATTCCCTGGCCTCAAAGACCTGGAATAGTTTTCCTTGCACTCAAGTTAGCATACGCACCTCCTTCATTCTCCCCCTTTCAACACACGTCTCCCTTCACCGAGGGAGGCACTTCCCTTCCCTGCATGAGAAGACGAAAACAGATATAACAATGGGGCACCTGCATACCTGTGGAGATGAAGGGATCAGTTTTGTAATTAATAGGACCAGGGGTGGTTTTTTTTTTTGGTTTTTTTTTCTCCTCTTAACAGTCAATCTCTGGTGGTGGCATGCATAATTGCCATGACTGATGGGGTGTGGGCGAAGAATTGATCAGGGGAGCTGGTGTGATCCCATTATTCTGCTCCACTTCTGTCTGTCGCCCCCCCCCCCCCCCCCATCTCTCTCTGTGACTCTATTTTTATTCCTTTTTCCTATCTCTGGAGATCTCTGGGCGTCTAACCCTGTTGCGACAGATTTTTTCTTTTTCTTTTTTTTTTTTTTTGCGCATCCTACCCTTTCTATTCATAAATTTCACACAATGTCATATCAATTGCCTGGGTTGTGTTACAGCCAGCTGAGCTGAAGCCATTAAAGGCAATATGAAAGAACATTTTCTCTTAAGATTTACATCTCGTTATTTTCCCGGTGGTTTGAGCAACTACAGCTACAAGTAGTTCTGAAGCTGTGGCTAAAGAGATTTCTAAAGATGAGGACAAGTATTCGTAGGGATCATAATCATAAAGGTGCAGCAACAATAGTTTAACAAAACCAATATACAAAAGTCAAACATCACAGCTCACAAAAGGGGAATTACATATTAGGAAAAAAATACAATACATAGAAGCAAAATACTGCATAAATATGACAAATAATCCAATAATGAAAGAAGATACTTATTACTAATAAGAAAGAATAGAGCCACTTGATAATGATAACAATAGCAGAGGGACTTTTGTTTGCAAGGTTTTTGGTGCTAAGTATCTTGTTAATGAGATAAGTCAAACAAAAAAACTCTGTAATTTTAAGGAGATTCTGAAAATAATTTTGACTTGTCTAAGGGGAATATTTTACCATATGAATTAATTGTTTTCTTTTTACAATGGGCTAATTAGAATCAAAGTAAGCATCAATATCTTCTCACTGATCCGCTAAATTAGTCCTCTTAAACAGGGGTCACCAACTCATTGATTACAATGGATTGCAATTGACCTGGTGATCTTTGCGGAGCTCTAAGTTGAACACAAAGCATTTCAGAAGAAAGCTAATGTGTTCATTTTCACCCATCACCAAGGTCTCCATATACAGCCACACTAATCCGAAATTGATCAAAAACCAAAATTACATTTATTCAATCTGCAACAAATTCAGTATAATCTTTGTTTATTTGTCAATGTATTAGTGGAAGGCAAAGTAAAAAGAAACAGAATATAAAAGGGTGCACAAATGATCATAATAGCATTTGAATTTGCATCTTAACAATTACAGTATTAGAACAAGAGTGGTGAATGTGGGTTGTATGAGAGTTGGGTTGAGGTGAAAGCACATGTTCTGTGCTCTTCTTTGATTATGTAAATTCATTTTATATGTTTATCACAATATTTAAGTCAATAAAGTTACTTTAAAATTTTTCTTTAGAAAGTTGTACTATTATTAGACCTCATACTACTCAGTTCAACCACATGATCCAGTCATTTCTTTTATCACCAGACTGTCTTTTCCATCACTGTCTAGACCTCTGACATATTTCTCCATATCCTCTTGTCCTCAATCCATAATCTGTCCTCTGTCATTTGCCTCATTCATATCTATGCGTTGACCTCATAGTCAGTCCTGTTGGTGGCCGTCCACTCTCTCATAATGACCTTCTGTGCCTCCTGCAGGCCACTCTGCACACTCTCCACCCTGCACGCTGAGTGAGCAAGAGTCTGAGCAGCTGAGAGAGGGACGCGCATATGTCTCATCTGGCAAAGCTTCAACCTACAGTCTTTTTTTTTTTCAGCTGGTGAAATAAAAATTTCTGACTTTTATTGCAAACTGACTTTTTAAAAACTCATTTAACTGATGTTGGGGAGTGAGACTGGGAAAGTACTTAATCGATAGAGTTGTTCTGGAGTGCTTAAATGGGCCATTGAATTATATTATGTCATTATCATTTATCTTTTCACTAATGTGGCCAAATACTGCTACTGGGCTGTTATTAGCAGTGATAAGCAATTTTACTGCAATTAATTGGAATTTGAATTATTATTATTATTATTATTATTATTATTATTATTATTATTATTATTATATTTTTTAGTGGTAGTTATAAAAGCAGCAGAAGCAGTGGTATTTGTCCCAGACCGGAGACTGAGATTGTTTTGGATGTCTGAAGCATACTGAATCACTGTCCTGTAATTATTGATGAGCTCATAAAAATGTCTCCCACTGATATTTTGCTGGATAACCCAGGATGATTAGGGTCTTTCTCTGGGGCCAGCCCTGTCAGCCCATTGATTTATTCGACTGTTTTGATGTATCAATTATCCATAGGTGTCAGCGGCAGAGGGTTAATAAGTGTCCGCACAGTCAAAGGTACTGGTGGTGTGTGTGTGTGTGTGTGTGTGTGTGTGTATATTTATATCGCATACACACATTTGAAGCTGGCAGTTCATAGGGTTCATATGTGTTTTAGGAACAGAAAATATACATTTGAAGCTGACCACACACACAATTTGTGCAATAAAAAGCAGGACACACACAACAACCGATATCAAAATATAAGCTAACACTAAAGATTAAGACACCTTTTACTGCTCGTTCACACACACTGACTACAGGAGGCAAAGTGCCTGCAAGTCATTAATTTCAAATGAGTGTGAGTCTTTTGCCCTCACTGTGGGTGTAGGTGCACAGCTGCAGCTCTACAGCTTGGATCCACATGAAACTCTCCAGGTTCAATCATAAGTCAAAGCTAGAATTACCGCCTCGTGGTTTTATGCCTCTGCCAACCAGGCAAGGAAATATTGCAGGAAATATGATCACAAAAAGCCCTTCCTGAGTTACAACACTGAATAATGGCCACAAGTGTTTTTGCAAAACATTGTGATGAAATGTCATCACTCCATCATTTTATTATTTAGATATTTGTGTTAAATTGTGTCACAATTACTCTATAAATTTGTCACTTGAGGTAAAAAATGCATTTAGTTAGGTCACATTGACTTTGACCTTTGACCACAAAAATCTAGTGGACATTCCTTTGAGGAGTTCAGGAAATATTACCTTTGCAAGGTCAAAACTGTGTTTTGTGAAGTCACTGTGACCTTGACCTTTGACCAAAATGTAATCAGTTCATCTTTTGTCAGTCCTTCCATCCCGAAAGTGTCTATTTTTAATGCGGTGCTCCTCTCATGTGGCAGCTTTGAAATATTTGCCTTGACAGAGGCTGGATGCCACGTTCTGCACAACAGCGCCCACACCGTGTGTGGACTTGAACCCGTGCTCCAGGTACAGCTCAGATGAAGAGGATCTACAGTGGTGCGATGGAACTTTTGGGAGATCCATAAGAAAGATCTGAAGGAAGTCTTGCTCTTTTCTCCTCACCCACACTCTTTGACTTCAACCTCTTCTTCCTACCCACTTGACAGGAACATGCATTTGCACGCTCGGCTTCTTTTACTATCCACAACTAGGTGACAAAAAATGGATTCCACTCCAGTTTCCCCCCAGAAGTACTTAAAGATCTCCTCCCTCTTTGATTTATCTGTTTAATTGCAGTTTAATTTACTGGGTTTTTGGCAGGCATGGCTTCCCCATTTGTTTTGCATCTTTTAACACTGACTCTTTATTACTCATTCCAAGATGGGATTGGCTTAAGATTCTCCTGCTTTTCTGAAAGTTCACCTCTGGATTTGCCCTCTTCCTCTGCCTCCCCTGACGTGCCTCACTGCCTGAGGAGTTTGTATTGACTCCTTCTCCAGCTGATTAAAAGAAAAAAGGAAAAAAAAAAAACATTCTGCAAATTGATGTTACTCTCCCACTGTTTCTGTGTGTGAGTGCGTCACAGGAGCAGGAGCAAGCCAACTAGCAAACATGCTGCAATTCACTCTTCCACGACAATACTACATTAGAATTAATGCATTACACCTTCTTTTATGGCTGCTTCAGAGAGTGTCTATAGTGCTGCTTTATTATTATTTCTTACTCCAGTATGGTCTGTGAAGCACTTTGAGCTGCATTTTGGCTGGAGATATGTGGCTCTGATGGAAATTTCTGGCATCCAATTGTGATACTTTTAAAATAGATGACTTAATAAAACATCTTTGGTCATTTACATACCCAGTGCTAACAGTTGACAGAGGCAACAGAGGCGACTGTACATGTTCCTAAAAAGTCAAAATCATCAAAAGTAGAGATGCATGTTTTCATCAGACATCAGATGTTATGCTTTTGGGGTTTTTCCATTTCCTTTCCCTTTCCCTTTGCTTTTTGTGCATGTGAGGGGTCTGCTAAGTTACAAAGCCCAAAGTCCACGGCAGAGGCAGATGTTCTCTCCCACAGGGAACATTGCTCCTGAAGTGCTCGAGACACCTCGTTTGTATTCCAGGCTTTTCTTCTGTCACTTAACTTATCTATGTCGCTGTGTAACATATTCGCATAATACCTGCCTACTGGCTAGTGCAGCCCTCAAATACGGCTGAACTAATGAGATATATATGGCCAAGTGCTGTAACCAAATTGCAGGAGCTGCAATTTTTTGATAAAGGTCAAATGTGTCACAATGTTCCTTAATAAATGTAATGTAAATGCATAGTGGTGCTACAAATCATATTCTATAGATGTAAAGGAACCTGCTTGTTTGGTACAGACTCTGTAGAGAAAGATCACATCATCACTTAATCAGTGAAAATGAAATGCAAAAATTGCAATATCTGTCAAAATAATGGTGATATGAGTTTTTCTTTTTTGGCATCTTGTTCAGACATACCTGTAAACTGCTTAGAGCAGAAGCCGGGAAGAAAACACCATTTTTTTCGGAGCAAATACAAATTCCCTTTGTATACGCAGGTAATGGGTGTAATATTTACCAAACAGAGATGTTCTGCTGTAATCTTTGTTGCTGTAGATCTTTTGTGCTGTTCTGGATCCCATTCAGCCTCGAGCATGTATGCAAGGACTTGAGAAGTTGTTGTTTCCAATCAAATATGTTATGTTCATTAGTTTTAGTTACTAGTAACTCTGTTTTACAGTTTACTTTCAGAACCTCCACGCCAATAAGAAAATGAGGTGGTGCTCACAAGCACAGGGTGCCCCGCCTCTGATACGGTTTCCATCACAGGCTCAGCTGAGGCATAACAGGCAGTTGGAGATAAATAAGGACTTTTTATGAACTGTGAATCATGCAAAGCTAATCTACTGGAGTCCCAGAATAAAAATATAGAACTGAAACTGAGAATAATGTGTTCCCTTTATGTTGCTATGGAACTGTGCCAGTAGTGGTTGCTATAGCAACAGAACCTTCACCTGAAACCAAGTGGTGGCAGAACAGTGAAGAAACGAGAGGCGTCTCTCCAGTTGGGATTCCCGTACTTGAGGATGGCTCTTTCTAGCAAACACCGGTGGCTTAGCTGGACTGTATCTTACTGTACTGTAGCAAAATACTCTCAATTACTGAGAAAAAAAAAAAAAAAAGATTAAATTCTGCTCAGACTGAGAAAGGCTTGTCGAGAAGTGGATGCACAGGACAAGAGTTTCACTTTACAGTAAAGCTTTGACACATTGTGACACCAACTGTGGCCATCTTGACAGATGTGCACCCTTTTCCTGAGTTAAATTATCAGTCAGTGCTGAGGTCTTAAGGGGAAAAGATACAAAAGAGAAAAAATAAAAACAAATAAAGTGGCAGAAAAAGCAACAAGCAATGTGTGAAATCGTAATAGATTCCTAAAAACACAATATCTTCACTGATCTCTTGAATAAGTGTCCATCACCTTCTGTCCAGATGTTTTCATTTCAAAAACTGAATCAAAGTGGAAATAACAGTAAACATGTACAGCCCTTTTTTTGTGTCCAGTGCGTCACAAGCTTAAAAAAAAAAAATAAATAAAATAAAAAAATGGCATTGACTTTAAAAATAACACCGTCACTCAGCATCAGCTTCAACCCAGCAACCTAGCGACCTTAAAGTAATCTGTACATTATGAAAGACCCTCTGGGGAGTGAAAGAGCACGGAAACTAAATTCTGCATGGTGTAGAAATAAGAGTGGTGTGCTCTGAGAATAAGCACAAAAAAGGGGGGAAAAAAACAGTTTTGGACTTGTAGCTTAACAACTCAGGATTTTGTTGTGAATCTAAATCAGGACAGAGGAACATTTCACACATACTGTACAAGGATCTCAATCACACAGTGAAATATTTATTCTTTTTCCCGAGCCATGTACTTTTTACTAAATATTGCAGATTGATGTTGTGTGTGCCACATTTCCGTCGCCGTATAACAATGTAGAAAATGACAATATGAAAACAATATGACCGTATGAAAGGGCTCCCAACACCTAAATCTGCTGGTCTCCTTGGTTTTCCGGAGCTCTACGGTGAATTTTAGCTCATAGTTTATCTCTGTCCAGCCCACAACTGTTTAGATTCACTCTCACTGCTCTCATAGTGTGGTTTTTGGCACCTGTTTTCAGGGAAAAGCTCCAAAAACCCACTGTATACACCACCTGCTCGAGGCTGGTGAACTTAGTGGAGTATTTAGTCTGATATTTTGGACCAAAATCCACCAGGTGGTCAGAAACAGGAGTCCAAATGAATGATAATGTTACTCTGTAGCTGCTGGATGTGTAAATCAGCAAGTTCACTATATCAAGTTAAAAGTCGATAATGTGTTCATGACGTATACAAAAAGAAATCAGTTATTGCAGGTTTAAAGAAAAGTATTGTTTTTGTAAAGTGACAAACCGTTACGTGTATAAATCTAAAACAAACACTGGCATGAGAAGGCTGCCCAGTTCAGAGAAGGGATTGCTGTGGGATTAACAGTCCTCACTGTCAGATGTCCATTCATCAGCAGATCTAATTAAATCTAAATTAGATGGAGCAGTCAGAGCTCATATTATATGATAATTTGAATTTGAATCCACTCTTGCCAGGAGCCTCTGCAATGTTCATGACCTTTAAGCACACCTATGTTGCCTAATGACTATGACCATAATTATGATTGCTGCTCAGAGATCTAAGGACCGCTGGCGTCACTGGTGTCATCTGTGTCTGTGTTAAGGGCACGGCCTCTATCACTTAGAGCAGAACTAGTTAGCTCCTAGACCGTGGTGACAGTGTTGCATTCAGTCAGTGGAAAAGGTCAGTGCACAGTTCGTCTCCAGCAGCGCTGACCTGGTCAGCTCTAGTCCAGACGTGTGTGCACTGGCTCTGCACAGCTGCTCTGCAACACGAGTGGTTGTGCATCCTTCAAACTCAGTGGGAAACCACATGGGCGAGGTTCAGTTTGGTGTCACAAACTTCCATGTGGGTGGAATTTAAATTTTGCGAGGTAGACAAAAGCATCTGCAGATGGTGCTTTTGTTTGTTTTATTTGTGCATGTGTGCAGAGTAGCTTTGGTGTCTGTTCCTCTTGCATGTATTTTACAGTGTTTTCCTGCGTCTAATTTGCATTGTGTTTTGTTTCAGTCAGTTGAATGTTGTGACTGACAGGTGTTTGACAGGCCGGTAATATATGGAAATCTCTGACAGCCCACATTACTGCAAAGTATGAAAATTTGATATGTTATGGTGACACTTTAATTATGCTTTTGAGACATTTGGGAGTGTGTTGCTGAAGGTAGTTGGGATTTTATCATCATCATGTATATGTAAGCAGACACCTTTCTAGGGCTTTTTTGTTGTGCTGCTCAGCTTTAGTCACCAGGTGAAGCATTTTCTTTCCAGTCATGGTTTGGACGCCCTCTCTGGATTTACAGCAAATGCTGTTTTCTTGAGTGGGGATCTTGTGGATATTAGATTTTTATATTTGGTTTATTTGTTTATTTATCCACAGGATTACACAAAAGGTACTGAACCGATTTTTGCAGGCCAGTAATATATGGGAATCTCTTGGTGGAGGAATGGGGCATGGGCCAGGAAAGAATCCATTAAATTTAGGGGTGAATCCGGTTAGAGGGCCGGATCCAGGAATTTTTTTTTTTTTTTTTAAGCATTGTGAGATAGTTTTTTCTCCTTGGCAGAGGAATGTGCTCTACTGACTGCCATTCTAGTTTAGACATGTATTCATTAAGCTTTGTCAACAGTCTTGAGCCCTTTGTTGTGTGTGCACAGGCACGCAGCGGTTTATGACAGGCAATCTGCAAAAGCTAAAAAGTGGAAGCAAACATTCACCTTCTAATTTGTCCTGGTTTGAGAATATGTGTTAAAGTTGGCAGGTTCTCTGTCTGGGCTGGCTGCCAGAGCGACAGCGGCTGACATCAGTCAATGTCAAGATTTAAATCACCGGAAAAGAACAGATGAAATAACCCAGCTAAAGTCACAAAAGTTGAAACGGCACAGGGAGTCTCACTTTTTAATCGGCTTTGAATCATTCATGTATTTACCATGTAACTCATGACTTACAAAATCTTGCAGAACATACAGCTAATATATAATGTTCTGCTTTATATTAAAGTTCAGAAAATAAGTGATTGAGAATGTAATCAGTAAATTGTCACATTTATATGAATATCATGTGTTTAAAAATGTCAACGTCCTATTTTTCATGCACAGGTCAGTCAGGATGTGTCAATACCTAAAAATTAAATATTTATATACAAAAACAATTCTAATAAAAATCATACAAACTGTTTGCTTAGTGAAAAACAGGGATACTATTATTTTTCTTTATGTGCCTAAGGGGGAAAAAACACAGGTGCTCAACACACCTGAGGACAGATGCTGTCTCTGTTCTATTCATAGTCTACACTGTATGTGTGTATATGATGAAGACCTACTTTGTTGGCATGCACACTGTGCACAGGTGTGGGTTTTCATGGGATCAGCAGATCATTTCTACTTCACCTTATAGGATGAAAGGGTGATGTAAAAATAGATAAAGTGAATTGTCCCCGGGTATTAATTTGTCTTAATGAGCATATTTTTACTCACCCTGGCTGTTTTAGGTGGTTTTATGAAATATCATCAAGTATATAATTTGATTATTATGTAATTAACTTGAACCCAGCAACCATATTCCCTCTGTTTTACAAAACTCAGAAGACACCAAAGCTCAGCAGACCCAAATCAGAACGCTTTTATGCTGACTTGCTGAATCCAGGGAGCTGTCTTACAAAGCAGAATTAATAGGCTAGTGAGCTGTCTCTGCAGGGCTGAGCTCTGCCTTTTCCATCTCTCAATGGTGGTGGTGAGTCACTCTTAACTAGGGAAGATCACCATGGTAACATCTGCTGCACAGGTAACCTTGAAGGCCTCCTCATCAGGAGGAATTAAGTGACCGTTTCCACAACATCCTGGTGTGGAGAAAATCTGTGTGTTTTAGAAAAGTGGTGCAGTAACAGCAACAGTAAACTGCATTTGAACGCATCACACTTCCAAGAAATACCAGATAACCAGTTGACAGTGTGCAGAAGTTCCTATGGTAATTTGAAGAGCCTAATTATGCAGAAGCCCTTTTTAATACTTTGCACAGCTACACTGTGTGTATTTGTTTTGTTTTGCTTTTTTTTTATCAGTGTTAGTGGCAGAGATGAGCATTTTTTCCCTCTAATAATCCCTTTTTAGCCTCAGCAGCAGACTTTTCTGTTGATACTTTATTTTGCTAATATGTGCTTATAATAACTGTTCGTCTTATATAATAATCCATGTATGAAAAACACAAAAAAATCATTAATAGATAAATATAAATAGTAGAGGATTGTGTTTACAGGATGATTCTTTTATACTTTTCTCCATTTTCCGTCTGACTTTTCTATTCCGCTTGTGTGCTTACAGTAGAACTTTTAACACACTGAATCGTATTAGTTTTCCCTCTGCAGTGACCTTCTTTCCCTTTGAGGATCACTGCCCTCTCGTCTGGTACAGGGTTTCTCTGTTGATGTTGAAATCTCTTTCTTGATACCAGATGTAAACTCTTGAATGTCAACATAAAATTGGCACACACTGCTAAGTCTCTCTCTCTCTCTCTATCTCTCTATCTCTCTATCTATCTATCTATCTATCTATATATCTATATATATATATATATATATATATATATATGAAAATATAAAACAGACAGAGGTCTCGCATAACCAGATGATAAACATCCTGGGTTAACGGAGCCCAGAGGTAAATAAATAAATGAAAGCTTGCAACTATTGGACTTGTTACAGGAGCCTCATGTGTGGTACTTCAAGTTGACGACTTGTCCCTAGGCCCCTATCAGCAAATTTGTTAGATAAATTAACTTTTTATGTCACTCAAGGTGACCCAGTCATTATGCTTGGACAGAATTTGTGATGACACACTGCAGTGTTGCAGAGTGACACTGTTTGTTTGCCTATTATTGGATCATAGCACTTTATCTGTTTCCTTCCTCAGTGTGAAATGATTTATAGGACCGCTGTTATTCAGGCATCACATTTATTTTTGCATTGACCTTTCCAGAGGTGAGTTCGGCTTTATTGTATTGGCACTCACTTCTGCCTACGGTGGAGTGCTCCCTGGATGCTGCATATTGCCGTTAAATGCATCCAGGTATTTGTGCCATTCACTTTAGTGCCCCCCCCCCCCCCCCCCCCCCCCCCCCCCCCCCCACAGAAACAAGTGGTGGAAGGTAACGGAGTTTGTGAACACCTGCTTGTGTTTATTCCATGTGAGTGTGTGTGCCACAATGGGTGTGTCTGATCTCCTGTGCGCACACATGCGGGCCTGTCAGTTAATTGCAGCGTTCAGCATTATATAGTGAACGAGAGCTCACTTTTCAGCTGACGTGGCATGTTCTTTCTTTTTGGCTACTCTGTCCTTGTCTCTGAAAAGGGATCATCACCATCCACTCTCCCTGCATCATTTCCCTCCGCCACCACCTGTTCAGCCATCAGAGATCCCTGGTGGTTAGAGGGACCTGCCCACACATAATACAAATGTGTTCTGTGCCATGTTTTCTTGTTTACATCAAAATCTACAAATAACCGTGAAGTGTGAGTCTGCATTTGCTCAGATGGTGATGACAAAAAGTGAAAAAAATTCAGAAAATTAAACTGAGCCACAAGGATTCACCAGCTTTTCTCAATTGTACAACCCGAGCTTGTGTTGGTATAATTTGGGTGTGATGCTTAAGTGTGTCAACAAAAGATCAGTTTACTTTAGCAATTCAGTGAGTATGAAAAAAAAATATTATGAGCTATTATGCTCTCGATGAAAACATCCATTTAAAAATGAAGATTTTCTCTGTTTGACCCTGACAGAGTTGCTCGTGGTTTGGCAGATACCTGTGGTACAAAGCCAAAGTATCTGCATTAGCTTAGATGTCCTTGTGGATCTCTTTGTACGTGCACAGTACAGTACATCTCTCACAGTGGGAGATGCAAACAAATTGCAAATTGCTCATCACATGCTGTGTAATAAAAAGTAAGTGCACCTCACTGCTTACAAAGTGACTAAAGTCAGAATAATGGGCTTTTCGCATCCCATCTTTCATCTTGTCTTGGTTTGTTTTTGCTCTCTGAAAGTCTCAATCCATTTCAGACAGGAAACAGGCCGCTGTTCATCCTAAACGAGTACACATTTCAAAGCTGCTCCGTACAGTCCTCCATATCTCCCTGGAGCGCTTTTTTATCATCGCCACCATTCATGAGGAGGTGAGAGACATGCTCGCTTTCCCCTGCAGCACCTCTAGACACAGTAGCAAGTCAATATCTTGCTCAAGGACAAGCAGATACATAACACAACACAACATGGAGCTCAAAAATTAGTGCCCTATTGAATTAGATAAAAAATGTGGCTTTACCCTCTCCCACTCGTAAATATCATAAGTAGGACAGGCGGCTGTTATATTGGAGAGGAAATGGGTCCCGCTGAAATAGATGGCCATCTGAAGAACCCTCTGGCCATGGGAAACAGACACGCTGCCTGGTGAAAGTACACCCTCTGAGTTTGAGCCAATCTGTCGTCTTGCATATAGTGCCTCCTGCTTTGGCTCGCTTCCTGTCGTTCTCTCTGCCTCTCTCTTTCGTCCGCTTACTTCTCCATCCTGCCCACCACTGTACGGTCTGCAGGCTTTATTTCTGTTCAGTTCACTGAGATTCAACCATGTTGGAGGGGCTCTGTCTGTGCCCTCCAGCTGTCTGCATCATGGGAGTCCAGCAGGCAACGTGCCCCCTAGTCGGCTACAGGCTTTACCAGATGTTTTTTTACTGCTTGTTTTCGCTTTATGTAGGGTGTTTTTATTTATCTTCATCAATCTGTTCTGTCATTCTGCTTTGCTTTCTCTCTAATTAGCTGGTAACATAGATGCTGCTTTGTTTAAAAAATTTATTTTTAAATTAACTACTGCCAAAGAGGTTATGATTTTGGTCCCATGCATCTGTCTTTTAGCTTAACTCACAATGTCAGTATAAATTGTGAAATGTAGCCATTGAGTCTATAACCTGGGTGGGAACACACCACGGTGGACCCATTTGTAAAGCAGTAAAATACAGTTTTTTAAATATAATCCATTAAAATGCCAGTCAGGAAATTATAATAATAAAAAAAACATGCACACTTACAATATAAGTGCAAAGCTGCACTGTATGATAATGGGACAATTAACTTGCTTCTCTAATATTCCACTTCTGTCACTAAGTCTGTGTCTCCTCTTTATATCCTTCCTCCTACAGATTAACTTGTAATTATATTTAAAGTATTATTCTTGCAAATTTATCAAGCTGCTTTTGAAGTAAAACAACAAAGTCACATCACACTAATTACAGCACATGGAGGCCTTCCCCTCTGCATCTGAAGCCTTCTCCAGCATATTTGTTAGAAAACAGCACTGCTTATGTGGAGAACGGAAATAGTGTCAATTACAGAGACACACCGTCTAAATTTGGAAGCGGGGGCTCTCCTCTCCAAGGCAGAGCAGGATGAATGTGAACCGGAGCCTCCCATGGGTAAGAAAACATCTGCCAGCCAAAACAAGGGGTGGGGGGGGGTTGAGCTTCTCCTTTGGCCACGGAAATACATTACTTCGGCCTGCAGGTCTGACACAGAGCTGCACTGCTGCTCACTCATCACTAATGTTTGGAAGATGGAGGTAAGAGGTAAAGGAGAGGTGAGTGTCTTCACCAGAGGATGCCATGGCTTATCCTGCATTTCATTCTTTGATCTGTGAGTGTGTCTGTCACTGTATGAAGCCTCTTTCTCACATGCAAAGGCTGTGTCTTTAGGATCGGCTGACTTTTTGTAGGAAAAGGGGAAAAGATATGATAAAGACATAAAGAAAAGAGGGTACAGATGAGCAGATGCAAATTTGAAGGTGTAGTTACAGCTCCAGGTTTTTCAGGTAAAGGCCTTTACACTTCTATTTAGATTTTAATACTGTAATTGGCCTTATCACTGGCTCACGAATTATATCAAGTGTTGCTTCTTTGCCGTAGTGACGCATAAAACATCTTGGAAAATGCTGCACCTAAAACTACTGCAGAGCCTAATTTTTTTTTTATTTTCTGTTTTGCATACACTTGAGATCGTGGCATGATTAAAAACTCTGGGAGAACGGCACACAGCGTGGCTCACGGTTGTCCTCATTTCCCTCTGTCCTCACTCCAGTGGAGCTGTTAGACTCCTCTCTCAAAGAGTTTATTGGCTTTTGTTTTTGAACATTTAGCCATTCCCAGATAACGATTGAGCTGCAGCAAAAAACGATTGAAACGAGCAAATTAGAAAAAAAATACATTCACTAATTTGACAACCTATTAGTCGCACAAAGAAGCAGTAAAGGCTTCAAGTCCTAAAAAGCAACAAAACTAAGTTACAGCTCAGCCGAAGTTTAGTGATGCACTGATGAAAACATGGCCAGTGCTAGGTGTGTGACCAATATCGCCTGTAAAAACAGAATCACAATATTAAAACTGAAATAAACATTGTTTGCTCTTTTTTGAACATTGTGAAGTTGTCAGTTTCATGTGTCCACTGTATTGAACTCACAGCTCTGTTTGCTTGTGTTTTCCATATTTTCAGCATTTCTCTAAATGTTGCCTGTTTTTCTTCATTTGATGATGTTTTGGCAATTGAGCTCCCTTGGCTACAATATGGAAGAGACAAAACTAGAAACAATGGGGTGACAGAAAATCAGAAACAGGCAGTGTTTCCACGGCAACCGTGTGAGCAACACTCTAGAAAACACCTGCAACCACATTAAACACCGTGATAACCACTTCACAATCACAAAAGAAATGTATCAATGCCCTGACATAGGAGAAAATGTTCCAGTGACCCAACGCTGATCTTCATTATAAACCAAGAAATAGAAGTAAGTCTGAGGCAATGAAGGATGACAGTTCGTAGGAGTTTTGTTTAGAGGGACGTGTGGGTGTGTGGGTTATTTGGGTTAGTTATTTAAAAGGCTGTACAGCTCATTGAAAACATCGTTGGAAATAGCTTCTTCTTTTTTTTTTTTGTGATTGCAGTTACAGCAGCAGCAGCAAAGGTTACACACTGGAATTTGCACAAGTTATTGACCTAATTTAATTTGTCAAACCCATATCAGGTGAAGAACAGCTTCCGTTATACCTCAGAGAAAGAAAAAAAACCCTATCATGCTGAGCAAGAGATTTCCTGCTGTGACTACCTGAGCATAATGTGTTTGAATGTTCAGCTATAAGAGCACATAGCACTTTATAATCTTGTACTTATAGTAATTAGTGGTACTCTTGTAAGTATAATAAAATAATAATTCGTACAAGTACAACTTAGACATTGTACTTTGCAAAACAGTCTTTACAATGGAGAAATACATTTTGAACGTAGTGATACCATGGAACAAACTTCTAATTTTTCCAGGTTGAACTTTCACCAAGGGTAAAGTCCACTATTTGACTTAACACTATGTTACTGCAGAACAAAATGGCACATATTGTGTGGAGTTGTTTAAAAATACAGCCTTGTGTCACTGTGAATTAATTCTCTTGGTTTTTAATAGACCCTTTCTGTGCTTTGTGCTCACAAAAGCTTGTCCTAACAAGGTGAGAAGCCCCATGAACAGTATTCTTTATTTCTTACTGCATCAGTGTATTTAGCCTTTATTTGACTCAGACTGTTTTTTCAGCCTCTTTTCATCTGCACAGTCTTTGGCAGAGTTGCTGGAAACTAGTCACTGCCTCCCACATGAAAGGTCATGGCTTTGTGGGAAAAAAAAGTTAGCTTTTAAAATAATGTCGAGCTGGCGAGTCCAGTGAAAGAATTAAGTCGAAACATTTAAGTATTTCATAAAGAGTAGAAACTGTGTTGCATTCACAAGACAGAATATTTCAACATCTATGACGCGGGATGAGAAGAACAAGCCTAAATGAATTATTACAAGATGCTAGTCTCACGACCATCCACCAAGAATGGGTGCTACTTCAGAGCTCAGTTCATCAGCGCATCGTGGCGAAGTCACTGCGTAATTTATTACCTATTGATATTCACTCTCTTTGGTTCAGTGCGTTTGTGCTGGCGTAAGTCACTGAAACTGTGCCATGAATGAGTTTTCTGTCAGACCAACTTTCATTTTGTTTTCAACAGTTCAGTGTGAACACTAATGGATCAGAACTAAAAGGATAATGTTTTGTTTGTTTTTTTTTTCTTTGGTTCAGACTAACTGAACCAAACTACAGGTGTGGAAGCAACGTTATTCAGTAATCCGTATCAGGTGGTGATGATGATGTTGAGAAAGTCGAGCTGCAGGAGGAGAAGTGATACACATTAGCTCGCCTATATTTTTTCTTGATTCTCTGCTAAGCAGCTCTACCAAAACATTTGGGGGGTGGGGGGACACTGGTTGGCCCAAGAGGTTGGCATGGCGGTAATTCAGGGAGATGAGAATGTCAAATGTCAAATCAACAGAGGCCTGACCATTTGCCTCATACTTTATATAAATAATTTACTTGTATCCAACAACTAGTGTGCAGACTTTTCAGCTTGTATCTTCTTTAGTCTCAGAGATATGGAGGCTTTGAAAAAATGGTTGTAGCCTTAATGAAAGTCGCCGTAAGTCATTATTTCTTGTACTATTGATGCTACATGCTTGAAGATTTCAGGGATTGGTTCTAAACTAGTAGAGGTCTTTAACTTCTAAAATGCTTGGCATACAGTGGCATATTTGACAAGTCACGGGTGAAAATTTAATGAAAAATACTATATCTTCACAATGGCCCACATGAGATCTTTTAAAGTTACAATATTATAGCACTTTCTTAGCAATGAGGAGCATGTCTGAAAGAAATCTACATTTTTAATTTATGAGGCATTACAAATGAGCCTAAAAACAATCATACCACTGGAAAGAGCATGTTTATTTAGTAAATGCACAAAATGTGAAGTTGGTACCTTGAACCAAATTATATTTATGAAGGTATCAAACACACCATGTTTCTACAGTTCTACAATTTAACCCATGTAAATAATGACACAATGACATTATTTACATGAAGTATGAATCAAATCCAAGACACTTAGCCAGGAAAATGTTCTATAATCTGTTGATTTGACATGGATTTACCCCCAAGGATGTGAACAGGCAGACTTTGCAATCACAAGTCTGGTCCTCCGACCATTAAGTTGCCACTGCCATCGAGGAATAGCTGTATGTCAATTCAGTGGGACAGATTGAGATTATATGTATACCTTCCAGCATAAAATGCCACATTTATGTAACGCATTTTCATCAACAGCTGCTATTTTTAGTATAGACAGTATACTAGCATAGAAAATAATTTGTGTAAATTTGTGCATGTGGCACAGGAAGAGCTGACAGCAGCTAGTGTACCACTCACTGTGTACACTAATAGAGACAGCACTGCCGCTTACTGCAAGAGATCAGACAAATCGAGTAAGAAACAGGATGGATACACGTATTCTAAAATTAATTCACTTCAGTAATTGAGAGCTATAGTTAGATAGAAACTGTGCTCTTTCAACAAAGTACACAGGACGCATCACCGAGTGCTTGAAAAGAATAAAATATGAAAGAGACTGAACATCATGGTCAATCTAAGTTGATGAATGCACGTTGACTGCATGCTAAGAGTAGATCCAAGACCGTAAAACAGCCATTAAAGTAAAGACATCAGCAGAGACCGCTGGCACATCCTCTTTGTGTTAATTACATGTGCCTCCAGCACACAGTTCTGGAAATACCTGTGGGACAAAAGGGACTTTCAGCTGAAAAAAAAAAAAAGCTTCCTGCCGCATAAATGCAGAGCAGAGTGATCAGCAAGGTGTTTGTGTAAACCCTCGGGCTTTTCGAAAGAAGTGAAAAACATCCTACAGTAAAAGAAAAAAAAAAAAAAAACATCAAAAACTGGGGCCAACTGGGCACTTAGTCTTCAGCACAAAACTGTCACACACATTGATGAGTGTGCGCGCACACTTGCCGATGTGTTTCTGCAAGTACTTCGTAGTTGTTTGATGTGAGGCTAAAGCTGTTCACCTGGGAGCAATGGTGTAAAACTGGTGTCGATGACATCCATTTTTATTCTCAGAATAGCGAGTAAAGTCGGGCTGTATTAACATAACATCAATGTGGGTGAGATCGCACCCCATCAATCAGTGACATCTAACCATCACTACAAGGTTGACTGGTCTTTGTAAAACATCAGAGATTTTACTTTCTCCCCTTTATTTTACATTTACTCACTTGGACCAGACCAAGTTTTAACATCAGGTTCTACTAGTGTTAGAGAGTGTCTGTTATGCAATTACAAAATGATTAATAAAGAATCACCAAATTTTTGATTAAAACATTTTTATTTTTAGCCGATTTTAATAGCTGGACACATCAAGGCCATTGAAGCCTGATATCTAAGTTTTCTCTTGAAGGAATCATTTGACATTTGGGAACTATTCAAATTCCCTTTCCAGCCAAACGTTAAATGAAAAGATCGATACAACTGTCATATCTAAATATGAATATGAAGCATAAAGTCTTGTAACGGGGAAACAGCCAGCCTGACTCTTTCTTTGCAAGTATAAAATTGAGTAGTTGTGGTTTTTCGGGAGCTTATGTGTTGGACTGTTTCTTGGCTGGCGTAGTAACTTCCTAGAGTGTCCGCTGGTTGCCTGGAAACTTCACAGTGATGACGAGACTCCAGAAAGGTGCAAAGATGTAGCCTGGTAAAACCAGATAAAACACCCGATAAAACCACAACACGTGGTTTTAATGCTGCAGTTTTTGGTATGGATTAAACAAACAAGATATTATGTGTTAAGAAAGTGAGCTTCAGATGCTAGTAGGTGGATTTATAGTTACCTTTGGACAGAGCCAGGCTAACTGTTTCACTCTGTTTCAAGTCTTTATGCTAAGCCAAGCTAAGTTAGGCTAAGCTAAGCTAATTGGCTTAAATGGTGTCAATCTTTTCATTGAAGTCTCTGCAAGAAAGCAAGTAAGTGTGTTTCCGAAAGTGCAAAGCTTTGCCTTTAATGTTCCCCTTGATTCTCAATGCATCAAGTCAAACTAGTCTTTCTCATGTAAACAAACATATTTAAGCCTTTACCAAAACTTCACTTTCTAAAAAGGATTTTGGTTTCATTGTCACTTAATTTATGACATACAAATACAAATGTCAGTCAGCAAAGCATTCAGGGAGTTTTATTTTGAAGTAATCTTGAGGTGTGCTGTCAGGAGAAAATCTGAGAGCTAGGTCATCACTGCGGCCTTACACAGAGGTGTGCAACACTTACCACTCTTCCTAAACCTAAATTTATCAAACGTCAGAACATTAAGTAAATAAAACTGATGGGTGCAATAAAGTAAACCTCAAGCAATTGGCAGGTGTTTTGGCCTATGTGTCAGACCCTGCCTCCCACGCTACACTGCATTAGAAGATACACACAGAAAGACTCATCTTCCCAACTATCCAAACGGCCAAGGAAATCCTCCACCTCATTTCATTTTTCTGTAGCAATGCAAAGTTATGTATGGTAATGTGCTGTTAAGTAACTGTACATAGGCTTAAGACATGTTTTGTGGAGGCGTCTATTGGAGCAAGGGGCATGTTTGAATGTAGAGTGAGGAAAATAGGAAAACATTCTAATGCACAAACTTATAAAGTCTTTATTTTACCCATATCAGTTCAAGTTTAAGATGTAGAAAATGACACCAATGCATAGCATCCCCAAATGAGCTACTGCAAGTATGAGTGCAAAGAGAATATGTTCCTGTTACTATCACTCACACACAAACATCAGCTCACACTCAAATCTTTTGTAATTTTTGCGTGACCAAAACTGTTTTTCATTTCATTGCACATAGAATAACTGGGAACAATTCAGAAACAATGTTGCTGTGCATCTTTTTCACACACTGCACACAGCTTGAGGAAGAAATAATAAATCCTATTAATGGTTTTCAAGTGATCCACCAAACATGACATCTCTGCTGCGCCGGCTGCACATTAAAGGAAGCATATTTACTTGGCCAAGTGGCTTATACACTGTACAGATGGATAATGACTTGTACGCTTGTAGTCCTTTAACCACACTTTAAGAGAATGAGCGTCTTGAACGGAGAGGTCTTCACTCAGGCTCAACTGTGGGGCCACGCTACTGATGTCGGAGTACTTTTTGTGTCTCCTGTGATCTTCTGTTTCACTTATTGATTTTCTCCAACTGAGCTTGCACTACATGCTGTAGGAGACAGGGGTGAAAAGTGTTTTGCTCTAGCACCGTCGTGGCCTTGATACAACCCTGCAGTGAAGGACATACCTCTACGTTGTTTTATATGTACAACACTTAGTTTGCAGTGGAAATTTAAAATCTGTCAGTGGAATCTTACGGCAGCCTCATAAATACATGCGAGTGTACAAGTAAACTATACCTATAGGCATAATACTAAGTGAAGGAAAGCGAGGGCTCGTATCCTTGCCTTCAAAAGAGCAGCTCATTCCTGAGAAATAAAAAAAATTCTTCCAGTATTATGTAAATGAGTCACAGACATATTAGCAACCTTCTCTTGTTTTGTGGGACTTTAACAATGTCTGTTCATGGTTAATGGTATGATGGGGGGAGGGTGTTGCTGACCAGATTAGCCAGACCCTACAGCCAGGGCACTGTAAAGAGACTATGGAGCCTGTCATGTAGTCCTCAGCACTGACCTACTGCAGAGTTCAGCCATATCCACAGGAAAGGTTGCACCTCTTCACGGTATAGTTGCGTAAAAATGGTATCCAGTCTCATTCAGTGTCACCTAAAGTATAAAACGGTCAATAAAATATAATAGGAAAGCTACAGATCTTCTGAAACCCCATTTATAGTGCCTATATTACAGTCCACATGAAGCCAGGGGTGTGTAAACAACATCATTACCTGAGGCTGTTCAGGTCGATTTAAGTCTGCTGTAAACAATTCAGTGTAACTGTGAAGCATGCACAAATTATGTGTTATGTTTTGTGTGGACTAGGGATGTGTGATAATGACAATGAGTTTGAAAGATGCTCTGAGAAAAATAAATACTGTTAGTTTCTAACTTTTCCATCTTCAATAAATTGTCAAATTGCTTTGGACCTCTGCTGGTGCTGATGAATACAGTGGCGGGCAGCATTCACTCTTAGCACAGGAATGTACTGATTGATATAATCCACAGCGGAGCCAGGTAATCATTTTAATTATACACCACTCTTTTATTTCCAGTTCTTTCAGCCTCTCTGTGGATGTGTTTGTGGTGGAAAAACAATCTGTCCGCGCTTGGGAAATGATGTGGACTGAAACATGCCGTTATTTTCTTTCTTTCCCCCTCGCTTTCTTTGCTTCTTCCTTTTTTTTCTTTTGAAGTATTTTCTTCATGAGATTATTACAAAATAAAGGGCTGCAACTAACAGTCATTTTCACTATCGATTGATCTGCTGATTATTTTCTAAGTCTATTAAATGTTAAAAAAATATTTTTTGAAATGGTATTCATAATTTGTCAGAGCCAGAAGTGATATCTTCAGTCTGCTTGTGCTTCAGTCAGATTTAATTTACTGATAAAGAAAAGCAGCAAATTGTCACATTTGAGACATTTTTGCTTGAAAAAAATGACTGTAATTATTCGTCCTTTATCAAAATACTTGATTAATCATTTTTCCTGTTAATTAACAGATAAGTCATTACTGCTTTTATAACTATATTGTTCTTATTCACAGCTTTAAAATCACTGCTGACTATAGTATATGGTTACAAAGCATGTGACCACTGGGTTCCTTTACTGTGAAAGGACTGAAAAGATGGTAAATGATTCTGATTGATTGTTTGAGGAAAGTTAAGGTGTAGAAATAGAAAAAGCTAAAAGCTTAACTGCCATCACTATTAGGGGTTAATATGTTTCTCAGATTGGTTGAAATATTGATAATGAAATAATCAGATTGATCTTCTTGTATTTTAAAGGTCATCTGTGTCAGTTTGTATTGACATTTCAGTTAATTGGAGTTCACAGGGTTCACCATCCAATTACCACAGGCTTATGCAGCATATATGTTGGTCTCTTGCATCAATGAAAAGGCACACAGCTGTGGATAGACGTCTTTATTAAATTTTACTCCATAAAAGAAACTGTGGATTAATTCCCCCACCCATCATATCCTTGTGATTTTCTATTATCCCTCCCCCAGGACAGACTGGGACGAAGTGAGAGACCTGCATCCCATTTGTGGTCCGAATAGCATATCAAAGCAGCAGGCATTGAAATATTTTGTTTGAAGGAGGAGAGCAATTACAGTTAATTGTGTGAGGGCAGCATGTGAATGGCAGATTGCAGAAAGGAGCATCAGCTGATAATAAACAAGTCATTACGTATGATATCATGGTCGCCAAAAAGCCAAGATGAGGAGAGAATGCTGTGAGATAAAGTATATGTACCAAAAAGCAGAATATGCTACATATACATCTCTGGTGTTCCTGAAGCTGAAAGCTTTTTTTTTCCCTGTGTGTGTGTGTGTGTGTGTGTGTGTGTGTGTGTGTGTGTGTGTGTGTGTGTGTGTGTGTGTGTGTGTGTGTGTGTGTGTGTGTGTGTGTGTGTGTGTGTGTGTGTGTGTGTGTGTGTGCCTAGTCTATTTCTGTTTTCAATTGTATTGAAAATGGCTGCAGACTCCTCTGCTACACCTCTGGCCTGCGCTCCCAGCATTTTTCCACTTGGTACACAAAACACTTAAAGCTGCATTTAGCAATTTCTGAGCTCAAGGCGGAAGAAAAAGTGACAACAATAGAACCCTGATATACAATTGGCTTAGCGGATACTTATAGGTAATTTGTTAGCAAACGCTTGCCTGCTTACACATTCAGCAGAAACCCTCCCCTAGAAATTAAGTTTGGTATGTTTTCCCCATTACATTGTGGTGGATTATGTTTCGAGGCAACGTTTTTTTAATGAATGATTCTGCACTGAATTCACAGGGAGATAGTTGGAGTTGATGTTTGCCGTACAGACTACAGGACACCAGAGGTTCCTCCTGTCTGTGGTGGTTTAGACAACAAAAGTATGGTTATGGCCACAGAAAGATTGTGGTTGTGGTTTAATGTTAAAAGCACACTGTGTCTGATGTCACTGTCGACTTTTTCTGTATTAAAGCAGATCACAAGTTTTCTCTAACCTTAACCGAGTGCTGCCTGTGCCAAGACATAACCATGAAGAAGATGTAGTCACTACATGTGGATATTGTGTTATAAAAAAATGAATATTTTGGTGGGAAACAAATGATATATGTTGTCAGTAAGCATTTTACTGATACATTCATTGGCAACATTTTTGTGTCTAACCCAAAAAACATTGCCTCAATATAGGCAATATTTTTCCTTCACAATGTGTGTCTGTTTGCAAATTAGATGTATAAAAATTTCCAAGAGACTCAGACACAGAGCAACATGAGCATCCTGATGGAGTTCACTGACTGGCTCCGGGTTTGTGAGTTAACTTTGCAAGAGTGAAGCCAACTTCATCTTGGCTGTGAGTTTTCAGTGAAACCTGCTGTCCATTTAGTCAAAAATGCAATTTTTACTCCATTTCCACTGTCCTGGGCGCTGTCACAGCAGATATCTTTGATTTACTTCATGCACTTTCAACCATAAAAATCCAATATGGAAACGTCTTAACAGAATCAACAATGGTGAGAGCTCAGAATGCAACACGTTTGATTTTATCTCCCGAGTGCAGATTAGATCAGACTTTTTCTGACTCGGTTAAGATCATCAGTTAAGATGTGCAGATCACATGTAAAATCAGCATAATGGTTATTGTGTGTATCTTCACGCTTACATTGATAAAAGTGGAGATGGAGTTTTTCATTACAGAAAAAGAACAGCTGGGAATATGGTATGGCCATTATAAGCAAATAGAGCAAAAAAAATATTAACACTCTTAGTTAAGAAGTGAAAACAGGGGCACACAGTGATTAACTAGCAGACTGAGAAAATAAATGGCTGCCAAAAGTCAGGCCAGATCTCATTGCTCCTTTGCATGCAACTTGAAAAGTCAGACCAAATGAAATAAAAAATCACCCTGGAAATGAATAACCCAGGGGAATATATCATAGTGTCTGTGCTTCTGTTTGCAATGGGACAATTAATCAGAACAGAAGAACACAGAATAAACAACATTTTCTGCAACTGCAACTAAATCTGCCTAAGCATTGATACAGTTATTTTGAAATTCATGAATCATAGGGCTCTTAAGGTTCACTTTCTGGGGGCGGGACTGGATAAAAATGAGTCATTGGAAGGTAACCTGTGGAGCTATACAGCTAAACTAAATCTATAATAACTTCAGACGGGTTTGTGAGACTAATAATATTCCCTCTGTATTTCTCCAAGTGACATTACCGTTCCCTGAACCTCCGTGCTGGCCACATATGTGTCATTGTCTTGGCTGCAGAGCCGTCCACAATAAGACGAGATAAAAAAGCTCATTCTCCTCACATCATTTCTGCTTTAATTAGCTTCGGCCTAATCTATAAACCACAGCTGAGGGGGGGGGGGGGGGGGGCTCTGTCATGTAACTGCCACAAGCACTGAGAAGTTTTTGAGGTGTGTGTGTTCTTGTCTCAGTGCAGGCACTCGGGCATTGAGTCACACATGTATAAGGCAATCCAGATTATGTAGATTATAATTTAACATTTTGTCAGTTTCAAGGTGTCTCGACATGCACTTGTGTGTGTGTGTGTGTGTGTGTGTGTGAGGGAGGAGAGAGGGAGAAAGAGAAGAGATGGCATGTGTTAACAGTCTGATGGCGTACTACTCAAAAGAAATGAAGACTGGCATGTGGTGTTTATTCTTGAGATATTCATGAGCATACAGCAGATTATTTTACTCTTCACTGGTTTGGTGTCTCTCTCTCTCTCTCTCTCTGACTGGTGTATTTCTGAAGCTTTTCAATGACAATGACAGTTACAACTGAATTACTCATAATACCTTGAACCAAGTTCTGAAACTAGTCATCTCGATAATAGAGGGTCTATCAGATGTGAGTAGAAATCACCATTCATTACACTGCACCAATGCTAAGCACTCTCAAGTATACAGCCCCTGAACTTGGTCTCCAGTTCTTCTTAAAAACAGTTCTGAAGGTCTCTGAGTTAGCTTTCTGTCAAGTTTTATTTGGCATCCTGGTCATTTCCTCATGTTTGATTTGCGTCGTCCTTCAGTTGTTTTGTCATTTCCTGTCCCTGGAGTGGCTTTGGTCACTCTAGGAGAGGAGAGAGCAAAGGAGATGACAGAGAATAAATCGTTTCATTTGAATAAACATCTGCTTTGCCAGTCTCTATCGCCAAGCGCAGTAACACTACAGTAGCTAATGAAAGCTTTCATATTAGTCGCTCAAAGCAAGCAGTGCCAAGCAGAAAGAGGAAGTGATGCGTTTTTATCTCGCTTGCAGCTTTAGCAGCACGTACATGAAATACAGAGGAGGAGAGCTTGGAATTTGGCGTGAACAGCAGTGCCCGCCATCGCTAGCAGTCAAAGAGCGCCACCTAGAGTCACTCAAACCTCACGGACAGAAAATCCCCAGGAAACACGCTTCACTGATGTCTTGAAAGTGCAGTTCCAATATTGCAGCAGTGACTCCTTATGTCACATTAACACAAACATCCCCCCGCCCCACCACCACCACCACCACCACCACCACTACAGAGACATGCAAACTATGGTGCAGCCACGCCAACTCCTGTTTAGTGATTCACATCTAATATAGCCCTCCATCCATCTCTGTTTTCCATTCGCCTCATAAAGCTGAAGCATGTTCCCTTCAACCACTCTGCCACCTCTTTCACACCTCCTGTCTTGCCACTTTCCATTAGCATTCCCTGGTCAGGGGGCCGTATGAAAGTGAGGCACACACCTGCCACAGTCAAAGTCCTAGCCTGTCGCCTCTCAGCAACTCAGTGGAGTTGGGCTCTGGAAGACTGGATCAGTGTTTACTGAGCTATAGCTTTCCTTTTGGATTGATTAATAACTGACTGGCTGACTAGTTGACTGCCCGGCTTCCCAGCTGGTTATATAAAGGCATTGCTGCCTGGCTGAATAAATGCCCTCAGGCTGAATGTTTCCCCCTCTCTCTTCTTCTTTTGTCCTTTCTGTCCCTCTTCCTGCCTCTCCTTTGCTCCCTCCTGCCCTCCCCGGCCAAAACTAAACATCAGCTGCACCAGAGGTAGGAGTGTCACAAAGTGCCACAACTGTGTTCTTCTCTGTTTTTAGGCAAGTTCCTAGAATAGAACAACGTTCACAGCGTGTAGAGTGGAAGCTAAACCCCAGAGGCTAGCCGGTTCACTGACATCCTCTATTCAGGAGCAGTAGTACTTAAGCTAGCTGCCACACATGCACACACACACACACACACACACACACACACGCACACAGGCCAACTGGGTATCCAAACAAAAAGGAATGAAAGTGTACACAGTTATGTCCATAATTGAGCAAAGACACATGCTTACACAAATATAACATAAATATACACACACACACACACACACACACACACACACACACGCACACACACACACACACACACACACACACTTACACACTTGTATGTAAAGAGCAACAGATCGTGCCAGATAAGATTTCACTCAACTTTAATATTGAAGAAAAAATACAATTATTTATTGATAGCAGCTATTTTAAACTGAAATGGTTGAGGTTTCCCTTCAACTGTCAACTGTTAGGAAAAAAACCTAAAGTACAACTAGAAAACCAGAAGTGAAACCTGATTTATTTGGAGTGGGAGGAATAAATGAACTGGCTGTGCGGTCGAGACTTGTGTCAGTCATGTCACCATGTCTCACCGTCATTGTTGTCTCCTATACACACTTCTGAATTCCTTTAAACCGTCCATCCATTCATCCATCTGTCTATATATGAACACTATATTGTAACCAGACCGCAAAATCCTGTTGAAAGCCTTCCCAGAGGAGTGGAGGCTGTTTATAGTAGTAGTTTTGGAATGAGATGTGCAGCAGTTGCATACATAATGTTCAGATGTCCGTACATGCATACATGCTTTTTCTTATGTGTAAATCCATTAGTGCGTATTCCTCTTCAGGACCACTGGGAGTTCGAGGGCTACACTCTTATCCCAGTGCATCATGTGCCATCCTGGACAGGAAATTAGATCATCACACAATCCTGTTTAGCTCTGGTAGCTGTGTAAGAAACCAACTTAAAGCCAAGAGGTGATGTAGGTGATGCAACATGTTGGCACTCACTGGCACCCAATAATGCTGGGTGCCAGAAAGCGTTATTATCTCAGCTGCATCAAAATGTAAATGCATTTATAAGTTGGTGAGTTTGACTTGTTTGTATAATCTGTATCCAAGATGTGGTTTGTAGGTGGAGGTGCGAGAGTAGCTGTAGATGCCATAACTGCACCCCACCTCCTGATTTGTATTGACAATTTTCTCTGGTCTGGTCCCCTCCTCCCTTCCCAGAGGAAGTGAAACTGCTGTAAGCCATGAAATCATCAAATGGGTGCAGACAAGGAGGCATCTGCTGTCCCAGATAAATAAAACCTCTTAGACAGCAGAGATTAAAGCACAGAAAACGAGGGGGTGGGAAATCTATTTTAAAGATGACAAATGGATAAACTCTAAAACTGTAAGAATGGCCTATATCTTCAGAAACCCCTAGGTACTCTTCAGATGTTAACAGCTCTTGTCATGTTACACTGCCCTTCGAAAGGTCACACACAGCAAATTGCCCTTGCTATGGTATGAAAAGGGCCAAATGGGCTTTGTTAGACTGACAAAGCAGGCAGCCACGGCCCTCAGGTCATCTTGCCTTTAATGTGACGCAGCAGTGGAGAGTTCTGCTGACTCTTAGGGTTGCACAGTGTGTAGGATGCTGAGTGACAGCCGGACCCTCCTGCTGTATTTGCTCCTCAGAGGCGCGAATGCGGGAGGTCTTCCCTTCTTCCTATGAGTCATATACATCCATCCACACAAGGGCATCTGACCCTATGAGAGGAAATGTGGCTAATGAAATCCCTTAGGTTATTGTACGCACACAAACACATGCTGTAGTGTGTGTATTCTGACTCTGTTTTTCTGTGCCTGTGTGCATCTCCCATATATTCCTGCTTCTTCAGTCCATTGTGTGCTACAAATCCAGAACAGAGCCCCACTTATCAATATGAGATCAAGTAACTACGTGTAATATGAAAGGAGTCACTTGCACCGATGAAGGTTTCAGCCAATTTTGTAGTCCTCCTCAGTTCTGCAGAGCTTTAGCCTCCCTTAAGCTCATTGCTGTTGCAACTTTCTTCTCATCGACTCCATTTTCAACAGCAGGCAGCTTGTTTCAGCCAAAACGCTCTGAGCAGACTGAGGACGTTAGCAGCTAGCTCGTGAAGAAAGTAACATTTTAACATTTTACATTAATAGGCCCAGATATGTTTCTCAAGAGTGGGTGGAGACCAAAATAGAGGAGGAGAGTGAATTTTGGAGTAACTGTCATCATGCAGATAGAAACATGACTCCTGTGTGCGACAATATGGTTCCACTTCTTGTGGATGTCTAATTAGGTACATTAGCTGTAACAAATTCAACATTTTTCAGGTTTTAAAATTCTTCTGCCCTAAAGCAAAAAGAAAAAAACGGCTACTCTGTATGTGCCCCACAAGCTGATATCACTACAGTTTTAAAGCAAGCATTAGTAAATGGCTCACCACAGGCTAGACTGCAACAAAGGCCAACTCTGAGTCATTTATCCAGACGAGTGACGACCCTTGAGGTGCTGAGATGCTATTCATCAATTCATCTTCTTCACCACTACAGTACCATTAAGACTTGTGCGCTCTGACAATACGTCAATATTTCCACAGTTTACCTCTTTTTTTCATTGCTTCATGAACCACACAACACACGACTACATCATAGACAATTTTCTCAGCATGTGCACCATTTTCCTATGAAGGGCTCCATCAGCCGTCTTCACTTCTCGATGCTCATCAATTCAGCTTTCATCCTTTATTTGGTTGTCTTTAGTTTGAGCTCATTCAAACGAAAAGGCAGGAAAGACCCAGGGGCGAAAAAAGGTTATCATGAAAAAAGGCTGTCATAGTATGTCTCTTCTTCAGACATACAGATGAAATACTGTACATCAGGAAGAAGATCAATTCTTCTGGGGCTCTGACACTGCTAAATGTTTATTTGAAATTCGATGTACCAGCACATTAGAATGGCTCCACTGGGAACTATCCTCTCTAACAAAAATGTGTGAAATTGTATGTGACCTTGTGTGCATTCATGTGTATATGAGGGGTAAGTCAATGAATGTATCAAGGTTGTCATGTGTATCAAGGAGTGTTGTATGCACAAAGCTCATTGGTGACATAAAAATCACCATAATTTGGCCTGTTTTCTCTTGATGTGCTTGGCCTCTGTGTTTGTGTCAGCACACTGACCTACAGAATACAAAACAGCCACTAAACTATATCCCACAAGCCTTTTCCAGTTCACAGATCTGTCATTTTTCAGTTCAATTTTCCTCTGCCATGTTTGAGGGTGATTAAAATCCCCTGTTGCTTTGCAGACTGGCACATGCAGCAATACATAAAAAGCTTCCACTTACATGGGGGCACAGGAAAAAAAAAACAAAAAACAGAACGCAGGCATGCATGTATTGAAACGCTCGCTGTCTCTGGCACACACAGACACACTCTTGTAGCTCAATGGGATAACTTGGCACAGTAGTGGCACCCTGTGCAGAAGGTCAGAATTCACAGCTGCAGTCTGTTGGACTTGTGGCGACACTTGACAATAATCAAGTGTGCGCTGCCTGGTGCTCACAAGTCACAGTGGATCAGGAAACACTGGCAAAATGGTAACAAAATGTGTGTTCGTTATAACATGTGTGAAAAATAAAACTTACAAATAGACCCTTTAATATTTTTAGTACATGTTTACCATTGTAACCATTACTCCTGCCCAGCATGGACAATCAACTCCTTTGTATTGCAACTACGTTGTAAAAGAAAAGCGGGACAACACAGACCCAATTAGGAGGCCGGGGAAGGTGTCTGTGTCATTGTTCCCAAAGGTCTCTTCTCTGCTTCTCTGAGTTCTCAAACTAAAATGGGTCCAGCAGCATTTCCGAAAGTCTCCATTATAGGGTCTTAAAAACTCTAGAGTAGTGGATACCAGGTATAAACGTAGGAAAAGCGATATGTTTTAAAACTAAAAAGTATCAGTGTGAACGTAGCCTGAGGTTCAGTGTTTGTGCTCGTGTCACCCACGTCACCAGCTTCGCTTTTCATCAGCACATGCATTAGTATCAACTGAGAGTACTGTTTTATTAACTGAAGTCGGCTACAGGTCCTAAATGTGGTTAATTGCCCAGCTCTACCTTGTAGGGTGACTCTTTATTGAATCTCAAGCACTGACTCATTTACTGTGAGTTTTGAGTCGCACAGTTTAGTAGAGTTCAACTGACATGGTCTAAAATAGTTCTGTTAGGAGGAGATGTGAGGGAAGTTTTTATGGTTCCAGTTCCACAAGTCCTCCAACCAAAATGACCATAGAGGTTGTTTGTCCCACCACTGGATATGACCCATCGGAGCATTTCATGAAATGGCGCCTCTACGGCAGCAGGCATACCAGACCTTCATTGTCACGGTAACTATAATAAACATGTATTAGTGTTGTTTAGGGTTAGGCACAAGAACTACTTGATTAGATTCAGGAACAGATTGTGGTTTGGGTTAGATTAAAGACTTCCTTAAGGTTAGCGGGCCTTCGTTTCCATGGTTACAACAGTAAACAAGCTCTTAAGGTTGTGGAACAGTCATGGGTAAAAGAAACTAGTTTCACATGTGAAACAAACTCCCATTTGAAAGTCCTGTGTGATCTCGGTCCACCCATCCACCCCAACCTCCTCCAGATGCTCATAACCTCTCTCACACACAACCCTTTAATCCCTCTCTATCCTACTAGAGCACACACACACACACACACACACACACACACACACACACACACACACACACACACACACACACACACACACACACACACACACACCTTGTCACCTGCCCCTCCTCCCCCACCCCACTGCTGACCATTTCCCCTTAGAACCTGTGCAGATCCATGTGCATAATCCGTCCCAATGAGCGATAGAGGGGGGAAAATGCAGGAAGCAATCGCATGAAATCATCATGTGTATCTATAAATAGCATTTATCCCATAGCTATGTTCTCACACATCATATGGCTTCAACAGCCTGCAAATCACATGGCTCCGAACTCGATTCAAGAGCAACCTGATGGAATCTGAGTGTAACTGACGACGGAAAGGGCATACTGTGTAGGACTCAAGGCTGTTACTGCTTCTTTTTTTTTTTTTTTTTAAAGCAGGTTATTGACGATTTCTACTCTTCAGTCTTAGAGGTTGGGAGGGCATAAAGGCTCAGGCATCATTATTTGAACGGCAGTTTTTACTGACTTGTTGAATTCTAATTTGTATGTTTATTGCATCCCTTGATACGTGTCTGCCAAAAGCTAATCAGCTTTTATTAGTGCTGCGCCTGTGACTGGGAGCGAGGCAATGGATGATAAGATGAGATGCTGACAACAATGTGTGTGTTTGTGTGTGTGAGTTTGTGGAAGACAGTGACAGGGAGAGAGGATGCGTGTGTGTGTGAGAGAGATGGCACTGCAGTGGTATGTGCAGCTAGCTATTTCTTTGTACTGCGATGTCAGTCTCTGTCTCTGTGATGTTCATTTGTGATGTAAAAAAGCTGCTTTAGTGTGTGTGTGTGTGTGTGTGTGTGTGTGTGTGTGTGTGTGTGTGTGTGTGTGTGTGTGTGTGTGTGTGTGTGTGTGTGTGTAATTGTGGTAGCACATATGGCACACCCAATCTGTGACAACTCAACTCCTCTGTCTTCTCCTATAAAGTAGTGAAGGTTAAATGGTTGGAGGTTGTCAGAGACACAAAGGTAGACGCACTCAAACTCATTCTCTCTCTCCCTCTTTCTCTCTCTCTCACACACACACACGCGCGCGCGCAAAGCCTTCAACATGCTTGATGCAAAAAGCATTCCCTCAGCCATATAGATGCGCACACACACACACTTCTGCTAACACTTGTCCAAAGGCATTCTGCTGTTCTGGAACAATATGGGAGTGCAGGAATATGCCAGTGTGTTTTCGTCTCCCTATGCAGCATCATTTGCATTTTTAAAGACTATTCACCAAAACAGCTCAGGCTGGAAACACTCTTCAGATCTCTGGGTTCTGTTTTTAGACCATTGACAAGCAAAATTTCATTCAGCCTCTCTTTTTTTTTTTTTTTTTTTTTTTTTGCTCTATTTTAAGAACAGCAGCCAAATTAAAGCAGCCTATTCTGGCATGCTCTCCAGCTACTTGGTTAGGTTCCATTGATGCCCTGTGAGGCGACTCCTGCTAAACTTTGTTGCTTTAGTGACGCCTAGTGGATAGAAAAGGGGACTTCACCCTCATTGTTTGTCAAAGGAATCTGGTTCCTCTCACTCTGCTTGTCTGCTTGTGAGCAAACAAAATTGTGTCTGTGCTATTTACCTGTGCATTTACTAAAACTTAGTTTTTCCAACACATTTACTCTCAGTGGTCAAACGGAAATCACTCTGTCTGTTAACTGCCGCAGAGGATGTTATGAAGGTTGCATCAGTCTCATTAAAAGTGTCATTAAACAGCTGAATTGATTTATTTGAGGTAAAGTTGGAGTTGGCTAACACTCCATGAAGGATATCCTCTAACCTTAAGTCACAAGCTTCGGTGGCCTAATGGGTCGTCAGCCAGTGACACTGCAAAATCATGATAGAGGCTGGCGTCTTAATGATTAATGAATGATCAGGTTTCTTTACACTTCTGAGTCCTTTTCCACCTCCCATTTACTCATTTGCAGTAAATATTGACTTAGTTGGATAATGGTGGTAAGCTCTGGATTCACCTAATCAGTGCACTTACTGTGTATGTGCTAGATCCAGTGTGCCGTTGTGTGACATGTCACTGTCTCTCATCCCGCTTTTTGTCTCTCTGTGTATTCATATTGTAGCAGCAGTGGGATTATGCGTCCTGTCTCCGAATATAAAAGCTGAACCACTTCACCGCAGCCACTCAACATGTGACGCGAAGACATTGCATTCAGAGTCAGTCAAAGCTAGAAATCAGCATCAGTCTCGCAGCTTCCTGTGCGAGTGCTGCGTCGAGTGGGGCAACGATTAGCTGTGAGAGGCCTCAGCGGTTTCAGATCAGCGAGCAGCGCATTTGCATTAGCGGCTTATTCCTGACGTCAGACGTGTAAGTGATATAAATTGCCATTTAGCGGTGCTTTGAGAAGCCTCTTTGAGGATTGAGAGCTGAGAGATGCATTTAAGAGTGACTGTGACCAAGGTGAAGTGTAGTTCCTTCTCGTCTGTAAGCTGCATTAGAGTGTTTGTCACTGTTCTCTGCTGCTGAATAAGTAATTTAATAGCAGTGACTGTTAATGAACAAATTGAGAGAGAGTGTGTGTGACTGCGCATGTTTCCCCAATCAAAACCTGATTCCTGCTTCAGTCTGTGTTTCTTGTTATGCAATCAGTGATACACATAAGCAGGAGCGCCCACAGAGAAAGCCAAAATGCCTAATCCAAAAACATGAGTCTCATTTAATATGAGGATTTTACTGGGATGCGGACGTAGTCTTCAGATGTGTTGTTTTGGTCAGACAGAACAAGATCGAGCCAAATGAAACAGCATTAAGAAGAAGAATGAGAGTGGCTGGAGATCCTGTACAGTCTGACGCAGCATTGAACCTTGTGTGTTCTCAGTGATTGCTGCCTCCTCGTGACAAACGTGTTGGTTTAAGCCAGTTAACACCAGCACACATTATTTAAAATCAAGAATCCTTCTTGGAATGATGTATGTTGCAATCAAGGTGTCTATAAGTCGATGTATTTCCTATTCATGTCTGCTGATCCATTTTAAAGCTTCTATGAGCTCATTAATTCTGAGAGTTAAGTTCGGCAAGTGTGAGATTACAGTTGGGCAAATATTTGACCGGGTGCTGAAGCTGGAAATGCACAGTAAGAGAACAAATAACTGGTAAAAGTTTCACTGTGTTTATTTTGTACTGTGTGTGTCTTTGTGTGTACTTTTGTGTTGGTGAGACAGAGAGAGTTTCCAAAGATGAGTGCATGTCTGTGTGTGTGTGTGTGTGTGTGTGTGTGTGTGTGTGTGTGTGTGTGTGTGTGTGTGTGTGTGTGTGTGTGTGTCTGGTGTAATCTTCAGAAACTTTCACTATCCTCCTCCTCCACTGGCCTGCTCCGGGCAGTTCCCCTACATCTGCTACCGTGTGGCTCTCGAGGGATATCTCCAAAGACCGCACACATACACATACACACACACACACACACACACACACACACACACACACACACACACACACACACACACACACACACACACACACACACACACTCACACACCCCAGCATGTGCATCATGTCCCATTCTGTACATGGAAACTCGGGGAGGGGGCGGGGTTCTCTGTGTTTCTGGGAGGCGCTGCTTGAGGCTTCATTAGTATCTGTAAACAAGTTTAAAGGAGAACAAATCATCGGCTGCAGAGAAAGTTAATCGTTATTCTGTCTCCTGAAAGAGAGAGAGAAGAAATTGCATTAGACTAGTGAGAATAAACTGTAAAATACACATTTGCATTTCTCAAGCACTAATTGCTGATCAGCCACCCGGAACTGCTGCTCCTAATATTTTGCTAATGCTGACAGAAATGCACAGCATCATAAATATTTCTTTCTTCAGTTCTAACACTTTGCTGAGCTGAACGCTGTTTTTATAGCTGAGGAGAATTTTTACGAGGTTAAATGGCCTCTCATCAAGTCAGTTGTTTTATGAATTTGAAAAGGATGAGGGGAGTCAGACCTGAGGGCTTCCTCCCAAACGATGCCTCCTACAGCAGATTTTTGTAACAGTGTTGACAGCAAGTGAGTAGATGAAAAGTAAATGCAATGACCAACCTCACGGAAATCCACAAAACATAGACCCTATGCAGAAGTACATACACACATACACCAATCAGCCATAACATTATGACCACTGACAGGTGAAGTGAATAACATTGATTATCTTGTTACAATGGCACCTGGCAAAGGGTGGAATATATCAGGCAGCAAGTGAACATTTTGTCCTTGAAGTTGATGTGTTGGAAGCAGAAAAAATAGGCAAGCGTAAGGTTTTCAGCGACTTCGACAAGGGCCAAATTGTGATGGCTTGACAACTGGGTCAAAGCGGCACCGAAACTGCAGCTCTTGTGGGATTTTCCCGGTCTGCAGTGGTCAGGACCTACTAAAAGTGGTCCAAGGCAGGAAAACCAGTGAACCGGCGACAGGGTCGTGGGTGGCCAAGGCTCAATGATGCATGTGGGGAGCGAAGGCTGGCCCGTATTGTCCCGTCCAATAGACCAGCTACTGTAGCTCAAATTGCTGAAAAAGTTACCTACCTAAACATTGTTGCTTACTAAGTACATGGAAATGGCATTCCCTGACGGCAGCGGCCTCTTTCAGCAGGATAATGCGCCCTGCCACACTGCAAAAATGGTTCAAGAATGGTTTGAGGAACACAACAGTGAGTTTCGAGGTGTTGACTCTGCCTCCAAATTCTCCAGGTCTCAATCCAACTGAGCATCTGGGGGATGTGCTGAAAAAAATCTGGGTTAGTCTCCATCTTTGCTCTATAATATGCATTTGCTGCGTTAAAAGAGAGCCATTTTGTGTTTCGTTTCCCTGGTACACTCAAACCAGTTTTCCTCTCATGGTGCTTCACAGAGCAACAGGGGGAAACGGTGAGAAGGGAAGTTTTCCTCATGATGCTATATTACAAACAGCCACTAGAGGAGGCAGGAGACAAGCACATGAGTCTGAGGCAGAGGAGCGCTCAGTCACATGTTGCCTTTAGGAAAGATACAAAGCCACAAACATGCCCAATCACTGTCAGATCAACAGCAACTAACAATGACAGATAGGGATCCCCAGTGCTAATGACAAACCTCCAAACAAAAAGACTGAGGATTTATTGAATTCGCCACCGAAATACAACACCCTTCCAGTAAGTGGTACAGACTTGATGTTTCCCCACCGAGCCACTCCTGCCAATCTGCACTTCATTAGGCTGATTGCTAGCCAATGTGAGCTACTCCCTCGGCCTGCCTGGTCTCTCCGCCTCGTTCTGATTAAAGGGGAACCTTATAAATATGCTGCTGCCAATAAATGATTTCCTCATCACATCAAAGTCACACGGAAGTTGTAAGCAGCTCTCATAATTGCAACAAAGCACAGGCACTTTTTTTTTAGTGTCCCCACATGCCACCACACTCAGCCTGCGGCTCTGCCGCTAAGCTGGAGCGGTCTAGTAGAATTCCTGCTAATTCAAACCTCAGTCAAGAGAGGTCTTTAATATAAAGTTTAATGAGGCAGGAAGAACATGATTCTGATAAGGACAAGAGCGGAACAAATGAGTGAGGTTCTCTCTAACAAGCTAAGTTGTTAGTGAGTGAGCGAGCTAATATTAAATATAAGAAAACAATACTAATTAACACCTCTCCCTCAAACAAACTGAGATATTATTATGGATTATAACCTGTTAAATAAATAGTAAGTGTTACTGCTAGTGAGGTTTAGAAACATAAAGAGTGAAACAGACAATAGTTTCAGATTGTTTTTCCCCAATTGTCAGCCCACCCACCTATTATAGAGATAAATGCTGTTGTTAGTTCTCACGCTGCTGTTGTAACTGCTAGTGAAACTCAGTTTTGGTCATAAATACAGCGATAATGACTGCCAGGAACACAACAGAATGTATTTCTGTATAAACAAAGCATCATTATAAAAGTGTAACTCAGACTTGAAAAGGAAAAAGAAAAAGTTTGACCAGTGTGGTAAACGACAGCTCAGTAATAACGGGAACTATCTGTGAAGCTGGGTAATTTATGGACATCGTTTATGGTTTGTCAAACATCGCTTTGAACTGACCACTGAGTGATGGGAAACACAGACACGGCATTAAACCACACAAACACACACACACGCACTTTGGCACACACACACACACACACACACACCAAGAGCAGCTGTATCTGCACAGAGCTGACCGAGAGAAAATGTGAGGCAGCAGCCCAGCTTCAATGGTAGATCACGTAAAATGACTTTTTACACGTTTACATGTCGCTACTTTTATTTTTATTTTTTTTATACATAAAATTAAATGTCATTTATCTAAAGGAAACAGTCTGAAAGGCTTTAATTGCTTTGTTCATTTGGATGGGTGGAAAAACTGCATAGCACAATGTAGGCCCTTTCAAAGGGAAGTTCAGGAAGAACAATATAAATACAATTTTGGTCCGACATTTTGTACCATACTACATCATAAATACACAACATTAGGCATTCATCCTTTCATTTCCAGTACTGTGTTTCAAGGAGAATAAATATGACTAGGCTCTATAAAAGAAAATGAGGGGAGTTGAAAATGTTTTTATTGCTACGACAGATAAAACATGAATGCAGTGGTGTAAAGTTTTCATTGGGATGAATAAACCTTGCTGTCTCGACGACACCACAAACCTGAATTTAACTTTTTTTTTTTTTTTTTTTCAAGGCAGACACTTGTAGAAAGGAAATGAAAAGAATGCTTCAGTGATATGTTTTATTTGGCCTGAGTTGCTGAAACACTCATTCACCCATAGAAGTCTACAAAGTGTTCTGGTATTAAGGCCTTTTTCAACACGAGGCACTGTATCTGATCATGAAAGGGGAAAAAAAGGCTTCGGTGAAAAGTTGCAGTCTGTATTATTCTGCCCAGTGCAAGTGCTTGCCCAGCTCAATTATTGCAGGAGTAAACAAGTGAAGAGTATAAACAGCTGGGCAGCAACACCACTCCTCCTATAGACAAGTCATGTAAACAGGCAGTCCCAAGGGGCAAGAAAACACATTTCTTTATCCTCGCTGTTGGGGGAAAAAATAGATTTCCTAATTTGACTTGAAGTGCTTGGAAAGTTGATGCAAGCACTCCTTGTGCAGTGGATATATTATAAACACTGATTTTTAAAATGTCAGTCACACATCCTCTGTGTCCATTTTTGGGAATCCTTGGAAATGTGCTGAAACACATTTCATCGAAGGTATTTCCATTTTTATGATAAGTGGTACATGCTGTAACCCAGGGGGGCGGCGTACAGTCCTAAAGGTGAAATCGGCAGTATGGGTCTGTGGTGGTGGTGGTGATAGGCAGAGTACGACTGTCCGTACAGTGGCATGGCGCCCAGCGTCAGCGGTAACGTAAAGCCAGGGCGTAAAGCTCCAGCAGCAGCGGCCGCCACTGCCACCGTCTTGGCATCAGCGGCCATCTTGAGTTTCTCCAACTCGGCCTCCTGGAGCCTCTTGGCTTTTGCCCGGCGATTCTGGAACCAGATCTTAACCTGGGTCTCTGTCAGGGTCAAGGAGGAGGAGAACTCGGCCCGCTCAGCGATGGACAGGTACTGCTTCTGCCTGAACTTCCTCTCCAGGGCCAGGAGCTGAGACGTGGTGAATGGAGTGCGGGGCTTTCGGTTGGTCTTGTGTTTCCTCAACTGACAGGAAGGACTGGAGTGACCTGGGAGAAGAAACAGTAAAGATTTTAGACTGGAGGTCTGATGAGTATGAATTCATTTGAGAATCCTGTTGATTTTTATTGTGGATTTTGAGTGTCCTCCTTGTGGACCATGCACAGATCAGGTGGTTATTAACAAAAAATGATCACACTTAAAGGTGATATTTGGATGTCAGGACACACTTTAATCTTATAAGACAGGCTGCATTTCATTAATCAGCCACATATTTTATTTGTTAGAAGTTCCTCCATATCCAGTGAATATCTAACTGATTTAGAGTAGGAATTGATTGACTTTGCACAGCTTGCTGGCTTCATGCCTTTCTTCAGCTCTGTCCAACAGGAGACAACACTGCAGAGAATCGCCTTCTAGTAAACTCTACAAGCGTGAGAGTAAGAATAAATGCAAATTTCTCTCATCCATATTCAGCCTACTTGTTCAAACATGAAGGTAACTTAACAGCGCAGAATTAACTTACGAGGCTGTGTGGGAAACGCGCTGTTGGTGACCCACGGTGCGCAGTCCTCTGACTCTGACGCCTCAGACTTCACCGGCGACGAAGGCCCAGCCGTCAAGCTCTGTCGGCTTCCCCCGGGAGGACTGCACGTCCGCCGACACAGATAAAGAGAGTTCAAACCTATGGGGGACACCGCCACCGAACCCCCCTCCGGTTCACAGCAGGTGGACCCTCCGCCGCGGCCGTCCGTCTTCCTCCCGGACATGAGCGCCTCCACGCTGAACGGGTGACGCCGACGCGCCACCGGAGATGTCTTTTCCTCCGCCGTCCCCTCTGCCAAGGCAGCACGGTTACTGTCCTCCTCCGACGAATTGCACCCTAAGTCATTCAAAGTCTCCCGAGAGGCCATTTCTCTTCCAGGTCTGAACCGAGGAAAAAAAAAAAAAAAAAACCCAAAACAAAACAAAACAAACGGGTGAACTCCGAGCGCAGCTGCGGGACAGAAGTTGCAGCAGCCAGGTGAGACTCGCTGCTGCGAGCGCAATGTTATGGAGCTGTCAAGTAGTATGTGGGAGTATGTAGACGCATCACGGTGACACGGCCCAACTTTGACCAATCGCTGCCGCCCAAAATGTTTATGAGTGGGCAGATGTTGCCTTCAGGGACAGTCGGAGACAGAAGGTGCTTGTTTTGTTTTGAGGAGTGCAGGCCACCAGACCCTGCAAAATGTATTATTATTATCATTTATTATTGGTGGTGGTAGTGGGAGTAGTAGTAGTGAGTGACATAACCACTTCACTTTGCATCAGGTGATTTTCACAGGTTTTTTTTTTCATTGTTTCATTGTTTTAGAGGATTACACGGAGTACTTGAAAGCAGCAAACGTCCCCCGGGGTCACTGGGGTGGTTCAAGGAGGTGCAGGTAAAAATAAAAACATTCAAAAAGTTTTTTCTTTATTTCGTTAATTTCAACTGATGTATGTTACCGAAGGTTTTGCTTCTCGTGCAGCTGTTCTCTGCTAACAGCTGTTCAGTTTTGTATCATAACAAAGTAAAAAAAAAAAAAAAAGAAAATCCAGATGTGGGTCAAATAAAGCTTTACAGGACTGTAACTGTAGCTTTTGTTGTGTGAAAATGAAGATTTTGTTGAAAACTAGATGACACACGTTACCCTCATGTCGCCTCATTGGCTGATTAAAGGAACTGAGGGGAATAGGCTGCAACAATAATAGCTATGCCTCAACATTATCACATGTTAAGCCTCAGTAATGGATTAGCTCTAACTCTAACCTCATGAGACTGCGTGTGTAAACATGGGCCCCATGCAGATAATTATGGAGAATTATACCGGGGTGAAACACTGATCCCTTTTCTTCTTTATCTCTCCTTCTGATTAGTTTGCTCTTCCCTTTATTGGGACTTTCCAGTTGTAGCCCACAGTGTTGTTGTGTGCTGTGCCAGTCCAGCATTAAAGGAAGGGTGTCACACTCAAATTACAGAGTATATTACTTCACTAAATTACAGATTTAGTTTTTTAAAATCCTCAGCTCGGTCCAGCTGGTGTCTGGACATAAACTAGATGAGACATTCACATGCTTCTCTCCATGTCTGTAGCTGAGCCATTCATCTTCTTGTCCTATGATTCAGTCCCATTTTCTACGCACATTAGACATGAAGTAAGTCATTGTGATTCTCATGAAGTAACTCATTGGGATATTTCCATGGGCAATTTCACATTATGTCAGATGAAAGTGCCCGACTCCTGATGGGGAACATTACACTTGTTCCAGCAGTTTATCTGAAGAAACAGTCCTTTGATGATGGTGGAAATATTTTAAGCTGAAAGGATGTTTCACTTATCTTAAGATTTTTTCCCATGGTCATGCTTGTTTAACTAATTTCTTATCTGTCACCTAATTGCTCATATTTAACACCCAGACTGTTGCTCATTAGAGCCCTCCTTTCTCTGAATGATAATTAATCACTACTACACATCACATAATCTGCCAATGTCTGTAAGTGGTAGAGGAGAGTGAGAGTGTGTGTTTGTATGTGTGCCTCTGTCATACACAGCCTACAGCTGTGCAGAACTATTACAGCCTCCACTCCCACAAGAATAAGCTGCTTATTGAATCGTTTCCCTTAAAACTCACTGAAGGCAAAAGGAGTAGTATCACTTGAGCACTTCAGAGAGGAATGCAGACATTCACAAGTTTCCCATTTTTAATATAGCCGTTCTTTAAAAAGAACACACTATTTATTTTTTATTTTTTTCAAACATCCCTGAGGATAGATTTAAATACAGTAAATGCTCAGATTTTTCCCTGCATCTTTACGCGTAGCCAGCAGGCCTGGGCAGCTATGTCAAACTGTGCAGCAGGACTCATTTCCCAGGAGACTGCTCCTGCTGCCTTATTAAAGTGGGGTTATTTCACAGACAATCAGAGGTTTGTGAAGGCGCCAGTGAGCGGCCAGATGAAAGGACTGACTCCTCAGGGGAGAAACTGTTGCTGCCTTTTTCTTTTTTTTTTTTTTTTTTTTTCTCTTTTGCAGCTCTGTTCAGGATCCCCACCTCCATCCTCCTCTTCTCTCTCTCTCTCTCTCTCTCTCTCTCTCGCTCTCTCGCTCTCTCGCTCTCTCGCTCTCTCTGTCTCTGTTTCTCTCTGGCTGTGCCCTCATGCCCTGCAGGCACCTTGTCAGAACTCCTTCTTGGCTGAGTGTCAGTGGCATGTTTCGGACTTTACTCCCTTCCTGTCTTCATCCTTGCACTTTGTTGTCCTTGCTAACTATAGTTTAGCTGTGTATCTTTAGCTTCTGCATTTGTTTTTTCCTTCATTCCTTTTTCGTAACTTTCTTCTATCTATATCTATATCTATACATAAAAAATGTATTCCTGTCCTTCATCTTTCTCCTGACCCTCTGTCCTTCCTTCCTTGTATCCTCTCTGTCTTTATTCGGCTCCTTCAGTCTGTCCACCCTTTCTTTCTTTCCTTCACTCTCACCGTATTTGATCTCATTGTCAACATAAAAATCTCCTCAGTCAAAAAAGAGTATTTTTTTTAATATAGTTTAAGGTCCATCTGTCAGATGAGAAATCTTTAAAAAAGGTGGCATAAGACAGGTAGTGTGACCAGAGTTGTGTCTAATAAGGAAGGACATGAAAAATTATACTTGGCACATGTCGGTTTATAACGGGGAAATCTGCCATTCACAGATATTCTAATCACAAAGACTGTGGGCACTCATTTAATTATGTTATTTAGAAAACACAACCTGTCTGGCACCAATACACGCTACAGCCTGTATTGACAACACATCCATAAACGAGGTCAGGACCAGCTCAAGTAATATCAAATCTGGGGTAAAGTTCTCTGGGGCGCACCTGTAATTTGTGACTGCATAGATATAATTGAAATACTGTGTGTGCTGCATGCATGTTAGATATAATTTAGACATGCAGATAATGCAACCACAACTCTGTGAGGCCATGGCCTCAGAGAGAGTTGTGCAAGAGAAGAAGAAGGAGGAATAAAGGAAGTAAAGGAAGGAAGGAAGAAAGGACAGAAGGAAGGAAGGAAGGAAGGAAGGAAGGAAGGAGGAGGAGGGGTAGAAATGAGAGGGGTGCTCTCCTGGGTGTAGCAAAATTACCCACACATCCCACTTCCTTCTTTCCATAATATCATTTAAGCCTGATAATAGCGAAAGCAATTTGTCTGAGCATGTTTGTGTGCGTGTGTGTACTGTGTGAATGTCCGTACAGTATGTGAGTGTGTGTGTGACAGAGAAGCTTGAGAAGCCTCTGGGTGTGTGGGTCGGGCACACCTCAGAGCATTGTAATTACAGCAGAAGCTTTGAAGTGGTGGAATGTTTGATTGGGATAATCAGCAGGCTGGGCCGCACTCATACACTATTTACATTCCCATTAAAACACTCATTCATGCCATCACATCACAAATTTTACTACCTATAATCATACTTAGTTGGTACGAAGTTGAAGAAGTCACATGTTAAAATGTTAAAATGTGGTGGGTTACATCACTAAGATTAGTGACTTTGCAGTACTCTTACAAGATGTAAATTTATGTAACCCTATACTTGAAGTTTGCTGCTTTCATATATATATATATGTATATATGTATATGTATATGTATATGTGTGTGTTTTGTATATGGGCGCTGTTGTAGAGATTGAAATGCCCCCTGAAGCCAATTTGTGATTTTGGCCTGTTAAAATTAAATTTACTTACTTACTTTGGTTAGCGTCTTAGACCTTTAGGTCACTGGAGTGCATTTACTGGTATTCTAATGGGTAACGCTTTAAGTTCAGCCATTTAGCATTTACAGTTTAGCAGTACACAAGCAATTACTAAATGCTTTGTCCTAATGTAAATGTTAGCAGAACTGTAACTCCACCTGTCAACAGCCAAGTGGAATGAGGTGATGAATGACAGCATGACACATAATAATAAAATAGAGTTGCGTTGATATAACATGCATCCTCATAGGTGAAGTTATAATTGCTCACAAATACTATAAATTAATAAATACACAAAAATGTGCTATAGATACGCACAACTACATGATTGTGTGTTATAAACTGTTTATTAAATGTTTGTATAGTGTTCATTATGCAAAAGAAGGGGCTTAAAGGATACTGTGTATGTGCAATATTTTGACTAATTTTAAGTAATTTTGCGTAATTCACCTCCACGGCATAGTATAAATAAGAATATTTGTCCAATATCAATACATATTCCATTATGGCAAATTGGTGCAACATCAAATATGAAATTAGTGTTCCACTGATGTGCAATCTAAACCTTTAAGACATGTAAAACAGAAACTTCATTAACTAATTAATATAAGTTGTATTGTCCATGATAATATTAACTTGGTCTATACAATTTTGTAAAATGATCACACAGTACCGTCATATCTTCGTGACATGATTTCAGTGACACTTGATAAACAGGAATGTTAAATTATACCTCTGCCCTGTTTTGCACAGCATGTCTCTCACCTGTACACATCCAGACACTCATGCATACATGTTCATGGACATGCTGTTCCAAAACACACATACTGCATAATACTCTACAGGTTAAGTTGCATTCTTCTCAGTGAGACTAGTGACTTGTCAAACCAGTGGGACATGTTGTAAATCTTAATTAAAACATACACTCATTCACATTGTTTCGACTTGGAATCAAATTGTCTTAGTTCTCTCTCTCTCTCTCTCTCTCTCTCTCTCTCTCTCTCTCTCTCTCTCTCTCTCTCTCTCTCTCTCTCTCTCTCTCTCTCTCTCTCTCTCTCTCTCTGCTTGCCAAGCCCTCAGAACCTCCGCCTGTAATGCACCTAAATGACTACCTTGAATGCTACAATGGCGCCAGGGCCAATTAGCTGTTAACACTGGAGACAGATCTATTCAGAAGCCAGAGAATGAGGCCCCCTGTAACGTGAAAGATTGATGCCCACTTTACTAATGACAAGAGAAGGAGTCAATCTGTTGCTTGACTCAGCCCTGGGCTATGTTACAGGATAGTCAGCTGATTACTGTGAGCCTGCAGGGGAGGGCTCCTGAGAAAACTGACAGTGGAGTATAAGTCACTGTCAGGGTTGAATGGAGGACATCAAAACACACACAGGAAACCACAGTAACTAGTGTGACTAACTTTGTCAACCATAATGTAATATGACTTACCTGTCTAATATCTTTGAGTACATTGGGATGTTTGCACAGTGAGGAAGACATGAACCAAATACGGATTTCATACACCACAGTGTCAACTGGTGCAAGTCGAGGCCAGGGAGCATGCTGCCACATGCATGTGGACATGCATGTGTGCCCAGCGCACCCACTCCGCAGAGAAATTTGCTTCACACCAGGAGGAATGCATCAGCTCTTGTCTCTGTTCCACGGGATGTAACAAACTGTTCTTTTGAAGGTGATAATTGCCTTGGTAATAGCCAGCGGCAATTATATATTTGGAAATGTTCTCTGCTCTTTGATGACGTGTTGAACTCTTTGCCTATGTATTTATCCCCTAATTCAGGCTCACAGCTTCACCTCACCATAACCCATCATTATCGGGTCTTCCATTCAATTCGCGACTAAAATACTGCACCTTCAAGGGTTTTGGAAAGTTGGGCGCATTCAGACTCAGGCACCTCTTAACCTTTCTTGCACCCCATAAAAATGTACAAATAGGTGTGCATTCTTTCCCTATGCACGTTACCTCTAATATCATTTGCTCTACTGTGTGTAACTTTACCATTTTGTAGAGCCCTGTATACCACCAAGTAGTCTAGATTAGAGATGTTCCGATACTATTTTTCCTTCCTGATACAGATTCTGACACCTGAACTTGTGTAACCGGGTGCCCATCCAAAACCTGCTTTAGAAAAAAAATAAATAACAGCTGTAACCCTGTATTGATGTGATATGATTGCTGTAATTGTTTTATGGCACCGAGCAGGTTTAACCCTTTGGGAAACATTAACAAACACATGAATGCCATAGAATCTCTCTTTTATTATCTAATTTGCCTGTCAGTCATAAAAAAATAAATCTAGGAATAAATAGAAAAATTCCCACACTAGTTTTCCTGACACTGGTGTCAGCCCTCGAAGATTAATGCCTTGTACATGTTGCTGTTTTACTGGTGGAACTTTCCAGTGCAAAATATAATATATGTACTGAAAAATATAATTGCTGACATTTTGCTAACAGCTAACGTTACACTATATACCACAAATCAGTTCTTCTTCACCACTGTAGTTGTTGCCAGTAGTTGCCAGTGCCTGCACAGCACAGCTACTGTTTTAGAGCAGCGAAGAAGAATTGATTTCAGGTGTGAAACTATAAGGGTTATCATTACATTACATGGTATCATGCATAGATTCACATAATTGCCAATACCCAATGCAGTATATTAAGCAGTATCACATGTATTTCCAGCACTAGAATTGATATTGGAACAACTCCGATGCTCACCTTGATTACTCATCAAGCAGCATCACAGGGACCTATTCTTATGATGGTAATAATCTTCCTCATCTTGCAGAGGTCTATGTGCTTTTACAGTATTGTATAAGCTAAGGAGTTCCAAATCAAGTAACTCTTTCAGCTGACTTTACATTTAGGCTTTTGAAAATGAACCATGGAGTGCCATCAGGATCAGAGACAAGGAGCATCTTCAGACTTTTACTGTATGACTCAGTGTGCATCACAGGCCTCATGACTTCAGTTCCCGTGTCAAACTCTCAACCTCCGCAGAGAGTGAGGGAGACTAGCCAGGGGCCATCTGTTCCTCTCACAACCATGTAGATTCCGTTTGACACACTATATCTTAATAGGTTCTGACAGGTAGAATTTATGACAAGGCGGCCGTGTAAATCACAAGGAGGCTTGTTATTATGGAGAGGCACTGAAATGGTATAATTGTTTTTAAGTGCCGCTGCAAGGGCGAGTGTGTGTGTGTGTGTGTGTGTGTGTGTGTGTGTGTGTGTGTGTGTGTGTGTGTGTGTGTGTGTGTTGCATGTGATCGTGTGAACATGCACAGTATCCTGGGAAGTTTTCCAGAGATTGGGGAAATCCACCTTCGACACAACAAACAACTTTAACCACAAAAACAAATCTCTTTAAAAGAAATTTTTGTCTCATTACAGCAAATAACATTTCATGGTAGAAAAAGCCACAACTTTCCCAGCTATTATGACTGCGTTACACGCACTCTTCGGGTTATATGAGAGAGAAATGTGCTTACACACAGGAATGGAAGCAAGACAAATACAGTCTATCTGTGGAACAACAATAAAGAGAGGCTTTTGGTTAATGCGACCAGACAGAATACCTAAAGTATCCTCAGTAATAGTGTTTTTATTTGCATTAAAAACCACGTGAAATGTCCTTTGGTTTATGTTTTAGCTTGTTGCTTGAAGTCATCTGCATGAACCCTAAAACTTGCAGAGTATATCACTGTCCTTGTACGTGCAGTTTTATATTTAATATCATTATCATCCTCTTCTTTAATGTATTCTGCCAACCTTTCAAGATTTAGAGTGTAACTTCAAAGGTCCATTCATCTCTACCAAGATTCATGTTTCAGTCTGTATGTGCGTCTGTGTTTAACTACCTTGAGGAAGAATTGGTATGTGCCGCTCTGCCGTCAGTGTGCGGCGAGGGCTTCTTTTATAGAGTCATAAAGTACAAAGCACTTAACTGAATAAACAAATCAGCCACTCTGCCAAAACAAGGAAGAGGGAACATCAAAGGCGGCCGTAAGTGTTTTAAAGGGCAGCAGTTTGGAAAGGACTGGCTGTCTGACTCACTGGTTAGCTGGCCAGTGGTTTTGGCTGAGTGGGTGCCTGGATGACCTGTGGGCTACCTGTCTTACTCAGCGCCTGATTCTTTGAATCATAGGGAGGCTCAGTGATTGACAGACCTGGCTGTCTTGCTGGTTGAGTGACTCCAGAGAGATGTGATTAAATGCAAACAAGAAGTATGACCTGACACCAGGGTGGATTAGGATTCTTTATTAATGAAATCCATCCTGTGTGTGTGTGTGTGTGTGTGTGTGTGTGTGTGTGTGTGTGTGTGTGTGTGTGTGTGTGTGTGTGTGTGTGTGTCCTTGTGTGTGTTCGATTCCTGTGGCAAACTCAAGACTCGGACTAACTGCTGTTTAATGAGGGTAAGACGCCAGTCACAGTAGGACCAAGGACAGAGCTAGGATGTGATAGCGAATCCAGAGCACACAAACACACAACCACACTGATCTTTGCTCCAACCCTGGAGAGCAAGAACTGCCGCTGGGGTCCTTTGCAGTGACCCTTTCTACACCTACATGGTCAAAGGTTACAAACAAATCTGCATGTGCCCTTTGAAATGGAGCAACAGGGGCTGGCTGGCAGGATGGCTAGTCTGGTCTAGCTGCCTCACCTTAAAGCTGTAACACAGGAGAAGTGAAAGGCAGAGAAAACAGCTTAAGTGAGTGTAAACGATAGTGGATGGAATGGAGGGCAACTTATAAATAATGCTGTTGCCGGACTTCTGGTGAAAACAATAGTTGCATTCGTTTTCGACTTCGACTGACTTGTAGGTTAACGTGAACAGCTGCGGTGGAGTAAAAGGAGACGGCTGTCAACACATTCTACTTCCTGGAGCATGAGTGAGCTCACAACAGTGGCTGATCTCATGGCGTGCAGGGACGTGGGCTTATAAAAAACATTTTATATATTTCAACTGTTTTACAAGGCCAGACACAAGTTCACTTTAATCTTTTGACACACATGAAATTTAATCAAAGCCATGTTTTAGAAGGACATCTAGGGCGATGGGTTAAGGTGTATGGGGGGTAAAGTCGTACATGGGATACCTGCTAGAGCAACACTTTTAGAAAGGTAATGTTTTCTGTTTCATTGAGAGCAATGCACTTGAGAATACTGTCAAAAAGAAGGAGGGCCACCATGTTGCCAGGAGGGTGGAGAGAAAATAACTCTAAAGGATAAAAATATGACCTGAGGATATGAGGGCAGAACTTCTTTTACAGTAACAAACTCTGACACTAAACTACTGGAATTGAAAACTATAGTGTTGGTGCCCATATGTAAAAAATGAGCTGCCAGAAGCAGGAGGATGAATAAATTTAACCCCACTTTGGGAGAGATAATCTCAGGAGATGAGGGACGTGAAGTTCTTAGAATAAAAACGTAGAAGCCTTAAGTCAATTAGGGCAATGTTCTGCTGTCACAGAGGTGATTCCCAGTCAGTGCAGCCGGCAGGGAGCAACTGTAGCACCTGACTACGAAAACTGCAGGCGCCTTGGTAGTGCAAGGTTTTAATGTCATGCAACATGGTGATGTTCAGCAGTGCTGGTGAAAGTCAAGCAAAATGTGCACAGCACTGCATTAAGTCGAAGAAAATCTCCCAAATATGACACTTGAGTGACTTCCAGAGTGGATGAAGGTTGTTTGCTTTGATGAAATCGATTTTGGGAATTCACATGTAATCCATCCTAGAAAAGACCTCCCACAACTTTCTGCATTATCATCGACTGACATAAACAACATCCTTCTTTCATGTCTTTATATAAGTTCTTGCTCATCATTCATTCTGTCAGTATGGATTTAAACTGTAACGAATATGCCTTACAATTGCACTGATGTGTGTGCTCCTTCATACAAAGTTCTGTCATTTATTTTTGGCTCCACCGCAGAATGGACCAGCTCCAACCCTGTCCATCATCAGCTTTACAGGGCGATCATTTAATCTGATAATTAGCATTAGAGAGTTGGCATGCAGTGTAACAGGTTACTGCTGTGGAAGCCACCGTTGCGAGAGAGTAATTCTTTTGTTGCTATGTTTGGTCTAGGATTAAATGGATCAGGGCGTTGTTGACCAGAAAAATAAGTCAGCATAATCTGAAATTAAGCTGGTAAGATGTAAGAAGGGAAAGCTCAGATCCTTTGACTTTGGACACAGCTAGAATGGAGTCTATTAGAGAAAGCAACACAGCAATCAGTGGCTCAGACAGGTTGTAAATAAATCCATAGTAACCCACAGTAGTTATCCACACCAACTAATGTTTTGTGGAAGTGAAAACAAGTTGCTGCACCAAAAATGTCTACCACTCTTAGTTGAACCAGGCAGTAGTTCCATAAAATCAATTACAAGAGATAGAGGTTGGGAAATAATAAGGATGCTATAATCAATATTTAAATAACAATGGAACAAATGGATACATGCATGTAAAAAGAGGTAATTTATAGTAACGAACCCACAAATAATTGTCAGGACTCTCAGTTTTTCTCAGCTCTACGGGGTGTTTCAGCAGCTTTTAATTCATCAGTGTGATATCCAGATGCAGTCGGCAGCGGTTTTCAATGATAAAGCTCAACAGAGTTGGCGGAGCCCCAAAACAGAGCTAAAAGGAGAGTGAATACTGACCTTACCTTCACCAGAAGCATGACTCAATATGAATGTTAATTGTATAGAACTGTATGCTCACACTACACTTAAAAGGTAAAAAAAAAATATGTCAATGTTGTGTTTCCAGCTTGTTTCTACTGCCACCAAGTGGCAGAAAAATCACTTCATGCAGATTTAAAGACAGCAGATTGGCACATTAACAACTTGTCTAAGATAATAATTTCATAATTGTGATTTGATGCTTTCTGTCTCCCTCTCTCTTTCGGACTTCTTCTATGTTGGTGCCCCCTCCCAGCCTTTTAAGTTTGGCTGTCTGCTGATCTGTAGATAATTGCAGCACTAGGCAGGAAATGGAGTGATGAACTCCAGATGATGAGACAAGCGCAAGGAGAGAGGAAAAAAGAAAGACCCAGACAAACGGAGAGAAAGAGAGAGAGGTGGGGGTAGACCGAAGGCGGAAGAGGCTTACAAATATACCGATTTTGCAGTTTATACTGTCAATGTGTCAATTAGTCCATTCTTGTTCACATAACATAACGTCAGCTCCACCTTCAGATTTGATTTAAGTAAGATGGGGTCAATGCATTGGTAATTGCTCCTTAATACAAAGGTGTTTGTATTGCACTGCGGTTTATTCCTCAGCTAATTGAGTGGCACTTATTCACAATTCAACAGGACTTGAGTAGCACTTAAACCTTATTTGCTTGTAATTTCCCCTGTGGCTATGTTTTAGTACAATGGCTACATCTGCCAGTTTGACCCAGAGTTTGGAGAAGTGAGTGACATTGTTTGCCTTTGGAGTAATGGCTGTCATTATGGTGAATTACTACTCTACCCAAACACTACTGATTCTCTAAAACCACCCCACAGCGCTCTGTCTCTATCTTACTCTCTGGTGCTGGTGCCTTGTTACAATCAATTAAGCTGATTACAAGCACTATCTTCACCACTTCAAAGGAGGGCCATTACAGCGGGTCAGACTAACTGTCTCTTTACTGCACTGCCCTGTTGTTTGTCTCCCCGGAAAAAAACCTTAGATATTTCAACATTTCAGCTGCTGAAATCTGTTGATATAGTAAAGAAGCAAATATATCTGACAATGTTGGAAACAGACCATTTTTTTCATGATGCTGATTGAAGGATAAATGACAGGTAACGAGTCGAAGACAATTGGTGTCGTCTGTCCTCTTTCAAGTTAAAGGTTGACTCCTCATCAGGTCAGACGACAGGTCAAACAATAAATGGAGGGACACAGAGAGAGTGAGCGAGACACCAAGTCTAGACGGCGTATTTAGGGACCCTCCCTGATTGCTTTGTTCTGCACCATGTCTACAGGTAATTACCTCAACAAACTACTGGGAGCCCTGTCAAATCTGAGGCAAGTGAGGGGTGAAATAGATGAAAAAGTAAATGAAGTACGAAAAAAAAAAAGAATAAATCAATGTGCCCATCCACATTGAGTGTTTGTGTGTGTGCCAATTGTGTTTGTGTGTGTGTGCCAATTGGCTGTCACGCAGGGATGTGTGTCAGGGTGTGTGTCGCCATTAAAACAAGATATTACTGATGGTGATGCTTGGGTCAAACTGAAATAGCAAATAAAAATAGTCTGCAGCAATCAACAATTTGGGTTAACAGTCTGAGTATTGCTCTCATTACAGTGTTTACATGGGTAATATACATAGTATTGGATAGTTGGAGAAAGGAATGTATTAATCCCAGAGAGGGCAGTAGTGTTACAGCAGCCATGTCACTTTAAATAACCAAGATAACACATTATGGTGATACATGGGAAATTAAATGCAATGAATTGCCACTTTGGAAAGCTAAAACTTGAATCTGAATATATTCTACGGTATTAGCCCCTGTAATATATAGTACATTGGTAGTACAAGTAGGCCTGCTATATTTTTCAGTACAGTACAGTAAGGTAGTATGATTTTTCTACTTGTTTGTCACTAAGTGTTACTAATCGCTCAACAGCTAAAGTAATGCATTACTCATTACCCTTTTCACCTCTGTCAACGGTGCCTGTAAACAACTCCGAAACCTGCACACCCACGCGTCACATTTGTGGAAACGGACCCGGACATCTTGGTTTAAAAAGCAGCTGTCAGCGTAGCTAACATTAGCAACATTGCTAAGAGGTCACAATGTGTAAATAAGACAACTTTGGAATAACCTGGAGCCACATGTAAGTTTCAGTTAATCGGTTTAGTTAGTTCTGATTAGTTTGGTTGTTGACTGAGAAAACGGCCACCGATGTTCACAACACCAGATGTACTGTAGTATTTGAATCACAGGAAAACATCTTCATAGTTAGGGCCCTGCATTTGAGTTTCCTAGATAACTAATTGTGTTCACATGGCTCTGCTCTACTCTAATAATAGTAATAAAAGGATTATTGTTTGAGTACATATATCTTTATTTGACAACAATCATAACTGCATTAACATAATTACAGTGGTGTACAATTACTGTAGCCAGTCAGTGAAGATCTGTCAGATGCTACGGTTGTTGTGTCTTCACCCAGCATCTAAAAACGCTCAGTTTGTAACTCTTCCAACTCTTTACACTTAACTAAAACACATCACTCATCTTAACAGGAAACGGTTAGCGAGGGGAAAGGATTTCAAATGCAGCCTCTCTTTTTATATCTTTCAGAAATTGTTGGATTCACTGATTCACCCATGTGGAAATCTTGTTGGCTTACACATCTGTCATGGCTGCATGTTCAAAGTCTCCTCACAGTATGAGGATCTGAAAATAACCTTTAATAAAATGTGAGGCGCCAGTTGAAGCTTTATCTTAATTGTATGGAAAACAGCCATGCCCTGCTCCATCCTGTAAAGATGGACTGATAGTGATGAGCTGTGTTTGAAATAATTTTACGCAAGCCATGAATATATGACTTTGTGTTGCACTGTGTGAGTAGAACATATCTGCAGAAAAGCACTGTATGTATGATTGTTTTCCACACTTCCATACTTTTTTGGATATGTGTATGTGTATTGATTATTTGATTTTTTTTTCAATAATTTAAAATAAAATTTTAGTCATTAAGGATGAAAATACAATAACTCTCAATGGCTTATTTGTTGTTCTTTAACATCCATAGAAAAATGTTATTGTCAAAACATTATGAGATGGCATTGATTGCACTGTATTTACTGATGTGGATATGATAATATATGGTCAGTCACACCTGGAAAAAGCTTCTGTTCTATTTTTTTTAAACCTTTCTTATTATAGTTTCCCTTCATTGTTCATGTAGAGGGCTTTCACCTAACTTACATCCTCTCTTACGTATTAAATAAATGTCAGTGCCATGTGGGCTTGAGAAGTCTTTATGATAAAAGATAACCAGACAAGATTTGCTTCTCTATCTGTAATGTCAAGAACTTATAACCATACTTGTCACAAAGGAGATTATTGCTGTTTCATTATCCTTATCCTATAAGATTTAGCAGGGAAAAAAAGCCTTTTGATGGTTTAAGATATAATCCATTCTCACAGGATTGTTCCCTACACAATGCTTTTGATAAGCAGTCTCACAGACACTTCCACAACGATCCATACTCATACACTCACTGATGAAGGACAGATAATTTACTGCAGAAGGTGCCAAATGTCAAGTCTGGGCTTCAGCCGTCTTTGTTAAAGCTGCAAAGATCCTGTCGTTTGCCTGCAGGCACATATTGATCATATCTCTTATCACTCTGTAAATCAAGCCCATGAATCAAAGGAGTTAATTAAAAGCGCTGCAGTGACTGACAAGGAGCAACACTGATTGGTTATATCTTGAACTTATCTGTTGGTGAATTTCTCTCATGGCTTGGGTAAATACTTTTGATTGGCTCTTTTCGAGTCAAGGCTTTTGTGGCAGGGATTGTCAGTACCTAAAGTGCGTCATGGCTTCCAGTAGCCTGTAGGCTCCAGAGGCTGACCAGACATTGTTAGCTTAATCCTTAAGCTTAGAGCAAAAGGGAAAGTAAGGGAGAGTAAATGAACCCTTTGTCTTCCCTCTATCTTCAACAGCAACTGAAGTGTCCTTGAAAAAGGCATTTAATGTGTATGCTTGAGTCCAACTTTGGGCTACAAAGAGGAAATATTTCCTGGATTTTTTTTAATTTTATTTTTATTTTTTTCTTTTAAAGCACATGTTTTGATTGAAGGAAAAAGCAAATTTGAAATCGTGGCCTGAAGTGGAGTGACTCCCTCAGTTTTGTGTTTCTCCCTCTCATTTGCTTTACCACTCTAAACCCTTCTCCCACAACCCCGGTCCCCACCCCTCACTGCCTTTTCACACACACGCACACTCACTCAGCAATATTGCTTTGTCAGGCAACATTTAGAAGATTAACCTCGAAATTGCCAAAGGGCATCCCAACTCTCCTCCACCCTCAGCTGCTTCCCCCGCCTTTCTCAGTGTTTCCCTCCCTGCAGCTCCCTCTCTGTGAAGACTTGCGCAACAAGTGGCGCCGCTGCAGAGCCCCCTGGGTATTAGAGGGTTGAGTGGCGTCCCAGAGAGCCGTAATTACACCACCACTCAGGTGATTTAAGGGTCCAGGAACATGCTTACCCATGCATGGCACCAAAAGTCCCACATTACACTGACACCTATGTTCTGTGTCTCAGGACACTTTATTTATTCTCCTATCTGACATGAAAACATTTCACTTCTTACTCTGTGAAAATGTCAACTAGTCATTTCGAGTGAAATTAACTTTGTTACATCCCTGCAGGCATTTTTTTCTGGAGTAGTATTCTACAATTCAGGCCGAAACCTTTTATCTTCTGATGCCTCAGATGTTTGGCTCCATTCAACAGGCAACACAGCTTTGTGATCACTTTTACAGTTTTTAGCAGATTTTATGAGAAAATGAATAATAAACATACAGAAGTACTAAGACTTGACAGGCTATGCTTCAAGAGAAAGGCTTGATAATTTGGTTTGGTTGACTCTCCACCCCCTGCAGACATTCTGGGGACAATAGGGAATGTTTCTCTTTTAACAAGGTCAGGGCTAATACTGGTTAATGGGAAGGGGATGTTCCTCTGCCCCTGTCCTCCTCAGGTCTCACCTCTCTCTAGTTTCCTTTTATTTTCGCCCCATTTTTTTTTCGGTTTAACAAGTTCTTGTGACCGAGGGGTCACAGTGAAGTACAAGAAATTTACTGGCTTGTGTCTGCACAGGAGAGATGGTTTACCCGGCTCCCCCATGGGAAATTGTTAAAGTTGCATCAAATCTCATAATTCTGCAGCTATCTATATGTGATGTATGCCAGTTTCATGCAGGCAGAAACAGGTTTGGGACTTTGCTCCACACAAGCAGCATAACTGACAAAGAGTCCATGAAGTAAGCTCTCTGCTGTCTTGAGCCATAAAACAACGAGTATCATGGGAAAACATGGGTGTGCTAATGTTGGTGGAAGTAATGAATCCATTGTTTCAAAGCTTTGGTGGTATTATAGCTGCAGGGACTGTCAGTTGGGAAAAAATGGTATTAATTCATGTAACAGGAGAAACAAAAAAAAAGTGACAGAGATAGAAAAAGCTTGAAAGACAAGTATTAGTACGAAGAGAGATTATAAATAGCTGCCTTTCACTCAGTTTTCTCAGCATTAGCAGTTGAGGTAGTTTCCTTTCTTCCTTTTAAGATTTTGTTTGTGACAGCACCGGTTAAAAGAAATTGTGCCTTTTCAGTTGTAATCCCTGCAATTAAGGCTGTAGGTGTGGCTCTATTACCTCAGCAGGATTAGTAATGACCCAGGAGAGAATATAATTGCTTCTTAATTTGAAGCTGTGAAGTGCATGAAATACCTGAGACTCAGCCTGCCGTCTCAGCAGCGGTTAGTTCATGGATTAGCTGCTTTTCTTCCTCTCGCTCTCTCCCTTTCTTTTTCCAAACCAAGACCTTTATAGTGCCTGTGTTTTATAATGCTGTTTGCGTGATCGGTTACCCTGAAGGCTGCGTGTACGTTATTCCCACCTCAAAGCTTTACAGTCTAGAGTACACACAAGTATTGTTTGCTCAAGTATCCACTGAAGTGCATGAACAGAAGTAGGCTGCAGAAGAAATTTAGTTTTATACATATAAGGAGTGGGTGATCGGGATAAACACCTATGGCACAGTTTGTTTGTATGCTTTTTTTTTTTTTTTTATCATGATATTGAAATACTGTGCATATATAAAGGACATTTTCTCAAAAATAACCAAAAAATGTTTATGATTTATTGACACATTCTATACTGTATTGTACTCCTCTAAAGCCAATATACTATATAGATATAAGAATGACAAATAACCCTGATGGATTATGTTGTATCTAATATGAAATCAGCAAAGAGAATTCAGAGAACTGATACCATCAAATGATGACAAGAGATGACACCTCAGGCCCATAGCTATTATGTAAGAAAAAGCACATGGACATTTCTTTCCACGTGTAGAAATGACACTGTTGTCACAGCCAGCAGGTGAGCCAGTAACACCCTTCATTATTCAGGCCTGACATCTGTCTGAGCTGGCTAATGATATATAATTACAAGGCCTTTGACCCGCCATAATGGCCTTTTTAAGTCCTATCTTTTGTCCTCAGTGAGACATTTCCCAAGTGTCCATTAGTGACAATACAACAATTGCAACTGACACCTTGTTACTCAATCACTAACTAACCATTATATACCTATACAACTTGGATGTAGTCAAAAAAGAAAAAAAAAAAGAAAAGAAAAGAAAATTACAGAAAATAATATGAAAGGAAAGGAAATGGGATTTTAACCCAGAGATTAAATAAATAAACTTTATTCCCACAGCTAATTCAAAAATAGCTTTCTGACTATTGGGTATCTGTGTATTTACATCATGGACACAGTGTTTGATGTTGTCTCACCCGTGGAGAATGGTTCAGAAGATTCAGTGTTATCAAGTCTAGCCTTGTGATATACAGACGCTGCGTTGATCTTTTTATCTACACAATTAAAATTTACTATCTTGTAAGAGACAGATCTTTGTCACCTTAAAATGATCAAACCCAATTTTTGGTATTTATTTATGCTATCTGGATTCAGACTTCACACACATTAACGATTCACAGGAAATGACGCATAATCCTGTTACTGTTTGTAATTTTATCTTATTGATTTTAGCTTCAGTGTTTATTGTACACTCAACATTTGCTACTGCTGCTGCTTCACATTAAAAGCATGCAACTGTTGTGGCTTTTGTTGTGAAGCAGTCACAGAAAACACAATGTATAAAGCTGATTCGTCACAAATGCATCTAAATTACAGTTTTTTCTTCAGCAGATCAGTTTTAAATGTCGCAGGGAGTAATGACTGTCTTCTTTATGAGACACGTGTTTGTTTGGCTGCACTGGAACCAATTAGTCTGTCTCCAGTTGTATTTCTGACAAAGGAGCTGGTCAAGGAGTGTTAGCTGTTGTCTTCAGTCACACGTCCTGTCAACACCAATAACCACAGCTGTTGCCAAACCAATCAGGACTCCAGTGGATTACAACTTTAAGTAACACTGACTCTGTGCTCTTCCATACTGGTGTGCATATGTTGAAGAAGATACACTTGTTTCTATTGTTGGACTACAAGACGATTTTCACCTAGTGTATTTAAAGTCCAAGTTCATTTTAGGTCATGTCATATTCAAAACTGAGATTTTCCTGAAGACCAAGACTAAACACAACAAGCACTTCATTTGTCAGCTAAATTTCCATATCATGAAATATTCTTTACAATACTAAACAATGTTCTTTTGTTTTCTCCTATTTAAAAAAAAATTAAACACAGGAAAGCTGTTCTGCTTTTCTATCGGTGGTCTGTGAACCAGTGATCAATGATTTATTGATCATCCTGTCCAGGCCACACCACAATCCAAAAATTCTAGCAAGACCGTTCCATGAGCTGAGAGATGGATCCAGTTTCATTTCTCACGCACACAAACACACACAAAGACAAACTGCTGCATTAAAAAACAAAACAAAACACTAAAAACAAAAGAAACAGCTGAATAAGTTCCCAGGCCTCATCATGTGACCTGTATTGTTGGTGTGAGAATGAGGCACCGGTGTTCTGATCGAAGGAGCAGTAGAAAAAGAAAAGAGGCTGACAAGCAACAGGATGTCAATTACATGGCGGCAGTGAAATCCACACTTCATGTCGGCTTAAAGCTGTCAACTGTCAACAGAGAGGAATGCCAGACAGCCGTGTTAGAGTCGGCTTCAGAGAACAGGAGGCTGTGTGTGTGTGTGTGTTTGTGCGTGCGTGCGTGTGCGTGCGTGTGTACACTTTGTAACTGTAATTGGAAACATTCATTCATCCATGCAAACATGCACTGCACAAACAAATTCACACACACACACACAAACAGACACCTCCTTTGACAGTAAATTAATAGAATAGCAAGTCATTTTCACATTTGCCAATACTTAGAAGCAGATGCAATTATCACTTTAAGTATTTTCTGCTGCTGTTATCTGTCTTTGCCGTCATAAGAGGACTGATACATCATTATCTGCACTGGTGCGTGTTTAGATTTTTTTTTCAGACAAAACCCAAAAAGCATTAGCAGGGAGTTAACTAGGTGTTACACTGTGTTTGCTGCATTGAAGTACATAAGCTAACAAGAGTTCTGTAGCTAAGCAGCTGCTCTATGACAATCAAAACAGAGAGGAAAATAAAAGAATTGAATGTTAGAATTTGAGGCAACTTGTCAATTTCTATCACAGTCAATTTTTGGATCATTACCACAGTGGTAACATTTGGGCTCCAGTGATCCAAGATCCAGCTGAACAAAATTGGGGAATCACCAAAGCATAGCTAAAAACATAATGTCCTTACACCCACACTCGGCAGAACAAAACACACAAAAAAGGGAAAAGACAGAAAAACATGTTTTGTATATGAGTACATATATTCATATAAATATGCATAGCTGTGTATGGCTGTGGATGGATAAGAATCTAACAATCTTAAGTTCCTAAAACTTTTGCACAGCCCTCCTGTACATACCCATAAAGCCACAACATATTACTATTACAACAAATCAGAAAATACAGTAATCAGATTATAACATCCCAGCTCAGTGTCCAATATCCACTCACACCTTGCGATTTGTATCTTATTTTTTTATTTGTAGAATGTGTAAAATAAATAAATAACCACACTGAGATGAAACATGTCTTTTATATGAGTGTCTTGGCCGAGACAGCAACATCACATATAGAACATAAAACAAAAATATGGACCACAAACTACTATTATAATAAAATATGGAGACAATAATCAACAAAGTGATATGATCAGAATGATAATGTAAAATACATGATAAAATAACAGCAGTCAATATACCATTTCAAGGAATGTAGACTCAAATATGCAATAGATTAAAATTTCAAACTAGATAATTAAGCTGGATAATAACATGAAAAAAAAACAACACTGAGTATCACAATCAGTAAAATTTCTATCAGAATAAATAGACTAAATTGACACATTAAAAGGAAGGAGGCCTCTCTTACATTCAACTCTTAATGTATTAATCAGGGAGCCGAAAGGCTTACATATGCTATTACCACAAACACTGTAGCACAAAAGTCAAACTAATTATCTGGTATAAAAACACTTGTTGACCTCCCTTGCTACTCATTTCATGATATTCACTTCGTTCTGACACGTGCTTCTTGGAGATGCAATAACAACTTTAAAAAAGGAGATCAAATCAAAGAAGCTGAAAAAGAAAAAGATGAAGTTTGCGATTGGGGTTGAATCTCATTTTCAAATATTTACACGAGCTGATTACACAGCGGGAGATGACAACAGTGGGACTCTGCTGCTCCTCCTCGCAGATGCTCTGCCTTACCCATCTGCTGCTTCGCAGTGTTTAATCTACCAGAGAGATTTTATTAGTCTCTAAACGAAGGACTGTTTTGATTAATGACGGAGGGCCCCCTGGTCTCCACGTGCTCTAATTAACTAACCCTAAATAGGTTTTACACCACACTCTGTCTGTTGACACCCAAACCAGCATAAAAGGAAGAATAATGAGCTGCTGTCAATACATGAAATAAGACTTATACAGCTGATCTGTTCACATGATCACAACTTATATTATCCCCATGTGTTTCACTTTTAGTCCACTTTACAAGTCTGTATAACTTTTAGTTGAAATATCCTGAAACCGGACCCCCAGAATGTGTAGAGCAAACAAGGACACACACACACACACACACACACACACACACACACACACAAGGTCAAAAGCAGCTTCCCATCATGCTTGAGTTATTTCCCCTCTAAATTATGGTTTCAGTGTGTGTGTGTGTGTGTGTGTGTGTGTGTGTGTGTGTGTGTGTGCCCTCTTGTGTGTGTTTCCACTAAATTAAGAACTTATTAGGACTTAAAAACCCTATCCTATTTCACGCAGGGGAACCTCTGGGGGGAAACGAGGATTACTCTTCAAAGCCTGCGGTTTGGCTCTTTTTATGTTGTAACACTTAATATTTTATGTTGATGTGACGGTCGGGGCACTTAGAGAGGTCATATGTCAAAGTTAGACGTTCACACCGCATGCATGGTCCTTGCCAGTAGCTAATTATGTGTGTTTTGGATTTGATACCTCTGACAAACAAGAAATAAATTACTTACAGAAAGCCAGGCTGGAAAATATTTATTTTTGATGTCTTCATTTTTTTCCCAAAACACATTTAGTTTGGGCATGCAGCAACAACATTTCTCCTGTTTCTGTTTTGGTTGCTTTGAAATTAAGTTTTAAATTTTATAATAAGACAGGTTTTGATGAATAAGACTCAATTTACCAAACTGTAAACATTTGATTCAATTAATTAGAAGTTAAAATAGAAGTGACAAATTTATACTCAAGTAGCCTCTCTTAATCATTTTTAATAAAATCTTCAAGGCAGTATTGATGTATACTTTTTTTCAAGAAATCAGAGCAGCATCGTAGCCTTATTTACTTGCCTTATAGCTTATTGCAAGGAAGGTTTCACACAGCTATAGATGCAGATTTAAGCTGGCATATAGCATGGGGCTTTTTCAACACAGCAAACAAAGTGCCCGAGAAGGGCCCCAAAGCTTTCATCCACATTACCCCTGCAGCAAATACATCTGCACATAAACAAGCACAGAGGGGGAACTGCGGCACTGTCACAGGGTGGTGTGAAGCCACAGGGCCGCCACAGTTGGAAAAGGCCCCTCATGACTTCATGTCTTCTATAACAAAAGACCACAGTCATGATTAAAAAGCTTTTTAGTAGCTCTAGTCACCGCCAGTGCTGAAAGTGTTTACACACATGCCTTAATTGGGAATCAGACTTTTGTAGACTGTAGTTAGAAAGTCATTGGACTACAAAGACAGCAGTCAGATAAATATGCCTCTCTGTAATTATCGGCTGACCTATTAGGAAGGCAATTAAACATGAAAGTAATGTATGGAAAGTAAAAATAGATAAAGAACGATGGGGGAATGAGTCTAGTGATGAAAGCTGGGCTGATGAAAACAGATAATAATACATGAATCATTATGTTTTGCTTTCTTGCCACATCATGTTTTATTCAATGGACTCTTTTATTATGTGCAAACCTCTGTGGAAATGCCTGTCCCCCTCGCCCTGTCTGTCATCGTGTTGCATTAGCTTTCTGGGCGAAACGCACCGAGGGATCAGGTTTCTCACGGCGATGAGACAGAGATGGATTGTGAATCAAAAAGATATAGAGAGATCGCTGGTGGAGACAGTCCTCATGTTCCTCTTCACAGCTGCTGCCAACAGCAGATCAGTTCGGCCTCATTGTGTTATTTAGAGCCTCTGACACAACAAGGAAACTCTACCTGCCTCCATTATGATGGATTCGCTCATAAATGTCATGGCTGAGTTACAAACGGGAAAACCTGTTTTGTGATTTTGTAAGCTTGTCACTTAACCTGTTCACTGCTCATCCCTAATAAAACTGTCTCGAGGGAGGGTGTGTGTGTGTCTGTGTGTCTGTCTGTGTTAGTGTCTGTGTCTGTGTGTGTGTGTGTGTGTGTGGTGAAGCTACAGGAATGGCAACTGTCTGTTTTCTGTTTGTTTTCAGAGACAGACAGTTTAATCTTTTCCCTCAAATGATGCAAAATCAACAGCTGTTGATTTATTGCTGCATATTGACATTTCTACTGTACGTTTGTTGCCTCTCAGCGTTAGAGCGACTTTGGATGGAGAAGGAAGTGTGTCGAAGCAAGTATATTAATATTTTATGTTCTGGAGCAGTTCTATCTACAGTACCAGTCGAGACAAATTCAAAAGCTTTTTTGTCCCTATTTAGAAAGCTCTAAAGATATCATTAAAGTTTCCCAAACGACCAGCAGCTTGTGTAAGTCGTCATCATGACAGTCCCCAGGCCATTTCTGAGTGATAAATGACGCAAGTGCCCCATGAGAAACATCCAGGAATATGGGTAATAAATGGATAGATAAGTGGTTAAAAAAACTTTATGAGCTGGCTGGTTGACAGTGATCCTTTTTTTTTTTTTTTTTTGCTTGAATGTATCATGCTCTGATGTTAGGCCAACTGAACTGTATAAAAGACAGTGCCATTTCAAACTAGATAACTGAATTATAGGAGTCCCACATGGTTGTCTTCTTTATGTAATCAACATCTGATAAGCTCAAGGTCCACTTACTGGCTTTTACTTACTAGTGCTTTTTTGTTTGTTTAATGGTTTGTTTTTATGTCACCGAGGTCAAGTCAAACTTCCCGCTCAGTTATGTGAGAGTCAAATCAACGTCGTTTTTTTTCTTAAGCTAGGCGTGAGTTTCATCGACACCACCATCATGCTCCAAATGTGTTCATTCAGACTGATTTTAATTTAATTTAATTGATTTCGTGTGTTTATTTCCTCCTAGACACAAATATGTTGGTATGATTTATTTTTTCCCCACATTTTTGTTTTTTCAAAATTGCTGAAGTTGTCCCTGGGGTGCCTCGTGTTAGGAAACACTGATCTGTATTTATCTCTTATTTATGTTTTTTGGTATTTGGAGAGTGAGGGCAGTAAATTATTGCGTGCAAGAGCTCCCCCTTGTGACAAAATCAGATGCTCACAGCACCATGTTTTATGTTCTCACAGGAGGTGATGTTTTTTGTTTACAGTGTTACAGTGAGTACAGTTGACAAAATAAACCAGTGAATCTTAAAAAGTCCATAATGCGTCACTTTCCATTGCCCAATTCACACAAAGTCCTGGTCAGTGGTGATGAACACCTTGGCCTTGGAAACAAAGGTGGTGGAGGATCATTGAAATGAGGGATAATAAACCAGGATGGAGAGGAAATGCAGCAGACAGCATAAGAAGAAGCACATGTCCGTGTGCTGGTGAAACCAGGTGTATGTTTTCACCATGCAGCCGCTTGGCACCTTGCAAGTAAACCCAATGTTAATTCTTATGTTGTAAACTTTTGAGGTTTTGAGACCTTAAAAAATTCACCAAATTGCAGTTTAGAAAATGAAAAAACAGAGTAATATCAAGACTGCATTTTAAAAGCAGTTGAACATGAAAAATCAAAGCTGAATGAATACAAAATTGTATTTTAATGGTTTTCGAAGTGCGTGTTCAGAAACGTTTGGTGGTTATGTTTCTGCTCCCACTGGGTGGAACCACTGTACACATACTGTATGCACATGTGCTGACGTCCTATATCCTCCAGTGCTGGTAGTTTGCTTAGATTTTCTGCAGTAAAGCAGAACAAAACTCTCCAGTGTGTCTCCTTCTCGTGCTTTATCTCCATCGGGGTTTCCTGTACTCTCTATAGGCAAGATAAACCTCTTGACTTCGTCTGTCAGAAACAGTCCTGTCATCTCATGGCTTGAAGTGGGCCATGTGTAAAAATTATAAAATAATTTCCAGCCCTATCAAATTAATTATGGTCTGTGAAGCAGACAAGATGAACTGTGCCAAGGAAGTTGAAGCGGTGCATCTTTGGAGCAAATTTTATAACATTCTGGTGTCTGCTTTCACCAGATAAATGGCTCCTTAGTGTATGAAAGCTTTTAATGCAGGTGGCGATTGTCAGAAATACCCTACCATAATAGAGAGTCATTATATAGTAAGGCACTTCTTTGGCTGTGACACCGTAAGGCATAATTTTCTAGCGAGGAAATGATTTGTTACTGCTGTGGAAGGTTCTTGGAAAGGATAATATGATCATTCTAGGAAAAATGTCAGACAGTTTGATATTTAATAATGTATTCCTAGCTCGGACTTAACAGTCTCTTACTAAGTGCTACAGCTCAGCTGATAAAAGATGTCTTCTGTGCGGTTGTGAAGTACAGCTAATTGCAGCTAATTCAAGTGAATGGGAAAGTGGTCTCAGACTATTGGACCCCATTAAATACTCTAGAGAAAATAAATGTTCAGTACATCACCAAATGAAATCATTCATTTGGAGATGTACAGAATTTTTCAATTCTTGTAGAAATTAGTTGCTATCAAGTTGTACTCTTTGGTTTGAAACTAATGAATCATTTCTTTTCCCTGTGACAAACTCAGTTATGTAATCCTTAGCCTACAGGCAACATCTTAAGAAATAACAGTTACTGTGATGAAATTGTTTCTAGAAATCTATTGAAGCTGAAATAATTGTAACATATTGTTGTATAAGTGGCTTGGTTTTTCTGAATAAAGGTATAATTGTAAAATATGCAATACTTTACAGAGAAACGATCCGTATAATATAATATCTGAGAACGTCCATATTGTAATCACTACCAACAGATGTGACGTTTTCCCAAACCACCGCAGTTGGCTGCAGTGGGATTCTTTATGTTGACTCACTCCTCCAAACATAAAGAGCCTCCACCCACAATGATGTGAGTATGCACTGAATGTTAATACCAGCTGCAAACAGCTGGAGATGAGCTAGCACATGGTCCCACTGTCCTGTTTCCACTCTTCTCAGACAGCAACATACAGTACAGCACGTCTCCAATCAAATTCTGGTAACCTATTTAGGAACAAGAGAAAATGAAAATGCAATTATGCTGCAAAATTATCATATTCACAATCTCAGCCACAGCTAATGGCGATGGTCATTTCAAGGTGAATTTACTTGCAGAGGCTGCCCGCAGAGTCATCAATCATCAGAAAGAAGGGATGGGGTTGGACTGATGTCACATACACTCATTTAGTGAAGTGGAACACGGGCTGGACACAAGAGATAAGGACAGGACACACACACACACACACACACACACAAAAAGACACAACATAAGAGACATTTTAAATATATTTAATAGCCAGCAATTAACAAGAAGAAAGAAAAGACAGGTACAAAAACATTTAATAGTTACAACACCTACCTTCACAACTAATTATCAAGCAAATAACTACGGTATTTCAGTAGTTCCCTTTGCTGTAGGTGATTTGATTCCTTTCTCTGCAGTTAATTTCAGTGTCTATCTGCACTTCTATTCAAAGCAAACAGATGTCACAGCAGACGGAAGCAGCCCACGCAACTGACGGTTTAAGATGTCAGAGTTGTCTGTAGACACCGTAATTTTCCCCAGCAGCCACTGTGGGGCCACTGTGGGAATGAATAGGTGTGGATATGGCAAATAAATGAATATGTCAGTACGTTTCTTGATCCATGGGGGTAGACTCTCAGCCCCGAAGCGCTGATTTCGGGATGAATATGAACAGCCAGCAGATGTCACTGTGTTTCCTCTGAAGTTAATGAGAGACAGGAGAGGTCTCACCAACAACACAGAACAGTGACTGAAAAGGAGATTTGAGACAAAGGGAGAGACTGGGTTCACCGGGCTACTTTATTTTTTATGGCTTCTTCTTAAATCTTATTATTCTCTACAATAGTTTAGTAGATAGAATAGTAGAGTAGATAGAAAACATAAATAATAGGAGTAAATTAGTAGAGGATTATTAATTGTGAATTCAGTGGTCATATTTTCAACAATGTATTGTTTCGGCATGAAGATTGTAATATTTGATAAGTTTGTTTCTTCAGTTTCACATCACACAGAACTGCACTGTTTGTATATAAATTTTGTATCATCAGGAGCTTGAAGGGTTTGCTTCAAAAACAGGACTGAGCCTTGCAGGACTAGACCACCTATGTCTTTCAGTCATCATTGTTTTTTTTCTTGTGAAAACAGTCATTATTTAATTTATATGAATGTGATTTATGCTCGAATAGAAGAGCAGCTGAAGATTTCCACACTGCAGATGGAGGGCTTCTGTGTTTACTTCATGTTGAAGGATGCTGATGAAAATGTCAGTTTGTTGGACATGAAATTAAAGAAAGGCTTCATTCAAGAGGGATGTCTTATAGAATGTGTTACTGATACTGTGTTTAGTCAGCAAAGAGTTGTTTCATTCTGGTGCTCCAGCTGCCATCAGGTGTATCTGAGTGTGTGTGCTGTGTTGCAGAGGTTGTCAACCACTGCACCAGAGGAAGGGGCCTGTACAGTCCAGTAGTTATTCATACCCTAACCACGTACTCCAGAGTTTACTCCTTCTCGTCTGACTGCAGGATCTGTGTGTGTGTGTGTGTGTGTGTGTGTGTGTGTGTGTGTGTGTGTGTGTGTGTGTGTGTGTTCCTTCAGTGATAATTGCTGCAGATACAGGTCACATGCACTCACACACATTAACAAGAACAAAAGAACATAGAGCTGCATGTCCGTATATACACAGTGGGACCAAACTAACGTGGGTACAAAGTGATTAATCACTGAGCACAATTCACTCTGCCCTGGTGGAATAGTCTCCACATCAAATCCACATACACACACACACACACACACACACACACACAAACTTCTCACACCATAGGAATCCCTGTCCATTAGAGAGAGAGGGAGTGAAACACAATAGATGGAGAAATGGAGTTAAATAAGAGAAAGATAGTAGATTTAAGTGTCTTTGGAGTGATGCTTCAGAACAAAGCAATTATTGATTTCATTCTCTCTTTATTGCTTTCCTGATTGCCGCTGTGTATAAGAAAGTGAATCATTTTATATGTATTAATCGCTTTTTTTTATTGTCAACGCATGAACAGATCGTAACGTAACTTAGCAAATGAGACTTCCCCAACTTTCTTGGTTGCCTGTAACAGGCTGTGGACTGATTTCTACGGCAACGACCTGGTCCAAATGTTCCAGGAAAATCCAAAGGATGTGATGTTTATACTCGCTCCCCATGCCTCTTTTCCCCTCCCATAAAGCTCCAACAGTGCACAACACAAGCTAACATTGAAATGGAGTCCACTAACATCAACAAACAAAACTAAAAATCTGTCCTTTAGAACCCATTACTTTCTGGATTTTATGTGCATTATCTCCAGACCAACGTATGTTACTCCTTCCAGTCCTATCATCTGTTTACAACTGACGTTAGTTTAGGATTATCGTTGTCTCAACGCACTGTCAGACCCATTCAGTGCAGTAATATCCCTTGACAATATTAAAGGTCTGTTCTGTTATGCTCAAACATTAGCACAATGATTTAGCAAAATTAGAGCTGTGATGGAAATGATCACGTCAATAATCAAGTGTGGCAACACATCTTATTTATATTTAGAATATTTTGTCTAATTAACTGTGAGCTACGTCATTCAGCAAATTTAGCTACAATGACTCTGCTGAGCCACCAGACAGTGATCGATAAAGCTAGCTATCTAGCTAACAGCAACATTTCACATAAATAGACTCAATCATGCACTGAGAATGGATTCGTTTATTAAACCAGCCTATATTGTCCTAGCTAGACAGGTGATTATGATAGTACACTTAATAAATCCTATTTCAGAAAAACATAACATTAGTCAAACTATAGTCTTGTATAGTCAGATCTCCACACTTGGTTTTAGCGCTGTGCCAGCACAGGAGAGTCAGATATAGTCTATGGTCTCAAGCATAGTTTAAAGCCAAACTATAATAACTTCATGTTACTTTTATGTAACATTACCTCTACTATCAACATGATGCCAGCCACTCATGTTCAGTCTCATGTATGTCATGTCACTGTTCTGGTTGATGCCCAGGATGCTCACTCACGCCGACGTAAAGAGGGCAGGCATGTGGAACAGGATGGTTTACTTATCAGCCACAGGTGTCATTAACAACCAGAGTTTTCTGAATATTACATACAGTACCTTTAAGCGTAGTTGAGTGGAGACACCTAACAGGTGATTCATTGGGCAGGACCTTAGTGGGTAAATTGGAGAGCATCTGAAGTGCAGTTAACAATTATAAATAGATTTTTAAGTACACACTGAGAAAGCAAAATTACTACTTTCATTGCCGTGTTAACAGTTTTGCTGACTCATTCTACTTTATTGCATTCAGGGCTGTCATTAATCTCCTCCACACGTGAATGTATTTTGTAACAGCGGGTTCTACTTGTATGTTCTGGTTAAGAGGCCTCTGCAAGGTCATACAAAGTCCCAGGTACATATTAGCATTTTAATAGAGTAACAATGTCCTTTTTGTTCCGGTATATGCACAGCAATACAATTGCAGCTCTTGATTCTTCTAAGTCTTGGATTATCATTACAGTCCTCTGCTGTTGTCCTGAATAATACCCCTGATGAAACTGCAATATATCCAAAGCTTTCCCTTATCATGCACATCTTTTACAAGCTGAATAGACCAATTCAGCTAAGAGGAAAATTGATATATGCAGTGGAGTGTGCATGCCCAACACCACTCATTTCCAAGGCATAGGGATATGCCAAGTTGCCTGTGCTTGTTTATCAGGACTGGCATTGTGATGCACACTAGTGCATGTCAAAACTGTCAGCTGCTGTTTGGAGATGTGGCCTCATCACCAATTTGATAACTTCCAGCTAATTGGCAGCCCTATAAATGTCCTGAGGTATTATGTTCTTTTCTCACCCTTTGCATCAACACCATCTTTCAGCAAAGTAAGCGTTACCTTAACAGTGTAGTAGTTTGTTTTTCCCCATAACTAGTCAAACTGATGAATTGTTTCATATTCAAATAAGGACAATAATGCAACATGCAATAATATTTTATCCTTTTTTACAGCAGACATTCTGACTTAAAGCAGGAAAAGCACCTATGATTTTCATACTGTTACATGTCAAGATGTGCTCTGTGGAAAAGGCATATTACTGTAAACACAGACTCACATCAACCTCTCATTTTTCTGTCTCCCTTGTGCGTCATGAATGCAGATGGAAGTTTTTCCAGGATTTTCCCTGCCCATTCATAAGGCCATTCAAGGGAAAAGCTTTCAGCACAGCAGTGGTCAGACCTTAGCACAATACAGACACTAAGGTTAGAAAAAAGCGGAAATAAAGTGGAGTGGATTTGTACAAATAACAGCATAACAACATGAAGCCAACACAAGCAGGCGCGTGTTTAAAATGTAGATTGTGTGTCAGGTTTACATAAGTTAGAAACTCAAATAGTAGCTGTGCAGTTGAAATTGTGCTTAAAGATTTCAAATCTACATTTGGTTTTGCTTTGCATGGAGATATGTTTCATTTTTTTTGATCACTTTATTGATGGAAATTAAGACAAAGTGACACCTACAGTAACTCACTGTTTGTTTTACTGACCAAAATTTCAATAGATGGTTGAACTTGAATGAGGACAGTCAGGTAACACCAACAACTTAATTTATGGGTGAGCAATTATGAACACAAAGATGTTCTGAAACCAGTATTTGAACCTGAGCTTCCAACAGTTTGGTTCTCTGAGGAATAGTGTATTGAAATTGTGCATGGAGATGTTGAATGTGAGATGGATCAGAGAAGTCAATGAACCACTGTGAAGGATGCAAATCTGCAAGTTAAAGAATCTGGACTTGATGGCAGAGGTTTGAATGCCTTCTAGTTATTTTTGCTGTCAAACTATTTATGATGAGATTGATGAGATTTCAAACCATTTCTGACAGCACACTCCTCCTCTTTTAAATTATGTGTTTCTACTTGTGTGTCTTGCTTTTCCTTGTTTTGTGTCATGTGTTTATGCGTTGATGCATCTCCCATGTGCTGCTTTTTGGCAAATGTGAGGTGTAGAGTGGAACACCGACAGATGGGCATGGCAAAGCGACAAATTTGATTCCTTTATTAGGTTCATAATGGGGAGTTTGTCACAAAATAGATGACTACTGCTTCTGTTTTCAGTGGAGTTTGCTACATTTTGACATCTTACGTACACATTTATCATTCTTATTCATACTTAACATCATGTAATTCCCAGCATAGCTTCAACCAACCTCCACCTGACTAGTGGCCTAATTAGCCAAGGTGTGGATGTGCAGGGCCTTTACAGGGATACTTCCCTCATAAAGAACTTGACTTCTTACCTACAGAGAGTGTGGAAAAGTAAATGCAAGCCTTTCAAACATCTCTGTCACGGCGAGATTATCTTAGTTTAGCTTAATTACTGAAATGTCTGTGGGATTAGAAGCAGCTCTGATCAAAGGAGCTTTCCCCACTTCGTCTCTTAAGAGCACTTTGACTCCACTAATCTGTACATCCCTTCCATTTCTAGCCTCCATTCACATGCTCAATTCCTGCCTTCCAGACCTACCGCCGCAGATCCAGAGATGTTCTGCCCGACGTCCTCAGCCCGCTGTCAGCTTCGAGGCGGCACTTTACCGGCTCAATGGAAGGGAGACAGACATGGTGTTAGGTAACTACAGATTCCATCGTCAGAGGTAGGGGGTTAAGATGTAAGGTAGGTAGATACATACATGAGTACAAACATAGTTTTTTCTTGTTGTCTCGTGTTTAGCATCATTTTACAAGATTCTTTGAAAACCATTTTTGTAATTTCTCTACACCGTGTTTTTTAAGATGTAACTGTAGTGTGTTCATTTAAGGTCTTGGAGTTGTCCAACCTCTAATTTCAGGATGTGGCAACCTCTACGCACCTCACTGATGTGCTGTCGAGCAACCTAATTATTAACCCACTGACACACTGAAAGCTGCTGTTTCAAAGAGCAACATACTCAAAAGCTGCAAAGCCGGGAAACTTGTTTTCAGTTTCTCCGTGTTTATTAAAAAAAAAAAAAAACAGTGACTAATATAAAAATGAGCACAAACACCAGGTCGTTGTACTGACTGATCAATAAAATTAATGAAATAAAATAGATGAATAAAACTCTACAGTTTGTTCACAAACTTCAGAAATAGAAAAAAAGAAAACAAACAAAAGGAAAGAAATAATTTAAAAAGGAACAAAACACAGTATAAACCTAAATCATAATATTGAGCAAGATGTGTCTGTTGTTCTCTTCATTTATGGTGGCAAACATATTTTTCAGTCTGAAATATATTTAACTCACTGCCTGTCAAATATTAGTCCAATTTACTGGCATTTTCTCTCTGGTTTGGTTCATCAAAAATATCCAGGTCTCTTTGATAAATATTTGACTTGAATTGATTCACTTCAGCTCTCTGCCACTTTGTGCTGGGTGGCTGGGTACAACTGACTCATGGGAGACCTTTGGATGAAAGTGGCTGTCCCAATTTTTACAAGAAACAATGAACTAGAGGCTACACACCAGCAGGCAAAATGATTCTCAGTGGGAACGGAGGGGGCCATTTTAATCACTATTTTAAATTAAGGTTGGTGTAGATTAAAAATATTGTTTAAGGCAATTTTAATAACATCACAGTTAAAAAAAACAAGCTTTTTATTTCCTGCTGTCTTTTTTGTGCTCATTGATATTTAATATTTACCTTTTTTCTCATGAAGAGAAACTTTTACAACAGAATCAATCTGCTCTCAATTTAAAAAATCAAACTGGTCGAACGGGAAAGCTAACCAGACCCCAGTTGTTGATTGAGTTGTCAGTGGTTTTCTCCAGACACTCTCCTCTCCTCAGTGAGGAAATTAAATGTTTTCTCTCCCTACATTCAGGCATAGTAACTGTAACAGACCAGCAAAGGCAAACAACAGCAGCAGCAGCAGCTTTCAACTGACCAGAAAAAGATAAATGTCAAAAGCAAAAAGGTGAAGTTCCTCAATGAAACTAAATTAGCTTCTATAATGAGCCAAGGTAAATGAATTCTTACTGTCAGAAAAATGTTTTCTTATGGACACATCAACATGCCACTCTCCACCTATAATTCTGAGTAAGTGCTTTCATATTACACATAATCATTTGACCCAATGTTGATTCATGCATTTTAAGAGAAATATTAATTAGATATTCAGTCGATAATTTGATTCATTTTGAAATTTAAACATCAAGCAAAAGGCAAATTTCAGTATGTGATCAGTTGACTTTTGCTATTTCCTGCACCAACACAACACTATTCTCAGGGGTCGGTAACAAGTTGTGTTAATATTGTTGCTTTTAACACCCACACAACACACAGTAGCTGCCACAATAGTCGCCATGTTGCTTCCTCAATAGGTTCCTCACAGCTTTATCATCGGTGTTTAGTAGTATTGGTAACTGGCTCATGAGTGAGGCACAGTTCTTTGTGGCAAACCATCACCATTTTCTTCCTTGTAGTTACCATGGTGATTACAATATGAGCTGGCTGCCTGAGATTTTGTTTCATATTTTCTTTAATTCATCATTCTTTGCCCTCTCCTTCTCTCTTCCTCTCTTCGTCTATCTTTTGGGATGAAAGGCCTGGTATCAGCCTCTCCTCTTTTCCAAAGCCATTCACTTGCAGACCCAAGCAGTGAGAGGGATTATCCCCCTATTTCTATTAGTCACACACTCATAAGCCATGTATCACTCTGAAGCTTTGTGTCAGCAACTCCACACCCAGAGTGGAGAGACTTCTCATTATTGGCGGATTGAGGGGTTTTAGCTACAAAGAGAGTGCAATATTCTGAAAGTCAAGTTGTGTATGAAGCAAGGCAAATGCATTTCACAGATTACTACATGGTGTAATTTTTTTTTTTTCACTGCTGTTATGACTTCTTAATTGGTATATTAGTTAAACTTAGATAAATGTGGCTACACTGGAAATGTTCTTTAATTACACACATTTGTCAAGCAATGTTTGAAGCATTTTTCTGAATCTCATTCTCAGTGTCCATGTAAAGGTCCAATATAATTTTCTTCTTTTTATCAGTATAACAATCATTATAGTTTTGTTCTGTTTTTTTACGACCATCCCCTTCCTCTACCGCATTTGACTTCACCACACTGTGAGGGAGGAAACAGCTTGACACCCAGGGAGGCTGCAGACAGCAAAGCACTGACCTTGAGCGATGACCATGACAACTCCTCTCCCTGGACACTCCCCTCTCCCTGTTTCCATTCCCCCCTCTGACCAGCTCTACACCTACAACCTAACTACAGTCTCTTGTGTTCATCTCTAAACGCGTCTTGACAGGAATAACTGAACTCAGGGGGTTTGGAATAAATGTGTATATGAAATATGAATATTCTCAGCACCCTTGTCATAAACCTCTCTTACGTTTCTTTCTTTAAGGTTTGCTCATATGATTCAGTGTTATAGCACTTGACTCTGACTTCATTGGTGACTCGGACTTGATCGCTGGGCACTTTAGACTCATCTCAGTTTAGTGACTCCAACCTCCAAACTCCGAGTCCAACCCTCGTACAGGCGTTCCAAGTCGGAGTTACAAATCTTTCTCAACTGCACAAACTTTTCACAAATTGTCTCCACTGTGTTTAACCACCTGTGTAACCACTGCAAACATATAGTTACCCAGGCAAAAAGGCAGAATGACCATAGAAACCACCTCAAACACCATAAGAAACAACAAAGAACCACATAATATTGCTTAATACTGCATCCATCAAAAACGCATTCTCATCTAGTTATCTATCTGTTTATCTGTATATTGCAAAGATTAGACAAACACTGTATTTTTTTCTAGCTCAGGTGTGTTTGTTTGTTGGTTAGTGTCTGCTTCAAAACTTTACAAATGTTTATATAAAGTTTTGATTGTTTCATAGTGGATTTGTTAGCTTGTCTAAAGTATGCCTTACTTGTGATTTACCTGTGATTTTGAATGCATTTTGAATATAATAGAGTGGTGATTTGTTTTGTCTTTTTTTGTTTTTTGGTCATAATTCCATTATTTGTAGAGCTGATACCAGAATATATTCACACAACAAACACCACTGCCACAATATACAAAAACACCACTGCCACTTAGGCTCTAGCATGCCACCTTTGAACTTAAGAGTCCACATTCCTCTCTCCCTTGTTCCATGTCATTTCTCCACAAACATAATTTAAAGGAGCTTTAAAATGCCCAAATGAGAAATAAAACATGTATATACTTAAATATGCAAATCATATTCATGATTATAGCTAAAACCTCACACACACACACACACACACACATGCAAACCAACACTTACAGGGTAAAATAGATTAAATAAATTATCTATCTCCTCCAGAAATGTGTTGATGATGATAATGATGATGATGATGATGACGATGATGATGCATGTGTGTGTCTGTGTACTCACTCTTAGCTGAAGAACACTTCCCATGCAATTGTTGTCAACCACAACCTGGGGAAGTGTGTTCGTGCTCAGGGATGAAACTTGATTCACTTCATGTCACTTGTAAAAGTGGAAAGAACAAAAAACTGTGTGATAAATTTTAATGCACATTCGTCCTCAGGCACAGGAAACTGTTGATGGCAGAGTCTCTGTGCATTCAAATGTGAAAGAAGCTCCAAAGGCTGATGCAGAGGATAGTTTGATATGATGTAGTATACAGAAAGTCAACGTACCGTGAAAAATCCTTTGGCCAATGCTGCGGGGAGGAATAAACATTTTATGGATCATTCTTAGGTTCTTCCAAAGGCGTGGAAAACTGGAGTAAATCTGTGTCTCAGTGAGGGAACAAATTTGAGCTTCAGTTTTTTTGTGCTTTAAACTAAAGAGCCCCATCTTTGCCTGTCGTTTAGCATATTCTTATCTTTTCAACTTTTGACTTTTTGTGTTTTTTCGTGTCGAGTTAAAAACAAAAACAAGTGTTGGATTTTCTTTGACGGAGTGAACTGAAAATATTTTGTATCAAACCAGTGAGAGCATTGAAAAGTCTCCTGCAGATACTAACCAGCGCACACCTGCAGCAGAAACTGCAGCAGAATTTCTGTGAAAATGATTTTCAAGAGAACCATCAGGCCTACTTCATTAAAAGAAAATCATGATAAATATAATAAGAAATTCAGAGACCTATTTTCCAGTGAGGTGGGATAGGTAAAGAAAAATAAAAAGCTTTTTACACCAACAGTGATGTGAGAATCCATTCACACATGAGAAAGTCTAAATTCACAAATGCAACTCTGCATTTACAAAAGAATAAATTCTGTTACACTGTGAGAGTGATTTTAGCTGAATTACAGTATTAACTCAGTTGTTAGTGTGACACAAAAGGAAAATGTGATTGTAACAAAATGTGAAATCACAAAAAAAGCGTTTTTCTGTTCGCCTGATTGAATTGAAAAACTGCTGATTCTCGAACATGAAAACCTCAAGAACGTGAAGGATGAGTGCAAAACAAAAAAAACAGACCAACTTCATCTGCTAAGCATGGCTGTGAATTTCAGTTTCATTTATATCCGCGAGTCATGCGAGGAAGACGTCAACATCAGCCCTCCGAGAGAGTGGATGATGCAGCCCGCCTCATTTCCGATTCCACTCACATCTTTCTTTAATTAAGAAGATCAATATTGTTTCCTGTGCTTCAGTGAGTGTGCAAGAGGCTTTCATTTTGGACTCCTCTGTTTTCTTCCACTTGATGCCAATGTCAATTGCTTTCTTACTAATAGACTAGATTTAGATAGAGAAATCACCTTGGATATTGATAAAGATTCTTGTTAAGTTGATCCTTCAATCTCAACATGTTTCCCCTTTGCTCTCTATCTATCTATCTATCTATCTATCTATCTATCTATCTATCTATCTAGGGGGGTTCATAGCAATAGAAAGGAAAACCGAAGACATTACATCGTTCATGGTTGCTTAAGGCTGAGGTTATGCCATTTGCAGAATCAGATAACCTACACATACATCTATAAATCATATTGCGTATTACAGCAGAGCAGGTGGGCACACCAACATTAACAAACACTTGGCTTGCACTGCAGCTTCTTGGAACTATATGCAGCGGCCTAATCCTGTCATTATGTGCCTCTGTGAGTCTCCACGTACAACCTCTTCTGTGGCAACACCGCTATCTAGCTATCTGTTTATCTGTCTGTCTGTCTGTCTGTAATCACACACATTCAAGACTGATGGAAATGAAAAATCCAAAAATCAGTCAGAATTGACTGCAGGCAGTGTACGCAGGTCGTTTTATTTTGAATTATGCCGTTTGCTCACGGGTCTCATTACGATGACTCACAGCTCAATTATCTTGTGTCTTTGCTTTCCATGCAAAATGAGAAGCTACAAAGGTTGAATCGGTTACAATTACTGTTTTCTATGTGCTCGCACTTAAACAGGCAGGGCGTGTGGACACAGGTCTTGTGTGTGTGGACATCTCAGCTCATGTTTGATTTATTTAGGTTTTCTTCATTTCTTCCCGCCGCTAACCGGGACTCATATGAACGTCAAGCTAAAACACGTGATCACTTACATACATTAATGGGTACGTCCACACCTGAGAAAATAATACCAATCTGGATCACCTATAAGTGATCTGCATATGGTTTTCATTTTATTCATCCAGTATGACCACATCCACTCTCCTCTATGAATATATATTGAAAACTTAACACTTGTGGAATTCTCTGTTTTGTGCTGAGGAATCTGAGCACAGTCATTATCTCTGAGTCTCCGGGTCACACTGAAGCTGCCCTGTGTGAAAGGCAGGAGGGAGGTATCAACAGTGTGACACAGAAACCTGCTGTGTGTTTGCGTGTGTGTGTCGGGATTATGATAGAGTGGATGACACATGAAATAGAGGTCACTTCTTCATCAGAAAACACTGAAGGAAAGTCTTGACCTTCAATGCACAGACTTTAACACTTCTGAAAGTGAAATGTTTAAACATACATAATTTCATAAATCTATTTGGATCTCGCTCAGCAACAGAGCCGGCCTGCTCATTTAAATGCGCTGAGAGTCTGACTGGCAGAGATCTGAGTAATTAGTTCATTTGCAGTTATATGAGATGGATAAACAGCCTGAAAGCTTTAATTATTTTAAATTTGTTTTGACTAAAACTCCAAAAACACAGACCCTATCTCAAGGTGAATAAGTTGGTTTCCAAGTGACAATAGTTATGCATGTAACTGCTGTCTGAATAGTGTTTACAATGTCTTTGTGCGTTATCACAATTACATATTGGTTCTGTTTTGTGACTGTGGTTTCAAAAATATTTTCCCTGCCCGGCAGCTGGAAATATTCTGGTGGATTGAGATAGATCCACAGATTATATATATTTTAGGAGTCAGAAATAGGGAAGTACAGTATTGGGCCCTTCAGAAATCTGACACTGTGCCGCCCACCTGAATCTGAAAGTGCCTCACATTCCCCACCACAGCACAGCCACCCACAGCGCGGGCTATGAAGAATTCTGGTCATCGACCCCATCCACTCGAGGCTGGCAGAGTCACGGGGCTGAGCGCAGGCACCCTGGAGGCGTCAGCAGAGGGGCGGATGATTCATTTATCTTTTATAAAGCCTCCCACCCTCCCTCTTCAATGAGCTGATGCAGGTACATGTACAAAGGAGTGCTTCAAGTGTTCATTTGTACCAAATGTGCCATCCAGCAGCACAAAGCTTTCTGCTACAGTGTCTCTGTCTCCTCCGTGTTCTCTGTTCTATAGTCCAGAGCTTCTGACAGATTTGACCTTATATATCTTTTTATGCGTGTTTTTTTGTACATTTTGAATATGATAGCCTTTTAGGCTAGTGTGAACAGGATCAGTTTTTCTCACAACTGGGGACATGTTTACACAAACATTACACGTGTCAAACTCAGTTATTAACACATCTGCAACCAGTTGAACAACCATATTGATTGTTTTTTCACCCCTCTTGATACGACCTATGCGAGTGGCTCCTGAAATAGCTTCCCTACAACGGCAGGTGTACCCCACCTTGGTTGTCACAGACTGTACCAACAGCGGCGTACTTACCTTTGTTGCCATGGTCACGATAATAACGGTCATGGCTTGGTTAAGTGTAGGCACAAAAACAATTTGGTTAGGTTTAGGAAAAAAATTGTGATTTGGTTGAAGTACTTCCTCGACATTAGGCGATCTCTGTTGTCATGGTTACAAAAGAACAACGTGGTTAAAGTTGTCGAACAGTCATGGATAATAGAAACAACATAAACTGTTACTTTCACATGGGACTCAAACACTGCTCTCCTGTGTCCATCCACCCCAACCTCCTCCTGACGTGGACTTTGTCACTCAACATACTTCATCACCGCACTTTTCCCTTTGCCCCTGTCATAATTACTTCGGCCACTAGATGTCGCCTGACGACAAAACGTAACTATGAGTCATTATAACCTGCTGCACAAACAATCTATGGGCTCATTTTTTACAGGAGGACAGACTCCACATTTGCATACTCGACCATAACCTGGTGGGTTATTCCAACTGGGTTTGAGGGGGCTTTATAAGCCCAAGACCTTTATCTAAAGATGCACATACTGTGTATGCTGTAAAGCTTTTACCTCAAAATCTGTGAATTCAATTTGTTGTTAGGTCACAAAACTTTGTCTTTTGTTGCCCTTTTCTAGATATTTTGTCCTCTCAGCTGCAGTGACCCCATATCCTCAGGAGTCATTAAAATTTCATCCACTTATCTCTTCTAGTCTTTGTGATTGGGATAAAATGCAAGGAAAAGGTCAATTTAGTCTCCATCGTCTGATAGTCATCAAAGTACAAGACTAGCATCAACCTCTGATTTGGATGTTTTGCTCTGCATAAAAACAGAAAACTGTACAGCAGTCGGGAATGAAACAAGTGTCCCTCTTGTGTAACTTTTCTTAAATCATTCATGTTTGTTTGTAGTTTGTCTGGCTTCACCTCTACATCATGGAGGTGAGGATAAGCTTTACTGTCTTAAACATCTGGCTCCAGTGGAGTGGTAATTACTGAGCAGTAGAGAGAAGAGACGAAAACAGACCGGCTTGGAAGAGAAGAGGGAAAGGAAAAGTGAGGGACATCCGGAGGGTGAAAGAGAGAAGGTGGGCGTCATGGAAGGTGTTTATTATGTGGCTTCAGGATGAAACAGCAGGAATGTAACAGGCAATTTTAAGTTGTTGTCCGTGTTCAGAAGCAGCCTTTGTTTGGCAGCTTGTAATTATCACACCCACACTTTTTACAAATGGAACAGCAGCACTGCGTGTCTCTGGGGCAGACTTCAAGTTCCAGTAATACCACTGTGTTTTTCTGAAACCACATTAGCTGTTTAGAAAAAAAAACACTGAGAATCTGTCCGTCAGTGGGGTATGTATGCTGCCATCAGCTTTGTGTATGTTTATGAAGTGAAGCCCTCAGCACCACTCAGGCTCCCTCTCTGCTGAACACATTTGTATTCTCTGGCTGCAGTGACAAACATGGTGGCAAGCGTTAGACTCAAATCCATGCTTCAATATGTCCCTTCATAAACCGGTCACAGAGGTTACTTTCATATTTCTTTACAGTCTATGGTTAAAATGTGTGTGAGAAAAGTAAAATATTTGTCTTTTAAAATAAAGACAAAACTGATTTAGAGTTGTAACACACACACGCAATTTCTGTGGTGTCTGTCTTTTCCCAGGGAATAGTAATAACCTCAACAACAGATAATGGAAAATAATAAGCATAATAAGGATTCACAATGCAGTCTACTGAGACCTTTCAGCTTTTCCATAATTACAGTTTGCTGCAAGCTCACACCTCAGCCTGACACAGAGAAGCCACAAGTTTATTGATGATAAGTGGTCAGTGTGATCAGTGAAGTTTACATCAGTGATGGTAAGGGTGAGTGGAGGTTAAGTCCAAGTACACTATAACCTTTATACACATACGGTTTTTTTTAAATTCAAGCTTTATTTAAGGAGATATTGAATTAAACAACTGTTAAAACATAAAATAAAAGTAGCTAAGACCTTTGACAATATTTAACAATGGAGTCATTCATGTAGAATTTACAGGCAAAAACTGTGAAAAACCTGAAAGAAGAAAAAGAATCGGAAAATAGAATAATATTCAGGTAACCTACATTATGCTACTGTTCTTTTCTTGTGTTACTCAGGTGCTCGGTGGATGATAAAGACGTATAACATGAATGACAGAGGGGTGAACCTTTGACTTACAATCAACCAATCAAAAGTTTGTGAAAGGATTCGTGTCTCTATTGGAATGTGCTTTTACTTTATTTGTTTCCATGCTGCTGTGGGCAAAGCATTGAGAAAATTAGGAGAGTCCTATGCGGTTAATTTTACTACCAGCTGTGACACCAGGAAGACTCACCCTGCAGGGATTAATTCACAGGGGTTTGTTCGGGAGGTTTATTTGCCCCCTGACTGGAAATCAGTCTCAGTTAATTGAATAGACTTTGTGGACAATGCTTCAAGTGACAGTCAAAGCATTTATTTCTTCAAGCAGTTGCTTCCAGCACTCCCTCTCTCTGTAGGGTGCAACATTATTGCATAGTTTAATTAACTTTCAATTTTAATTTTCTGTTTTCAATAATATGTTTTGCGTGTGTGTGTTTAATACAAAGTCAAATTGTGGGGCATTCTCTGAGACTGGACCAATACTTTCTTATGGTACATAACAGAAACTGCTGACTGTCAGTGTTAGCAGTTCTTCTTCTGCTTCCTGAGGTTTGTTACCTGATGACACATGTTGGTGCTTTAGAACTGTTGTTCGAAAACCTGCAGCGTTAAATTACCTTATCAAATGCATGGCTTCTACTGGCAGAGTTTCACAGAGAACACACGACTCTGATAAAAGACTGAAAAAATGCAAACTGCTAAGCGCCAGAGAGGATGTGATGGCCAGAGCCAATAATTATAATTTCCTTTTCCAGGCTTTTTCACTGCTGTGTGTGTGTGTGTGTGTGTGTGCATGTCTGTCTCTGTGTTTTTGAGAGAGAGAGAGACAGATCTTATTATCACACCCAGACTAGAGGCCAGAGGGTTTTGATCACTTCACCCTAATTATGCCATTTACAACTCCAGCTTTAGATAATTATGGCGATTTCATCCACGGATTTCTTCGTCTAATGACCTTGGATGTCTTCATGAAATTCAGGGTAACTCAGTTGAAAAGAAATATTCAACTTTTATGTCTCCAGAAACCTCAGTGGAATCAACAGCAGAGCTTTGTTAGTGCATCAACTAAACATATTTATATTCACTAGGTGTTTTGTGTAATTAAACTGCATACAAAATAATTTGGCGAAACAATCAAATTATATAACAAAAATAACATTAGCATTATTTATATCATTACAGATAGAGCGATCATAAAGTGCAGTTGTGTCGTAACTAGCTAAATGGTCGCAGTTATGCTAATAGAGGGAAGCAAACATTATGAGTGTTGTGTTTTTCTCATAGGTTTTACAACACATTATGGACAACACAGTGAAGGGGACATCTCAACTGTCAGCTGCCTTGCATTCAGGGCCCAGGCTTCAAACAATAGGCTTAACTCTGGAAACTTCTCTGATGCCGTTTACTGAATACATGATGAGGTTCGCCTCCCATCAGTATGGCTCTACACTGTATTACTGTAGAGGCAAGGAGCCAGACTCCTTGTGGTCTCCACTGGCTCAGTTTGCAGTTGTTGGGCATGACGCTTCTGGTGACAACTTTTATTTTCTTTGAATAAGCTGCCTCTGTCTGTAATGCTAAATTCTCTGCTTGCTAGACACATGAAATTTGAATTAGTCCAGTTCTAACACACCAGGAGTGTCTGTTCATCTTTCTGTTTGTCTCCATTCTGACAGTCTGAAATCCACCTTGTAGGCTCAGCTACCCCTACTCATCTCTCCCTGTCAGTTTAGATAACTACAGTATTTGCTGGTCGCAGTTGATTGTCTTGGTGTTGGAAATATGTAGGCTGTACAATATAAACTGAAATATTTACCACTCTGTATATTGTGACATATTAGCCACATACAGACAGATGGGAGTGTGAAACTTGACACGATTCTGTTAATAGAAAAAACTTTTAACACCTCCTAACATGGAGTTTTTAATTCCCTTTTGTGGCTCATCTCCCCCAGATTCAGGTAGGAATTAAGAAATGAAGCTCCAAGCAAGACAGATGATTGGCATGAAGGTAATTAATCCGGTTAGAAAAGCCTCACTTAGTCAGAAACTGAACTCTGTCTGTAAGTGGCAACACCTAGAACAAATGGTAAATATGTGAATTTAACACATTATCATCATTAAAAATAATGACCTATGGAATGTATATTTTCTTGGCACAGTTGTAATAAAACATCTCTTGATGCTAAGCGCACATCATCAGCGATGTATCCTGAGGTCATCAGCTATTTCAGGGCCTTCAAACATCAGACACCCTCACTCACGCAACCCAGCCAAGGTTCATCAGGCCTCAGCTCCACTCTCCCATGGATCAGCTCTCTTGATCCAGAGCCAACTACAGGTTTTCTCAGCAGCCTCTGTGTTGTTGAAGATGGCTCTCCTCCTCCTCTTGCCTGTGATGCTGAATGCTGTGTAAGCCCTACAGAGGGACTGTCCTGCAAAGCCTCTGCACCTTGCCTCCAGCTTTGTCTGTGGCAGTCTATGCCGTCATAGATCTCCCTTTTCCGCTTGAAAACCTCCTCTGCTCAGCGTCAGAACCCGAGTTGCCTACCCAAGACCACTGTCGGTTGCCAAATCTGTGTTTTACTGAGAAGCTCTGATGTTGCCTTCTCTGCAGTTCTGTTGAAGCTGATGGTCTGCCTTAGGGGATTTAACCTCCAGTAGCTGGTGATAGCACTGTGGACGGTCTCTGTTGATGGTCTTGACCACCTGGTCATGCTGCCAGTGATATCAGCCTTCCCCCAGAGTTTTTGGACAGCAGCTCACTAGTGTGTCCACCAAGGCTGGTGTCCTTTGTTCCCACCAGGACTACATGGCGTAGCTGTGACTCTACCTGTTCAATTTCAGCCTCTGCTCTCCACTTCCTGCTAGTTTTGACTGTTACCCCCGCCCTTGCAACTTTCAGGTCACTAAACTCTAGGAACTATAGCACCTCCTTTGCGCGCCTCAGTTTGCAGGTGTTTTCATAAAGGGCGATGCCGCTCCAGCTCTTCCGTAGACCTAGCCATCTCCTCAGGAAGCATCTGACTCTCTTTCCAGGTCTAAAATGGAGGAGATTGGAAATTCATACAGGAGCCGTGGCTACAGGATCATTGGCAGAATCCCATGTTGGTAAATCCACATTTTTCCTTGAAGGTCCATCCTGTCAACCTCTTTCAGCCACCCCTCCAACTCCTTGCAGGTGTTCTGCGTGGATGGTGTATCCCTGAGGCTGCTGTCAAAGATCTTTCACAGGCTTTTCACAGGCTTCTCTGAGAGTTAAATTAAACACAGATGATGGATTGAAAGGTTGCCGTTATTCACACGTATATATGTTTTTTTCCAACTTAAAGTAAAAATGTTCTAGGTGTCGATTGGAAAGTCATGAAACAACATTAAGGAAACAATGTTTTACAATGAAGGCCTTGCTGGCTCTGAGCGAGTAGCCTATCTGTCTTTGGCTCTGATGTAGCAGACTGAAATCTTGAAGACCTTGATCACGTTCAAGGTTGTTCTCAAACACAATTGGATTACACCTAAGATTAAATTTACGGAGGGCAACTGAGGATCGTGACAATGATAAATTATTGATAGGACAAGTAGAATCACAGAAGAAAGGACAACAGAAGGTATTACTCTGGTATCAGATGTTTACATGAGTATTACAATTGCAGATCCCACACAGTCAGTAAAAGCTCAGCAAAGTCTAGCAATGTAACCAAAGGAATGCTACGAAGCAAAGTAAATTTTGAACGTCGTGCAGACAGGCACTGCGATGGTTGGTGTTATGATATGACGTATCTACTCCCAAGCCTTGTAATCTAATGTTTACCTGGTTACGGTTCCTGTGCCAGGATTGGATAGTCAGTCTTTATAGGTTAGCAAACAGTCAATTGGATGCTACTGAATCACAGTACTTCACCACAGGTAAACGTTGTTTTCGCAGAAACTTTCCAAACTTTCACTGAATCCCAAAAGAACTAGCCCATCAGTGAGTCAGTGTCCTTGAGCAGTCCAGTTGCTTCACACAAGCCATGGCATTATTTATACAGGTTTTCGGTGCACACATGGAGGAGCATATTGCTGCACACACCTGCATGCATATTTTAACTTACAGATCCACACATGTACTTGGAACCACCTGGGTGAAGGTGCAGTGTGAAATTACAAACAGGCTTTGCTGCTGTTAGATATTTAAAAACTGGCACCTCATTCTAGCCTCAGGCATAAATTCCAACATTTTGGTAATACAACTTTGATAGTAACTTCTGCAATGTCAGGCATTTCACTAATCTACTTTAGGGCTGGTTTCTTAAATAGTCTGGTATTTGATCCCTGCATTAACATTGGTCTCATGCATTTTTACACCAGAGTGTGTCAATAAAAAAAGTTTCTTCATGTTTCAAAAAAGGTTGACTCGCTCTCTTTGTTCTAGTCATGGAAATAATGTCTTTTGAATCAATGATAATGTATAAATGTTTCCGTGAAATGGCCATTTGGCAATATTCTACTTTTTTTTTTTTTTTTTTTTACATTGAAATACACAAATATTTAGGGCTCATTTCTGTTTTTATATTTTGAAATTTAAAAAAGATTACATCACAACATCGATTTTATTATGCTTAATTAGTGGCTCATTTGTATTTTCTAATTACTATTCTCTTCACTTACTATAACAGAGCATTTTCTGAATTTGAGTTCATTTGCTGTGTTCTCGCACAGTCTTCTTGTAGGAAACATTTTGGATTTATGCAGACATAAAATGCAAATACATTTTTTTCTGAACCATTACAATTTTAGCTCTAAATGTTCTGTTTACCAGAATAGTGATTCTTTTTGATTTTCCCTTTTCTCTAATTGTCATGTTATGATTTTGGTCTGCATGTGGGAGTGATTCAGCTCTGAGCTCATAGTGACATTAGCAGCAGATTTCAGGGAGGTCGTAGCAACAACAAAACAGGATGCCAGCTCCCCCTTAAGCTTCAAGTTGCTCCAGGTGGACAGCTTATCCAGATGAATGACAAGAGTTGGGCTCTGAAATTGTTCAGAGGGTGGGAGTACAAATACAATACCACTGCTGGCCAAAGGCAAAACCTTTCATAATGTTAAGTGAAGTGTTATGATCTCGGACTGGAATTATAGTTCCTGTGCACAATCGTCTTTTATGGAGGACGTGAGTGATGCATTGCAATGATCTTATTCCTAAGAGTTCAGTCTAAATCATGCCTCCTTATTGGTTTATGTGCACTGCTCCCAGAGGTTTCCTGGCACTGCTGTAGATGAGTCAGACACTACAAACACCAGAGAAGAGCTCCTGCAGCATTGTGGTGTTATTGAATGGCACTTCACGATACAGTTATCTTTCCCCCGTCTCTTCCAGCATTCTTGTTACCTTCACCTTTAGTACTTCCTCTAATTGAACTGTTCTCAAAGCATGTTTCTGTCTGAAAACTTCTATCTATTTTCTCTCCTCCTGTGTGTGAATATATTTTTCAGTGTATGCATTAGTCTCAGTATATGGTTTTCAGTACAGTTTCTGTAATACCCCTCATCTCTCAGAACCTGGCTTTCATATGATAATTCAGAAGGCATTTTTCAGACCTATTGTTCAAGGTGTTTTGATGGAAAACAGCCTGCAGAGTAGCTATGACAAAGAGGATGAAACATGAACAGGCAAGACCCAAACTAAAAATGCATTGACAGAAAATCTAAATAATAGGCACATACTGTATATAGAGATGCATTTCATTGTACCTTAGAGAGAGGCAGATGTCACTTGAATAGGCTGTTACCATCTACACTTTAAACTTCATAACTAATGCTTAGGCCTGTGAAGTAGTACATCCTATGGGAATCAGTTGAGGTATTTTATCTTATAGCAACACCAATTAAGGTAGCTCTCAACATTTTTCAAATAGGCCTAGTCTTAGAAACCAATCAGGGAAATTCCTTTTTTAAAATAACATGAGAAAGAGAAATGTAGGAGAAAATAAAACCTGGTAAAATTATCATACATGTAAGAGTACCTTTAAATATCTTATAGCTGAAATAACAAAAACATTGTGCATTTGCTAACCATATACCATAATCCATTGCCCCAAACCCAGTTCTTCAGATATTTCATTCCCACATTCAGTTTGGTTTGTTTGAAGAGAGATTAGGTTTATCAGCACAGCAATTACCATTTCTAAAAAAGAGCCTGTGGTTGTCTTTAAACATAAGGATGATGTGAGAGAGAATTCTCCTGATACCACATTTCCTCCTCAGAGTTTTACTCCAGCAGGGCGGTAAACAGATTATGGGGATTTTAAAAAGCTCTCCTTCACTCCTCGGTGCACATACACAGACTTGACATAATAATCATACTCTGATATATTGTCTGGAAATGTGTAGGAATATGTCATTCCTTTTTTAGGTGATTAACTGTAAGTTCCTGGAAGGCACACCATATATATAGCGGGTTTTGGATGGTAGAACACAATGGGTGGGAATGAGAAATAAAAAAATGAAGAAGGGGAAAAGTTGTAGCCTATGTATTATTCTATATGAATGTAGAAGTCTTTAAAGAAGAAAATATCCAGTGAGGCCTTCTTAGCTGGATCAGTGAGTTTTGGTTTAAAGGTTTAGTAGAAGACATACATGTGTATTATTGTTAAACTGCATTCAGTAGCATTTGTTTTCCTAAATCTTACACACTTATTAAGGGCATCAGGTCAATACTGCAACTATGAAGGCCTATGCATGAAGCTAAACACACTGAGAAACTGATACAGCTTATACTAAACCTTCCATGCAATGATACCTGGCATTAATTTGGAAACAGTTAAAACTTTGATGATAAAACAAAGATGCATTTCAAGGGTAATTGATTACTAAAAACAAGAGGATGTGTTACTTTTTATTTTCTTTGTCTTTGTTTTTTGCACAAAACTGGGAATAATGTTACAGTAACCACAGCATCAATAATGATAATGCAGTTTATCTGCCATTTGTAATCTCAACTGTTAATACTAACCCAGCAGCAAGGTACACTACAGCAGAAGAGAGGTATTTTAAAAACAAACAGTGACATCTCAGCTGCTGAATAAAAAGCTGCTTAAGCAGTATTTCATTTATTCCTGTCCCCTCTATTCTATTAGCCTACCCTCTTCTCTATATGTGCAACATGATGTGTTACTCCACACAGTCCATAATGCAGTAATATTTTTTTTTTTTTCATGTATCCATTCATTAGAGTTCCTGTGGCAAGTAGAAATGCCCAAACACCTTTTCTAAAGGTCTCCTAGCTCCTTCAAAGGATTGCTAGTGCTAGTTGATACTGATCCTAACAAGTCACTGAGACCCTCACTCCAGTGAAACCAGCTGTGATGAAGATGAAGACTGACCAGTACGCTGAGAGCTCTGCCTTATAGCTCTCTCTTTACCACAACAGTCCACATCCAAAGCCTACATTCCTGCTGCTTTATGTTCATTGCAATCATTCCTTCAAATTCATTTGACATTTGTACAGTTTTAATACGTTTTGTAGGAAATGTAAGCTGTAGCTGGCTGGATTTTGTTCAGAGACAGCATATTTTTTGAATGAATAAAGTGTTACATTTATTCAAAGCAGTGGAGTCCCCACGGAGTGGATGGGGTGCATGGTGGTGAACAAAGCACACAGCTGTCACATCAGAGACCAGGGTTTGCAGAGTCGTAACTTGCCAAATACATAAATTAACATATTGTCATTATGTTAATAGAAAATGTAATCCAGTTACAATTATGTTTAGTGCACAATGTGTTTGCTGTTACAGTTCGGTTGTATAGAAACAGAATTTTTAGGAGACAGGATTGATATCAGAGGTCATGGCCGGATGAAGCGAAAAAGGCAACATCATCTGCAAATAAACACATTTTTCCCCTAAGATGAACAAACCTTTGTGCTTCAGACTTCAGTATCCTGTCCCAAATTCTTTTGCATACTCTCTCAGCACTTACCAGAGTACCTCAGATGGATTAAGCCTACTCTAAATATTCTCTTCCTTTGTAACCCAGTAACAACCCTGCTTGTCTTCTAAGGGACACTTTCTTTCACATCCATGGAGCATCAAAGAAATATATCAACCATGTCAGTTCAGCAGTGTCCCAAACCTTCAGCATTTTAGGGCAAATGTATGCTACTGCTTTTAACTGAAAGTCATATGCAATAGAATATACATTTTATGAGTGGATTCCCTTTCTCTCTTCATCCCTGATACCAAGGTCAAGCAGTTTACATATGTACCTCTGGCTGGTTTGAACTTCTAAGGCAGAGTGTTGTAATATCGCCTCCTTTCTTCTTACCCCCTGTGTTTTTTCACTCTACTAGATCTTTGAGGTTCAACTTCTTTGTATTTTCTCATCATCGCCACCAGCGTTTTAAAATTCTTCACATCAGCGACCTGTCTAGACTTCCTTCTAAAGACACAGTTTGGAGGAAAATGTTAAAATAATGCCTGGATGACAACTGTGTTAAAGAAACAACTCAAACAGACAAACAGTGACAGCTGTTTAGTAGCAAAGACATAGACAGTGATACATATTAAGGGTGTTACATCTTTCTTAAAACACAGGCTGACATCCACAGTACTACTATTGTATAGTTTGAATTTCTATATTTCTATGATTGTCAGTGGAAGGCGATAAAGTAAGCACAGTGCCCCTGATAAATACGTTGGGGTGTTAGGATTTACTCTATTTCACAATTGATTTGATTGATGCTATTGATTGATTTGAATAATAATCCATCAATTATTGTTGATCATCACTTGGAGAGGTATGTCACAGTTTTCTTTACATTTCCAATTAAGATATGATTGAAACTTACCAGCAGAGATTTGTCCTTTGACACCTCTCTGCCAATTCTGTGCCCAAACAAATGTAAAGACAGGAGGGTAATAATTCCATACACACCAGATATATGCCATGTGCTATCAAATTATTGAATAAAAAGCTTTAAGGAACTGGAGCATTTTACAGTGAACAGATAATTATTGTTTTTGTCTGTAATAGATGAGCACAACCAAACAGGTTCTCCAACCTAAACAACCATATAAGTAATTTGCCCCCACCCTCGTATACGATCCATAGGCCCCTACCTTTGTTGTCATGGTAACAATAATAAACATGCGGTTAAGGCTGTGGAACAGTCACAGTTAACTAACTATAGCCTACTATGACAGCTGACTTCAACCTTGTTTGGCTTGTTTGTGTTCGGGTTTTTTTTTTTGTTTTTTTTATTGTCTTGCACAATCATAAAAATCTTTATTTATTCAGGCTTATTTACTGTGTCTAAGACAGCTACCATAGTGTTTGGTTTTACAGCTGTTGTGTGTTTCAGAGCTACTGAAATAGCTTTGAAATTGAGTAAGCTTAACCTTTCATCTTGATATGAGGCTGGGTGTTTACCTAAGTAATGCACAGCTGGCTGGAAATGATAAATTGACTCCAAGAATAGAAAATATCAACAGAATAAATAATGCAACAAATAAGTGTCCGGACAGCGATTTCCCCTAGCACCCTCCCTCAGCATCGGACATGTCAGGACTGTTTGCTGAGCAGTATCTCCTTGGATGCACCCATCCAGTTCAGAATCTGCCAACTATATGTCAGCCTCAGGATGGCAGGCAGACACCGGAGTCCTCTTTGTATGTGTATGTGTGTGAGTGTGAGTGTGTTGAATCAGGACATGCCCCGAGTACCCAAGTTTTTGGATGCATGTTTGCAGTCAGCAAACACCACAAATCGAGCACATGCTGGCCAAAAATCATACAAATATACAGGGTAAATAGGATGTTAAGATCATATAAAGTGACAAACATGACCAAATAAAAGTAGAAACTCATTCACAACTTCTTTCTCCTTTAACAGAGAAGTGTAAACATCTCAGTCACGACATACTGCACTCTGAGTGCCCTCCGTGGTTGGTGTCTGGAGATGTGGATAAGTATATCCTCTATTTTCTTGACATTTTCTGAGGAGTGAGAAAAGATTTACTCTTGTGTCAAGAGAAGTGATATAAAGTATTAGTTTCTAAAAATGTCTTGACCTCGGTGAGATTGTCTGTCCTCGATTTTGGTGACATTTCAAGCAATGTGAAAAGACCTACGGCAGCATTTGTGCAGGAGTAAACATGGTGAAGTTTTTCATCATAGTTTTCACTCCGGGCATGTGTTGCTGCTCAGATCAGGTTTTGAAGTGAGAGAGAACATATGTGGATTTCTTTCTGGTGTGCCACACAGATGTAACATTTTATCTTGTTCTATCTATTTTAGTTTTATTCCAAAATGAAAAAAAAGTGGGACTGTGGACAATTTTTTGGGGGGGGCGTTTAATAACTGCAGCATGAAGCAGTCAATGAAACAGTTTGACAGACTGATTTAAAAAATGGTTAGAAAATGATAATTTGAAGAAAGAGAGGTGGATGGATGATTTCATTCTCGCCTGCTTCCTGAGGCATCAGACACTTCAGCTGAGGTCTGCGTTTGTTTAAGTTTTCCCTTGGATGCACCCATCCAGCCAGTCACGTCAGCCCCGGGACTGTGAGATGGACAACAGTGCTTCATGTGTGTTTTCTGTTTGTGTGTGTGTGTGTGTGTGTGTGTGTGTGTGTGTGTGTGTGTGTGTGTGAGTGAGTGAGTGAGAGAGAGAGAGACAGAGGAAGCCAGACAGAGAGGTCCCTGTGCTCCCTGTGTATGTGTGTTTTGTGTGCAAATCAGAACATATCTGTATCCCCTGCATGTTACTGTGGCTGTCAGGTCGAGATCGTGATTCGGTGGAGCAAACCTGTCATGCAGCGAGTATGAAATCAGATGGATAAGCCAAGGAAGGGGAAGAGAGAGAGTCCTGCTCTTCTCTGGATGTGTGTCTCATGTGTCGTCTCTCATGTGACTCGCTGATTGATTTCCAATTCTCACTGCATAACTTGTAAATATAAATACGCGTATGTGTGCCAGTAGCCATAATGAACATAATGTGGAGTTGGCTGCCAATCTATATCAGTAACACCTTCCTTGTGACTAAGGCCACCATATGTGACATGACACGTAAGTACAGTGTTACTGAACACTGAAGAATGAATTTCAGCTTTTCCTGCTGAAGTGACACGTTAATTGTGTGTGTTACTGTGTAGGCATGTTCAGCTGAGTAAATTTAGACTTACTTAACAAGTAAAGCAAATGGACCAAAAAAGGGAGAGAGTTCTGCAGTGGTCCTCCAGGCAGATGTGATTAAATGCCACAAATTACTTGATATATTTAGGAGCGTTCAAGCAACAGCAGCATGAGAAATGTCAGCTCTGTTAACTTGAGAGTGCAGCAGTAACATGTGGCTTGTAGTGCTGTCTTCAACTTCAAATATGTGTGTGTGTATATATATTATATATTATATATATATATATATATATATATATATATATGTGTGTGTGTGTGTGTGTGTGTGTGTGTGTGTGTGTGTGTATATATATATATATGTGTGTGTGTGTGTGTGTGTGTGTGTGTGTGTGTATATATATATATATAATATACATATAGCTTTCAATTTGAATGCATGATTCATTTTGACAAGGAGAAAACATTTTTAAAAGCCTGGTGTTCCAAGCAGCTGTTTGGTTAATTACAGCTCTTGAATGTGGAGAAAAATGAATGTACTCATATATTGTTAGGTAAATGTAAACGATCTCTTCCTGCAGGTGTGAACATGCTGATAGCCCGGGTGCCAGAGGTGTTTATATTTTTCATCACATTTCATTTCATCAAAGCCTGCTGGGCTTCAATGAAATAGCTTTATTGTTTTGTTAACACCTTCCAGCAAGAACACCTTTATTTATTTATTTTTTCTTTTCTTTTCTTTTTTTAGTAATCTGAATCGAAAATGGAACTGAAGCAGTGTATGGTACTTGCTGTTACCTTAGGAACAATCATGACAAGATAACTGTACCTCAAAACTAACAACCACAAACCTTGTCTATTTCAGTTTATGTGCATTATTAATATGGTATTTTGTCTTTGCAAAAAGTGTCATTGTACTCTATCTACTGTATATGCAACAATGGATACATAGTGGATAAATAGTGCATATTGATCTTTGTCACATATTACACACCATGTGACAGTATACTAAATATACTTTTGCAACAATACTGATACAATGAGCATTTAAAAAAACAACTAAAATAACACAAACAAATGAAAACAAACAAAACTAAAAAAAACCCCAAAATAAATGCATAAAAAATACAGAAAAACAAAGGCCACAGGTAACAGGTAAAACATTTTCACTCTTGAATGTCATCGTCATTTATTGTGCAGCTGCAGCTCTAAATCCAGTCTGTTATTAATTGCAGCTTAATGGACTTAATAGACTGAGGTCTAAGGACAGAGGGTGCTGTTTACAATACAGTACAAAATAGCATTGAGTAATGGGCATTAATGTATTGTACTCTACATTATATTTGTAACCTCTTATGATAGAAATACCTGAAGGCAGCATTATACCAACTTTGCTTTGCCTTACACTTTCAAAAACAAAAAATAAATATAATTTTGGACAAAGAATAAGTTATATGCTTATTTATTGCAGAGCTGCGGTATCCAGATAGCGAAGGGTGAGGCAGTGGGCAGATTATCTGTAGCTTGGTTATTATTATTTATTTATTTATTTTTTTTAATTTATTCCTTAATATACCAACATTTAACCTCATTCCTCACCTATGGTAGTCAAAACTCGGTTAGATATATGAAAATGAGATGGATATTCACACATCTGATGTAGCAGCTACAGACAGGAGCATTATTGTCTCTCCTCAGGCTCAGTGTCTCTGTTGCTTCAAATAGCCAAGGATTTGTCTTTTTTTTCCCCCTCCTTTTATGGCTGAAGCTTTTATTTTGTAAAAAAAAAAACTGCAACATAGAGATAATATCTGAATTTACATTTTTCAAACTTTGATCTCTATTTGATCTCAACATTGTGAAACAGGTTTACTGCACGGAAAAGTTTATTTGACCATTATTACATATTCTCAGACTCAGTGGTGCCTTCATGTTGTTGCTTGGTTCTCTAACTAAAAAAAATGCCTCCAAGGCTTAATGCATATAATGTACTGAAAAAGAAGTTGTGGCTCCAGAGATAAATTGCCTCAAGTGATGTCAATTGAGTCAGTGTTGGTTGGGTCTGAAGCAGACTAGAAGTTTGAAAATAAAAAATAAAAAAGAAAGTGTGTGTGTAGAGTTAGAAAGAGTTTACTTGAGGCTTGCGGCTCAAGGCTGCATTAGCTGCTTGTCCACAGTTATGTTGCATTGTGGGTAATGTAGGTGTGTAAGACTGTGTGAAATACCTGTGGTTCTGCAGCATTAATCTTTTTAATTTAACGTAGTGAGTCTAGGAACGCTAAATCAGCGGCATGCTCTTCTGAAGACACCCAAATACCTGCACATATATACAATATATCAACACACACACACATACAAACACACCTATGCATTCTAATGTCTGTTGACACAAACATCCACTTTCACATCTCCTCCTCCTCTGCCTCTTTTTTTTCATCCTGTCATGTGGAAAGCACACACCAGCTTCATGAGCATGAGAAAACCTCTCGTCATCAACAAGTGATCAGACTGCCCTCTCTTCCTCTGCAGCTTGGCTAAAACTGGAACGCCTTCTCTCTCTGTAATTATTCCCCTTCCTCTGCGTTAGCTCTGTGTATTTCTATGACTCACCCTTCTCTCTCTTTTGCTCCCCATGTTTTATTCTCTGAATTTTCTTCTGTTGTCTACTTTCCGCTGAATTCCCTTCTGCTTTCTGCGATGGTAGGGGAAATGATGAGCGGAAAATGTGGTCAGCTCTGTCTCTAACGGAGAACCTTCTTTTGAAAAGATTAGTAGAATACATAAGTTCACAAGCAAACCAGTAGGGAAGAGCTAACACACCTAGATTTCTCTCCTTCTCTCTGCCTCGCTTTCTCTCTGATCAGGTTTTGTTGCCAGCTGACTGTGTGATGAGACAGACATGCTGGTGAATGAAGGCGCAATTATAGGATAATTAGAGAGGGAAGTGAAGGGGAAAGAGAAGAATCCAGGACAAAGGAGAGGTGAGGAAAGTTGTGAATATTAAGTCAGAAAGAACACCCCTCTCCCTGACTTTTAATGAGGACAAGCCACAGAAAGAGTCATGATTTAGTCACTTGAAAATGTAGCATCATTAAAAGCTCAAAAAAAGCTTTGTTGAGACCCGTGTCAACACAGATGCCTTGGCTGACAGTGGCTACAAGCAAAGACTGTGATTTAGATTTACTGTGGCTGTTGAGTGAATCATAAATCATGTAATAACAGTCATGATTAAACCAGTACATGGTGCTGTGTTTATATCATTATAAATTGAATATCTCTGTTTTAATGTTTTGGTTTTATGTGCCCTTCGTTCTGAAATTCAGTTTAATTTTAATTTATGACATAATGATCCTCTAATAATAGGCATTGTAAGTTATTATGGTCCTCTGATGTGAAGATAAACAATGTCCATCATCCTCTGCTGTATTCAAAACAACCCACTCACTATACTCAACACTGCTGCTGTACAGTAACATAATCCATTCCCAACAAACGCTACCTCTCTGAAATTTTGTTCAATTTAGGCAGAACTTGTAGACACAGTTGTTGAGAAACATGCAAACCTTTAAGGCTGAGATTTGTACTGGGTTGCATCATATCATTAGGTTAAATTTACACGATTTTTGTCTAACAGTGTAACAGCTTTTACTTTTTATAACACAGCAGCTCAGGTCTAAGCTCTCAGGCTATTTTTGCCAAAGGCTTAAATAACCTAAATTGCAAATTTGGTTCCCTGGAGGGACATGGCTCCCTTCAGAGGGGCTAGACTCCTGAATTCATCATGTGTGGGATCAAAGTGCTGTGGACCAGTCACTGGAGCAAAGAGGTTTGGTGTCATAACCACAAATTAAACAGTATCCAGCCCATGCTGGTAGGTCCAGTCTACTTAAAAAAATACTGAATCACACGAGTCATAAAATTAACACACTTTTAGCCAGGAAGCTCATATGAAATGGATCCAGGCTGGTATTTAACATCATCTCTTAGTAATCCCCGCTGTCATAGAGCACAGTTTGCAGGCTGCAGCGCACACTGTCTTGGCATTCGCTCCTAAATATGACTGACATCTGACCAGGGATTATCCCATTGCCCCAGTTTCAGTGGGACTGGCGAGCAGAGAGAGCTGTGTCGTAAATAAGCTGCACAGACTACACACAGATCAGAGAGAGTGGTTCTGTGTATGTGTAGGTTTGACTGCCTGAATGAGTTCATATCTATCTGTGTGTGTGTGTGTGTGTGTGTGTGTGTGTGTGTGTGTGAGTGTGAGTGTGAGTGTGTGATCAAGCATGAACGTCCGTATGTATTCACTTTAGTCTGTGTGAGCATATGTCTACTTTCAGTCAGTGATTGTGTGTCTGTGCGTGTCTGCAGATGTAAGGACAAACAAAGTAGACATGACAAATTTATTTGCTGACCTCTGACCTCTTGGGTTTTCTTTCCTGAATAAACATAAATAACAAAAACCCAGGGTCACTACACTGTAGAGCCGTGTGTTGTGTTTTATGCCAAGACAAACACTGCAGAGTCAAATTATTATTCCACCACTGTAGCTGCTCTATGAGAGAGAGAGACAAGACTTACATCCCTGAACCCAGACATTTTTTTCTAAATAATTCAACTGTGCTCAGCATTTTGAATATTATATGTACCAAACCTAGCGAGAGCACCCCAGTAGAAGCAAGGGTGCGTGGACTTAACTGATATCCTCCTAACTGGGTGGGAGAAAGTAGGCCAGAACAAAGTACTCACACACACAGGGACACACACACACAGTTAAATGCATTAACATCTGAACATATTTATGCTGATTTAATCTAGAAAATTACACAGTTGGCATGGCAAAGTAGATTTGCATTTACTGTAGACATACCATAACCATCTCCGCTATAGCTGCTTTGTTCCTGTTTGGTAGACAATTTGAATTCAGATTTCATTCCACACACACACACACACACACACACACACACAGGCAGAGACAGGGAGAGAGAGTCCATTTGGAAAGCCCAGTGAGTCTTCTAATGAATTAAATAAGGAACCATTTTGCTATTTTACAAGCCTTAACTAAATACTCCCTTTGACATATTGAAAACACACACACACACACACTAGTGCCACCTGTAATGTTAGAGTAGATGAACTCTACATTTTTAATACAAAGTATGGGTTGTGTTAAATACTTAATGCCCTTCTTTAGTTTTGTACATCTTCTTGAGTATATTGTGTCTGGCCTTTCACTAACATCATCAGCAGTCCAGCAGGCAGGTCACGACACCAGCAGACTGTGAGGTCGGGTGGGTGTGTCGGTGTGAGAGAGCATAAATGTGTTAGCTCCATGTCTTAATGAATCACTCCCACTCCTTTCAGGAAGTAATGAATTCATCTAATCCTCATTATAACTGACCTCGACGAAAGCAAAAAATCATGAAATCTCATCATCAGCTACTAAAAGAAAGAAGAGGCCTGGTCACGGCAGGGCCAAATGCATCTGCACAACCTCGTGAAACAGGCGGTGCAACAGTCTTTGAATGGCCATTTGCTGAAGACACATCCAGACTTGTATGACTTCTACAGCCTTTGCTGTCCACTAATCACAGGGTTGGTGGTTCAACTCCCAGCTCCTCCTGTGTACATGTTGAGGGCCAGCACCTTGCATGGTAACCTGCTTCCATTGGTGTGTGAGTGAGTGTGAGTGTGTGAAAGGGGCAAATAGTAAAGTGCTATTTAAATACAACAGTCATTTGTCCAAATGCTTAAAACATGCATCTTGTGGTCACAACATTAATTACTGTCTTCTCTCAGAGGCACAGGCGGAAGTAATCTGATGTTATAGCACTGCAGAGTTTCTGAGGGAGGAGGCTGGGGTGGAGAGTTGGCCGTAGCAAGTGTCAGTCTTTGACATCAAAGATGTCTCCTCACGTCCTGTCTCCTACCAAGAGTCAGTCATCTTTTAACCATGATCGTGATCTATCTGAAAGTGTCACACTAAGACATCAGCCATCATCGTTACCCCATAGAGACGGCAGGTCCGAAAACTCTTGTATGAAATGGTCATACAAGCGGTTCTGATTCACAGTAGTAACAACAGTGTTGTTTATATTTTGAATTGACTCATCAGTGTGTGCAATCCAGAGTTAGTACAGTGTTTGTATTCAGTGGCTTTTGTGTCCCAAAAGGGCGGCATTTGATTCAGGCGGAAGATAATACAGTCTTGGATGATGTTTCTCAGCCGTCTATTGTTTTTTTGTTTTTATAGTGTAGAGTGTTGTTGTTATTTTGTGTTAGATTGTTTTTTATTAAAAAAAAATGTATCAAACCAGGAGGAAAAAAAACTGTTTACACCAAAAACCAAATCCAGCCAGACTTCAATTCAAACACTTGATTAATATCAAAGTAGATTTTATATTAATCAGAACAGCATTTTAGGTCAAACAGTGTTTTCAATGGAAAACGCTGAATTTACAGAGAGAGGGCAGGAAGTCTGTGTGTGTTTTTTCTTCTTTACTTTGTAGCTTAATAACAGCACTGCTTTTAGGTAAAAACATCACCACAAAGTGGAGCTGCCATGAAAGAGCATTTCCAAAACCCCAGGAGTGAAAATATTCTTTCATCATATACTTACATTCACAGGAAAGACTGAGTACAAAAAGTGACAAATCAAACTCTAAGAGTGAATGCAAAACTGTCAGCATCTGCCAATGTGCAGCTCTAGTCTAGTGCACATCGCTGTCGCTGCTGCTTTCTCCACCATTTACCTGACTCCTCTCCCATCCCCAGCCTCCTCTCCCCAGGGTCTGTCCCCCTCCTCTGCTATTTCTCTCCTTCTCTTCCTTCTGTTCTCCTCCTCCACACCTCCGAGGGCCAACTGCTGAGAAGCAAGCCTTTCTCTGACAGCAGGGGAGACGGCTGAGGGAAGGGGAGGAGGTGTAGAGCGCAAATTACACAGATGGCCATACAGTATGTGTGTATGTTCGAGTGCATAAGAATTGTGACCTGTGTGACTGTCTGTGTGTGTAGGAAGAGAAAGACCAGGTGGAGAACAGGGAGTCAGAGGAAAGTCACAGGGCCTCACTGTTCCTTTGGCCTAAATAACTGAGTTTCATTTTTCATTTCATTTTACATTTTTTAGTCAATTTTTATAGAGCTCATTCAAATACAGTTATATCATTAGAATCAATAGGTCTATAAGTGTGGACAACAAAAATAAAGCTATCTTGTTGTCATATTATTAACTGAGGAGACTCAAAAGCTGATGGAAAAAGATGAAGAAACTGGGATTTGAAAAATGGAGGGTGTCAAACTGCTTCACAGTCTGGGAGTGGCAGTGAAAACATTAAAGACTCTGTCTCATTTGGGCTTCACCTGGACAGTCTGGTTGTATAATAGGAGCTAATGAGACTGGTGATGTCTAAAAGTTACACCATGACCACTGAGATTTCTGAGTTTTGAAAACTAGGAGACTGTGGATTAACTTTTAGTAACTGTGTCTTCAGTGTGTTCATTTTCTGTCGCACAGACAATATCATCAGTTGGCACAGACGCTGCAGAAGGTAGCCTGATGGCAGTTAATGTTTTTCATGATAATTGAAAAAATGTACTGATTTCAACTTGCAACAACCTGCAGGGAGGTGTTGATCTCGGCCGCGGCGCTTGTTGCCATTTTTGTGACCATTTTTTCTATCACTATTTTAGTTTTGTAGCCAGCCAGCTATTAATCCTACCCACAATGCTTTGATTGTTGCCTTGTTTCTCTGACCAGGGGCAATAACCACCAGTGAGCTTGGCACCAGATCTCAGCTATGTGGATTCCTGCCCAATTAAACAAACAAACAGGAAACTGAGATTGTAAACAATTGTGTTTTCTTCAATGCTCATGGCAGCCTCACACTATGATCTGGTCTGCTGGATATTGACGTCTCATGGAGTAATGAAAACCAGCTTCACAATCACGCCAAACAAATATTTCACTGCTGTTGTATCAAATGTGAGCAAATCTCTAACAAGCTAGTTCATTAAAATGTGTATGATGACATTAGCTGTTGCATTTTTTAGCCTTGGTATTAAGACAAGTATTGATTCTCTTCATGCAGGCTATGATTTGTTTATGCTTGACTCATAGTTGGATGTTTCAAGGAAGCAAAAAAAAAGTAGCCGAGAGTTGAGGGAGATGGGAGATGACAGCAGGAAAGGCTGTTTTTGAAATAAAGAGTGTGGCAGGAAGAAAGCTGTAGAGGCACAGACAGGGAGCTTGAATATGATACCAAAAGGACAAAATGTGAGCGGAGAGAAAAATGCACATGAGGAGAGAGATTCTCTGAATACAAAACACACAAAAAAAAAAAACTACAGAGAGGCCGATGTTATCTCTTTGTAGCGGCTACGAACATAATCACCTGCAGGTCGAGAGAGGAGAAGTTCCAAGCCTCTTTTCCTGTGTCGGGAGACAACAGGATGGACATATACGGCTGTTCATTTCCAGATGTCAGGCTCCATTTCCCTCCGTGCCAATCAACACGGGGCCTTTCTTTCCTCTCTTCCCCTTCTTCTATCTTTCCCCTTCCTTCCTCCAACATCCTCTTTACTTGGAGGAAACACCAATGACCTGTCTGCCACAATTAGTCCATCTTCACATCAACATCTAATATCCTGCACTGGAAGGAATTTTGCGTATATTATACCACTGGAAGCTATTTACTGTTATATTAGAGAGCCATAGAGAGGATTAAGCCATAGTTCATCCCCTATCTGATTGCCATTTGTCCCTAGTAGGTAATCAGGGTCATAAGGTCTTTGAAATGAATGGTCTAATAAGCTTGTTGAGGATTTATCCATCCACAGCGTGAAGAGAAGAAAATGGATCTTACATCAAGCGTCTCAAATAAGCAAGTTTCAAAACTCAAGTATAAATGCTGCAATGGTGTCAAAAGAGGATGAGCGTCTGTGAGGTTTATCTTTGTCTTTGAACTGATTTCTTTTCAGTTAAATCGTTGTTGTTTCCAAAGGTGTGCCATGGTCATTTTCTGCTGCCGACCTGTTTTGGCCTTTGAAGGTCAAAGAAATGTAAGCGTTATGTTAGCATAGTGTAAGCACTGCATAAGCAACCGTCTGTTCAGTTCGTACAGACTCGGAGTCAGTTCTGTTGTGTAATCCCCATGGGAGAAAAGAAAACAGCAAACATTGGGAAAATTATCCTTTCAGATCATTTGTCAACTTTAAGCATCAGCTGTAACTGAACATCTTGACAGTACAGAGTTTTTGTTTTGTTTTGTTTTGTTTTGTTTTGTTTTGTTTTGTTTTGTTTTGTTTTGTTTTGTTTTGTTTTGTTTTGTTTTGTTTTGTTTTGTTTTGTTTGTTTTGCTTTGCTTTTTCTATTCTGTTCAGCATCTGTTATTTATGTATTTTAATGTCCAATGATTTGGTTTACATTTGAATAACATTCCCATTAGCCTCAGCTGTACTTTGCATGTATGCTAATTAGCCAACATGATACCAAGATGGTGAACTTGCTAAGATGATGACGCTTACCTGCTAAACATCAACATGTTAGCGTTGTAATTGTGAGTATGTTAGCATGTTGATGCTGGCACAGAGCCACCAGTGTGGACTTGGGCTGTCATGTATACCGTTTGTTTGGAGTGAATGGTAGCAATATGTGCTAAACATCAAATGAAGGTTTCTTTATTCCAGTCAACTCTTCTTTATTTATTTTCCAGAAGGATGCAACACCAACACAACCTGTGCTGATTGTGAGAAGTCAGGTTGCTTTGTTGATATTTTGACAAACGCTTACATCCACTAAATAGTCCTATACTTTATACTTGCCTGTATATTATACCATTTTTTATTCCCCTCTGAGACTCAGTGGGAAATCCTTTATGCACTTCTTTGAATGAGCAGCAAAGTAAAGCTGAATAATCATAATAATGTAAAGAAAGTGAATTTGTCTCTCTAGTAATTGAACCACTGTATCTCATAAACATCAGTAGGTATAGTATTGACATTATATTTTATGGTAAAATCTTTTTTTTTTTTCATGCATTTGCTTTGCCTGATTGGCAAAAAAATAGGTTATTTTACCCTTTAACAATCTCATTTCACTTGTGTAATATTATGATATACTGTATGTTGATTGAGAACTAAAATTGCATACAATATACTATAATACAGTATTTCTTTATCTCCCCTTTCTACATTCCCCTAGCTGCAAGCACAAGGTCACCATAATGCTAATGTTAAGATAGGAAAGCAGGTAATTCTAGGAGGAAAGAAAGAAAAACCTTTTATGGATATATTCTGAAGTCATTATGGAAAAAATGTGGCCATGAGCACAGAATAAAGAATAAAGTGGCACAATGTTGGAGAGTCTCCTCAGTCTGAATGTGAAAATGTTTAGTTTTATGAGTGGATTATCATCTGTCACTTGGAGATACTTTGGTTTTATGCTAGATGACAACAAACTATTATGGTTGGCTTAGGGTTGAAACCTAGAACAATAAAGTATTATGTATTATTGCAAAAAAATAGACCACAACAATGGTAAGGCAGTAAAATAAAACGCTTATATAATTGCTGCTGTCTTGGAGACATAACTTACCCTTGTTTTCTTCGTATTTAAATCATACATCACAGACACTACTGGTGATGCATTTTTAACCTCATTAAACTTAGTATTACAGCTATAGTGTCTGTGTGATTGTGTGTAACATGGACGGATGGTGTTGCTGTCTCCTCTCACTTGTGTGGTGGATGCTGATAAATCTATTCATTGCTTACTGATGGCACATTTCTGTACATTTCTTCATGTGTTCATATTTGTCCAAAGTGATACACAGTTGATTTTTCTCTTTTTCCTCTTGTTTTTTTCTTCTCTCTGTCTCTCTCACTCTCTCTCTCTCTCTCTCTCTCTCTGTCTCTGAAAGCTGCTGCATTCAGTGCCTGTTTCACTGCTCAGTAGGGAGAAAACACAGACAGCTGATGGACTTGTTAGAATACAAGCCTCTAATTAGGAAAATCAACTATTCATGTCACTCACTGAGGACACTGTTGTCAGTGCTGCACATAAGAAAAACAGGACTTATCTGCCACGGACAGAGGGCTCCTTAAATGAATAATATATCCAGTATTCATTATAGATACAACTATTTTACTGGTACTTTTAGTTTTTTTTTTTGCTTGTCAATCACAGGTGCTCATCATTAAAGCCCGCAAACCTGCTCTCCACCGCTGTGGAAAGTTACAGACCACATATCTGATGTAATATGAATTTGAGCTGGCGTATGAACATTTGAATATAACGCGCTGTATGAAAATTCATCACTGTCATTCACATTGCTCTGCCTCTGGGCTGCATTAGGCGCCCGTGTGAGCGCTAAAGAGACACAGCTGTAAATGGGACTGACAGGCACACTCAGCACAGGTCACAGCTTGTTTTTATTTTGAATTCAAACCAAGAGAAGAGGGACGAGGATGCACACTGATAAATTACACCAGGTTTCGCTACATATTAACTGACGACATCACAATATCTCATAAAAGCGCTCTTGACAATGGGTCCAACATTACAAAATGAAAAAAAAAACAAACAAAAATAACAGTACAGGAACAAAATTCGGCTGCAGTTGAAGCCCATCTATAAACATAACGAAACACAGTGGGGGAAAAAAAAGAGTTTTGGCAAGAGACAGTGGTACACACAGTAGTTCCTCTCCAATCTGCAACACTGTGTTTAATGGAGCTACAAGACTGGCAACTGAAGCAATATGTAAGTAACTTGCATGGAGGAATTGTAGGTCTGTAAAAAAATAAATAAGTAAATAAAAAAAGAAAAGAAAAACCTCCTAATAAAAGCTACTACAATGCATACACACAAAAAACTAGCCTGAATACACAGTTCTATGTACAGCTTGGGTCACCGTGGGATTTGGGGATTTAAAATGTATAGCACAGCACATTGAAAATGTCACTGAATGTGAGCTATCAAACAGCCGTGATGGAAAAATTCATTCAATCAACTCAGGTCATGTTGTGGATGTGGACAACTCAGAGTCAACGTCAGAGCTGAAATTTGTATTTAAAAATGTATTACAGCAATACAAGGACCATACTGACGTATTTTAGGTTGGAAAATGACGTGATCTGTGTGTGTGTGTGTGTGTGTGTGTGTGTGTGTGTGTGTGTGTGTGTGTGTGTGTGTGTGGAGATTGACAGATGTGCCTAAGGTTATGCATCTTAGACAAGAAAGGCCAGAAAGAAAAGGGGCTGTGAATGAATATACAGTAACTGCAGTATACACACTTAGAAAAAAAAAAAAACACTCCAAACTCCAAAGAATCTCACAGAGAGGAAGCGTGAAATTCAGCATTGACTCGTGCCTTTGTACAAAGAGTTGCCTGGTAAATACATACAAAACATCCATACATTACAGTAAAAAATAAATATATCATGACAGTCAATAATAATAAATGAGAGGAGGATAACAAGCAGCAGACTCTGTGTGTTTGTGTGTGTGTGTTTGTAAATGTGAGTGTGTATTAGCAGTTGATGATATTCCCAAGAGAGCAAAAGGTCAATGGGAAATGCTCCTCGATAAGAGACAGAGCGTTTAAATGGGCAGACAAGGTAAATCAGAATATGGCCTAGCATGTGCTTGTGTGTCATTATGTCTGCATGCATGTTTTCACTCTATATTGGCGTTATATATGTAGCTGCTGTGTTAATGTGCATCTGTTCTGTCTATATTTCTACACGTTCTCCTACATGTGTTTCTACACTTTCCTGTGTCTATGTATGTTTCTTCATGTGTGCATGTGTCTGCGTGTGTTTACACCATCCTTTAACCCCCTCAGCTAACTCAGTGGCCCTCGCTGCTCGGGGGTTTAGCATCATGCTGCTGCTGCTGCTGCTGCTGCTGCTGCTGCTGCCCCCCCCCAACCCCACCAGGAAGCCAGGGGGAGACAGAGTGCGAGGTGGTCTGCTTGGCCATGCTGTAGTGGCTGATCACTGTGTAGAAACGGCCCCTCGAGTTGGCATCCTGGGCAGCGTAGTAGGCCTCCAGAGAGGCTGGGATACAGCGCTTGTGCTGTGACGGAGAAAGAGAGCAGTGAGGTTCAGAACATTTATCAGTGAGTTCAGTGTTAAAGGTGCTATATGTAGCATCTTTTTTATTACCAATTATCAAGATAGGACAGTTCCACTGAACACTTTTGTAGCACAGAATGATTTGAGGAAAATATCTGAATGCAATTTTCTGACCACATCATTTCTAATAATTTTCCATGACTTGAAAAACAAGTCTGTTGGTGTTGTTTACATAGTTTTGAACCAGATTTGTTGGACCAAGTATAATCAAAAGCTTATCTTGTTTCTACATTCACAGAATCTGATAAAAAATGATGCTGTTGTTGTTCTCAAGTCCTGCCAGGCTTCAAATGAACCAGTCACAAAAAAAGTCACATGTTAAGGTAAATTACCCACTTTCTGCAGAAAATTAACCAACTGGGCTCACATTTATTAAGATAAGACATTAGTGGTTTTCTCACCCAACCCATAGTTACAATAGTGGTCGCGTGAGACAGAATTAGTCACTTCAGCACATGCCCCAAAACAACACGCATTCACATCACAAAGCCCTCCAGTGGCTGTTGTGATTCTGAAGGGAGCAAAAAGACGAAGCCAGGTGATGTTGGAGCCACACAGTCTTGGTTTGGGTGGATGGATGGGTCGACTAAACATTAGTCTTTAACACAAGAGACCGCTGTTCATTTCTCATTTCAAATTGAAGGTTCACATTTTCTTTTGACCACAACCGTTCCACTACCATGTGTTTATTGTTGGTACCATGATGACAAAGGTCCTCCAACCTTAACAAAGTACTTATTCATGCAGCGAGCATGAATCAGCCAACACACACAAGACTTACTTTTCTTTGGCACATAATTAAGGTTAATTAACTACAGCTGAGCAATCTTCCTCTGACCACTTAAACGATTGCTCACTACAGCTTGTTTAGAACTGTTAAATAGGTATAATTACGCTCTAATTAAAATCAGGGCTCTTGCGATTTGCAAAATAGCACTCATCACAGGTTTGATATTAAAATGAATAATTGTAGAGTCATACCATTTTGTTGTAAAGGGGTAAAAAAACAAAACAAACACCAATCATAATGTTATATACGCTGAATGATTTCAGGTTACGTATTTATTTCAAAATTTCAATTGTGCACCAAATAGCAAAGGAAGGAAACTGATAAGAGGCTTTCTTACTTATTTTCCAGGCTTTCTCCAAGTAACTGAGTTTTATATGTGAATAGCCAATTCAGTCTGTGAACATTAACCATGTTTGAAAAAATCGATTTATCTTACGATACTATTTACAGGGTTCCCATTAAAAGGGACAACAGAAAAAGAAGTGGAACTGATTTTCTATATAATTCAGACATGGTACATTGAAGCACTCTTAAATACTACATGTAGCGGCTAAATTGGCTCTTATAAGGCAGCAAGAAAATTCATTTTATCAGTGATGCAAAATATTGACTGAAGACCAAAAATGTCTCAGAAGAAATTCAGGTAATGGACTCTGAATAGCTTTGAAAAGAAGATAAGAAAAAGCAGTGTTTACTGTCAAGGTCATATTCTTCTCCCCATAAACAAACAGCCAAACCGATAATCTGGATGAGTGGGAGTAGTGAAGAGGAAGAAGAAGCCATTTATATTGCTGAAGCTGATGGAGCAGCTCTGTGTAGTAACGTATAGAGGAGAATGGGGACCATAATACTATAATGGAGCGCATTAGCATATTTTCAACCCATTTATGTTCTTGAGTCTGTATCTCCAACCTTGTGTTTCATCGTGCGCGTGCAGGTGCGTGCACATACATTGACACTTTTGCACCTGGCGCGCATGCATGTGGCACTGCTAATAATACCTCTGCAGACTGCAGCCTGAGCCCCTGCAGAGGTTGTGAGCCTGCTACTACATTTATTCCATCTGAAAGACCAGATCTGACCAGAAACACAGACTTCCAAGGTGACCTCGCGTAAAGTACTGTGAAACTTAGAAGTGCAGTGCAGGGGAAATCTATGAGCACCAGAGGAGAGGAGAGAGAAGCTTCCTGCATCCACACACTGTACCTCAACCAATACACAGTACATTTCCCAGCAGCAGATTTTTGAATGAGGATGGCTGCATATGCCTTTTTTAAGAGTAATCCATGAATTATTGTAAATCAGGCAGTAAGTCTAATTTGTCTAATTTCCATCTAATAGTCAACATAGCTAATGACAATTGAGATCGCCCTCAATGGAGTCTCTTTCTTCAGCTTCTGTGTCAAGGAACAAAGGCATCAAATTACACTTGATTAGACTGGTCCTGACAAAACCACTGATACCATTGATTGATGATTGTTCATCTGTTAAGCCTCGTTAGCCTCTCCCTGTATCATGACCTCACAAATTAGTAAAAGTAGGGCAGAAGCATTTTATTCTTATTTTATTCTTCTCCCGTAGGAGACTGGGTGGTGAACTCATCCTAATAGGAGGACAGTGGAGAAGGAGACAGTGAAGGGCAGAGAGGACAAGGACACCTCACTGAATATTTGCCAAAATGGCAGACTGATTCTAGTGAGGAATCGAATAATCAGTTGATGAGTTACTTAAGTGACACAAAGTAATGTTCACTGATTAACCCTTTACGTCACGTCTCAATCAGAATGTGAGGATATGCTGCTTTTTTCTGTGTTAAATCACTGACAGTGGAAAATCTTTCGTGTTTTGACTGTTGGTCTGATAACGCGAGCACCTTGAGCTGTTGGAAATTGTGATGGACATTAGTTCTTTGCTTTCTCTCCCGTGGCAAACAGATTTATGCATTGTATTTTCTGACACTTCAAGCGCCTCTGAGGCACTCAAGTGTGCAAATTAAGCCATTCAATAGCTGCTCTAAACAAAATGTAACAAAATATATTTAAAACAAAAACGGAAAAACAAACTACAATGTTCTGGTTTCACTGTGCAGTGTTTCATTTATTTGCGGCCGCCCACGACAAGATCAACATTGACCGACCCATATTGATTCACACACACACACAAACTAAATTACAACGGACACGTCTGTCATAATCAGACTGGCTACCATGAGCACCGGGGCTGGGCTCACACCAGTTCGTTATTGTTGTTTGACATAATATGAAGCAGTGGAGCTGTGTATATATTTTTCAGTTACTTACTGTCAATAAGTAATTGGCAATTCAAATATTTGTTTATTTTATTTATCTTTTCATTTAATAATAAATGTAATAAAGCTACTCTTCTTATTAATGTATACTATTAACATGAGCAGTAGTACACTACCATTAGTTACATGTCTATTTAACTGTGAGGGGGCTATTCCATGACCCGCACAATCCACCTGCCCTGTTGACCACCTGTCTATCTCAGGGCTGTGGACTGATGTGTAGTAACACTAAATAATGAAATAAGGGCCAATTATATGTCTTACCTTATAAATGAATCCATCTGGGCAGGCATGGTCGTAGGTGAAGGCTTTGTAAACCACCAGGAACACGATGCAGGCGAGGAAGGCCAGGGCCAGGATGATCAGGATCGTCACCTGGAGGGAGGACAAACGCTGGTCAGTGTGTGTGCGCCACAGCAATAAAAGAGTGTCTTGAGTGCATGGTTTATACTGTATATGTGAGACAGGGTTAGGCTTAGTGAGAAAGATGGAGTGTGTGCACTAGTGTGTGTCTTTGTGTGTGTGTGTGTGTGTGTAATCATAATAAATGGTAAGATGCTGCTGACTGAGGTCAATGGCTCCTCAAGGCAAGGTGTTCCTGTTGAGCTATATGATGAATGACTCAGGTGGTGACACTGTTCAGAACTACTTTGTTTCCACAGACACTGCGCTGCTTGAATTGGAGAAATATAAAACACCAAGTCATTGACGTAAAGCGGTAGCACATGAGAAGAACCACTCTGCTGTTTACCTTTGCTCTCTGTTTTCTATTTTCATATTTCTTACATACAGAAGCAGATAAATTTGTTCTTGAAATCATTCATTTTATTATTAAAACCTGTGCTTCTCTTACTTAAACATGTCAAAATGTTTAAAAGGTCGACTGTAAATGCAAACTTCTAGCTATGTTGATGATGATTAATATGCATAACCCCCCCACCCACCCACCTCACCTTCATTAACTCACTAATGTCCTGCAAAAGTGAAAGAACCAAGCTCACTAAAACTACTGCAGAGCTCTCTCAGCTTTCCTAAAATCTTCCTGTAATCCTCAACGATATCACCCCCTGTTCCGCAGATGGTGAAATTTTGTCATGTGACATGAACTTATTATACTGAACTTTATTATTACAAGCTGTATTTCCACAAGGGCCTATTAATTTAGGACTGGGCATTCATGAATGAGTGTATCAATTATTACATTCATTTGGCAGACGTTTCTGTCCAAAGCAATATAAATGTCTACTTCAATGTTGATTTCAGTTGTTGGGCATTTTGTTTTTGAGTCAGCTGCATGAATCAATCACAGGAAGTGCACTTTCTGCCATCAAACCTGTGCTGACTGTCAGTGCACTGCAGTCAGCAAGAGAAATCAATTACAACTTTCATCTACTTTCTGAATGTTTTCAGCTGTTTACAACCAGAAGCAGAAAACAAGAAGAAAAAAAAGAGTTTTGTTTTCTCTCTGGTGTTGAACAGATTTATGAATCACATTTTCTGACACTGCAAACAGCTCTGAGGCACTGAAGTGTGGAAATTAAACCACTCAATAGCTGGTCTAAACAAATTATATTAAAAAAAAAACTAGAACAAACTAAAATGTTCTGGTCAGTTTCCACAACAAAGAACTATGAAATGTTATCAGCATTTGCTTGGACAAGCATCTGTACAGAATCAAAATACATGCAGTGTGAAAAATGCTTAATAGCAGGCAAAAGCAGAGCTAATCTAAAATGACGGAAGTAATACATTTATTTCTCCATATTGATGCTTCTGTGTAGTTTGAGGTGTGAAATATTTATTTCCCTGGCAGGCTAGACAATGTTATAGTAAAGCTGATTAACATATAAAAGGATTTGTTTCCTCCTACCTTCTACTTGACAACATGATTGGGCGCTTCTGAGCGAGCATTTAATTAGAATTATGCAAATGAAGTGCAAAGGATAGCTGTGTTTAAAAGTGGTATTGTCTGCCAAGTCATAAATGCCAGAGTAGGGGTGTGTGTGTGGTATGCATACACCTGCATGTGTGAATGTCTGTTTTCCCAACATACTAAGAAAAAAAAAATAATAATGCCATTAAAAAGTCAGATTTACCCCAGTGAGTGAGTTGAAAATAAAACCTTCTGTAATGGATGAATATCTCTAATTTCCTGTTTCCATGTCTAGTCAGGGACCGCCATCCGCAATTTCCTGCTCTCCATATGATCTGTCACAGCGAGGCGTCAGAGCAATTACGCATGGGTGTGATCATCAGTCTCCATCAGCGTTATGGGGGTGGACAGGGACTCGCAAGTTAAGTGACTGTTTACTTGGTGTCAACTCGGGGACACGACTCTCAGCCTTGGTTGCCGCTGACACTCTTGGTAAATTACATCTCCCGCATCACACACTGCGGTGCATTAAAAGGACACATTTAAAGACACGGCGATCCGCCTTTTGGAGCGGCAACAGACGTGGAAATGACCGATTAAGACCCACCCTGACCCCCAATTGAATAGCGGAATACATGAAACGGCTTATTAAGAAGAGGGATTACTGTAAAGCTCCTCATATCATGGAGGGAGCGATGAGTGTTCTATGCATGCAGAGACCCAACTTTGCTCAGACACTTTGAAACATGAAATGAAGACTGAAGCTGCTAATAACTGAGGAGATTTGCTCTGTTGCACAACTGAAATGGAGGAAATTTGTCTCCATATATGCATTTGAATTATTTTCCCGACGGTGAAGTAGTCATTCAGCAGATTGCTTACTGAATGAAGCTGCCTCCTACAGAATATACTGTTTGACCGCTCTTTCATTATGCTTAACATCGGGTTATGACATTGCACGTACACATGCACATGAAACAGATTAGTGGGATAACACTGTCATGGAGAGTATGGCCTGTGTTAACATTCAATGATTCAACACAGCAGCGGCAGCAGCAGCAGCCGGAGCAACAGTTCAAGCCAGAACATACCCTTTATAATAGAAGTGATCGCTGTGAAATCCCTGTTGATGCAGCTGCAGCCATGTGGTGTATAAATCCATTAAAAATCTATCCTGACCTTTCTCCATTATTCATAATCTGGCTGAACTCTGCAGTAAACCTTAGGATGTCGTCAGGGCAACGCCACAGCTCGAGGATGAAGACTCTCTCCATGCATGAAGTGGATTCGTACTTTTATCTGCCAGCATCTACTGGCCTGATGCATTATTCCTCTATGATAGGAAAATACTCTTACACTTATTTACCTGATATCAGCTGAAGCTGTGCCAAGGGTGGGGTCACACTGATCTTACGCAAATGAACAAAATAGAGCAGGATAAAGCTTTGCAGGTCAACATGAGGCCCTGATATTTCCCAACATGGCAGCTTCTCCCACCCACATCACCATCATCCTATTTTCTGTTGATGTGGCTGTTGTGTCATTAGTGCTGCAGTATGTGTCGTCCTGCACCACTATCACCACCAACACAACCATCATCCTGTTCTCTGTGCAACACAGATAACAGACAGGCGCTTGTTTGTCTTGGATGCAGGTAGACGAGCAGCGTGTGGCTGTAATTTGGACAAAGAACAACGTGTCCTTAACAAGGATTGGCTCCATCAGCAGAGATTGGATTGACTGCGTGGCAGGGGACTGTGCCCGCTGGGCTTTAATCGTTTCCCCGTATCCACCCAGGGCCGACAGAAACCCCACGCTTCTGTTCACATGGATTAAAAAAAAAAAAAACTTGGCTTTTATTCAAAAATGCATTTTAACACCATCCCATTCTCTCTGTTTTCCCAAATGAAATTGGAACTGACAAATCAAAACTTAAAGCAACATTAAAACTGAACACAGATAAATCTTGAAAAAAACCTGACTCATCTTGGACCCCTTTTATACGCACTGTGAAGTAAAACATCATAGGTTCAGTCTTCCTTATTTAATTTCACATTCATTTAACGTTGAGATGAAATAATCTAATTACATAAAATTGCTAATAAGAATCACAAAGAGATACAAATCAAAATGAGGTGGCACCTGAAAGACAACGGAAAGGAAAAGTCTGACATTTGGGAAACAAACTCATGTTATGAACATGAAGGGGGGGGGGGGGGACAGGAATTGTGGGATTGCAGTTAGTGTGCAAAAGTGATGCTACTCATGGCCAGAAGCAGTTCCCAGGTAATGAATGGAGACTCCAGGAAATTATTAGTCCCAGCCAAGAAATAGTCAGGTACAGAACCCCCTCTGAAACAGTGAATTGTCATATTTACATTATGGTTTCTGTGTGGATTAAAAAAATAAATAAATAAAAATAAAAAAGCTTTAAAGGTGCTGGTAGGTGGATTTTGTCACCTTTGAACAGACTAGGCAGACATGCTAGCAGCTTCCTCCTGATTCCAGGCTTTATGCTAAGCTAAGTTAGCCAGTAGCTTCACATTTAGCGTACAGAGACGTGACAATCTTCTCATTTATCTCTGCAAGACAGTGAAGTTTGTCCTGGAACATTTTGTTGGAGAAAAAATGGAAATAAAATTGAACTACAGACTAGTGTTTTGATGCATATGATTTTTCTTCTTTTCTTTTTGCATCACAGGGTGAAACAACAGGCAGCTGCAGCTCCAGACAGTTGTGTATTATGAAGGAAGACAAACAATCAAACCGGATTACAAAAGATCCAGTAGGACTGTTCCTCTGCTGCCTAGATTCAGCATCTACACCTATTCTTTTACACACACACACACACACTCGACTTGCTTATTTTCTCTAACACCGTCTGACTTCCACAAAATTTCCTTTTAATTATTTAGGGCTGTGCATGGTGCACCATGAGTTCAGAGGCAGTGTCCTAAATGGATCCTGTTTCACAGCCTATTTCACCACCGTTCGACATATGATTTCCTGTTTTTTTTTTTTTCTTTTCTTCTTCTTATTCTTCAGTAACACCATGCTATGTTAGCTTGCACCACACCACCCACACTCTCACTGCTGGAACTTGACAGGCCATATGGGGGAGCAGACACCTCCTCAGATTTACTCGAGGAAAAGAGGAGAATATGTAAGTGTGTGTCTGCGAGAGAGAAGGGGGAGAGGTGGGTGTGTGACAAGGAGAGGGATGTGAGAGAAAAATGACGCTGATAAAAACAGATAACAGAGAGACAGGGGGAGCAAAGTGAGAAATAAAGGAGGAGATGACAGAGACAATAAAGCAGCGAGCGAAAAGGCAGACGGAGAGCAAATGATAGAGATCCAGGGGCAGATGGAGAATCTGGTTGCCCCTCTTGGTAGCAGGTGGCACAGACAGACAGACAGAGAGGCAGGCAGGCAGGTGGGCAGCAAACACAGTGGTATATCAGTTGATGCATCAATCAATACACCACTAAAAGCATAAACAACAATTTTTCATTCATTTTCCTCTTACCCCTCTGACACCTTCTCAGTAGCAGCACAAAGGAAGCTCAGTGCCCTGGTTTTTTTTCCTGCATATTTCCTGTTCTTTTGTGTACTCTGCAGCGCGCAAGAAATGCTGAGCCACATGCATAAAAAAGAGCTATTCATATCAAACGTGAAAAGTTATTCTTTTATATATTAAATGTATTTTATCTGGGCTGTAATAATCTGTAATGCCCTCAGGGGAGTTTGTTGATTAATGAAATTAATGAACTTCGTGACAGGTTGAGCCAGAGCGGAGAGAAACCCTCCCCTTACGAAAATAAATTTGAAAAGCTTAAAGGTCAGATCACAGCAAAAAAGCCAGAGCATGTTCACCAAATTTAACATCTAACAGTAAAGGACAAATGAGTGCCTTGTGAACCAACCCTCAGAAAATGGTGAAATGGCTATCTTACGGTAACTGTCGGTTGCAGATATCCATCTATCCGGTTCAGATTTCACCTACCCGCGTGTGTAGTTGTGTGCACACAGTTTTGCTGTTGGGTGTGGTGTTATTACTGATATTGTGAGTGCACACACAAATAATGTGGTATAGATGATAATCCAACTGTTGGCTTGTTTGTCTGATCACCTGAACGAGTGTCCTTCTCCAAATGACTGCTTTCTCACCATGTGGCCATGTTTCATCACAACAGACAGAAACACTGGTAAAGGCTATAAACTACTTGAAATGGATTTGGTTTTGGAGATTTTCTCTGCCTCATGTTATTGTAAATCGCACGCGTTTGGGTTTTGGACTGCGATGAACTTGTAATGGGTGTTTTTCTCTCCCTCCTCCGTTAATTGTTCGCTGTCTCCGCTAATGCAGGAATCAGGAGCTTGCTAGCCTGAGATACGTCTTATAGCAGCTAACACTAGCTCAAAGTCTCAGTGCGAGAGGAGCAGTCGACCAGAAACTCATTCCAGGCCCATTTGGCCTTTTCTGATTGGTTAGAAAGGCAGGACTTGCTCAAAACCTCCTATATCTCTGTGCTGCTGCCAGGCTGCTCAATGGGTCTGGTATGGGTCAGATATGTTTTATTGCATATTTCAACTGAAAAATATTAGAAAAATGTTACATATTGTTGTTTTAATATTAGGGATTAAGTCAGACATCAAGTTATTCATACAGCTCAGCTCAGAACATTAAAATGCACAGTTAAGTAAAAGCATTCGTCATTCGTCATACACCAACCAGTGCAGCCTCAAGACTGAACAGCGTTGATGAAAATGTGACCTGCTGAAGTCTCTAACCGAGAGACTAAGCCTTCACCGACATGTCACACGTATAAGCGTTTAAGTCAGGGATCAGCAAGCTACATAAAATTGTAAATGAAATTCTCTTATCCTCTTAAGGCAGTTTTGCACTGAAGAAATTAATGAAGTGGGTCAGAGGGTACCTGTTAGGGCAAGTGGGTGGAAACAAGAACCGATAACTGAAAGGTCACAGGTTTGATCCCTGCCTGTCCTTGAGCTAAACACCCCAGCTCCTACCTACTCTGCCACTGCACATGGAATATAAATGTGCAGGTTATGGATAAGGGCATTATGTAAATGATGACAAAAAATAAATGGAGTACTGCATTATTGCCTCAGGGCTGCTTGGTGATGTTTGAAAATCAAGAACTAAAGTAGTTTGGCACACGACAGCAGCGGCCCTTTTGGCTCTGGACCAGGTTTTTAAATCTTGTGGTTTTTCACTGGTTGATGATGAAACATTTGGTTTCTTTAAGTAAGAGTACAGATATACTTAGAAAACAGGAATATTATCAACTAAATACTTTTTAAAGTATAAATACTCTTTCAAGGACTGATATACCTTTATATATATTACATTATAAATACTGGTGCATTAAAGTATATGCAGCATTTTCCTGTTGTAGCTGGTGGAGATGGAGCTGGGTTCAACTAACTGACATGCAGTCAGGTAGTTTAGTCCACTGGTTCCCAACCTACACCCACCACCTCCCCCCTCCCCCCTCCCCCCTGACATCCGAAGGATTATAAGATGCATAACGGGGTAGGATGTTTGAATTATTTATTGCTTTATTTGATTTTTCTCTAGACCTTTTAATTTCTCAAATAAAATACAGGATAATTGACCTCTTTAAGCTGTGATCAGCTATTTAAATGAAAACATCTCTCTGGTGGAGCATCTTACAAGTTGTATACAGCTAAAAAACCAAATGTTTCAAAACCATTGGCATCATCTTTAGTGATGTACTGCCTTCTATAGGCTTATTATATGTGTTGACTATGTAAAATCTTAATGTGCTAGGTTAACTAGTAACTGTAGCTGTTACATAAATGTAGTGAAGTTGAAAGCATTTTTACCTCTGGGTTTTACACTCATGTTCAGACACTAGTGAGAGTCAAGAGAAAAAAAGCACATTTTTGCTACATTGATATTTCTAGCAGGGGGCAGCACAACAGAGCACACTGCTGTATTTGAGAAGAGCACACTTCTTTTCATTGATTTTCTTCCAAGTTGCTTTTTTGCAGTGGCGCCTGCTAATCGTGTGTGCTGTCTTTCCTCCCAGAGCGTCTGAGTGCAGAGGTTCTTTGTTTTTAGCCAGTGGAACAAAGACAACTCTCAAAGCAGAGATCGTTCGGGGAGCTGGCTACCTCAGAGCGGAGTATCTGAGACAGGGCAGAGGGATGTCAAGGAGACTGCGTACAGGGATTTGGGCTCTAGAGGACTGGCTATCCGGTTGAGACAAGCACGGCTACAGTAGTGTGGCAACAAAGTACAAACACTCCACTGTCGAGATGCATCGCGTCTCGGATGGAAACACAAACTGTTAAAATGTCAACTTGAGAAAACACAAGATTTTCCTCTGATCTGAGGTCAGCTGAGGTCTGCACACAAGAGCAAGTCTCCCTCAGAGCTTTGCAGGAGGTTTTGTCTCGTAGGTCAACAAGCAAGGTAGATTGTCCAATCTCGTCTGTTTGTCTGCGTATGTGAGGAGATTTTATTATACATCCACCCTTTCGTATAAAGGTCACTTGGATGCAATAAAGAAAACATTCAGTAAAGCTGCGGTAGGATGTGTGCGTTGATGATCACAGTCTTTGATCACTGAATTCAAGGATTAAGACAGATTTGGTCCCATTAAAGTGTCTTTACCACACACACAGGAAAAATACATCAGTGCAGATGATAAAAACTGTTTGTGTGCACACATCCAGAGGTGAGGGAGTTACAAACATTTTGTACTTGAACATCCTCTGCAGTCTCCTCCATAAAAGCACAGTAAGAGTTGCCGGGTTTTCTTTATAGCCAGACCAAGTTGGCCACTGCACTGACGAGCAGGAACAAAGCAAGAGCTCTGCTCTATACAGATTGCGTGTTCAAGCTAAAAGGGAGATATTCAAGCCATAAACAAATTAGGGGCACTTTTAAAATCCTAACCACCCGTGAAGACTACAAGCATCACACGTGTAACAACTGGTTTATTGCAGATTACAGTCATCTCGTTTCAAATTTTACAAATTTTAATCATTTGAAACCACAGGATCACACCAATACTAGTTCAGTTCAAGTTGTAGCAATCAAACAATTCTGATGTAATCTTGATGGATCCGACTGCTCTGATGCTTCGCTGTGACACGAGAGATTTCAATCCTGTGCATTAAAAGATAACGTGTTGACTGTCTATAGTGACTTGGCCTATTTTCCAGGAGACCAGCACAGTGCTCTCTCTGCAGCTTCGAAAAGCAGTTTTCATGGGAAAGTCAGCCTTAATGTCATGTATTGTGCTTCCATCTGTAGTGAAGAACAGCAGTAATCCTGCATTGAAAAACTAAAGGTATTTTCTGAGTGTGTGTGTGTGTATAGAAAGCATCATTATGAATTTTTACTTGAGTTTTGTAGTGAGATGTGTCATTAAAGAACATCAAAAGTCTTTCTCTCACATGCACACTGAATCCACAAGCCCAGTACCGAGTGAGACAGTGCATGTTCAGCAGGAGATAGATGCTAATTATGCTAATGTATCCCAATTAAGCGAGGTCTCTATGGAGACAAAACTTCAAAGGTTTTTGGAGCGCGCTGTCATATTGGTTAGAGACGCCGCTCGGAGGAGAATGTGCTCTCGGGGTATAGACTGCAAATCAAATAGCAGGTGGGCTTGAAATGCCAGAAACAAGAGAAACACAAAGTGACAGACAGGGTGGAAGAGGCAAAGACATAAATGCATAAACAAGACCACAATGAATAAAGATCATCTTGTGCTGCTGCTACTACGCCGAGCACTCGATGATACTCACTAGCTCGTGAAATACAGTATGATGTGACACCTATCAGACATGCGCCGAGAAAATAAACAACACCATTCAATAATGATAACAAATCCAAGCACATCCTCAAAAAATATGAACGCATGAGCACGCACACACAAACAGACGCTAATTGTGCATCAGTAATAAGCCTCTGAGGAGGCGCTAAACATCTGGATTAGATTTGCTAATCAGCTCCTACTCTGCTCGATGAAGATGTTGCAGAAGAGGAAATATTATTAATGGTGGGATCCGCCTTCCAACACACACACACACACACACACACACACACACACACACACACTTAGCACACCTCTAAACAGTTGTTTACATCACAATACAAGGTTCATTACTCTAATGTCTCCCCAGCTCTAACTCTCCTGGGTGTTTTTATGTTTCTGCATATGCTCACCCTGTGCACAGCTTTGCTTATGTGTGCATATGTGTGTGTGTGTGTTATTGGGTTACTTAATCACTATTTAACTATAAAAAGAATTCACCCACTGTGAAAACAAGTTTTCTTGTTTTATGGCTTTATAACATTAACGTAATGTAAATGTTGACACCGCTCAACAGGAAACTTAAAAAAAACAAAAAAACACTTAATGTCAAAATGAAAATGGATCTGACCATAGTGATCTAAATTAAGATTAAATATAAAATACAGAATTCTTGTTTGAATAAGTATTCACCCCCTCCAAGTCAGTATTTAGTAAGTGCACATTTGGCAGCAGTTAGTGTACAGCCATGTGTCTGTGTTGATAGGTTCCTGTCAGCTTTGTGCATTTGAACACAGCAATTCTTCCCTATTCATTCTTTTCAAAACAGCCTAAGCTCTGTCAGGTGACATGGGTACTGTGAGTGGAAAAACATTTTAAAATTCAAGTCTTCTCAATTTTATTTTTTTTATTCCTTGGTTTTCCACAGCTAAAATAAATATAAATGTAATTATATTTCACAAATTACACGACAAATTCTTCTTGTCCTATATGTTTTTTAATGTAACTACTTTTTTATTTTTACTCATTGCATTGGAATTCTTTGATTTTTATTTTAACATTAACACTGTACGTATATGTGTGGTTGCTTTATCCTCTCTTTTACCCTTGAAGCACTTACCAAATCTTATTTCTTAGTTTCTACATAAAAAGCACGGTGTTATCTTACTATTACTTGCCTTACTTTTATTACTTTTATACTTATTACTTACTTTTTTAAATCATATTTTAGGCAGTTATATGAGACTCTTATCTAGAGCAATTTACAATGAGTACAAAACTGAAATTGGCTTCAGCTGCTGGATCAACCGACTTAAAGTGCATACAATAGAAACGGCACACTCAGAAGCACTGGGACCTGACAATCCTGCTGTAACAACAGAATGATCACATGGGAGAAATATGAGAAATAAAAGTTGAGGAGACAGACAGAAAGGATTTTTGTGCTTGGAGAGAGAAGATTGGGAGATTTTTGTGAGGGATGTGATTCAGTGGGGAGAGGGGAGTGTGGGGATTTGTCTTGAAGGGCAGAGCTTTAGGGGTAAAATACATGATGGGGTGATTCTCTAAGCTGCCTTGATCATAGTTGGAAGATCACTGCGCCATTTTTTTTTAACCATTTCATAGCCAGCTGTAAGTAAAGAGTCAGATCTGTCAGTCAAACACGTGGTGGTTTATCAGCATGTTTTCAGAGCAAGAGGAATCTGAATAACAGTAACGATAATAAAGCAGAAAGACAGGTGATGATGCTGATAATTAGGACAGTGACGATCAGTGACGACAACATGAGTAGCATGAGTAGTAGAGATGGGTGAGTCGATGATAAGGGCAGACATTAAAGTGAGAGGAAGCAACAGGGAAGTGAGAAGTGGAGGGTCAGACGAGTCATTCACAGTCTGTCTCCTAATCGCTCCCATGGCTCGGCTTGTCGGAACAACAGCAGCAGAGTGAAGGACTCAGCGGTGGACAGGGGACACTATGGCCACTCACTCTCTTCCTTTTTACACTTCATCATTTTTCAATATGGAAACATCAAAGCCTGATTTTTTTTTTTCTTGGTTTTATGTCTCCATTCGTATTGTGGCAGATTGAATGGATACTGACTGGCTATGGACCAAGCATTCCCCGTTAAGGAGGAGTTTACTCTTTGAATTCACCTTCATCTGCATACAGCTTCAGTTAATAGATTACTTTTTAACAGTCATCCGCTTTGACTCATCACCAGCCAGCTCAAACATCTTTTTGAACGAACGTCTTCTTGGGAGGACAACCATGGTTTGAATTCAGTAACGGCTCCATTTCCACACAGTAACAGATAATGAAACATTGTCTATACCTCTAGTCTAACATGCCCCATCTCACATTGTTAAGAAATCCTTTAAAAACCGCTGGATCAGCACCAGACACTAATTACTTTTTCCTTAGGCGATGACCCAATTTTCTACCAAATTTCATTGGAATATGCTAAAACATTTTAGAGATATCCTGCAAGCTATCAAAATAAAAGACATAGATAATAATTATGTTCACAGGCAGTTTCCAGCCAACTAATTAAGACCTAAAGAAACATAGACTTTATTTAATATCTAAAAAGAGAATTGGACTAGATAGGGCAGCGATGAAGGCAAAACACGATGAACTGTTATGACTCCTGTCCTGAGCTGTGATGGGTTTGAAAACTGATATACTCAAACAAATCGGGCTGCATATGAAAATGTGTGCCATGAGATTTAATGCTGTCAGATTGCATGGACTTTTGGGCCATCGATCAGGCTCAGAAATCCTTTGTAGTCTTGGCAACCTCTGACAACTGAGTTATTAAGTCCGACAAACAGAGGTTGGATGCGGCCACCTTCATGTATAAAAACAAGACAGGATCTGAGATAGATTCCTCTTCTTTCTGTAATCGCAAATTGGATTTCCTTTGTGCCTTGACCTTTGAGATAAAATAGGACGTGCAGTCAGAATTTCATTCAGTCCTTCCTTATATATCGAATGGATGAGAGAGATGATTTATGTATATGTATTCACATCTGCTGGTATTGATAGGCAGACAGTGATTGAAGTCTGCTGTCCTTTGAGGTGCTGCTTGATATGGGATCTGAGGCGAGAAGTAGAGCAGAACAGAAGCCATCTGGACTTATAAATCATCCCAAATATCACTCACACAGCGGCAGTGTGTGTTTCTGTTGTTATCTGTCTGTCTGCTCGTCTATCCGCCCCTGAAGACCGTCAGTTGTCTGTCTGTCCAGCCTGTCAAAGTGTCTGTCAGTGCGCCTTTGTAAGGCAGCTGACACAGGGGACCTCTTTGCAGTGACAAATGGCTCAAACTTGAGTCAGCTTCGAGGCCTTTGGGACGGCAGACTGACCTAACCAGGGGTGTGTTTGTGGTCCAGTGGAGCGTGAAGGCTCACGCACTGCCACCATCCCGATGTAGGCTGGTTTTGATTTACAAAGTGTTTGATTTTCAGCCTGTTAACAACCATCCTCTTCCTGTCTGTTTTACACTGATAACTGATTTTCACGCTCACATGAAGCCAATACAACCATCATATCCAGCTGTGATCTAAACTGAACACTGCAGCCTGAACCAATTCATAATTCAACAATGATAGTCACCAACTCTGTGTGTGTGTGTGTGTGTGTGTGTACTTGAAGTGTGTCCACAGCTGTAAGATCTAGGGATCACATCTGGCTAGTTCATTTTATCAGAAGCCAGTTTGGAACAATAAGATGTCTGTGAATATCAGCCAATAGGAGCTGGCTCGGTTATAACAGGAACTGTGAATGTGTTGGTCTTAGAAGTGTTGTAAAATGCTTCCCAGCAATGAGTTTGATGATGAGAGAGTGTGAGCACGCTGCCACTGATTGCTGGCTTGTGATGACACAATGGAGAGGGAGAGAAGAGAAGAGGAAGAGGGTAAAAGGAGGCAAACTGGCGAGTAACAAGACTGCGAGCTGGACAGATGATGAGAGGAAGGGAGGGTGGAAGGAGGTAAGATGGGAAGGAGAGAGAATGGGATGGGTGTGAGGAAAGATGAAGAGAGGGTGAACAACAATGAGTTAGCCAGTGTGAGGGCAAAAGACTTCCAGGCTGGATGTAAGAACAGGTTAGGAAACTCTCACCTCTGTCACCAATTACTTTCAAGCTGCCTCAGGGGAAAACCACAGCTGCTGAGGTGTAGATAATAATAAGGCAAGACTATTACTACATTCAAGTCAGCTTGGTAAAAATGAGCACATATGTGTGCAGGAAAAAGGAAAACTCAAAGTATAAATAGACAGCCCTTAGGCATATATGATTTAGGTTGTCTTTTCCATAATTGTACTCATATAATGCACGTTTCTGCAGAACCTGTAGGAAGCATGTAGTGGTGTCTCTCATAAGGAAAAAGACATGGTGTTACATTTCCTGTCAGATTTCTCTTGAACACAGCACATATCCAACGATATATAAAGCTGTAAATTTGAGGACAAAGGTGTTTAAATTCTATATTTTTTGTATTTTTCTCCACAACTATTGAAAGGATTTCCATGAAATTTTATACAAACATAACATAAGTCGATAAATCGCCAGGATTTTGGTTATCCTCCAACTTTCCTGTAACGCCACCACGAGGTTAACATTCGTGGTTTTGAGTGAAATTTTCAACAGCTATCAGATGGATTGCCATGAAATGAACGAAAACGAAATTGACATTACTCCTCCAGCGCTATCATCAGGGAAAAAATGTCAAATGATAGATGATGCTAACATGCTAAACTAAAAGAGTGAACATTATACCTGCTATTACTCACACTGTTAGCAAGTTAGCATGCTTACGTTACCATTCAGCGTAAAGTGCCAATAGCATTAGAATCCAAATGAAAATCAGGTTTGGATTGTTTGTGTACTTCCCAGAGGGACTCTGGTGCATAATCAGCAGCTTATTCATGTTTTCTCCCAATTCTCTTTTCCACTTTCCATTACCAGAACCACAACCTGACCTGTCTTTATCACAAGAGTAGCTTCATTAGGGTAAAGGGTGGTCACCACTGTTTTTCTGCAGCTGACAACCCAGTGTCTTCTGGAAGCTCTGGGACATAAACTCTGTTAAACCACTCTGCAAAATATGGAAGAAAATTTCACCAATAACTAAAAACAATCCATATACAGTAACTATAAATGTATGGATTTAAAAATAAAAATAAAAAATACTTGACCACAGTGGGAGTTCATGCTTCTATACAAGCACATTATCATCTCTGTTTCCATAACACCTGCTGTGCTCCAAGTGCAGCAGAGGAGTACAGATGCGGTTGCTTCCACATAAGCAAAAAAAAAGCATCCACCCTCTTGTCTCCCTCCCTCTGATGTTCTCCCTTCTTCAACAGCACACAGGGTTCAGAGTATAATACTAGTGCTGAAGGTAAATCAATTGTTCCCCCAATTGTTCAGCATGTGTGTGTGTGTGTTTGTGTGTGTGTGTGCGAGTGAGCGAGCATCAGTGTGGGTGTTTAACTGAGAGCAGACGACAGCTATAAACTCTCCCTACAATCAGTGTACCATTAGTCATCCATACAAAACAAGGAAGAACAATATGTGGAACAGGAGGCTGTGTGAGGTTTCGAACCGCAGCAGTAATTACCCCCAACCTGACAAACAGTGAAGGCCTTCTGTGGAGGCGGCAGACTGCAGCAAAGCTTTTATCTGAAGGCGAAGTGGAGGTAATAATGGGATAATTGTTTTGGACCATGGCTACCTCTCCCACCGCTACCTGCTCAGGCCTGCTAACTTCTGCTGGCGCCAAGCGCGTTCAGCTTGGCAGTCACGGCACGGCCATTCAGTCAGTGTCTATGTGTGTGTATGTGCACGTGTGTTGTGCATGTTGAGGTTTGTGTTGGCATACATTTGGGAGTGTGAGAGTGTCAGTCCTGTAGGAGTGGGCACGTGGGTTTGAAGTGTGTGTTGGGTGAGCGTCGGCCAAGTACACCATGTTTTCTGGATAGCGAGCCAGCCAGAAACCAAGCAGGACAACACGAATTAAATCTCCCCTTCATCAGTCTCTACACCTGCATCTCTCAATCCCTGCCCCACTGAGCCAGACTAATCCTCTCCTCTCTTCCAAGTCCTCATTTTCAGAGATGCTCTTCATGGCATTTTCTTTTTTTATTAGAAAGTCTGCAGTTGAGCGTGATGGAGAAATGGAAAACAAAGAGAACAAGTCTTTTGCAGAAAAAGGTCGTGAGCTGAATTTAAACCAACACTGCAAATGCCTCAACAACACCTTTCTCTATCTTCAATTTCATCCCTCTCATTAGAGCCAGGCCAGTATTGAGTTTCTGAGGCCAATCCAATATCAATATTTGAGAGTTTCTACTCATCCAATAAAGCTACAATATGTTGTTTTACATAGCATTAAGACAGCATGAACATTTTGATGAGGAAACTCATAAAACATTATCTTTATATCACACTGCATGGATTTACATAATACATTTTCATTTAACATCCACTTTAACTGCTGCCTGGAACGGTTTTTCACATCATTTGACCTTGACGACCTTAAGGTCTTTTACCGGCCTGAAAATAAAAAGTTATCATGCTTTAACTGCCACAAGCTGATATTGTAGTAAAAACATGATTTTAGATCTATTCCCTTATAGAGTGCCACAGGGACGACGTAGGCTAACCTGGAAGTTAGTGTCACCCTGGTTCCCCAAAAAGCTAGTGGGATTTTTACATGGGCTGTCACCACTGCTAAATGTCAAACTTCTGGTTTTATATAGCGAGCTTATGTCTACAAAAGTTTTTCCTCTTACAGAGTTAGTAAGTTTCTCATTTAGCCATTTGTTAGCACCCCCCCTTTTTTTTTTTTTTTTAAGATATTTTTTGGGCATTTTTACCTTTATTTGGCAAGTGCTAAAATGCTAACTAATTTCCAGGTTTTAGGACTCATTCCTGCGGCCAGCTTTATATGAACAGATGCCCTATTGCATATGAGTAGTATATAAACATGTATTTTATTTCATACATAATATACATATTCATTATACTCTATCTCTAAATATTAGATTTCAGTCTAATGATGCCTTATCAGAACATATTTAGTGCATTTCTGTTTTGTTTTTTGTTATGTTTTATCAGCTGAGATATACTAAAATCCTAAGATAATAGCAGCTCAGTCGATGTATCTCAGGACATGTCTTTCCCACTCTTCTTCCACCTCCATCCAACTGAGACCTCTCCTACTTCAGTTTGCTTGACATGCAGCGTAATGCAGGGTCTTGTAGTCTGGCTTTACTCGAGCTTGCTAATGAGGGGAGAAACGTGCCCTCCTCGGTTCGTTCATGGAACAAAACAACTACAGGGAATACGCTATAGCTCAGGCCTGCTGAGAGAAATCAGAAAGATGGGGAAAGGGAGGAAGGGTATAAGCCAGGCGGCGAGGGACAGAACAAGAGTAGGAGGGAGGAGCGAGGGAGGGGATGGGAACGCAGGAAGCGATGACAAATGAACCTGGTCTGGAGGGAGGAATCTTTGGGAAATAGAGAAGGATGGAGAAGGGCTAGAAGGGATGATATAGACAAGGAGAGCCCAGGAAGGAAGGAGCTCACATAAGAAACATAATCAAATATATCTGGTTAAATGTACTTCTAGCAAATTAAAACTGTATTTTATATCCTTTGTTTTTTGGCTTCTCTCAAACACCTGTCCCTTTCCTAACTCGCTCCTGCTTTCATCTGCTCTCCTTGCGGAAGGATTATCCGCAAGAACAACTGGCGTGGCCATTTTTGTCACTGTGGAAAAAAGCTTCAGCTAAATGTCTGCTATGTAACACGTCTTTCTATAAATGAAGCCGCACTGCATTTCAAAATAAAGCTGTTTAATCAAAAAAGGAAAAAAAGCTATGCAGTAAGCAGAAACATGCAAGGAGAGGGAAGAAAGCAGCAGTCAGGAAGAAGAGTGGAGAAAAGGATGGAGAGCAGTAAGCAGGAGCAAGGCAGTGAGGGAGGGCAGATTAGAGAGCATTTTACACTCTGAGCTCTTCATCCATCAACACAATCTGCAAAGCTTTGAAGAGAGGAGATGTGCAAGCTTTTCATCCAGAAATGTTTGCTCTGCACTGCACAGCACGCTGGGCTCTGCTGTGTGTGTGTGTGTGTGTGTGTGTGTGTGTGTGTGGACATGCCTGTGTGCCTGCAGAATCAGCTCTGTCAGTCAAGCAAAGCGAGCGGTTCAGTTGAGCCCCCGAAACCGACGGACATCGCAAAAACTCACACAGACTGAAATGCATTTTTGTGCCTAACAAAAGGTGATGGGGTGTGGCAAACCAGGCATGGCTGTAAAGTCTGCGGCAATATTTTTGGACAACTCTGATAAGCAGCATTGCAACTCAGCGTTGCTGTTGGGCAAAGTGTCGGCACTGTGTCCTGATTTGTTTCCACTACTGCAAGTGTCACACATCCGCAAGTCCATAACACACCTGTCAAGTCGATCACAGCGTGAATGTCAGATTGTTGAGTTTGGAAAGTGGCCGACACAGACATCACCTTATCTGACACTGGAAAGGTGTGTGTGTTTTTCCTCTCAGTATTTGTTTCAAATGCAGATGATGGAAACTGATGAACTCCTCTTTAATATCTTATTGTATTAGACCTTTGTTGGCAACACTGAAAATTAGTCGCCAGTATTTTTTCAAGGCAATATTGTATAGTTTTGTGCATAAATTTGATGAAGTACCTGGATTGTGCATCAGTTAATTCATTATATTAATGAAAAATAGCACAATTCTTGTGCATAAAACGTTCTCAATTGAATTTCCAGAAAATGTGTCATATCATAATATATTTATATCAATATTGTGATTTGACAAAAAAGTAGACCTGTGTTCCGTAGACTGTGATAGAAGATTTTGTCCATATTGCCCACGCCCATCCCCGTTTAACCTGTATTGTTTCAAATATAGTCCATAAAAGGCTAGAGCACTTGGTCCCCTTTATGTGGCTGTATTTGAAATCAATAAGACTCCAGGGCTCAGCTGGACTCAGTCATCTTCATGGAAAAAGCACAAATTTTCTCTACACACAGGATTCCTGACATGCTTGTCCAGTGAAGCTGCCATTTCCCAGACACCCAGCTCATAGCATCGCCTTTGAGTGCTGTAGAGGCCCAGGTGATGCAGTTTTCTACTTAACCTTGGCAGTAATGCTGTGAAACTGCTTCAGAGTAGCCCTGTGTGAATAGTGTGCGAATAGTGTGGGTGTGAGAATCTGTGTGAGTCTGTGTGAGCGTGTGTGTGTGTGTGTGTGACCACTCATCCTGACAATTTCACAGCCTCTTTTGGTGTCCGATATCTAATTCTGCTCTCCTCGGCTTTCAAGGACCTTTCAGGCCGGTGTCACACCTCTCGTGTACACACACACACACACACACACACACACATGCGCGTACACCTCAGCTTGCAGAGTGTACACTTTCCTACCTCTCCCTCTGTCTCTGTCAGGGTTGCCATGGAGGGAGGTTTTCTTTGCTGCCATGACAACATGAGTTCTCTTTGGTCTCCCCTAACGACAGATGAATGGAACAGACAGTGCCTGGGTGATGTAGATGTTGCTGGAACGGTAACTCGATGATTCACGCACACAGCTGAAGTCACCTGTCCTAACCTCTGCTAGAGAAGTGCAGTGGTGGAAGAAGTACTCAGCCCCTCTACCGAAGTAACAGTACTAATACAACAATGTAAAAGTACTCCATTACAAGTCAAAGTCCTGCTCTTCTTCCGTAAAGGCACGTTAGCATTAAAGGATCAAAGTATGAGAACCCATTCTGCAGTAAAATGGCTGTATATATCTTATTATATGTGACAGTCTTAGGTTTTTAATACTAATGCAACAGTGTGTAAGCAGCATTAAACTGTTGCACTGTAGCTGGTTGAGATGGAGCCAGTTTATCCACTTTAAGCTTGAACAAACCTGAAGACTTAGCTGAACCCTACAAAGACCAGAGAGGAACATAAACCTTACAACCGAGTAAATACACAAGACAACACGTTTAACGACTGGTCAGTAATGACTGGAGCGCTGGAGGTAGACCACACCGCAATTACCTGCGAGGACCCCAGTTGTCGAGTGTTCTTGTACCGAAACGAACGTGGTCGACAACCAGCTGCTTGCACCGTTTATATGTAGTGACATTTGCGCTGAAAGTATTTGTTTACCAGTCTGTCTCCTTTCGCAACAAACACACACACACAGACACACACAAAAAAAAAACCATTATTAGAACGAATGGCAGCGCCTGGATCTGAAGTTCAGAATCTTGACATATCACACACTAAATGATTTTATCACCTGACGCAGACTGGAACAGACCCAGTCTGCTGGTCTGAACAGCCGACATGTTCAAATCATATTCAAATCAGCTCATGAATTGTAATGTGTGTCTGCACCTTTACATTCACTCAGGTAGTTTTGTTCAGTGGTTTCCAACCAAGGGCTCAGGTCCTTCCTAGGTTTCACCAGATAAATCTGAGGGGTCCTGATATGATTAATGGAAGATAAAAGTAGAAAAACTAAATTCTGCTACATAAATCTGTTTTAATTTTCTTTATTTCTTTTCTCTAATCTTTGTGAAATGCTTGGTAATTAGGACCTTTACAGTTCATTAAATGTAACCATCTGAGAAGTTTAGAGGGGAAATCAATTTGATGGAACTGCAAACAACACATAGGCATCTGAAATATGGCAAAGGTTGGGAACCACTGGTTCAACCATTAACAATATGTTGTATTTTATAATGAGTTTTATGAGCTTATCACAAGTTTTAATGTACAATGAGTAAAAAGTTCAATACTTCCCTTTGAAATGTAGTAGATGTAGTAAATGCAGTCAAGTACAAGTACCTTAAAGCTTTACTTACGTATAGTTCTCGAGTAAATCTACTTTCCATCACAGTGTGTGTGTGCTTACATGCATGCATTCATACCACAAGTAATCAGTTCTTTAAACAAACACTTGAAAGGTAATGATAGGTTTTAATTTTTCTGCTCAGCGGGTCTGAACAGAGACAACACATCATCTTCTCTTCATGAGAAGACGTCTCATTTAGTAAGTAATTATTGTATTTATTTCCCCTTCTTCCTGACAGCCTCTCTGCATTATTGGCCACTATGCACCAATGCTGTGTGTTGTGATGGGATGCTGATGTCGAGTCTGGCTAGTGTTCAGTGTCCTTGTTTGATGCCACATGTTAGCCTACATTTGGACGAAGCAATGTGCAATACTAGCACTTGTGTGACTGGTGTCCACACTGTTTGTTGAATGGGTGAAATGTCTATGTATTTTATTTCATCTTGGTTGTATGGTCATGGCAATAGAAAATGACATGTTCACAAGTTCACTCACTGGGGAAGTATCTATTCTGTTCAATGTGCATGATTATGTGTGTGTGTGCGTGTGTGTGTGTGTGTGTGTGTGAGAAACAGACAGAGCACAGTGTTCATGTCTGCATTAGATATTGATATAATTACCAGTTCTTCCATTTGTTCGCTCTGCTTGTATTTCTACTTCCTGAGTATTTACACAGTGAACTGAATCAACTGCAGGTGTATTTCTAAACCAAACTGCCAGTCCAACCAGATTACACTGGTTTCGTTTTAGTAAGCTGAGAGAGGAAATGTCAGATGAACGTATATCCTGCTTCTAATCAGAGTGATGATGACAAAAATGAGCTCGGTACACACTGAAAAATGTTCTCCTCGGATTTCTTTTTTCGCATCGCAGATAATCAAGATAATCAAGTATGGCATGTTGTTTTTTTTTTTTTATTCATTACAAGTCTACAGAGTTGATCATTCTTACCTTAAGTCTCTCAGACACCCCATCAGTAAAGCTGATGGTGAACTCCTCCACCTTGGGAACCTTCAGCCTCTTCTTCTCTGTCTGGTACTCTGTGCGAGTTTTCACCACCACCTGGAGGAGAGCGACACCGTTAAATAAAAACAGTGAAATACTGAGGGATGCTATAGGCAGTGATGGATGGACTGGTGCACTGGTGAAACAGTCCAGTCACAGTTTTATAAAAACTTGTAGAAATACAGAAGCACATAAATGATGAAATATATTTGAGAACATTGCGCTCGAGACACTATGCTAAGGTGTAAGAACTCACTCGTGAGCTCACACGTCTGAATCCAGATCACAACCTTTGCTACTTGATGTGGTCTTCATTTTCTCGCATCTTCCTCTAAAAGACCTTTTTCTATGCTGTAACAGTCTGGAGGTGTAGAATTTAAAGGGCAAAGTTTAAGAGATCTCTAGCCACCTTCGTGCATAAGGTTTTATATTTGCAGATATTCCACTGAGCATCGTTTTAAATATAGAATAAAAATTGCTTCCTCTAAAAATTGGATATGTACAGCCAAGAGGTTCCTGAGCCTGATAAGACACTAGAAGCACATCAGGAGCTTAGACACAGTTCCAGAGTATATATTCTAATAAAGCACAAGTGTCATAAAAAAGTAATTTTAAAAAGAAAGATTGAGACGGGTGCACAGCTGAGTACCCAGAGGTGTAAGTAGGGAGAGAGGGATGGATGAAAGCAAAGGTTGTTAACAGATACTGAACCTGGAAAAAAAAAAAACTGAAGAACACACATACAGCATCTAGATCATGCTATGCAGAGTAATTGTATTATATATATTAACATAGTGGACCCAATACCCAACACAGCTAGAGACCATCCTACAGGAGACGCTGGTGCCAGGCATCTGTTTGAGCTCCACTGTATGTTAATAAGGTCTGGTGCCCACAATCCAATACCCCCAGTCTGAGGGGAAAACACTGTGCTTCGGTCTGGCAGCTAGATAGAAAAAAAAGAGTCAGGGTAGTACAGGCTTGTCCCAGTACTGTCAGTCTAACACTCCTCAAGCAAACAGGTTTAGAGCTGCGGTCAAAATACGGCAGTCTGGTGGAGAGGTACACAGGGAAAGGAGATGGAGTGAAACTCTTAAACTAAACTCTTAGATTTGTCTAGTTTTCAACTTTGCACAGTCGCGTTCGGAAGGGACTGGTTTAAAAACAGTGGGTGGGGAAAGTGGATGAGATTTCTGCATTAATTTAGGAACTGTACTGCTGAGGGTCCCTGCAAATAAGAAGTTTTAATAAAGCAAAATTATCCTGTAACTCCATCGGTTAAAGACATCAGGTGGACGGAAGGCTATATAAAGTTATTATTGTTATCACTAGAGGCAAGATCATACCTGTGCTGTCTCACCTGAATACCATTGTCTTTGCTTGAAAAAAAACCTTTCCTCACATGTTTTCTTTATTCTGGTGCAGCTGATCGCTCTGTAAATAAAATCTGTATAAAACGAAAACTCTGCATAAATGATATACTGTACTGTTCACTACTATACTGAACCATCAGAGTATCCAGGTTGTCCTCTCAACACTGGCTTGTGTCTACAATTTAAATTCTGATTCTGATTCCTAAAGAAATCTTCATTTACTCTTCCTCTCTGCTTCAACTTTATCTCCTCTTTTGTTGTGCTGACTTAAAAGGCCATAAAGAACAGCTTTTACCAGGTTTCACCTCACCACTGCACCTACTAAAAGGAGAGGGCGTCCCTTAAGCTTTGTGCACTGTATATTAATGCCGCACCAGAGGATGTGACAGAGACAGAGAAAAGTGTATAAATGACAAGACAGAGGAGAGGTGAATGGAGAGAAAGAGAACAATGTCTAAGTGTCCTTGTGGCTAACTGCACTGCTTCTGAGCAGCCCTCCGTCACTTTGAGACAAAGCCAGAAACTGCTGTGCACACAAACTGGCTCCACTATCTGAATAACAAAGCTGTCAGTTGGATCTAGAAGGAGCTGGAGGCCGCAGTAGGTGTACTGAATAAGGGGCATTTGATTGGACCCCTGAGGCTCCGGAGCCTCGTGGCTTTCAGTGCAGCAACACCAGACGTCAGTCCCCTCATAGCCATAACTAATGTCTCAATTTTGCCTCAACTTTCTCATTCTCTGAATCATTTCACAATAACGTGTTCAGGGCCTCTAGGTTCAAACACTCCAGCGCTTCACGTTGCCTCATTACTCTACCTCTCGCTCCTTTATTTCATATCAACTAATGAAGTGGCTATCAATCAACGCTGCCTCATTTACACAGCCCTTTAGCTATCAGCACAATCTAGTGAACAAAGTGCCTCCTTCTCTGATTAGACAGGTCCAAATACTCACCGGTAAGCCATTAATTCATGAACAATAAAATATTGTTTGACAAAGCTTGATGTAAAAAAAAAAAAGCCATGAACAGTCATGACAGGATGAATAAAGATATAATTACAACTTGCTTACTTATTACTCCATAGAGGTAGAACCTCATTTTTCATTTGTAATTTCTCCGGAGAATCTATTGTGATATATAGCGTAATGTGTAGTTTGTTTTTTTTTTAGCAAAAGTAGCGTTGTGGCTTTAGCAGTGGCAACGTCAGTCAGTCGGTACAGGTCCATCACTTGGGTCCAGACTGAAATATCTCAACAGCTGTTGGATGGATCACCATGAAACTTTGTACAGACATTCATGGTCCCCCGAGGATGAACCGAGTAACATTTTATAACAGAGGCCGCAATTTACCGTGTAATTTTGTTTGTAAGATTTAGGTACCGATAAAATATTTACTGCACTTACAATCATTCTCTGGATGACCAGAGTAGAAAATGTGGAGTAAACCTAAGAATTAATATGATTTATGTAGGCAAATACACAAACAAGACTTTGCTTATGCTATCCTGCTGACCATTATTTCACTAAAATTTGATTCGTTGCTTCTCCTATCATTGATAATGATTGATAAAAACTGTGCAGTTGGGGGGGAGGGGCATGAGCTTTTTTCAGTTTATGAAGGGGCGGGCATATCCAGTTTTTACTCCCTTGTTCCATTTAGTCTTGTCTTTTAAAATACTGTATCTACATTTCAGTACCAGTGGGAACCATTAAGCATTTTATTGGTAACTAACACTGCTGTAGTAGAAAGTGTTACCACTTATTGCAATAAGTTTTATCCATCTAGCAGCCACACAGAGATGCTAGCACGGCTGTAGCCCTGTTATAATTGAAACTTCTTCACTTCCTGTGACCTTTAAAAGTGTTAACAGACTGACAGACACTTCACTACATCAGCACCAGGCAGGTAAATGATTCCAGACATATACAGACGCACAGACTCTGCTGCAATTTCCTGTCAGAATCTATTTAGGCTACAAATGTTCAATTAGTCACGTTTATTTTATGCCAGCATTTTGATTCACTGTGACCTTTTAATATCTCCATGAATGACACAGTGTCACTTTTAGATCTGTAATGAAGAGCCACATTTTATTTCAGTGTGGTGAAATGACTGCTGCCACACAAAGTGATGCTGGATGTTTCTCAAGTCTGTCTGGTTTTAAGGACACCACTTTAGAGCTTTTCAAGTTTTCAAATGAATGAGTAACGCATGAAAAATTACATTTCAGAAAAGACAGTTTGAGCTTGTCAAACTCAGCCAGCCACTTTCTCTTTGTGTCTCTCAATCTTTTTTTTTCTCCAATCATAGTATTTTTTTTTTTTTTTTAGATTTGATATTCCCTGTGGAAGAGCTGACAGATCTTTTCTTCCCTCCCTGTCTTCCCCACTATGTTATTCTTCAAACCTGTTATCACTATGATTTCTGTTTCATCTTTCATCCCCAAAGGCCAAGCTGCCGGAGAGTTGGTCTTTGGTGAATTGTCAGTGTGGAAGGCAGCTGCAGACATTTTTTTCTTGACATGCCTGATTCTAGTGTTTCCTCATGAATAGAACAGTGAATGAGCTCCATTTAACAAGCAAAGGAGGTCCATCCTTACGGCAGTTGTACTGATGCAACATGCGGGATAAAATCAAAGGTGATAAATGTTTAATCAACTCCTCTTCAGGTATTTAGATATATGGTTGATTTGAATTCGACACCCCTGCAGACACAGAGCTCCAATGCGTGAAGTGATTCTAAAATAAGAATCCTGTGGTTACATGCATCTGGTTAGAAACATCCAATATAGCTTTTTAAAGACCTTTTCTTACAAAATAAGGATGTCATTTTCAATATTTGCAATAAACTTGAGTTTATTATATTCATGCACTCTTCATTGTACCCATTATTGTTTTGTTTTGTTTTTTTAAACCGGCAGTAACTGTTTTTTTTTTTTGTTTTTTTTTTTTTATGGCCTCTTAGGGGCAGCGAAAATAAACTGTGAACTCAACACTGTCATGTTATCACATTTTAATTTGTTACAGGCAAACTTGTTAGCTGACAGTGGTTTATTTATACATCCAGCAGTCATGGAGCTTGGAGTCATGTTTCTGGCCACTAAGGATGCCACTGTAATAAACTAATATTAATCACCGGTGTTACAGATTACACCGGGCATTTTATAATAATGTTATATGGTTCACTTTTGGCATTGGGTTTAATCTAAAGGCTGCGTCTGAAAATGAGCTGAAAGACACTAAAAAGGTTGGGTGCTAATCCTCTATGGATTCATCAGTATGAGCAACACCTTTTCCGTGTAGTCAACTGCCTCATTGTTAATACAGAACTATTGATTATTGCATCTTAAAAAAAAAAAAAAAAAAAAAAGAAACTTGAACTTCCTGAAACGCACTGTCGCACTGCTGCTCCTCCCTTCATCCAGGTAAGTACCAGCAGTTATTTGCATTCCCCCGGCATCAGAGGTGTAAATCAATCTCTGTTTACACAGCTAGAATGAAACCAGCAGGGCTCTGAGTCCTGAGGAGCAGGACTGAAACCCAGCGGTGCAACCAACGGGCGGCAATGAAATGCCATTGGATTGCAGAGTATACGGTATATAGGGGAGTGGCTGTGGGAGTAGAGTATGAAATACAATAAGGCTACAGTGACTATACTGATGACACAAAATGGTTCCACATGCTTGTTTCTGAGTGGTTGTTAGATACTTCAATTTCCTTCTGTTTCATACAACAACAGGGTGTGCGCTCAATTTAGCCCCTGCAGAAAGCAAAGGAAATTCATTGCACTTATTTTAGATAATGCTTTCTTTTTCAGTTGACTTATTTAGTTTCACGTTCATCGATTTTTCAAACTGAAAATGTACTGCATTCATATTAGAGCTGACACAAGCAGTCAAATAATCACTTAGTTGATCTACAGAAAGATCCGACTCCACAGTTCCAGCCTCTCAATTGTTTGATGTTTTATGTGAAAGTGAACTGAATATCTTTGGATTCTTTGGAGTCTTAAGATGCGGCATTGGGATATCGGATATTTTGAGGAACATTTGTCACCGTTTTCTGATATTTCATAAACCAAACAATTGATCGTTAATGAAAATAATCATTAATTATGCTGACCTATGGTTTGGACTGAACTAGGGTATGTAAAATGAATATGAATTACTAAACAAAAAACGGACACTGGCATCTTAGGAGCTAAAAGGAGCTTACTGCTTTATTGCTGGTTTGTCTTCAGAATCAGTTAAATGCATAGAGTTTATGTATAATTTGTGGTGATTTGTCAAATTAAACTTGGATGATGGTTCATCTCGTTATGTGGCCTCACATCGTCAGAAAACATAAGAAATTATTCAACAGTCCATTACTGATATAACAAGCTGAGTGTGACTTCCTGCTCCCAGGAATTCCTCGTTAATTTATGAGGATAGGAAAACACAGCCGTAAAGAATGAATGAGACATAAAAGCTACGCCAAAGGAACCGAGGAGAGAAGAAAGAAAAGACTGAAGATGTGTAAGGAGGCGTGTTGGACAGGAATAGAGAATGATTGTAAGTCTGTCATAGTCTTTGAAGCAAGGTCTTTGTATCTTAGCTTTGTTCTCAGAGAAATGACAAACAGAGAGAAAGGATCTGCCGGTCCTCTGCCTGTGAGTCAGTCTATTTATCTTTCTCTCTCCTTCCTCCTCTGCTTGTTGTTGTTGTTGTTGTTGTTGTTTTTTTCAAACTACAAGCAATCCAATCAAGATATTGGTGACCCAGCGGTGGCTGTGACGCGTTCCCGGCCAGATGGAATCAAGTCTAATACCTCTCTAATGCCTCAGCCTCTGTAGGCCAGAGCAGCATTGTTTGTGTGTTTGTGTTTGTGTGTGTGTGTGTGTGTGTGTGTTGCACGTACGTGTATGAACCTTGCTTCACTGCACCCCGCCCCTGCAAATATCCTTGGGTAACCCTGTAGTCGGGAGGTCACACAGTTATCAGGCAGGATCAGTGTGAAAACAGCTGGGGTCATATTTGTAAAGCTGCTCAGAACCAGACTGTGGATCTGGGATGCTAGTCAGGTCACATGACCCAATAAACCTCCCTTTAGCTTCAAAGGACAAAGGGAAAGAGACTGGTCCGGGATCAGTTTGTGAAAGGCCGATAAAAGCTGATTTAACACTGAACTCTCTCTGTGTGAGGCGAGTGGTAAAAACAACAACCTTAAATTCAGTGAGATTATAGAGACTTTGCATCACCAAGATATTATCAGTGCAGTATATTTTAAGATTTAGAGACAGAGATCCACACAAAGGTACGGCTTCCCACAACACAGTCATTGTCCTTTAAGTTATAATCCTTAAGATTTAAGTCCTGAGGCTGCTGTTCATTTATGTTGGCACTGCCCTTTTGTCAGACTTATTTGGAGTAACATTTGTATTTTACTCACTGCAGCCATATTGATGAAATGTTCTATTCTTTTGGAAACACAAGCTGCTTTGCATCCTAGAAGATAACACAAAATTGAATTCTGAAGTCATGAATTAGAATGTGTTACTAATCTTTTAATTTTAATGGCTGAATTTCATATTCATGAATGCTAATTTACAATTAAAAAGCCAAACTTCTTGGTTTTCACAAAGCAGCTCAAACAGTGTATTGACTCGATTTTTAAATCCCAAGACTGTTAAAAGTATTTGTTTAAATTCTTTGTACGAAAGCAACTGTTGATTTTTTCCCTTATGAACCATTTGGTCTATACTTTCTTTTTGTGATGTAAAGAATTTCTTCTTGTTCTTTTATGCCCCAAAAAAGTTTGAAGTCCTGGTTGATTTGGCAATACCCATGGTAGCCATGGTAACAACAAGTGCAGTTTAATTCTACATGTCCCAGAATCCTGTGGGGGGCAAGCGCTCCTGCAGCAGCTACTTTATGAGAAAATGTCAAAAATGGCCATGTGTCATTTTGTAGATGCGCTGTCGGCACTGACCTCAGTGCGTTTCACTGCTTCACAATAAAAGCCACCAATTGTTTGATCAGTTGAACATTTTTACTATGAAGAAGCAGCAGCAGTGGGAAATGTCCATTCATTTAATAATGCTCTGGCATGGATGCAGGAGAGTGAGCAGTAAACAGTGAGGCTAATATTAATGAGATAAAATAAAAAATAGTAACGATGGATAACCAGCATGCATTGCTTTCTGTGACTCCCTCATGGCAGCATGGAAGTGGCAGACTCCACCACTTCTGTAATTATAGAGAGGTAATTACAGAATGTAATCAGTGCTAATCTCTGTGACAAACACACTGCGTTTCCTATGACTGCTTCACAATAAAAGCCACCCTGTGTTTTGCCATCTTGACTGTTTTTGAACTGCAAGCAGTAGGAGATGTTGGATGAGCATTAGCAGCAACTTAATACAGCTGAATGTCAGGAATGGAAACTGCTGAATATAGAGGCAATTACAGAATGTAAATACATTAAGTGGCTGAAGAAATGTCGTCCATCAAAATATAGGAAAATACAAAAACAGGGTGTGAGTCCATAAAATATCTTAAATGATTAAAGCAGGATTACAAGGTAAATAAGTGGCATCAAAATGCTACATGTTATTATTTGGGACAGAGGAGTGTGATCATAAATTTATATAGTATGTAGGAAAAAGCACTGTATGTAGAATTTCCATTAACTGATCAGTGCTAGCCATCATCAACACCTCCTACGCTCTGATGATTAATCATTATTTCTCTTAGCCTCTGTTGCGTTCATGCATCACTTGCCAGGAAGACAAATTCAAAGATATTGCAGCAAATTGACCTTTACAACTCCCACACTATCCCACTTAAGGATAAATGGACCCATCTGCGTTTACATAATGATGTATAAGAAAGACAAAAAAAATAGCTTAAAGGCTGTAGGCATGGACAACTTAAACCAGCATATGCAGCACCGGAAACAAACAATTTTTCAGTCGTGTGAACAAGTGAGTAACACACCAAAATGTGTATCAGTGAGTGTTTCCACAAGCAACAAGCAACAACAATCTTTATGCCTGTGTCAGCAGAGGCATGTAAAACTTCACTAATAGTCAACAGAACAGGAAGTCTTCTTCTCTGACCTTTTGTCCTTTCAAATGTCAACGGTGGTAAGTCAACGGTATATCGCAGGAGCTCGCGCTGGTTATTTTCTCTGTCTATCTACCTGTTCATCAGTAAGGCCAACACACACACACACACACACACACTTGAACAATCATGTAGCACACTGACACCGTGTGTGTGTGTGTTTGCGCTATAATCTCGACACAATGGCAGCTTTGACTACAGTATGTGGCGATGTTCTTGAGTCTAGTGGGACTGATTTAATCAGTGTAAAATGACTGACAGCTCTATGAATGTCATGTCAAGAACTGGTGGCTGCTGACAGGAACGACTTGTCACACACACACACACACACACATATATAGAAATACACCAACACACACGCTCATATCCCTGCATTGTACACAAACACCTCCTTCAAAATGCATGCAAGCACCATCATTGTGAATGAAAGTGCAAACATGCCTCCTGCTGTGTGTGTGTGTGTGTGTGTGTGTGTGTGTGTGGGTGAATGATAAGTCTCCCCACTTAACAGGTATATGAAATAGAGAGAGACTGTGCCTCCCTCAGCAGAATACACAATGAGGGTTCAGGCTGTGCTGTGTGTGTCTGTCTGCAGTGGTGCAAGTGAACGGCCGTTTTTTGGGATTATTTTTGGAGCTCTCTGTGAGCCCTCGACAATAAAAACCACTTGAAAAGCTTCAGTCCAAAATTGCAGAAGGCATCCGTCATATGAAATACGTCACCCCAACTCCTGCAAAATGGTATACATTTTTGTGCTTTTCAAAGTCTGGCAACCCAGGTCCTTGGCCGACACAAAGACATAAAAGCCTTTTGCCCCCTGCGGTTTGCTGTATTTTAAAGGCCCTACATGTATTTCTTGTTTTTCCAGGGACCTTTCCAAATGTAGTTAAGCAGAGAAAGGCTGTTTGATGGGGTGGGATTTGTTAAACAATTGAGATGTAGGGCTGCAACTAACAATGATTTTGATTTTTGATTAAAACATCTGAAAATACTTTTAAAAAATGGTGATCACACGTTTCCAGAGCCAACACTGGGTCTTTAACCATCTTTTTTTCCTCCAACCAGCGGTCTATTTAAAGGAATTGTTATAAATTTTCTTTAATATATATATATATATTTTTTTTTTGCTGAGAATTTAAATTAAAAAAAAATTTATATCACTCTCATTTCTGTATGGTAAATATAAGGACACAACCAGCATCCAGTTAACTTAGCATAGCATACCAAGAGCTAGCCTGACTCTGAGCAGACGCTTGTTGTAGACTAAAATTTACCGTGCAGACATGAGAATGGTTTCAATCTTCTCTTCTAATTCTCAACAAGAAAGTGAATAAGCATATTTCCAAAAAATGTCAAACTATTCCTTTAGATTTACAACAACCAAAACAGTGAAAAGCAGCAAATCCTCAGATTTAAGAAGCTGGAATCCAGCTAATCATTTCAGCAAAGTTGCCATGGCTTTGTTGAAGTCAGGTTTTCCAAGACGTTCTGGACACAGAACAGAACAGAAAACCGCAAATCTCAAGTATTAACTGTTCTCAAAACAAATCCCTTTTCTGTAACATCATAAAGCCGCCGACTCCTGTATAAAACTGAGCTAATTGTCCTACATACTGGCTCAGGCATTGTTGTATGGCTGTATTCTTCTGATAATAAGATGAGAAGTGGAGCAATGATGTTCAGATTAATTTTGTTCCATCATAAATGATTGATCAGTCCCTCAGAGAAGAAGTACGGATTCACAGAGGTGTAAAAGTGAAATCATCAAACCATCACTGCTTCCTTGAAACGAGCCAAACACTGTCACACAATGGGTGAATAATAAAGTTTTCATATGTGCTGGAAGCATCAATGAGCTCGTCTATTGTCTAAATCCATTAATTTTCATAATGTGCAATCAATGCAGCCCTCTGCCTCAACCCCGCAGAAATACCAGTCGGCTCTCCATGTTGCAGTGCCACCATGGTAACTGGATTAACGTGCGGCGGTGCACTTACTATGGGATGTCGGGATGATAAATGACAGCCTGTCTGGCACCAAATCTGTCTCCTAATCTCAGCTGGAAAACAAAGGACACGGCTGGGAGACAGCAGAGATGAATGAATGTGTGAATGAATTAAAGAGCGTGTGTGTGTGTGTGTGTGTGTGTGTGTGTGTGTGTGTGTGTGTGTGTGTGTGTGTGTGTGTAGGGAGGAGGGGACTTTATTCAGCATAAGAGGGTTTGGGGATGGTGCAGGTCAACAACATTGAGTTGATAGTAACAGAGCAAGATTTAGAAAAGCAGACAGTTGCACTAACAAACAGGAAAACTCTCTCTTTCACACGCTCACACACCATTGGGCCGTAGCCTCTCACCTTGTCAGGTGCTTGGCTCTGGAGGCTGCCAACATCCAGTGGAGTGATGAGGGGCACATTTTGAAAGCCGTCCTCCACGCTCACAGGTTTGGCCCCTTTGTCTTGAAGATTACTCCCCAGCTTCACCATCTTTCACCGACCTTATATATATATATATGTATTCCTTTATTTCCCTGAAGGCTGCACCTGAACAGAGGAGGTGTTGGAGAAGGATGGTTTTACCTGCACAGCCCTTTCAGGTCAATGAAACCTGGCACACACATACAGGCTATTTGTTGGAGAAGCTTCTAGTGTGTAAAAAATGACACGATGATGAGATCTGGATTGTAAGTGCACAATAAACATGAACAAATGGCTGTTTTGTGGAGAAACATGCGATTGATTGATGACTGATTAGAAAAGCAAAACACTCCAAAAAAAAAAAAGAAAAGAAAAAAGAAAAATGACCGGAAACCAAACAGAGAAAAAAAGAAAAAACCTTCGGTAACAGCTTGTTCATCAATCGCACAAAAACAACAACAGGAAATTTCTTGAAAACCTGGAGAAAAAAAAAAAGCAGTTACTCACAGCGGATCGTCCTTGTCCGTCCGTTCCCTCTGTGCTGCGGCAGTGTTTGTGTCTGGACGGAGGCGGAGGGGAGCGCAGATGAGGAGCAGGAGCTGAGGCTGGAGGCTGCGCTGCTGCTGCTGCTGCTGCTGATGCTGCTGATGGTGCTGATGCTGCGGGAAAGCGAGGCTGCACCGCCGGAGACAAACTGGGTGTCTGGCGGCAGGTTTCCTACCAGCAGGCAGCCCAACCCCCTAATCCAAACACAGCCTCTCCTTCACCGTGAGCTGCTACACCCAGCCGCTGGAGCTGCCGCTAGGGGGGAGGTGTTTTTTTTTTTTTTTTTTTTTTTTTTTTTTTTTTTTTGTGTTGTTGTTGTTGGTTTTTTTTTTTGGTTTTTTTTTTGCTTTTTCATGAGTCTCGTTTGTTTGGCCGAATTAATGTTGCCTTTCATGGCTCCTCGTAAACTCTTGCACTGTAAATCATAATCTGTGTTTATAATGACCGCAGAGATATATGCTCCATCGTAAAAGTCTGCCCTGCGCTCCTGTTTTATTTTAACAAACCGGGTTCGAGTGCGTGGATTCAGAGGGCAGAGTGGGGCAGTGAGTGTTGTCTAATTTTCTGTGCGGCAGCTCAAGTTTAACCCAAATGTAAAACAGAAGAGAAACATGAGCCGAGTTCAAAAGAAAGCTTAACAACCCATAATCAATTTCCTTGGCAAATGTTGATTTAAAATCAATGGTCTTCGCCCCTCTGACCGTGGCTATATCAAAAGTTAAAAAAAAAAAAAAAAAAAAAAATTCCAAATCGGAAATGTGATGCATTTTTCATGGGGTAACAAATCAGCCTTATATTTCCCACGGTACTTGAAAGCAGTAGAACATGTGGCACTCAGACTGGTGCTTCTGGTCCTACACCGCCACCTGACGGTGCAGTCAGCGACACGCAGACACACTGTTTAACGGGGAGGGTGTGTCCGTGCAAAAACACACATCTGTAATCCGACAGGAGCCATTGGAAAGATAGATGTGACTGTGTGAGAGATATATAGAGATGTGTGGTTTGCCAAATTGAATTAGGCAAGCTCAAGTGATGCGGTAGAAATCAAGATGGCAACTCGGCTAAAGGCAACACCACAGTAGACTGTGCAGATGTGTTATAAAGATATTTATTTCCTCAGGTAGTAGTTTAAGGGGCTGTATAAAAGGGAGGGTCCTGGGCAGCATGGTCTGTTAAAGAACCTTAAAAATGTCCGTCTTTCACTTGACTAAATCTCTCTGTTAGATGTTTAAAGGAGAACCTAAAATCAAGATATATATATTTTTTTTTCCCTTGTTCTTCTCTCGCCCACATGAACTTGCTGAAGAAGGTCGCTGACACCTGACGCCTCTCATTCCCCTCTGTCGCCTTGTCTGAGCGACATAATGAGATTATCCACATTATCAGTTACAGGGAATTAAAGGTGCTAGGTGTAGCATCGATTTGTCGCCGTCAAATTAACTGTAATATAATGTCTGTAGAATTAGATTATGGTTCAGACAATATCAGTAGTGCTATCATATTTCACAGAGGCCTCACTCTGTGGATGAGCTGGTTCAAATCAATGAGGGCTGCCCCTACACTGTGTGTATCGTGGACTGAAACAGCCATGCTCTGTTTCTCACCACGTGCCTTCAGTGACGAGAACCCCTTTAAATTCATTTAACCACTACAGGCTTCTTGCCTCCACCACTTCTTGTCCGGCCTCCATGGCAGCAAGCACAGTTGCACCCAAGAGGAGATTCTGTCATCTCCCACAGGGGGGAAGCAGCATTCTTTCCTGCGATGTCTGCTGCTGTCTGCTGCCGCCTCCTTCCCTTCTTCATGACCCAATCAACTCTTTGACAGAGACTACAAACTAGCGGCCATAGAGATTCTTGCCCCCCCCCCCCCCCTTGCACTGATGAGTTGTAGCATCTCTGGAAGACCGATGAACTACAAGTGAAATCCCTTCAATTAACCGCACGTTGTCTGTCCACCTCATCCATCTGAAGGTAGGGGACGTAACCTTTCACAAATAAAGGTAAAGGAAATTGAGCAACTAAAAAAGGCAATCCTTCTGGCAGCCCAATGGCACTTCATGACAGGGTGTTATTCGGTGTCATCCGTAAAGACATGCGGGTAATACCTCTGTCTCAGCCGAGGACATTCACCTTATGTCCTGCATAGCAAGGCAGATGGTTAATATTTCTACTGTCATATGCTCTGTCAGGTTCCCAGCTGTTGTTAAGTGTTTAGAAAGTTTGGCTGGGCACAACCACCTCAGTCTTAATGTTTTCAGTGGCTTTCAGGAAGAATATTCTCATCTGTGGCACATTGTATGTCTGGCAAAAGTGAAGAGCAGTGTCGATGTCTAGATATGCTGTCCACCCACGTGCAGGAAGGTGTTCCTGTTTGGTTCTTAGAGAACTGACTGAATTGGTTGACTTCTCCATCAGTGTTTTTTTTATATCTGCTATTGTGAGGATCTCGAAACTTGAGAAATAGCATCCTCTAGTTGTTTTTGCATACAGCAGATTTCCATTCTATTGGCACAATCTGTCTATGGAAATGAACTTTTAAGTAGATATCAGCAAGATGTTTTTTTCTTGTGTTAATTTGTCTTTAGCAGTGTCATTGTCGTATTCTTATTTGTGGGTATGGAGAAGATCTGTGTTCTGTCAATGCAGCATCCATATCCCTGATAATAACCTGTTCATTTCTGTCTTTCTTTCTTTGCCACCACTTGGTGCTCTCACCTGGAAAGGTAGACCATCACGGTACTTTATTAATTTAACTTAAAGCTGTGTCATATAGCCTACACTTTATTCTAGCAACAACTTCTTACTTTAACACATCATCATTGGTTTGTAAGGAACATGATAGAAGGCTCTGCTGCTAAATGAAATATCCTTGGCAGCAAATTGTTTGTTGCAATCACACTTAACAGTGCAAGATGCAACCAGCTGGTGGTGCAACTGAGCCTCAGTTTGTTGAGTTTTTCCTGGAATCTGAAAAAAAAAAACAACCACACATGACCCTGTCAGCACTCTGGCTTTGATTGGTGGCTTTTGTGTGCGTGTGAGGTATTTATTGATTCACAGAGTGAGTGATGTGAGTGAATGTGCGATTTGGACATGAGCCTTAAACTGAGAATTTACTATGAGTGTAGAAATTCTTGGAAGAAATACAGTGATTCACAAGTGCTTTACTTTATTCAGTGGGATACTTCTAGTACCTATACTATCACAATCTGAAACCAGAATCAATTGATGGGATATTATAAATTATATACATTATTATTAATATAATTAACAATAATTGTATTAATTAATTATTATATTTATTAACATAAAAAATAAAGTGGATTTAGTGTTAGAGAGCAACTTATCACCAGCTCAAAATCACTACAGCTTTCCTTGTTTTTGCTGACCTCCGGTGGTTCAACCTGGCACCTTGCTGTGGTCATGTAGAAGTGCAACACCTTACAGATTTCACTTTGACCACACCCAGCAGAGAAACACCAGCTTTCAGCCTGTTGTTAACTTACTCTATATCTAATTATTAAACACCTACATCAAAGCCAGTTTCAAACATTGCTGGTGGCTCCAGTTGTAACCTGCTCTACTTGTGTTATTTAAAGCCAAATATGTAGATTTTACTCTTCAAGATTAATGGACCATGAACATGTGATGAGCCTCTCAGATTTACAGGCAATGCTAAACGTTCAGACTGACTGCTCATACATATGATAATATTACACTACATGACAGAGATAAATATGGCAGGGTCAGGCAGCAGTTATAACAGCGTTAATTGTGCGTGACTTAATATAAATAAGCACACCAAGCACATATTTTCATCACAGTTAAGATTTATTTCATTCAACATTTCACATTACAAATATTTAAAAATTATGCATACTGTTATAAATAGTTGGCTGCAAACAATTAAATAACATTAGATTTTTCTTTTTCGTTTCACTAGCACTTCTACAGACCAACTCCTAGAAATATGGACATATCCGTATTACATAACTTAATTAGAAAGGAAAATACAAAAATAGGAACTTATAAAGTGAAATGACAATAAAAATTAAGGTGATATCTTAAGTAAAAAAATGCTATTAATAAATACAACAACCTTCCCATACACAGTTAAAAACTATTGAAATCTTGCCATTAAGTAACATCATTAACAGACAAATATTTAAATATTTATTTTCCTTCAGAAAATGTGAACCATATATTGTGGAGCACAATATAGCAATTAGTAAAAACTAGACACTTTAACATATTAAAAGCTTCACCTCAAAAATATAACAAAAATCTGATCAAAATTATAAAAATCAATTATACATTCCAATTAAAAATATACCAATAAACAGCTAAATACATTGTTGACCTAATAATTACAATGCAATCAATCACAGTAGCTTAAAATAAACAAAATAAGCAAATGAGCACAAAACCTTTAATGTTTTAAAAATAACTTCAATTATTTATATTAGTACAAATAGTTTGATTTCTTTTCTTTTTTACAAACACCAGCATGAAAAGGATTACAATAACAGTAGAAAATGACTGTGAAAAACATATTAACATCTTCTTTAATTAAATGTCTGCAATTAAAAATGGCATTAAAGAATTACATTGCAAAGAGTCTTTATCTGGAAAAAGGTTCAAAAGAAGTATTGCACATAACAACTTGAAGTTAACTTGCAACATTTACCACATTCAAGTCTTTAAGCTCCCCTTCCTCCAGATAGGTCTATATAAGATCACCTCGACAGACAGCGGGGATGAGTTCTCAAGTCTTTTAAAACAGTGTTCTATAAGGATGCTCAAAGTCATGCACTGCCAAATCGATTTTAAGTTAGATTCTGTCTTGTTTCTCGTCTTATCTCTCTGTCATGTGCATCCTGCAGAGGTCTGCGAATGGGGAAGCAAGGAGATCAACACATGAGGAGGGGATGTGGGGAGGAGGGTGAGGTGAGGTGAGAGTGGGTTTGGGGTGTCCTTATAACAACTTAATAGTTGAGAAACATTTGGTGCACACCACAACAATTAATTTTAATAGCTAATTCATGTACTTGTCATTTTCTCTTTTTTTGTCATGCATGCTAAGGATTACAATAGGTGCTAGTTGGCAAGTTCAAGAATATATATATACTTTTTTTTCAAATATTAAAATATCTAAACACCAAACATCCATTCTTGTGATACGAGATTCAGCGTTAAGCGTGAACCAAATTTTGCATTCTCCTTATAATAAGTTATGCTCCATCTATGGAGAGGAAACCAAGACAGAAGTTACCATTTCCAACTAGTATAGCCATGTTTAGAGACATTAACATCAATTTCAAATTACAACTTGTTTTTTTTCTCGCCATGCTGTAATTGACCAGATTGACTGGAAACATCTAGTGTACGAAAAGCTAAGACCAAGAGAGCAATACACTTTGGTCTCTCCTCTGCAGATCTGAAGTCGCATCAACACAAGTGCGCACTTAGTTGTAAAGATTCCTCAGCACTGAAATGTATAAAAAGCATAATTGAAAATAATATATATTGAAATCACTCAACTTTTTTTCTTAAAATGAACATTTCCATATATGCAGATCTCTCAGTAACAAAAGTACAAAAGCTACCTTTCACAATGTGAAAAATTGAGGTATTGCAAAAAGGAGTTTCCCCATTTGTGAAAAATGTGCCTAAAATGACTGTTGGAAAAAGAAAAAATATTTAGAAAAGTAGTGCATAATAAATGTTTATATGTGCATGACAAAATAATTTAGCTAGAAAACACTGTACCAAAAATCAGCAGGCCATGTATAAAATAATCTTTTTTTTTTCATCTCATTTAACAGCAAATTCTTCACAAAGTGTTTTAACTTCTAAAATGCTCACCCACCACACCCACAAAACTAATGTCCAGGGTGCAAAACTGGTGCAACGACACCACGCCGATATGAGGATTCTCACTAGTGTGTATAATCAAGTTTCTGTACTAACTCCCTGACATATTTAAATGCTCGGCTAGTCGGATGCCACTGAGTGACCTAAAACGACCTAAAAACAAATGTGAGGATTAGTTTTACTTTCGCTGTGAATGTGCACTTTATGTTAAATTTTCCCAAACACGCAGACCTATTTGAAATAAAAAGAACTAGTGCCTACCAGCGTGCACCTCCATTTTGGGCTACGGAGAGTGTGAGGCCTTGTGTGTGTGTGTGTGTGTGTGTGTCTGCAAGCCCTGTTGTTTTTCCACTGGTGTTCTAATGGGTTTTGACTGCACTGTCAAACACATATAAATATATCATGTCCAAGGCCAATCTTTGGTTTGCTGGAGTCCATCAGGGCTTGACAGTTAAGTAAAACTGGGTGTAAGTGACAGATTTTGAAAAAATATATATGAAAAACGTCCTTGAGGAAATGAAAAAGAAAATAAGGATAAAAAAATGAGCTACAGTATGACCCACTACTGCACAGCCATCTTTGGTTCCCAAAAGCCACTGGGTACAACCGACTGGACCTGCAATCTAGTTATCAAGAGCAAACTGCATGTGGGTCACAAGTGTGTAGTAGTAGAGCACACTGCAGAGACTATCTTCATTTATGCTTCAAAAACACTGGATGCTGAGTTGGATTAACTTGGCAGGAGAAAGGATAGAGGGTTCGCCGACAGGGCAGATCCCTCCATGACTCAAATGTGTGCTGACGATTCGGAAATCAGATAAACTTTAAATTGCTTCTTTAATTAAATGTAGCTGACTGTTGGATGCAAAATAGTACTTTTTCATTAAAGACTTGGGAGAATTGCACAAATGCATTTTAAAAAAAAAAAAAAAAAAAAAAAAAAAAGAACGAACAAAGACAGGCAACTCCCGTTTGGCGGTAGCTCCTGTGAAAACTGCAATAAAAAGGCGGCCACACGACCAGCCTTCTTTTGAGGAGTTACCTTAGCCTCAGTCCTGAAAGATCTGTATCCAAGCTCCACTGTGTGCAGACACAGAAAGTGGGTTTTGATCCATGAATGAGGCCTTACCCTCTGTTAGCTGCTAGCGTAGCAGCAGGGGCCACAGGCAGACATGAGGAGGGGGGGTGGGGCTGGATTTATCTCTTCAGCAGTAAGCCTGTCTGTCTCTCCTGTAGCCTCCCTGCGCCATACATTCCCCTAATACACTGTATACTGTACGATGCTCTGCTCTGTCCCTAGCACAACCCTGGGTTTGATTACAAAAATAAGGAGGTGATGAAGCAAGTGAGTACATAACTGTACCAGTCACATCACACACTGCCTGTTGCATCACTTCCCTTTGATTACAGTTCTAAGGAAAGGAGAACACCAGCAGGTGATGATGGTTTCTTTCTTGCTTTCTTTCTTTTCTTTTTTTTTTTTTAAACCTGTATTCGGCACATTAGCAGCTGAGTTTGAGGTATTAGTTTTTGCATGTCAAAATGGAGATCAAAACCCAAATATGTGTTGCTAAATTTTTGTTGTGATTTTCAAGTAACTTTGTATGGTCTTGCAAATCAAAAAAAAAAAAAAAAAAAAAAAAGAGAGGTTCAAAAATTTTTATCTGGGAGAAAAAAAGAATCCATTTCTTTCTGCAGTGGGCCCTCTCTGTTCGTCAACGTTAATTAAGATTCAGCTTTGGTTAACAACTAAGGGTCTCATATAGCGTATCTGCACTCTCTGAATTGGAAATAAGTGCACTCTTCTTTAGCAACACCTTTTTCAATTCACATTTGCTCTGGAGCCTCTTGTATCAATAGGAAACTGAATCACACCTCTCAGAAAGAAATAGCCAATGAGATACTGATTCAACAGCATTTGCTCTGGAGACTCGGTACAAAACAAAAAGCAAACAGCTCTGCTACAAAAGTCAGTCAAATGCCAAATGAAGATTATTTGTTTTGGGGCCTCTTGTATCAAAATTAAAATCAAATACATTGTTTAGAAAAATATGCCAATTGAATAGCAGAGTACCATATCACACATCAAACTTTCCTATATATGTATTTTTTGAGAAATAATAAAAATATTTCAAAAATCAAACGCATAAATAAAATTATGTTACACATCTTTTTTCCTTGCTGGACATATTTGGATATAATTCCAGTTTTTCTTTTCTATCTTCAAAATATAGATATATATTAACTTAACAAAATGAGAAAAAGGTTCGGTGAAATTAGAGCAAAAAGGAACCAGCAACAGAAAAGTGCATTTATTTGTACAATGATTTGCGACTCCTGCACTACCTGCCCTCCTGCTCCCCTGTTGCCTCTCCCTCTCTGTCATCTGCTCAGTTCCAGCGGAAGGAGATGTGACGGGGGCGGTCGCCTCCCTCCTTCACCAGGGGTTTGTGAAACTCTCGTCCGGCGCGCGAGTGGATGGCTGCCCAGCAGTACTCGCAGTAGTACTGCAGACAGGTGACATTGGCGCAGAAGAACGGTGCAAACTTGCCGCCGCAGCGAGTCCCCTGGCACTCATCACACAGCTGGTCATCCAGCACGTATGGCTTCACTTCCACCTGCAATCAGAGGCGGGAAGGATTTAAGAAGAAGCTTCTCAGCATACATACTTGTAGGAACTAAAAATATATCTGACAAGTCCTTTGTTTGGAAAAGTATGATTTCTATTGGTGGACTACAACATAGAAAACTACTGGTATTATGTTCTTAGAGGTCCTTATAAAATAACCACAACATACCTGAAGAGATTTTATGAGATTGTTTGTGACTTCATAATGCTTGGCCAAATGATGAAATTTGTGGATTTCAAACTCCCTTTCAAGATTACACTGAATTTCAAAACACCTCTTACTTTCTTTTTCAACTGTTCAGTGATGAAGGGTTCTGCTATTAGCAAGTGAATGTCATAAAGGCACTCAGTCTACAAAATTTGCACACCAATTATGCAAATGAGAAAGCAGCGTACTTTTATTCCAGTATTTAATATTACGATTTTACCTCTACAATAAATATTTATGTTGGATTTCTGCTCAAATTAACTTGTTCACTCTTGTCTATTGTGCAAATGTGAATAATAATTGTGTCAATTACAGGCCACCGTAGGCGGCTATGTAAGAGACCTGCTCATATTACTATAATTCCTTGGCTGCTGACAGGAGTGGGTGGTAAGACATTGTTAGGCTTAGCTCACAAGTGCATATACATCATACAAGCGCACACTGTGTGTGACTATAAGGTGATTACACACAGCAAACTGGTGAGGCTCAGAAGAAGTGGAGTGCACAGACATTTTTTCATACATACATTTTGACATGTAGAAGAAAAGCAGAGGTATAAATAATAAAATGAATGATGGATAAATTCAATTCAGCCTGTTCAGTTCCAAGGCCTTGGTATTGTGCATGCTGGTTCACAGTCATCACTTACTGCGTCACCTAGTTACACCTTTGCTCTCTCTACTATGACAAGTCAATAAGTCTGCAGAGAAAAAGGCCCTGAACAGGTTGATGCAGAACAGCAGTAGCAAACAGCCAAAAGATGGCTTTTAATGTTCCTGCAGCGGTCTCCTGGGATAATCTGCCATGACACCTAATGATCAGACCACTTAAATCTCTCTGTAACCTCAGCACTGTTCTCAATAACCATCCTACATCTGCATCTTTTAACTGAATCTTTGTTATTCTGTTCCACTAACGACTACGTCTGTTCCTGTTAGTTTACTTCTCACTGGAACTGTTAACAGAGCAGTTCTATAAATAAGCATGTGCGCTCAGTCAACCTACCCTGTACTGTAGAGAAAGAAAGATTCAGGGAAAATAAAATAGACGGAAGACACATTAAATTCTTCAAAGTCATTTGAGAGAAACAGAGCAGGATGTGAGGTGTGGAAAGAGAAATGAAGAAAAACGGCGACCGAGAAGGGAGGCCGAAAAAACATGAGCTCTCTTTTCTTTCAGCTTACCCGTTTATCGATTTCTCCATGCTGCAGCTGTACAAAGCGAGCGCTGATAGCAGCAATGTAGCTCTGCTGATTAGAGAAGGCGACACGCCCCGCTCCCTTGGGGTACTTCAGCTCAGGGTCTGTGTCAATGCCAGCGTAGCAAACTCCACCATACAGGCGGTCCATGATCATGGCCAGCTCCACTGCAGAGGAGGAAAAAAAGACACACAGAACTAGCTGAGCAACATACTCACAAAAACAAGTATGACGCACATGATGACCAAATTGAACAATTGCGTGCGCATACACACACACAGGCCTTGTACATAAACTCATATCCATGTAGTCAGTGAACACAAACACACCACACTGATGTGGGTTGTTTGATGCAAGTATGAGGGCAGTGCCCTGTGGACAGCTGCTCAAATGGCTGCAGTAAATCCCAAGAAGTTTATTTATAGTCTTTATTGTGTTTTTCTTAACAGCAGTTACCAAATATTCATACATATTTTCAATATGTTGAATTTTTACATGTAAATTTAGACCCAAATATTGCACAGGGTCGTGACTCATTTAATGCCCCACAGGGCCTCATGACTTTGGTCACGACCAGGACTGTAGCAGCAAACATGAGCACGCCCTACACATGATGTTGGTATCAGGATAAAAAGGAATTTAATATTCTACACAGCGAAGCGAGCCTCAGAGCACTTCCTGTTAGGACCAGTTTAGGTCAGCACCTCTTTTAGCTCTGCCCTCCAGCAGATCTAATGCCTACTGTGAACACACGCTGCTCATACTGCGGTGTCTTCCAGAGAGAGCTTTCTGTCTGCAGCTGGCACTGAAGAAGTGAGGGATGGCTACTAAGTGTTGCCTATTTGTAGCTTACAGTATAAAAATATGCAGAAGTATAAAATGCAGAGTCTTGAGAAACAATAAAATAAAATGCAGAGATGTGGTGAAAAGGTGATGAAACATAAGAATATTTTAAGGCCTTTGATAAATGAGACAGTAACAAACACACAGGATTCAGCCCGTATGCACAGTATATACTTCAAATGTAAGTGTTTTCATTATAAACACAGTTGTTGTTATTTCACCTGGTGCAAAAAGAGTCTTATGTTAAAAGAGCAAGATGAAAATGAAGGATACCTGCACGGAGCGGACGAGGGACACCTCCCACAAAGATGGTTTTCCTTGGGTCCAGAGGCTGAGATCCATCCATCACAAAATCGCTGTCGTTCAGGTTCCACGGGCGGATCTGGACCTGTCACACACAAAACCTACAGGTTTCAGCTCTAGAAACAAATACCACTAAAGTCAAGTCAAAGTCAAACCCACAAGTTTGACTGAGTTCAGTGGAAGCAGTGAGAGATGTGAGAAAACAGGTGTGCTTGTGCGCGTGTTTCCACTGACCGGCTTGTCTTTGATGGTGGGGCTAGACACACAGAGGTACAGCTTGCCGTCCTCCTCAATGCAGGCATCAATCAAAGCCTGCACTGAGCTCTCATCCTGGAACAGCAGGAAGGCATAGCCTGCACAAAATACAGCAGAGTTATTTGTGCCGCTGGGGAAACCAAGAACTGACAAAGGATCATGTTGGAATTTAGTGCGCTGATTACTGAGACTGCATGTTTGATCACGACATTCTGCATTCACAACAGGTGGCCATAAGCTTTTACAAACAGTCCAAACATGGTTAACAAATGGTTCAGATGACAGCCTGAAGACAAAACCAGACTGCACGGATGCGCACGTGTTGATAAAGGTAGCTCATGCCTTTCTCTGATCTTCTGTCAATTTTACACCAAATACACAGAGAGACAGACCGTACAGCACAATATCAAGAACCTCTGATGACAATTTCACGTACCTTTTGGGGGGAAATAGGATTTGCTCTCAGCTTTGTGAGGCCAGTCCACAAACAGGTGTCCGAAACGCCGGAAACTAGCTGTGATCTCATCTGAAATAGAGCAGGCAGAACATGTACTCACTGGCAGTCTACAGGTTTATAATCAATATACATTAAGATGCTTAACATGTTTTTAAGATGATGTCTTACAGGGTACATTTGACTCAGGTTTCCATTGTCTAAGTTTAAATCATCACAGACGATGACTGAAATGGCCTAAAAATGAAATTTAACTACTGTACCTTCATCTATATCTGGGGGCAGTCCTCCGACAAAGACCTTGCGTGAGTAGCGTTCAACGCGCTCTCCGTTCTGGTGTGGAAAGCAGTGTGGAGATCCCAGGCCAGCAAGACCCTGATCGCCACGCTCGTCATCGGGGAAACCATCCTCCATGGGGAAGAGAGAGGAGTGGCCTGAGAGAGAGGAGGAGAGCAGGAGAGGTTTATTTCCTGAGGAGAGACCTACTAAACTAAAACTAAAGATGGAGGTGGGGTCCTTGTTGTCATGGTAACACTAGGGCAGTAATGACAACTGTACTTTAGCACTTCAGCCTGCCAGTGATGGGTGGAAGGTGAAGAGATGAACATTTTCTTTTAGATTTTCCTTGATCAGAAATAATTTATCATGTAATGCACATTACTGAAGATGCATTAAAACATAGAGCATTTCATCCATTTCCTTGAGCAGCTCGTGGCTTAAATACCTTCTGGTGAGAAGAAAATATGGTAAACATTTATAGAACTCTTCAACATCTGCAAAATGTGTTCAGAAGCCTGCAACTATTATGAAAACTGCTGCTGTCTGGGAAAAAAAAAAACACATGGAGGAGTGCAGAGTAATAACAGAGAAACAAATATAGACATCATTATTAAAGTCAAGTGGTTATGCAGTTAAGTCCAGCTATGTAGCATGGAGAAATTACAGTTTGAAAATATGTATTAGAGTCATATCCAAACTAATTGGACAGAATGAAAAACAAAAAGTAAGAAGGGAACAGAATGTCATGTTATGTGTTATTTTGACTAGATTTCTTGAGTCTTAATTAGGTGTCAGCCTGCAACTGTAATGTCTATGTAGAAGTGCAGAAACACAGTAGTCCTCTCAGTGAGCGAGTCTAAATAGTTTCACAGTGGACTGTGCATGTGTGTGTCGTAGAGGTTAAGCCCTCCCTGGCCTCCTGCTCCCATACAACCCGCCCTGAGCTGCTTTATAAAGATTTATGCGAGGGAGTTAGCCCCAGCTTACAGTATGTGATGTGTGTGAGTGTGTATGAGTGTCTGTGCCTGGCCATGTGTCCGCGCTTCTGTTGCACTGTGTGTAAATCACATACTATTCTTTGTTTGCCTCATTAACTTTCAGCTAAATCTGACACCAACTGCTTGTACTGTCTGACTTAACAATGTTGTAAAATGTGTGAGAAGATGAGAAGATGCAAGCAGATTCAGGCATAATGAGGGAGACACACACTACAGGATGAAAGATGCATAAGATCGCCTCACAAGCTCTTAACAAGGCTCGACATTTAGACAATCATGCAGACAAACATGGCACTTCACTGTACAAATACAGAGCACAGGGCCGTTCAAAAATGAACAATGAATGAACAACAAACCAATAGAACCAAACCAATAAAATCATAATGGCACCGTTGAACATGACAAAATCAGTCAAAATATTGAGACACAGAGTTGAACTTGTGCTGAAAAATTGACATAATACATCCATGATTATAGGTTACCTCGTCTCCTGCTATAATTCCTGGCTGCATGTGGAATAAGCACAAATCAAAGGAGAGGATGATTATTAAAGATGCATAATACACTATACCAATAGAATTGCCAGGTGGTCTATGACAATGGAGGGATGTTCCATGGCCTGCCTGCCTGCCTGCCCTTTATTTTATTAATCAGCTGTGAATCATAATTAGTCTGAGGAGCTGTCAACATATTCTTTTAGAGTATCAAGTTCATATTTTTTTCATTGGGGAAAGTGTGTGGGCCCACATTTCAGTGAATTACTTGCAGCTTGAACATGTCATACAATGACTTTATTTCATTGCCTTTCAGAAAAGGATGGAGATGTCTGCCGCACTTCAAGGTGGACACTTGTCATCTGGCTATTTATTCAGCGCTTACAAGGTGAAGTTGCAAAGTGTTTCAATGTGAAAAGACACAAAGAAGACAAAGGACAGATCAGTATGACAGAAAGCTCAGTAAAACAGTGACAATAAATAACTTAATCTTAATAATAATGATAACTAAGTAAACACAGATACTGGTATAAGAACATTAGACAAGGCAACTGAGAGACGAAATGACTAAATGTTTTCTGAAGAGATTCAAAAACTGATGCTTTGACTTTGCTGACCTGAGTTTCCAAGCAGGCCGTTCTGAACCCTAGTAACCTTGACAGAAATAGCACAGTAACCTTAACTCTGCCCGGCAAATAAGAAATAGTCATGAGGCTCCCTGCTAAAGCAAGCTCAGTTCCTAACCTAGAGTAAGCAGCCTTCTCAAGGAGAGAACAGATGACAGCAAAGAAGCTTTTGTAACTTTGTTTTTTTAAATAATCCTTAGTAATCTACAGTAGTGCAGTAACCTCTATGTGTAGGATAACTGTGGAAGTTTTCACTTGTTCCTGTTCCTAAGATGCCTCAGTTCCACTAAAGAAATATTCCTTCACTGAGGAACTACATCAAGAGAAACTTGATGTAGCTGCAGATAAATGATTCATCTCAGTGGTCAAGGCAAATGAAATGAAAACATTTAGATCTTTCTCTGAATCACATAAATTTTGCATTTCTCTAATTTTATGCAAAGCTAATTTACAAATTAAGCATGACTGAAGCAGCTTCATGAACACCGATAACAACTGAGGCTTTAGTCAAACTCTTAAGTTACTCAAGACAGGCTTAGTGTGTTGAATTTGAGAGCCAAGGTCACATTTGTGGGCCCCTGTGGAGGAGTTGCAAAAAAGTGCAGCGAGCAAAGAAACATGCTCAGGGCCAGTCACAAGGACAACAGCTTTGTTGGAATTTAATTGCAGAAATAACTAGGTATTGCACGTTAACACAGGCTAAACAGCTGTGCGACTTCTCCAGTTCACGCAGCTTGACTAAAAAGTACAAATGTAGTCATGTCGTCATGCAGATCAGTGAAGGGAGATGCCCTGCTTTCTAATTATCACTCAGAATCATATTAAGGGGAAGGAGCAGAGAAAAAAGAAATAAACCAAGACCTGAACCTTGAGGCACAACACAGGTAGTCAGGGACAGTGGTAAGACAGTCAAACAGTGCTTTAGTGAACCAAGACGCTTCTCTGCACAGCATGAAATGAACATTAGAACTGAAGAAGATCATGTACAACCTTGCTAACAGCACATTGAGTCCCTATTATCAAAGCTTCCCCAGTGGTCGTAGTTTTCTTAGGTTCTGTTACTGAGAGCAGCACAGATGACGCACCAGTGTGGACAACTATGGGGGGGGGGGGGGCTGATGTAATAACACGCCAGCTGGTATTTCATGTTTCTGGATATGGCCAGCCATGTCACAATATTTGATTCGTTGTGCTTACAGTTAAAGTTCAGTTCTTCTATCTAAATCTAAACCCAATGCATCCACGACAGCGAGTGGTTACCGTCACAGACTCCAGTGTTTGCAGTGTAAACACGATAGCAGCCTTGCGGGAGCAGTGGCACCAAAGAGAGAGAAAGGGGCGGCTGCCATCCCCATGTACGCAGTTGAAGGTACAAATGAATTCAGTGTACGGATGTTAGTTGCATGCTGCCTTAAAAATTTATATTTCACATTTAAAAAAAAATAAATAAATCTGTTGAAAAATCTATCTTAACAATGGGTGGGAATGATAATGTGTCTTTTACAACAGGGTCTTACAAATCACTTCAATTTTTCCAACCAGAATCAAAGTAGTCATTTTTTTTGTTTAATTTATGCAGAAATCCAGTTCCTTTTATTACCCATCTAACACATCCATTCGCCCACAATGTGGTTTAGTATTATATGTGTACACAAGAAGACACTCTGCTGACTAACTCTATTTAATACGCTCACTTGTTCTTTGCACAGAGCTGAAGTGAAATGAATTAAAATGCGGACACTGGAGAGACTGAAGCATCGAACCAGCTTAAACTATAAGAACATGGAGAGGATGAAGAAGTGGCCACAACACACAAGCAATAATCCACAGCTCCCTCAGTGGACTTTCCAACCCAGATGGACATTAACTGTGGGTGAGGGGGTGGGGGTCAAAGTGAGCTAGCAAGAGAGAGAGAGAGAGAGAGACGGGAAAGCAGATTGAAAGAGTGTAGAGAGTGCTATAAAAAGATGTGTGTGTATGCGTGTGCGTGTGCGTGAGAGAGAGAAAGAGAAAATAGATTGGAAGAGATGGAGAAAGAAGCTGATAAAAAGCTGTGTGGGGGTGAGAGAAAACGAGAGTAAGCGAGAGAGATCAAGAGAATGGGGAATGCAATTTGTGTATGCTTATGAGACAAAGACAGAGAGAGAGAGAGAGAGAGAGAGAGAGAGAGCAAGAGAGAGAGCAAGAGAGAGAGTGGTGTTCAACCTCTATGCACTGGCACCATCTGTTTCAGGGCTTGATGACAGCTCCTGACCATGTGATCTCACCATGTGACCCAGCAATCTTGTGAAGAAACTACTGGCTTCTCCTGTTTGACATCCTGGCCCAAGACCAGAAGGCAAAAGCTACAACAACACAATTACACAGTGATAAAGGGAATGAGAGTGTGCAAGGGCAAGGTAGAGGCAGCTGAATATTAAACTGCTGCTGTGGAAATTGCAGCACATGTCAAAGGGATTTGCCTTTTTTTTTTTTTTCAACCATTTCAGAGAGCCAGAGTTATTTATGTATAATTTAAAAAGTCACTGACACTACCTTGTGTCAAAGGTAGCAGATTGTATTCAAAAGTAGAAAACAAAGGACAAAATAGCCTCAGATTTTGAATCAAGAACCTTACAATGAAGATTTTCGCAGCAGCCCAGTGGTCCAAGACACATAAGTACAGCATCCCTGGTTTGAATCCAGCAGGACACCTTTGTTGCATAACACTCCTCCAGCAAAAAAAAAAAAAATCTTGAAAAAAAGACTTTAAATCTGAACCTTAAACATAAAACCTTGAAACCAGAATAAGAGAAAGCATTTACAGGACAAGGTTTAGGTACACATAGAGCCAATCCCATCCTGAGGCCACATTTCTCTCTCTTTCTATCCCTAAATCCATCCCACCCCCTCACCCCTAAATCCACCCACTTCTGGCATCAAAAATCACTACATCCTCTCCCCATCTACTCACGATCCATGGATTTGTTTAAAGGACAAAGTAATATCAGCAGCCAAATGAAAGGGAGGGACAGCAGAAGTTACAAAACTAGGTGAAAGGTCATCACTGAAGATGCTCGATGGTTAAACTACTTTTAAGCAGACAAGTGAGGAAATGGCAGTTTTATTTTAGGTCGACATTTACGAAGCAGAGGGGCACAGAGGAGAGACATGCAGTTTGGTTTTCTTTTTTTAAGTTGGATTCAATCCCAGACAGGCAAGGGCAGACAGGGCACCAAAGTCACCAGACTCAAAAGTCAAGTTTGTTTAGCATAACTCCAACGATCTCCACCTACTGTACTTTGTGTCACCTTCATAGAGAAAAACTTTGTGTAACTAAAACTGGGTGAATCATATTATGTCCAGTTGGCTGGGGAAAACTGACATGATTGTCCTGAGGGAGCATGTTTTTTAGTTCAGGAACTAAAAATGATCTTGTTATTTTTTTTTTTGGTTTGTTTTACTTTTTGTTTAGTCTGTCCCGTGGGTGCATGTTTTCAGATTAATGAGCAAATTTAATTTTAGTTCCACAGCAACTCAATTTAAAAAGTAATATCTTCCTATGAAATGAATGACTGCCTGACATTTAATCACATTATGTTTTATTTTTACGGATTTCTGATCATTTTTAATTGAATTTGTCAAAACAATCTATTTAATTTTGTATGCAGTCTCCTAGTGACTTATTATAATGTCTAATTTGTAATGTTAAAGGACTCTTAAAAACCTTAAGTAGGCTACTATACGTACCATTGAGGGGCAGAGGGTTGTCCCCGCCTGGATGGGGGAACCCAAGACGACCTGCACAGGGAGACACAGAGCAGAAACATTTAACATGATGGGGCCTACATATGATACATGGGGGAGGGATAATGGGTTTTAAAGTCATTTAAATAAAGTTTTGAGGTTTTTACGAATAGAGAGGGCAACTTTTCATGCCGAATTCTTTGCAAAAATCTAGCAGATACATCAAAAGTCTCTATGTTGATGACCGTATAACCTCCATAAATATCCTGCAAATGGCTTTTTTTTTTAAACAGTTCTGATCACAGTGTAGGACATACTCCTTATAAAAGTTTATGGTTTAAGTTTTAAATAGCTGCCTAATACAGAAGCATGTATTAAAAGTTTAGTAAAAGTGTTAATCCCAAACAGGCTTTGGCTGTGACAGCTTTGAATATATTGTGTTGTTTCTGCATCAATCTCATTAGAGACTACATCTGTGGGACACAAACAATCTCCCTCCCTCTCATCGACCTCCATTTCCCAGACTGTGACTCTCTCTCCTCTGAGCCTCATGTCATGCATTTTACATTCAGCCATTTGCCAGGCACGTCTCCGAACACACACGCACACCCACACAAGTACATGTTATGATGCCAAACAAGCTTCAAAGTTATGCAAGGCCCGCTTGCTGCAGAGGGATAATAAGATGAAAGAGCTGAAATAGTACAACCATTGTTGTATGGGTACGGACCGCCCTGTGATTGGTGCATTCCAATGCCTCAGTCACATGGAAATCTGTTGGCCCCTCCCCCACACCTCGCCTATTGAGCCCCACAGTACTCAGTAGATGTGGTGCATAAAACAGGAGTGGGATTCACGGTCCGCAGAAACCAGGGCGGACCACCCGTGGCTTCAACAGCTCCTATACTACAGATTTCCATACATTCAGACTCATTCGTCACAGTTGGGACATTACCAGTGCCAAAATACAACTCAGTAAAATGTTCAGCTCAATCAAAATAAAATCAGAGATGCCAACGAGAACAAAATTACACAGACAAGGACAATCCTTCTGGACAACACTGCAGAATCCACCAGTTTATCTCCCTCTGTAATTTAGCTTAGTAATATGTGCTGATAGGTGCACCACCCAAAATCAAAGTCCAGTTGAGCAGAACGTATAATATGGATTTTAAGAGCCTTTAATAGTCTCTGAGGAGCAAGTGTACAGACATGTAAGCACATCCCATCCCTGTATCCCTGTGTTCCTGCAGGGTTGTGTGTGCCCTCTCTATGAACCTTATTTGCATGCTGCTGCCTGCTGGCTTCATACATGTACAGTGCAGTAACAGTTAAAACACATGCATGCACAAGCACACACCACACAGTGATGTGTGTGTGTGTGTTTGTGTGTGTGTGTTTGGTGGCTGAACAGAGGGATCCTTTCTGTCAGTCAGGACAATGCTGGAAGCGATTCAAAGCTACTTCTACTGTAGACATTTTGTCTCGCCTGTTCCCTTGCTTCATCGCTCTCACTTTGTTCAATATGTTCCGCTGGAATGAGAAATTTCTGCTCTGCTTATGTGTATCTAAATGTGCTTGTGTAATCACGCTGTCTGTGTTTATTACCTTTGTGAGTGCATGCATGTATGTGTGACAGAGAGCAGGAGAGAGGGAGAAGCAGTTGGCCTGGAGAAGAGTCAGCACTCAAAGAAAATGTGCCGTAATTATGTTTTTCTTTTTGCTTTGCTGTGAGGGAAAAGGGAAGAAGTCACTTAAGTCACTGCTACACTACACACCTAAGTCTGACTATAATTCTGACAACAAGGAATAAATAGCAAAATATTTTATAGCAGGCCAAGGGCCACAAGACAAAAAAAAGACAACTAACAAGGGACGGGATATATCGGGATGCATCATGTCAAAGCAGTGGAGAACAGGGTTCTATACAAGAACATTATTTGAGAAAGATGGAGGCATACAACCGCCCCGGGTTGTATTCCTCCACCAAGCAGTCCAGTTGCAGCTTACGTGCATGTTTATCCAGACTCAGATATGCTTCACACACATCGTCAACCCAGCAGCAAAAATTATCTATACAATCACCACAGTGCCAAGGTGGGCAAACAAGATTAGTGCCAACAGTTCAGTATCCAACAAAATGTGAAATATGGTCACACTCTGCCCTTCTGTTCCTGTGTTATTGCTTTGAATGTCCATGAAGTGTTTTTGCAGAACATTATGTCACAGTGAAGTTGACCTTTGACCTTTTAGATATAAAAGGTCATAATTTCATCATTTAATCCTATTAGACATTTGTGTTAAATTTCGTCATAATTAGTGCATGAATTCTTGAGTTACAGCCAAAACCGTGTTTTGTGAGGTCACAGTGAGCTTGACCGTCGATCAAATAATTCCAATCAGTTGATCCTTGAGTGGAAGTGAACATTTGCACCAAATGTGAAAGAATTCCCTCAAGTTGTTACAGATACATCGTGTTCACAAGAATTGGACGTACGTACAGACCAACAACCCGAGTTGATAATGCATCCGACCACAGCTGTCACCGGCACAGAGGCATAAAAAGCAGGTCAAATGAGAGGAGTGATAGGAAAGATAAATGCACACTGATACAATATAAAATATTGGACAAACAGTCAGCCTTTCCTCAAAGATGAACACAGCTGTAACACAAATGGGAAGAGAATTCACATTTAACTAATATAGGAAGTTTGGGGTAACAGCACTTCTGCTAAACTATATGCAATTTCATAACAATTTAAAAACCCTACATGGTTTGATTCCTGATGAGGCAGAAACTTGTGGTTTTTAGAGGACTTGTTTTGTCTTCTGATGCCAAGCTCTTGGATCTAACAGTCCCAGGAATCTGTGCCAGCATGGTTGGAGCTAGGATACCAATCATGGCATTAGTCTTCCTCTCTTAATATTGAGGAAAGATTTACTTAAGTTTGACAGCAGAACATTAGGTCACAGCTGGATGTGGCCAAACCCAGTGGGTGTGAGGCTGAAATAGATAGGAGGTGATAGTGAAGTGTCTTGAACTCTTGACTTTTTGACTTTTCACTCATGTTATTCTGGTAGTGATAATGGTACATGTTTGACATGGTTATGCATTTGTTGTAGAACATATAGCAATGTATACATGCATTATGATTCAACAGGTAATAATGTGATAAAATGCATGACTGAGATTTGGAGACAAGGAGTCATGTAGGTACTATGTGCAATGTTCAGAACAGAAAGCTTTTACATGTTCTTTGTGATTTGATATAAATGCATAATTTGACAAGAAAGGGAAAACAATATCTTGTCAGTGCCATTTTGAGATCTTTAACACTTAGGTTTGAACTCATAGAGGACACAGACCGAGAGACAAGTTCCTCAGCTTCTGGTGCTAAGCCCATTGATAAGTTGTGACAGCCTAAAAAAAACATTTTTGTGCATGGGTTATTATGCGGGATTAGAAGCAGAAACTACTAAAGAAATATGGCTGACATCTTTAACTAGTCTAAAGCCAACCAAGCTCCAGCACCCCACCCAAACCAAAGCCTTGGGAAAGTCAAGTATTTCCTTCTAAACAAAGAGCATTACCAGAACTGCTCCTACAAGCTACTCCCTCTCAACCAATAGCAACAAATTCCTGTTAATTAAGCATTGTCTGTCTATAATCACTGTCAGTTACACCCTATGAAATAATTAAACAACACCAGCTACCTGCTGTATGCAATAACCCATTTCCAGCACTGACAAGTGTTGCCTAACACCGTTCAGACAATAACAGACATTGGCTAGTCTCTATCAATCAATACCCAAAGTCAGTTATCATTCAGTCTCAGATGGATGATTCTCTTTTTCAACCAAATACAATGTGAGTCTCTACTTTGAGATGTAAAGAATATATATTGTGTATGTGTGTAATCATATAATCCATATAAGGCAGAGAGCTTCAAGACTAGAAATTACATTGACAATAACAAATGACCCAGAAATGAAACAAACTGATATATTTATAAGGTGCAAAACTGCCGCTGTAAGACTACATCAGTTTATAAGCACAGTTTGCAAACATGCCAGATAACCGAAATATGTTCATGCTGGTGACCTGATATGAACAGATGAACAACCACAGCTTCACACTACAGATAATACCAACTTGCATTTATGTCTATCACAGCCGTGCCAGACTTTTTGGACAGAGACAACTGAGTCACTGGCTGCAGTCGAAAAGTCTTTTTTTTTTGCTTAGGAAAATCCAGAAATAGAAATTTCTTCTCTTTCAAATCCAGTTGGGAGTCATCTTGAAGAACAAGTGTATTAAATTTATAGTTAACCATATCATCATCATAACAAAATACTGTACACATAAATGTTTTCACTAAGTAATTATTACTTGTCCTTTCATGATCATTATGTTATCTTAGTTCAACATTCCAGTCCTGTTTGTTTTGTTTTTGTGGTTAGGAAAGGAGTATTTAACACCCATGTGTTATAAATAAAGTTGTTAAAAAAAAAAGTGTAAGTGTCGTCAGCACCACGGGTTCTCTTTTCCTAAGTCCTTATGACTTCTCCTTCACATCTCTCCTTGACCTTATGACGTCCATTGAGGTCAAGGAAATTTTTTTTTTTTTTTTTGACTTTTCAACTGCAGCCATTTGTTTGGAAAACTGTTTTCATCCTTAAGCTCTGCAGCTGTGATCATGAGAAACTAATAATGACCAACAACTTTGGTTCAGATGAGTAGGAGTCCCTCCACCTCTCACACAAATCCCCTCTCAAAGACAAAGCCATCAGCCCTATATGCTTTCAGCGTCTCCTTCTCCAAAATTAATCAGACAGAGCGGTCATACCTACTGAACCATGCTCATGCACACTTACAAAATCACAAGTTTGTTTTTTTTTTGGTTTTTTTGGTATTGTTGTTGAGGAAGTAGGAGGACAGAGGTGTCACCTGACTGCTGCACGGACAGATCTTTTTTATTATTGTTGATCATAACCTCAAAAGATGTGTACATGTCTGATCTGTGGAGGAAGTGAAGCTTTCCTGCTAAGAACTGAGGTGTTACATTGTGAATAAGTGTGAATGTGTGAGCAGTTACCAGCCCTAATTCAAAGTGTAACGCTCCTACCAGATGCTTGGCCAATGAGATACAATCATGTCATTATTTGTATATTTATGTAAGAGGATGGTCAATTTACATTTCGTTTTATTAAATGCCATCTGTAAAAATTGTTTGAGACTATTTTTAGAGGCATCTTAAATCATAAATGATTGACACATAGCTTGGATATATAAAGATTGATAAATATTGCGTGCTAACCATGTGCTTGCAAAACAGTAGGTGTAGGCATTTTGTTAATAATTATGCTACAATTATGTCCAAAACATAGAGGAGGACAGCTTAAGCAGGGTAAATCCACGAATGGGATATTGTGGATGGGATAAGATATTGTGTTTGGAACATCAGTGAATTGAATCATTGTTTTGTCTAGACCATGGTGCATCATGGGTAGGTAGGTTCTATGCACTACGTCTCTATGGTCAACGGTATGTAAAATAAAAGTGTAGTGTTGCTACTAGTGTTTCTTGTTCTTGACTGAAGGCTAACATCTTCACCTTTCAGGGTGTCCTGCTCGGCCCTCATGATGTCAATCAGGGAGCTCTCCAGAGTGTTCATGTTGAAGCTGTCAAATGACCTGGTGCGTTCCTAAAGAGAGGAGAGAAAGAAGAGAAACCATTTAGTTTTCTTTACTTGCAGTTTACACTGTTTTCTTTGTCATTTGTGGCAGCCAGCAGTCTTTCTCAGGCCACCGAGAAGCTCCATGAGAGCATCAAGGGCAGATTTCTCTGCATCTTTTAATGTAACACTGCCTCAGTTAACTCAAGGTGGGCAAAGAGCACACCCACACAAGAGGAGGAGGCAGCATCCATCTTGATTTACCCAAGAAAATGTATTTTTTTGCACTTCTGACTGCTTCACACTCAAAACCTAGCCTGGACATTCATGACCAAGGTAAGCAATTAATAAAAACAAGTTTTTCCAAGAAAGAGCAGCCAGAAGCTTTCCCCCAATATTTACAATGGGTTTTCAACTGTAAATGGAACCCAAAGATACTGTGAGGATTTAAATGCATGACGGCCTCTAAATTTAAGGTTCTGACACTTTTGGCATTGGCCTTAATAGAGAGAATGACAAGCAAAATACATTAGGAGTGAGCCCTAGTTTCACAGCACTGAAATTAATTACTCATATATCCTGCAAGGGTCGGATCAACCTTAAAAGATTTCACTTTTTTTTGTTCTGCTTTAATCCTCTAGGTCTCTGACCAGCTCTGCCATGCTGCCAAACAGACGCTCAAAATACCTCTCTCTCTGTGGCACAGGTGTGTGAACCATTTGAATTAAACAAGAACTTTTAGAAGATATGGTATTGTTTGAGAAGATGCCCTCATAGGTTCGCAATAAACGCACTCGTTCAACAAGGCAGTGTAAGAGTCAACACTAAAACACGCAGTCGAACCAAGCAGGAGTGACAGCTTTGTCACCCACAACAAGGGCATCCTTGGCATACCAAACATACTGGAAATGTTTCTGTGCACACACAAATGCATGTAAACACACACACCCATCCAATGTGTATACATAAAATATGCGCACACACCAAAAACATGTGCCCTAACACAAACACACTCGCACATACTCCAAGTGCCATGCTGATAAGGCTTCTGTCTTGACTCCACCTCAACCAAAAACACACATGCTGCCTCTGACAACACAACTTCTTAACAAACTGATAACCTCTGGTTTCCTTCTGTCCAAAATAACCACAAAGCTGCTGAAGACCACATAAGACATTTGTACCCTTCTTGTTTAAAGTTACCATTGGTGCCAAATGTTTTATGTCCACACAACTTCACGTGTTTGACTGTCTCATTCCTTCCTCTGTCTCTTCCCTGTTTTTTTTCCAGTCAGTCTCCAATGCATGCCACCTTAAAAGCAGAAATACCATTAAAAAAGTTTTCTGTTCCTCAATCATGTGTCAGAGATCTCACATTGCATGACTCCTGAGGCTACAAGTTGTTGTTCAATATGCTGTACATCATGACTAAAATGTTTAGTCATGATTAACTGTCTGGTCAAAACTGAAATAAACTTTTTTCCTACTTTCTGAAACATATCTTTGTCATGATCATTTTTAAGTACAGCTGTGAAAAAAATATAATGACATGCTTAAATAATACCAACTGTAGAAACCATTATTTTTTTAAATTCACTATTTGCAGTGATAGTGTCAAAGAAATGCACGTCATTTTTAATAAAAGAGCAATTAACACCAGATTAAAAGGGGATCAGAAGACAGAGAGGCTGCTAGACCACAAATATACATGGCTGAAAAATATCAAAGTCAAGATGCAGCTCATGAGCTCAGTTTTTGCTATGAGATTTAAATGGGGAAAACATCCACTTAGAATTGATTGAGTCTGACAAGATGCTCGACAGACCTATCAGGGTACAGGGAGGAATTTTTAGCTCATGGCATGACTCACAGCCTCTTGAACCCTGTGGACGAAAGCTGTTAAAGATAAGAAAAGCCTCACTCTGCAATGGCATAGCCATATCTTTTTATAAACTTTATTCAGAGACTTAGTTTGGAGCATGGTTTAGGAGAAATGTGGACAGCTGCCACGTTTTTCAAGAGTTAAAAGCCAAGTGATGCATTCATCCAATAAGGTGTAGCAACAGTTTATGTGGAGATCCGATTTAAAAAGAGAGACGCTATTTGTCTATTATGCAGCGCACTGGAAATCACATATCCATATAAAGCAAAGAGAAAGTGAGAAGTGACAACTGTGGGTTGATGTTCCCAGATTAAAAACAACACATTAACATTAAACAAGAGGAATAAAGAATGACAGAGCACATAAAACCCCTCAATTAAATGAAGTTGTGAGAAATTAAAAGAAAATCTACGATCACAACACACAGAAATAGTCACAATTTTCATGTTCTGCTTTGTCTTTCCAACAAATGCCTCTCGGCCTAACCTGTAGTATTTATCCTGCAACTAGGTCAGGTCACACCCTCGCAACAAACTGTAGGCCAGTGTCTGAGGTGATCAGTCTAAAAGCAAAACCACCTGGGAAAAAAAAAAAAAGCTCTGCGTGTAACTACATTACACCATGAACACAACAGGGGTTAAATGCTAAAGAGCTCAGTAAAACAGAACCTGTGTCAGTGAATCATATGACCAAGGGTTTGGCAGGCAGGCAACTCACTTTTTCATCTACTGTCTGGTCTCTACAGTGGCTCCCAGAATTCAATAGCTACTTTTACTATCTCATCAGCCAAAGAGCGTGGTTGGATGTCTGGCACGCTTACTGGTTAAACAGCCAAACTTCCCAGCTGTAGCCAAGATTTTACCAGCACAAGAGCTGCAGCAGATTTACCACACTGACTAAAGGAACATACTAAAACAGTGATGACATGCTAGAAGAACACACCCAGTGAACACTCTCCCTCAAAACAAATATCAACACAGGGATATAGTCCAGAGTGTGTCCACTATTTTCTCATATCCGCCTCAGTATCTTATGTGGACTTAGGCTATTGCTTCAGGTCAAATAAACCAAACATTCAAAGACAGGGGAAGCAGGAAACAAGTGAGGGACTGGTTACTGTGAAAACTATACACTAGCAGTGAGTATATCCTAGCATAGGTAAGCACACAAACACAAATACATACAGATAAGTAGCAGCAATTTGCAGTATTTCTGTTATCTGCTGCATTTCTAGAGTTGATGGTACCAGTTTATGTACTGCCTTCTTAGTGCAGTTATATTTTTGCTTCTGTTGTATGGCAGGGTAATCCTATTGTGTTGTTTCAGGATTCATTTTGAGGCTGAGGTGGACTACGTATGGCGGAGTCGAGGCCTCGCTGGTGCTCTGCAGTTGCTAAGCATTAGGCTGGGGAGGTGATTAATCATCAGATTCGTGCATCTCTCCCTCTCAACAACTGGCCAGCTGACCAGCAAAGAGCTTATCCCTGACACATTGCAGGGCGTGCACAGTTACACACACGCATAAACATACGCAGTCATTGTCACTTGTCATAGCCAGTGACACACACACACACACACACACACACACACACACACACACACACACACACAGATTGGCTGCAAGCAAGACACACACAATTTATGTATTTATGTCATTGTGTATCTATGAAAGTTTGCCCACAAACTTTGACATGACATGCTTTTTTATTTGCAGGTGTCCATTAAATGTAGCCCAGTGTACATAGATTAAAAACAAACAAAAAAAACCAAAAAGCATGATGCTGTCTGGTTCGAGGGACACACCCCGTTCTACTGTGACTGTCGATAAAAGTCTGCGCGATGGATTGATTTGCATTATACAGCATGGCACAGCTCCTCTACCAAGCCCTGTGTTACTATTTCTGAATGTTTGACCCTGCATCAACAAATACGTAATGAACTGATCTTAATGTACCAGGATTACACAAGTATGGAGGCATCATAAATTTTGAAATCACCACTATAAAAAAAAAGCAGCGGGTGCTCAGTGGAAAGTCAGATCCAAACATAAAAATAAATGAGATGATGAAATAACACTGTGTTAACCTTGTGGGAGGCATGAAAGTCTCAACAGGGCCTATTAGATCCAATTACTGTTACCTATAGATTCTTTTTAACACTGCATTTAACAATTACTTTTATTTATTATTACACATCATTTAAAAACTGAACAACTTCAGGGTTTGAACTGCAGGTCAGAATTTTTCATCATTTTCTGATGTTTTATTGACCAAATACTACATCAATCAATGGGGGTATATATATATTGCCCAGTATGCCCAGCTAATCAAAATTTTAAGTTCAATATTTAATCAATAGTCAATGTAAATTCATTGTTTTCTTGCATTAATCAAACCTTGACTGAGAGATTAGATAGTAATTGTCAAGAGGCACACTGCCAAGCTCAGTTAGTGAGAAAGAGACTTGAGAGAGATGCGCTTCAAGCTAGCACCTTAACATTAGCCCACTGTAACTTAGTGAAATCAAACTTGGGAGAGGAGAGAACAAGTTTACCTGATTGTCGTTCCCACAATTCACTCTCATGGTGATTTTCAGGGCAATCCTGTTAGACACTGTAATAAAATAGCTGCTTTTCTAAAGAGTTGCCACCTGAACCAGAGTGCCAGGCCACAACGGTGCCCAACAGTAGCTTGTTGCTCTTTTCACATGCCCCTAATCACCACCAACTGCTGTCACACATCAGTGACAGATGATGATCTGCACAACCATGTGTGAAAACTCACAATATGACACCTTTTAAAGCTACATTTGTAAAGTGAAAACATGTTGACATTAGAAAACAGTTCAGATTCCTTCCATGTAAGGTAACACAGCCTCTCAACTTTAGACAGGTTTTAATTGAAGGCACCACAAACCAGAGAGGACAACCTCCAACAGATTTTGCTGACATGTAGCGAAGCAAAGAATGATTAAATACAGCCTGCTGTAGGTGATTAACTCCAACATTAATCTTCCATGTCACCTGCCTGTTAATGAAAAATGGAAGTTGAGGGCGGGTGGAAGAGAGGAGAAAGTAATAGGGTAAAGGACATACGAATATATATGTATGGAGTGGTTTTCAAGTTTTTTCGAAGAGGTGTGAGATGATTTAAACATCCATCTAAAATTCATTGGTGCTAAACCTGCAGCTTTTTCCCCCTTAAGTTCTGTGCTTCTAATCACATCCCTGAGAGAATGGGGAGAGAGAGGAAGCCCAAAGCAAAGAAGGGAAGGAGGAAAGTGGCAGATGAAAGAGAGGGAATGATGAAGAGAGGGAAAGCGAATAGTGAGGTAAGGCACAGCAAAAAATAGAAGAAAAGAGGGCAGGAAAGGGAAGCAGGTTGATTTTTTGATGCTTGTGATTATGTTTCTTCCTGGTCTAAGTATTTCAAAGGCTTGCTATGACATTAAATACCCCCAACTGTCAAAATCAACCTACTACCCAAAGCTGGTTGAATGGCTGAATGGTGTGTGTATGTGTGTATTTGGGGTGTAACAGGACTGCCAGGGGATTCAACTGAACTGCCTCCTTTATTATATGCAATGAGCTATGCTAAATACAATATGACACTTCTACATAGACTCTGCTTTGTCTTCTGCCTTTGTTAAGACACATGTGCAGCATACATAGGCCAGGGACTAATTAGAACTCATGCACACATGTGCACATCCACACACATACATACATACATACAAGCTCTCCTACTTGCGGTTTCAGAGGGTCTGTCAAGGGTGTGAGAAGGGCACAATGAGGCTGTATGAGCAGCAGAGTTATGTGCTTGCCAGCGCAGCCTGGGCCGCTCATTAGTCTCAAAAAACATTTCTCTCATTTAACACCAGTGTGACAAGGACCAGAGGTAATGGCTGAAATCTGAGGCTTCAAGAGCTTAATGGCACGTGGTTGCGGTCAGGAGAATTTGCATGCACACATCGTGGATGAGGGAAGGAAGGCTACCTGAAAGGCTTCCTTCAAAGTAAACATGTCAGCCATAATCATGTTCTCATCATGGAAGTCTCCTGCCAAACACAGGCTAATGAGCAGGTGAATCATTAAATCATTTGTTGTACAAACTGGTGAATGAAAACAATCAAAAGTCAAATCTACTTGTAGGGGCACTACTTCAGAGCGATGATATGGTTTGTCAGGCAGCGACAGCAACAGATATAGAGAAATTAAATGCCGAACATCTATGCTCATAAGTACAGTTACAATACTGATGCTCGTGGACTGACCAAAGCTGCCCAGAAACACTGCACTATGCATCCCTTCATCAGCTTAGAAGCTGATTGCGACCGTTGCTTTCAACTATTGCTCAACAACAACTTCCCCACTTTTACACTGACCCCTCACATGATGACAGTTCATCATTTGCAGGTCTGATTCTAAAAATAAAAGGGTGTTTCAATGAATTACCATTTGAAAAACCTGTAACATAGATTTGCTCCACTTTGTCACATATTAATGTTTTAGAAACAGAATTCACAGATATGGCAATAGCATCACTGAAAGCTTTCCTACTTTTTCCAACTGATACTTGTCTTTTCAGACAATCAGAAGTTGAACAACAGGTTTTAAGAGAAAGTTTAATAACATATCTTTATGTAACTGCACCATATAAGTCTGCAGTATATGTAAGCTAAACAAACAATGAGGAGGCAGCTGTAACCTGCAGTTACCCAGGTAGCTTACTGAGACAATATCCTGTTCTGGCTTACTCGCCTTCAGGCCCTGCAGGTCTCGGCCTGGTCACTGGCCAAATCTACCAATCCAAATGAGCCCAGTACACCTGACACAGCAGCAGGCCTCTGACCTTGAATTTCACAGGGAACAGGGAAAGAAAGACAAGAGAAGAATAGAGGAAGACAAGGAAGGGGTTTCTGGAAATTACACAAAAGTGTACATTTCTAGTCTAAAGCTAATTTCCAGCTGACCAGTGCATTAACAGTTAGCAGCAGTGCGCCTGGACAGGAGCCCATCAAAAAAGCTAAAGCTGCTCTAATACAGCAATGGCCCTGCCTGCTGCAGCAACAGTATTCTGTGTGCAATGGTGCTGTACGCCACTTTGAATATACTATCCACCAAATGGTCTTGTGCTCAAATTGCATCTACACATTTGCACATATATACACAAATCACTGTCATGGCTATGAAAGTGGGCTAAGTGGGTGGTCTTTGCCTCTGCAGAAACATTGTGACCAGTGGCATATTGCTGTTTTAATATGTGTTCATGTGTACCAAATAGCATCTTACTTCAAACGTTACAGAACAGCAACTTTATTGGGGGTCAACTATCTGATTTGTCTCTGTAGAGTTGTTTTTTGCAACATCTATTCAAAAGCGCACAAAGAGACTGACACAATGATGAACTTTGATGCTACACAGGCAGAACAATGGGAATTCTAAAGCTAAAGCCACTGATCCTTCATCTGTTGTGTCAGTGCTAAAATGGAAACTATGTGAGGCAGTTGGACAATGCTACTGGAAGAGTGTGACAACAGTTCCTCATGGGGTCTGTTTAGTGCAGTGTTACAGGAGCGACGGTATTTCAATTACCAAACGTGGGGGGTGCCTTGTGTAAGGCAATGTGTGTCATAAGTTTTCTGAACAGTGTGTGATCTCGACAAGCGCTGCCAATCACCGTTTTGAGTACAGTTTTTAAAAAGTAAAACAAAGCTATTGGTTTAATGGTTTTGGCTGGAGCAATGCCTCAACATGGTAATAAAATGGGAGTGAATGAAAAAGAAACGGCCTAAGCCAACTCATCTGACAGACATGGCAATTTTCATGTCACATCTAACTACAAGCCCAGACACTGATAGTCAAAAACAACACTGACAAGGATATCTCAGAACCACAGAGGAGGCTTCTGATGAACAAACCTGACACTTGTCTGTGTAATAATTTAACAGTGGTTTCTACAGTGACAGCTTCAACGCTGCAACATGATCTATATGCTCACACCAAACTGACACATTTTTCATTTCAGTTACAGGAAAGTAGGACAATATCTTCAGCTTATGGTTTAAAAAAAAAAAAACAAACACATCACATGTGGTTCATAAATAAATAAACTTAATTATTCTTTACAGACAGGATCTTTCTTTTACAAGCCTAAAAACAACCTAGAAAGCCAAGTGTAACATTTTAAGGGTTATGCGTCAACGTACATTTCTTAACAGCCATCTACATATGTTTTCTAATCTAGACCGAAATTGTCAATTCCTTATTACTCTTGTTCTTTGTAAATGAGTTATACTAGTCTCTAGTTATACCCACCCACACCCACACCCTCACCCACACACACACACCCACACCCTCACACACACAGTAAGGCCATTCTGCGCCCATCCTCCCTCTGCCCTTGCAGTATCAAGAGGGCAGACGGACAATGCTACTTGAGCTGATCTGATTCATCCACAAGCAAGGGCGACATACTGCAGCTACAGCAATGCTAGCTTTAGCTTTAATCTGACATGGGGATATAACAGAAGGGACTAACTACTGCTCAAGATGGATGCAGAATTACAGTTCTGATGAAACAGGAGGAACAAACAGAGCTAGGTACCAGTATATGTAGCAACTATAATTACTTGCTGCTGCCAAGTAAGTTGTGATTTTTTTATGTAAATATGCTGCTTGTCAAAGTTGATTTTACCACAATACAACTCAAAAATATTAAAAAGGATGACACTCTAATTTTTTAATCAGGTCAGATTTGAACCTCACCCCGTGACTACCGACAACAATTAGGCAGTTATCCACTTCTAAATTGCTGCTGATATGTAAGCTTTGCTATTTATTCAGCAAAAATACTCAAGACATGTCAAGACATGTCAGAACAAAGTCCTTACTGTTTGGCCTGTGGTGCACTGTGAGTCATTAATTGGAAGCGAAGATAAGGAAATACCTGAAAAGGTCAAAGCGAGCATCACTTTCTAAATTCTTAATTGGGTTAATTTGCGTGTTTGGAGAATTTTAGTTTGTTACAGAAGAAAATGCTTTGATGAAAATAGAGATTATGACTTGCCCCACCCATTACTGGTGGTCTCTCAGGCCAATTAATAATATTGTTAAGCTATTGACAGACAGCTGAAACAATAAAGGCAACCAATCATCCAGACAATTTAACACTATCTACCCCAACCAAGACGACATATTGATGGCAACCTATGACTGATCAGAATTTAATTTGACAGAGCAAACTGTGAGTAGACGACGGAACATTGTGCAATGATAAGAAGGCAAAGGATATGAATAGTACTTAAAGAAAGCTCTCATCTGATCATCAGGCCTAGCTGGGCCTACAGTAACCTCCCTCTGTTCACCCCCGCCTCCTTGTAACAATCTGCACAATTAATCATGAGGATCAATAAAATGAATTTATCTCCATGCTCGCTTTACCTCTTTCAATCGTATCGGCAGTTTCTACATGTGATAATACTATTATTCATGCCATCTTCATTGTGTGCGTGGACCCAGCTGTCAAAATTACATTAGGAACAGGCTGGCATTTTGAAAACGAGTTGCTAGGCTTTGACAGCCATGACCTGTGTGATTAATAAAGTGGTAATCCTGAAAAAATCATTAGGCTCCATTTCACAGAATAAAATCGTTTGATATCCTGTTACGTGGAGGGAGTGAAGAATGGAGCTTGGTCAATCAATCTACAGTATCAGCTCTTTTTTCTTTGTTTCTGACAAGAATAAAAGAAATCCCATAATGATATCTCCTTGTTCTCTGGCGTATCTACTTTTGTCTTTATCTCTCAGTGTCTGTCATACTCAGTCGTCCATTCCAGCAATGGTTCTCCTCGCGCCCTCTCTTGCTCTCCCCATTTCCATCCTCCCTCTCCCATTTCTTCATCCTTCGCCCCATCTTTTTTCCTCTCTATCCCTGACATCCCCTCCACTCCCCGCTCCCCGCATCCCCACTCCTCCCTCCAAACCCCCAGCTCGTATACGTGGCACACACCACTGCAGTGACAGGGCCACATTAGTCATCATCAGGGACATACAGCTGTGGAAGTACAGAGCCCAACGACTACTTTCTCCGCTAACACGGTAACAAATGCATCATGTAAATTCATGCCCTCCCCCATCTCTAAAAATAGCAGTTATACCACATACTGTAATAAAATTAACAGCTGACATAAATGACACGTTAATGTTTAATCATTCAGGCAGCAAGCAGCCACTGCTGAAAATATTCACACATAAAGCATTAACACACAAAGTGCACATTCACACACGGTTAGGTCTATAAGGGGGAAAAAAACATTAATTAAATGAATACTATGCCAGAATTATTGCTGAATCATAAAATGAGGACATTCAGAGGCAAACTGACCTGAAAGGGGAAGATGTTATCACTACGGCCGACTCCATCATCCATCCAGGACTTGGGGTTGAAGCCTGCAGGACTGTTTCGAGGGTACTTCTGGGATGCCACATGGTTGTTAGGGAAGGTCTTCTTTAGTGGCGAGATAGAGTTGATGGGGGTCATCCCACCGTTCAGCCCTCGACGATAATCTCTGCCCTGAGAGCCTCCCCAGCCGCCACCGCCACTACCATAGCCTCCTCCGGGGCTCCAGGAGGTGGAGGAGCCAGGAGAAGGAGAGGGGCTCTGGTAGCTGGCTGGACCCCAGGGGGATGGGGGCTTGTTCAGGCTGTTGGACAAATGTGGCAACTGGCTAAAAGCTGGATTCCTGTGCGGAAAGGGCGGTGGAGGGTGTGGAGAGGCCGGGGAGCGCCGATGCTGCTGGTGTTGGTTGTGGGGATGCTGGAAGTGGGGGTGTGGTGGAGGAGCCGGGTGGTGCTGGGACAAGGCCGCCGCCGGTCCAATCTGGGGGGAGAAGTTCCCACCAAACCCTGGGCTGACATGGTGTGAGAAGTTCTGGAACAGCAGGGGCCCATTGTTGGCAGAGGCCGGGTTGAAGAAACTGACGTCCTCGTTGATGATGGTTGATGGTGCTGGCGGGATGGCAGCTGACCAGTTGTTGAAGCCAGTAAGTGATGACGAGGTTGTACTGGACTGGACAGGGCCAGTTCCCCCAAGACCAGATGTCTCCTGGTAATCAAAGCCTGTCAGGACTGGAGACTCAAGACGTAGCTGCTTCTCCTTTCCGTTACTTCCCTCAGATGTGCCGTTGTCTGTCTTGGCTTCCTCTGACCGGGCTTTCTCCAGTTCTGAAATGATCCCACCACCACTTCCACCCTCCTGGTGACTCCCAGGGGACAACTGCTGCTGCTTTTCTTGCGTTTCCTGCATTTCCTGTTGCTGCTGTGCTTTGGGCTTCTCTGGGCCCCCCAGGATTTCGTCTTGCACACTGTTATGGGTGGCAGAGGCAGGGAAGAGCCAGGGAGAGCCTCCCGTGGTGCCATTCCCTGCGGCTGTGGTGCTGTTTATGAAAGCAGCAGGGCTCTGCGACACATTTTGGTGGTGGTGTGGGGGCTGCAGATGCGGGTGGATTCGGACCGGGAATGCAGACTTGTTGCCAGTGTTGTTTTGAACTAGGACTCCAAACCCGTAATCCCCCATTTGTTTTCTCCCCCCACACACAAATGCTATCCCGTGATCGTTTGGTCCTATTGAGAGAAGAGCACACAGGATGGCATGCACTGAGTTAGCAGTCAGCCCAGTCATTCCACTATAGATCAAGGGATTTAGAAACAATTAGGTGATGGACACAGTCATTTCCTATTGACATAAAAGATCTTTTTTTTTCAGTTGGGTCTTTTTTACGCCCTCAGAGAATTCCTAGACATATGATAATCACACAATATTGTCATGAATGAGCTCATTCTTGCACTGAACAATCTAACCTTATTACTCCAGGCAGTTGACAAAAGCCAACCAGTTAACATTACATCTTTAGCTAATTATAACCCCGTGACGTTGCCAGCTTGTCTGCAGCTGAGCTGCTGGCAGCCACCAGTGAAGCTAGAAGCAGCCGCGCACACGCACACGCACACACACACACACACACACACACATTTTCAGACGGTTTCCTTACGCAAACCAAGTGACAGACAATAAATTACTCCCGGCATAACGTCAACGACAAGACATTAATACGAAATATCAGTGAATGTTTAACATATTGACAATAAACCGTTATAACGTTCAGAAGAAAAGCACTCGACCTTGTTTGACAGCTGTCAGTCCAACCTCAAAATTTATCAGATATAACTCACACACACTTGTGCACTCTGGTCGAAATGGGTCCAGTGAGTGGTGTCACATATTATTGTTCATTAATACACGTCTACACTTGAGGTAACAGTCGACAGTCGAGCGCTTTAAAATAAACTAGGTATGGTAGCTTCCATCCGTTGCTAACGTTAGCTAGCTAGCTATTAACCGTTAGCACGAATGCTAGCTAGCCGGACAGACTGGATACAGGCGAGTAAAATTTATTTTCACCTTCTGATCACCACCTTCGACCTCGGCGATGTCTCTGTCCAGACGGCTTCCCTCGGGCTGAAAGCAAGGTGGTGTCCTCGAAAAGATGAGTACGGCAGGAAAAGCTTTAAAGAGGTGATTTGATAGCTGACTCGTACAGTGCAGTCGGTCAGCTTTTTTTTTTTTTTTTTTTTTTCTCCCTTCTCCTGACGTGTCCTGCCTGCTCAATGACACAGCTCTCTATCCGCTGCCTCTGATCTGGACCGTATCACCAAAGAGCTTTGTTAACGTGGCAATGTGTGAAATGTATTCGGCCGCGGGTCTTTCACAATGCCTCACTCGATGGGGTTCATTGTTCGTTTGATTATCAATATCTTTTCTCGCTAAGTGTCTTTCCTGCAGAGCCAGCCGATTCCTGTGCGCTTCTTGGCTGCCCCTCTCTCCTGGAACCGACCGTGGCCGAATAACAGCGAGAGATCAGCCGAGACACACTTCCGCTTCTAGCGCCACCCTTTCCATGCTGACCACGCCCCCGGAGAGCCACACCTCGACATGCGATTGGACGGAGGACCGGCAACCTCGCCCAATTTCTTCATCATTTAACAGCCATGCACCAATAATGCACCCATGCCATCCGTAAAGTACTGCCCACTGAGGTCGGAATCATTAAAAAAAAAAAAAAAAAAAAAAAATCCTCTCTGCACGGTCCTGTCCTTTCACGACGCAGCCGGTATCAGGTCGTGAGAAAGCTGAGATACCCCCCCCTCCTCCTCCTCCTCCCACACTCTTCTCGACAGGATGGCAATACCTCAGAGAAAGAGCATCCTTGGCCCAGGCTTTTTGATCTCACGCTCCCTCGGTGTACAAGTGGGGATGACCTGTTTAGACAACAAAAGTGCCAAAGCAGAAATGATTAGAAGTCAAAAGAGCTGGCCATTCATTCTGCTCCATACACCAGATTACAAAACCACGAAGAGGTGGTGACACTGAAACTACCCAGCTGCTATTCGAACGGGAGAACACACAACATCCAGAAGGTTTTGAATGAGGAATTATCCATTATCCAGTTCATGTGGAATACCTTGTGGTTCTTGCCTCTCCTGTCCCAACAGGCCTATGTTGAAAGTCTGTCCGTAAGATCTGCTAATGACCGTCCTTTAACTGTAACTACCATTCACTTTTATTCATCCAGTGTTTCTTTTTGCACCTAGTAAATATCTCTTTGCATCTCTACATTCCCGTTATGTCTTTGTCAGTGTGAGGGCAGACAACTGATTTTGGCCACATTCTCCTCACATCTTCTCCTGAAAAGCCTGAATTCAAGAGCCCAAACCCAGTAACAATTATTGACACTACAATTTCAAATCTACAAATGATACAGGAAGGCATGCTATCATTTCAGTAGGTATTTTTGTTGTGTTGTGGTTCATGGTATCCCATTTTTCTAAGGTAACACAGCTCATATTGCGCATTAGATTCCAGTCCCACATTATTGATCACTGTCCTCTATAATTTCTTCTCATCAAGCCTTAAAAACATGAGGCTCTTTTCTATTATTCTTTGTTATGTCTTTGTAAAAAAAAATATATATATATATATATATAAAAAGATAACAAGCCAGGAACTAGAACGGCACTTAGTAGAGCAAATACTAAGCAGAAAAATACCCTGTCTTGCAATACAGGAAAGTGGAAAGTTAAGGAAAGTGAGTTAAAAAAAATCCTGGACCCAGACATTTAACTGGATCTGCACCAAAATTTAATGGGTTTTTCCCTGGCCCAAACCCCATTCATCCACCGAGTTCGGTGCAAATCCTGCTGACAAACAAACAAACCAACAGACAGACACAGGCGAAAGAAGACATAATCTCCTTGGCAGAGGTAAAAAGCACATGTGAAATTCATGATATTCCATCTGTGTGAAAAACATATGTGCCAACATAATTTCGTTACAAGGTTTTGTCTTATATTTCACATGTGAAATGTCTGAAAATTACATTTGCCTGCATGTCAATTTTTCACATTTTTAAATGGTTTTCCACATGTAATAAACATGTGAAATGTGCTTCATATATGATAACACACATGTTCTCTTCTGTAAGCCATCACTTTAATTTTCTTCCTTTCTTTTGTCCCATATAGGAGGTCTATATCTTAACTCCTACATTGTCTTTTAATAGGCACGATTTAAAGGAATAGATTCACATTGAAAACATACTTGTTTGATTCAAAGAATTCAAAGAATACAATGTTCATTAGTGAGCTTTAGAGGTGCTGGAAGGTGTTTTTTGATTTGACCTTTCTCCGGACAATGCCAGACCGGCTGTTATCCCCAGTCTTTATGCTAAGCTATGCTAACTGCCTGCTGGCTCCAGCCTCTATTTAATGGGCAGACCTGAGAGTGGTACAAATCACCTCATCTAAATCTCAGAAAGAAAGCAAATGAGCATATTCCCCCAAATGTCAAAACTCTTCCTTTAAAGAATCCATCCCTGATGTACATCGGCTTGAATTTAAAAACCAGCCTACGCATTGCAGCTATTCCCTGCATGCACAGTATTCTATGCAATGTAACAGTTTAACCTGTGATTGATCACATTTGATCAACAGTTTCAATCTCTCCTAATTTATCTAGTAAATCACAGCATAGCCTGGCTAAGAGATGTGTCTGTGCACGCTTCACTCTGCCAGATGCCTGACCGTCCAACCCTTTTTACTTCATCAACCGCCCACACCATTCCCCACATCTCTTTATCTGCCTCTCTGTCCTCCTCTGTGTCCTTCTCTCCTGTACGGTCATTATCACTTCGAGGTCATCAGACAGCTTTGACTCTGTCCATCTCACTGACCCTCAACTGGCAGCGTTACACGCAGCCACAAATGGCTATCTAATAAATCTGTCACTTCGAGTCCAGCTGGGAGAGAGTGATAAATTAGGGAATCCGTGGTGTTCTGCATTATTAAATGTGTACAGAAAGGATGAGCAGGGGATGGGAGGTGGAAGGCAGGTATTGGCAGGGTTAGGAAGTGACCGGCTTAAAGTAATCCGATTAAAAAAAAAAAAAATTACAGATAGCTGATAGTAACACTATTCACATTCAGTATGCATATTGGTATGAGCTGTGCAAATACCTGCACATGAGATAGACTATGGAGATAAAAAGCCTAAAAAGTGAAGTTGAGTCATTTATTTTGAAAATTTCAATTTGATGATAAAAACAATTAAATGTAATGTAAGCATAATTATGGCGCAATTCCTCCCAGAGTGTGTGTGTGTGTGTGTGTTAGCATACAGTTTTGTGTGTGCACAAAGGTGCCTAAGTGTATGTGTGCACATGTTCAGCTCCACTGTTGATGGTCTATATCTTAAAATCTCAATTTGAACAGTTCTACTGTGATGGTAGAGATAAGAGGAGAAGGAGATACATTTCAAGGTTTGATCTTGCCTCTGTCCTGACCACAGCACTGACAACAGTAACTGTAAGAGATCTTAACTTTTGCAAGTTTGTCCACCATAACAGGGAACCCAGCTGTTTTTTATTGGCAGCATTAGCCCAAAGCTCTATTACTTCCAGATAAAACTAACTAACTAAATATTAGAAAATACTACACTTTCTGAATTTCAAATGTAAATTGTTCTGCCCTCTTATCCTCTCTAGAATAATATAAATCACCCTTTAATTGTCTAATGATAATGATATGATAATGCACATATTCCAGAGATGATCATTTTCCCTGCATTGCTATTGAATCAAATTAATTTATCCATTGCAACAAATACGTCAGCACAGCAGCTCCAGCCTCACACTTGTATCATGCATTTCTATCATATATTGTCATCCCTACTTGTGACATCCATTTCCCTTCCTCATTTTCAAATCTCTGCTCTGTTCCACCGTCAAACGTGTTCAAGTGAAATCTTAATCATTCACTGGAGGGTGAGAATCAGCAGGAGGAAGGAGTAACGTCTGATAGTCCTGAAAGTGCTGCAGCTTTACACTATCCCTTGCATAGGGCAGGATATTCATCTCACAGCGGGGTGGATGATTAGGCAGAGTGCTGGGTACTGTAAATGGATTTCTAGGACAGAAGAACAAGTCTGACTGGCCTCACTCAGGAGACAACACCCTCTCTTCCCTCTGTTCTCCGTCTGTCTTTCACTTACGTTTTTGTTTTTTAAAAAAAATCAAATTCCCCATGTATCTACAGCTTCAGCCTAAAATGTTGGTACTGTGTAAAGCTACTGAGATGTGTAATTTGTCCAGAAAATTGCTAATAGTCAGTTTTGCCATGTGTTCTCTTTCTGGCAGTGGTTTTATGTGTGCTCTGCCACATCCAAGACTGGATAGGTGCTATGAATAAAACATTGAATCCATTAAAAAATTAATCGACTCTACCTTAGGCATAATTATGGCGCAATTCCTCCCAGAGTGTGTGTGTGTGTTAGCGTACAGTTTTGTGTGTGCACAAAGGTGCCTAAGTGCATGTGTGCACATGTTCAGCTCCACTGTTGATGGTCTATATCTTAAAATCTCAATTTGAACAGTTCTACTGTGATGGTAGAGACAATTCTGCAGCCCATTCATGCAATTGGACAAACTCAAAAATGCATTGTGGTCCATCTAAAAACATGGCTGTTTTCCAAATTGACATTTGGGAAATACAAAAGTGTTGACCTGACAGCAATTGTATTTGTGTAAATTATGTAGATGTTTCCGTGTTTGGTGTCGCAGGGACAGAGAGGCGTTTTTTTCAAACAACGTAACAAAGCCTCACGATGCACTGTTGAAGAGTTGTGTGTGTGTCTTATGAAATATTCAGAGAGTGTACATGTTGCTAACAAAACGGTGCGGACGTGCTCCTGGGTGGCTTTGGGACACAACAAGGACCTCTGGGTACGAGGTGGAGTGGGAGGGGGATGAATTAGATGATGCGAAAAGCAAATATGTGAGAGGAGGATGGAGGGATAAGAGTACAGCGCAAACAAGGGGGGGATGGATGCAAAAACAAATAACTATATACAAGTGTGTAAATGCTTCTGTCTGAAATGTCTGCCACTGAAAAGTCTTGAGTAACACTAAAACATAGGTGATCTAATTTATGAAGTTTTTCATATTCATTCTCAGCTCTACACTCTTTACACACAGACTCTATAGTTCACTCACTTTTCCAATATATCTACCATAATTATGAAAATAATGAAAACCATCATCTTCGTTCATTTATATGAGAGAGCAACTCCTCTCCTCAGTTTTTTATTTTTTTGACAGCCTGAGACCTTTCACATCCTTCATGCGTCCAGTGTATTTTGCCCTGTTGTGCTCTCCCTGGGGACGCTATACTAATTAAGCCACAGAGGTCTCTGCTGGGTAGCAAGCCAGGGTGACTATTTGAAAAAGACACATGGACTCAGTGTGTGTGTGTGTGTGTGTGTGTGTGTGTGTGTCATAAAGGCCAGCCTGATTTCATGACTCCACTGGGTACAGAGGGGATAATAAATTACAACAGAGCAGCAGCTGGGGGTCTGTGATGTGAGTGTCGGTGTGTTTGTGTGTGTGTGTGTGTGTGTGTGTGTGTGTGTGTGTGTGTGTGTGCGTGCGTGTGTGTGCGTGCGTCTATGTACACACTAGATTGAGCAAATATGTGGTTAAGTGAGTTAACACATATTTCTGCAGCAAAAGTGGAAGATCTGCTGTTTGACTAATTTTTCAGTCCTCAGCTCTATCTGATCATTGTGGAATTTCCCATATTAATGAAAGAAAATAAGACAAGTGATATTTAAAAAATGTATTTAAAAAATGTGCTGAATAATTGAAGAACTACAAAAAAGTGAATTAATTTTATTTGAAGAGGCACCAACGTCAGAGAGAAAATTTGCTAAATTTGCATAATCACTGCAAGTGGCATAGAAGAAAGGGCTTGTAAATTTTTGTCCTGGTGTTTACTATGATAATTAGATGAGAAGCGCACACATTAAGGCCAAAAAGTTTCATAAAAGAACTGTGTGAAAGGATAGTTTACGTTCTCCTCAAACAGGGACTGAACTCAGTGTCATGGTTTACCCCAAAATGTCGTTGATCCCTCTCTGTGGCGAAACTGGGTCAAGGATCTACAAACAAATGTATCTTTATATCTGTCACTACATCTCTGTATCTTGAGTGATTCTTGTACTATATGTGGCAGTGTGCAATGTGTGGATTTGTTGTTGCCATGGCAATGTCAGATTTGGGCTACTTGTTCATTCATTCACTGTTCATGACTTATAAAAGTGATTCTGCTTTCGCTTATTTTCATATATTTGCATCTTTATTTTTCTTATGAACCAATGAATGAAAAACTATTGGAAAAAAGTATTGATTTGCCAAAGGGTCACATGTGTGTGTGTGTTTCTGTGCATTTGTGTGTATAATTGAAGAATGTGCACAGGTGTGTGTGTGTGTGTGTGAAATCAATTGAGGAACTGTGCCTCTAAAGGAGTGATTTAATTTACCTTCTGGGCACCTCTCCATGGCTGAGGAGTCTGGCTGGGTTACAGGCTGAAAGGAGCAAGGACAACAGCTGCTGGATGGATGTGGTGTTTTCATCATCTTCAGCAGTTTTTTTGTGACGTCGCAGATCAAACCTCTGAGTTTTTATTCAGAAAGCGTTGTAATATAGATTATGATATAATCCAGAATATGATATCACGGTGTAGTCATGCATGCTAGTTCTGTCACATATCCCTTCCTAGAATGAATGGTTTCTGAGAATTGTTTTTAGCCATGCTAGCTACATGACTCCATTGATGATGACATTCCTATCAGCTCTACTTTACATTTGGTACTAATTAGCAAATGTAAAAATGCTAATGTGTTAAAATGTAATGGTGAATGTGGTAAATATTATGTCAGTAAATGCTATGTTAAACATCAACATGTTAGCATAGTCATTGTGACCATTAGCATGCTGCAGTAGCATGTAGCTCAAACCATGGCCGTGCCCGAGTACAGTCATTACAGATAAATGGAAATGAAGCATAGGTTGGATATTTTTCACTATTACATTTTGGTAGTGGTTCATTAACAACAGCAAAAAAAAAAAAAGCTAATTTTCAATTATCTCACTTGATAATATCCGGGTTAGTATTGGATTCTGTACAGATGTAACTGTCAGTAATGGGTACTTTGCAGCCATTTTGCCACAGTTTTTTGACAAATCTGGATTTTTTTTTTCACCAAACAACTTATGTACTTCTTATTCTCGTCATATAATTTAGACCTAAAGCAGCCTCCATGTCATCCTCCAACTTGTAATTCAGAGTCTGAGATAGCAGGCCCTGAAAGATATAATGTTTTCCCATTTGGTGAAAAGAACTACGGACAAGTCAACATTCTGTTGGGAAAATGTTTCGAAAATGCACCACTGCTGGTAGTTAGATCCAGGGGTGTAGTTTACACACATTAGTCAACTATAACTGACTGAATGTTAGACTGACGTATTTACAAAAAGAACAGGTACTGTAGTAGATAAAATAAGATAAGAATTTTTCAGCACAAGGGTTATTGGTGGGGCACTTTATTGTGTCCCTGTTCAGAATAGTCACAGTAGAGGGCACAAATGTATTTTTTGTACCCATTTTTTCCCTGGCTCGTGGGACCTTGAGTCTTCTTCCAGATAGCAATAGATGGAGTGATGAATGAAGGGGGTGTAGTCATAACAGAGTTGGGTTGCCCTCTTGGTTATGGATCAGTTGTGTGGGTCTTGGCGTAGCGGTTGTTTGTGAACTTGCTGACCTGGTTGACCCGCCAGGTCAGATTGTCCCTGTACCTAACTGAGAGGTTCCCATACAAGGACACGATGCTGAAGGTGAGAACAGGCCTGTAGACTACAGTCAAGGTGTGTTTGCTGGTGTTGAAGCTCAGTTTCCTGCTCAGTTTTTTTTTTTTTTCTGCATTGGTCTGAAAGATGAGTTTAATGTTATTGATTGTTCCCAGATATTTAAAATGAGTGACCTACTCCACTTCTTGCCCAGAGGATTATGTCCAGACATTTAAATATATAATTGCAAAAAATATTTGACTAAAGACAGAAACATTTTGTTATTTTGAAACAACCTTAACACAACTTTACATAGGCAAACTTAAAAAAAAACACAGGTACTGACAATCCTATGAGACAGTTAAAAACTTTGGTGAACAAATATTGACTTTCACTTGATTGTTTGCACTGCTGCCTTCTGGTTTTATTGTGAGCCTTGTGTTTTCACAAACAGTCTCATATGGCATTGAACTCTCTTTAAATCCAAGCAGATGCAGAATAGGTTTCTCAAAAATAGAGCAATCAGTGAGGCTGTACTTTGTATGATGATAAACGATAGTAAACTTCATGAACTTTAAATAACCCGTGTATTGATACCTGCTTAGATGTAGTATTGACATGTTTTGTCTGATGCAGTGTTTCCCATACATTGATTTATTCGTGGTGGCATGCCACGATATCAACGCGGACTGCAACATATTGAATTATGATCGATTTTTATTTGACTATTTCAAATGGGTAAAACCTTATTTCATTGTAGAGTCTGCACAGTGCATTGATTCAGTTAGCCTGTCCGTGCCCCGTTCTCCCTCTCTCTCTCACAAAAACATTGAAAACAGACCTTTCGGTCATAGTCGGACTAGCTGTTGGGAGCATCAGGAGAAATCCCGCTACATCAGTGGGCCATGAAAAATCCCTGTCTGTCTCTTCACCTGTCCTCTCTCTGTGAGCCTGGGTGTGTGTCAGAGCATGCTGCATGTGTGTCCTTAGACTGGGCTCACTGGCCAGTCATATGTGTTAAACCCTCAGCGACGCAGCCAACCCCAGTCAGTGAGGGTTGTTATTTGTGAAGTCAGAATGTGAAACAATGAAGCTCTACAAATTTAAATTAAAACTATAAACACAGAGTGAAGGGCTCGTCTATATTTAGAAAATCACTGAACACTGAACACTGAACACACTATAGACCAATCACTGATCACTGATTGAGCAAATCATTCACAAATACTGCCGTGTTGTCTCAGCTCAAAGGCTAAAAGCAGCTATGGGCAACTTCAAAGGTACCTGCCAATAGCCTGTTACTCAACACAAGCACTGATGTCATGAATCAATCAACACTCCTTAAATATCAATATGGCAGCTTTGACCATTCAATTCATTTTTATTGGCTGTGTAGCATGGCATATGCTTCAGTGACGATTGGATCTCCAAGTGCGCCCAGATGAGTCACGTGATACGAGCACGTATCATAAAGGCTTCGACCTAACCACAGCACCGCGGGTTCAAGTCCGACCTGTGGCCGTTTACTACATGTCACACACACACACACACACACACACACACACACAGCCCCACCCCCCCACCTCTCTCCTTGACTTTTCTGTCTTACTGTGTCTGTCAGAATAAAGTCAAAATAATGCTCCCCCTCAAAAAAAAAAGAAAAAAAACTAAATAAAAAGTAAAAACATTTCTGGTTTTACTTTGTAACAAACCAGATACAAACAAACTGCAAAAAACATGTAAAACAAGCAAATTTAGGCTGTTTATCTCGAGTGACCACAACTTTAGCACTAGCCTAGTACTAAGAACCTTGGGATAATGGTTAAAAACTCTTAAGATGGAATGTTTCTTTGGGTTTTTTTGTATCTTTTCTTTGTATTCTGCCAACATTGTGTGAATGCAGCAGTAAATATTCCCCAAATGTCTGACTCAAAGTAATGACTAGGAAGGTGAAGTTGCCACTTAGCTGCTGGCTAACCTATTTATGCTTTGCAGCTACTTCTCTCACTCAAAACACAACAGGTCATGTATTGAGGCTGCAGATGGTGGACAAATTGGTATCTCTGCCTCCACTATGAGGAAAGCCAAAACCTGATGTTCCATTCAAGCCTCTGGAAATTGTTGTTGACTAAAAAAAAAAATAGTTTCAAAAAGTCTGTTTGCGGTCCACTGACCTGCTACTCCAATTTGGAGTATGTCTCTTATAAGGTCTGTCTGGATGGGGTTCATTGTCTGTGTTTGTCTGTCTCTTGTTTTCGCTTTCCTGTGTCTCTGTGCAGATACACACACACACACACACACACACACACACACACACACACACTGCTGACAGAGGCTAAAAAAAGAGCAATGGACAGAGGATTGCTGAGTCAAGCAGACCTGAGCCACCCCCCTGCCCCAGTAAAGGTACAGAGCATGTGGCCTCATCAATAATGGAAAATCCTCTATAAAGACCTGAAAGTCACACATGTATGTGTGTGAGTGTGTAGGGGTGTGTGTCAGCAAGAACAAAAATAATGCGTGTTTGCATTGAGTTTGTTTATTGAGACATCAGGCCAGACTTCTTGGGCTTGTGTGGGTCTGTCTATGTTTGTGTGTGTATGTGTGTGTGTGTGTGTGTGTGTGTGTGTGTGTGTTTTTGGGAGGGGAACACAGAGGAACCTGAGTTTAGACTTATAGTATTTCATTCCATATCACTTTAACTTTGAGGTGGAGCTCCAAGTGCGTCTTATCAGTCGACACAGCTGTACCTCAGAGGATACTGTGATGTACTGTGATGTGTGTGTCAGCCAGCGGATACAGTAAAGCAAGTGAATGATGTGCTGTGACGACCAGCCAGAGGTTCCCAGACATGACTACACGTTACTCCCTCCAGCAACTCTGTAATCCCCCAGATCTCAGTTTCTGCAACTGTGAAGTGAAAGTCAAAATATTTCTGGTAAACATTCCTAAAGGCTGAGGCTTATGTCGCATACATGCAAAGTGTAAGCATTTCACTTTGCATTGCTTTGATCTAACAAAGTCTCCACTTGTGGACAGTAATTTGCTTTGTTTTTGTGCACACCAAGCACTTGCATTTGGGCCACTTCACTTCAGTTTTGAGGGAAACATATTTTCATTGTAATATTCTGCACCTTATTTTACCCCAAACATAAGACAAATAACGAAAACATAGGAATTTAGATCTTGTTATTTTTTTAGCAGTTAAGCAAGCCGAGTAGTTACAGCTCAGGTAGAGCTGACATCAGTACAGGTGTAGGTGTTTCTCCTGAAAGTGTCAACTCACCCAAATTATATAACATAAATTGTATATGCTCAATATATTCCTCGACCTACTGTACCCCCAGCAGAATCTGGCCATGCAGTGGCTGATTATTTAAGATGTCTGCCTCTGACACTTAGGCTGCTTCCCACATGGAACAGAGATTTGTTTGTAGTATGTAAAGCACTGAAAAGCCTCAACAGTGCATTTACTGTAAGCTATTTTATTTGAGCGTCCACAATCACCCTTGATAATTTCCTCATCTATAAAATACAGAGGACTGGATTTTGGGTTTGTTAGCAGGTAGTAAAATACATGCATCTAAATACACAAACAAACAAAATGAACAAACAAACAAACAAACAATCTCATGGACACTACTTTTCTTATTGCAGTGGTGACTTTCTGAGGAAATTTTACAGTGGCTAAATTCATACACCATATTGGTTTATCTTACCGTCAAACAGCCCTTTTCTTTGGATCTACATTTTCTCAATTGTTGCACTACTGTATTAATATGCACAAGTGCACCTATAGCGCACACTGTATTACGCCGCGGAGCAACTGTTCAAGTCAGAAAGGGCTAAGTGTAAGTGCGCTTGTACGTGTCCTCTTTAAAAAGAGAACAAGTCTATTTCCCAAAATGTCAAATTATTCCTTTGAGCCACCTCACACCCCAATAAAAATGTATTCGAGACCATTTGTGACAGATGACTGGTAAATCTGATTATCCTGATGAGTAAAACCACAACGTAACTCCGCACAGCAGTAGGCAGAATCATTAAATATAAAATTGTGAAAATCATTGCTTTAAGCTGAGCAAAACCTTCCTTTTATCATCCTTGGCTAAAAACATGTTAAATATTTGTATTTAACTTCTGCTTTTATTTTGGGTTGACTAGGCTATTCGTTCGATTCAGTAAAGCACACCACACCATCAGTAACATCAAATTATGGTTATTGTAAGCTCGCTGAGAACGTGATGATTTCCATCAGGTTCATTTGACATGGTCTTCTATATTAGGAATCAGTGGGAGTTGGTAGCCTTGGAGGGAATAAATGAGTCCCCTCTGTCAAAGATTTATATTCTGAGAGTCCGATTGTCCTGTTAATTACTCTTCCAGATGTTTCTCCCTTTGCTGTGGTCCCTTTAGACCTTAAATCCCTAAGCAACCAAAGGCTAACTGAGGTTTTCACTCTTAGTGATCATGTACTCAGACCTTGCTCTCTTATACCTCGACTTTCTCTCAAACTTGGGCTCAGAAAAATAAAGTTGGGGATTGAAGTTTGGACTCCTTAGAGCCTGTCAGAGCTGTGGCCTGGTTGTTTATTGGAGAGGATGATGACTGATATTTTATTTCAGCTGCCTGATTGCTGGTTTCTGCATGTAAGGTCAAAGTTACATAACATGTGATTTCTTAATCTGATATCAAAATGCTGATCGCTATCTTCACACTGAGACATTTTCATACTGATCTGAGGAAGGGATAGTGTAAAAGGAAGGTCACAGATGCACAGGAGGTTACAGGAGTTTACAGGATTTCATTAATCCTATTGGATGTCTGGACTGGCGATGATTGCTGTACGAGCTGCGTTAGCATTATTATCAAGCAGAAAGGCTTCGTGACCTTTCCAGTGAGTGACAGTGCAAGGTGGGGGCCTTTAGTAAAGAGATTGATCCCCCACCCCCACCCCTGCACCCCGCCGCCCAATCCAACCCCTCAGGGCCCCCCAGAATCTGTTGTGTTTATTGACCTCAGTATAAAGAGTTCACAATCTGGCCCATTGGTAGTTAGAGCCATTGATTGGAGTATAACACATGGATGATCAATCTGTTAAAATCGCACTGGCTCAGCCTGTCACCAGCCTCTGGGGTCATGGGAGGCACACAGCAACGTGACTGGTTTTCTGCATGCAAACAAAAAAGCATTTTGTGTGTTCATCACACAATATCTGTACCATCGGTATTCAAAACGTTTACCAAATCAAACAATAAAAACAAGGCACAACCCTGTAAAACCTTACACTTTCAATATCGTGTGTGTGTGTGCATATGTAGGTGTGTGCATATGTGGGTGTGTGTGTTCTTGCGTACCTAATTAACAGCGGACCTCCCAATCGTTACACACTCACCTCAACCGATGAGGTTGGTGATGCCATAGGTCATGATATAAATATGACTAAAACTCTATGTGAATTTATTTTAACTTTAGCCAAGATGTGGCCTGTAGGTGTGTTAACCACATTCATTCTCAGCACTGCCTCTGCAGGCTGGAGAAGGGACTTTAATGAGTCATTCAATGGTTTTTCACTCTTCTCCATACAGTATAGTGTGAATGGTTTATAGCCCCAGGCAGGGCAGCTATTCAGAAACTGCATTCTAATGAAACCTTTCACCTGCACTGGATCTCCATCAAGTCTATGATGTATTTGTATTCTCAATCTAAGCAGGGGCCATTACTCTACATACTAACCATTTCTGTAAGACAGAGCTTGATATTTAGATTATTTCCTCTGGATATTAGATTTGAAAATTCAATGTACCACAAAGAGATTAAACCCACAACTCTAAAGCTACCCAACAGTGGGGTCCGACTGGCCATCGCACATTCCTAGACAGAACCCAGTGGGCCACCGTATTGGTGGGCTGATGGATTGTCAAAAATTCCATCAAGTGTTTATCGGCCCCGTCAGTCTCTTTATCAGCCCTCTCTCTGTGATTGTCATTTGTGGGTGGGCATGAGAGCGTGCTGTGTGCATGCTCCAGGACTGGGATCACTGGCCAATCACAACCAGGTTTCAAACCTCACCAACCCGAGCTCAGGTGTCACTCACCAAGCATCTCGGTGGGTTTGAGGAATGGTTGAGAGCTTCTAAGGATGTAGGTTAAATATTCATGAGGCTCAGTGACTTTTGGAATCCAACACCCAGAGTGAAGACTGAATGGCACCCAGAGAGAAGCTCCCAGCCAATCTGTAGCGTATGCTTAGGTGTGCTTGTTACTGTAGGGCACCAATGGTGTAGTGTCTGTATCTGGAGAATCAAAACCAATCGTGCTGTGGCACGATCCAGGGATATTAGACTTATATGGTATGCATCTTAACCACTTGGTCACCAGAATAGCCGCGGATATGATGTTATAAGAGTTTCCTATTGTCTTAATGAATTAATTTTCAGATCTTTCTATTGTCTGCCTCCTTTTTTAAAATTTATTTGTTTTTACATTTTTTAATTATTTATGATCTCCAAATATTAATATATAGAAGTTAACATTGATCCAACCCTTTGTTTTTTTTTCATTTTTTCTTTCTGTTTATTATACTTATATGGGGGATGTTTACCATAGAAAATACTGTATTAACACAGTTGCAAATTTAATATACTATTATAGCTACAGTACATCCAGGTACAAGGCTATAGCTTTACAGAGTTATGGGGAGTTCATGTGACTCTTTCCTCCAAAGTGAAGTCAAGCCATGTTTATTCATATTGTAAATTAACAAAGAGCCTCACACATATAATATACTGAATATCTAGAATGTATATATAGAATAGTATATATAGAATGCAAGATTATATATTACTTCATGAAAATATTACAGACCTACCATCATACACCTTAAATCATAAGGCTTTTTTCCTGTGAAAAATTTCATATACAGTAATCATACATTTCAAGATGAGTGTTCAGTCCTCTCTAATAGTGCTCACAGGATGACATGCTAATATTATTTTCATTTTAGTTTTTAGGTCATTGTGTATGTTGGTGCCGCCTGTTTTAACCCAGTCTCTCTGTACTCTCTTTCTCTTTGCCAGCAGTAGTGGACAGATGGTGGGATCAAACCCCATCAAACATTTACAACCTCACAGACACAGACACAGTCTCACACTCACTCCCTGACATCAGAGAGGTCCACCCATACCACCCCCACATGCACATACACACACATGAAGACACCTATCTCAGCAGCAGATTAATAATGTTATGGGGCTTTGACAGAAGTTTGAATGGCACAGTGAGCACTCCTGTGCACTGTCCAACTACATCTTTGAGCTAAAAGGATCCTATATCCTCCACCGTGCTTCATCTTAAAGGTGAATTTTTGTTATATTGCTGAAATTCTGCTCAAGGACTTTCATCAGGACATATTGAATTCATCAGCCTTGTTTTACTGCAGCCTTGAGTCCCCGAGGTCCTATATCTCAAACAAAAGGAGAAGGGCGATAGAGAGAAATAGGGAGGACAAGGATGATGAGTCAAGGGAGAGAGAGAAAGAGAAGGAGAGGAGGAGGAGGAGGAGGAGGAGGAGGAGGATGACAGTGCTGAGGAGGATGGGAAGAGAGAAAAAGAGACGATTAGCAGGCGGGGGAGAAAGAGGAGGAGGAGGAAGAGGAGGAGAGGTGAAGGTGGAGGAGGAAGCAGCAAAGGAACTAAAATGGATCTATAGCTGCATTGCTGTCCTGCTCCAATGTCCTTCAGGCTTTTAGTGAAACAAGAAGCAGGGTTTTGCATCCATTGAATGATGACGATAATATACAGCAAACTCTGTTACGCAGAAAAAACTCAAAACCAACATAACTTGCTGAACCACGGATGTATGTTCAGGTTAGGTGCAGGTCCAGCAGCAGTATATGCTGAGCTGCACCGAACGTAGTAATTTAGCTTGTATTTGACATTTCGATGCAGCAATTTCCCTGGTCAGAAAAAGATCATTTTGTGACTACAATCTTTGCAGAAACACACAGACACATTCAACCAAGCAAACATAATGCATGCAGACGAATAAATGCACAAGTTAAAAAAAAATCTTAATAATCATCAGCCTGTTTCTATCCCAGCAACCCCACAGAGATTTGGTTGCCAAGTCAACCACAGCCACCTCGATGACAACCATGCAGTAGTCAGCCTGTCTTCACCTATTCCATGTTCAACTGAATCATGCCTGCTGCTTTACTCATCACAAATGAGTATTTTGCTCCTCTTTTCTCAGAAAAACGAGTATGGCAGGTTTGAGGTTTGCAGTTTTAATCGCATGATTATATTGTATGTTTGGCCTTTATTGTAGCTTTTGTGACACTGAGTCAGATTCCTTGCTCTCAGTTTGGCTTGATTCGCTCAAGAGCTGCCAGGTTTGTCCAGGTGAGTAATTGCGACTGCAGGAGATTAAAAATCCCCTGCAATCCAGAGCATGTTTTCTCCTCTCTGTTAAAATGATGACAAGACACTTTAATCTACAAACAAAGTCAGTTATTTCTTTAAACATTATGAATTTTAAAACCACAAAGGTTCAATATTTGTAAAACTTCTCCGAGCCAAGAGTGGGCCTAATGTCTTCTGGCAGGTTCAGGGAATCACTAGTGTGCACATTCAGAACGTGACTGAGGAAGCAAACCAGGAAGAGGGAAAATTTTTTTGGTGTTCACACTAGGTGAGCAATTTTCACTGGAATGAGTGGGCGCGATCTCAGAACACCACTTAATATAGATAATTCAACAACATGTCTAACTCACAGTTGGACTACATTAGCAGTAAGATAGCGGACAGATTATGTAGCCACACCAATGATGGTGGACGAAAATGTGGCTGTGATATTCTGGGAATTTCTGCTGAATAATTATTTCAGAGGATTATGATGCACCTCAGAGGAGAAAATCTGCCTTTGAATCCCTCAATACTGGAGCGATGCCTAGTGGAGCTTATTGTGGGACAGCACACACATACTACAAAATAAGAGTGGCCTTAAAATGATCTAACACCAAATAAATGAGGATGTAAAACAATATATCAGCGGTGATTTTACATGAGAAAATGAAAATAGTAATGTCAGTATTCAAAATGCAGCAAGAGATAACAACTTGAAAATATTAACCATTGTCTGTTTGCATTTAACTTCTAATGTTTGATTTGTTAACTCCTCTGGTTGAATGAGAAGTTTTCATTTTGGTTGTGTATGCACAAACATATTGCCTTGTGTAGCTTTAAAAGTTTTAACAAAAGAAAACTGATTGATTTTGCCTTAAGGTCTCCAAAGGTTTACCATTAAAGTTGTAAAAGGTTTTCCACTGGGACTAACAAACACTGGTACAATACTGGCGGGCTGCTGCATGATCTGCAACCCCAAGCATAGATATAACAGGACCCGATGGCTCACAGTCGGGAATGCATGAAGGGTTACATACAGAATTACTCTGTGTGCACAGGCAGTAAGCACTTGCAGAGCTTTAGCAGGGCACAGTGAGACAGTCACGGCATGAATATACCCAAGTCATGCATAAACCACAGAGAAAACTGCCTGCTCACACATGCATGGACTCACTCATGCACCCGCCCACAGACGCACACAGTTGCTTTGGCTGTCCATGGTGCTTAGTGTCACACCTCGGCCTATAATAACCTGCGTGGGTCATCATGCCGTTTTTTGGGGGGGTTTTTTGACATGTAATTACCCATAATGACACTGGGCCTGCAGGTCACAAGAACAACACAACCGCAGAATAATACTGAGGTCATGGTAATTCAGTATCTTTGCCTTTATTTCAGTCAGTGCGTCTCCTGTTTGCGAAACACAGAAGGCTCCAGTGTCCTCTGACCTGATTAGATACACAGTACGTTAAAAGTCTGTCTTTCATATGAGGTGATTTAAAGAGATAGGCCAAACAATGTTTTATCTCCATCTCTCTCCCACTCTCTCGTTCTCGTCTACTCACACACACACACACACACACACACACACACACACACACACACACACACACACTTTAACCTTCAGTGATGAGTCTGACTGCTCTGCCAGTGTTGACAGTGCTTGACTCATTCTGCAGTGTGCCTGCAGTCATTGAGATGCATAGCAAGGTCTAAACAGAGCTCTGCCAAGCTGTAGGCAGCCATTTAACCACCAACACACACACACATACACACGCACACACAGACGCATGCATGCGTGCAGACACAGATGCATAGAGGGGAGAGGGACATAAAGACCAGGATCATGTAAAAAAGGCAGGTAACTAGAGCCTTTTGCTTCTGTTGTTTAAATTCAGCAAATATGTGTTTGTTGAGTTGAGTCTTTCAGTTAACTGCAGGCAGAAACTTGCAGAGGTGGTGCATTTTGCACACATGATGCTGTGATGCTAGCAGCTCTGTGAGGAGGCTGTACTCATCAGTGCTTTAAGCCAGATGCTAATCTCTGTATGCTAACATGCTCACAGTGACAATGCTAACATGCTCACAGTGACAATGCTAACATGCTGATGCTTAGCAGGTATCATTTTCACCATGTTCACTATCCTGTTTTAGCATGTTATTATGCTAACATTTGCTAATTAAAAGCACATAACCACAAAGTACAGCTGAGGCTAATGGAAACACCAATAGTCTTGCAGGAATTTGCTTTGAAAGTTGTTACAGTTCATCCTGGCAGAATGAATGTGTGTAGCAAAGTTCAGAGCGAATATGTGGAAATATTTCATTAAAGACACATGCGTAAAAAGGCATCATCTTTTGTTGGAGCAAAGAATATTAAACACATTACCTGTTGGCTTGTGTTTGTTTCGTCTGACACCCCTCTGCCACAGTAAATAAATAAATAAATACATAAATATTAGCACTATAAAGCCGTGTCTGGAACAGTTCTCCTTTGAAACGATGAATGATGCAGCTCCTGCAAGAAGAGCATCACTCAACCTTCCTGTTGGGGATGACGAAACAATGCAGAAACAGTTCAATATGTTTCTAGAATGAGGTGGTGTATAATAGTTATTAACATCAATCTGAGTGTGGGATCCAAAATGACATTGCAAACATCGGCTCTTTTCTGAAATGAGCATGATGCAAATGGTACCCCAACCAACCTGACAGTTATATGTTTATGTTGTGATTCTAAAAGTTATTTTAGTTTAGAAATTGACATTTTTGGTTCAGAGTGAAATGCTAAACAACTCTTGGACAGTATTCACGAAATTTGTTTCAGACAATAGTTGTCCTCAGAGGATAAACCTTTCTGACTTCCACTCCCTCAGTTTATATCTACCACCACCATCAGGTCAACGTTATATTTTGCCAAATACACTAGTGTGACCAAATATCCACAATATAAAACTAATGAGATTCTCATCATTCTCAGTTGCACTTTGTGATTAGCAAATAGCAGGCTAACTGGCTAAACTAGTATGGGACACCTGATAAATATTACCTGCTAAAAATCAGTACCTTAGTATTGCCACTGTGCCACTTTGTTTTTTACTCAAAGGCACAGATATGCTTAAGTACAACCCAAAGCTGAAAAATTATGGTAATATGTAAGTGCCAAAAACCGCAGTTCTTCAAATGACCACTTGAGGCTGGCTCCAAAAGTGAGTCAATCCCCAAAGACTTCCATGTTTAAATGAGAAATAAATATGTTTAGAGCCTGGTGTAAAAAAAAGTTTTTGACCTCTACAGCTAATTTCCTCCTTCATGACAACTCTACGGGGGATGAATTTTTTTAACTCCCCTATTTAAATTTTATTAATTCTTGAAGTTCTTCATAATTGAGGGCGTGCCACCTTGAGTGACAGCTGGGTGAGCGTATGCTTGGCACAAACCGGCATGCACCAAAGTCTGGGCTTCACACACGCCACACCATTTTTGGATTAGCTGGGAGTTCAGCAGAGCCCCGAGTTTCAAAACCACTCTTCACGCACCTATGGGTGACGTCACGGAGGAGATGTCCCTCTGTATTTACAGTCTGTGGTACAGCCTCACAGAGATGCTGGGATGGCTATAGGTTCCTGGTCTTGTATTATTGGGGTTTTAATAGCTGCCTGTCTTGACACTTTAATCTACAAACAAAGTCAGTTATGTCTTTAAACATTATGAATTTTAAAACCACAAAGGTTTAATATTTGTAAAACTTCTCCGAGCCAAGAGTGGGCCTAATGTCTTCTGGCAGGTTCAGGGAAACACTAGTGTGCACATTCAGAACGTGGCTGAGGAAGCAAACCAGGAAGAGGGAAAGTTTTTTTGGTGTTCACACTAGGTGAGCAATTTTCACTGGAATGAGTGGGCGCGATCTCAGAACACCACTTAATATAGATAATTCAACAACTTGTCTAACTCACAGTTGGACTACATTAGCGGTAAGATAGTGAGCAGCTGTGGTACAGCCTCACAGAGATGCTGGGATGGCTATAAGCTCCTGGTCTTGTATTATTGGGGTTTTAATAGCTGCCTGTCTTGAAACCAAGTCACCGAGTCACCTTATTCAATTTAACACTTGTATGATCATTTCTTTACTATGGAAAAATCTTACTCAAAGGACCCAAAAGGTGAATATCTTTATAAAAAGGTTCATTCATCTATTTATTTAAGCCAGAATCACCAGATGTGCAGTTAGCCAGTTGGTTTTTCACACTTCAGATGTTGCAGTTAAAGTTGCTTTAAACTCTGTGACTTCTCAGTGTCACGGCAACTAATAGTCCAAACCAATGTGACACATACAGAAGGAATAAGAAAGTGTGAACTCACACTTGTAAGCAGGTGCATACAAGCACACTGCAACACCCTGATCTGTAATCTGTGAGGAGCATTCAGTGGAGCAAAGGTCATAAGGCAGCAGTTCATCTGCATACATGTAGGGGGAAGGGTTGGCACAATGAAGGGATGATTGTGTGTTTGTACAACAGAGCCGGCCAGCTCAGCTTGATTTAAGCTGATAATTTGGAATATTTTCATGTCCATCTAGTCTCCACCAGCAGCGTACTCACTGTTGTTTCAGCTTCTTCTCTCTGTGATCATCAGTTTGATATAACAATTTAAGAGGTAATTACATGTCAGAAGAAATGTGTGTAAAAGAGGAGCAGGCGTGCAGTATGAATATATGTTACAGTACAATCATTTATGTTGTCAGTCATCCTGTCACCCAGTCATTCAGTTCACTGCTTGCTCCAGAGCTCAGTGGGGCTCAAACTCAGTGGGGCCACACCACTGTCGGGTCAGATTTTTACCTTGAGCGACATGTTGGTGAAGCACAAGGTGGACATTCATGGTCTCCAGATGATGAAGCCTGTTTGTTTTTGGTGACCCCTGTGACCTTTCTGCTGATGACCCTTTGGCATTACCTGAAAGATAACCCACTACTTATAAGGCTCTAAAAGTACCAAAACGGTCGGTATGCAGTTTGTTTCATCTGACAACATATTATGGAGTATAATGGTGATTGTAGCCTTTGTAGGCCCCAACAGCAGGAATACTAGTAATATTTCCAGTTATTACTCTGATATATTCTATTGTACATGCTTATAATCTTTAAATCTATAAATTTACACATTCACAAGTTAATAAGGGAAAATTTGAGGTGTGCATATACAGATAATACAGATAAATCCATTTAAACCCGATATTCACCTGTTTAATTTTGGGCATCCACTTCAGATTTGCCTCCAGTCAAGACAGTACATCTACTGACAGCTTGAAAAAGACTGTCGTAGCACCGGAGTGAAAGAATTTGCTCTTTTTTCGCTGTGTCCATTGCTATTATTCAGTCAGTTAATATTCCTCTTGTGACTGCAACCCTCACAGCAGACACCTAACCCTTTTTTTTTTTACAGAAAAATGATAATCACCTGATCCCGCTGTTATAATTGGGGTCAAGGAGAACTCATCATTTATGAAGAAATATCCCCCCTCTCATCCTTTTCTCTCCCTCTCCCTCTTTCTCTGCATTTTATCATCTTCTCAGGAGGGTGTCATGGCACTCAGAAAAAACTGTGACCTTGCTGTTCCACTTCAGCTCATTTGTGTGTGTGTGTGTGTGTGTGGACAGCCATCTAAAAAGGTACCATATATAGTTTAGAGGTTTATGTGCCACATAGGCACCTGACAAAAATGTCTCAGAAGCCCCTAATAGCTAAACCACAGACTCCATACACACTCACACACACGGAAAAAAGAAATCACACACACGCCTAAAGGGAGAGAAGAAATGAAGAAGAGCAGGAGGGTTGTGTAAGAGCGAGAACTGCACTCTCAGAACACGCAGCCCTCTTCCTTTGAAAGAGAAACTGCACCGTCACTCCTAACAGAGATGCCATTTTGTTTGCAGCACCATACCATCAAGGTTATGACTGAGTTGCCAATGCAGGCACAAGTCACAGACTCAAAACATCTGACACTCTTTGTCTCCGTGTTACACTTCCCCTGAACCCCCCCCCCCCCCCCCCCCAATGATCTCTGTACACATGACACTTGGAGATGCAGTTTTTCCTGCAGTGCAGCAGTATGTGTGACTGTACACAGTGAATATGTTTGACTCAAACATGCATTTCTCTGTCACACTCTTATCTCCCATCCCCTCCCTCACCCCCCACCCCCCCAACTCTCTCTCCTCTCCATGGGTATCAAAAATAAGATGATGAGATTACCATGACAACATGAAGGAGTGACGCAGGGTCCACAGAGACAAACTTAATGACCCTGATGAATCATCAAGAGTATGTGTGGCACTCTTCCTCCTCTTCCTCCTCCTCCTGTTTAACATGCTAACCAGTCTGTACCATACACACTGTGCTGATCTCATGTGGCAGTACAACAATCTTTACATAAATCATCCAGGGAGAGTTCGTTGAGTATTCATTGTCTTTTTTTTTTTCACTGTCACCTTCATTCACATTGACGCTGACACATCATTACACTCAACAAGGTTGAACACTTTGCTCAAGGGCACCTTGTCAGCAGCAGTCGAGGGAGAGGAGAGCATCACTCACTCAGTTTCCTCCCTCTTTAACCTTCACGTTCACAGACTTGCTTCGCACACCTCCCTCACATTTGCGCCCCATACCTGACTTGTTTTCTCTCACCTTTCTTCTGCTTCCTGTTGTTTTCTTCATCCCCTGCTGTCTCAGACTTGCCCTACCCCAGTTTTGCTTTTGTGCTCCTGCTCGCCATCATCACCACCGCTGCTATCCTAGCCCTCCCCTCTCTGTCATCTGTGGTGGTCTTGGATACGCAGTCCTCCGTTTTCGCACCCACAGCCTCGCCATAGCAACAGAGGTGACTGCGGTGACAGTCTGCGTGTCATGGAAGGTAAAGAGAGGAAAGTGGGGAGGATTGAGGAGAGGAGAGGAGAGGAACGGAGGGCTGAGGGATGGAGGGAGGAGTTGCAGAAACAGCCGTCTGCTTGAGGAAAGATAGTGAGGGAAAATGCCAAGCTTTGGTATCTGAAAAGATAAGTAGGTCAGTCCTAATCTAGGGTTGAGTTTAGCGTATAAATAAATAATGAAGCCAGCTTCACAGTAAAGACACCATCTAGGTGGAAAACTTGAAAGCCCACTGTGCTGCACCATGTTATACACGCAGGTGATGTCCTCTAATCCTCGTGCACAATGAGGCTGGCTCACTATCACTGTAAAGCATCAGTGATGAACGGACATGTGGCGATAAGAGGCGCATGTTGTGTATATAGCCTAAAGAAGCTGACTGTAAGAGAGCTGAGATACAGTAGATAGTAAGGAGGTAATCAGGAGCAGAGAGAGAGAGAGAGAGAGAGAAAGCCTGGACTTTGTTAGGGAGATGGCACTGTTGGAGATATGTGGTGCATTAGACAGATGGGGCATGTGATAGGTCACATCTGGTAATGGGAGGAGAGGAGATGAGAGGAGAGGAGAGGCGAGGAGAGAAGAGATATTTACCTCCAGATTTTAAGGGATATTTCATAAAAGAAACAATATAAAACTATGAATTGATTTAAGTGGAGAGCTGGAGTCAGGGCCTTTTTTTTTTTTTTAGCCTTGCTTAGCATAAAGCTTGGAAGCAGTGGGGAAACTAGCTAGCTAGCCTGACTCTGTCCAAAGTTCAAAAATACACTCACCAGCAGCTCTAAAGCTAATAGTGCATCTTATTCGTTTAACCCCTGAATAAATAAGATGTGATTTTAAATGGGAGTTACATTTCTGACTCTCTTGGAATAAAATCTAAGCCTTAGAGAGGAGGATGATGCCCTGTCGTCCATTCTCTGCCCCCAAGCAGTTCACCTTCTCTCCCTGCATGGTGCCAACAATTTCTTCTGTCTTTTAGCTGTCTGTTTCCAATCAAATCATTTTTATGTGCCCTTTTTTGGACATCCCAATAAACGTGTAAAAACTCAGACTGTAAAACTGCAGTGGATCACGGAGAGCACCTTTCTTGGTCACCTCGTTTGGATACTTTTCTCCATTATCACAGTTGTGATGTGACCCCTCTTTCATGAGCTTTCAGTGTTATTTTTCCCAGTCATTAGTTCTCACCCTGTTGTCAACACACAGTTTTCTTTAATAACCTGGTTCCATAACAAACATATTGTTCTCAGGAACAATGCATGTACTTAACCCTGTGCTGATATCTGGGACACTGCTGTGCTACCTGACACACTCATTTGCCACCATCAGCCACTAATGATTGGATCTATTTTCCTTTGCCCTAATAGTGTATTATGAAGCCACCTTTCATTTCCCCGTGAGCTGAAAGAGACAAACTGAACAAAGGCTGCCGTGGACCCAGCCAACACCTTCCCTGCTGGCTCAGACATGTTGTTAACCCCATTCACACCAACACTGACATCTCAAGGGACTTATAAATCACCATATACTGTATGTCATATGTAGGTTATATAACTAAATAATGTGTATACATTATGTCCTTGAACACGTCATCAGTTGCGTCATCAAGTAATGCTGCCATAGTCCTCATAAGCTAATTTAGTTTGTCCTCCATTTACCTTACAGACCTTCAGCATCAAGGAATTGTGTCAGCTATGTTATTTTGTCTTTTAATTTTCTCTTTTAACCGTCCTTCAGTGGGAAGGTGTCACTCACTTTGTGCCAATATCAAGCATCAAGAATCTGACCAGTTTGAGAATGAACGACTGACAGAGCTGGAAGAAAAAGTGACTTTTTTCCATAACAGTTTGACAAACATCAGCCACAATTTAGGGGAAATAATAATGCATAACAGTTCCAGTCTGCTTTGGTTTAGGCACAAAAGCTACTTGGTTAGGTTTCTGCAAAGATTTGGGTTCAAATAAGTTCCTCCTTATGGTTAAAGGATCTTCATTATCATTTTGTCAGAAGCACCTCCTAACGTGAACTTTGTCGCTCTACAATAAAACGTAACTATGGGTCTTAATAAGATGCTCGCACAGAGGATCTATGTAGTTGTTATTTACAGGACGACAGTTCTGTCAGTCTGGTGTTTTTTTTACTCTTTTTTTTTTTCTTCAAATTTACTTTAAAAGAAAAGAAAAAAACAAACACATTTTGAAAATCTCAGACTTGTGGTTCAGAAACTGCACCCAGTTTGATGTACCAGTTCACTGACGGCTGGCTGTAACAGGTGATCTGGTTCTCCCGGACAATGGGTGACCTCATAATATGACTGAACACCAACACCGGTATCTCTGGTTACCGTCGTCATAGCAACAAACGCTAATGCTGCATGTCCAGATCTGCGTTGATGATGACAGCCTGGTTTGGACAGTTAATCCCCACCCTTTTTTTTTTGTGCTTTCCATAAACTCTCCCAATCCCTCCTCCTCCTCTCTTTATCTGTTTCTAACCCCTATCACTTTCCTATCACATTTTTTTTCTGTTAAGGCCCCTCAGTGATTGTCTTTTCCAGCCAGGCTTATTAAAATATGCTTAAAGATTAAAACAACACTGAACACATTTTTGCTTCCTGTGCCAGGGTTTTTATTGCCAGTACCAGCAGGGTGATGAGGCTATTATTTTATCAGCTCTTATGATTCTTCCCATGAGATGTGTAAAGACGTTTGCCAGTTTTAAAAGAAAGATTAGGAAAAATAAATAAATAAATAAATCAGCCTTTTACATTTTCTCCAAAACATATATTTGTCATGTCATTGATTGATTGACTGATTGATTTTTTTGGGTGTCCTGCACCTCTGGTGTCCAGCTCATATGGGCTTACAACAGCTGTTATATTGGATACAGTGTCGTCTGTCTCAGCTGCCGAGCATCTCCTATAAAAAGCAAACCCAACATATCAGCATCAGTCAACCAAAACCAATCAGGATTCTTAAATTGGATCTTGTCAAACAGATATTTCCTGAAGTCAGTATACAGAGGGCAATGAAATGCAAAATGAATCTCATCCTCAACAACCCCAACAGCACAAAAAATACACAAATGCCTTTATATCTGCTTACGTACTTCATAATTTGCACTTAAGGCAAAGCAGTACTAATAGTTCCAGATTAATTTAATGGAGCAATGTTTCAGTCTCATTTCCTGACATCTTTTTCACATTTTCTAAAGTTTCATCATCAAGCAGAGCAATAAATATACAGAACATGCAAAAACACATATATCTGCATATATACTGTAAAAATGTGTCTGCTCTCAGAGTAACATTGCTCCAAAGCTCCAACAATTTGTGGAGGTTTCTAGTTTGCTGTCCTAATGGGAGTGAGGTGAGAGGGTTGATATCAGTTTTGTCTCTGTGCGTCCAGTGGACAGAGTCCAGTACATGACGTGGTGATGCAGACCCTGACGCTGTCCTCCCATAAAACAACAATCCAGCCAGTGATTATATTTTCTACAAAATACAATTTGCTGTTGCAGTTTAGTTTTATATAAACATTATTTCTACGGTTGACTTTAGAACAGCAGTCCTTTGAGCTAAATGCTGACATCAATATGCCAACATCCTCACAACAATAATGTGGTAAAATGCTGATGCTGCCTTGAAAAGTCAGGGATCACCACTTATTACAATGAATCCATAGAAGTAATCCATTCATGAATGCATCAATTTCAACGGTTGTTGAGATTTCTCACTCTCAACCAAAAATGTCAAACTCGTGGTGACGCTGGAGGAGTCATTAGGATGAATCCTATCTGGGGACCACAACTGTCTGAACCAAATTTTATGGGAAACCCATCTGAATATGAATTCAATAAAATACCTTTAAGATACATAGGCTACATAAAACACACTCCCGTGGCTTTCATCACTTTCTGTCTGTTTCCCTGCTGCCCTCTGTCATCTTCGAGAGCGTTTCATGAGATCGTCATGCTGCTAGAGAGCACTGTGTGGTCTGACCGGGCACAGCTGCTGTTTATGATCTCCTGTTGTTATTCCTGCCCCATTAGGACACCACAGAGCAGCTGAGGGAAACAACAAAGGCACACAAACATGCACACACACACACACACACACACACACAAACACACACACACACACACACAGTCAGATCACTGATTGATTCTAAACCTGGCAACTACACAGCACCTGTTAAATTAGTTGTCTGGAGGAGCAATGTTTGATATGTCATTTATTCAAAATAAAATAATAGTAATAATAACAATGAAACATAACAATATGGCCTAATTACACATTTCCGAATCTCAGAAATCCTGGAAGAATATGCAGATGAACTAACTGGCATCTGAAACAGAAAAAATATCCAGCCTGGTCATTTTGGCAACAGCTGGCTTATTTTACAAAGCTGGGACTTTCTTCACATCCTGGAGTCATCTGTTTGAAAATGAAACTCATAAATATAATGCTAAATATAGACTGAAAACAAGGACTGCATAGAGGGAAAACGTTTTATAACGGTTAATGATCTCTGATTCAAGATCTCAGACTAGAAGGCTACTGGGAAATGTCTCTAAAGAGTTTTCTTATATTTTGAACAAACCTATAACTAACAAAATAAAGTAGAGACTACAGTGAGGAAATAAACATGATGATATGTAAATACTCAGCAAGCTACATGGGACACTATTATATCTATGAGAACAACAGTTTAAATGCCTATACTGTTACTGTTCAGTGCTAACATATGTAAAACAGCAAATGTAGGGGGTAAAAGCTGCTGTGATCAATATTTTATATTGACAAGGGATCATATAATTGGTTCTGTATAAAAGGTGCTGCTCATAATAACAAACCGGCAGAGAATTATCGCCTCGCTTTGCAGTTTCCCACAGCTCTACTGGGATTTTTTGCATTTTAGCTCATTGTTTTGGTTTTACTGCCCAATACTTTTTATTATTTTGTTGCACTTGTTGTGGAGACCAAAACAGAGCTAAAAAAAAAGGGGTCAATACAAATAATTGCTAAATTACACTACTTAGTAAAATGTAATTGTTTTTTTTCTCAATTTTGTTGATAAAAGAGAAACATTTCTTGAATGAACAATACAGTAAAAAGAATGCTGATGTAATGGTTTACAATATACCTTTGAGAAATCAAATAAATGTGTGTTATTTTATCGATCAACCTCTGTCTGTCTCTAAGCTCCTACCGAACACTGTATAGTATGACTCAGAGAGGTTTTTGTTCACAGCAGCATCCTTTTGAGACACCTGTGACCTTCCCTCCTCTCCCTTCACTTGCCTCCTCCTCTTCTTCTCCGTCCCTCTTGGCCTCTGACAGTCTGCCCACCTCCCCCATCTCTCTCGATGGAGTCAGACAAGAGCAAAGAGATATAGTGCCTGATAGGCGGAAAGAGAAACAGGCAGAAGGGCATTCTGCCACTGAGACACATAAAGAGAAAGTTCAAGATACATCCATTTTGTCCAGAAAAATCATTATCTGAAGCTATTTCAAACTGATTTAACCTTCACGCACTGGCACACAGACAGGAAGAGTCGAGCGTAAATTCTTCAGGAGAGTAGCAACACAGCTGTTTCAGCGCTACACTTTTTAGAAACTTTTTTCATGTCTGACAATTTTCTTTTCAGTAGCTTTCACTCACCCTTTTCACTTAAATGCTGGGATTACACTGTCCAACATTTATGTCTTTATACGGTGCTCACTGGTCACAGATGAGTGATTGCAACCCTGCCGTGACATCTTGAAGAGACATACCAGACTAAGACCAGACTGCAGTTAATATTTGCACGCAGTTTCGGGAATGTCGATAACCTTGCCAATATTTTGCATGTCTTAGTTTCACTTTGTCAAACTTGGCAAGAGATGACTCAGTTGTCGTGCCCCATGATACACTGCGTAGGAATGCAGCGGGTCTTCTTGCACACACCCTGATCATCACGAACAACCTGGAAAGATGAGTTATAAAACAACTGGAAATCATCATCAGCAGCCTCAGATCACCCGACACATCAAGACATCTACCTCCGGATGCTTTGTTTTGATTATAGTGTGTGTGATTGTATCATTGCCATGCTGCACTGGAAGAAGATGAACAACAACAACATGTGGTCTAGCTGTGTCTTTCTGGCCTCCAGACGTAGTGCCTTAGACCTGTGTGGATATGTAACCACAATTTAGCTCTCTTGAATTTTGAATTGTTGTGTGTGATGCTCATTTTCATCCCTGATGCCTCACATCTGTCAATATTTTCTCATCTTACACTGCCACTTGGTTAGGACTTGGTTAGGTTTGGAGATTTTTGGGTTGTGTCTATCTTCTGAAATTATTATTATTAGGTTTCAAAACAGATTTATCTGATCAACACAAAGACCTCATCAAGAGGATTCCCTTAATAAGGTTTAATGTCAGACTAAATGACACGTACTGCACCCTTTCCTCATTGTCAGACAACTAGCAAAAATACAAGCCACACACAGAGGACACAGTGAATCACACTTATTGTACTGTTTCTATCAGCACAACCCCACACTGAAACACACACAGTGAGAGGATTGTTGTGTGAAGCCAGTTCACCAGGCCTCAAGCAGCAGCACATGGTGAGCCCATGTGACCTCATCCATGTGACCGTCTCTCTCTCTCTCTCTCTCTCCTGTGTGTGTGTGTGTGTGTGTGTGTGTGTCTCTGGGGCACATCTGCTTTGCCACAGGCTTGAGGATACACAACATCCGAAAGTATGATACACACATATGACATAAACATATACTGGGCCGTGCTGTAAAAGCGACACATAAAGAGTACTGTTAACAGGCACACGTGCCTCACAAACACACACAAAAAAAACACACACACAAGATCACTCAGATTAAACTTTGACCTCAGCTGTACACACACACACACACACATCTACTCTTTGCTGGCCAGAAACACTCATGTGACACGGATCACATGACCAACTTTCACTCCTCTCTAGTTAAAGTCGTCTCCGTGCATCATAAACACACACCCCTTCCGCTCTCACACTGTGTTAAAATGCGAGGCCGACTGAGTTAACTCAAGAATGACAGCGTTGTCTTGGAAACAAGCCAAATGACCAACTACAAACACAAGAAGAGGAGCTAATTATTATCCTCCCAAGCAGGCCAAAAGTCACAGTGTTTTATCTCCACTCCTGCAGCCAGGTGTGATGAGTAATTTCAGAGCCATGATGAAAACACAGGGCGGGAGGCCAGTCATGTAAATTTCAGTCAAACAAGCCTAAAACGTACAGTAACACGGGTATCACCTGCATGCTGACATTGTGAAATGCTATATTTAGCAATGCCAGTTCATTTGTGACAGGAGCTTAAGGTATCACGAGAAAGAGCGGCCAAGGTGCAGCAATTTGAATCAACATGGCTAAATACTACTAATGAAAAGGATGAAAAGGAACAAAAATTCCCTGTTTATTTTTGTCTTTGAGGAAATGTAGGACATTAAACATCGGAGGTGTGTTAGACTCAGTATGATCTGGGATAATGTTAAGGAGCACAATACGCGACAATCAGCATTTTCAGACATTTATTCCAATCTGGCACGTTCTGTATTCGTATTATGTGTAGAGATCAATACAGTCTCTGTTCCAGTAGCTTCTTTAAGTTAATGCAATCTCTCATTCAGCATTTGTGTCAAAAACTGAAATGTGTTCCTGGGTATATTTTCAACCATGATTATTTTATGAGCACAGAAAAAAAACCCCATCATATCTTGGTTCCTCATGAAACTCTTCTAGTGTCATTTTCTGTTGCTGCCTAAAAACCTCTGACATGCCCCCCCCCCCCCCCCCCAATGGACTTGCGAACAACCTCATCATTACGACAGTGCCCCGCTAACTCTTTTGCTGCTGCTGCCACTGAGATCAGCGCCTACACACCAGACATCAGCGCTCTGCATATTCAATTTAATGTGAGCTGGCTGGCTGAACTGTTGGCTTCTGGTGTCAGTACCACAGAGCATTCATCATTTCTTATTGATAACCAGACATAAGTTTGAACACATTGCATACTGGGTAGGTTTTACAGTGAGGAAAAATAGGACATACTGTATCTCACACCTGCACAGTGCTTGGTAAAAAAAAGTAAAAAATAAAAATAAAAAAAAGAAGAGCAACCCGGTATTGAAATGATCTCCAAGCTACTCTGCACAGTTTCTGCTAATTACTGTGTTTTGTCAGTGCAATCTTTACAACGTATGGGAAAAGCCTGAAGTCGGGGGAGGCAGCACACAGTTCTGCTGTATCATCAAGCTGACCACATGACAGGATGTGTAGCTGCTGGATTGTGTGTGTCTGTGTGTGTGTGTGTGTGTGTGTGTGTGTGTGTGTGTGTGTGTGTGTGTGAGTGAGTGATAGTATGGATGACACTGCCCTTGTGAGCATCGTCTGAGTACTTTCAGGGAATGTGAAGAATGAAAGAAAGGGATCACTGCTTATCTCAGGACCTCAGGGTCTCCTCGTACCCCTGCCCTTTTCTCCCTCTGCTCGTTCCTCTATCCATCCTTCTCCCATTGTGCGTTATGGCTTATTTGGATAAGCGAAGGGAAATTTACCTGCAGGGCCTGTTGCTCAAAAGAACCGTCACGTAGTGCAGGAGGAGCACGTAAAGGCTGACGTGCGCTGTGTATGGATAATACAATTTGCGGCATCTGTATGTGGTCTAGCAGCTCACCAGAGGGGAGGAGGTGTGAGGTGTAGGAAGGAAGGGAGACGTGCTAGAGGAGAGGAGAGGAGAGGAGAGGAGAGGAGAGGAGAGGAGAGGAAAGGAGAGGAGAGGAGGCTAAATGAAGGACGACAAGATGGCAGGATAGAAAAGGAGAGGTCAGGGAACTGCAGCTATACAGCTCCAGCCATGTGTCCTAGCCAGCAGGACCTAATTGATTGAGACAGCTAACTTCCAGTAATTCAGCTGATGAAGCTTTTCACTCTCAGGACTGCTGGCTGGACACAAACAAACTCAGTAGCAGGGAGTGGAGACGAAGATAGAGCAGCAGCAGTGAGAGGGGGATTCACAGTGTTTTGTTAACATGTCGACCCACAATCAACCTCCCTTACACACACACACACACACACAGCGCCACCACCACCACCGCCACCACGACAACCGAGTGGAGACAAAGTGCTGATAGTGCTGTTCCCATTCCGGGATGGGTGAAGGCACATGCATGGCTCGCTGGAGCTGTGAAGATAATGTGGCATGCTAGGCAGTAGACAGTCCCACTGGTGGTGCAGAGGAATGTTGTCTGACCCTGTTTGGACTGTGTTGTTTAAGACTAACCACAGCCTGAGCTCTTTCAACTTGATTCAGATTGTCTAATCGAATGTTTAACCAACGCACATCCAGCCTAACATGTCCGACAATCACCTCAAATCAGTCCAACGCAGCCCCAACCCGACCAAATTCAAGCACCAACAGCAGCATGCAGGCAGATTATAGACCAGTACTTTCCAATGAATGCAACCCTGCACTTCTCAACCCTCCCCTCCTCCCCTCAAGGCTCTCCCAATCCCTGCCTCATATTCAGCCATGCTGCTGCATGTGCATGTGTGCCATAAATAGCATCAGAGCGGCTGCAGAGGGAGATCTGCAGATGAGAGATGCACAGCCCTAAGATTACACCTGCTACTGCAGCCTCCCATGAAGCCACAATCTGCTGTGATGTTCTGGATTATGCAGAGGGAAAGGAAAGGACAAGAAGGAAAGGAAAGGAAAGGAAAGGAAAGGAAAGGAAAGGAAAGGAAAGGAAAGGAAAGGAAAGGAAAGGAAAGGAAAGGAAAGGAAAGAATGAAAGAGAGTAGGGTAGTGGAGAGGACCAAATAGGATTAGAAATGCTCCATCATATCTGGGACTGTCTTTCTATTGAGGTTTCTCAAGCTCCTCAGTAGATATTACACTGATATTTCATCATTGCACACTACAGTAGATTAGATTTCTGTCCTTAAATCCCTTTTCATACTTGAGCATGAAATGTCTCTGGTATTAGTTGGAAAGCAATAATCTGCCTCCGTGTGAAAGCCGCATCGGAGAGATTTATGAAATAAGTGAAACAAAGTGAGAGGGAGAGAGGAGAAAGAGTGGGGACATGATACAGGGATTGTTGAAGACAGGTGTGTTTGGTTTAATCTTTTTTGTTCTTACACTTTTGATGCCAGTCCGTATGAGTGAGTGAACTTTACACACCATCAAGCAAGGGTGGTTTCATTTTAAAAGCCTTGCAGGTTCTCTATTTTTTATGATATTAAGATACAAACCTTTGAAGAATCTAAGGCAATAAAATCTACTAAAAACTTCAGAGAGTTTGGCTGTGAGGCTGTACTTTTCTATTTTTTCAACTCAGTGCCTACAGCTATTGTCAATGGAACAAAATGGCGTGACAGTCTAACAGTAATAACACTGGCTGCCTAATCAGTTGAAAGTCAAAGCATTTGTAGAGTTGACAAGTTAAGAGGTTGGATTCAATACCACAGACGTCATTCTAGATTTAAAAAATGTGATTATTTAATACAATAATTATAAACACAACTGACAAAACAGACTCAGGGCCAAATCTGTCACTCAAGCACCATTGATCTCGAGTAATGAAACTCTGGAGGAGATCACCACAAGGCCAGTGTGTCACAGTAATTACAATGAAGAATAGCTCAATTAAACAGTGGGCGAGAGGGAGCACTTTGGAAATAGAGTGGAAGATACATTTTCATCAGGATTATTGGTTTTCTTATTAAAAAGTTCAGGGCATGCAGTCTAGATTCCAGAAACTTCTTTTCATATGCAACCTGTACATTGTGTAATGTTTCAAAATTAAAATGTAATGAGAAAATGAGATCATTGATGGAAAGTGAAGGGGGGGGTCATTTATTCTTCTGTGTCAGACATAAAACAGCACCCACAAGAGGTGGGTAGAAAACAGCAAATCAGAAATGGTGAAACTGTTTCTTATGTGAAAGACTAAAAATCTACGATGACTATATCATACACACAAATGTAATATATGTACATATATTGGATGTCTATATATGAAATATAGGTACATTTCCAGAAAAATAAAAACGTATATGTAAAAATTATATATAAAACCTAAAGCAATTTCATATATTGACATATCTGTCTAGCCCATATAAATATGCATGTTTATGTATCAAAAGTCTGAGACCACTTTCTCAGATTAAGAAGATACACATTCAAATTAATAAGAAATGAATAAGAGAAACACATATAAGAATATAAAATTTGTATATGTTGTTTTAATAAACATAAACTATAAATAAATAAATAAATAAATAATAGATAATCATTCTTATAATATAAACAATTATCAAGATGTACATATACAAATTTTAGTATTTTACAATTTCATATATATGTCATGTATGACATTTCTGTGTGGGTAATGGCAGCATTTAATCTGTGTATTATGGAGTAGAAATCACTTTTTTCTTTCTGTGCTAATTAGCTTTGAAAATTAAAGAAATGATAACATGGTAGAGGATTAATCTCATTGGGTCTAGAAGCTGTACAAAGCAAATTTCATTTCAACATTAACAGCATTATTTTTTAGAAATTAAAATCAAAGGAGAAGATACAAAGGCAGGCGTCTGTGAGTCACCACTGTTAAAATAACTCACACGAACGGCACGTCAGAAAAATTTCCAAATATCATACACGTGGAAAGGGGAACAGTCTTTAAAACCACGTCAACAAAAGCACATCAGGAAATAAATGATAGCAGAAAATTAACTCTATTGACTGAACAAAGGCATTTATTGGCAGTAGCAATAGTGTAGTCTATGCCCAAATTTACAAAGCCAGAGCACAAATATGCATAGCCTGAGATACAGAGTGCATAATATGGACCACTGAGCGATGGGAGACAGTGATACATTCTGATGCGGTCTTTCATCCGTTTCCCCACGTTCACCGCATTTTAAAGTAGATCAAATAATCAACCCACAATGCTTGTTGCGACAAGATGGTGGATCTGTAACAGTATGGCAGCCATCCCATGAGCTTTATTAGCTCCAGTGATTGGTCCGCACGTCCTCAGAGGGGATGTGAGGCCGCATCACATGAGCAACAAATACCACTGTCATGAAAATACTGATTCCTTTCTCACTCTTTTGCGTATTCAGAGTATCCCATGTGTACACCTTCAATGCCAGTTCAATTCCGGTCATCACTGTGTGTTTATTATAAATATTGAACAGAGTGAAGTTAAGCTAAGCTAAGCACAGCCTACCTGAGCCCGGTTATATGATAGGCGCAGACATGGAAATCGGCATCAGGTCATATGGTCTCACAGACACTAAGAAGTACGCCTGAAAGATATCATTTCGGTGCCCTCATTCAAATTTCTGAGTAACTTGCACAAAGCAACCTGCGCATAAATCAAAAAACTGAAGAAATTTACCATGAATCAGGTGCCTGTAGAGGACAGTTTGAAATTCACAAAATTACTATAATTCTGTTACATTTCTGTAACAGTTAATTTGAGCAAGCTTAAGGTGACTAAATGAGTATATATGAGTTGATTTCACCCCGTTGCAAAATTCATCTCTGGCTTTGAAACCGGGCCAAAAGCAGTGGCATGCACTACAGTAATTAACCCCAGAGATGACAGTTTTCGAAGCCAGATCATTACTCAAACTCATGCAAACACTTGGCACATTTAAAGGATGTCTGTCACAATGCTTTTGACGTGTTGCGTTGCAGTAGGAATAGATACTCTTGATATGTGGCTTCACAGGATGGCAACATGTCAGACAGACAATATATGACAGTAGAGGGAGACACATAAGTGGGCGCAGTGGGAGTTTGTCACTCGCTCCGAGGCAGGGAATGGAGGAAAAAAGGAACCCAGCACTCAAAGAGGCAGAAAGCAAACAGGGAGGCAGAAAGGCAGGCAACATATTGGTCTCCACTCATTACGTTGTCACCATGAGCGCCCAATCTGGGACTAGTTGGCATGAATACAGCCTGATCCCACCCTGAATGTGTGTGTGTGTGTGTGTGTGTGTGTGTAGGCTAAATGACTTTGTCCTAGTAAAACCAGGCCATGGCAGTATCTCCTTTGGGAAAATAGGCAAAGCTTAGGTCTGGATTCATTTTAAACCAAGGATTAGGCTAATATAAAGCCACTGGGTCGGGCGGAGGAGTCTATGTTTGTGTCCATACGGCATTTCCATCTCTCTGCGTGTGGCCATGAATCTGCCATACACGTGCATGGGTGATTGCTCATATGAGATATGTGCAGGCGCACTGCATCCACAGTACGTTGTGTGCCTCTGCTTGCTCATGGGTGCGTGATCAGGCCATGTCCAGCGAGGGAGGCTGCCATTTGTTTGTGCTTGGCCCGCAGAGCACGATCGGCTGCCAAGGACTGGCTCAGCAGAGAGGGGGAAAGAGGCATGGTGGAGTTGAGGAGAGCATTGCAGGGAGGATAAGAGTGATGAGAGATTTCTTTTATACGGTATCTTTTAGGTAAACTGCAGGTAAAGGATCAGTCCACTGAAATAACAAAAATAAAAAAGATATCCTCATTGATCTGTAATGGTTTCAAGCCACACAGATAATTTGGTTATGTAGGAAAAATAGTCCCAGTGATGAAATTATTCACGGTGCCTCTTTTTTAATTGTAATATTTTTTTTGCTGCCACAAGAAAAAGATAAACCTTTTGTATATGAGGTGGAAGCAGAAATCTCTCAGAGCAATATTTCAAACCCTGGAGAATTTACACTAAAACTATCTGCTAGACAGCAGCACAGGTACGTGAGAAAATATTTTTGCAATTTGGATGAACTGACCTTTTACTGGATAATATTGTAATCATTTAAAATTGTATTTAACAACAAGAGATTCAAGATTTAAAGCTATCGTCATGTGCACAGAGACAACAATACAGACTTTTTTTTTTTTTGTTTAAAGTCCGTGGTAGTTTCTAGAAAAATACAGAAAAGAAACTAGATAGAAATTGCAATGGGATTGCGAGATTCTGCATACGATGGCTTGAATTTAAGCAGTTGAAGTAGTATTAAGTGATGGAAAAGCGACAAAGGGATGAAGAATACAAACAAATGTTATAATAGTTTTGGCTTTATCATTATTTTTTTTTTTTGTTTCGATTTGACCTTTTGTTTTTTAATTTTGGTTTTGGTTTGCTAGTTTAGTTTAGTTGTTATTTTTTGAAAAGTTTCTCTCTTGAAAATCTTTGAAAGAATGTTTTTTGAAAAAATCAGTTTTCCTCCCATTCGGCCGAGCCAAGAGGGGGGGCAATCCTTAATGGTGGGATTGCTTACACAGTAATGTTAGAACAACATAATTCAACCAAACAGAAAAGGTAATTACTTAAGTATGAAAATAAAGAAATAAAAATTAGTAGGAGAACAAAGAAGAGGAGAAAAGATGAACTGGAATAGATGGAAGGAGAAAAGAAAAGAAGGAAGGAAAGAGGAAAGGACAAAGGGAAGGAAGTAGGATAAAAAGTAATAACACACACACACACACACACACACACACACACACACATACGCTATAGACTTTGATCACTTATTCATTCAGACCTGAGGAGAGAGCCAGGAGGATCAGGTTGCCTAATGGCTAAAACACACACACACACATACACATACACATACACACACACACACACACACACACACACACACACACTTACCCACAGGCAGAGAATCCCACCGGCCAGGGCCCGCCAGCTCAATTGAATTACTGTTATCGTATACCCAGAATTGAGACTGGGACCCTGTCTGCCCACCAACCACACCCTCTGTGTTTGGCCTGCATTGGAGGATGGACACACACACACACACACAGGATCAAATACCAGCACTGAATCCACTCCACACACACTCACACAGGCTCTATCCACATCACTACTGCAATGGCCCACCACAGGCATGATCCCATTATAGCCATCATTTACAGTCAGTATTGATTACCCTCTAGTTGTGGCTCTCTGTTTTAGGCACAACCACTCCACACACACACACACACACACACACACACACACACACACACACACACACACACAAGGCATTTAATTACGTACACATATTTGATAATATATGCAGGTGCACATGTCCACATGCATACTGTATGACACACATAAATCCACATGTACTTACACATATGTTGTGTACACATTCACACACACATACATTCCCATAATGTTAGATCGCAGTCTATTGATTTCTGCTGGGAATGGAAATCACTCCCTACTCCTCTACATTACACCACCCTACCTGCTCCCTCCCTTCACTTCTTTTTGTCTTCACTCTAACACATGTCATTACATTGTTCAAACTAAATGGGAAAGAGAAGACGAAAGGGTGAGGGATGACGAAGATCACTGATGACGACTAAGGAAATATGCAAAACACCGCCCCGTTTCACAGAAACCGGACCAAACCCCAGTGAATGGGGAACTAATGCACAGCTAGAGAGGCTACAAGCTATCTGAAATACTGTAGGTGTGGTGTTGCATAGAAATGCTGGTGTCGCTACTGGAGCCAAGACATAAAAGACTGCACCAGAAAAAGTCAAATAAAGACTGGAGATAAGGGAACCTGTATTTATGGAGGAATTGTGGGATAGCATTGTGGTGATACATGTAACATTTCCATAATTTCCATATATCTCCTGCCTGCCAGGGATGAGAGAGCCTTGGCCGAGGACCAACTGTGCCATGTAAATGATGGCTGGTGGCCTGCTTACTGTGGTGTGTGATGGAGGCAGCAGAGAGAGAGAGAAAAGCGAGAAAGAGAGACAGAAAAAAAGGACAGAAGGAGGGAGAAAGAAAAAGAGAGAAAGACAGAGGGAGGAAGAGGAAGAGGGGGAGATACAGAGCTGATGTTGCTGCCATGGTAACCGGGGTCAACTTGGAGAGGAACAGAACAGAACTGCTCTGGGGAAAGACCCAGTACACACACACACACACACACACACAGACACAAAACTCATCAAACAATAACATATTCATTCATGTTTTATCGACACACAAGTCTCTGTGAACATGAGAATTTTGCTGGACTCCACCTACAGTAGGTCCGGTGCATGCTGAATGATGCCCCACTGGCCATTGATGTTTAATTGATACATCTGAGCCAGGGCGATGTCTAAAAGACTCCCCTCTCTCCAAGCCTTGCTCCCACCAACTGCTTTTTTGTGCACTATATCAGCCATATATCAACCACACTTTGTACTGCTTCAGTTTCATATACCTGCATGACTCATGTCATCATTAAAATTTGCATTCAGGACATCTACATTTAAAACAATATGCTTGAGTTGGACTATAGTCCTCAGTGCAGTGTACGCCCTTGAAAAACCTCTATATGCGTACAGTATGCCATACTGTATGTGTTCTTGCCATCTGAATATGCATTTTGCATGTCCCCTGCTGAGGCTATGAAGCGGAGTTCCCATCCCCCCACATCTCACCCAGAGTCTAATGTGAATCTATGCTGCACATGCGTGAAAGATTCCCCCTATTCTGTAATGTTATCTTTCATTCTTTTAATTTTATGGGCATATAATTAGATGTTTGATTAGCTGTGCCTTCTATTAACTGAGACTCATACGTCTCTCCTTCCCTTCCTCTCTTTCCTTCTGATCATAATGTCTTTGAGACAAAGAGTCTTTTTATTCAGTGTTCATACATGATATGGAAACTGCCCAGAGGCTCAGGCTGACATCTTCAAATTTCTTGTTTTGTTGGACGAACAAACCAAACTAAATTTATAATGATAGAAAAATGAGCATTTAGCATAATAAAGACTGTGATTAACTGATTGTCAGAATTGTTGTTGATAAATTTTCTCTCTGTCAACTAATCCTTCCAGAGCTAACGCTCTCATCTAACAGCTTTTATTTTTGATTTTGTGATTCCATGTGAGGGCCATCTACCTTGACTAAGGTGAATGTCATAAACACACATCCAAGCCCAGTGTATGGTATGTTGCAATTATTTCAAAGCGCTCTAACAGAGAAACAGATTCACTGCTGATGCCATTTTGCTATTTATAGCACATGTGCCAGAGAAATGTGCCAACAGATGCAACTGGGTGTAACAAGGATATATAGCAAGTATGGAAGGTGAAGACAGTGATGCGTTAGAACAGGCCTGAAATATATGGCTGTTGTGGCCTTAAAGATACACAAGAGGAAAGAGGGCTAGGTGGGATTAACACAAGACAAGACTACAGTCTACAGCCATATTAGCGGCTTTGGTGCAGTGATTATTTGAGCTAAATCAGCTCATGTTATTTAAATTAAATACAGTCTTATTTGTATGGCACAAAATCACAACATACATGGTCTCAAGGCAGCTTGTGAGGTATAGGTTCTAGAGACCACAACAGATGACTGTCTGTAAAATATTTCATCCAAATCCATCCAACAGCTGATGAGATATTTCAGTTGGAACTAAACTGGTGGACAGACCAACATCGCCATCCTTAGAGCCATGCCACCAGCCTTGCTAAAAACTGTGAGGCACACTCTCAGGGTACAATCTGCGAGCACACGGATTCACGTCGAAAAACACGCTTTTTACATCGTCAGCAAATCCCGGCTGTAATTTTGCCAGCTTGACAGCAGGATGGCCATGTTGACTTTTACTTATCTTGCTTTGTGCAGTGTCAACAGATCTTAAAACAGCAAGACTAAGCTTGGACTGGCAACAGGACATAAGTGATAGCACTGACCGACCATGCATTTGTCACATCATTCATTGCTTTTTAGGGAGTGTAGTCAAACCACCTTTGTGCTTTTCCTTGAAATGGCAACAGAGTGAGTTGGTTTTTTACATCGGGCCAGCAAGAGGATGAGGTTTCATAAGTGGGAGTCACTTCTCTGGTTAATGTGATTCTTGGATTCCTGGCAATGTCTCTGGTCAGTAATGTGTTGGCCCCACCCACACAGACACAGCTATCATCTTAAATGCTATAATAAAAGGTCAGGATTGGTCAACCATATATGCTTTGAGGAAAGTACTGTGATCGTGTGATAAGAGTCTACATACCTCTACAGTAATATTGATTCCATTACAGTAAGGCACATATACAGAGCTGTACGGTGGTGGCCATCGTCTCTGTTGTATGTAAACCTCATAACTCCACTTAAGCTGAGAGAAATGAGAAAACTCCCCAGTCTCTTAGATTTATGAATCTGTAATCTTTAATATCAGAAATGTTTTGTCATCAAGAAAGAAAAATAGAAATCTGTTCTTCATAGTTCATAAAATAAATTACATTTTGGAGATAAAAGCTTTCACCGGGCAGTGATTATATGTAATATGATACAACTACGACTCACAGCCGGATGTTCTGCTAATGCACAGATCACATAGTTTACTGCACAGGCTACTGCGTATCCGCTGTCTATTTTTACTCTCTCACAAGTGCATATGTTTTCTAATACTTAAGAAATGTTGACTATACAGTAGCCGGGTTTGAATACAACTTTGATTGCAACATTTTTGGTATGACCTATATTTTTTTTACCCATGTTTCCTCTAAACATCTCTGCAAATCTGCTCTGTTCTCCCTGCCACCTTTCATCTCCGCTTTATTCCCCTCTTGCACCAATTCTTCTCCCTTTTGAATATATGCAGAATATGTCTGCAATTTGCAAAGACTGTGAAGTGGATAATAAATGGAAGAGATGCTCCAGTTAACAAAGAAATGGCTCGAGCATGAGGAGAGAAGATCAGCAGTTGGGGAAAGACGACGAGGATGGGAAAAGAAGTGAAAGGTGTGTTAGAGAGGGGAGGAGAGGAGAGGAGAGGAGAGGGAAGGAGAGGAGGATGGAAAAGAAAAAAATGAGGGGGAGGCAGGGGGAGGTCAACAGAAGGAGAGGCAGATGCTCATGCCTCGGATGCCTGTGTGCGAATAATTATCCTGATGAGATTCACCGAGAGCGGCATGAAATTTCTGTGTTGTGGGGAATAACTCACGACACAGAAAAAAGAGACACAAAGGGTGATTAAGTTTTTTATAAATATACAGTAGTACAGTGCGTCTATATGGCGTGTGGGTTCAGCGTGCCGCTACCTACTGTTTCTCCTTCATCTGTCTCCTGTTTTTTTCTTTTTCCCTCCTCGTCATACATGGCGTGAGAAAGTGGAGCCACCCTCTCATCTTTTAAAGATGCATGAGGCAGCAGCTACAGAGAGTCAGGGGAGACTGTATAGGAGATAAAGAGAGAAGGGGTGCTGAGCAGCATTGGTCTTCTACTGTGTACTTATAAACTCCCAACCCTTCAGTTTCTATCTCCTGGGAAAAAAGGTGTGGAGGAACAATGAAAATCGGTGCATAATCGATTTTTGTTCTGACCCTCCTCCTAGATTAGATTTAGATGCCAGCTCAGTATGTGTCGGTGCTCTCTTTCTGCTAGCTGTTATTAGGACCACTGTGTGTACCCTAATATCAGTAGCCGTCTCCTTTTTGAGATTCTGCCTGGCACAGTTGGATGGCAGCGCATCAGAAAACAGAATCAACACCAGTCTCTTTCTTCCATGCTCTGGTGAAAGAGCTTGATCTCGCTGTCTCTACAATCCACTGCCTTTCATGAGATTAAAAGACAACACAGGTGTTGTGTTGAGTGTGCACGCAACAACCTGTCTAGCTCTTTATTCACAGTCGCAGACACACACACACACACACACACAGATCATCCACATACATACATCATTCTGAAATTCAAGTACATACACCAGTCTTTTTTATGTGATAGTCTTTACCACACGCGTTGCTGTCTTATTTGTACTTGTCTGTTGAAATATCAGAGGTACAACATTACATTAGGCTTTTGATAATCTGTCATATGTGATGTGATTTTAATCAAGTGTGGAGCAAATTAAATCGTCTAAGCTAATTATCTAAACACTAAGAAATCTCTGATAGATACAAAGTACCTCTACCAGCAATAATTTGGAAGAGGGAGCGAGATTATGAAATACTAAGTAGCCTACATAACACGTGGTTAAACAAGAACCATGGACCGTTCCATAGGAACTAGTTTTAACAAGACTGTCATCTGTCTGCCATGCTAGCAGGTCCATGACTGTACTTGCAGTCATGCAGCAGCAGTGACTTGAGCTAAATACTAGTGTTAGCATGCTAACATGCTATCATTGACAATTCTAACAGGCCGATGCTTAGCAGGTAATTTATTCACCATGTTCACCATCATAGTGTTAGCATGTTAACATTGCTAACTAGCACTAAAGTACAGCCAAGGCTGATGGGAATGTCATTGTTGTTTCATATCTGTATTTGGTAATAAAGCAAACTACTGGGCACATTTCGACCTGAGCCCTGTTCTTCAAATTTGGTTTAATTAATTCAGGCAAACATGCTGTTATCGGGCTAAAATAATCCTGTTTATTCTCATCCAGCTAACTCACTCAGCAACTTCCAGCTGAAAGCAGTTATTGTCAGTCCTGGATGAAGTTATCATAAGTAATCGTGTGCTCTTATTTTGAAACAAAGTAGAGGGTTGAAACCAGATCAGATCAGAAGTCATATAAATGGCTTAGTACAGTTACATGTGATAGCTGTTTTGTTCCTGTGTGTGCTCCTGGATTTCACTGCTGTTAGTCTGGGTGCATGAGAGAGGTGGTGGCGATTCCCAATGGACATGCAACTTTTACTTTGGAGACTGTACGTTTTCAAACGACTTTTTTCCCATTTCAATGTCATATTAAATTAAATATGTTCTGACTCCATTTGTCTTTTAACCATCAAAATATTTTAGTTGAGTTTATGCTTTTTTTGTTGTTTTTTTTCCTTGTTCTCAGTATTTCAAATTACATTTGGATTGGTTCCTTTTTAAAATGCAAACTTTTATTTTGTAGTGGGCTATATTTTATCATTAAAAGTATAGGTTTGGGTTTAAGGACTCCTTGCTCTGATAATGGTTCCACATGAGTTTTAAAGCATCTTGAAAGAACCAAAAAACCCTAATTCATGTCAAAATGTCTACATTATAATCTGGATCAATCTGGTATTTGCGAGGAACGGGGCCTGATGATACTGGAGGAAAAGTTAAGGGTCACAAATTGAATGTGAGAACCTAATTTCATGGCAATCCGTCCAACAGTTGTCAAAATATTTAACTCAAAGAAAACTCAAAGAATGTCTGTCTTTTTTACTGATCCACCCACTAACTGAAATACATTTCCAATATATTTTTTTTAAATCTTTGACTCCCATGAATTGAGTAACCACTTGAAATGTTTTGTGTCCAATTTATATGCATTCAAAAAAAGGTTTCCTACATATAATGTCAATGCCCGTGTCACTTCTCATCACTGCCTATTACCTTTTGATATGTGAAATAGTCTATTGACTGTACAGGTTTGCATCAGCCACAGTGTGGCCTCTTGTTGTCCTCTAATATTTGCTAAAAGTGCATTGTTTCATATCCAAGCTCCATATACTGTTTGATTGGTAATATTAGCCTGCACCGCTGTTACAGCTACTAATAATCCTAATATAATGAAGAAGAAAAAGAAGAATTGGATGATATCATAAGGAGAAAATGATTTTTGGGAAAGCTGGATCCTTTACACCTCTCTCTCTCTCTCTCTCTCTCTCTCTCTCTTTCTCTCTCACTCGCTCTGTCTCCCCTGTCTGATCCTGCTGATTTGTAGGTCATGTGTGAGCATCAGAAATAAACTGAGAGTGTGCGTGAGCAGAGGACTTTTACCCTCTAGTGGTGGGCCTGGGGAAAAGCCTGTCAAATTCATTTAGTAAAAAAATATGAATGTCCAATTATCCCTGCTCAGTTGTGCATGGAGGTAGTGACCCAGTTGGAAATCAGTTTCACATTTCCAAATTTCATATTTTATTCACCAGCAAGTCCGTGATAGTTAAGTGTGAATAAGAGGGATATGCTGTGCAAGTACGTTGAAGTTTTCTTTTTCTTTTTTTTTTTTTGGAGGACACAATCACCCAGACTGATGTCACTCTTGCACCAAACAGCTCCCAGCAGAATTAAACGAGCAGACTGAATCAGACACAGCTGCTCGTGTTGAGTTACACAGATGTTAGTGAGCTGGAAATCTTTTACTTCCTGTGATAAGCAATACATTGCCGAGCTCTCAGAGCTTTATTTTTTTATCATGCTTTTAAAGACATAGTAAATAATGGCAAATATGCCACTAATCATCATAAATGTCATACTATTTTATAGTGAAAGGAACGCTTCCACAATATCCATATAACAGCCCCACAGTGTACAAAAGTCAAAGAATTAGATGAAATAACATGAGGAGTACATACATATATAATATAAAGCTCACATTTTGGTGCAAACAATATATGTAAATGCTTCTGATGTTTCTAAATTGCCATTGTATCTGCTATTGGATCATGTATTTCTTTTAGGGGATACTGTAAAATCCAATACTGAGCATGTGGTAGTAGCTACACATGGTGGACATCAGTAGGAGAAATCACAGAGGGAAAATCTAATTGGTCGAAATTCAAGTTTTTGTTTCCAGTGTTAATTAACATAAATTAATACATCACAGTGTTATCCCTGAAAGTGCATAGTGGTGTTTTTTTTCACACATAGACACACACATGCAAGCACACCAACACAGTCACACTCTCCACACATGCACATAACAACATATGTTTAGGAAAATTGTCAACGGGCTCAGCATTTCACGGTTTTGCTTGTCCATATTCCAACACAAAAGCTGTGACAATGTATTTGGGGAACAGTGTCCCTGAGCAGAAAAAAAAAAAACATATTGAATTGAGCTCTGTGGTTTTCAGTATGCCACCACTGTTTCATTATTTTCCATTAAAAAATAAACAGGGAAATCTCTCAGCCAGTCAGCGAGTACGTGGGTGTGAAAGCAAAAAAAAGAGACGTAGCAAGGGAGAGAAAGGGGAACAGACAGAGACAAAGAGAGGGGAGCCAGGAGGGGATAGGTGGTATTTAAAATGAAGATGACACATGGGATAGTTTCCATTGCGCCTCAGCAGGCTCTCTTGAGATGGGAGTGACTTAACATTTCACAGTCTCATGTGAGACGCAGACACACCAAGACATATGCACACACTCACACACACACACACACACACACACACTCTCTCTCTCTCTTTCTCTCATAAGACAGTCTCATTTGGCTCAGGCAAGAAGGATCTGAAGCCTTTCTTTTGAGGTGAAGTGAAATAGAGTTCAGTCTTGAGTTTCACAATGACCAGGGGAACATTTCTCTGCTGCAAATAATGACATTGCTTAGACGTGTGTGTGTGTGTGCGTGTGTGTGTGTGTGTGTGTATGTGTGTGTGTGCATATGTATGTGTGTGTATGTGTAAGGTTTAATTCCGACAACTGCATACTCATATCGTCACGGGAGTTTTCCATTATTTGCTTTTGGTGTTCATATTGGTGTGAATGAGTTTTTGTATGTGTGTGTGCAGCACTGCAGATTTAAAATTCATAGAAATCATCAAACCATTCTGTACCTATTTGCTTATTTACTGCGGCTATACATAAAACATGACGGATCTGCCCTTTCATTTCCTCACATTTCCCAGATTCAATCTAAATTCCATCAAAATGGTGACATCAACACAGATATCACCATGCAAACAGAGATCTGAAACTATGATATTTCTTACATTTTACACATACATCCATCCTTCAACAGCCCATTGTAACCATCACACATGGGGAACATGTAAAGTGACACCATTAAAATAGCTCAGGGTATGTACAATACTTGCACAGCACTTACACAGCATGATATGGTCAAAAGGATATTTTTGTCTACCTTTGGTTTGGAGCTGTTTTTCATGGCTGAAGTTGGGCCTCTTAATCCCATTTGAAGGAAATCTTAATACTGCAGCACACATTATCTTAGGAAGGCCCAGTCTTATATATGTTTGAATACAAGGTGTGCACAAAGGCCATTGGTGGTTGAACCGAGCTGGACTGAAAAGTGACTTTTTCACTTCCCTGTCACTATTAGGAAGTCACTTGATAAATGTGTTTTATCCCTCACACAACAAAGACATTTTCACTCTTTAGTTGGGACTTCAGAGCATTCTGTAGTGTCGTTCTTAGAGGTTTGATAAATACAGGCCCTGGCGTCATTCCCATTTAAAACCTTTAGAATGAACTGCAGAAGCCAGGGCTTGTCGCCCAGCATCGCTGCCCAAATCGTGGCCAAATGGGAGAAAATCCCTGCATCCAGGTTCAGAAATGTTGTGGAAAGCCTTCTCAGAAGAGTAGTGGAGGGTGCTCTATAGACTCACAACAATCACAGGAGGCCTATGGCTGAAATTCTCAGGTGTCCGTATACTTTTGGCATTAGTGGACATGTTAAAGTCAGAGTGGAAACTTAAGCAGCAACTTTCTTTTTATTGTTTAACCTTCAACAAGAAACACTCAATTTATACTAATTGCAACACCACAATATCAACCAATATATAATTTATGTTCCCTCCTTTACTTGCCTCCAAAGTTAGTTTCTACACAACACAAACTTTATACGGCTCTGGATTCAGACGGCTGGACGCAACCGCGACGACACAACACCTCTTCTTTCTCAGCCTTGAGGAGCACAGAAAGAGTGAAGGTAAAGTTTGAGCAACATGTGGCGGTTTATTTGTTTATTTGTAAGTTAAACCTGTTTTACCTCAGTCAAAGTCGGTGTGAAACGGTACATTGCTTGTGTTTTCTGTAAGAATAACAGGGCTGGAGACGAACGAAACACGCCAACGCTAGCTAAAAAATGTAACATTAGCATTAGCAAAGTTGTTTTTTTTTATCGGTGAAAACGAAAGAAAGGGGGTGATGTTTAGTTAAAAGTCTGGTTTCACAGGTTTGTTTTCAAACGCTGAAAGTTTTTAATATGATTTTTGGCATTGAGAAAGAAAGCATTTAAGCAGGTGTTATCATGCGTTAATCGATTAGCCTACAGTAGCTGCCTGAACCCTATTACTGGGCTAAGCACAGGTTAAAGGTCAAATAAGGCGACACTTTATTGTTGGTTAGTTGTTTGGTTGTTGTTTTGTTTAGTTTTTTCGATTAATCATTTGGCTTAAGATTGACAGAAAATAGTAACTATGCCCATCAATGTTTCCAAACATTTTTTTTTTCTTTTTGGTCCAACTATCAAAAATCTTAAGATATTAAAAACGATGCAGATCAGGAAAATACAGAAAATCCTCTTACTTCAGCAATTAATCTGTCTTCCATATTGTGTGGTGATAATTTTAGTGATTCAGTAATGTTGTCAGCTCATGAGTAAATTTGACTTTTTGTTTGCAAATATAATATTTTTATTGTGCTCATCTCCTCTAGCTGGTTCAGTCTTGGTTGAAGTAAACTTGAAGTAAGTTTAGTATTGACAGGCTTCATTAGCCAATATATGCAAAAACATGTTTTTCCAAAATTAGGCATGCCAGGTGATACATACTATGTATTTTTAACCCTGTCTCGTTATGTTTTCCTCAGCAGTAATCCATAATAGTTTGTATTATTAAAAACTATAGGTTTGGCCCCCTGAAATTGAAATAGCAAGCAAATTTAGTGCAAGTGACTCTCGAGTAAAAACAAAAGTTTGAAATTGTGGTACAGTTGTAAATAGAGACATTTGATTGACTATATTTACATAGTTAAAATGCCAATATAGTCAAATGTCTTGCTTACTTATTACCTTTTTCTACAGGTTGCAGAAAAGCATGGAGGATCAAGAAGCATTTAAATACAGTCCAAGAAGAGGTGCTGCTAATTTTCAGTCTCTAGCAGACTTCGAGCCAAGCTTGCATCTTCAGTGTCCTCGAGCCCCCCGGACAGATGATGTACCCGTTTACAGCGGTGCTTCTAGGCTGAGGTAATGAAACATGGCAGTTAGAATAACTCTACTACTGTAAAACAACCAGCTTATGGCTAATTGTACATTTTTCTAAATAAGAGATTAGACATTTTTATGTGTTCCTGGTGTAGTAGTTGACAAAAAAATATTCAGAGCTCAAATTTTAGGCACATCACAGTGGGGACATATTCATCCTGTCTTTATACATGACAGATGGACTGTCACTATTCTCACTCTTACATTGGGACAGACTTAAACATTATCTTCACCTCAGAGGAAATTATTGAGAGCGCACTATAAAGCTCAGGTCAATAAAATCAAGCTGTAACTGTTTCTTTACCAACAGCGATTTGGCTTTTTTAAAGTCATGACTGCTTGTTACTGAGGTTTCAGAGCAGGCAGGTGAGGAGCCTGCTGGCAAGTGTGTCCAGTCCAAATTGGGCACAGACACTGTCAGTTAGTGGATCTCATTAATTAGTTTCAGGACAGTGGACAACCCAGTGGCTCATTTGGTTGTGACGCTTGTCATGTTCTTGAATCTGCTTTGTTGCCTTTGTTGTCGTTGTCGTTCTTTTTTTCCCCTTTTGTTTTCTTCCTCTGTCTATTGGCAATCACAACTCTACCTTTAATTAAAGATATTATTAAAATGTCCTGGAAATCTTTCAGAGGTTTTCAGCTGAACACCTGAAATGTAACTGAAGCTGTGTGATCTCATTTGTGAGTACACAGGCTATTCTTTCATGCCTCTCATGAAACATGCGGGAGAACCCTAACCCTCACTCTTGAATCTCACCCTAAAACCCTAACCCTGCTTTGTACTTGTCATCTAGGTGTTTTTTTTTTTTTGTTTTTTTTTTTGCATATGTGTTGAAAGCATGTCTGAAATGTTTTCAGGAATGCAACTGCTGTTAATTCAAATGGGGGTGGGGAAATTTTTGAAAATAATAGCAACCATGTTAAATTTTACATGTTGTTTGCTTATTCACTCTGTTATTGTTGTGTTACTTTGGGATGTGTAAACATTCATTTCCATCCATCCAGACATTTTGAATGATCAGCCGTTTTGATCTTTTTCCTGTGGTCACTGTTTGTTACCCTCTTAGGAAAGATGTGCATGCTTCTGAAAACCATGGCCAAGCAAGAGGGGCTTTACTTTCTGAAGAAGGTGACATGGATAGGACTTCCAACTCCAAACTCGAAGACGAAGTTCCGATGGGAGACGAGGTACAGAAATTAAAGTCAGTCAGAATTTTCCTCAACTTTTAGTAGGTGAGATGACAGTATCAGTCAGACTCAGTTTATCACCTCCAGTGGCCAATATCCAGGCGTGAAAACCCTATATGCAGTCTTGTATGTAATTATCTGCTTTTCATGGAAGGTGTCCTTCATAGACAAACTGAAATGATATGGGAATAAATGATGGCATTACGTCATATCAGAAAATATGTTAAATGTCAAGATCTGTGATAATTAACAGCACATTACTTTACCTGCAAGTACATCAGTGTTTGATACCATTATCCAGCTAACTGGAGGTGATCCAAACCATCTGCAGCCACCCGCCTTGTCATTTAAGCGGTGAACAACAGATATACATTCTCAGTATTTATATCCCACATTACACCATCCGTCTTGTCTCATTACTTTTCCAACAGTATGGACTGACAGTCTAGACAACATGCTTTCCTATATTAAGATTAGAGAAATATGTTCAAGGTTGATAAGGGAAGAAAACCACCAGGATGATTCTGTTTGTTTGTTTGTTTTTTAAGGATGAAAACTCAGATGATGAAGCAACTGTCCTCTCTCTCCCTGGTATGTCACCTGCTGAAAGCATATTCCTGGATGAAGAGCTCCTCCTGGACCAGATGAATGACTCCCAGAATCAAGACAAGAGCACAAAGGCTGAAGGTGCAGTAGAAGTCACACTGTGGGATGTTAGCATTCAGTATTTTAATTCTAGTCTGAACATGCATAAAATCAGATTTGAGCTGTCACTCTGACCATTGCTTTAATCATCATGAATTTGTGGTCAGTGTGCTGCTGCTCAAAACATTCAGCATCTCTGAACAAAGCTCTGCAGCTAGTGTTCCCAAGTTTTTCCACATTGCTCAGCTTTTCTTCACTACACTACACAAGTTCAACTCTCTGGTGCTACTGTGGCCTACAGGGTAGTGAAGAAATGCTCTGTCCTACCTCAAAGCCACAGTCAAACCCTACACTCTGACTCATCTTGACATCTGGATTGTTGGTGTGCCTGTCACTTTGAGGACCCTCATTCATTCTCTGTCCTGGTCAAACTCACACTGATGTGGAATAAACTCCAATAAACTACCAGCTGCCTTATTGTTTGGATTCTTATCTTACAGTCTGGCGAACTGACTGGCACAAGAATCACATGGCAGCAATAAGTAGTGAGAAGTTTGACAGCCTCCTGAAGATGTGTCCTGATTTCCACGGCTGCAAGAGCCACATGGCAGCATTTGTCTTAATAAGGGGTAAGATACCTGTACACCTTGGGTCATTAAAATAGTTAAGTTATTGAATGACCAGTTTTTCTAAGATTTTACTTCTTTTTAAATGTTTTTTTAAATCAGTAATCACTTGAACACTGCTAAAGAGAACAAAGAATCTTTTACCTTAAGTGTCTAGAAATTCATAAACTGGCCTTTGCTGATGACAGGTCATTATTGCAATAGCATGTTAAATGACTGGAAATGCTTATTTTAAATTCTAGTGAGGATCGTGAAGGTTCTCCAGCATGAAAAAACATGTCATGGTGAATTATAAAGAAATGTTAATGAAATCACAGGCGAGTGAGCTACAATTTCTTTCATCTAATGGTGCAGTCAGATGGTTATTTTTTTCTTCTCTTATTCAACAAAATCTGCCTGATTGTGACCTGTGAGTCCTTAGTCACGAGCTGGTTTGAATGGAGACTGATGAGGATGGCATATGAATGGCATTTCACTCTTGCTAGCTTCTAGACCTTTATATTCTGTTCAGGCTATCAAAATGTATTGTTAAACATGCGTCATTGCTTGTTGCTCTGGCTCACCTCATAGTTAAATGTCCTTCACATGTCCGTCTCCATTTTGATCCTATCTCTGTTGTCTTGTCTCAAGCAGTTAGTATAAGCTAAAGCTATCAATTCATAGTACATTTGAATGAAAAATAGTTTAATTTCCTCCACAGATGTGTTGGATACAGAAGGCCATCCATATGAGCATTACAAGGTAGTGGCAATGGGAGCTGGCCGTTCAAGCTGTAGCAAGTGGCTTTGTTATAATGGTACAATGGTCCATGACTGCCACGCCATCATTATCGCCAGACGGGCTCTCCTAAGGTACAAAGTACTAATATGACTTTTCTTTAAACTCTCAAGTGTCAGTTCTGTTAGTTTTGTTTTTTACTTTTTATTTAAGCAGTTTTCCAAACATTCGTTACAGTCAAACAACTGTTTCCATCAATTCTGATAAGATTGGGATCTGTCCATGAATGAAGTCCATTTTTGTTCAAAGGTCCCTGCTCTACCAAATATCAGTTTTTATTTGAATAGGTTTACATCAAAATAGAAAGAACTATGTGGGAAATAAAGTCCTCTTAACACATAGTGTCTAAAGTTTAAAGGTTGAGAAGCAATTCAATTCAATTTTGTGGAAAATCCTTTGCAGTCATTGACAGCCTGAAGTATTTGATCCACAGACATCCCCAGAAGGTGATGTTCTTTAACTTGGTTGTGATTTCCCCCTTTTTGCAATTTTTAAATTGTTCCAATAGAAACTACTAATGAATAAACAGTAAACAAGAACGTTTTAATGCAGACAGATTTTGCTAAGACTAGGATCATCAAGTCATTTAGAGGAGACGTCAACGTATCGAGATATAAATTGTGTATCACAATATAGCCTAAAAATATTGCAATATTATTTATAGGCCATATCACCTAGTACTGCCTTACGGTTATAAAGGGCTTTTTCGTCACTATGAAAGACTTGTGCTCCTCAGCCTACCAAGTCTTTTGGTGTTTTCTAACTTTTCTATGTACTCTTGCTTTTTAAGAAAGATAATTTGACATTTAGGTAGTTATTGGATTGGCATCTAATAAATTGTTACCTTTTTGTGCCTCATTATAATCTTTTTCACAGGTAATGGTCAACTCTTTACCCCTAATATTGGTAGACAAGTCATAATTCCACCTGAATTTAAATGGCAACTCTATCAGCTCTGAGCCATGTGTGAGCTGCTGTGTGCATGAACCAATGTGGAAACAATACACAGCTGCCCAAGAACCATTGAGTAGCCAAGTGACCTATTATGTCTGAACAGCTAAGTTTTGGACACTCAGTGTTAAAAGAACTATATCTCACACACAGTTATTTCAATACTGACATAAGGCTATTCGAACTAAAACTGAGACTTGGCACTTTCAATATTTTATTTCAAATTAAATGAAGAAGAAAACATGTGTAACTGTCCAAATACTTAATCTGCATTGTAGTTGCACATTTAAACTTTGGATTTGTTCTAATGCAAAATGCCCCAGCTTCTAATTTCCAAAATATTAACTTCAAATGTTCCATTTTTTCTCATTAATAGTAAAGATGAAGTCATGACATGCCTTTTCATATCTTGTTGTAGTAGACAGTCTGGATCGGCTCACCGACTTTTCTGTGCCATTGATAGTGCCTCTGGTGCATTGAGATGCTGGTGTGGTTCAAACTGAGAATGGTATTTTCTGGCTTGTGTTTAGGTTTCTGTACAAGCAGCTTCTGCTGTTCTTTGATGCTGATCCAAATGCCAAGGAGAATTGTATTTTCGAGAGCAGTGTAGACAGCCACCAGCTTCAGCTCAAACCCAAGATCAGCCTGCATCTCTACACCAATCAGTGTCCTGAAGGAGCTGCTAAGAACTTCTACTTCAAGTACAGCAATCTGTTTTTCCCTTGTTTTGCCTGCTTCAAAATACACTCAGTGGCCACTTTATTTGGCTTTGCCGTACAGTCTGATGCAATCCAATACAACTGTGCTCCCATAAAGTCTATTTTTGATGCCTATAAATGCAAAACTTCTTTCACACTGTCCTAGGGGTGTTAATTGAATTATATGTTTAAGCTGAGGCCATAGTTAGTGGTGCTGTACTACTTCTTCAAATATTCATTTAAGTAAATGGAAAGGGCAAAAAAATTAGACATGCTTTTCTATATAATATAATCCTGTACAGCGTTTTACACATTTCCAACAATGAAACCAGAAGCTCAACATTAGAAACTTCATAAAGACAGATGTTATGGCAGTTGCAGCTGTTGTATTGGATTGTATTATTGGTGCTAAAGTGCCCATTGAGTGTACATATTTGTCTTGTCTTGTGTGCATCGTTTAGTAAGTATTTTGCAGTGTGTGTGTTTAATGCCTTTCTGTAATAGAAATTAAGGATTTAATTCCAAAAATATAAATTTGACTTGTACATTCAGTGGCATCCTAAATGTTGGAAAACACGCATTATCAACCTGTCAATACATTTCCTTAAAGTGATCAGACCTGGAAATTGGATTATCTCTTCTAGAGTTAATTCATATTTTGCTTTTAATTTAGATGTAATGCACAGTATATTTTGTGAGTAAACTGTTGGAGTACAGTAGTTTGAATATCTGTGGTTTACATTTCTTTGGCTGATACAGTAAGTGTGCTTGTAATTAAGAGTAATCCTGAATTTTTGTTGTGGGTGAGAATGCCTAAATGAGTAAAATACAATGTAATGTCGTGCTTAGGGGCTCCGCGAACAACACTTGGACCGCGTTGAAGCTGCAGTATCATGCCAAGGGCCTGCTGATCCCTATAGCCTACCTAGACCCAAGTCTCTGGGGTGCCAAAGTCTGCTGCATGTCTGGTAGTGACAAGTTGTGCAGCTGGACTATCACTGGGGTTCAGGGTGCCTTACTGAGCCACTTCATTCAGCCCCTCTACATCACCAGCATGGTGTTAGGTAAAGAGCCTCAAAGCAATTGTTCAGCATTTTGGGAATTATTCCTGTTTGCTTTCTTGGAAAGAGTTCGATATCTGTACAGGTGTATTTAAATGTGCTATTAATTTCAGTTGGTCACAATAAAGTTAGCTTAGGATGGTGTTTGTTAACACAGTGAACTTCTAATGCTGATGTTTAGGAAGTTATTAAATATTTACCAGCTGTAATGGTCACTTAAAGGAATTTTCAAATATTACATGGGTTAACTTCTTTCACCTGTGTCTTTGTAAATTCCTGTAAGATTCAAGAGAACATACTGAGATTATTTTGTTGATTTAGGAGGCCAGATGTTCTCTAATGAGGAAGTGTCTGACATCACCAACAAGCGACTGGGTGATGGGTGGGAGCACTTTCTGCCGCCATCCTACAAGAAACACAACATCTTCTTTCTCTGTGGCGATTACGTGGGGCCTGTTGTGACCCACCAGAAGCATGATGACCTCAGCATCAACTGGTGCCTTGGTGACAAGGATATAGAAGTTCTGGACAGTAGCAAGGGCTTCATCATTGATGGGTAAGATGTGGATGCATTGCACAATACCTTCTGCATGCTGTCTTCTAGGAAACTGCATGATATTTCAAGTTTCAGTATTTTTAAGAAAAGAAGATAATGTATCATCTTCTTGTCCCTGCATCATACTCCTCTTGACCTGACTGTAGCTTACCTCATTCACATTCCTGCACCCAGTTCCAGGGTTAGAACAAAACTGTTGGCAGAGCCTGATGCACTTTGTTTGTTTGACAGCCTCAGCGAGGCCTGGGGTTCCTGCCATCTCTTGGCTTTGTGGCCGCAGACAACTGCTGATGTCCAGTAGCTAGACTGTGACACAGACGCAGCTCTCACTAGAGGCTGTGTTGTCCTTGAGCAGAGATTATAGCCAAAAATAGATTTGAGATCCTGCTTGGCACTCACTATGTTGCTGCATATTTCAGCTTCTGTCCTGCAGCCTGAACTGTTCATTTTAGGCGACACCATTGGTTAAAGTGTCAGTTTGAGGTCTGTAGCATGTTTCAAACAATAAAGTAAAAATAGAAAAAGAAAAATGGGCTCCTGAAAAAGACGGGAATTGATGTGGTGGAAGAATACAGGACAAAAAGTGTGCAGAGGGAGGTGAAAAGGAAGTGAAAGGATGGCAAGAACACCTGCTGAAAAACATTAAAGTGTGAAAATGAAAGGAGATGCTGCTTATGCCACATGAGACATCTTTAATTAATTGATGTACAAGGAGCAAGCCAATTATCCCTAACTTCTTTTAGCTATGGTTTTTTAAGCTCTAAAGCAATAAATACTTTCCTAAAATTGTTGTCTTGCACCCACAAGAATCCATTGCATGAAAAATGTGTTGGTAATAAAAAAAAAAAAGAGAAGTTTAGAGTGGGATGAAGAATATCATGGTCTGTAGACAGTGTATTGGTCTTGGAACAGACCTTAAAATGATTTGATATCAGTCACCCTGCACAGGCATCTGCTAATGCAAGTGTCTTTTAATGCTGTCACACTCAATACCTCCCCCAAACCTTCATTTACAACATTGGCAGTCGCACTACTGATCCACTCCCCAGGGTTCCTCTCCAGGAAATTGGTAAGCATCAATGATGAATGCTGCCTGCGGGGAACCCCTGCATGCTCTCACTCAGCCAGACCACATTTAACAATTTTGGTGAAAAAAAATTGTCTGCTGAAACATATTTTTATGTTTGGCACTGCTAAGTCCCTGAAACAGAGACTGCCTCCTCCACAATAGTATTGGACATAGAAACATAATCAAGAACAGTATAGTAAAGCTGGACCTGTCAGCAGTGAACCTCCACATCCTACTGTCTGTACTGGGCAAAGCGCTTTCTTGGTTCGAATCCTATCACCCTGTCTCACTGGGCACTCCTTCAGTGTGTCATGGCAAGCTCAAACATCCTTATCCCATCCCCTTCCCGCAGGAGTGCCCCAAGGTTCAGTACTAAGACCCTTACTTTTTGCAATATACACCACCTCCTAGGATTCAATTATCTGCTCACATGGCTTCTCATATCATTTAATACATATTATTGTGGTCAAACCTGGAATATTTTAAATGTACTAACATATTATACTGTGTGTGTGTGTGTGTGTGTGTGTTTTATACATGATAATCTATACATGTAAAGTGAAACATCCATAGTGGATTAGTAGTTATGGTGCACTTTATTATTTCCCAGCTCTCCCTCGGTGAGTGGGCCTGGCTTCTCCAGCAGACTTTGTAAGAGAGCCCTCTACAGTTATTTCCGCCAAGTTGCACAGCTGGGTGGACATAGCTATCTGCTGGATCTTCCCACCTACCACAGCGTCAAGGTGTGTGTCAGCTGTAGATGATCTCATTGATGCTCAGTGCTCATTCCTGAGAACTGCGTCACTGTAAACCTATCAAGTGTGGTAATAATGAATCTGCAGTGCATTCAGCTTGAGTGCCTTTGCTTAAGTTTTTAGACAGACGTGATGCTTGATGTTGTTAATGGTTTGTTGTTTTATAGGTGGAAGCCGTCATCTACCAGACAGTGAAAGAGCTGGTCAAGCAGCAGTTTCTCAACATCCACGCAGGTCCGTGGAATTCAAAAAAGCTGGTGGATTGCTTTAGTGCTTGAACTGGCCATGTGCAAGTTTGTCCAAGTTCCTCTTGACATTTTGTTTTCTGTTCTCTGTATGCTAATTACCTTTAACAGTAATTCTGGTTTTGTTTTATCCATAACATTTGTGTTGTTTTCAGTTTGTGTAGGTGTTTGAGAAAAATAAACAAGACCCTACTGTTCTGCACCACAGTAAAGTAGTCAGTTTGAATGAGTTGTGGGTGGAAACATTGCTTCAAGGCCAGAGCTGAAAGGGAACATTTTCCCTGTCCTGTCAAGTGAAATAGAGCAACATTATCACCCTGTCGTGTCGCCAAAAGCTCATACTGATTAACCACAAAGCAAGTTGTGTTGATGGACCAACCAAATTATGCATCCAGTCATTGGTATGGAGAGGCCGTTATGAACAGGTAATTATTTTGTGTTTTACAATTCAGTATTATATGAAAATCACTTCTGAGAGTTAACTCACATATAGTGTTTACAGTTTTACCCACAGCAAGCCCAGTGTATTTGAGGTCAGGAGGTCAAATCAGCAGCTACCATAAAATGTAATCCACACTTCTCTGCTACTCTAAAAATAGAAATGGAAAAGTTTTGTAAGACTTAGCAGAACTAGTAACTGTTATCAGCTTTTTGTAATAGTTTACATTGTGCAGGTGTTAAGGTGAGACAGACGATATGCAGTAAAGACAGCAGCAAAAATATCCCCATCAATACTATCTGTTAAATGTAAGGGGGAGAATTTGTGTAGCAGAGATTTTAGTTATGTCTCTAATGTCTACACCTTTACTTAGTACACCCTTTCAGTCTTCTGTGGACAAAATATATTTACCTTTTATTAAAATGCATTCCAGTAAAACGTCACCCACTGCAACCTCATTGATAAATATAAAGGCATTATCAGCTTTCTTAAAAAGTCAACAACAACTGAACATTTGTAAGATTAGTAAAATGAGAATTTATTGCAGAGCTGTTGTATTGGGTTGCAATAGATTGTACAGGTGTACCTAATAAAGTGGCCATTGAGTGTATATCGAAGACTTCACAAGTCTGAAAATATCTTTTGTGTGGATGGAATCCAGAAAATGAGCAACACATAGAACCTTAAGCAGACAAATGGCCAATTTTGGACAAGCCTCCCGTTTATCATAAAGAAGGTGTCGAATACAGGCACAAAGGATATCAGTCAAATTCAAAGATGATGTGATTATTTCATGAGGTAATGAAGGAGTGATTGTGGGTTAATTATTTGTTTTAATCTTAAGTGAACAGGCAGAGATGGAGGTAAAGAAAGAACTCAGGGAGACTTGTGTCATCTTGAATTTAAAATGTTATTTTTTTTTCATACAAACTGTGGGTACCGTGGTTCATTGTCACCATGGCTCCACTCACCAGTTGCTTGGCAACCAACTCCTCCTTGGGACTGATGCAACCACTCATGTCTTTATAATTACAGGCTCTTTTACAATATTTAGCAAAAACAAAAACACAGTAGTATTCTAAAATTATCTAATGAAGCTGGAATACAATGGTGCTTTGTAGTTAAATTCATCTCTACACTGCATGGATTACATATCTCTGTTATGCTGCTGTTTGAGTTTTCAGGCGTTACATGACAGTTTCTGGAATTTGCATATGTGTGTGTGTAAATGAAACTGCATGTGTGTCCTCTGTGTTTTATCTTTCTTCTTGCTGGTCAAGCAAGTGATTCCTCCTGCCAGGTGCCTGGTTCAGCCCCCTCTGAGAAGGCAGAGCTCCTGTACCTGAGGGGCGTCTCTGGGCTCGAGGGAGAGCCAGGGAATTCACAAAAAGGCCTGCAAGGTAGTTAAACATCAGTGAACAATTTAGAGGGGTGAAAAACAAATATTTAGTCATTCTCTCATGTATCCCTGGGAGTTTAGGGTTAAACATAAATTTAGCATTTTGTGAAGGAAACCTGTAAGAAATATCAGTCATCTTGTTTTAATTGTGTTTTAGCCAGCTCAGTTACAAAGGCTTTCATGTAATTATTTAACGTCAGTGCGCTCTCATTAATGCATGCAGTGACATTCACTGTGGTACAGCAGCCAAGGGACTGTGATGTCTGACTAAATCTGCAATCATTGCGAAGGGAGGGAGCAGAATCTCAACAAGATGAATTATACCTTTCAATTGCAACCTTAAATGTCTTACAATAGATGAGGATTAAGGAATTCATTAAGAGTATAACATCAAAAGAAGACAGACCAATGAACAATGAAGAATATCTCACTAAAATGGTTTTTGAAGAACTCATTAAAGATTATAATTGAAGCCAAAACCTTCACCTTTTATTTCTAAAAATGATTTTGCTTTGCTTTTGTTTTTGTATTCTTTTTTTTTTTTTTCATCATTGAAGGTTAAATTGATCTTGGGTTGTCTTGAGTCATTGTTTTTGTGTGTCCTCACCTAGGTTTGGTCTCTTGCAGGAGGAGTCTCTCTGGCTGGAGTCAGAGGAAGCTGATGTGCTTTCTGTGGAGCTGGACTTGACGGAGTGAACCGATGGCACTGATGCTCTTGGAGGGTTTAATCTGGGTTTGGCCATAACTCCCGCTGAGGCTGAGTTGCTCCACTCTGGACAACAACACCAGAGACAAGTAACAGAAATCAAGCACAGAGTTTCCTTTAGTGATATTAATTGTTAAAGTTACATAACAATGTTTGTACCAGAGTACTCATCAAGTCGAAAACGTCCAAAGCAGAGGTGAATCCTCCACTGTTTCCTGACATTCTCCTTCATCAGGCAGTGGAAGAGGAAGATGAAAAGTCCTGGAATATAAACAAAAGTGAGTCCATGAGCCACGATGGATCAGATTGGGTCTTGGTTAGTGGCTCTATTCTTTCCTCTGCAGATACTATTGATTTGTCCTTGCACAAGGCACTTCACTCCAAGAGGTAAACAATGGAGGGCTTCTGTTGCATCACTTCGGATAAAACAGAAAGTAATATAACAGAGGCCATCCAAGGTAAAAGCAGTTGTGAAACGGTTGCATCATTCAGACTCTTGTTTGATTTCCTCCTTTTTTCTGAGTTCTGGTGGTTTCTTTTGAACTGTGAATGTGAAATGAGATGTTTAGAAAAACTGCATGGGTGGGTAGTAAACCTAAATTTAATAGACACACACACAGGTACGTTCACAATGGCCCTCATGCGAGAGTAAAAGTAGTTGTTGGATTTACTGTAAGTGTACAACTTTTTCATAAGTTGCACGTTCCATCTGTTTGAACTTGATGAATGCCTCCTGTTCATGAGGAGGTGCACGTTTATCGGATTTGATTTATCATAATCAACCCCCTTTAAATTGCCATTTAAGGCTCCCTGATCCGCTGCATTTATGGTCAAGTTTCATTCCCAAAATGATCACAGAAGAGTAAAAAGAACTTCACACCAGGGAGCTTCAAGTCCTGCTATCCAGATAAGCAGATGAACAACCAAGAAAATTTGCAGCGTCAGGAGTTGTATTAGGAGACCAGAAACTATTAAAAATTATTAATACAGCTGCCATAGTGTGACATAAACAATGAAGTTTGCTTGTAAATCTCTAAAAAGCAAAGCCATTCATGACTAGACGGGAAGCGTTCAAGGGGATGCAACTCTCTTGGAGATTGATGAGAAAATTTTAGACAATGTGACACCCTGGCAGAACTGCATAAAGACCAGTTGGTCTTTGGTTGCAAAGACAATAGAATAAATAAACTAGTTTAGACACTGACATTTCTAAACTCCAAATCCATTTGGGTTAAGGCATTATAACCTGAGCAGAAACCCAATCACCCAGCATAAGAGAAAAACACTTGAGGTGTGCTGGACACTTAAATCAGTTATATAAGCCACTTAAGAACAAATGTATTTGAGGCCTGCTCTCTCAAGGCTTACATTTTAGACATGTATATTCCAGCTTTCAGTAATTGTTTCTGTACAAAAAAGAAACTACAACCTTGCAGAGAGTTGAGTCCAGAGAACAGGTACAGCATAACAACTCTGGCTGGCCCAAAGGTAAAGAAGCCAACAGTCCATGTTAGTCCAAGTAACAAAGTAAGACTGGCAATGCCCTTCAGGTCATGCATCAGTCCACTGCGGGTTCCAGCCGGGCTGTTGACTCGCATGTGGCGAATCTGGATCAAAACCACCACAAAAACCTAAAGAGTAATTAAAAGGAGGCTTAGAGTAGTTAAATTACAGGAAAACAAAAGTGCAATTAAAAATAAGAGATGAAAATGAGAGAAATGAGAGATTGAAGGCTAGGTGAGCTACAAAGCCTGGTTTGTCTACTGTGATATCAATTATATTGAAGTTTTGTCAAGAAGAAGTTGCTGCCTAATTGGTAACTAATTTAGAAAGCTAAATAAAAGAAGCTTGTGATACATTAACCAGTAAAATGTGCACACGGGCCAGTGTTTTAATATTTTAAGTTATGAATGAACTTTAAAGAAAATAATGTTTTTACCCCAATGTTGAAGAGAAAGATCAGCACGGCGTAGGCAACCACAGACACGTAAAATGTCACATTGTCCTGCAGCCAACAGCTGAAGAAACAAGGGTTGAGTAGGAAGAACAATGAATAAAACTACATTTGAGAAAAGCAATTACACAGCTAATCAAATTTTGACATCATGTCCCAATAATTTCAATTTGGTGCCATTAAGACCAATTTGATCTGTTAACTGAAAGCATGAACAGTAATGTGCACAAAACTGTGGCTGCTATATACAGTAAGAGGAAACATCAAATTTGTGGATCAATGTCATATTTAAGTTTATCTAATACATTAATAACCTAATAACTAATATCAAATAGGTAAACTGCCTTTGGATATTAGTGGTTATTTATAGTGACAAGATACCTGACAAAATAAACTTAAATAATAATAAAATACCATTTACAGCCATGTACAATGTACTAAAGCAGTAAATGTAGTTTCCTGTGAATGTTTAAAGATCCTGTCCAGACATGTTTTAAGACAAGACATAACTAACTCTTTGATTGGAATAATAATTTGGATCTGAGATCATTTTTACACAAGAAACCTAAAAAATCCTAAAATTACATCTGCTTCTTCCTCAATGATAAATCTGGAATATAAGAGTATGAATATTAATTTCCAGTTAATAATCCAAGTTTAACTGGTGAACAGAAAACATTTCCTACTTCACTGTAAAGTCCAGTGTCAGTGTTTGTGCATTGGAGGTTTCAAGGGTTCAAATCACAATTGTGTGAGTTGCATACTGGACTATCATTGGCTTCCAAACTAATGACACAAAATCACCTGGTACATGTCTTAAACTCAGATTTAAGGTGAGCACTGAGAAACTTTCCTCCCACAGCCTTCTAGTGAAAAACATCCTTGTTTTATTATACCTGCAACTCAGCAACCAAACAGTATTATATTTTAAAATCTTCAGTCTCACTTCAGACTGAAACCCTTATATTTCAAAGATGAATCAAAACATTGAAAGTGAATATAAGATGAAGCGAAAACTCACAAGTTGTTAGAGTTGTCTAGTGACTCAAAGCTAGGTTGACCATCTGTGTAGAGGAGACTGCCATAGGCCTCCCTGTTGATGATGAGCACCAGGATGCAGACCATGAGAGGAAGCCCTGGAGGAAGAGTATAAATACTTCTACAGCAGGTTTCAGCCTTAGATGTGATGAGTATCAGTTATTGTGCTTAAATGATTTACATCAGCCTCATCTCAGTGTTTCCGTCAACACCATTCTCCTATTAGAAGTGTTGAAGCGTGACACTGTTTGAACACTTGACTCACCCCATCCCACAGCACAGAACTTAAGGATATATGAGGGCACGTAGACGTTGAAGACTTTGACGAGGGCGAAGTACATGTTAACGGCCTCTAATCCCATCCAGGTGAATGAGGCCAGGAGGAAGTAGTGCAGCGTGGATGCTGCAGCGACACAAAGGGCGTACAGACCCCAGGAGGACAACCAGGAGTTGACCAGGACCACCAGGTTCAAGCACAGCAGGGCCAGGGAGAGGTTGATGAGGATCTGAGAGGGATAGTCTCGACGAAGCTTCCTGAGAGAGAGAGAGAAAACACTGGAGGAAAATTAAAGGTAAAACACAGAGGGAATAAAATGTAAATAAGAGATATTTATGTATTAGCCACAACATCATGTACTTGGGGATTTGTTAAGTGATATGTTTATGACTTTTTTCATTTTCTTTAAACCTGCAGTAACTGATTGTTTGGCCTCTTTGTGGCTGTGGAAGAAAGTCGTGAACATGACATTGAAACTGAAGTTTTTTTTCCTACTTTCAGTCCCTCTCAAAGTTTCTTTAATAGCTTCCAGTATGGATGTTTTCCCCAGACTTATTTGAAGTAATAGTTGAACTCAAGATATATATAACACATTATATACATGTAGATTTTAGATTTGCCCAGAAAAATACTACAGAGTGCATTTTATTAGAACTGTGTGGGTGTCATGTATAGCTCAATACAGAAAGATAACCAGCTAACCAGTGTGGTCTGTGAGGTTATTGATGAAACGGAGAGCAACTGTGAGCTTACAACAGTGTCATAACATCACTAAAGCATCAAAGCCAGTGAATAACACTATCACTTACTGAATTTACACCCTAATTTCCTTTTAGGAAGAAAAGGGCATAGCTAAAAGTGCTCCTCAAATGTTGCTTGGATTACTGTAACAACAACAAGGGATTACAACCAAGTGTGAGAGTTCATTTTGTTCATAAGGACCAGGGCTATTGATATGTAGACTGACAGAGTAATAGACCAATAGGTAAGTGTTCAAGCCTCACTTAAACAATGAAGGGTGTTAATATGTTACTTGTACGACATGTAACCTTTTAGATAAGAGTATCTTATTAGCACATCCTGTGGTTGGCGAGCTTAATATCAATATCATTATCATTCATGTTGATTTACGTTTTTGGCCACCTGGTGAATGTAAGATTAATATTCATGGCAACTCCTGATGGAAACGCTGAGCTCTTTCTCTCTAGCTCTACCTAGCTCTGCTTAATACTCCATAATGTACAATGTGTTTTAAAAACTTTTTTCACAGAAAACTGCTACTCTAGCCAAAAACTCACTGTAAGGCTCCATAAATCTAAGTGGGGCTGCTGATTTGGCTGACAATTCTCTAGTAGTTTGTCACTGTGAACAACTGCTTTTACATTGTCATGTTGTATCCACATTCCACAATATATATATATATATATATATATATATATATATATATATATATATATATATATATATATATATATATATATATATATTTTTTCTCCCCTAGTGCAGGTAGAGCTCAATGCTGAACTTCATTGTTATGCTTCTGTACTGTCTGGTTGTAAAAGAGGACTCATTATAATCTTCAGTAAAGTAAAAAATACATTAAAAAAAAAAAAGAAAATCTCAATTGTGGCAATAAGAAACAGTGGGGTGTATGGAAAATGTAGTCATATGGTTTAAGAAACATTTGCATTGAATTTGAAACATTTGCATGTATGGTGGTGTAACACACATCCATGGTTCTTATTTATAGACAGTAAGGACAGTTTGGTGCTCAAGTACTGTTTGACACATAAACAGTGTTTAAATGTATCTGCATCAGTGCTGACATGACTTTTAGGAGCAACCAACAGATGGCACAGTCAGTCTGTGACAAGTAGAAAACATATATACATAACAGCTTGGTAGTTGGAGTCTTACTCGAACACTGTGTAAGTGAGAACAGTGATTCCCAAGAACAGCGATGAGACTCCACAACCAACATAGGTGATAATGGTCAGGATCTCCTCATTAGCCGGGTCCATCTGAGTCCTAGAGACATCCTGGACACAAACACACACAGATTTGTTAACATTAGTGTCTAGTTATTTCCCAGTGTGCCACCAATAACTATACAACAATAACACACATTGTAATTCCTGTACAGTAATAAAAGTATCTGCTCCTGTTCCTACCATTGAGTAGAAACTAATATGAAGACCTGCATCTTTCTATTCCCTCAGTGAAACACTTGGACTAATTGCTCCACCGAGCAGTAGTGTGTAAATTAGGGACAGAATTGGGCAACATAGCTGAGAGTCGAGTGAGATTTACTATTTCTTATTGTCATCAAATCCTGTGTAAAAACAATCAATCATATTCCACTAACAAGTACTGCCTGAGTATCCAAAAGTCTGATATGTCTTATTTCTCTGTGCCTAACAGCTCCATTGTTGTCCAGAAAATCACATCACCATTGTACAGGGTGAAGTGTTCTATTATTACTGTGAACACAGTTCACTACTGTAAAAACTCAGTACTACACCCAATCTGCCGCTTTGTCTCCAAAAAAAAATGCAGTAGTTACTCTGTTAAATGTATAAGCCATAAGTGCAGCAGGTTACTTTCCCTCTATAGACCAAGTAATGTGGGATGTTGTTCATTGGATGTAGGCTCTATGATTTACCACATTTTGACTTTAAAGATAATACAATTGTTGATATTAATTTGCTTAGTTAATCTAAATGATGCATTTACAGGATTTGCAAATTATGCATTTTGCTTCTGTCCTTTGTCTAAGGTCATAACAGACGTTTGAGAAGTTTGCTAAAAACTACAGTCCCCAGCTCTTTTGCAATGTATTTAGCCTTTTTAAAAGATAAAAGCCTATATTTGTGATCCATTTTTAAAGATTCATATTCTGAGGAGGGATCAATGGCCATGGGCATGAGAGCTACAGACGGGGCAGGGAAGACAGAAAGTACTGAGAGTGATTTTTGTGTTTTCATGGGGATTATTTTTGACAGTAGCAAAAATATAGGAAATTGCCCCCATGCTGTACTTTAAAGTGTCCATTTCAGTTACAATAAGATTTATAGCCATGATGTTTTTGCAGTTTTGGAAAATGTTCAATTAAAATGTGTCATAATAATATGTATTGCAAGACCCTTAGATGTTATTTATGTATTATCATTTCAAAACACTATACTCAATATTTTTGCTCTATTTAAGAATGAATATGTCTTCGGTATCTTAATCTACTTACTTTGTCAAGTCAAAAATAATGAATTTGTGTCGAACTTTGCTTGACAATTCACTGAGTTGGATTTTTTTTATTTATTGTGTTTTGAGCGCCCTCTGCTGGTGAAATCTTTATAACCACCTTGGCTTTTACATCATGTTCTGCTCCTACCAGTGTCACTGCTATTACCAATATTACTTGTAAATGTGCTGCAGTCCCAGAGCATTCTTCCAAGGAAACAGTAACATGGTTTGTACCAGAAGAACTCCGAAATGTGTGAGATGATCGCACAGGCACGTTGTGTAGTCAGAGTTGCTGTTGTATTTTCTGCAGCCGTGGTCGTCCCAGCCTCCCTGTCCGTCTAGAAGATCACTCAGACATTTAGTATCACACAGTTCATCCAGCATTTATAAAAATGTGAGAGAAGTGATTAAGTCAGGACCTACTGTTTTTATTGAAGTTCCAGTACACGCACTGTACCTTGTAAAGCTTTAACAGAGATGAAAATGAAATGCATTCGTTAATCAAAAGCATTATTAACTTGTTCACTGATGATATTCGCAGCTGTAACTCTGCAACGAATTTGTGTCCTTCAGTGATTAAACATGTTTTTAAAGAACCAGCTGATCCTACAGTATTGGGTATAAGATGGCGGAGCATGACTTTGACATCTTCATCGAGGTCTTTGATTGGAGAGGTGGCATTGGTCACGCTGGCAGACACCACGAAGGTGTTGAGGGTCTGACCCTTTTGGCTGCTCTGAAAATGATAACAAATCGCATGTGAGTAAGTTTCTTCACTAACATCAATATTATCAGGTTTTTTTGGGGGGGGGGGTTTGTGAGACTGCGTCAAAGTATTTATGAAAAAGCTTGTCTTTCTTTAAGTTTAGCGATGCTCATTGAGTATGAATAAAACTCAAGAACTCAGAAGAAAGGATTCATATAAACTAATACCTTGAAGAGCAGCGGTATCCCATAGAACTGAAACTGGACTCTTGGTGGGCTCTGGTTCAGGCCGTTCTGTGGGAAGCTGTGCTGCAGGGCAGACGGCAGGGAAATGAAAGCCACTGTGCTGTTGAACGGATACCTGTTGATAAAAATCTACAAGAGGAAGAGAACTCACTTTAAAAGTCAGACTTAAAGTGAATAAGAGAGTTTGAGCTGTGCTGCTCACTATATGGCAGATTTCAGTTACATTAACAAGTACTGATGAAATTGCATTATTGACTAAATGCCACTGCATTTAAATTGCAAATCTGAAAAGATTGTATTCTGTGTAAATTTCAAGTTGATAAACATTAATTTGTTAAAACCCATTGATGAACCTGTGAGTCACTCACTACCAACACTGTCTTACAGAGATTTCTGTTAATTCTAATGCACATATCAATGTTTCAACAGACACCACATATCTGATATTGGAAATGTGTCTTAAATTATTCCAAATATTTCCATTTGATGGAACAGTACAACCATTAAAAACGTACTTCAGTGCAGAGCTGGAACAAGATGATACAGAATATATGTGTGACTGTCACACATTGTGGAATATGATGATTTTTCCAACCTCAAAGCTGCTGGAGTGGAAATTAAGGGGGAAACTAGATGTGAGAGAGTTAAATATATAAGCTTTAACTGCAACAGGCAACTCCACTGGAAACTTTCCTCCTATAGACCAAGTAGGGAGAGATGTTGGATGCATTTATCTACTTTTTGACTTAAAAAAATAATATATCTGTATTTGATTAAAAGATCAATTAAAAATATACTGAGGCAGGGGAAAATCTTCTTCCCTATAGTCACAATGTGGTTTTCAGTAGGTTTAGCTCAACTTCAAATAGTGAAGAGCTAAATCAATCAGCCAAGTAATCAGTTAGTCCATCAACTGAAAAGGAACTATTTTGATAATTGATTAATTGTTTTAGGGTCGGCGTGGTGGCACAGTGGTTAGCGCTGTCGCTACCATCTCACAGCAAGAAGGTTTTGGAGTTTTGTGTGGTTGTTTGTCTCCATGTGTCAGTCCTGGCGACCTGTCCAGGATGTACACCGCCCTCGCTCAATGTCAGCTGGGATTTGCTCCATCCCCCCCGCGACTCAGTATAGGACAAGTGGTATAGAAAATTGATGGGTGGATTAATTGTTTTACTCATTTTTCAGTCAAAACTTTAGGAAAAAAAATGACACACAATCACTTGTTCCAGGCTCATAAATGAGTGTCTGAGTATAAATCAATATCTATTGGTTCAATGAAGATCTGATATCTGGCAGATTAGTAGTTTAACAACTCACACACTAAAATGGTGTCATCTCTAAATGCTGTGTGGCCGGAGGAATAAAAAGATGCTGCTCCCTTTTCTTTCCCTCTTTCCACAAAATAACCTTGTTGATACTTGTTTTTCGTGGACAGATCGATGGCCTTTGTCAGTTACCTCTGGCTTTGTGCCTGTACGGTCAGATGACACTCCGAAAGTCAAACTGCTAAACTGTCCAGGAACTACATCCACCACTGAGATAGCAACAGCCGAAGCCACCAGGGTGGAGGAGCTGTCGTAGCCCACCATCCTGTCTCCCACTGCCTCAGTGATGTTTAGGATACTGTAGTGGACGACAGACGGGGGGGTTAGTAAACAGATATGAAACAGGAAAAGTTCATCAGATTTCTGAGGTTGGATTTCCGATTCAGTTTTCTGTCCTCACGTGTTGGTGAAAGGCAGCAGGTTGCTGTCAGACTCCAGGATGTCAGAGATGATGTTGATTAGAGCTTGACCCAGGTTTGGTGTGACCACACTGAGGTCAGCAATGTCCTCCAGCTTGTTGAGGACTGTGACCAGCTCCTTGTAGCTGAGTGTGGAGTGGTTGCTTAGTAAACGCTCAATCATTTCCACAATGTCCAGTGCATTGTCTGGAGATAAATGATAAACTTGTTGAAATGTGGTGATGTTATATTACAGATTTACTGTAGAATCAGTACTGAGTCTTTGACTGATTTGTTGGTGTGGGGATTTTAAATGTGTGAAACAGGAATCGGCTAGGCAACACTGGCAAGGTGTCCAGAACTGAGATCTTTACTTTGTAGAAATACTCTATTACAAGTGTTAGTATCAAGATATACTTCAAATACCAAAAGTAAATGTACATTAATTTAATGCTGCTTAGCAGCTTATGAATTTCTGCCTGGGATAAATTAAGGTTTATTTTAATATATAATAATACATCATATTATATTAATTGATTTTATTTTATATTACTAATCTAAATCTGCAAAGTAACCAGTATCTTCCATTTAGTAAATAAATGTTGTGCAGTAAAAGGTACAATGTAGTGGAGTAGAATCATTGTTGCAGAAAATGGAAATACTCAGTATTGTGTTTTAGTACAATACTTGAGGAGGTATTTTACTACTGTTCGTACTCGTCAAATCAGAATTTACATTGGTAAAGCTTCCAGCTGGCTTTCATACTTTATTTTTTAGGCATTATAAATTTGTATGATTTTTTTTTTTTTTTTTTGATCTCTTAATTTTACATTTGGATTATTTCTAAACTGACAATTACAAATTGAGACAGACAATTAGAGTGAAAAGTGTGTAACACACCTGCAGTGACTATGACATGGTCCAGATCAGGGATGGTTTCCACCACTAGAGGACAGTCTTCCAGGTCTGGGTCCATCCAGTGTGTCCTGAGGCACAGCTTACTGTCGGACAAACAGGTGAGGTGAAGGCATGAAAAACACATTTTATTTAATGAACAAGCTACTTACCTTTTATTCCTCATAATAAAAGCCTCTGACTACCGTTTGTATAGTTACTTCTTGAAAGTGGAAAATTGTGAGTCGATGGACACTGTCTAAAACCTTAAACAGCTGTGAGGTGTTTGATCTGGGAATCACCTATCCATTAACTCCACTCATTAGTGACACCGGCCTCCTGATTAATGCCTTGACTGCACAGCCTCCCACAGCTCACGAGCAGCCATTAATGATTATTGCCACAGTGAGTCAACACAGAAAATGTCCTGAACACAGTGAGACAGCAGAGTAAATATGTGCCGACGGATGTAGTCAATACTCAGATAAGCCCACATTTATCCGTGTTAGCAGAGACAACCAGATAAATACATGTACTCCTCTCTCAACGTGACTGTATGATGAATTATCAGCTTGTCATTTGTTCAGTCATAATAGGAAGTCGTGCAACTGGAGGATACAATTAACAGGCAGGTGTTGACTTACTGTAGAGCCCACATACTCTTTATGTAGACCCAAATACACCCCACCTGTCATCTGTCAGGACTGTAGCCACATGTAGCAAGCTTGTTGTCAAAGGTAGGAACCTAGGTTAAAAAAGCGAAACTAGCCATCCAAAGAATATTTGATACTGAAAATCATTTCAACTGTGAATGTTTGGACAGGACAATTCACTGATGCTTATATCAGTGTGTCTGCCTGGCTGCTGGCAACTTGATCTTCTGTGCCTGAGTTTCAGGACTTGGCTTCACAGCAAAGGTTAATGCAGAAATATGTTTAGTGCATGTTGTTGTGTTATTATTTCCTTTATTTTGTGAGCTAGTCCCATTGAGGTAAAACAAAAAATCTCTGTAACCAGAGAGACTTTACAGATAGTGAAAATGACCAGTCTCACCATTGTCGAGTGGCGTAGTGGTGAGGACTTTTTGGGCACGGCTGAGATGCGTGTTTTCCTCCTGCAGTGGCGGGCCACTCAAACAGGCCTTTCCTCGTCTGGTGGGATTCTGCATTGCACTGTAATATCACTGAGTCAGCAACACAGGGAGAGACAGAGACTTCAGACAGAAAGAATTAAAAAGAAAAAAGATCATTCACCCCGTGTAAATGAACCTGACTCACATATGCGGCTTATTTTTATGTCCTCGGTCGCTATAGTGATGGAGCCGTTGTTATAAGGCATCAGCAGTAGGTGTCGTATCTGCTCTTCCATTTCCTGTGTGCCTGACAGTGACATGACCTGAACCTGGAAGACGCATCTCTCTCTGCAAACAGTGACAGAGTTAATACGACTCGCTCTTAATGTGATGGATTGACACAGAAAACACATGCAACATATTGAAGCGTTTTTAAAATATGACACTTTTAGGCAGCAAATATAGACATATGTCATGTATGAAATTACATACATAAAATTTGAATGCATTTTTTAAACACGCCTGTTGAGCAGCCTGTTATACTGACACCATTTCATTATTCCCTTATTGTGTTTTCACCACATTTCTGTTTAATTTAAGTGGTTCTTCATTTAAGTGAAATAGTGCAGAGCTGAATGATCCATACCTTGAAAATCTGTATGCGAACACCTGGGGAAAAAAAAAAAAAAAAAAGGATAAAAATATTGCCTCCAGTTTCAGGTCAAGATAGACCACACATGGCATGGCATGAAAATGGTCAGATTTAAAGATGCTGAATGTCAGCGTCAGTTCACAAAACTCAAAATCAAATCTAAGATCTCACAGCTTTCGCAGTGCCAGTAATAATCTCAGAGCTGCTGCGAAAGATGCAAGTTTAATTTGCGAATCTGTGTTGAATCTGAGAGCTCCTCATGTTTACTTACTCCATCAGAGGCAGAGAGGTTTGACTGCAGTTTAGAATGATATCTGAAAGAGAGATCAACGTTCAGAGTTTTTCACGTGCATCAGATTGTGTGACATTTCTGGAAATGGAAGCGTGGACTGATGCTGTGGCAGTGGACTCTACCTTTGGACTTTGGGGAGCAGCTGGAGGCCGAGCACTACCATCATGTCATCAGGCAGACTCAAGTTGAGCTGTGAGGAGTCAGAGAAATCTCAGCATGATGTGTTCTAGTCGTCCTTTCTCAGCACCACCCTTCATGATCTATGTTTCTGATGTGTTCTCATGAATGAACTATAAACCGGGTGTTACGTAACACTGTTAGTTCAATAAAAGAGGAAATTGTCTGTTCAGGTTGTTTTAGTCAGACCTGTAATAATTCTGCCACTCGAAGTGAAAGAAGGATGTTTATTTATCCGTCAATTAACTATTTCAACTGTTTTACTTTACTTTGACCTTTAATAACTATTTCAACTATTTTACATGAATCTCAGCTAACTAAGGGGTTTTTATTATTTTGAGCTGAATCGTTCAACAGTTTATCCATGCATTTCCCTAACAGCTCACTGTTGTAAATTTCAAACTTGGGGATGAGCATCACATCAGTTTGTAATTGAATTAAAACTTCTTCTCTTCTCCTTAACATAAACATTATTTATTTATTTATTTATCATTGAGTTAGTGGTGCATTTTGAATTGAATTATATATTAAAATTTATACTATTGAAATGGCTCCGTTTCAGGTGGGTAAAGCCGCCTGTAAAGAATCTGTGAGACCTACCCAGGTAGAAAGAAGCTGCGTTGGGTCACACTCTCCTGTTATGGACACGTTCACCTGGACCTCAAAATACAGCTCTGCAGAAAACAAACCATCCACAACTTCAAGATTTTTTTTTCTTAAGACATCATCACAAAACATTTGTATGACTGTAAATGATTAGACAGACCAGAGATATTTGCAGGGATCATTGTGGTGGTGGCTGGGGCTGCACCAGTAGAGGTACTTGTGGTGGTTATGATGGTGGCTGGGGCTGCACCAGTAGAGGTACTTGTGGTGGTTATGATGGTGGCTGGGGCTGCACCAGTAGAGGTACTTGTGCTGGTGGTGATTGGGGCTGGACCAGTAGAGGTACTTGTGGTGGTGGTGGTTGGGGCTGGACCAGTAGAGGTACTTGTGCTGGTGGTGGTTGGGGCTGGACCAGTAGAGGTACTTGTGCTGGTTATGATGGTGGCTGGGGCTGCACCAGTAGAGGTACTTGTGCTGGTGGTGGTTGGAGCTGGACCAGTAGAGGTACTTGTGGTGGTGGTGGTGGTTGTGGTTTTAAGTGTGGCGGTCGGGAAGAAAGTAGAAGGTGATGTGGTGGTCATAGATGTGGTGGTTGTGACTGGAGAGGGCTCTGTCACCACATCAGGAGGACTGGTGGTGGTAGAAAAGTTTTCTAGAGATAGAAAAGGTTGTTGTGAACTAGAATTTTTTTTTTCTGTAATGTTTACCCAAACACACACACATGCATAGCAAGAACTATTTCCTACCAATAGATGTGGTGTGTATGCTGTGTCCATCAGCCAACAGCTGTAGCGGACGATTGGGGTGATGGTAGGGAATAATAAGGTCCATGTAGATCTCATTTTGCACAGCTGCCACATCCAAGCTGGGAATAACACTCACATGAACCAGACATTCAAACCTACAGGGGAGAGAAAGAGTTAGAGAGCAGTTATGGAGTGACTTTTCTGTCCTCTACAGCAGGGGTTTCCAGGCGCTTTGACTTATGGCCCCTTAACGTGGAGCAAAGTGTGTTTGTTGCTGCCTTAATGTGGACAGTTGTGAGTAGTTCAACCACAGACCGATTCTTTCTCTCACAGAATCATTTATTTATTTTTCATGTGACCAGCCCTGCTTTTTTCTACCATGTTCTGTCTCACTGTAGAATTATGTAATGTAATTTATATGCAGATCAGAAGAGCCCAAGTATGGAAGTGTGTTTAAGTCTTGAAAAGTTTTGTCAATGTGAATAAGCCACAAAAAAACATGATTGTAATTATACATTTGTATATAGTTGTATTTTACAATGTAAGAATATCTTTTGAGCTAAATTGATCTTGCTTCCTGTAGTTGACCACCTTGTCAAGTGAAACAGTAAACCTGAACCACGTTACCTGTTAATATTTGGGGTACCCCACCGCACCTGAAGAGTAAAAGACACATTACATTAATCACAGCCTAATACATCAACCAACTTACTACTTACTATACCGGGTTATTAAGGCCATTATCTCAATATTTGAGACTCTTACATTGGCCATAAGATTTTATGCTTCTGCGCCAGCAAAAGTCACAGCTGGAGACTTTAGGAAATTCTAGGTTTTTTTACATAAACACATAAACATTTTTGATAAGGATCCCTGAAATTTAATTGTTAAAGAATTGTGACCAAGGCACGTACTGAGCAGGACATTTTGCTATTAAATGTCAAACATTAGTTTTATGTATCTATTCTTGTTACTTAATGGTCAACATACACATTAATACATCTATATCCGCAGTAAGCTAATATCAGCTGCCATATATTGGCCTGGTTAATTTATCAGTCGGGCTCTATCGTGCTTGCTTACCAGCCTGTCTCCATGTGATGTTTTTACGAGGTTGTCTTCAGTACTGGATCTGCGTAAGAGATCAGAGAAATCTGTGTGTGCTTATATAACTATATTGTTTGTGTTTTATTACAAAATATACCATGAGTCATGTCAGGCAGGTTTGTAAATTTGAAGCTTCTCCTACCTGGTTGCTTCAAACACAGACACCCTATATAAATACATGCTGGTCGGCAGCGCCTCTCGGATCTGCAGGAACAACAATAGCAGTGTGACAGCTTTTGAGATTTAATGGAGGTGAACAAAGTCAAAATAAAACTCTACAATATAATGCAGTCCAACCTTCATAATTATTCCGATTTTGCAGTGTTATTACATTGTCAAAATTGTCCATATAAAAAAAACCCTAAAAATTTAGCTCAGTGCACCACTGTGCCCAGGTATGCCCAGGTAATTATGTAGCACTTCTTTGATAATCTGTTTGTGTTTAGCTGCCCAACGTGACAGGAAGAATAGACAGTGTCATTATTCAGAGTGTAATGTACAGAACAGGTCAGTTTTTATGATTAAATTGATAATTGATTCCGTATTTTTTATTTATGTATATTTGCTTGTTTCTTTCTGTTACCCAGTGATGTGCGATCTCTCTGGCCGTGTAGGGCTTGGTGTTGTTCCCATCGTAACAAATGATGGCGAACATTAGTCTCACTTCGTAAAAAGACCATTCTGCCAAACAACCAAAGACAATATGAGGCACTATAAAATATATGTTAATGTAAACATAAAGTGCAAGTACATTGAAATGTAGTATTAACGTGACATAAAAATAAAACTGATAACTGCCAAGCACAGTTCAGTTTTAGCATAACTTTGTCTACCCTTTTGCTAAACCAGTTTTTTCTTTTTTATGTAAATTATCCTTCATTATGAACAAATTAAGATTAAAAGAAAGAAAGAAAGGGTTAAACAAGATAATAATGAGAACAGTTTCTTTGAAAACCAAAACTGCATTGAAACAAAACTGAGAAAGCAGATCTTAAGGGTGCAATGAATTAATGTTGATACTGAAACAATTATGTTATTTAACCACTTTTTTACATACATTCTTAATATCAACTGCCAACATTTTAATATTATTGTGAATTATATTGAACTCTACATTCAAATGTTTCAGATATGTTTCATGTAAAAGTGACACCCCTTCACAGAGGGTGGTTAGGTATGAATTTATTATAATGATTTATTATTACTTACTGCTGCAATTACAATACTTACATCGTAATAATTAACTCAGTCTAACTCAGGACATTTTCTCTTACCAAGCTAAAAAAAATCATTATCAGTTATTCTTTAAAAAAGTTATGTTAAAAATAATGTATCAATTAATATTCAAAACAATGTCAATTTTCACCAAGAGGTTTATGTTTACTTAAGGTTAAGAGTTACCATTAGTTTTAAGGTGAAAGTTACAGTCAGTTGCACCTTGCAGAGAGAAAGTAACAACCTGTGACAGCTGTGTGATTAATGCTGCTGATCTTATTGTTATTGATCATAGAATGGCTTCAGTATTTACTCATCTAACAAAAAGACGAGTGGTCAATATTTAATCTGAGGCTGAGGACATAAACAAAAGGCAGCTACTGTGGCTGCCAGCGAGGTAGCAAGCAACTGTAAAACGCTTGATGAAACTTACACACCATTTACTGCATAAAAGTGAATTAGCCAATGACTGTGGGAGGCGGGGGGGTGTATTCAACTCGAAAATACTTGTAGAGATTGCTGTGGTAAATGTATCTTAAATAAAGCATTTGGCTTCAGCAGAAATAATCAAAGAAAACATGTTCTAGTTGAATTAAAGGATGTTTTCCATTGCCTCACCACACTGCAGGCTGGAGTCAGTAAGCAGAGGACACCTCTGAATGTCCCAGTTGTCCCTCTCCCATTTCACCAGGTCCCCCTCTGTGCAGTACAAGGATGTCACTTCCTGTTTGTTGCGCTCTCGCCCCCACAGCCGAAACAGTGATAATTTGGCAAACACACGGGTAAATGGGTCAATCTGAATATTCCTGCCAGTCACATGGTGTGCCAAACCCAGAGTAAGCGTCCCATTAGGGGTCAGTTTGCGGTACGAGGAGGAGAAGGTGGAAGAAGTGTCGACAGTGTGAGCTAGGAGAGAAGAGGGTAGAATGATGCACAGAAGGATCAAATACACACTAAAATTATCCCAAAAACTGAAACAGCAAAATCTTTTAGTAGTCAGTTGCCCCAGAGCCAAAGTAACACAATATAGAAACAAAAGAGTATAACTGAACTCAACATGTATCCCTGTCCGTTGCTGAACTGTGAGTCTAATCTGCTGTCAGATGGAGTTGCATGGATCCAGTTTGCAGAATTGTTATTGTCCCCGATACCCGTCTTGCTGAAACTGCAATAGTGGTTCATTTTTGGCCACTTGGGGGTAGTGGAAACAAGTTGTGAATGCAACAATCCCTCCAGGCACCGGATGTCCATATAACGTTAGAAAGAGATTTGACTCTAACCACTCTAATGTCGGACTGACGTTATATTTTGGTTGGAAGTGAAAATCGTGTTGACGTCAACACTCAACATTCACTAACTGACATTGTGATGTTTAGCTGATGTTAAGGAGAGATTGGGTTTTGCTTTTTATGTCAAGATCACCTTGACATGAGACATTTGGAAGATGTTGGATTTTGGTTACTTAACAACACAACTTAAAACTAACAAAACATCAACGTCAGCTGTCGTCAGTATTCTACATCAAATTAACGTTGGCATTAGACGTTGTCCCGACGTTGAATATTGGTCACCTGACGTCACAACCTACGTTCAACCAAATACCAACATCTAATGACGTCGGTGACCAGCTTCATGCCTGCAGGGATGGCATATCAGCACTTTTTAACGTGATATGGCAAAATACTGTTACTTTTTTACAGGCCGGTCTATGTTTCCAGGTTACTGGCCAGCTTTTAGCTTTGTTTTTGGTCTCTAACGACTCCTGAGGGAAACATCTAGCTCTTTAGCTGCTAAATCCTTTGCTATATTCATGCTGCTGAGATGGTCGTCCTTCCAGCAGTTCTCCCACCCCAGCAGATGTTCTCTACATCTGTCCATCTAGTTCTGCTAGATGGACAGTTGGGTTTTTGATCACTTCTCAGATCAAGGCCCTTCTTGTTCTCGGTTACTCAGTTTGGTTGGACGGTGAACTGTAGGAAGTCCTTGTTCCAGACTTCTTGCCTTTCCTAGTAATTGCCACCTCGCCACAGTCTTTCTGAGGTCTACATAGAGTTTGTTGAATGGTGGCACCTTGATATATACAGGTGTGTGCCTTTCTAAACTATAAATGTTCAATCAATTTAATTTGCCACAGGTAGACTCAAGTTCTTGAAATTATAGCACCAAACCACCATTTTAAATTAGAGATTTCAGTTTTTGATTTCTAATAATTTTGCAAAAATTTCTTTAAAAAAAAACAAGTTTTTACTTTGTCATTATGAATTATTGAGTGTATGTGAAAAATGTCAGTTTTATCCATTTGAAATTAAATCTACAACACAATAAAGTGTCTAATGTGAAGGGGTCTAAATACCTTGTGAAGCAACTTTATATATACCAAGCAGTATGACTTTGTTTTTGTAGTGTGTGTTTTGTCTCGGGGTGTATTGAGATTTGGTTTTTACTGCAGTTTTTCAAGCACACCCCTGGGGAGAATAACTTCTAGGTCCCCAGATAACTTGAGCTTTGAGGCACCTGATTTGATATATAGCGAAAACAAAGACGGTAACAGGGCACTCTCAGAATATAAAACACAAATTATGAGAATAAAAAATAACATAATCAGAACAGACTGAGATGTTAAAACACAAAATAAAACCTACCTGCCATCATGTCCACCAGGTTGCCATCGATGTATAGGGCAGGTGTGTCTTTCGTATGTGACCAGGTCAGGCACAGCGAGTACCACCGTGACAGACGAAGGTTGATCTTAGGGGTTGTCCACTCTGTCCCAAACAGCCAGACCAAAAAGTGACCCCGCTTCCCCCCCAAGCCCAGCTCAAAATTTTGAACATTGGGATGGTGGTACATGAAGGCGGTCCATGGTGAGGTGGCCTGCACCTATATATGGTTGACGAAAAATATTACACAAAACATTCATACAGACTTAAACCGTACAGTCCCATTAAATCTGCCTTTAAAAGTTAAATGTAACTTAGATCCTTTCACATGAATACCTCAAACTTCAGATTGAGGCAAACAGTGAACTCCTGCAGGGCAGGGATGGAGACATGAGGCTTTAAACTCCAGTGGCTGCACCCGTAGCTGAAGTCAGCCATCTTCCCCCATAGACTGTGCAGAGGGACTGACAGAAACAGACAATATACAGCAAATCATGAACATGCAGCACATAGGATCTGTAGAGCGAATGAGAAGAGAGAGCGTGGGCTAACGAGTGTTATAGCTCTCTCAAGGTGCTTTTTCTTTATTTTATAAAATATTTTAGACAAAAATATTTTTAATCCAAACTTTCAAGTCATATAGGCCAACATCATATGGGACTTTGAACCAAATGACTGGCACTTCCAGGGTCATATCCTGATCAGATTGAACACATAACTGTTGATCTGTGCAAATCTGACATGAATGGATGCAAAAGCCTGTACAGTCAGTAATCAAACTTCAGTTTATACTACTTTAATTGAAGTACTGCTAATAATTTTGTTCACTAACAATCAGCTCCTTTGGTTACTTTTATCAGTAATGACTAATCATTTAGGCTGTTAAGTTCAGAAAAATGCCAGCACACTTTTTTTCAGAGACCAATGTGTTTATCAAGATATTGATATCATTTGATTTTGATTTGATTTGATGACATTTTTCAAAGAGAAAAACATGACACAGCACGTGCTTAATAACGGATGGTTGATAAAGCTTCAAAATTGTTAATTCATTTCCTTGATGGATAAATTGGGATTGTTTTACAACTTTTAATCAAAGAACCAGTTAAAAAAAAATCTTATTGTTTTCTTGTCTTAATCTCAAGAGTGTTTTATCTATTTATGTTTCTAGTATGTTCTTTTTTAAAATATTGAGTTAGTTGCTGTTGATCACTTTGTTGGAAACTTAAATTCCAGTCTGTGGAGGAGACGTAATTAGACACAACACGTATTACAGCTCTTTCACATATTAACATTTTACCTTTCACCTGCGGTTTACACAGACCATGTACTGTATGAAATAGTGTAGCCATGTAGTGTTTAACTACTGTGAACTGTGTTTGTTTTAGATATTATTCACAATCAACACAGTGACTTTCTCACAGAACTGATGAGCACAGAGAATCAGAAATATAGGCCTTTATCTTTGAAAGCGAGGTCCTAATCTTTGCCAGTGTCAATTATTTCCAGCTGTTATGTGTTTTTCTTTTGTAGCCACAACTATGAATCAATATGAAATTCATTGTGACCCCCTCCTCCTCTCACATTAATGTACAGTAATCCTAAACCCATCCGTCAAACTATCAAGCTAAAGCCATTTGAACTGTTACACCTACCTTGCTCCACAGTAGAGGCAGGGCTGCTCAGCAGAGACAAAGCAACAAATACATTCAGGAATTTTTGAGGGAAAATCATCCTGAAATCTGAAAAAAGAAGTTTATGATCTTTTCAGTGTTTTCCAGTAAGTAACAGTCTCCCTCCATTCAATTATTTTAAAAGTTTTAACCACCTGAACATTTGCTAACATTAATCTGAAGTGCATGTATCAAATTGTTCAAGATGTGAAGAAATACTTACCTGCATAAATAAAATGATCCAAAAAGCAAAGTGGAACTGTTAAGATAAATCAGCTCCAGGATCTTAACAGCGGTGATACTTCACCGACGACTTCAAAGGACAACACTGGTTTCATCTAACAAGCTCTGAGATGAACCATAAACCCGTCTCTGCAAACAGAGATGGTCTAACTGTGTGGGGAGCAGAGACCACAACTGTATTCAAGGTGTGTTACTGCTGTGATTGGTCCACTTGTGTAATTATGTGTGCATTCGGCTGTGTGGGACAGAAAAAGGTGGAGAGAGGGAGAGAATGGGTATGTACATATTGAATATCATCTTACCAGTCAAATGAACGTTTACAAAAAAAAAATAACCAACCCCCAAACAAAGGCATAAACTGAAAGTTAATTACTTTTGACAAACATGTGCTGCTTTCTGTAAACACTCTGTTATGCATATGTGAAGCTAAATCACTCTTCAGACTCGCATAAAAACAGCGTACAGACGTAGTAGGATGGTACCTGTCTGTGTGTGTTATGTAACTGTCTATGTGAAGCCAGGAACAGAAAGAAATGGCATCAATCTTAACAAAAATTATATTAAAACCACAATTTTTTTCTGTCAACAGGCTCCAAGCTAAACATGTTAAGTGTTAAGTTCCCATCTCCACAAGCAACAGATTCATAAAGAAAATCTATGTGTGATGAATAAAAACAAAATAATTCTCAGTTTTGTAGAAAGTTTATTTCACTGTAGCAACACATAAAAGCATGCAGTTTGCATTTATTCCAATTTGATATTTTTCATCTTTCCTTTGAGGAAAAATGGTTTAGAAAAGTGCATTAAAGTTTATTTAGTTGAAACATACAATAAGCATATTAATCCATAGGCAATTAGCAGTTACAAATATAGATATAATTTTGACTATTTAAAAAAAAAACACTTTTTTTGGTCATAGGAAAATATCACTTATCAAAGATAGAAAAACAAGGCAGAGTCTCTAACAAAAGCAGGATTTTTGTTTGAAAAGATAAAAAATACAATAAAAATGATCCCAATTTCTCTATTTTTCTCCAGATCCATGTGTCATCTAACAGAGACATACAAGCATTGATTTCAGAGTTTTAAAATTACAAACCAACCTCTAACTTTATGCTTGAACACTTTAGGATACACTGAGCTCACAACCATCAACTCTGCCACAATGCAAAAATAAAACAAAAACTAAGCGACTGATTAAACTGCTGTTAGACAGTGAGCAGGCTCTCCATCACTCCTTGTTGCCGCAGTCGGTGCAGAGGAAGTCTCTCCCCTTGGTCACAAAAGGCTTGTTGGACAGACTGAGGGAGCATCTCTTACAGTTGAAGCAATATTCGTGCCAGGAGCCGCCCTCGTAGTTCACAACGTTCACTCCTTTACCGAAACCTGTGAGGAGAGGAGAGACGAGTTAGAGACGCCTGCAGGTCTCTTATTACCTTCCTCTTTATTTACTTCAGCTCCTGTTATCACGCCAAAGATCTCCGAGGTTTGTAGTCTCAGTCTGTTGATGGTCGACAATCGAGACAGCGTGCTGAACAAAGGCCTGCCTCAATAAATGAACATGGTACATATTGGAGTCTGTGGATGCTTTTCCTTTAATGTTTGACTAGATTAGTCACTTCAAAATATTTTTGAATTCAGCATTTAAGAAAAAAACTCAGCATGTCCATATTGTAGACACTGACATGTTCATTGTTTAATCATCAGCATTTTAAAACATCATAATCCTAAACTGTAGTTCAAGTCCACCTGTGATGGGGTTTTGGCAGCCGCTGCATTTCTTAGCCACAGAGCTCTTGTAGCAGTCGACACAGAAGACCTGGTCCTGGTGGTTGGTGAAACTCGTCCCTGCCAGAGGCTTTGAGCAGGAGCCGCACACAAAACAGTGGCTGTGCCACGGCTGGTCCTGGTAGTTCACTCCTCCAGAGGTTATGGGCTGGAGACAGATGGAGGAGTTAATCGTACGAACAGTAGCATCTTCCCAGACTTTATATCAAAATCCTCTCCTTTTTATCAATTCAGGGCCGCACAGAGATGCACTGTATTTTCTCCCTGCTGGAAAAAAATTACCTTTTTGCAGCCGAAACAGTGTTTGGCGAACTTCTTGTCATAGCAGGGGCTGCAGTAAGTGTCATTTCCTTTGGAGAGGAAACTCTGCGACCCGATTGGTCGTTTACAGTTGAAACAGGTGAAACATTCATCGTGCCACGAGTTGCCTTTGTACTCCACACTCTCCGTGCCTACACGAGACCAGAAAAGAGTCCGGAGAGACAAGTGAGGAACAAGTACACTGTGCAGATCATGATGATGTTAAAAGTCAGTATGAAAAAGATGAACAAATGGTGCAGGATTTTCTAAAAGAAATTTACATTACAAATGTTGTAGCCAGTGACTCCAAATATAAACGTGTATTGACTGCAAAAATCTTTAATGCCTTTATTGTAGGTGTGGTTATCATATATGTACTTCAGTTTTTTGATGACTGTAATTTTGGGGGGATTTTAATTTGTAATTTCCAACTGGTTTCCTCTAAAACGACAGAAAGGTCTTTAATCATCTAATTGTTTTTGTTTTTCGTTTTTTTTTTACGTTACAGAATCAGGGGTTGCAGATCATCAGTCTCACCAGCCAGTATGGGTTTATAGCAGCCGTGGCAGCGTGGAGCATCCTCTCTGGAGCAGCACTTTCCACACATGATGCGGTCGTCTTTGGTGCTGAAGGGCTCCTTGGCCAGAGGCTTGTAACACTTGGCGCAACGGAAACACTCCTCATGCCAGTACCGGCCCTTATGGCTGAGCTCCTGATGGAGGGAGAGAGGGAGGATTTCTTCAGACGTACGTGGAAAGAAAAAATAACGGGGCAACACCGTCAGATTGAGCAGACCCAATGAGAAGTGCGTCCCATCTTACTTTCATTTCCACAGAGATGGGTCGATGGCACTCGGCGCAGGAGTTGGCGCAAAACTTGGTGTGGCAGCGGACACACACCGGCCTGCCCTCGCTGCGAACGAACCTCTTCCCCCCGAGGTCCTCCCGACAGTAGAAACAATGCGAGCTTTCTGCCATCGTCACACCGAGGGAGACTCACACCTACAGCAAAAAGGGGACGAGGAGAGGGAAGGTAAAATCATCATCATCGTAAAGTCAGCATGTAGAAATCACCTTAAGACTGTTGCTGATTTTATGTTGAAAAGGATGAAAAAGCAAATGTTGGTGGTACATTTGGTTCGACTGATAGGAAAGAAAGAGTGCTGTGATATTTGCTGCTTTGACGTTGCTGTTCAGCTGCTTTTCTTCACTTCCACTGACACTGACACTGTGATATTTATTTTCTGTAAAAGCAGCCAAGCACACATGCCAGCTTCAGTGTGTGTGTGTGTGTGTGTGTGTGTGTGTGTGTGTGTGTGTGTGTGTGTGTGTGTGTGTGTGTGTGTGTGTGTGTGTGTGTGTGTGTGTGCGTGCCATGTTGTTTTTTACCACTAATCAGCCGCTCTCAGTGGCAATGACTGAACTAAGTTTCATATCTATTTGAGTATTTGAACTTGAGGAGGTGACCTGAAATCACCACAAGGGGGCGTTGTTGGTGCAGTTAATGTGACTGAAGAGAAAGAACGTTTGCTGCTGCTGATTAGAAGCATTGCTGCACGGATCTGTGTTTGCGCGTGTCCACCTGTGCACTTGTACCGTATGCGCACAGCATTAATGTTCCTCCTCACCCTCACATCTTATCTCCTCCCCATAAAACAGCTCATACAACTGAATACTTGGACAATAAAGTTTGATGGCTGATTTGAGAGGCAGAGAAATTAACAACAATAAGACATTTGAATCCTTTTGTTTGCTGGCATTTACAATACTGTTTACTGGAGTTTAACCATTGACAGTAATCTATTGTTTAAGGGCACTTTCATTTGTCTGTTTAGCCTCTATCTATCACTGGAGGCATTTTCTGAGCTCTACCCGCCACAGATGGATCTTGTTTACTGTAAACTGCAGGGGAAGGTGGTTGTGGAGCATCAAACACAACAACTATTGGAGGCGTTTGGACATAAAATCTTTTTAAAGATCAGTTAATACAGATCTGCTCCATAAAAATCTAGGTGTTTTCCAGTGTAAATCACTAATAACATACATTTTTATTTTAACTAATATAAAATATATTAAAAAAAACATGAGCCTCAATTAATTTAGTTTGATGTTACTTTCCCACAGTCTCTGGTTACATGTACATACTCATCAGATGATGATCAGGCACAACTCTCACGCCCTTCAGCCTATTTTGAACAACTTTCGTTGACCAAAGTTTAGTGGTGGAATATAATTAAGTACATTTACACAACACTAGTGTACACTTTTAATGCACTTGTAGTTAACTTCAGCATTTTCATTTTTTTTAAATAAATTTAGCCAATGCAGTACATTTCAGAGGAAATATTTGAATCCACTATGTTTATTTATTTATTTTATTTTATTATTACAGATTACACTTTTTACTCAAAATATATGATAAGTTAATAAAATGTATTAAATTGTTGTGATGTTGTGTTCTGTATTAAGTAGTTAAACTTAGCTCCATTTCAGCCAACTGCAACATTAAACTGCTGCTTACACATTCATATATTACTATTAGTGATGCAATAATATAATATATAATAGTATACTGTTACATTTGATACATGAAGTCAATTTTGCCTGTGAATTCTGTGCTTAACTAAGATTTTGGATGCAGGACTTCTATTATAAATGTTGCATTTTTATATAGGGGTATTTTACTTTGCTTTACTTAAGTAAATGATCTTAATTTCCACCACTGTTTAAGTCCAACTCAGTACTGTTCAAGATAAATTAAGTTATAACTTTGTCTTCAGCATCCTTGTGTAACTGATTTCTCACTCCACAGAGTCCAAAAAGTCACTCTCCCTAAAATACATCACTCATAAACTTCCTAAACATAGAGCCGAAATCACCACGTTGGCCACACTAACGTGATCACACAGCTGTGATTACAGGCTCAGGATTTCAGACGGTAAATAATACACAACATGATGGCAACATCACGGCTACACAAACACAAAGAAACATAGAGGAAGAGATGGATAAAGTCTGTTCACTCTGTTATTCACGCTGGCTGACTGCGAGGAATTCTCCCAAAGTGCTATGAGAGGGCTGGGAGTGTGTGCGTGTGTGTGTGTGTGTGTGTGTGTGTGTGTGTGTGTGTGTGTGTGTGTGTGTGTGTGTGTGTGTGTGTGTGTGTGTGTGTGTGTGTGTGTGTGTGTGTGTGTGTGTGTGTGTGTGTGTGTGTGTCCGCACTATGAGGTGAACACATGAAGGAATGCCTGGTATGACTAATGTGGTGAGATGTGGAACGTCGACATCTCTTTTGACAGAACCTCCACACACACCACCAACACCCACACACTCCACCTCATCCACGGACCACTCCCTGGGAAACCACAGAAGCCACAAACTGTAGCGTTCGTCTCTTGGTTGGAGCGGCATGTCAGCACAGATTCATGGGGAAGTTCTGCTCTTGGCTCAGGACCAACGTTACCACGAGTTTGGGCTGCGTTCGAAAACATTCAAAGCCTCCCTTTTCTTGTGTCTCTCCTTAAGCTCTCAACAAAAGTCAGAGTTGGGTCAGGGATTAGTTTTTATAGGCAAGGCCCGACGGCTACAGGCTTTTAATTTCCCATTCTGATGCTTTCAGAGATGAAATCATGGGTGTTTAGAGGTGTGCAGAGGGGTAGGAGTTGGCTGTCTGTCAGGTGCTGTAAATTAATCTTTATGACAAGAACTCGTACTACGAGTTGTTCTAGGTTAAACTCACTGCACCTGTATTTTTAAATCTAGAGTTAATTACTCAAAGGTGATTCATGATTTCACAAGACTAACAGTCTAGAGCCATAGTAGTGGCTTTGTGAGGTGCTATTAGCTAAATGCTAATGTCAGCATGCTAACATGCTCACGATGACAATGCTAACATGCTCGAATAATGTTGACCATGTTCGCTATCTTAGTTTAGCGTGTTAGCATGCTGACATTTCCTGCACTGAACGCAGCTACAGGAAGGTTTCACTTTTGATCATAAACCAAAGTTTTGGACGAATTGAAATTTTGGCCTGATGATACTGCTAGATGAAAAGTCGTAATTTTGTACCTAACTTAATCATCTCCGCAGCCATGCCGCTGGTGTGGCTAAAATAACATTTGCAGCCCAAATATTCTGAAGTTGAACAATGTGTTCTTGGATTACTTAAATATATTTCCCGTTGTTTCTTCACTTTCTTATTAGCTGAGGCATATGCTGACCTTATTTACTGTAAATTGCTCTGAACTGTGTCCTCTGACAGCAGAAACTAAACAATTTTCTTTAAAAAGAAAATATTATTAAACAACTACTTCATATAAACTAACTTTTTTTTCCCAACTCAGACAATGGAAAAAACAAAAATGATGAGACTTGTCTTTTAAGTTGATTGTTTTAAGTGTATATAATTATAACTGTTGAAAAATAAAAAACATTTTTACTATAGTATTTACAATTTTTTATTTGGTCAGGGAGGAAACAAACTCATACCAGTAGCTGACAGCACAACAATACAAAAGATTTATGCAGTCCCCCAATTCAGGCTTTCACAATTTTCATACGTTAGTTTATTACAGTTTATTGCCGTCAGACTGCTGTTTGACAGAATTATGTGGCTGAGGTTAAAGGTGCTATTGTTAATAAAGTTGATTAAAATTCCTTTTTTTGGTCTTGTCTCCCCAGCAGACAATAACAGTCCAAACGGAGGCTGACTTCATGTGGAGTAGGCATACATCTACCTCTCAGTGACCTGCTAATGCGTTACTTATTAATGAAAAAACCTGCAGCTGGTTTATTTGTTTGCTGGGTGAGGCAACTCATCCATCTCCACTGGAAGGCAGCAAGTCCAGCCAGGCAAAGACGACACTCCTCTGGCATTTACCTGTTATGATCAGCTCCTCTTGCTCTGTTACTTCCTGCCTCTCGCTAAACTAACAAGAATTTAAAAATACATATTTTTCTGTCCTTTTCTTTTTCTTGTTTTTCCTCAAAACGGACAAACTTGGTAGATATGCTGTACATATAGTCCACAGCTACTATATAATGCTTGGCTAACAGCATCATGAAAATGTTATCTGATGGGAGCTGAACAATGGCTGACAGGAAGCGAGCCAGTATATACACACAGGTTGGAAGAAAATAAATCAGCTTTCACTGACGTCAGTCGGCTCCGAGGACAGTGCTGCTACATGTCTTCACTTTGTTTTTCTGCAGTAAATATTCTCGCTTTGTCGTGACACAACAGCACACATACATCATTTTCTTCTCTCCAGACTGCCAATACAAAACTCTTATGTTTGATCACCATGGAAACAGTTAAATGCGAAATTAAGCTGTGACGTGCAGTCAGGGTTGAGGGCAGCGCTGCAGCCAAGGAAAACTGTGTGTGTGTGTGTGTGTGTGTGTGTGTGTGTGTGTGTGTGTGTGCGCACACGTATTAATCACATTGTGGGGACGTGAATCTGTTCATAAAGTCACATTATGGGGACTCGCCTCCCGTTTGGAGGTGAGCATTGCGTCTTATGGTTAAGATTTGTTCCCTGGTTCGTCTGAGGGTCGAGATGCAACATGTAGTGGTGATGGTTAAAAGATAAGGCTGACGTTAGTCTACATTTTTCTAACTGTCATCAGATCAACTCAAACAGGAGATGAGTTACAGATAATGAAATACAGTGTCTATATTAAAGGTAATGAAGGACCATGTCACTCCTGTGCAACTCTTTGGCTCTTTGGTGTGTTTTTAACAGATGTGACAACTATGGAGGTCTATGGCAGAGAGGAATAGTCTGGATACACAGACAATGCTTGTTAGGACTGGTTTATTGTTGGTTTTGGTCATTGACAGTAAGAAAAATATCACCAGCTTTATCCTTCAAGTCGGGTTAAGTCGCCTGAAATTTCTTCTTGATCTCCTGATTTTTTTTCTCTCTCATTTTTGCTGTGTTTGTTTATCCTTTCCCACCCTGTTAAAGTTTCAGCCACCTGACTGTGACGGTTTTAAACGCCCAAACCTACCACACTGCTGTTGGACATCAGAAGTGTAAAAATAGAGCGCAGAGAGGTGACATCATGTCCTGTGTACAGGAAGAAAATCACGCACATGTTTAAAACACATGGGGGGATGAGAAAGAGACAGAGACAGAAAAATAAAGAAACAGGGAGGGAGAGGGGAGAAATCAGACGGGACAAACTAAACCAGACAAACTCAAACAGTGTGTATTATTGTAGAGTGTCTGCATGTACCAACCATCTGTGTGCTTTGTGTCCGTGTGTGTGTGTTTGGTGTGCGCGTGTGTGTGTGTTGGCATGAGCTTATCGCTGAAGAATGTAGTGGAAAAATGAGAAACAGGAAGTCTCCATCAGATCGGTGAAGTTGGCACCATCCAGCCACACACACACACACACACACACACACACACACACCCTCAGTGAATTCTTCAATCTACTGACGATTAATACATTTACATTAACATATCATTAATGCCTACAGACCCACATTAACATAGACTCTGGCTGACCTTATGTTACATTCAGGTGGGACCTCTGCCTTTGAAAAATGTCTGACTCTTTAATCTCAGACTGGGAATGGCAGCCAGTTGAAAATATCTCTTAATGGGACTTCCTGGTGGTTTAAAAACAGATCTGGGTTGAAACGGTGAACGTACAAAATATTCTTCCTATGTTCATCTGGAGCCTGAACTGCAATTGATTTTAAATGAAATGAAATGTCAAAGCATTAAGGATAAGCTGTTTTTATGTCTCTTCAACTTATCTGTTCCTCTTTATCTGCATTCCACTGTACTTATGATGTTGACTTTAAATTTGGAATAAATAAGGAATAATCTCTTTTAAATAAATTCCCCTCCTCAGTGTAAAGAGTCACCCATTGTTTAAATGTCAAGGCAATTCAGGAGCGACAACAGGATGTCGTGGTGGTTAGGAAAGAAACGACCTTTAAATTGTCAAAGTGTAAACATTTGCGGATGTAATTCACCTGGCTGCTGCAAGCGATGATATTTAAAGGGACAATACCCCCAAAACATTAGCAGTATACTGTGAAAAAGCCAGAGAGCCAAGGTGATACCTTTAAATCTTGTTATGTCTTATAAATTCAGTTTCCAATTATAGAAGGCTAAAAAAAAAAAAAGCTGGGACCAGGAGATATTTGCCATTTTTTGCTTGAAAAATAACTGAAATGATTGACTAACAAATCTGATTAAATTTCTTTCTTTTTCATAATCACGAATTGTTTCAGCTCTAAGATATTCCCTGCATTTTGCACCTTGAAATATGTTTAAAGGGTAAAATTATCCAGTTATCTAAGGTAAATTTCACATTTCTTTGTCTTCAGAAAGAAGCAACAAGAGCTTTTAACTAAACTCACAATTCTTCGGGCTGCCCTCATAAACAGGTCACAATGTTCACAAACGAGTTGGCTGTTATTTTTATTTATCTCTATACGACTACCTTAGACTGCAAGAAGTACGTCAAGCCTTCTCTTGGGTGAATCAAATGTAGGAAGTCGCTGAAAAAGTGTACCAAACTTCACAGACCCATAATATTAATAATGGTTATGAGTGTTACTCCAATTAATGTCAAATTTAACCTGATTTACAAAATAACCCAATGGAAAATTATAATGTTTAAATCTACTTTAATTGATTTTTCGGCCTATTTGCCTACCGAGCAGACACTAAACAATATTAGCACGTATCCATCCAACTGAATCTTCAGTCTCTGAGCTCAGTTTTAGTCTTTACCAACTCGTCAGGGAAATATCTGACTCTTTAGCCGCTGAATGCTGCTGAAAACAATGATAAAAGTGGTGAATTAAAACCTCAAAGTTGTGGGCTATAAAACCAAAACAATGTGCTGAAAGATGCTAAAAGGCTCTGAACGGCCGAGGTTAACTGTAGAGTCAGCTGATAATCCTCTGTGGGCTTGTCATGAGCAACACCTTTCACGTTACGTGTAGTCGTTTTATCCATTGTTAATATAAAAATGTATCATGGCCCAACTACAACAACATCATTCTGCGTTCCCACCAATGATTCCGATCATGCTAGCTCAAAAATAAACACACATCAGTATTTGAAACTGAGCAGCAAGTTCAACTAAACATTTTTACTCCCCATCAGCCTACAAAGAAAGATAATTGTTTTATTTGGCTCTGGTGAGCCACATTCCAGACACTGGAATAAAGCCGATACAACAGATCTGAGTCGTGTAGAGAGAGGCCGAAGAAACCCAGCATGTCCCACTACAACAGGACAGACATGATGGTTTTACCAGAAGGTGCTGGTTAGCTGTATTCAACCTTCACTGTTTCTGTATGATCTTCTGCTCTCTCCTTCCCCTTCTCTCAGTCCTCAGTGCAGTGACTGAGACGCCTTTCAGAACAGGGCAGCTGACAAAACTAAGCAATGTATGACCAATTTCCATTTCCATGAATATCCATGACATTGTGTGTGTGTGTGTGTGTGTGTGTGTGTGTGTGTGTGTGTGTGTGTGTGTGTGTGTGTGTGTGTGTGAACCCTCCCCACATCAGACCAGTCAGTCCTGTTGAAGAACTACTGACGTTCCAAAGCCAGTGGTAAGATTTAATGTAAAAATGATCTTTTGGGACATTTAAGCCCTCAGTGATGTCTCATGGGCCTGTTTGCTTCCAAACTCTTCCAATCCCCCTTCATAAATCTCCAACCAACGAAATCCCTGCAAATCTTAGTTTCTAACCATTTCTCCAGATTCTTACCCTGACAATGACCTCACCAAGCCCATATTTGAGCAGAACCATTTCTAAACAAATGCCAAACATAACAGTTTCTGGTATTAGAACAGAAATATTAAACAAAATTTGTCTTCAGCGAACCAAACATCAGATCATTTACCATCAGTCTAACAGTTAAACCGCAGGGCTGAATGATGATAGTTTCACATTGTGGGAAATAACGTTAATTGGCTTTGTTGCTGAGAGTGAGATGAGAGGGTCAGTATCTTATCCGTCTGTTAAATATGAGGCTGCAGCTGGGACATTAAGAGCTAGCCTGGCTCGGCCCAAAGGTAACAGAAAACGTGCCTAATAGAGACGCTAAAGATCTCTGGTTAACACACTATATCTTGTTTGTTTAATTTGCACATAAGGAAGTGTAAAGTTGTGGTTTTACCAATCTTCACTGATTGCATGGTGATGACAAGTCTCCAGGGAGTCACTGCTCCCAGCCAAGAAACAGTCCCACACATGACCCCTTTTAAAACCACAACATGACGTTTTTACATTTTGGGTTTTTGTCCAGACTAAACAAACGTGATAAAGCGTGTTAATTGATGAGCAGATTTTTGTTAACGTTTGGACAGAGCCGGTCTAGCTGTGTCACCCTGTTTTTCAGTGGTGACGCTAAGCTAAGTTAACATCTCCTGGCTGTGGCTTTATATTTACCGCTACAAAATACTAAAAGTTCTGGAAATCACACTCGCCCATGACTCTGCAAGCTCCCATCCCTCCCTCTCCGGGGCTCTGTTATGCTCCACCCAGCCCTTCACCTACATCCTTGTTGTGCGCACTGTCTCATCTTGCTATCTCGCAGCAGCCTGTGAGTCAGCCATAGCAACGTCTGCCAGCGGTTAATAGCTTGACACCTCGGTGCAAGAGGAGTAGTAGACCAGAAGCTTGTTCAGCCGTGGGTCATGAAAACCTTTTGACCGCACCTCTCCACACTGAGATATGTTTCGGAGCATATGCGAAGTAAAAAGTATTAGAAAGAAGATATAAGTGGTGTTGATGCTTTTATTCAGCGCTTGACAAGACAAAGGAAATCTCTCCAAAATCTCCCAAAGTGTGAAAAGTATTACTTTAATCCAAACACATCTGTAACATATGTAATCGGTCAGACAGCTGCAGGTCGTTTTCTCAAAGACATGGATCTTAGATGCCCCAGAAAGACAGCTGTCAAGCTTTGCTTCCTGCTTTTCACATAGCAACACAAAGGCTTTTTGTTGCTGTTAATTTCACAACCGCTGATTAACGTCGGCACATCACAAAAGGTTTTAGTGGCTGCAGGTCAAAGATAAAGCGCTGCCAAGTTTCTCAGTGAAAGCCTACTTCACCCTCACGTTGTTAGAATGTTAGATCTATTGAAAATCTATATTTAAAAAAACCCTACTAAAAATATATGAGTTTACCACCGGGGATCGATGGAAAGAAGAACGCACAGTGCCACTGCCCGACGCACAGTCATTAAAATCACAACAGGCAAAACACAACAGGGAGTTACCATGACGTGAAGTCAGACGAAATGCATAAAGTTTTATGAGCCTGTGATGTATTTTATGGGACTGAGCTCATGATAATTTCTTCAACATTCAGCCGCCAGCTTCGACTTAAACTAAAATCTCCCTTCGGCCTTCGGCGAGAGGTCAGCCACGCATATGGGTGTAGGTTTTCTTACCGTCTGTGTGTTTCTGCTCCTGTGTTAGTGCATGCTGTAAGAAATTACGTTAATACTTCAAGTAGTTCCATATGTCTGTTCAAATCAGCAGCGCTATCTAGCATATAACCAACCTTTTATATTAGGATGTTGCAACATCTGTGAAGGCATTATTTCTCAACACCCAACACGTTGGTTTTGTTCTGCAGCCTTACTGGAAAACGTCTCCTTCCCTTTTCAGTCTTGTCTTGTTGCCTTGAGTCATTTGGCAAATAAAAGACCTTTTCTTTAGCAATTTATGAATAATCACACTTTTCCTGTTATGAAATAGGGGTTACAGTCAGACTCAAATCTCCAAACACCTAAAACTTGGAAGACAGAGGTCAGTCGCACACATGGATCTTGAATTTGCTTCACAACTGCTTGCAGAGTAACAGTGGCTGGTAGATCCAACACTGAGGCCATAAGCATCACTGACATAGACGTGAACACACACACACACACACACACACACACACACACACACACACATAGAGCAATGAAAAATAGCAGTACAGGAATTTTAATTGACCTCTGCCATGCATTTTTTTTTTTTTTTTGCCTCAGCAGTTCCATCATTGGGTGAAAAAAGGAGACTTCCTAACTGGAAACAGATTTCAGGAGTAGCCCAGGCTTCCACAAGTCAGCATGTAACTGTAGCTCACACACACACACACACACACACACACACACACACACACACACACACATATACAGACACACAGCCAACGCCCCAGACAACTTTAAAGCTTGTTTCCTCTCCGGATATCAAAGTGCTACTTTGCAAATCAAGTGTGTATTAAAATCCGAAGATGTGATGCGTGTGCAGAGAGGAGCAGAGTTCAAATGTGATGGGCATGGGCAGGGGTGATCGGCTCTGCGCTGCCTCTTCATTAAGATCAATAACTTTATACTGCCGCCCTTTTATAGTGGAATAATAAAAGATAAAAGAGCCGCTCCGGGTTTGAGGATCATCTCATCAGGCGTGACATATATCCTGCATGCTCAAAGTGCGAACTAAGGAAACAAGACCAACAATCAGCGGTCGGTTTTGTTTAAAGAAAACAAGTTTTAGGAGAAGGAGGTTTGGTTAGACTGCAGAGTAAACAGAGAGCGGACCTCATCGGCCAGCTTACCGGGTCCGGAGTGATGTCTGCGGCGGTGGATGAGCGGCTCTCAGGCGGCAGCGGAGCTCCGCTTTAATGAGCCCCTCACACGTTATAAATACCGCAGTGTGTGGCTGCGTCAAGTTACACACACGCAAACAGGCTCAGACCGGAAGTTAAGTAGTTTGCCTTCAAAACAAAACGAAATGCGACGCTGGAGGAAAACTGGAGTGCGTTTACCTTCAAAATAAAAGTCAATGTGACATATCAGTATAGTACACGTTACCTTCACTCACACAGCAGACTATAGTCTCCTTTATACTTGCTTTTTTGTAATAATGTTAGTGTTACCAATACATACATAGTTGTTGCCTACACATTTTAGGGAACGTAAACAAGCAGAAAAATAAAAATAAAAACCCATCAACTCCAGGTTGACGTACTATCTTCATCCTGAGCTTTCATACTTCAGTAGATGGAGTTTGCTCAATTGTGTCAAATGACAAGTGACCATTTAGTAGTCTTATGGTACAGGTCTTAAAAAAAGAAAATTGGGATTAAGAAAAAGTGCATAATATTTGGGACTGCATAATTTAAAAAAGCAAAGACGTGTCAATTTCAAGACTTGTTTTTATTTACTTCCAGTACACTTGCAAGATGTCTGACTGAGGAGACACTGTTAATAACTTCAGGACTACACAGGGAAAAAATCTATTAGATGTGAGATTATTTTTCCCCTCAACATAAGTTCACATTTTAAAAACATTCACATATAGGCCTAGTGCAGGTGTACTTTTCACAAATGCAACTGTCAACAGTTTCTACAAACAGTAGAAACACATTCTAATGTTTTCAGACTTTTTTTGTTTTAGCTGTGGCTGCTATTGTTAGATTACAACCGTTTCTTCAAAGTTTCCATACAAAGTATTTTTTTGGTTCAAATACATTTAAGCAACAAATGAAAATCAAAGGGTACTTAACTAAAAGAAGAAAAAAAATGCAAATTCACTCATGTCCATATGTCTGGATGATTATACAGAAACCAAACCTCATATTAAGAGCTGCTTGAAGATCAAAAAGACAACACTTTGACACAATTAAACTAAACAGTTTCACATTTAAAAATATAATTTTGACCAAGAATTATTTTCTACCTCAGTCATAAAAATAGCCTTGATGTGTTAGACGGGCCTGCTCAGCAGAAAACAGGACAAACAGGGATCTAAGGAGATGTGTCAGTGCAAAATGTTTCTCATTGAGGTGGGAACAGAGTAGACGAGCTTTGTTGTCAAAAAAAAACAGACAAACAATGCATCAGTAAGAAGTCGGTGACATCTTCTAGTTTACTAATATCTTTCCCTTGACTTTCAAATTCAAATTCAGCTCCTAATTTGTTTCATTTTAAAAGCCACATATACTTTTTGACAAAGTATACATTTTCCAAAACTACACAGAAAGATTATATCTGACAAAATATAAGTGTTATTTTTTTATTAATTAGTACAATTTAGGAGTTTGCACTCTGAAGGGCACCAAAGACAAATACTAAAATGCAGGCACTCGCCTAATGGCCTAATTATACTGGGAATACAATATTTAACATCAATGGGTTTAGTGTCATATAAAAACCAAAAAGATCATCTTACTGCACATTAGCAAATCAAATATGTACAAATCTACATTAGATAATTGAATTTATGAATAGGCACTTTATTTCAGAACAGTTCAGCCAGCCCTCAGTCATCTTTGATGATACAACATCACAGAGACATGGCAGTTAATTTTTTTTTTTTTTTTTTTTTTTTTCATTTAAGAAAGATGATTAAACCAGATGATGACAGAAAACCCAGCAAGACATTAGCCCTAATAACCGCATCAGTTGATTTGGCCAGATCAGCCACACACACATGTAAAATTCACACACAGGGAAGCTCTAGTTTCCAAGTATAAAGTAGAAGCATTTGCTACTGTATGGGAAGGAGATTTTTTTTTTTTTTTAACATGCACACACTGTAGAGGACGACAAACTCCTGGAATGCACTTCCACCTCCCACGTGATTTCCCTGCTGTACAATGTACCTTCATAGTGCTTTTTAGGAAAAGGTTGGCAACGACAGCCTGTCATCACCAAGCAGTCCTATTAAGAACATATAGATAAGATAAGATAATCATTAATGTCACACTACAAAACAATAAATAAATAAATAAATAAACAAAATAAATCATGACATAAATAAATCATTTTGTGTTAAATAAATAAATCGAATCGTAAAAAGACTGATCATGAAGAGAAGAGGCAGGCAGTGCTAAAATTTAAGATAATGGAGACGCTCCTGGACACTGTTGTGGAAGCAGTTTGAGTTTTTTGGTTGTATTCTGGCCTTATAGTATCTGCAGTGCCTTAGGGCTGCAACATACGTTTATTTTCATTAATGTGACAATTATTTTCCCGAATACTCAATTAATTGTTTATCTTTTTTTTTTTAAACTGTAAAAATGCCTTTTACAATTTCTCCAAGCCCAGGGTAATGTCTTCAATTTGTTTTGTTGGACAAATAGTCCAGAGCCCAAAGATGTTCAATTTACTGTCATAAAGAAAAGTGGCAAATCGTCACATCTGAGAAGCTGAAACCTATGGTTATAATTTCTGCTTGAAAAATGATGATAACATAAGAGATAACTGATCGAATGACTGGAATGTCAAAATAAGTTCAAAATAATTAAGTATCCATCAATCCACTTATAAATTCATCAGCTAATTGCTGCAGCTCTAATTTACCTACAATCTTGTTGTACAAAATACTTGTTGTCTTTTGTAATTAAAAACCCAGCATTACTCCCATAACAGACAGATGTCCTTGCCTTGTTGCTTCCTCCTCTGCCAAATCTAAGTCCCTGGTTTTCATCTCTTTGAACATTCTGCACCAATTGAGCAGGAGGCAAACACAGGGGATGCATGAAAAGATAACTCAGTTAGGTCAGCCAGCCTGCCGATACACTAGTGAGATTAGTAGTAAAGTTTCAGGATAACTGTGAACTGCCCTAAATGTTAGATATTGTAGGTAATCCTACAAATACTTGACAGAAGCTAAACACACACAGGACCTTTTGTCAGGAGCAACTTCACCACAGAGAAAAGTGTAAACTTCATAAACAATTGTTTTAGGGATCGTCACACACAGTCAGACGATGTTTGGGGCTTTTAGAGAGCATAGATAACAGCACTGGCATATTGCCACAGTAGTACAAACTTGGGAGCAAACACTACTGCCCCATTTTTTAGCCTCCTCAAATACTGGCTAAATGCACATCTCACCTGTTTCACGTAACCAATAAGCTTGAGGTGCTCTCGAGTTACAGTACCTTACCTTACAGTAATCCACCTAACTGATGAGTTAAATCGAGCACCCCTCAAGTTTGTCAGAAAGCTGAGACTGTTTTGAAAAACAGTTTCAATCAAAAATCCAGACAAATCAACTAACAGATTGTTTTCTTGAGAAATCAGCTTAGATGATTTGAGATTTTTGACAAAATAACAAAACATCCTGACGGTGCGAACCTTCTTACAGTCTGTGTCTCCGAGGGTCAGAACGTGGCGGGGAGGGCGGCGGGGGCAGGGTGACAGTGGTCGGGGGCTCCACTGGGTCGTCCATCGGCAGGACCAGACGGGTGCCTCTGATTGACACCTCATGTTCCGCCAGGGCGAGCTCGTGATCCAGGCCCTCATCAGCTGGCCCGCCCCCGGTGCTGGTGGTGGAGGAGTGCTTGCGGTTTATGGTGCGGGATCCGGATGCGTCCGTGCTGACGGTGACATCGGCATACATGGAGCTCACGTTGGCATCGTTCAGGATGAAGTCTGAGTCATCGTCATGGAGCTGACCTTCATTCTGGCGCGTGAAGAGTGGAGGAGGAAAAAAGCAAGGGAAAGAAGAGATGGAGATGAACATGAGCAGCCAACTCTAACAGTAACGAACAAGACCAGCTGACCACATGCACCCTGCAGGGTGGACTGCTCAGGGTCCAAGGGAGTGTAAATCTCTATGTATTTCATATGGTCAAACAAGTTGCTGTTTGGGCATTTAATGAAGACACTTTAACTGTGTTCAATGATGTCTAATGTCCAAACCTCATAGGCCTGTGGGCTGGTGAGGCATCGTGCCAGCGGTCCACAACAAGCAGGCAGAGTAGCAGTGAGAGGAGGACCACTATGGGTCAGGAGAGGCTTCAGGTAGCTGGTGAACAAGCTTCTGTCAAGGTCTAAACAATTTTAACACATTAACTTTCAATTAATTAGTCAGCAAACTGTCTGATGTCTTGGAAGCTGGAAAACACTCTACAAATTTTATTAGTACCTTATCATCAAACTGAAGCACAGTTCAAGGACTACAAAGAACTTTTTTTAGCAAAAATTTTAAGGGTTTGCAATTTAAAAAAAATAAATAAATAAGCACCTTTGAGAACTATCAAACAATCGAAAATTAAGTATGTCTTTTAAAATATTAAGTCTGTGGCTCTATCAGATACCCTGCCGTTCAGAAAGATCAAGTTACCACTGTATATTTCTTAAAACGTGTAAAGGGCACCCTCTGGTGTTCAAAGCTGAATTCAGTGTCTACAGTTCTGAAGGCAAGATGTCATGCAGCCCATGGCTCAAAGGATACTTGTGGTCAAAGTTATACCAGATCCTGAAGGGCCACGCGCTCTCGTGTTTGGTGTTCCTCCGCTGTGACCCATCCAACACCGCAGAACTCTGTCAAGCAGAACATTTATATTTATTCACTGTTTCATTACTCAAATGTTTTCATTTGACATGGGGTTAGCAAACTGACAATGCAAACTGAAATTTTAGGTAACTGCTTAAACATGAGATTTTAATCTGTAGTTACTTACAGAGTTCTCTTGATCAGAGTCCACACCCACGCTAAAAGAGAAAAGGTAGCCACAGTGATTCTGACTGAGAAACATTCAACAGAGTGGATGAAACACACAGAGACATAGAGATAAATGCAAAAGATGCACAGCCTTACGGGATGCTCATGAAGGATAGCATGGGCATGGTGCCCCCGCCGCAGATCCAGACGGTGAAGAAGACAATTAGGAGGGTGGTTGAAAACATCATCTGACGAGCGTACGTCGCTGTGTCTCGGATGGAAAGAGCAAAGGTCATCGCCCCACGCAGACCTCGAGGAAGACAAAACAGTATGAGAGACTAAGAAAGAGTTTATGTGAGAGGGACCCAGAGTGAGGCAGTGTGCAATTTGTCATTTATCATCAACTCAAGAAATGCAACCAAATATGATTCACTGAGCGCAATGATGCTGATCTTGGCGTGAATCTTTCCAAATTACTGCAGTTATTTGTTGACAAGAATATCCTGCACAGTCTTCTGATGTGGGTGTTTCTTCATCTCAGTGCTGGTTGCATAAGAATCTACACTATAATAGCATCTAACAATGCTAATCACTTATATCAAAAAAGATCTTTTGAATTGTAAGAATTGTAAATAAAAGAAAATTGGTTGAATTTTTCTGCATAATTACAGGAAATAACCCTGTGGGTTTAAACACAAAGAACAAGCCATGAACGGGATTTCTATTTTTAGCCTGTTTCAACAGTAAATGTCAGCTGATGTGCGATAGAGGCTGTTACTCATAACAATACTGTATGTGAGTAGGAGTGATGTTGGTCTTAGCACAACATTATCCAGGCTAATGGCTAATGTTTTTATAATTCCACTGACAGTGAAAATGAAAATGTTTGTCCAAGCCTGAAAAACTTTACTCATCTTTACTGTGTAGAAAACTTGAAGAGTGTAGAGACCATACATACCTGCAAACATCATGACGTGCTGAAAGTTGGACCCGATCTTGTTCTTGCGGCCCAGGTTGAGCAGGAAGGACAAAGGGTAGATGTTTGCCGCTCTGCCCAGAAACACTGCCACCTACACCACGCAGGAAGGTCAAGGACATAATGCAGTGAAATAATAATACAGTTCAGGCAAGCTGGAATGGAAAATAATCGTGGGTAGATGGCAGTACCGAAATTCTGCCTCATGGTTGGCAAATCTTTGTTTTAAATATGTTCACAATTTCATTCTGCTCTTTCTATTATTCTTGGGCTCCCTGAGGCATGGAATAAAATAAAATGCACATACTGTCAGTCCTTAGTAGTAGTGTTGGCAACAGCATTGCCAGCATTGGTATCATGACATATTTTCTTAGATTTATTGATGCAGGCAGGTTTAGTGAGTGAACATAGTTGAGAAGAACAACCAGTGGTTGTGTGGAACAAACAGCAGAAAAGGCTTGATTTGTTTGTGTTGAGCATTAAAGGATACAAAGGCTCCAATGATGAACAAAGGGTTGAAAACATGTGACTGGAAGGAGAAGAGTGTCAGACCCATGTAGGAGAAGATGAAGTTCTCTGCCAGGAAGTTCAGTAGCTCAAACAACTGAAGGGGAAGAGACAAACAAATGCACATAATGAAGGCAATCAGGAAAAATAAATCACAGCATTCATGTCACTTTGGGTTTAAAGTAACATGAATGTTTCTTGTAAACTTTGCATGCATTCACTTTGTTCATCAGATGACTCATGGTGGCATTTGTGAGAAATGTTATCTGTCTATCAAATTTACAGAGAATTTTTTTTTTATTTTATTTTAAACTGTGTGTGTGTGTGTGTGTGTGTGTGTGTGTGTGTGTGTGTGATCTTTGCAAACTGAAGTCCTGGAGACACCTACACTGTACCAGTAACTACCACTGAGCTGCTGTTGAGTACTTTCACAGTAATGTTTTGTTTCTATGTCTGTGATGTGACAGATATTTCTCACTGTATCAGCACAAAATGACGGATGTAGTGGCTGGTGCGTTGCTGTTCTATTTATAGTCTCCAATATAGAAAATACATGTTACAGTGCTACTAAACAGTAACTATCAATACACTGTATTGCACAGCTGTATTTACTGTCCAGTCATATAAGTGTATAGCTTTCAGAAAAATGCTAGCTGGATGTTCACATGAACGGTGACTGTAAACCCTTATCAAATGAAAATTGTGATATTTATTTGATATTCTTTAAGAATAAAGTTACTGCCATAAAAAAAAACAAAAAACAATTAGTCCACCATCAAAATGAATGTGTGAACTTTGTCGGCATCAGCTCGTTTACTTACTAAAGTTACATTACTCTTAAAATCCTCAGCTGATGTCCTGAATAAAAATAAGCACATAGTGTACATCCAGCTAACTGACTATTTCAGCTCTAAAAGGCACACAAACTGAATTTCTCAATGTCTCCTCAATCTCCTCAATCTCACTGCTGCTGTTAATAAAGATTACACAAATTCTAGTTCAGTTCCTATCTAACCCATGAGAAACACAGTACTGTGGTACATACTCATGTCCACAAACTTGCTGTTACTTGCTCCGTCATGCTGCATTGCATTGATGCTGGGGGTCAAAGTTATTTAGCCTCTATATGTAAAAACATCCATGTTCAGCTGTACCCAGGTGACACAGAGCTATTTGTACTAAGGACCAGCAGCCATCAGGTCTACCCGCTCTGTGCGTCAGTGGATTAATGACATCAGCTTGTGGGCTTCTCAGGACTTCCTGCAGTTTCGACATCCTCTCTTCTGAGTATTTTCTTTCAAGGCATTTCTCTGTTTTTCTTTGCTTTTTTTCCTGTGTTTAATTTCAATTTTGTAACTACTGCAATTTTTAAACTAGATTTTTATTTTTATGGAAATACAAATAACCTATAATATTGGTAGTGGTAGTTCTGGTATTAGCAGTACTGCAAAATGTGTATCAGAGCAATGATTAGAGCTGTTTAAAGAAGTAGACACAGAGGGAAGGGATCACTGGGATTACATTTCACCTGTTTGGTCCTGTCCTGAGATTCAGGGGAGAGATTGTTGTAGGTGTAGTGAGCCTGAGTGATCCCACAGAACAGAACAGCTACCACACCTGAATAAAAACAAAGATACACAGATTTCACTTCGATGTCACTCAAAATGTATTAATTATACTTTAGAGGAGTGGGTCCAAAGTATTTACAAATCAGCATTAACTTTGTCAGTGGAAGTAAAGACAGAAAATATTCCTTTAGTCTTTTTCATTTAAAAAGAAAAAAAAAGAAGAAGCGGTAACAACATGGTAGATGTATCACACTTTTCTTAAAATAAACAAATAAAACTAAACAATAATGTGAAAATGGACAGTCAGTTGTATGAACAGGTTAACAAGGTCCTGTGTTAACAACTGTGTAATCAGGTTGGAACTTCTTAGAAGGAAACCTGAGACTGGTTGCTTGATCAAATGTCAGTGTACAGGTTTCACAGAGAAGAAAAATAAGACATGACTAATAAAAATGAGACTGAATCTTATAAAATCATAATTAAGAAAAACTAGTCTCAATTGTCTTTAGACTAGACAATAGCAAACAACAATCAAATGGCCAAAATGTCATGAGACGTAATTCATATTTTTGTCAAATGTATAAGACTGAAGCAAAATCTAAATCAGATGCCAAAACCTATGCTGTTTAAATTGCATGCAAGAGGCCTGGGTGCAGGTGTACCTGTGAAACCGCAGGCCTCAGCCAACAGGAAGGTGCTCCAGGACATGAGAAAAAAGAGAGCTGTCTCCAGCAAGGGGAAGTCCCGCAACTTAGTGAACTTGGTCACGTGATAAAAGCTGAATGTCAAGGAAAAAAACAAGAACTGGTGTACCTGCAGCTCTCATGCAGTAAAACAGAAACACAGAGATGAGACAATCTGAGCAGATGGAATAAGACAAAACTGTAGAAGTAACTAAGCACTGTTCTGTTTTGTTATGCGTGGCTACAATTCAGGCCACATCTGTATGGGATTTTCTTGTTCTAAGTCAAATATGACTGAAAGCTGCAGATAAAATCATTAAACAGCTGCAGCTTTCTTGAGTAAGAAGTGGGCAGACTTTTTAAATTCTTATAGTGTTAGTCTGTTGCTGCTTATGCATACCTGTGAATATAAATGATTAATTTAATATTAATTATTGTTTATTAGCAACATTATGTAACAGTAAGAACCAGGTGGAAGGATATGAGAGCGGTCATAACTCCAGTGGCCACTCCGAGAGCAAAGGAGCCACTGAAAACACCCAGGAAGATGCCGAAGGACTTCAACATGGCCATGGCCTCGAAGCTGTGGCTGTTGTCTCCTGCAGGCTGATACGCCACAATGGAGCTGAGGGGCAGAGAGTCAAGAGGACACACAGATAAAAACGTTTTCATAAGAAAGGAAATAGGCCTGTTACTGAGAATCCAGGAAGGGTAATGGGTCGAACACATGCTCAGATAAAGACACCAACGGAAATATTTTCCGAGATGTTAGTCAAATTAAATCTGCAGAAAACCCAAATCCAATTCTTTTGTATACATTTAGGGGGTTTTGGTTTCCCCTTTAATAATTAACAAATGCTTAACACACATTGTTTGGAGTTGGGTTTCACAGTCATAAAAAGGGAAGAGGTTAGAAATTTGCATGCCTCATTCAGGATGGAGCTTGGATCTCTCAACTCTATTTGGTTGACATCCAATAAGATTGCAAATAAGTAAAGGAACAACCAATCCAGGCGCTACTCCCTTATGAGGAGTAACGCCAAAATTACCTCAGGACCAACTAAGCAAATCACCAGCTCTTACATCCAGCAGTAATGAACCTTTTACACACACAGATTACCAAAGAATTAATAACATAAATTAAAAAAAAGGATTTTATAGTCATTTGCTGGTTCTGTGGAAGAGAGAAGAATTCAAAATAAGACAAGCACTGGATGTAAAGGGGCTGCAGAGGCTGGGGGTGTAGGGGAGGGCGGTGATCATCCTCATGGATCAAGTCTACTCTAAATAAAAGGTCGGCATCACACTGACTGACTTAAGATGATCAGGCTCTAACACTACAACTCTGCCACCACAACCACGCAAACAGCTCAACAACCCACCCACCCACCCACCGGGGGCTCAATGTCTGGTTTTCTCCCAGCCATTCCTCTACCCCCTCGGGAAAGACTGGGCCGTCTTCTCCAGGGGAGTGCACAGCTCCAGCCCCCTGTCTACCCTGTTTCTCCAAGCGGAGGAGAACACTGCATACATACGTACAGGCAGGCGATGAAAGACACGGGTGGGTGAAGGAAGGCAAGCAGTGAAATGACAGGGATTGATGTTAGTATGATTAGTGTTCATTCATGTGCAATGTACAACACAGACACTTAAATCAGCCTCATCATAGTGAAGGCCAACAACACATCACTGGGATTAAAGGACAAGTTCACATTTTTTTTAATCTCTCTCACAACAATACTCACATGGCCCTATGCACATTTTAAAAGTTGTTGGTCGCTGTAATTGTAATTGACCATGACAAGATCCCTTCCTAAAGAGATACTAACTTAAGTGATGGGCACGAAATCCACAGTCCTCACTCCTGTGTAAGAATTATTTTTAACTGAAGATAATTAAGGCTTCAATACTCAGAGTCAGACAGAACAGGGAGGTATCTTCTAAACTTTCAGTTTTTTTAATACAACATTCTTTGTTTTACTATCCCTTAATGTGGAACTACTGTTGCTTTGGCAAAGTAGAAGCTGGAAACACTGTGTGTATATTTCTGTAGCATATAATCAGTGCTTACGAAGAGAGGACGATGGCCACAGCATCATTGAGGACACTCTCCCCAAAGAGTAAAGCATACAGGTCCACGTCTACCTTGAGCTCATTGAAGATAGCCAGCACTGTCACTGAAATACAGAGGAGAAAAAAACACTCACATGAATATTGCATAGCACAACACAAGCAAGGATAAGCAGAAAGAGTGCCAAGCCATCTCCATTGTTATTGAATATATGGAAGCTGAAACGACTGAAAGCTAATATGACACTGCCTACCTGGGTCTGTCGCCGAAACAATGGCCCCAAAGAAGAGGCAATCAGTGAAGTAAAAATCTCCCTGTAGCTGACCCACAACTTTCATGAAGGATACAAAGCCATACATGATCAACCTAGGAGGAAAGAAGGATGATGAAACACTGGCACAACCAACTTATCAGATGAAATGAGGCAAACAAATTTGAGTCTGAATGTAAGTTACAATGGTAAAAACTAAACATCACAATTTCTGAGGTTATTTCAGAGACTACCAAACGACTTACCCAATAATAAAGCATGATATAACTGTGCCCACAAAAGCATAGGCCAGGATGGAGCCAATGTTTCTGAAAAAATGTCTCTGAAACAGACAGAGACGCAGGTTTATTAAAACAGGCTGTCTAGCACAGGAGAAATATAGAGAAGTATATGTATGAAGAATCGCATACAAAATAATTTAACTTATTCCGGAGGGAACAACATCTAATTTTAAATAATATTATGTAATTTGTATAAAATCTTATTTGTGAAAAACCTGAATCTATATTTTCATTTAACTCTTAATTTCCATAAACAGAACATCATAAATTCTTTTGACCCTTTTACCCGTTTCAGACTGTAACCAGCGTGGAAGATGATGGGAGGCAGCAAAATGTTGAAAAACACTTCTGGGTCAAAGGTCACCTGAAGGCAGAGGTAACAAGTTATAAACCTGTTTACAGGTAGTGAATTCAACCTGAGACACCTTTCCAATTTTCTTCAGAGTTTTGCTGTGTATGCAAACCAGTAAACATTTTTACATTTTTATTGACAAAAATATTTTCTCATAAAATCTCTTGGCTTGGCTGTCCTGATAATTGTCAGCCTTAAGCTACAAGCAAAACATGTTTGCAGTTGGGGATTAATAAAAATGCCCAGTGTATGATAATGCTAAAAAATCAGTGACACTCAGCTCTATAAGCCCCACCCCAGAAGTTTGTGAATCTTCAGAAACTACTACCCCCTGAGCAGGGACTTTTTTTAACGGAGAAAAACTGTCTCCTAGGAGCTTAATTTAGACCTTGGTTCTTCTGGTGGAAACACAGGAAGGGGAGCTGAGTTACATGAGAGGGAAAGTTCATGTGGTGAAAAAGCACCTTATGTAAAAGTTTGTAGGGGCTGTTTTTCATATTATATACAGTAATACGGACAAAACACAACTGTATTTAGTCACAGAATTTGAAAGTTTCTATCTCAAACAGTTATCATCAAACCCTTATTCGTATATCCATAAGAAATATTTTCAGCTGATAACTTCATACGCTCCATCTGTTCATCCCCTTGCCTTTCTCAGCATCTCATCATCCGGCACTTGGTGCCCTTTGCTCCGGCTGACTTCCCCCTTCAGAGTGTACTCATAGAATCTGCCGCTGACGTTGACCAACAGAGTGGCGGGACTGGCGTTGACCGCACAGCTGAGGATCAAGTCACTCATGCTCTGGGGCACATGGACACCAAACCGTAGGATCACACCCACCAACAGGCCTTCAGGAGGAGAAGAATGGCAAAGCAGTTAGCTGAGGATTTCAAGTAAATATCCCTTGTGCACCAAAATAGGGTGAAGTTCTATTTAAAACACTTGCCTTGAATTATTTAAGTGTGCTACATGCTTTAACTAGATTGATGTCTTACAAAAAAAAAAAAAAACACATTAATTGGGCCAAGTTAATTATTCTCAAAGCAACGGATTCATCAAAGCAGCTTCAGATTGCAAACTGAAAATGAATGATGGTGCAGGTGTCTGACTGGTTACATGGTTAGAGATGCTTTTTTTTTTCTGGCTGCTGTAACAAAAATATCCTACATTTTCCCGACCACTTCAGCTGCCACCAATAACATCTTATGTTATTATTAAATTGACAGCTACCAAAATGTCAAACTGAGAAATACCACCACAATTTCAAAGTCCTAACCCAGTTACTATTTATAATCGACAGTACGCATAATACCACAACACTAGTTTGAATGCGAACATCTCTATCGTGGATAAATCCCATGGAGACTTTCCCCCATGCACAAGGAAACCTGAGAGTAAGCTGTCAAAGTGAGCTTACAGGTCAAGTCTGATGAGCTAACACCAAGATAGCCAGCTAGTATTAACGCTTAGGTGAATTAACTGATTGACATCACCGTTAGCTAACGTTACTGGTCTTACCATAGATCATGGCGAGTCCTGTTTCGTGCAGAAACCTAAATCGCCGGTGTTTGAACAACCATATCGTTAAAATGGTGAGTGTTAGGAGCATTATGAATATGAGAAGATTGGCACTGTCCTGTCGGTGGCTCTCCTCAGCCATCCTCTCAGTTGCGACGTTGTCCATTGCATTGCTCTCGCCTTGGCTCCCGACGAGCACGAATGTCAACAGAAAAGGCAACAACAACGACGCTTTTGACGGCTTGACACCAAGAAAGTATCTTAGTGTGATTCCCATTGTGACTTTCTGTGAAACGGTCACATTTGTCGTTTAAGTCCTAAAGATTTGGTAGGGAAACTCCTGCTTGGACGAAACGGGAGCAGATGACAGCTTCTTCCGCAGCCGTTATCAAAACACTGGGATTTCCGGTTCTTCAAAATAAAAGTCACCCCAGGAATAGTGGTTGTCCGAGGACACACACCGACATCACACCGTGCATTACACTCAAAATTTTTAAGTGTTTTTTTTTTTTTGTTGTTGTTTTTTAGCCAACACCTCCAATCTTGTTTCATTGACTGGACTCCAAGTTTTGATAACTCCTGATTCCAATTAGCTTTTGTTGATATAATCAGCTGCTTCACCTCCTTTCTCTAACCTACACTATGAATGTTTAAATTATGTATTCAGCATGGACAAGAACAAAACAAGGATTTGTGTGTTATTAGTTATAATAGATTGTGTTTGTTCATAATTGCCACTTAGATGATAATCTGACTACTGTATATTTTAAGATAAATATATACATAAATGGAGATAATTCTAGATGGTTCACTTTATTTTTCTTGGCACTTTAAGAAAAGCTACATTGTACAGGTCTCTGTAATTGCAGTTAACGCAAGTGACCATAAAAGTCCATCAAATGCCAGTTAGAGGACACATTACAGAACCAGTGACTTCTTTTAATGTACTGTACATAAGATTAACTGAAGAGCTCATGACACCTGTCAACATGACCACTTTCCGGCTCATATTACATGATGGGTCAGACCACACACATCTTCATTCTGACTACACACATCTTCATTTTTATCTCAACTGCACACCTGTTATGTGACTGCATCTTGCGCAGTTGCGCTGTGTATCATGGTGAAAAAATAGTAGGCATCTCCAGGACCACATTTTGCCATGATGACACACACACACAGTCTTACAATGTGAAAATAATACCAGCCCTGCTGTGATGGATGGTAATGAATCAATCTCACAGTCTTGGTCTGACATTTATTTTACAAGTGGTTTAAATTTTTAGGACTTGACACTCTTATTTGTGATATTTGACAAATGTAATATGATCTCTGAGGAGAAATGACTGTGTATATATAGCTTTGTTTTGACTGGCTTTCAACTCCTCCTTGCATATTTTAATAACAGCTTAATAGTGCTCATCTAATACTTACTCACCTACATGGTGACTGTATTGTATTATAAATTGATTTCTGGTTTTGATAATGCTGCAGAGCTATATTATACACTATTGTACACCTGGTATATCTGAAGGTGGAACCACAAGGCTTTAATTCACCTTTGATGCAATATCAATATTTGTATATGGTCTCAGTCTCAATTTCTTTGTTTTTCAAAAATTAATAAACACGTTATTGTAACATATTTCTGAAGCATTTCATGTAATTTCGCACAAGTGATGAATATATACCTAGGAGATCTGGACAATAGTGTGCAGCTACACATGGTGCAATTCAGAGAATTGGTTCTGCATTTTCTAAGTGAAAACAGGAAAAAGAGCGATGAGATCACAGTAATTTGTGTACATGCTGATGTCCACTTCACTGGAAATGAGCTGAGAGGAACTGGTAATTGATTCAATTATCAGAAATACAAATACCAAGTCAAAAGTTTGCTAGATCACCGTTTTATGTTTGATTTTGATATGCTTGCAAATTGTAAGCATGTCATTTGAGGTCATTCTTGAATTAAGTTGATATAACAATATGTCTGCATGTATATGTATAACACAGCACATATGTGAACATTTCCACTTCAGATAAAGACATATCATCTCAGTCTTTATTTTTGAAACTGTTTCCTTTCACAGGAAACAAAAACCCACAAACGTTCAACTGTGGAGCAGCAGTGGAACATGACACGCATATCATGAATCATATGATCTCTCTGTCATGTACAAACCATACTAAAGCTTAAGTAGGTCATGATGCTACACAAAGTTGTCATTAGTCTACTGATAAGTCAATAACCCATAATGGCAATGTAAAAACATGTTTTAGATTTTTTTTTTCTAAAATATTTTTAAAAAGTGCATCCTCTTTACTTTAATTATCCTAGAGCTGTGTCTACAAGTTGATTGGAGTTCGCCTGCTGCAAATTGAAAGGACTGAACATAGTTTACTCAACACTGCATGTCAGGACAAAAACCAAGTCATGAAGCCCAAGGAACTCTCTGTAGACCTCTGCGATGAAATTGTGGCGAGGCACAGAGCAAGGGTATAAAACTATTTCTAAAGCTTTGAGTGTTCCCATAAGCGAAGTGGCCTCAATAATTATGAACTGGAAGAAGTGTGGAACCATCAGGGAGGTGACCAAGAACCCACTGGTCCCTCTAACAGAGCTTCAAGGAGAATCTGCTGGAAGGACGACCATCCCACCAGCACTCCATTAATCAGGCCTTCATGGTAGAGCAGCTAGACGTTTAAAGGACTCTGGGAGCATGAAGTAAATGAGTCCCTGTTGTGTGAAAAGGGACTACCACAGAGGAGGAAGAAGATAATCTCAGGTGCCTTGGACATCTTCCACCTCTTCCAGCACCTTTAGTAGAGAAGCTGGTCTGGACACAGATTAAAAGAGGAGAGATAATTATGGAGACAAAAGTAACTGTCTGCACAATATGAGACTTGCAAAACAGGGCAAATGTTCATGCAAAACTTGTTTTTTTAATCTGCATAAACTTGATCTTACTAAACTGGACTTGAGACAATGAGGAAAAACTTTACCTTTACTACTTGCTTGTGTAAATATACTGGTTGCATTTTTCTACAGAAAGTTTTTTGTAAATCAGTAGCTCTTTTACTTGTTTTTGTGTGCAAATGCACTATAGATATGTGTCTCAAATGTTTTAGTCTATTTCAATAATGATTTTTTTTCATCTTCAAATAAAAAGAAACTCTATGGAAACTTTGAGTGCAGTCATTTTGTAGTACTTATTAATCACAACTTGTAAACAAAATCAATCAGTCTATAAAAATGTATACAATGCAGCAATTACTTTATTTTTTAATGTCTTGCTAAATGGAAAACAAAATTGTAAACATAACACATTTTTATAAACTGTTTGAATATCAGTAAGTAAGTTAACTTCTATTGGATAAAATGGTTAAGGGACTGAACTAATTTAAGTTATTAATTTAAGTTTTACAGTCTGTTTGGGATGAAGCCTGTTACTGCACAGATGATAATGACACATAAATTACATAGCATTTTCAAAAGGATTATATAATATCTATATGTACTTTTATCATTTCAAGGAAAGTAATGGCTGTGATAACGACATAACATATGTCTAAATCATTAAGTGTTTAATTTTACAAAATGAAAACAGGTGACTTGACTTTCCATTTTCCTTCTTTACGGTTTACTCCTATAGTTAACAGTCTCAACCTTTTTTTATTCTAAACAATATCAACACACCTTAACTACTAAACAGCTTTAACACCCGCTCCTTCTCTTTCTTTCCCTCTTCATCCCACTTCTTTCTCAGACGCCTATCTTCTCGTCTCTCACCGGCAGAGTCAAGTCGCACAGATTGGCTGAGTACCGTCACATGACCAGTGCCGTAAAGGCTAGAAAAGCTGTGACAGTTAAAACAGAAACGATCCGTCAAATTTTTTTTTTTTATCATTATCAATCATTTAAAAGTAATACGTCCAGGTCCGGATAGGACGGCATCTGGGCCGTCCGCCTATGAGTGACCTCTCGGTTAGATGTTAGGTGACGTTACGCAAGCAAACAAAACGGTGTTGTCTTAATCAAAGCACTCAGGGATACTTTCGCTTCAAGTGACTAGTTGTTGAATAGTTGTTGTGCTGTTGTAACGATTCATTTCCGATCTGCAGAGCTTGGTTCAATGCCTAACACAGCCCTACACTTAAGGCAGGTTCTGGTAGCGTAGCTTGCGTGGTCGGACAGGGCGCAGCCATCTTTGAGACGCGCCGATTTCGTAATCCATGACGCCGGTGACGCGTTGCGCCGCCGCAGCTCTGACCGGCTGTTATCTCATGTTCCTGTTTTTGTGTTTCAAGAGAACCACTCATCAAAAAATCCCAACAGTCGACTCTGTGCTTACACCTGCCGTGTGTGTAGACTATTGGACAAGCGGTTGTCGAGAAAATCAGACAGACAGACAAAAAGAGAGACATGGAAAAATGGAAATTTGTTAACCCAATATATAGTGTCTGATTTTAATCAGTCAGTAAACAATACATTTGTTATAATTTCAAATTATTATCGTGGTTCCCTGGCTCTAAGACCTTATCAATTAAAGTTTATATAGGTCATGTTTAGCCTAAATGTTAAATTGTGAGTTATTTGATATTAAAGCCATATACCATAAGGCCTAAGAGCAGACATGTAATCTTCATCTATAGCCTGCTTCCGGTGACAGGAAACAAAACCCACAAGCGTTAAGAGCAGCAAAGTCAGAAATGAAAATACTCCCATGTAGAAGTTGACTCGCACTGATGCTGTGAGCATGATGGCGACGGGACTTCTTCTTCTTCTCTGTCTGACTGGTCATGCGATTGCCAAAAAGTCACCTGGTAAGAAACTTTGAGGACTAACATTTCAAATTTTTAAATTATAGTCAACTTATAATGTTTATAACAGGTGTTAGCTTTTTTTGGATGTGTATCTTTTGTCACAGCGTATTGTTTTCCATTATGATGAGGCTATTTTATGTGTAATTCATTTTTATGTTCATAATTTTAGGTATTAACTATCATAAACATAAATCTTTACAATTGAACGTTGTATGAGTGATTTTAGTTATAATTTTGATAACTTTTCTGAACATAAATCCAAGAGTAGAAAGGAGCGAACAGCACATGTGTCTTGAAATATGATTAGATTTTAACATTGTAAATAATCAATCACTTGTATTATCAAAATGAATTGAATTGTCACTTTAAGATAGAACCTTGCTTCCTAATAATACATAAATTTCCCTTTACGTCATTTTGCATCCATTTCCTCATTGTGTGTGTGTGTGTGTGTGTGTGTGTTTGCGCGCGCGCGTAGCTTGGTTTTACTGTATTCGTGGGGCCCCATAATACTTTAGGAGTCCAACAACTTTGTGTGGACCAAAATGCTGGAACCCACAAGTTCAAATGGCTGTTTGAGGGTTGAGACTTGGTTTTATAGTTAAGGTTAGAATTAGTTTTAGGTCAGGGTCAGGCATTCAGTTATGATGGTTAAGGTAAAGGGCTAGAGAATGCATTATGTCAGTGACAGGTCCCCATGAATATAGTAAGACCAAAGGTGTGTGTGTGTGAGAGAGAGAGAGACAAAGAGAAAGAGGACTTCCATTTCATTTCTGTAGGTTTAAGGACTATACATGAGTGTAACCCTGATGACCTTTGGTTAAGTGTCTTCATGAAACTGTTCTGTTGTTCTCTTGTATCCCTGACAGATGTGGACTGTTTGATTGTGCATCTGAAATATATTAGCTGTACCTGGAATAAGCCGGAGCTTCCAGAAGTCAATTACACCTTCCAGAGCCGGTTCGTAATTTTGTGACAGTGGTAGTAGTTGATCATCTAAATAAATAACACATTTCCTGGTGGTGACCTTTCTAAAATGAGCAGTGCCGAAACATGCTATAAAAACTTGCTCTTTGTGACAGCAGCACCAACATTAGTAGCACTTGGAAACACTAGGGGGAACACTTGTCTATGGTCACTTTAACAGTGAAGGCTATTTATGAACTTCTTTTGGCCTGAAATGCTCTTAAATGTAAGAGAGGTTCAGAGCTTAAAGCTGGTTAAAAGTAGATCTTGGATGATGATTACGGTACACTTCTGAGACTTCTGTTTCGGAATGAATGTACAACATAGCTTTAGACATGATGGTCATGATATTTCATCTGAATCAATATAGTTCAAAATAGGGGAGTTCCACCCTTTAGATATTCATATTGAGATAATTTTATAGTCATTCTCAGCCATTTTCTTTGGTATTATTCTGTGGTGCAAACAATAATGAAAGTTGGTGTTGATTTTGTTTGCAATCACTTTCCATACGCATAGTTATTGTCTGTAATTGTCAGGCTAAATTCTCCTTAAATAATTTCTCTGACTAACAGCAGAATTTCTTTTCTGCTCCTGTTTATTTTTTTTTATTTTTTTATTTTTTTTCCATTTCAGCCAATTTACTACTATTGCTACTATTTTCTGATTATGAAGTGGTTCGGTGCTACATTTACAGTTGATGTGACTGCAACGTTTTCTTTGCTTTGTGAGTGACTGACTAAAGAGTGATTTCAACACAGGTTCTACAATGACAAAGAATTCAGTAACTGTGCCGAATACGTGTCAGAGAACAGCGTCAACACTGGATGCAAACAACCCTACGAAAACCAATCCAAAAGGTTCAACTCATTTTACACCAAACTGACACACGGCAACCAGACTATTGATAAGGAGCATGGTCTGAGACAAAAAGGTATGCTTATTTCCTGGGTTGCTTTTTAAACACCTGGGCTTTTTTTTAAACACTTACTGGTGCAACACAGCTATAACTTAAACCTATAGTCCTCTTCCAGGAAAAGAAAAACAGTGCTATTATTTTGACATAAAAACAGGCTGTAAGAAATATCAAAATATTTTGGGATGTCTTCCCTCTTGTTACCACACTGTATATTGTATTCTCTGTCATTAAATGGCTTGTCTCGTCTCCAGTCCAGTTATATCCACCTGTAAACCTGACTGTCCAGAATGGATCCGACTTAAACCTGTGGTTTTACTGGAACCAGACTGCTTCAAGTTGTGTTGAGAGTGAGGTTCGCTACAGGACCAACAACAAGAAGTGGGAGGTAAGCAATTTTGAGTAAACAATCTCATCCCTCGTTTTCATTCTTTACTTCATTATCTTTTTTTGGCCTCCATTCCCACCCAGCTGCTTCCTCAACTCCATGTTATTTTCCACAGTTGAATAAACTCATCAGTGGGAGACAGAATTTCTGCATCAACTTGCCCTCCAGCAGTTCCCGGTATGAGCTGCAAGTGCGAAGCAGAATGGGAAACAACTGTGGAGAGTCTTTATTCTGGAGTAACTGGTGTGAGCCTGTGGTCTGGGGACACAACAACAGCACAGGTAAAATTGCATGTACTGTGTGGTATATCAAGTAATCACTGACGTCTACTGGCAGCCAGTAGAAACTGCAACATTTCCTACTGAACAAGTCTCCAGCACAGAACCAATATCTGGGCAATTTGTCAAAAACATCGTAAAGTTACAGAGGAGCAACTGGCTGAATGATACAATAATTATATGAACAATTAAACAAGAAGAATTTTACTAGATTATGACATAATTGATATCCATCTCTCTCTCTCTCTCCCACTCACAGACACTAATCAAATAAATGTGTCTGCATGGACTCCACTTATGTACGTGGTGGGTGCTTTCACCCTCATCCTACTGGTCACAATGTTGCTGCACCATGAAAGGTGGGTTGGCCCCTATGTCATGTAAAAATGGTGGTCGTTATAGTGTTATAGTATACAGAGTATATAGAGTAGTGTAGCGTGTCAGCAATGTGAACTCATTTCTTCAGTTATTCATTAATTTTGTTGGGTTAACAGTTTGTATTATGCAGTAAAAAATGTTAATTGTCTAAAGCAGTGGTTCTCAAAGTGGGGTCTGGGGACCCCCAGAGGTCCTTGAGGGGCGTTCCATGGTGGTCCAGCAAAAAGGAGAATAATTTATTTTCACTATAATTCCCACCATAAGTAGCACAACGACAGCATGCATGACTATTTTGATCATGGGTTTCAAACGCTATCTGTAAAAAAAACATGTAAAAGCAAAATTCTTATCAGATGGGGACCCTGTGGCAAAATCTTATGAAATGGGGGTCTGTGGTCTAATCTTAGTCAGTTTAGGGTCCTTGAGGTGAAAAAAATTGAGAACCACTGGTCTAAAGTAGCAGTAAATGGAAGTGATGATGGGAATAACACTCATATTTCTAATACATTGTTAGTTATTTTGACAACCTCTTCCATTACTCAGTGACAGAGCTGAAGAGTTACAGGGAACAAATGTAATGTAGATGTCGCTGTAGCTGTTGTTGATATGATCATAGAGTAAGAATGTGCCTACCTCCCATACAGGCTGAGAATCATCCCCATCCCTGTGGTTCCCAAGCCATCCCCAGTCTTTAACAACATCGAGGTTAGTAGCATCCAGCAGCACCATGTCTTCTCCCCCGACAAAAAACTACTGCAGTCATCGAAAGAATTAAATGATACAGCCATGTTAGTGGCCACATGAGACTGTACTTGTAAGCAGGTATAAGACTTGCCTCGTTCACCATCTTATTGTGTCAGCATGTTACCATTTGCTAATTAGCTCTAAACACAATGTACAGCTGAGGCTGATGGGAATTGCATTGGTCAAACTGGAAAAATTTCAATTTTGACTCAGTAAGAGTGCTTAAAAAGTTAAAGGATCACCAAAGTCACTGGTTTTCCATCTTCTAGGCGCCATGAATATCTGTACAAAATTTTACTCCGATCCATTCATTAGTTGTTGAGGTACTAGACCAAAAGGGGGAACAACCAAACAACAAATTGATATAGCCATGGCAAGTACCATGCCACTAGCGTGGTTAAAACATAAACACTGTAGAGTTTTAAGACAGCCTATTAATATAAATATTTAAGGTCTAGGTCTCTCAAACAATATGTCATACATTGTTTATGTTTCTTTAAGGATTGGCTTCAATTCTCCAAAGGCCTGAAGGGGAATTTTAAGGCTAACTACAATGAACACGCCTGTCCTGTTCGTGAGTACTGCTCAGTCTCCCAGTCCGACAGCGAGAGCTCTGATGGCTCTGCCTTCTCTGTCACCACCGACCAAACCGACTGCTCTGTCTCCATGCCTGTGAACCAATCAGAAGACCAGTCTACCACTTCCTCCTCTTCCAGCTCTGCAGTTCTTGTCTCATCTCAGGAGGAGCAACAGGTCTCTGTTTAGGCAGCCTCTCAGTCCGGGTTGGGTTTTCCGAAACTTTACAATCCAGAAATACTTAGATACTGTCAGACACATCTCCTGCATGACTGCAAGGATCAGAAAATAACGTATGAGCTCATAGTTCCACTAATGAGAAAAACCCATATATCATCATGGGGCACTTAATAGCGATCAATTAAGTTAAAGCTATTAGTGTTGAAGGATACCAACCACCAAATGCAGCAGTTACAGATACAAATAAAACTCTAGTTACTAGCTTATTTTACCACAACTGAACTCTGAAGGATTTTGACTTTGATAAAATACAGTTCAAAGTGCTTACAAAGTTACTAATGTATTCATAAACAGCCACTTAGAGATCCTGCCATTTCATTATTTACTCTACCTTTGAGTTTTCACTTTATTGGTGGTCTATTGATTTCTCTACAATAGGAGAACAAATTGAATTTTTTTTTTTTTAAATTCTTATTCCTCCAGTCCTTTATCAAATGTAATTTGACTGGTAAAGATACAGTATGCATGTGTGTTTAAAAACAATATAAATATCAGTTATTCTGAAAACTTTTTTATTATTATAGTATATAGTTTATTATGACAAATATTTCACAAGTCTGAGCTTCATCATTGGGTCATTGTGTACTGACTGAAAAGTTGGAGCTTTTTTGCTTATGAGATCATTACTTACAAGAAGTAAACATATTATTATATTGTATCTTGTAAATGTTAAAGGAATTGGGCCTAAATACTCATGAGGAAAATAATATCTAAAGTGTTGCTTAAAAAACTGTTCTCAATCCAAAACTTCACTATGTTGATAACAGGGAATGTAACTTCAGCAGAGCAGCCACAGTCTTGAGGCCACACTAAAATTGCTCACTGAAAATCTATATAAGAAAAGCAGGACTTCGATAAAACCACTGACCTCTTACCTTTTGCTTCAGTCAGGTATTTTTCCTATATATGCAACTTGGGCATTTCTCTCCTTAAAACAATATGATATTGATGTGTAGTGATATATATGTACACTTTTCATATAGTTAATCTTCTGTAAGATATTATCTAATTAAATACACCACAAAAAGTGCATCCAAATGGACTGGTTTATGTGCTGCACCAGAAATATGATATCAACTTTACAGACTCCGGTACTGCCCAATTTTAGACAAAGTTTTAAAAATGTTTGATCTCATACCATTCCTTGACTCTCTTCGAGTTTGCAAATTTCCCCAGTGCAGTTTAAATTTCCCCACTGTGGGACTAATAAAGGCAATCTTAATCGTTGACTAGTACATTCACTTCATTTCAAGTGTACATTTGGAGAAAATGGCTTGCTCAAGATGCATTTTTTGTTTATTTTGTGATGTAAAACAGAACTGACTGAAGTTATAGTTAATAAATTAGCTATTGCTATTGAACGGAGTGTTAGTTTCACACAGAATTGCATGATGACATAGTGTAATATCCCAATATATTTGACAAAATACCTGGTTGCTAATGTGGGTTATTTTAGATAATTACTCTGAACTATGATAAAAGAAATAATAAATAGAATAAAAAAATACACAGTGTAGATAATGGCAAAGAAGCCAGCATTCATGGTTAACTCACTTAGTGAGTCAGATTTATACTAATATTTTCTAATAAGGCAGCTAATAAATGGGTTCTAAATTTACCTTACAAACTTGTAGCTTTGTTAATAATTAGAAAGAATTTACTGATGGTTAAAAATAAAAATCATGATTGGGTAAGAAAACAACTGCTAATGTTATATTTGTACCTTTGGGGTTGCCAAGTCTATAAAATCCATTTTGCTGGTGTTTATCCTTCTCCAATATGACACTTGTTTTCTCTTTTTAGCTAGCTAGAAAAGGTTGTAGAGCATCTAGAGCAAAATCCATTTTTAACAGCTTATTAACATTTATACCTGCAGACTTGATGGCTTACTGTGTGAAACCAATAATCAATTATTCATAGACTACTATATTAATAACTTCATTATTACCAAATGGAAAGGATAAGCACCATCCAAAGGAATTTTTCACAACCTGGCAACCCAAAAGTGTGTTCTTATGAAGGTCTTCCAATTGCTCCATTATGTATTATTTCGCATTTATAAAAATAAACCCTACAAAACATGCCACGTTAGAAAGTGACACCACATTACAAAATGCTAAAACGCTATATCATAATATTTACATCCCAGCGACAACATTTTTGATTTATAATCCTATAATTTTGAATGTTATCTATCCGAATATCTTTGAATGTATTTTTTTTTTTTTTTTTTTTTAATACTTGGACGTTTTTGAGATTGTAACCTACTGGTATATTTAGTGTTTGTTTCTTACATTCTGTATATCTGACTCAGCTTTGTTGTTCTTGCTGTTTTGAGAAAAATAAATACACCTGTCTATTTCCAGAGCCTCTGTCCCATGACTTGAAAAACTGCAGTGATTGACTTTAATTCAATCTGTCCGGTCCAGTTATCCCTGTGTCCGTTAGAGGGAGCGCAGAGTGTCCCGCACAGCACGGAACTGAGTCAACGCATTTTTCAGATTCAAGAAGGGTAGGGCGCAGGGCGGCTGGCCCCCGCAAGAAGATAGATAAGTCAGCTACTTCCCTAGCTGAACCGATCGGCTATTGCAATCAATTGATGTCTTCAGATGAGATTTAAGATTTCACCGTGCATTTAGTCGCTTTGACACTAATTCGCCGTTGGTCGTCCAAAGATTACAGCCCGACAAAATGACAGAGTCTGCGGTGGCCGACACTCGCCGGTTGAATTCCAAGCCCCAGGACCTGACGGATGCTTACGGTCCCCCCAGCAATTTTCTGGAAATAGACGTTTATGATCCACAAATCGTCGGAGTTGGACGGAACCGTTACACAACTTACGAAGTTCGCATGCGGGTAAGTGTTGAAGCCGCAAGCCAAAATGCCTTGTTGCAGCATTAGCTTCTCTTCGCTAAGCTAACTGGTAATTACACTGTTGTTGCTAGCGTTAGCATGTTTATCCGCTGCGCTGATGTCAACACACAGACCGGGCTGTGACGTTGACCTTAGGCGTTGGGAGTAGCTCAAGGTGGGGCGCCAGTAAAACCCGAGGACCGGGGATTCTCAGCGGCCTAAGTTATGGATTTGGAGGTTGTTTGCTGTAGCGTTAGCAAGGCTGGCATGTAGAAGTTTCGTGAACATAGTAGCGTCTTTCACCATACACGGAGAAAGCAGGTTCATAAATTTAAAGTATAGAGTTAATGTTATACTTTAATGTTTTTAATTAACTGCTATGTAGCTAGCTAAGTCCTGAGACACGGAATGAAAAATTACGATGGACGAATACGTGAGTCCCAGCGGATACCGCGAAGCTAACCGCAGCTTACACTACCACAGTCAGTAAAATAATGACTAATATAACATTATCTGCCTATCTAGTTGTTAAACGCCATGTACGTTTGTCGATAAGGTTAACATAAAACAAAGGTTACTACTGCTCTTTGGTAAAAGTATGGGGTGAAAGTGTAGTGTTAGCTTAGTAGCTGAACGAGGAATGTTATCGGTGTGGGTGGTTTTATGAAAACGGGAGAAATGACATGCAGTAAAGTTTGTCACCGAGATTTCAGTTATTTTGCATATTAATTGATAAGCACGCAGATAATACCAGCAGTGGTTATAGTAAGAGGAGTGGTACATCAAACTTTTCGTCTCTTAGACTGGCAGTTAAGAATATGACAGAAAAAATCACTGACACAGCAAACTTGGACATTTTCAGGAAGCCGATGCTTACACTGTAATTGCGTAATTGCAACTTACTAGGCTGGTCTTGACTGACTCTTATTTTGTGATGTTTGCGGCTATCTCCAGGAAGACTAAGTCCATCATAATGTAAACAAGTTACTGCGTTGACCTCCTTTTTTTCCCCAACACAACATTCATGGTATTGCATCAGAGGTAGGGTCGACTGGGTTAATGTAGTATTTTTAATTTGTATGTCCTCACAACACTGCCTCACAATTACAGACAAACTTTAACAAAGCCAGACCAGTCTAGACACCACCCTTCTCTCGCAAAGCACTGTGTTTCACTGTCTACTGGCTGTCTACATGTTAAAGGATCACCCATTCCATAGCCACTGAAACACTGACAGATAATTGAAAAATGAAATTGGCAATTAGATAAACTAATGCCAGATACACACTTTAAAAACACTTTGAAAGGTAAATTCATAATATGCTTTTGAATTTGAGTGCACACATTTTAACATTCTGTGAAATAGGTTCACTTGCTGGGCATCTTTATATGCATTTCAAAGAAACATCTGACACACTAAGGCTAAATCAATTTAGGTTTTTTTATGCACAGGCAGTTAAACTGTTCATCTCATTTTCCATTGATTAGAAATATCCTTAGGTCATCCTTAGGACTGATAAAATTGGTGTTAAGACAATTAATCCGTAAGACGAATCACAGAAATTTACTGGACATCATATACATCCTCAGTTAAGCAAATATATACACCATTTGCTGCATTTCTTCTTTTATATCACTGGACAGAAAAAGTGGATATCTTTGGGTATTGAGCTGTTAGTAGGACATAAGCAATTTGAAGATGAAACGTTCGCTCATTTCACATTTTTGGGTGAATTTGATGATTTAGTCAGATTATGGTGGTAAAAGGTATTTGTTTTCTCCACCAAACACCTTTGTCTCTTGAGGCTCTTCCACAATACCTTCAGCACTGTCAGTGAGGCTTGGTAGTTGGCAGTTGTTCAGCAAGCCCTGCTCTCACCTTCCGACAGAGACTATGTGCAAATGATTGAGTTTAGTATAAATTAAAGGCCGTTTTGTTTGTATTTTTCTTCCCTGTGTAGACAAACCTTCCCATTTTCAAACTGAAGGATTCCTGTGTGAGAAGAAGATACAGTGACTTTGAGTGGTTAAAGAATGAGCTGGAAAGAGACAGTAAGGTAAGTGAGCAACAATGCCATCCTTCAGGCTGGCAGGTGCAAACTAATAGTTACAACAATCTGATAATTGATAATGTTAGAGTTACAGGTGGAAAACTATAATCCTTATGTAGTTTCTCACATGTCATTAGGATTACGGTTACACTGTTGGCTTTGTCTTCTGCATTCATGTAGAAAAGGTTTTCTGGTGACCTTGATTAACCTCTACACTTCTATGGAACTGGGGCTCAAATTAGCCGATGAAAAATTCAGATTACACTGGATATTTTTCATCTTTACTGTTATTTGTGTTGACCTCTGACGCCTTCAGATTGTAGTACCACCTCTGCCAGGCAAAGCCCTGAAGAGACAGCTGCCATTCCGCGGAGATGAGGGCCTTTTTGAGGAGTCTTTCATTGAAGAGCGGCGATCGGGCCTGGAGCAGTTCATCAACAGGTCAGCCAGTACAAAGACCCTAAATTACACTACATACTTAGTGTTTTTAGGTGTAAATGAAACAAACACATCTGTCACATAAAAAATGGGTTAATGTGGTAAATACGCTAAAGTTATAATAGATTGCTGAAAGAGGAGCTACGAGACAAGAACAGTTTTGTATTATTCTACCACTGAGCTCGTTGGGATGGTTACATCTAGTAAAGCATGTATTAAAGCTCTTATTTTGCTCCTTGCATGTTTTATAGCCACAAAATGTGTTGGCCTAAACATAATTTCACATATTCAGTATGAGTCAGACATTGCCAAAAATGTCTAGCCCTACACAAGGCTTAACCTAATCTGTGTCTGGAAAGCAGCACCACGTCAACTAACTAATCCACAATGGCATTTCACCAACCTCCATGAAAAGCATTTAAAATGAGCAGTGAGTGAATTTTGTCTGTTATCTGTCTGTGTGTATGTTCATGTAGAATTGCAGGTCACCCCTTGGCCCAGAACGAGCGCTGTCTTCACATGTTTCTGCAAGAGGAAAGCATTGACCGTAACTACATTCCTGGAAAAGTACGACACTAGGGTTTACTGAGGGAGATAGGCATTGTGGGGGTTAAACTCTGGGTTGTAGAACGGACCGACTTGCCTTTCTGTTCCCTCACAACTTCTCTGAATCTCTGTCTTTCTCTCTTTCTGCTTTATCTGCCTCTGTTTCTGTCTCTCTCTCTCTCTCTCTCTCTCTCTCTCTCTCTGTCTGTGTATACCATTGTAAAGTCATATTCACTTTATCATGGAGTTAGAGTATGCTCTTCTACTATACATCAGGAAATATTGATAATGTTTCAGACAACTCTGTGACTCCTCTCTCTCTTATGTGCATTTGTTTTATAACTGTACAATAAGGAAAGCACCCCTCCATAGTTGTAATTGTATCGTTAAGATTTGGCTCTGAATCACAACATTCAGGAATTAAATAATGTACGATACATTAAGTCTTTCCTCGATGAGTGTCATATATTCATCATTGTAATATAATGTTAATAAAGTAGAATAATGTCTAAATATGTGTGTTGGCACTAATGTGTACCATAGGGATGTGTGCAGACTGTAAATGAGAGCTGATCCTGTTTTGTTCTCTTTGTTTTTTGTTGTTTTTTTAGGTATGAATGAAGTAAGTTTGCTTTATTTTCTCCTGTCTCTAAGAGCTTTCAGGAAGTCAAAGGTGGTTGCATGGGCACTGCAAAGACCAAAGGCGATAGTTCACAAATACTAAATAAAACAATGCTAGTATCATATATAAATCATGCCAGAGATCTGACAACAATCTGTCATTTTAGCTTGTAAATATACAACACATAGTCCCTGGTTGTCACACAACACAACCGGTTATTCCCAAAAAAACATGTTGGAGACATCGTGGTATGTTGTGAAGGAAAGAACATTCTGCAAGCCAGTTTTGCATTGGCCATTGTCTAGCATGTAGAGAAAATGAATGTAAAATCTCATTGACAGTTGGAGGTTTTTAATTGGTAATGAGTGTACTCGAGTTAATCAGCTGAAACTGGCTTGCAGAAGTTTCTCAGTCCACCAGTATCAGGCCAGTGGAAAGACAAACTACCACTAGTGTTTTGAGTTATGTGAACTATTGTTTAATAGGGACAAAGGACTGTATATCACCCATGACTAAAACTCTTTTTGAAACATTTCTTTCCAAACTAATTCTGATACACTGTCATTATCAACCGCACTAATAATCGGCTGCATGGCAAACTTGCATGCTGTCTTTGCAATATATGTGTGTTAGTCTTGCTGACAAATTAATTTACATGCCTCTAATCACCGTCATGCTGTTCAGTCTGTTGATTCAGGTCAATATTTCCCTAAATTCAGGTTTTTCAAACGTAGCTGAGTCTGTGTTTGAAAAACAAAGCAATCAGTTCCACGATGAAGTAAATATTGATATCCTGCATTTTTATGTTCAAGTTACACCTGTGTCTTGCATCTACCAATTCGATACTGTCTACACTTCATTAGACATGGTTTATGTCTAATGAACTACATCAGTGGAATTTATTGTCTATATTGTCTAAAGCAGCAATAAAAACATGTTGCATTCCACTTGCCACATATTGGTCACTTGAAACGCAGGAAGACAATCACAGCAAAAACAAAAACAAAAAAACATGAAATTGACATAACACATTAGTGAGGCAAACATCTGCATTGCATGATGCTTATTGGTGAAGTTTGATGCACTGCAACCCCTTAGCTCAGGAAATATCTGTTCAGGTCTGACACTATGTCATGATGTATTGCATGCATGCAGACCCATGTAATGTACCATGTTTAGCTCGTATTAAAGCAGCCATCGCAGCTTTTTATTTTTAACCTGCCTGTCTGATCGAGTCAGAGTAAATTACATTCCAGGCCACAAAGTGTTGTCAATCTAAATAGAACGTATTAATAGAGGCAAAGATCTTGACTAATGCTTGCACTCCACCTCCTGACACCAATAAAGAGCAGGAGTCAGCATGCCCAGTTTTATTCTGGGAATTAATTGTATTTTCAAAATATGCCTTTTGAATGAGTGTACAGTTTAAGTCCAGTAGAAATAAGCCTGTCTGCATATTTGTTTTCCATTGTGGAAAACAAGAATACACTTAGACAATTGTTGCAACTGTTCAGTATTTTTGACTGCCTCATCTAACAAAAAAAAAACATTATACAAATAAAAGGATTCATACACCCATAGAAAGTATGCAATTACATAAATCACATATTTGATCATTTTAAAAGTTTAGCAGTTGGTTAAAAGTTATTTTTAAAAAAATAAAAAAAAATTTAAAAAAAAAAAGGGAGAGGGGGCTGTGGTATACTGTATGAACCCATAGTCGTTTCTCATATTGTGATATTTTCTGTGATTATATTATTGTGCATCAGTGGATCTGTTTCAAAAAGCATTATTCAGATCCACTCACAGCTTTAACATGTTTGAATATTGTTTCTCATGTTTACCGTCTGTCTCTTTCTCTCTCTTTTGTTGCAAAGACGATACAGACTGCTGCACCTGCCCCGTGTACATTTATTTCTACATCACGTCATTATAAAGCTGGCGGAAGTGTCAGAACTGATAAGTATCAACGGTGTAGGAAAAACACAACTATTGCTCCCGGACAAAACTTAAGAGATCCAATGTACAAAACATTTGATGTTGTGTCCTCATTCAGTCATTCCACATACTATATTATTTTGAATCAGTCATCAGTGAAAAAGAAAACGTTCCATATATCCTTTTGTCATTTTATCATAGCTAGATTTTTTTTTTTTTTTTTTTACAATGATGGTTATGTTATTCTGAATGTCTTTTTAATTGATTTGATCAAGTTTTAAAAAGGGGTAATTTCTTGCTTTGATTCATGTTTTCTTTTGCTGGCAGAGATGTGATTTTGATAACATCCCAAAATTAAGCAACATGTAGCATCATGAAAAAGACAGCGACACGTCATTCCAGTCAGTATATTTTCCCCTGAGTTTCATGTTCTGTACATGCTCTTAGTCAGGATTGTTTCTTGATTACTTGTTTTAACTCTGCTGTTTTAGTTACATCATCATACCTACATTTGGGCTGCGTGTTGTCAAATCAGCTATTGGGAATGTTAAGTTAGGTAAATAACCATATCTAAGCACTGTGACAAGAGGTTCATTATATGAACAATATTCATTGTTTAAAGGCGTAATCAGCATCTGGTTCATTGATCTAAAATGAGGATTATTCTGCGCTTATTTTCAGCTGTTTTATTCTTTCTATCAAATTATTGTGAAGTGTATTAATACATGTTATCATTGCAGTTCCACTATTGGTGACGAGGAACTTCCTTGTTACTTCTGTCCGCCAATTAAATTTCCTGCTGCCTGCTGTGTCATGTCTTCATGTCTCTTGAGTTTACAGAGGAGAAATGCAAAATCACGAAAACTCAGCTTACAGTTAGTGATTAGTGCGTCACACTGAGAGCCAGTGAGACGGATCAAAAAGAGTCATGGGAGCTGGATGAACGGCTGCAGATTGGCAGGTGACCTAATTTAACAGTGAAATGTAATAATAACATGAATTTGAAAACAAATACAGTATTACACTTTGTATATAGATATTTTACTACATTGTGCTTGTCAAAACAAACAAAAAGTTTTTACTTAGGGCTAGTTAGTAAGGGACTGTGTGAAAATTACTAGTGTAGTGAGAGGGGTCTAAATGTTTTATTTCACTTTGTCAGAAGGCTTCCCAGGCCCTTCCCAGCAGTATTAATGGTTTTATGTTCTTGAACCCACCACTTAGAAAACACACCAAACACCCTCACCACATGTCAAAATAATACAACAATGGTAAATTGGTGCGACAAGTTTCAACCTTATTGTCTTAATGGAACTTGTAATGTGTGCCCCCAATGCAAATATTGATAAAACTAATAAAGTGACCAAAAAAATCGTAGTAATTAAGTACATTTAGTCAAGTAATGTAATTTAATACTAATTGGAAGCACTTGTACATTACTTGACTATTTCCATCTTGTGCAAGTTTATAATAGTAGTCCACAACATTTCAGAGAAAAACATTGTACCTTTTACTCTACAATATTAATTTTTTTATATTTTTTGAGGTGATTAATTAATGAATTATCAGAATCAACAGGAAATTATTTGGTAACTTTTTTTTAATTGACTAATCATGTCAGTAAGCTGCTAAATTTACATTGTTTGCTCAAGTAAAACAAGTAATTTGAAGATGACAGCTTTGGGACTTCGCTTACTTTCACTATTTTTTGGCATTTTATAGACATAAATAACAATAACAAAATGATTTATTGAGAGAAGCAGATTAGTGGATAATAAACTAAATATATATATATATATATATATACATATAATTTTTTTTTTTTTTTCCATTAGCACTAAGTTACAGTACAGTACTAGGTTGAAACACATTATAAATTCAGAGGGGGGAAATAGACCTGCTACCTTCAGCCAAATGGAAAAAAAAACCTGACACCCTCTTCTTCCTAATAATTTGTGTACAGTCCCTAAGAACTGAATATTATTACTATTGTCACTTTGGTTAGCTGCTTTGAATACCAGAACAATCCATTAGGTGACACCTACAATCCTCAGCCTTTCTGCAGCAGCATCTTAAGTAACTTACTGAACTTTGTTTGTGGCTCATGTACATAAATCAATAAACAAAAGTGAGCTTTTGTAGTTGGCAATTTGTGCATTACAATGTCAATTCTTAATCTTATAAACAAAAAGATTTAACCGGCGTACAGTGCAAGTGCAGCAATTAAAAAATACAGCTTAGTCTGGAAGGAGGCATCATAATAAATACAGTTTTGGCACTTCAGTGGCAACACTGGGTCTTTTTGTTTCACTAAACATGAATCTTAAAGTCCTCTAATCTCTTTCTTGTTGTCGTTCACCCTCAGGAAATGCGAGGATTAACAGGGCATGGGGAATTCTGGCCACAGGTGGATTAAAGTTGTCCCAGAATAGTGATCTTGTGATGTAGACCTTGGCCTGCAAGTGATCCAAATTAGACATAACTGTAATTGGACACAGTTGCAGCTTCCACGTGACTATTTCAAAAAAAGAATTAAAAACCAGTACATTCATACAGTGCACAACCTGTGCCGCACTGAACTACACAAGGTTCCATATAAGAAAAATGCAAATAGTCAGGGTTATTTATTTATCTGTACACCCCCAAAAAAAATTGATATTCAGCTGCTGTGTGAATCGATTATACGGAGCACAACCATATACTTCAAATCTGGTGGAACAAGAACAGAATGAATAAAGAAATTTGAACGTTTGCGGGAACCCTGGGATACAAACACTGACCCTGACCTTCCTCATCAGTGAGTAACTGTGACCTACAAAACTAGTGAGCTTTGATGTGCTGGCCTTGTCCTGAGTAATGAAAGTGGGCAGACAGGATGGGCACAGTGGGCCAAGGCAGAGATTAGATGGTGTTTTGTTAGCGGTTCTAGCACTGGATCCCAGTGTGCAGCCATGACGCTTGTTGTGCTTGCAGAGACACACAGTTGGGATAGCTTGATAAAGTGGAAGTAAATTGAAAGAGCAACCCAAAGCAGTGTGACTGGGCAAGGACAAAAGGTGAGACGAGTGGCTACTATAGTACCATCGAACAGAGAGTGATGGGTTGAAAGGGAGAAAATGCAATTTATAAATCCATTTTATTTAAAGTTACCTCTCTGGTTATTGTCCAAGTCTTGAAAAATGGTGAATTCAGTCTCTCCTAAGAACAGTAATCCGAACCTTTACACATAACGAAAAAGACAGACAATTGACAATGACCATCCACAACTGAACAGTAAAGAAAGACAGGATTTCAATGTCTAAGTGTGTATGTGACTGTGGACAGCTTGGCTTGCTAACACACATCCACTCACACACAGAATACCCCAGTCCTTAAGTCAGCCAAGCCCTTCATTTCTCTTTTTAGTTCTATCTTGTCAGCACAAATGTGTCAGACAGATGCTTCATACAGTGACTTCATATCAAAAAGTACACGCTATGAGTAAAATTATTTGCTCAACAACAGTCATAATCATAGCTGCCCTTGCATGGGTGGATTACCACAATAAGCCACAATATTCGTGAAAATGATTAAGAACCAGGTTCATCACTAGTCTTATCTATCCGGTGTTGTAATCAGAGACAGGAACGAATGTTGAATTTCTTAAATTAAGGTTATTTATACATTTCACTCATTTTCACGTTCCATTTCATTGTCTTGCAACACATTCAAAGTACCACTGCACTGCTGTATGAGTTAATAATAATGTATAATAAAATATGTCTGCTGGATGGAGACGGTCTCTGTGCTGTGTTAGGAAATCCAGTATTGACAAACCAAGTTCTACATCCAGTTTTCCATCTGTATAAATATTACGGCACTGGCTATGTGACCTCAATCCACATCCGTGATCTCTACAGTATTCATGTGTGTTTGATATTCCATAGCTCAAGTATGAACTATTACAAGTATAAAAACAGTGATATTAACGTATAGATTATATGGGGTATTTGTGTCATCTTCTTATCCTCTCAAACTCTGCTCTTCTTGTTTGAACATTTACTTGAATGTTAATATATTTTTAAGAGGCAGCACCCTGTCAGTCAATCAGTCAGCACAAACTCATGCAGTGCGGCCAACCCACTGTTCAAAATAACACAACCTTATTTTCATATTTTTCATCTCAGTGTTTCCAAAGATACCAAATATGTCAGGCTGAATTGTGTTTAATGCGTATAAAATGATACACAAGACCTTCTGAACATATCCACTGGATAGAATGGAGCAACCATGAAAGACATGGATTTGAATATTTCACTCAAGATAAACAGCATCAGTGAAGACTTTGCATAAGTCAACACAGAATATACATAGTCAGACACTATGGAATAAGATGTTTTAAACAACTTTAAATCTACTTATGGGGAAGTAGAAGGGGGAAACCTTTATCTTTGCAGAAAGAACAGGTTTTGTGTAATTCCATGGTTCAGCTGTAGAACTGAACTGAGCCTGAGCCACCAAAAAGAAACACATTTCCTTCACTTTTACTCCTACTCACAAACTAAAAGAATTTATTAAACTTTTGACTTAAAATGCTGTTTCAGACATCACAGCAAAAAAAAAGCAACAGCAGAATTCATATGTTCTTGCAAAAATAACCGGAAATGGCAGTAAGGTTTTTTTTTTTTTAATATAATATATGGCAGAAGTAGGATCGATCTATCTAGAAATTTAATAAATACAGTCCCTGATCACAATTCTTTAAAAGTGGTGCTTTTCAACTCTTTTTTGTTTATCTTATGTGTTTATGCGAGAAAAAAAAAAGTCATATTTTTAGTCTCTCAAATAATGGCATCAGCCTCAAGACTCCAGTATCACTCAGGCTATATTCAGCAGTGACATTTTGTTAACACTGTGAAAGCGCTATTTTTAATGTATTTATTATTAACTCTGGTGCCATATAGTGTTGGTGTTGCATCATCATTTGAACTGTGTTTCTGATTGTGGGGATTTGTGTGCCCCCTTCTCATTTACATAAATGATGTCACAGGATTTCATCATGCTCAGGACAGATTTTGGTGGTGGAACAGAGCTAAATACATTTACTCAACTACTTCATGTTTCCAGCTTCTCAGCTGTGAGCATTTGCAACTTTTCATATTTGTCATAAATTTTAATTAATGCATGTATATTAATGAGTATGAGCATTGTAAAGCTGTGTCTTTGGGCTCTGGGTATTTGTGAGGACATTTCTCACTATTTTTTCAATTGTTACAAACCAAACTATTAATTAATTAACTGAGAAAATGATCAGGAGACTAATCCATAACAAAAATCTAATTAGTTGCAGCCCTGTATAAAACAGTTAAGAATGAGCTGCACCTCAACCAAGCACAACAGTAAAACCCTGCTTTACACATTAACGTACTATAATAACAATACAATACATATATTATTACTATTATAGGCTATAATATTCTTATAATGTAATAACCTATACAACACAGGGGTATTTTTTTCAGCATCAAGTACGTTTACTTTTAATACTTCAAGTTCCTTTTTCGTCCCTATACAAACATACTTTTACTTTAGTATCATTTCCGCATAGGAATATTTTTGCAATGTGGTGATTTTTCGTTTTTTAAAGTGAAAGGCCTGAGTGCTTCTTCCATCACAGGCCAGATTGCGGATGACATTTTGCATGGCGGGGCTTCAGTCAGTGGGTGACCACATGAATAAAATGTTGAAAACCATCACCACCGCTGACCCCCTTCAGCATGCTCAGTTCACCGGGTGCACACACACACACACACACACACACACACACACACACATGAAAGACATCGTTTCGTTTTTCCCTCCTGTTCTTTTAATCTGCGGGGACAAAGCAGGAGCGGATATAGAAAAGAGTCTGGAGCCAGATCCCATACATAGTTTTCACGGTGGATTGGGGGGGGGGGGGGGGTTGGGAAGGGCGGGGCGCTGACTGTCCATTTATGGAAATTTCTACTACGGGACAGCACACACACACACACACACACACACGCTGGTTCGCTTTTTCACATTTCAGTTTTTTAGCCTTTCTTTATGGTTCACTCTCTCTTTCATATTGTCTGCTGTGTCTGTTACTACTACAGCCCTCTTATCAGGAACCTACAGCCTAATGCGCCCCCTCCTTCCATTCATGAGTGGAGAGCTCCACCTCCGCTTGCGTCACTTTGTTTACACACAGCCCCGCCCCTCGCCGCTCATAAAGCTCCGCACACACGCGTTCACTGAACGGGATATTTCATCAGCGACGACGGCAGCAGCTTTCCTGTCTTTACGTCTGTCTCCTTTCACTGTTATCAACCAGAAGACCATAACGGTAACCCCCTTTTATGTTTAATCGATACAACTAAAACATTTTTTTTTTTTTTAATCTGTATCCACGTCGCGTTGTAACGAAAGGTTTCCGGTTGTAACATTTACTCACCTGGTCGGAGAAGGTGACTGATGCAATCCTCCTCATGTGTTGTCACTTGTAATGGCGCAATATTTAAAAAGAAAGAACATAATCCGTCATCTTCACTTTGTGCTTTATATTTAAGGATAAAATAAGAATGTGTCTATCGGAGCGTTTTACTTACATTTCCGGTTTATAAGGTGTAGTTGACTTAGGCGGCTTAATTTGTCATTTGAGCGGGGAATCAGCTGATGTAGTCGACCGCGGACACGGAAGAAAAAAAAAATAGTAGACATTGGTAACTGAATGAGAGGTGGCCATTGTGGAAAAATCCGTTTAAAGCGTTTTCTTAATTTTTAAACGCACGACTCGACACTGTGTGTGTTATCGCTGGAGGTTTTCATTCATTGTTTTGGTCGTAACCGGCTAGCAAGGCGTGGGATAACCGTAAGGCTGCTTTCAAAGACCGCTGGAAAGTGTCGGATTTTAGCATTAGACGATTTATCCTTGAGTAAAATCAAGTGTTTTTTTTTTTTAAAAGAAATGTACTTAGCTGTTATTCGTGTATTTATTTACATCAAGCACACACAAAACTGCTCTGCAACTGCACTGATGCAACAAAACCCGCAGCAGCAGGTTAACTCACCTATGTGCGTGCTAGTGGCATTTAAAGCTACAACACTAACTACTGACGCAACATTAGGTTTATATGCAATAATAATAATCATAATCTGCTAACAATGTGCAGCATAAAATACTAACGACTGCCGCTTGGTTACGGCATTATACACAAATGATAATAACATTTCCGATAAACTTGAAGGCCACATTTGCACCACGCCGGAGCCGATCGGAGCCACGTAGCTGGCTGGTGTTGTAGTCCCTGACAGATGAACATCGTGTTATGGTTGGTTCTGCTTGTAAATAAGGATTTTTTAAATTTATTTTTTAAACTGTAGATTATTTTAACTTTTATACCACCTTTGACTTCCAACAGCCGCGACTGCCGTCGAAGTGAGTCATCCTTCCGGGTAATACTTACCAGCATGCTGTGTTCAGGGTGTCACCCCTGCCTCAGTTGCATCAGCCGGTTGAACGCTTACTCCACTATTTAAAAAATGCAGTGAAATTATTCGGGTGGTCAACACAAAAAGAAGAATCACGGGGTGTGTAGTGTGATTCAGACCTGCAGGCTGAAGCAGAAAGGGTGTTAACCAGGTAGCCACATGCCACGTTAGTTACTTTCTTAAATATTGGCTTACATTGCAGTAATTACGGCCCGGGCCGACAAAGGACGAAACACTGAAGGAGAAGCTAGATTTGTCTTTGGCTATCATAGTTATAAATTGGTAATGTCTCCAATGTTGACAAGGTGGACAAGAGGAGCTGTCTGAGATTCCCCATGGTATTTACATTTTGCACAAACACATACTCTGAGGCGATTGCAATACATATACACTCATAAGTTCTCAGGTATAAATAATTATAAACATGCAGTCTTACAGAAAAACCCTGCAGTAAATCCTGTCCCAAGGGTTGAAAGTTGGAATATTCAGTTCAATACAGCTGTATTCTGTTGCTTTATATCTAGAGCTGCAACAACTGGTCGATTAATTGATAAGTCGATTGACAGAAAGAAATCTGCAACTATTCTGATAAATGAAAAATCATTTTAGTTGTATGTTAAGAAAAAAAAAAATGGTTGCATTGTTGGTTGTGGCTGGTTGTGTTGAACTGCATCGGTCTGAGTTAGGTGTACTTAATAATCTGGCAAAAGTGTGAAAGCTTAATGGTAGATGTGGGTTGAGGTCTATTGTACCAAAACTGTTAGACCCTCTTGAGCATGTGGGCATTTCACCAGAAATACAATTAACTAGGAATGATGTCTGTTTCATAACATGAATAATGCGGACTATTTGAATGGATTTGTTCCCAGTACATTATTGCATCAGCCATTAGCAATTGGATGATTCTGCTATGACAATGTAATATTTTATTCTAGGAGGAGATCTGTTACACTGCAATTGTAACGTCCTCTTGAACATTCCCACCTATTCGGATTACTGAGAGGGACTGCAGACCAATAATGGTTGGTTGTGGCTATTTCTAGTTGAATATGGTTGAAAAGTAAAGTTAACCAGAAATGTTGTGCATATGTGTCAGAACAGGAGGGATGTGCAGCACACCCTTGAAATCACCAGTCTACTTCTGAGGGTCTGCGTCTGATACGGTCTTGATACATTTTTGGAACTGGCGATCATCAAGTCAGGATTGACATGATCATGTTTACGACAATGAACAATATTTTCTTAATGTTGATGTCTGTTTTGTTTTTGTTGTGAATCGATTTCTGGTAAAAGCATACGCGGCAAGATGGTTTTGAATTAGAGTGTAATTAATATAATTGCATTACATACTTGAATAATTACAAGGTAAACTTCTGCCGGGTTGGTCTGTCCACATTCTTGTTCAGCCGGTTGTCCTTTTCTCTATATCGTACATGCCACATACGTTCTTGTGGCGGTTACTGGTTACACTAGTGTTGGCATTGGTCATGGGAAAGTGAACAGATTCTTGGTTTGTCACATTCCATTTCACAGCGAGAGCAGTTTCTTGGCAAGAGCAGTGGCATCCGGCCAGGTCACTTAAAGGGTCGTTCGGTTCGGACTCAGTGGTCGGTCCACAAGTTCATACACATACATTAACAAAACACACACTCATACAGCGTTAACGTGAAGCTGCAGCATGCTTTTAACATACAAACATACATGTATGACTCACAAAAAAAAACTGTACATAACTGAAAACACCCAGAAAACCATTGTGTTGGTGATGCCTATAGAATGAGTCATTGACTCTGTATGGCGAGCCAGGATGCTCTGTGCCTTTCAGAATTATGCACGGTCACATTTACACCAATGGTTAACAGTTATATTTTTACTAGGAGTATTATTATTATTAGTGATATGCAGAAACGGGCTTTCAGCGAATCTACACTTCAGACAGTATGTGAATGCACCATTGGACAATGACAAACAATAACTACAAAAATTCTTTTGGGTAGGAACATATTTACATATTTGGATTTGCATATTTATTACACTATGTATAGATAAATATTTAAAGATAACTATACAAGGGAAAGTATTTGAAGCACTGTACCACCAGGTGAGTTGTGGTCAGTTAGAACAGCCCTTTTTAAGGAAGAGTTTCAGTTTTTACTCTTGAAACAAAAGTCGAATCCATCTAGAATAAAAAAGCAGCAGGTGCAAAAATTCCTTTGTAACTCACTTCAATACATTTGAGACACCTGTCAGGATTGTAAGATGCAGAATTTTGGATAATTTTAGGCTCATGTTTTTGTTATAACTTTGGAACAGATTTGTGGAGGATGTTGTGGCTGCTCTCAGGTTTCCAGTTAGTGATGGATAATTGGATAAGTGACAGTGCTACCCATAGAAGAAATAATGTTGCTGGTCTGGTTGTGGAAATGAGAGCTGTGCTGATGTTGTTGTTGTTGTTGTGGTTGACAACAGTAGCAGTAAAAACAAAGCCATGTGTTTATATGTACAGAACGAGGAGTAGCACTGAGTTATAATGAGGTTAGCAGGTTTGTTACTCCTCCAAATAATCCTCTTAGTGTCCGTGGCAGCAGTTGGAGCAATGCTAAGTCAAGCAACAGGACCATTATCCCTGAAGCCTGTTGTAACCGGAGCAGTTTTTGGCCCAAGTTATTGGTCATAGTCCTCCAAGATAAAGATCCCTTTAGTTAGTCCCACGCTTAAACATTTGAATATGCTCTGGTTGTATTGTTGGTGAAGACAGTAAACAAATCAATTTGCGTTCCTTGTTCACACTGAATATTTTCTTTCCTGTTGAAGTCATGCGTTCTTTTTTCAATAACAGGAACAGAAAATGGCCACAGGTAGCACACTAGTCTTTTCATGTGGGTGCGTGGGTGTGTGTGTGTGTCAGTTACGTGGTAGAGTTTGCAGACAGCACAATTGTGAGCTACACCTGCGTGCAAAAGGAGCACCCGCGTGAAAACCACATGGAAAAGATTAGCGAGCAGTTGACGTGACGGAGACATCCACTGACGTTAAGGTGGCTCTGGCATCACTTTAATGAGACCACCCTTCAGTGAGGACATACAGGTCTGCATTTTTCTAACATTAAGTTGGGAACTGTGCTATAATTTGGAAAGAAATGAAAATTCCCAAACAACAAATGAATATTCTTCTTCATCTTTTAGTTAAGAAATTACTTGTCCCAACGTTAAGTCCCCTCGGTGTTTTACTCGCACAGTTTCAGTTGCACTTCTCTCCTACTTTGTGAATGTATGTGCGGTGCTGGGCGAACCCCTGAGGAGATCACAGCCAGCTTGGCACAGTAGTTTAGTAATAAATGTTTATTGACACGACTTTGACACTCTCAGATCTCAGTTCCTGGTGTGCAAGTGGAAAAGGCTACTGGAATGTTACACCAAGTGGGGAGCGTGAGCATTTCCACCATGTACTAGTTTCCCATCAGTGTTCTGAAGGCCGAGTGTTTATTGTTGCAGTTGTCGAGTGCTCCGTGTTGTTTTTATTTCATTGTTTGACAGTGTTTGTCTTCTACTCTCAACACTTAACTGTACTAGGCAGGATATTCTCTTTTGAAATGGTAAGACTAGAAACGCTTTGATAAATAGGTTATGTTGCCTTTATGGTATTAATAGAATATTGTGATTGTTCTGAAACACTGTGAGAGCTTGTATCCTGTGTGCTATGAAAAAGAACAAGCCAAAATTGGACCATAACATAATGTACAGCTGAATGACTTTTTTCCCCCCTTTTTTTAAGTTGCCTAAGATACTCTGTGACCTGAAACTTTGTAGAATTTGAACTTGCGAACCTCTTGGTTCAAGGTTGTGGTGCTAGGTGCTTCTTTGCTATTCTATTCTATTTGCTATTATATTTTACTAATGAAGAAATTTAGAAACACAATCCTCTGTTGTGCATGTTGTTGTCTTTGATTTTCTTTTTTTTTTTTCTTTTTAAATCTTGGTTTTCCTGGCACCGTTTTGTTGTGTGGCGTATCCACTTTTCCTGCAGTTTCCATTCAGTACTTTCGTTTCTTAAACCTGATTCCAGCTCCATCTGGATCTTGAATTGGTGTCGCCTCCTGAGCAACGGATGACATTTAAGTTTTCTAACTTCTCTCCATAGTGTGGAAAACACAGTAGAAGGCCAACAAAAAGCAGAATAAGTGATAATGGCTTCACGTTGCTTTATGCTTCATTACGTTTCTGAAATGGAAAAGTTCATGTCATGCCTGAAGCAGTACTTTAACTTGGATTTTAACAAGGATGGAGGAAAAACAGCACAACAGAAAATGGCTCTGAAAAAGCAAAAGTAGTCTTATAAATGATACTCTTTGCCCCTTCATCTTTAGTTTTCCAGTGTGATGAGTATGAAAGGGCGTTTCTCCCGAACCTCTGATCAAGGTCGACAGCCTCACTCCGCACTGCCAGCCTGGTTTGTATTGCTGGGTTAGTGTTTCACTTCTCTTTGCTGCCTGACTGGTTAAGTGACTGATAGGCCTGAAATGTCCGTCTGCCTTCTCAGCATTCACACCAAGGAATCGGGTATCATTACATTAATAGCCTCAGACACTGTGCAACGTTGCCTTTGACACCGCTCCGTCCCCCAAATCCTGACTTTAGGCCTCCTGTTGGAAAGATTGCAAAGATTGAAAAGCTGATCCTTACCAGTTTTAAGAGGAATACAGCTTCATGAAGAGATAAATTCATGTTACAGATTTTTTTTTCTCATAATTTAGTGAGGCATAAGAATAGAGATAAATGTTTTTTTTTCCTATACGTTGCTCCAAATTGGTAGAATAACGATTAGTAACTGGACAGTGGAGTTATTTTATGAAGTTAGCCATTGTTATGGTGGTAACCATTAACAGTTTTCCCAAACTGTTAATGGTTAGTCATGACTATGGTAGTTATTGTAGTAATAGTCATAAAACTAGTGTAGGATTTGCAGATAAAATAAACTTGCCTCGCCCTTGACATTAGAAGCATGACTTTGCCTGCATGCAACAGGTTTATTACCTCAAATAACAATGAACATTTAATCACACAATCATCACTTTTATTTCAATAAAATAATAAAATTCTCATGAAACCACAGACCACAAAGAAGAACTTGAAAACATCTTAGCGAAACAACACATTATGCCCTGAGCCATCGTAACCAAGACAAGTGTTAGATTGTTACCGACAGACATTCACACTCACTCATTCACACACACAGGATGTGCAAGGCTTTGGTCTCAGCGTTGCACTGTAGCTCCTCACGGACAACTGAAAGTCCAAGTCAACATTACTTTATGACATTTTCAACATTTGCAATCCTTCCTGATATATCCGTGACATTAGCATGATGGGTCCTGGCTCCTTCTTTCTGTCAGGAGAAGTGATTTACCGTGGAAACTTAGGTACATAAGTTTATAAGTACAAGAACATGTACAGTTCATAAAGAAATGTATATGATCTACTGTATTTTCACGTGTGTTAATCTCAGCAGGAGCAGTTGTATAACAGAAGGCATTATGTCAAGATCTTGGTTTAGCATTTCATGGAGGTGGAGTAAACCCACTGGCCTGACCTGTTTAAACACCAGGATTTTTCTTGTCACACCCCACAGCTTGAAGTAAAAAAAAAAAGAAGGGGGAAAAAAAAGGGAGAAATCTTATGTAATGAATTTTACAGATTAAAACTTTCCATATTACATCAACAAATCCACACTCATAAGTATTAAATGGTCCTAATTACAATAGTTTAATATCATAGAGCCGATTGCTTAAAATAACTTGCATTTTATGCCCCTCCGTTTATCTATGGGACGTTGTTGTGCTGTGTCGGTGTGTGTGTGTGCACACTTTGCGCACGGCCACAAAACACCAAAAAGGTCATTAACGTGGCCTTTTGCCCATTGCATTGCAGCATCATGCAATACACATGCTCCATCCAGGACCCCACGGGCCTCCGAAGTCGGATGGAAAATTATTGCATCTGTCAGGTGCATTTGCTTTACGAAGTGGCCTTGGCCTAGTATGAACTGTTCTGGTGCGTATGTGTGTTTGTGCACATGTGTTTTTGTAGAAACTGATGTAATCATTATCATTCAACCTTTCCTGAACTCGACAAGCTCATTACTATTGACGTAAATCATGTTGCTGTCGTCCTTGAGGGTGGTTTTGTCTCTGTTATTCTCCAAACTTGCGGCTTCATCTCATTGATAATTTGTCAGTAATCAATGCAACTATGTTCGGCATTTTGATTAAGCAACAGCGCTGATTATCACATCAACACAAGTTAATGCTTTTGTAATAGAGAAAAATACACTTAAGTACAATTAAAGTATTTTTAATTTGCTTCGGGGATAAATAGTTAGTTATTTGACATTTTTGTGTAGTTTTATTTAGGGTATGGGTCAGTTTTTAGAGATGGTGTATTTTATCTGTGTATCCAACCTTTTCCCAGTGCAGCTGGTTCGCTTTATCGAGCTGCTGGTTCATGCTGTCCTCCTCTCCCCTTGTTGTTATTAGTTGGCAGAATTCAACCATATCATCTCTTCACAGCCTCTGACTTTCCCAGGCTTCTCCCTGTCGGCCTGTATTTGCTGAAAAAACACGGCACAAGTTGTAGAATACCCCTTCTTCACAGTAAGGGAGTGGTGAGGAATTAGGCTAGGTGTTCTTCTGTTTTTATAGGGTTGCGCATTACGGCAGGTTTATTTGTCGAGGCAAAATTACGATTAGATTCAGGCCTAGTAGGATAGCTTTAGGCTTTCTTCTCTCTGTACCCCACTGCGTGTCACGATGTGTTACTAGGCTGTAAGAGGGTGAGGTATGAATTCCTGGAAGTTGTGTAACTGGTATTTGTACAGGTTCTCATGTAGTGAAATGGGTCTTTTTTTTTAAATTGTCTCTCTAAACCTGCCAACTGATTGACTCTCTCCTCTTTGCTGAAGAGTAGAACAATATTCCAGGAAAGTTTCCAACATCTCTGGTGCCACCTGAGTTCACTTGAAATGTATCTAAAACCTGCTGAGACATTGTTTGTGATATCAGATTATACAAATAAACTCAGCAACTTATGCTACAAAGCTGTTGAGTTTATTTGTACAGCCCAGGTTGAGGAGAACACGTCCTAGAGTTGACAATGTCTGAGTGTTTCAGTTTTGTGTTTTTTTTTCTTTAAATCCCTGCCATAGTTTCCCTGCAGTTTGGCCACCTTTCCCGGAAAATATTCACTGTTGGAAAGAAAAGATGGAATAATCTCACTGCGCAGAGCTCTGAGAAATGTAAGCTTTGGCAATTACTGAATAGTTCTCTGTTTTGAGCTCTTGTTTCTTGTTTCTTCACAGGTTCTAATCTGCAGCTACAAAATACTGTGACCATAGACCTGCCACTTCCTGTTCTGTCTGCTTCAGTAACCAAAGTGAACACACCTAAACCAGTGGATCATTACTAAAGAAGCGCTCTGTCTATCCCATCTGCCCAAAGTACTTCTACTCTCACACGTGTTCTGTTTAAGCTGTCCATCACACACCCACACTAGAAGGATTTAAAACACATAGCCTGCTTCAGCGCCCACGCACAGTCACAGCAAATATGGCCAGCCAGCTGTCCAACTTAGGCAGAATCCTGCTGCGTCGCCGGGTATTAGACTGCTCTGGTGAAGAGACCCGATTTGCCCGGTGCTTGTCCACCCTGGACCTAATTGCCCTGGGGGTGGGTTCCACACTTGGCGCCGGTGTCTATGTCCTCGCTGGCGAGGTCGCCCGAGAGAAGGCAGGACCAGCTATTGTCCTCTGCTTCCTCATCGCTGCTCTCTCCTCCATGTTGGCCGGCCTGTGCTACGCTGAATTTGGCGCCCGTGTCCCCAAGACGGGTTCTGCATACCTTTACAGCTATGTGACCGTTGGAGAAATCTGGGCCTTCATCACAGGGTGGAACCTCATCCTCTCCTATGTGATAGGTGAGCTTTTCTAAAAGTGTCACTGGAAGTGTTGCACTGCTTTTTATGTCATGTTTTGCTTTTCATGAAGCAACAGAAATGATCCCTTAATACAGTTTTTTAAATGCACTAAAATCCCCAGTAAGGATAAGGAGAACAATGACAGGGACAACTCATTTCCACACTGTTGACATACCTCTGTTCCTGTCGTGTCTTTTAGGTACAGCCAGTGTGGCCAGGGCATGGAGCTCAACCTTTGACAGCCTGGTCGAACAAAAGATCTCTGACTTTTTTAAAGCCTCCATGGCAATGAAGGTGCCAGGGGGTGTGCTGGCAGAGTACCCCGACCTCTTTGCCCTCATCCTCGTCCTCCTGCTCACTGGTGAGTTAGCCCTTCTCTTCCTCAGTCATTATTCTCAGTGGTTCTCAAGCTTGTAAATATGAGAGAATGTGATTATTACAAAGGAAAAGGGAGGGAAAAAGAATGCATTTCTGAGTGCAGTGTGAAATACTAGAAAGTTGAACCCTTTTTAAAAAGAAAACTGTATTCAACAGCCTCACAGACAAATGTACCCGGTCACATTGACATTGCTTAGCTTTAAACGGTCACAAGCCAAAAAGGTTGGGAACCACTGATTTGATTGTTGTGAATGGAACAGTTTTAAAAGAAACACAGAAATTGCCTAAATGTAAAAACTCTTTTCATTATTGCAGTCCATGCTAATGTAGCTATTGTTAGCATTTGCATTGAAAACTTTACACAGCAGCCTGAACAGTTGTCACACTGATATTGCAGCTAGTGTGGCATGCCAGTAGCAGTGTTAGAAAGAAATGATTGGTGTTGCTGACTGATGGTATGTTGGAGGTGACGAAGTACGAAAACATGCACCCACATAGCAGGACATGTTGTCATTAGTGCTGAAATATGAATTCTCTCTTCCTCTGTTACATCCCCCTCCTTTCCTATCCTCTCCTCTCTCCCTCTCTACTTTCTACCTGCAGGACTTCTGGCCTTTGGCGTGAGCGAGTCAGCGCTGGTGAACAAGATCTTCACAGGCATCAACCTGGTGGTCCTGGGCTTCGTTATCATCTCCGGCTTCGTGAAGGGGGACGGAGCCAACTGGAACCTGAAAGTCGACAACTACACCAGCTTCAAAAACCGCACCAACAGCAGCATGCCATTTCCGTCAGTATTTAAAATCAAAAGTTTCACTTTCTTCTGTGGTTGATTGTTATTCTTGGATGGTAAACAAACTGTGCCTCTCTTCTTCTGCCACTTCAGAGTTGAGGAGGAATTTGGCGAGGGTGGTTTTGCTCCATTTGGCCTCACTGGTGTTCTGTCTGGTGCCGCCACCTGCTTCTATGCGTTCGTGGGCTTCGACTGCATCGCCACAACAAGTGAGTGATCCGAATATTTTCACGAGAAACTCTATATAAACAGTTGACAGAAGAAAATTTCACAAAAAAACTGACCCCTGTGTTGATCACCATGACAAACAATATCTTGTTTGTAAAAGATCAACGCCCTTTAGATTATGATGAATCATACACATGCAGAAAATCAGGATCTTGGGTGTTGCTGTGTTTATGTATGACACCCGTTGTTCCTGAGAGTGTTTCCACAAATACCGGTCCCATTTTGTTCCCAATTTGCTCCGTACTCTTATGGTCACATGGGCACAAATGTTTGGAAAGGGCACACACACACACACACACGCACACGAGAGTGGAAACTGCGTTTGATAATGGGTTTGTCAAGTTTATTAAGTTACGTAAGTCCATCAGAGGTGTTTCCACATCATATTTGTAGAGTGCTGGGCTGACGCAGCTCCTGTTACGCATATTGAATGGCCACGTTATGTAACTTTGAGTGAACTGAGTGTCAAGACCCTCCAGTCTTTTTCAGGTGCAGTGAGAACTGCAATGCATTAATGTGATTTATGACCTTTGAACAAGCAAAAATAATGCTACAAATATGACTGCTGGCCTGTTCCCCTTTCTCATTTGATCACTTCCTATCAATTAATCGTTTTTGTTGTTTTTTTTCTTCAGGTGAAGAAGCAAAGAACCCCATGCGATCCATACCCATTGGCATCGTGGCCTCACTGCTGATCTGTTTTTTCGCCTATTTTGGTGTGTCTGCTGCTCTGACCCTGATGATGCCATACTACGAACTGAACACCCAGAGTCCTCTGCCTGAGGCCTTCAGCCACGTCGGCTGGGCTCCCGCCAGATACATCGTGGCTGTGGGCTCTCTCTGTGCTCTGTCCACCAGGTAAGGAAAGAAACTGTTTTCTTGCCACAATGTGCTCCTTTACATACAACTGTAAATCTCTTAAACACAAACGATTCAGATATTTTACTGACTGTTGGTCTTCTCTCAGTCTCCTAGGCTCCATGTTTCCTATGCCTCGAGTCATCTACGCCATGGCAGAAGACGGGCTGCTCTTCCGTGTTCTGTCCAGGATGAACACTCGCACAAAGACCCCTCTCCTGGCTACCGTCGCTTCTGGTGTTGTTGCAGGTAAGCTCACAGATTCTTCTTCTTTTTGCGTGTGTTCATCTGTATCTGTGAATCTCTCTTGTCGTGCTTACTCATTGCTTTAGGCCAACAGTTTTTGCTGTGTCTATCCCATGCTGTCAAGTCTGTCGAGAGTAGTTGTTTATAGTTTTCCAGGGTCACAGCTCTGTCTCCTGCTTCAGCGCTGTCTGACAGCCTATCTGTTCAAGATCAATAACACTTCACCCCCCCTGAAAAGTTTGCAAAAACTTTTTTTTTTGTCCATGCTTACATTGTGGACTGTCTGAACCATTAAAGCAGCAGCACTTTCAGATTTCAAGATTTCTTTTAATGGTCATTTTTATGTAGATACATAAAAATGAAATAGCGTTTCACATAAAAACACCAGGCAGAATAAAAAAGGCCTTACAGTGCAATACTTGAAATAATAATAATAAATAGTAAAGATAAATTGTTTCTTAAAATGACAGTGCTGGATAAAGTGCGGTTGTTTGAAACCAGTTAAAAACCAGTTCCCGTGCCTGACTCAGCAGTCTGGTTTCCGCGTGGAAAAAAAGCTGTTTAGCAGCTCTGTAGTCCGTTCTTCCTCTTTTTGACTTAGAGAGACGAGTTTCAGTATAAATTAAATTAATCCGGTTCCACCTCTCCTTACAGCTCTCATGGCCTTCCTGTTCGACCTGGCAGCTCTGGTCGACCTCATGTCTATTGGAACTCTGCTAGCATACTCTTTAGTGGCCATCTGCGTCCTCATCCTCAGGTAAACACTCTCCACTAGCACAGCCCATCTAGCAGCTGCTGTACTGATGCATTGCCAAGTACTAGTTTAAATGCATGGTTATATCAGTATATGTGGAGCTAAAACACAAGAGTCACAGAAGCTTCACACTGGTTCTTAAATGGCTGTGATCTCACGCTCATTAGCGCAGGACTAAACTGGACAAAAAATGTCTTGTACATTTTATGAAAGTTCATATTTGTATGCAGCCAGTGTTTGAAGCTATAGGGGTGTTTTTTCCCAGTTAAGCTACTGTAAATATATATATATATTTCTTTTACTCACTGACACACTTCCCTCCCTCCACAGGTACCAGCCAGGCACCCTGGCGTCGTCCAGCCAGATGGAGAAGCTGATGGAGCAGGTGGAGGGGGAGAAGCTGACTGCAAGCGGAGGGGACAGCGGTGACGAGTACGGCATGGAGACAGAGGAGAGGCCGCTCCGAGAGACCTTCACTCCCAAACTGCTCTTCTGCCCAAGTGGAAAGACCCCAACGCAGACGTCTGGGAACATTGTCTACGCAACTACTGCTATTATTTGTAAGTATGTCATGGAGGAGGCTAAAGGCTCGTGGTTGAGTCCAGTCGGAAAAGTGATGTGAGAATAAGATATATACCCCCACTGTGTGTAAATATGGTCATTTTCATCTGCAACCAGTGTGACTAACTTTCTCTGTGCCTCTCTTTACAGCGGTTTTCATAACAATACTGTGCGTTATCCTGGCCAACTGCCTGACAGAGCTGCTGGCGGGGCATGCAGGCGTTGTGGTGCCCTGTGTCATCCTGACTCTGCTCTGTGTCGTCTGCCTCATCATCATCTGCAGGCAGCCTGAGAGCAAAGAGGCTCTCACCTTCAAGGTAACTATCAAACCCTGAGAATGCAGCCTTTGCGTTGCAGAGAAGAGATTTCTGTGTTTTGTCTTTTGTCTTTCAAGTTCTTTGTTTTGGGAAATCCACACTGTTACATCAGCAACAACGAGACTGATTTGGTCGCTGATAGCCACCTCTTATTTGCAACGTCATTTAGGCACACGCTGTTCTCTCTCTGTCTCTGCTACTCTGAAGAGCAGAACCAGGTCAATTTTCAAATACAATTATGCTGACTTTGTCTCTTTCCTCTCAAGGTCCCTCTTCTTCCCTGGTTGCCCCTCTTCAGTGTTTTCGTCAACATCTACCTCATGATGCAGCTGGACCTGGGTACATGGTGCCGCTTCACCGTTTGGATGATTATTGGTACGTTTGAACACCGCTAATTCTTCTGTTTTCATTCCTAGTCTTGCACATTCACGTAATTGTTGAGTAACGTCCTGTTGCCTCTCTCCTCCCCTCCAGGTTTCAGCATCTACTTCTTCTATGGTATTAAGAACAGCAGTGAAGCTGCCAACAGATCGTCCCCACGCAGATATGAGCCCGCACTGCAGACCAAGAGCCCGATCTACAAGGGCGCTCCTGACGACAGTGACGTGGAGGCAGGCAGCAGCCCCTGATACAGACTCACATAGACCTGGGAAATGTTACAGAGCATCTACACTCATCTTGGCAGTCTGTCTGAACTGGCAGCCAAATGCTGCAGTGTAGGCAGCCTGGAACACAGCCCTAGGTTTAAAGGGAGGAGAGGCAAGAAAACGCCACACACATCTTACCTCTGACTTGGAGGCTGATTAACTTGATGGCTAGACACTGTGACAGAGCTACTTTCTGGCCCATGTGTCGGTTTTAATCTGTCTGTCTGTACTTAGCCTTAGCCCTCTGGAGATATTTACCTGCCTATAACACATGCTGTCAATGGACCGAACTAACAGATTCACAAAGTTCTGTTGTTTTTTTTTTTTTTGGAAGCCGTTAACTGGAAAAAATGTTACACTTGAGCTATAGTTCATCTTTGAAACATAGCTTTCTCTCCGTTATTATTGTGCCGTGGCTGTGTGAGGAGCCACTTGGCCATTAGGGATGAATAAGTTCATCCGTGTACATCACTAAAAATGATATCTGAAACCAGTGACTTCACAGTCATCAAGATATTTGGATCGGTGAGCTTAGACTTCAAGCAGTTTCAGAAACTTGATTTTCATACAGACCAACACCACAAAGTGGCAGAGATAAACATGAGTTGCTTCTTGTGAAGTAGAGTCGACATGTCTAGTTTATTGGTCTTTGTTTATTGCACCAGCCTGCTTGTTTGTGTGTCAACAGGGTAGCGCCGACGCTGTGGCGATGGTTTACAGCGTCGGTCAGGACCTCAGTGCAGTCAGGTCAGTAGCACATGGTTGTTGTTGGAGTCTACGCTGCACGGTTCAGTGTCTGAGGCTGAAGTACATGCTTTACAGATTGGATGAGTTTTAAATACACTATCGCCCTTGTGCCCCCTACTCCCAGAGAACAGCCATAAAGTATGCGTACAGTATCATTTTGAAATGGTATGAAACTAATCACTTATTAATTATCTGTTGTGTTTTTGTCTCACAAGTAGACTGTGCTGAAATGGTATTTGTGGCCTTTGTTTCAACCTAAACCAGGAAACTAAAAGGATTTTAATAAGGCCAAACAGGCAACAGACTACCTTTTTTAGCCATAAAACCTTGAAATCCACAAATGAAGGAAGCTTTTTCTTGTATTTGCTGTAGCGTAACACCCATCCGTTATTCCATAACAGCATTGTTGGACATGGATATGTATCTGTATAGTTGTGGTAATTCTGGACTTCATTCATACACTTGCATCTGTCTATTTCAAATGCTGTGAATAGCCGTCGTCAGATATTTCTGCAGATCAGAGAATAGATTTGCATTTAGGAAGCTGATTAACTGCATCAAGTTCTCTTCTGATGGGTCGAGGAACAGGGTGTTTTCAAGTAAATCTGTTAATACACAATGAACAGTTCCTTAAATGACATCTGTTCACTTCTGTCAGATCCACTGTAGTGTCTGGGAGCTGGGGGTTGTTTCTGAACAAGGGTCTTTCATCACCACTAAAATATCTACTTTTTTTTGTTTTACTTCCTTGTGAAAAGACTTGAGTGTTTTTTTTTTTTCACAAAGGTTCTTCTTTAGTTTCAATTGAAACTTGTTCTTGGCAGCTTTGTCTGTTGAGCTCCCATCACTTTTATTTTTACTACTGTATTTACTTTTTCTTATAGAACTGTTAATATTTAAATGTTTATAGTGTTTTTTGTTTGGGATAGCTTTCTCTTTTTGTTTTGCCTTTTCATATCAATCTCAATATTCTTATTAGCTATTCATGTATTTTAATCGTTAATGTACAGGTTTTAGAGTTTTGTTTTCGTTGTGTCTTGTTGCTTCCATGATATTGTTGTTGTTATTTTTGTCTTTGTTGCAAATGTCTCGGTTCACCAATGATTTAATTATAATATTTTCTTTCCTTCTTGACCAAATGAACATGAATTTGGAAACTTTCCAAAACAAACAATGACCACTCAAAGTTGGTCTCTAAATTGTGTAATTATAAATATTTTTACCCCCAATCTTCTGGATTCATTGTTAACTTATTGTTAATATTAGTTTTTGTTTGTCTGGAAAAGTGCTTTACTGTAGAGTGTACAGTATTTGTTTAAAATTATATCTTTTATTTGTTTAATGCTGTAAATTATACAATGACCTGAAGTACAATTTGGTGAGAGTTGGTCTTTGTAAATTACACTTGAAGGCATTTCATTTGACGCTTGATGCTGCTGAAAACCGAATTATACAGATCCAAGTCCCTTTTCTGATAAAATGGTCCTGAAGGAGGCAACGCTGAAGCATTGATAATGTACCTAAACATCTTCACTGTTTTGAGAAGTGCAGTAAGGGAAGATTTAGATTCAGCCAGTGTTTCTAGATGATGTAAATCTATGATCTGGTGCCTAAAGAACCGTCTTTTCTGCCTGAGAAAGGCACTGGGGCTGGTTGAACAAAGGAGTCTGACTGCGTGTCAGGCAATTCAAGATTATTTTAATGAGCTACTCTCCCAGGCATGGATCACACATAATATAAGACTCAAGACTTTCACTACAGATTTCACTGTAAATTTCTTGTTTCCTTGAATGCCTGTCAGTGATGGAGTGAATTTATCGTTAAAGCATTATATGTTGTGGCTGTGACTCATGCCGCACAGAGCTCTTCTTACACAGCCCTTGTGCCTTTTAAAAATCGACGCGATCATCTCTCTCTCAATGCTGTCTCATTAACAGCAGTGATCTATTTTTGTCTTTCTGTTTTGTATCCTGTACATATGGCTGTCCTGTATAAAATGAGCTGAAATTTCCGTGTTTTTTTTTTTTCTTTCTTTTTTTTAATAAAACATGATTTATGCTTATGGCAGATTGTCTCTGTGTTTTATCCACCACTTCATTTTGTTTCAAAGAAAGACGGGGGCATTTGTTTCACTCTGAGCTGCGTGCCCGAGGCTCTTGCAGACACCACCTTTACTGGTTTTGCAATGAGTCACCAGTGACTAAATTATGTTAACAATCTAATTTGTGCAAGTTACAGCATGACTCTACCCTTTGGACTGTTTAACTATCTTTGCAACTATCTTTGCAACTTCCTGCAAATCCTGCAGCTACAAGCCTAAAACTCGAAACCTAAACCTAAAATTCATTCCTATATAACGTTTATCTGCATCCCATCTCTCTTTGTGATGTCAATGGTGATGCTTTTGGGTTTTCATTTTTCATGTTTTTTGGTGGGAATAAACCACTATTTTAACGCCTAAAAACACAAAACTCAGTTCAAGTCCACTTTGCTTAGTGTTTAGAGAAATGCAATAGTAATCAACTTTTTTTTTTTTTTTTTTACTGAGCAGCACAACACTTGAAACTGAATAAACTCATGTCACAAACATTAGTCACAACAGTCTGTTCACAGGTTACTCACTGTCAGTGGTCACAATTCATGCACATATTCACAGTAAGAACTTAATATGCAAGAGTAATGTTAAATAATAATAAAAAACATAGTACAATAAAAACAAATGTCTCAATACAACAAAACACGTACATTTGGAACCATTTAGAAATTAAAATACAAATCTGCATTAACACTTCATTGTCTATCCAAACTCTTCCTGCCTGTCTAGTCACACCGCATTAAAACCAATGTGATATTCAACCTGATAGTAAAACACAGACACACAAACACACAAAGAAATGGCAGGGTTAGACCTACGCTTGTCCTCACAGCACCAACTTCTTACTTTTTTTGCAATACCTTATGTATTTGGAAATCCTCTCTCCTCATTATATAAATATTTGTGGTTTTAGACTTTATTTAAAAATGTTTTTAGTTGGAAAGGGCCACAATTTTACCACCTAAAAAAATAAAACATTATGTGTTGAAACAGCTTTTCCCCACTCCCCTCCCTTCGCCACCACTTTTCGTTCTCCACACAGTGGGGCCCTCTAGTGGTCACACAGCCACACAGCTTTGCATCAATTGTTAAACTGCAACTATGACCCATTACAACAGTTAAATTATAAAAAAAAAAAGAAAAAAAGAAAAAAAAAACAGCAATCCAGTGTTTCAACACGGCAAATCTTTATTAATGTTTCCAGGCATTTATTATTGATGACACATTGAACGGTCAACTTTGTCAGGGTTTGGTTTTGAATAATTTATTTACAGGTTGTGTAATGTGTTTCCAACCACCTCACAGTTTAGATGTTAATATTCACAGGATAAACACACAGTTGTATCAATGACAGGAAGGTGGCTGCGTGTGCTTAGGCATCTTTCCTCAAAAAGGCACTCGAAAGAGACACTAACCCCCTGCAGAAGGCTCACTCACTATTGTTTCTAAACTGTTACATGAATTAATCAGTATTAATGCCACCGGTCTGAACTGAAATCTGAGCAACTGTGAAGTTCAAATATTCTTAATTACATACACTGTCATGGTGCTTAAGATCGTTTCACACCCCCAAGCAACGACTTACACTTCATTCATTCTGCTCTTTCCACGTAAAGAGAGAAATGGTTATTTACATTATATCAAAAATAAATGTTCTTTTCTTTCTTTGGAAAATTTTAGTTAAAATGGAGGCATGCATTGGTTATAAATATGGATATGATTGAATCTATAAACGGGCTGTTGCATGGGAAGAGCTGAAGGTGTGTAATATCTTAGAGCTGGCTCAATATTCAAATTCAGTTTTCAGAAGTATGGAGCCCCATAAGTGTTCAATATTACTCAAATAAATAAGCGACTATGACTTAAATAATCACATGAATAAACTGTTTAAATGTATCGGCTAAATAAAATAAGATATTTTTTCCCCAGTGACGGTTTTATTTTATGTCACTTTTTATTTCATAATAGCACTTTTCATGACAGGGATGTTGTCACCGGGCCCGGCTATCAGGTTGTCATGGCCCCTGCTTCACAACTTAACAACTGCTACAAAATTTAGCCAATTAGCACCTGTCAGCTACAGCAATGTCAAAGTAGTTTTGAATCAACTCTCTAGCTGCTACTGTAAGGAAAAACAAAAACAAAAACAAAAACAAAAAACAAACAAACAAAAGAACAACACAGTACACAGAAAAACATACATTCAATTAGCGTATGGTACCTACCTAGCTTGCTAACTAGCTAGGTGGGGTTTATGCTGTGTTCACATATAGTTTAAGCCATAATTACAAACAGCTCAGTGAGACGTCTTTTCTCTTTGTTTTGATTTGGAAATAAAGGCAAAACTTGAAAAATTAGTTTAAATCTTTTTTTTATCATTCAGTGGACAGAATATGTTTTAATATACCTTCAAAACAACGGTAAGTAATTGTAAACAACCAGGGTTTTTAAGAAGGCACCAAGAAACTGATGTGACTCGCATGTATGCTCAATAATTTAGCTTGCAAGACAGGGGGCATGTAAATGACATGAAATAAAACATCACTTCAACAGACGGTCAGAGGCGCCTTCATATGTCCCACCATGATCCCTGCGACAAAAGACCACATATGCTCACTAGTAGTCTATCATCAAGGATGCTAACAGACGTTTAACAAAAAATAGTTAACCTCATTAATATGCAAATGTGTACATAAAGGCACACCAAAATCTAATCAAATCATCCACTGCATGTGGAGTACCTGTGGGGTTAGTAGGAAGTTCCTACTATTTCTCCTATGTTCTTGAACGATCACCTTAATAAGAATACATTCACAAACACCAGCATGGCAACATGATGCCCCTCTTACCAGGTGCCGTGATAAAAATAGCATTTTCTCAATGAAGATATTTGCACATCCAATAATCTGGTGCAGGTGCGTTGGAGAATGTCATTTTAGAAGATTAAAAAAAAAAAAAAAAAGAAAAAGAAAAGGCAACCTGAAAAAGATCTAATGGGACCGAAACTTTAATGATGAGTGAATTGTGATGCTAAGCAAAAATAGCATTTTAGAATAAATTAAAAATGAGCTCCTTAGAGTTACTTAAGTTATATCATTATAAATTATTTCACACATTGTTCATTCATTTGTGTATTTTACACCATTTATTCATATGATCACTAATTTCTATTATACTTATTTAATATTGAACACACTGGGGTTCCATACAAAAAGGCTTGAAGGTTATATTTTACCTGTTCTCACCAATAAACCAACACAGAGTAGTAAACGTGAACTGATTACTTACCATATTGATAAAAAATCCTTGCATGGCTTTCAGTAAGAGGCTACAGTACACTCTCCTTTCGGCAAACAGCACATGTACCAACGAACGTTTTCACTGTGCAAACTCTTTCTCCAGCATTCGGACAGACAAAACTCAAGCTTTGGTTCAATTTGATTTAACTTTCGTGATCCTCCACCTTCTCATGTATTAAGCCACTTGGATTTTTAGTGCAGAACAATCAGTGAATATCTCTTTCTGTCTCATCTCTCTCAGTGGATACAGTCTGTACAAGGTTGCAGTGTTTTGTGAGCATTATGCCTGAAACAAAAAGAGGCGTGGCTCAGTCTCGGCATCACTGATTCAGATTTAAATTGACACAAGCATAAACACGCTACACTGATAGTCTCAGTCCTTTAGAGATGTGCAACAAGAATATAACCGGCAACTGGAGTATGACTGTACACATCAAGAAAGACCGAAAAGTGGAGTAAAGCTGAAGTGTTACTAAGAGCCGAGGGCTAATACAATCACACACACATGCACACAAAACAGTGATGGGGTTAGGATGCTTCTTGTGCTTCCATGCCTGTTAGGATCATCAATAAAGTGTCCAAAGTTTGGACAGAGCCATAAACAGGTACCGGAAAGACAAAACAATGTCTTGTGTACAGGAGTAAAGTGTGTTAGCTCAGCAGGGAGGTATTATGAGTCCCACAAAACTGGCCTGAGTGCAGTCATGGCTAGAGAGAGGTCTCCTACAGACGGAGTCCATTGAAGTATTTACCACATGCTGCAGCCTGGTAAATCAGCAGTAGCACTGCCGGCCGCCCTTGGTGACCTCCTCGGAGGAGTGGACAGTATTGGGGACAAATCCGCTCTTGACGCCTTCCCAACCATCCTGGATCTTGATGTCCCCGCTCCGCACTAGGTCAAAGATGTCCCTCGTTAAATCCACAAAGGCCTGAAGTGAACACCAGAAGCAAAATCAGAACTGGATGACGAAATATTAATGTTTATATAAATAATATCACATTATTCACAATCAGCTTTACTGGTTTTTTAATAACAAGTACACGAATTCACTCCAAACTGTGCGTCACTGGGTATGAGGTGTATGCGCACAACAACTCCCTGATCCACATTTTTGGTCGTGAGCATTTCAGATGAAGCCAAACACACAATATGTGTGTGGGAAGACAAACAAAAATAACATCCACACCTTCTCCACGTTGATGGCGTCCCGTGCTGATGTCTCCACGTAGCGCATCCTGTAGGCCCCCGCCAGCTTCTCTGCCTCCTGCTGGGTCACCTGACGCTGGGCTTCCAGGTCGCACTTGTGACCGACCAACAGGAACACAATGCTGTGCGGCTGGACGTGGCTCTGGGCCTCCTCCAGCCAGTTATGGACGTTCTGGAAGGATCTGCGGTTTGTGATGTCAAAGAGTAGGAGCCCGCCCACTGAATTGCGGTAGTAGGCTCTGGTGATAGACCTGAATAGATAGATAGATAGATAGATAGATAGATAGATAGATAGATAGATAGATAGATAGATAGATAGATAGATAGATAGATAGATAGATAGATAGATAGATAGATTTAATTAATATGTGTACTTTAATTTCTAAAAAAAAAAGACTACATAATTCCCTAAATCGTCCCTTTGAATTATAAGGTTCTATCTAACATTTTATCAAAAGTGAGTTATTGACATATTTCTATTCTGTAACAACCTCTTCAGATTATGTGGGTGTTTTTTTAAGATGTGCATTTTTGGACTGAAAAGGTTCTATCTAGTTTTGCTATTTGGGATGCAAAAACTTCGGAGCTCAATATCTCAAAATTTCTCATAATGCAGAAAGAACCTTATAATTCCAAGGGGATGAAATGTTATTCAAACAGGAGTAAATGGTGCACTTGTCAGGCACTATTTTCAGCTGCTGGTTTGGTGCTCTACTGAATATTTACAGCAGCAGATCAGGGAACTTGACTCGAAATAAACTACAGTGTTCATGTTCATCATGAATGGTGCATGGAGGGTGTAAGGTAAGGGATGCAGAGGGAGGGAGTGATAGATTGTAGATTTGTAAAAATGAAATCAAATTTACAATTTGAATAGCAGCTGAGAGCAGTGTGTTTTGCTCAAAGGTCATGATGCCATTTCGTGAGAGCTCCATCTTTACCTGAACCTCTCCTGTCCTGCAGTGTCCCAGATCTGAAGTTTGATTCTTTTGCCCGGCTCTATTTCCACCAGACGGGAGAAGAAGTCCACACCCACAGTGGGGTCTGACACCTGGGCGAAGCGCCCCTCAGTGAACCTTCGGATCAGACACGACTTGCCGACTGTGGAGTCTCCGATGACGATCAGGCGAAACTGATAAAGCCATATCGTCTCCATGTCTCATGAAATGAAATCTGTGGCAAAATAGAATGAATCACTCAGTCACCGTCATCCATATTAGGTCTTCAAATGAATTGTCCAACCAACAGTTCAAAAGATATTCACTTTACTGTGATACATGACAAAGAAAAGCGTCAAGTCCTCACATTTGAAAGGCTAGAACCAGCATGAAAATCTGTATTTTTGCTTGAAAAATAATTAAAATGAGAATGAAATTATTGAAAAGCTGAAAACGGAGCTGTATTTGCTGATATTACTGATAATACTGACAAAATGTGACAAAATGTGACCTAATCTTTCATTTGTGGATCTTTTCCCTACACATGAAACAACAGGAAACCATAGGTTTTGTAAAATTTAAGAAGACTTATAGAGAAAATAGCAATAAATGAAACAGCTTAGATTCAATACACTTTAAAGCTTCAGCTAACAGCAAAAGAAACAATATCATGACAATCTCCTCTTTCAAAACAGAGGATGTGTTTAAATAGAGTCAGGATTTTACATTTCAGATGAAAACACAAATGTGCAATTAATCCAGAGACCGCGATGACCACATGAATAAACCATAGACTACCATGAGGAGAGAGTAAGAGGCTCAGATCACCTCAGCAGTGTTCAGTGTCCACACTTACAGTCAGGTGATCTAATTTGAGGGGAAGCAGGGAGGGGGAGGCCACTCCTCTCCAACTCAATAAACATTGGCGTAGTCATCCCCCATGTGGCTGGTAGACTGGTTGTTATACAGCAATAACACACAATGAGGCCTTGAAGGTGGCCAAAAATAAGCTTAGCCAGGAGAAAGCTGCTGAACATGACTGCTATGAGATATTTGCCAGTGATTCCTGGAAGGCCTCCAGTGACAGCCGTAACAAGATCCCACCAACTTTACAACAAAACAATGAGGCCCTGCCCTCTTATTCTAAGGCCAGTTATGAGTATTCTTCACGTTAATAACTAACATTCAGGACAGCAATTGAATAAAATCAAAAGATGACGACCTACCTTAAAGTGAAGAGCTCAGTATCTGTAAAAAACAAACCCCATGTCGATGATTATGTTTTCCCAAAAATGATGCTCCAGACTAGCAGAGGTTGTGTTGCTGCTCACAGAAACAGCCCGCCAATAACATCGTATTATGAAGCAGGCCTCCTCTCTCTCTTTTTTCAGAGGTAAAAACAGCCCGTTGAGCGTGAAATCAGCAGCTGCTGCTTAATTTGAGCAGGACTGTTGATATTTCCGTGACGATCCGCTGATGAAATGGCAGCAGGACACAACAGCAGCATCTCACATCTCCTCCTCGCCCTCATCAGCACCATTACCGTAACTGCACACACAGCGGCGCAGCAGCAACCCACGGGCTGCTGCCTTCAAAGGCTGCAGGGGAAAAAAAGAAAAAGAAAAACTGTAGCCTAATTAAGTTTACTGAAGTATTTCTATTGTATGTATTTGTCTGACAGCTATAGTAGTTACCTTACAGACTGATCAGCCTCTGAATATGATGATTTAAAATATGATTTGTTATACTTACCAAAGTGCCCATCTATATATCAGACATGACTTCTGAGCTGAATGTGGTTCAAATTTGCTCAGCCCCAAACAACTTCAACAGTTTTGTTTTTTTGTTTTTTTTTTACTGAATTTTGAATGCTGGACTTGTATATGAAACCAACTAAATTTATACATTGGTATTAAAACTGAAACCCTCATTTTACGAGGAGTCACTGAACATAACACGTGTTATAAAGTTGCCTGTATTGAAGTTGCTCAGAGCAGAGAGTCGCTTGTCCAGTGGGAAGATTCAGACCTCAGAGACTTGTGGAGGATCACAGGGGATCTTGACGCTTCTTTCGCAAATCTCAGTGATTTCGGAGCCTGATATTTTTTCTAAAATGTTTCACTTATAAAATTTTTTTTTTTTTACCATGACTTCACTCTAGCTATTTTTCAGTTTTGCTGTGAAATCTGTGCATCTGAACCGTTCATAAAGTTCCCATATTACTACTGAAGAGTGTTTTTTTTTTTTTAATCTGCGGAGCTGCAGCCATGCAGCAGGAGCTTTTGTTCAAAGTCCTGGTTATCGGGGACTTGGGAGTCGGAAAAACCTCCATCATCAAGCGGTATGTCCATCAGATCTTCTCCCAGCACTACCGAGCCACCATCGGGGTGGACTTCGCCCTGAAGGTAATGCAGTGGAACAACGACACCGTGATCCGGCTGCAGCTGTGGGACATAGCAGGTCTGTCAATCTTCACAAGTTCATGAAACATTAGGTGATTGTTACAGCTGCTGCTCTGCGTGTAAATCACAACAAAGGTTTATTTGGGTATGAGTGAGTGAGTGTGTGTGTGTGTGTGTTTTCTTGGATCTTTGAAAACAAAAACCTTTTGTTTCACTTCCAGCAGCTGTGAAAACTGGAAAATTGTTAAAGCTACTTCTGGAAATAAGCTTTGTAAAGGAGGTCAAGAGCACTTTTAGGAAAGGAAAAACACATGAACATTCAAAAAATAAATAAATAAAAAAATATTTGCTGGGCAGTGCCAAAAACATCCTTTAAGTCTTGTTTTCTGCCAGTACGGTGAGATTATATGGACTGGTTTCGAGTACAGTCAGCTCCTCTCAAGAGTGTCAGTGTCTTGAAATAAGACAGGATGAAATCTTTTACTTTGAAGGCTTACAAATTTAAACTTCACTTGAAAAGATGGGGATGTTTGCAGTTAGTGATGTGAACTCCCAGTGAAAGTGTGCGTCTGTCCACTGGATGCCTGGGTCCCTCCCTGTCATTTGATGCCTGGTTGAGGAATGTGGATCTTGTGCCTGGCTGTGACTCAAGTGATCCCATGCTCATAATATCGGTCACATGATGGCGGCCACTGTAGAATAAACAGACACGCACACACAAACTCACACTCCTATACTTGCCGCTGATAAACCATGCTGTGAGTTGATTTAATTATATGGACTTGAGGGGTATCATCACATAAATATGTGTGTGTCTGATGGTTGTCCATGCATCCCAGGACAGGAGCGCTATGGGAACATGACTCGGGTCTATTACCGGGAGGCGGTGGGAGCAATGGTGGTGTTTGACGTGACAAGGGCCTCCACGTTCGATGCCGTGCTAAAGTGGAAGGATGACCTGGACTCCAAGGTCAGACGACGGCTCTGTGAGCTCCGCAGAGTCGATCCACCTCTGGTCTACATCTGATAGAGATTCTCTCTCTTCTCTCTTCTCCTGTCTTTCTGTCCCTCTTTAAAGGTGTAACACAAAATCATACTGTACCTGCAGAGGGTGGGCCACGACCACACACTATGAGAATTTATGTCAAGGTTATGTTCAGAGTAAGGGTAATGTTATTGTCATGATTCAATAAGATAGTGTTGGGCTGAAAAGGAAAGCAGAACAGAAAAGTTTTTGCACAGGCAGTGGCATCAAAGGCAGTTGTGCATGCAACATCCACATTACAGTATAGATGTCTAAAATTTCCATCAGGTTATTTCAATGTCTGCTGCTTGTTTTATTCACCTGCTGGACCGGGTTGCACAAGCTCTTCATTCATCCATCACTAAGTTTTAATGTAAAGTCCTTCCTGTCTAGACCTGCTAGTTTCAGACAAATGATTTACTAACGTGGGTTGCACCATTAAAACTTAAAATGTCTTAAATAGTAAAGATTTTAGTACTGTGCAAATCGGTTGATAGGGAACATCTGAGTGATTGACTATGTAAGCAGGAAGTCACTGTAGAAGCATTTAAGCCAACATCATTTCCAAAAATCACAGGCTGGAGGTATGGCTTTGTTTTATTCATGTCTGAAACTAGTTCATATAGTTTAGAATGAGTGGGAAATATGCAACTATGGTAACTTAACTGACGTTATTTACTCATTTATTCAAATGCTGTTGGCTTAATGTTTTGCAATTTCAGGTATATTGCGTGTGATTGATGGCATTATTAAATAGAATTAATCAGGTCAGATATGTCGACCAAGTTCCATATTAGCTCCTTTACTCTTCACTCTAAATGGTTCAGATATTAGCAAACTAATGTTAGCTTGCTATTTTTTTCTTATATTTATTTTATGTGTTTATTTTTTTATGGTCATTTGGGTGACATGAACAAACCATTTAAATGAATGTGAGGGGAAAAGTTCACATCTGTGAAGTCCAAAAAGACAATAATACAACACCCCAAATATATAAGCCCTACACCCGAATTACATTTTACATTGACCATGGTTCATGAAAGCCTGAAATTAAACATATCTTTGCACTGAGGAAACCACAGTATCTATGGTAACTTAGAGGTGGAGTATTTGATTTCATTGTTAGGCCTGTGGTCTGTTGCCGTATTTCTTTATTTATTTCACCGATTACATAAGTGTAACAATTCCACAGAAGATTTAAATGATTAATGGAGTTGCTGTTACTGCTGTGCCACACGCATCACTTGCACACAGCGCCTCTCTCTCACATATGGATTCTTCTACAATAATGTTTTTTATTATAATGCAGTCAAAGAAAAGGAGCTGACATTCATACATTTGTTTGTGTTGGTCTGAGTTGGCTGTCAGGAGGTGGAGCTTAGCTCCAGTGGGCCCCAGCCCAGTTTAACCCCCGATAACAGATAAACTCTAGGTGAGAACAAATTTGTGTGGTGCAACCTGTTTTAATTTAGTCATGAGTAAATCCACTTATTCAAGTTAGAACTAGGCTAAGTTTGAACTTACCAAAAGCTGGTGCGACTAGCTTCTGAGTTTCACAAGCTTTATTTGTGAAATGTCAGGCAAATATTCGGAGAAGATTATTTTTGTAACTGTATGAACAAATTCAAAATGAGAACATGTTCAGAAATGATCTAACACTTTTTAGAGGCACAATTACGTGGCAGCTGCAAAGGCCAGGAATCTTTAAAAGTAAAGGTCTTAAATTATTCTGCCATGCTACTGAAAGGGCATAACAAGCTAAAGATACTATGTGGGAGAGAAGTGTTCAAGGTGTCAGTGTGCTTTAATCACATTGCAAGTCAAATGGTCGAACAGCATCTCCACCATTTTCTCTCACACCTCTCTGACACTGGACTTGAGGGGAGGCCTGTAATTTCTGTAAAGAGAGATGAGAAACGATAATTGTTCAAATGCTTTCTCAGCTCAAGACACCAGGCCGGTTGCTGCGCGAAGAGACGCTATTCAACCACCCACATATATACTGACACCATAACGCGGCTTGATATTTTTATAACTCTGTATCAAATGTAAAAAAAAACAAAAAACACTCAAATAAAAAAGGGAAAGTTGTCATTCATAGGGATGAATCTTATCACCTGAATCTACAGCTCCGTTCAGTTTTTCAGAGCTTTATACTGTAGCAAAATTCAGCTCATAACTTCACTGTTTTGTTTCGCTCTCTCTGCCTTCATTGTGTTGTTGTTGTTGTTAGCTGCAGCAAAAGCAAATGATATGTCAATGTTCAGAACTTGGTATCGCTGCGTCTGAGGTATTGTAGGTTTAACTGTGTGAAACCGATGATTCGACACACTTACTTCAGTCACTTTTTATGTGCACAGCCAGGTGCAACACCATGAATCCCTTCAAAACAAGATTGTCTATAAGACATTTGAACTATTATGATGGATGACTTTTCACGACACCTTCTGAATGTGGGTGTTCACAGCACCCTATTTTTTTTTTTTTTTTGAGCATTTTGACACCTTAATGTTAAAGGACTATTAGATACATACCTGAAGACAGACAAAACAAGGGTATCGTTTACATGAAATTTTCATATGGTTAAGTTATTTAACGGTACCTTGCGTATATCCATCATGTAATCCGCCTTTCTTCTTTCTTAAGGTGACTCTGAACCACGGGAGGCCAGTTCCAGCTGTACTCTTGGCCAACAAGGCAGACCAGCTGGGTTCCCAGCAGCCCAAACTTGACTCCTTCTGCAGGGAGAACGGCTTTGTTGGCTGGTTCGAGACCTCGGCAAAGGTATGAGAGTGGAGACGCAGGATGTGTGATGTTGGAGGCAATTTCTGCAGCATTTTCACAGAGTTAAACCTAAAAGTCAGGGAAGAAATTCAGTTTTAGATTGATGCCGCAGAAATATTCCCCACAGATCAATTAATATATGAGAGATTTATATGCAAATGTAGGCCTGTAACATAAAAGGTTTAAGGCCTTGTTTGATTTACCCCTGAATGAAATGAATGCTGTCGTGATGGAAAGGGGTTTGACTTGAGACAAAGACTGAAAGAATTAATTTGGGGCTAAATCAAAAAGTTCATAGTCATCTGTTCTATATACAATTAACACATTCAGGTAAACTACACATTTGCTACACTAAAACAGTAGCAAAGTTATTAGAGCAGAAGCCCACTATGTAGTGCAGACACTAAAAGTTGGAGATAAATAGGAGAATGTCTGCAGTCTGGTGTGAAATAGCCCTCGGTTTTCTCCTCTCATTCAGAGCCTTTCTAATGAGTTACACACCGGAGTGCAAGTCAGAGAGGGTAGTGTAGTGTCTGAACCTAAAAGCTCAGCAGACAGGTCAGACAGATCAGCACACAGAGAATTACTGAGAGTTTATAACAGTGTGTGACATCGTGGCTGGTTCGGTGTGCGATGCCAGAATGAAAAGACAAAATACACAGTAAAGGCAAAAAGACTGTTTTTGATGTGTGATATTTTCCATTCTAACAGTGATCAGAGCTTCATTAGACATTGGGTGAATTTTTTTGGAACCTCTGTACCCAGAAATCATGTGACATGAATGCACTGCAAACAACATATTCCTGATTACCTGGCTGTCAAAAGGTTAAAAGAGGGAAGACACAAGGATAGGGCATTAACTTGCTGCTATCATGGTATTAAAGGGAGACTTTTGAAACTCACAGCACCTCTCATAAAAGAAAAGTTGTATTCCAAAAATCACACCCCTCAAACTCTGACTTGGTCTAATATGACCAGTAGCTTGTAGTAGCTGTTAACCAGCTTCAGACCTAACTCACATTTTTGAGTCTGTTTTGCATCTGTTGTACATTGTTATGATAAGATAAATAATGTTTTTTATTATTTATCTAGAATTGTCCCCTTGGGGTTGTATGCCTCTGCCAGCCAACTTGCAGGAAATATGGTCACAATCTCCCGCTCCTGAGTTACAGCACTGAGCAATGGCCAGGAGTGTTTTCACAGAACATTATGATGTCACAACGAAGTTGACCTTTGTCCTCCAATTTCTAATCAGTTCATCCTTGAGTCCAAATGAATGTTCATACCAGATGTAAAGAAATTCCCACAATTGCATTCACGAGAACGTGAGGTCACCTTGACCTTGAACTTTGACCTTTGCCCTCCAAGCTCTGAAAAAAATCCCTCAAGGTGTTACTGAGATATCACATCCACAAGAATGGGACAGACGGACATATGTATGTATGTATGGACAGACGGTGCGGAGACATAACCAGCAACTGACTCAAATTGAAACATAAAGGGAAATTCTGTGTAATTTTCCTGTAATTGCCAATTGTGGCAACAGTAGGTGCTGTTCAGCCAAAGCTTGATAGTCTTTGCTTTAAAGGAAAAGTATTTTGTATATATTTGTATGTATGTATTTGCCTTCAAAAGATTTTCTCTTTTTGACCACCTTTCCTGTTAACTTACTGTTAGCTGTTAGCATTTGTCCCTTATGCATGAATATGCCCAGCAAACTTCATGGCAACCCAACTAATAGCTGTCAAGATATTTCACTCTGTCAACCTCATGGTGGCGCTACATGAAAAGTCAGGGGCTCACAAAAGTCAGTAGGATTCAACAATGTGAATGTAAATATATTTCAGTTTGGACCAAAGTAGACGAGGACTGACCAGCCAACATTGCCTTTCATAGAGCAGTGCCACTAGTGTGGCTAAAAAGTGCATGATTTCTTTAAGAGTGTGTGTGTGTGTGTTTTTTTTTTTTTCTCCTCACAGGAAAACACAAACATCGAGGAGGCAGCACGCTGCTTGGTAGAGCACATCCTGAACAATGAGGAGAGCCCGGTGACAGAGCGGGACCCTGGCTCCCTCGTCCTGTCTGGATACACTAACGCCACAAAGGATCATCTCAACTGCTCGTCATGTGTGAAATTGTGACTCTTTACCAGCCTCAGACAACCAAGAAGTTAACACCTGTGAGGCCACGGCCACAGAGATAAGTTTGGCTCAGGGACTGTTTGTGAAAAAAAGTGTCCATGTGCTGCGTTCACACTGCAGGGCAACAAGATGCCTGACACACAAAACAGTGGCTCTTAATGAAATTTCAGACATGGTTCTTGCAGATTATTAAAAAATCTTATATTTCTTTAAATTTTGGATATGCATTCCTTTTGATATGTACCAGACTTATATTTCACCCTTTCAACTTATACTTCACAGCCATGGAAAACCCAAGTTTGTTCATTTTTTTCATCCTTTTTGTATAGGATGGAATTGTAAAGACTTATTTTTTTCTTTTAAAGATATTAAAAAGTTCTGTAAGCTGTTATATTTGCACAAGAAAAATACAGTATTTAATGTGTACAGTTTCTGCATGACTCTCTCACTTGCTTTGAACGTATCTGACGCTGTGACCTTGACATTTGGCTGAACTGACAGCTCCCAGTGGTATGGCTTTTCTAACTCTTACGTAACATGTGGGGGGAAAAAAATCCAAATTTTGACATTGTTCTCTGCAGTGTGGACACAGACATAAGAACATTAAGCCTTCCTGCAGTATTTGCACTTTTCCTCAGTCCACCTTCATCTCATCTCTATTAAGTCAGAGGACATGAGTGACAGAAATTAAATCTTGAAAAAATATGAACGCAGATAAAACTGCCGTTGTGAAAATATCTCTTGAATCTGCATATTGTGGACCTCATATACGTGCACCTTAAATTAAAACACCTTAAATTGCATTTTTAAGGTGTTTGACTGCCACAAACTGTCAAAGAGAGACATTTTTTATTAGTTTAATCAAAACTGAATTACGTGCATCTTTGAGACAACGATCAAAGGGCGAGAGCAGCCGATCAGCAGCCTCTGCAGTGTAAACAGAGAAGCTTCACTGTTTTATTCAGCAACACTTGAGCTGTGTCGGCCATCACGAGAAGCTGAACTTGAACCTGAAGCTGAACCTTGTGGTTACATACAAGACAGCGTCTCTGTCCACACAGCTCTCACATTGAGTGTGACTCGTCACAGATTCCACAAATTACCTCTGCAGAATCAGATTACCAGGTCAAAATGCAGGATTACATTGCGATTTATTCAGATTTGTCTGCTAATTCTTGACCTTTGAAACAGTTTGACCAAAAAAAAGAAAAAATAGCACACCAATGAGCTTTTTCCTGAACTTCAAGACGAGGGTTAGGTCTGTACCCATATACAACATAACTATCTGTTATCATGGTTTTATGAAAATAACTGAGCAGACTCTATCTGGTAAGAAGACCATGATATGAAAACTCAGGGGAAAAAAAGCTGGAAAGTGGACCATGGGGTAAGACTTTCTTTAACATTAATCAAACACATTTTTAACATACATGGGCTTAAGAAAGTATTTAGATCCCTTCACTTTTAGCCCACTTTATTATTCAGTGATAACATTGCCCACATTTTTGCCCATCAATCTACACTCAATGACACAGAGAACCGAGTGAAAACATGCTTTTACAAAGTGACTGACTGACTTTCCAACAAGAACTGTTAACAAATGACAACTAAGAGAGACAAAACCACCACGAAGAGACACAAAAGAACTGCAAAGAGACATAAAATGAGGACAAAGAGACAAAATGTCCCCAAAGTGATGCAAAATTATCACGAAGATTTGAGTCTTGAAACATTTTTACACATTTTACAAATGTGCCCCAGTTCTCAGCATCTGTGCCCCCCAGATTTTCTCCCCTCAATCTCCAGAGACAGTCGTCATGGCCAAATTGTCAAATTGTGATTAATATCTTGCTTTGAGTGACATGGTCTGTTCCTGTTCTGAGGAACAAGGTTTAACTGGTTCTACTTTGGTCTAAACTCAGCATGAAATGAGTACATTTACGTCATCTAATGACTTGCTGACTGTGTGTTGACTTGTGTCATTACAAAGGTGATAGCCTACTATCCATCTGCTGAAGATCACAGCCTTATTTCTTTGCTAATATGAAGTAAGAAGAATCCTTTTGTGTGACATTGATACTCAGTATCTGAAGGATGCATCCTATGTACTATGACCGGTCTGTTAATATGTAAACATGTTTTCTTTCACACTGGATCATGAACTGATGGACTGGAGAATCTGTTCTTGCTAATACACAGAAAAACACATAAGAATCATTTGCAGTCAGAAATAAACGTTAATGTTTTGGAGATAATGGAGGAGGGGCAATTTAGCAGATATGTCCATTAAATGGACTGTGTAATTAGTTGATAATACCTAAAGGCTATTAGTGAATTGAGAATTTCTTTAATTAGGAGAAGCAGTGGTGAAGTGTAAACTGCTTTATGAAGTCTGCAGTTCTTCTAGCACCTCTCGTCTTTTTCACGATGAAGCTTTATGCATGTATGTGTGGTTTCTCTCATTTTTTATTCCAAAATGAAAGTAAACATCTTCAAAAGGTGAATATTTCACTCTAGATATGAATAACTTTAGCGCAAACCTGACTCACTCTCACGCTGTTGGTGTGAGGCTTCTTCTAACACCCTGAAATCAATGCCTTTCCAGTCAAAAACATGATATGTGCTGCTCTTCTCCGCACAGCGAGGCCAGAACAGCCTTTGTTGAGTCTGCCTCGAGTGTTATTTGATATTCCATGTTTTCAAATTAGGCATCTGCTTTATATTTTACTACACTCCCTTTGATGTGTAATAGCCTGGCCTCGTAATGCAACACATTTGTAACTGTGCTCTCCGTGGACCACACTACATGCAATATAGAGATGTATTTGTGATGCCATATACACTGCACCATACATCCCAGGCAGCTTTCACTCAGGTCCTCTGCATCAAAAGACATGTCTCATCCACTCAGCTCAGATCAACACATGTCATCAGAAAAACACTCAAATCGGTCTCGACATTGATGTGGTTCCCAGAGAGAGCACGAGGGCTGAAACAGTTCATCATCAATTAATCTGCAGTCATTCTCTTAATCCTCTCATCATGTCAATCAGTGTCTCCAGCAACAATACTTTACATTCCCCCTTTCCTGCTTCTCACTCGTGAGGATTCGCTGCTTTTCTCTGTTTTATATCACTGTAAACTGAATATATTATATTTGGGTTTTTGGAGCTCAGACAAAATAAGGCTTCTGAGAACATCACCTTGGGCTTTAGGAAATGGCAATGGAGATATTTTAGCAATTTTTTAGCAGCGCAAACAACGAGTCGAGAACACAATCAGCAGATTGATCATCATACTGAAAATAATCATTAGCCGCGGTCCTAGAGAGCTACAGTATGTTGCTGGAAGATATACTTTAAAAAAAAAAAGCAACTTCTCTCCAAGGGAACATGAAATGTCAAATAAAGAGCAGTTGAATCAATATTAATACACTGCTGGGTATCAGGGCTGTAGCCAAAAGTCCCTGCAGGAGCTATTTTTATTTGTGTGAATATTTCTGTGTATAGTGAATGTTTTCAAATCAAAATCCATCTAGTTTCCCGGGAAATGTCTCTTTAATGTCACACACATCCTGATGTGGTTCCTAAAAAAATCCTTTAATATTACCATAACACTGCAAACTTCACGGTCTAGTTTTAAAAAAACCTGATGTTGCACTTTAAAATAAAGCAGGAGCCATCAGTGAATGGCATTTGCTTAACCATGACATGTCATATGGGAACATACTGGGGATGTTGTTGGAACTAAATGAATCAAGCCGGAACATTCCCGGAAAATGATTTTAAGGTTACAAGAAATTTCACCAAATTGGAGGGGGGGGCAACACAGGAATGATAAAGGCTTGCTGGGGGTTGCATTCAGACTGAAACAGAAATGCTGTGATGTAATTAATGCAAAGAATCACCATAAAATAGACCTCACTGCAGTCATAACAAGGCAGCAGGAATGGACAACGTCTTGTGTTGATAATATCATGGATTTTCCCTCCCTATGTGTCTACATTTCATTGGACAGCAGGTAATCAGGGAGAGTTTGCACATGACACTCAGGAGCCCTGCACACACGCACCGAGGTGATGAACCAGCTGATGCCTCCCCTTCGCCTTGAAAACCCGGGGCAGCCTTCTGCTTTAAGATGCCCTCCCCGGACCCGAGAAGTGGCCCAATCGCCCTCCTTTCTCAGTCACCTGATTCATGTACTGCCATTTTACACACACAAGTTTGACTGACAGAAAAAAAAAAAAAAAAAAAAAAAATCGCAATTGGCCTATCGGCAACCTGAACACAGAAATACACCCTTTTGTGAGAAGATTAAAAAAAAAAAAAAAAAAAAGACAGGGGACATAAAATAAAAGCGGCTGAGGGTAGATGCTGCCAGCGAAGCGAGGGGGGCTGTGAGGATCCAAAAAAAAAAAAAAAAAAAAAAAAAGGTGTTTGCGGCTGCATAGATTCAGAAGGAGAAACCGGGTGAAGAAGAGGAGAGGGGGAAAAAGGGAAAGGACAATGCTGTTTCATATCGTCTTTGAAGAAATGAGTCTTCGGTCATAGGGGATGCCGCATAGGTTTGATAAGAATCACCGGTAGTCTTTCGCTATTTTTCGGATTCGTAAAGGCGCATCCCGCCGGCACCTCAGCGTCGGGGCAGTGGTTAATTCAGGGATACATTACAGCTCACTGCACATTGTCTTATTATACTAAGCTGCTTTTGATGCAGGCCGCTCTAATTATACATTGATTTTTTATTATTATTATTATTATTATTATTATTTTATACATAGGTTGATAAATCATTTCTGCAGGTGGATCATCCCGATGCCTTCGGCTGCATATCTAATGGTTCCCTGGATGTGACCGTCTTATGTTTAATTTGGCCGCCGCATGAATTCTCCCACCGGATCCTCGTCGGTGTACGCTGCTGCCCTCCTCCTCCTCCTCCTCCTCCTCCTCCTCCTCCTGCTGCTGCTGCTGCTGCTGCTCAGACGGCCGATTCTCGCAGAGGGCACTACCCTCCTCCCCGCCGCTAAAGACATTTTGATCGTCCTCCCCGTTTCCCCCCACCCGGACTCGACCATCACTCCGCCTGCCTCCTCATCCGCCACCTCCACCTCCACCGCCGCCACCACCACCTCCTCCTCCTCCTCCTCCGTAACATGTCGGGACAGTCTTTGACGGACCGGATCGCCGCCGCGCAGCACAGCATGACCGGGTCTGCCATCAGCAAAGCCGTCTGCAAGGCCACGACGCATGAAGTCAGCGGACCCAAGAAGAAACACCTTGACTGTAGGTTAAGCATACCATCACTGCTCACGGTATAGATAGCCTGCATGCACGCATCACGCTACCAGCATCTTTCCTCACAAAGGATAGCTTTTATAAACAGCATCTATTATGCTTCCCCTCTCTCTCATCCGGTTTGCAGCCTCTTTAATTAGGCACCATTACATTCCCTTAGACTTAAATGTGATTTACGCAGCAAAGCATACACTACAATGTATCTGACCATTATTGCAGGCAGTAAATTTTAATATATGGCGAGGGGGGCAAACAGCCAGGCACTATCTGTGCATGTCATTCAGGGGAAATAGGCCACTCTGGTATAGGCTAATCATATTGCAACCAGCCGCTTTACAGTGCACAGGCCTATTCATTATTAACGCCACTATCAGCAGCAGCACTAATATCCTCTGGAGACACTTCAGAGCTTACAGATTGTGCGTTATTCGAGCAGCATCACCAACATTTTCTCTTCATTTCCAGAATCTCATGTTCAAGTTCACTGTCATGTCCTCTGCTGCAATATTATCATTAATGAATGTGTAACTGCTGTCAGTCCTGAGGTGCTGAAGGCAGGGAGTCACACAGTATACTGTGTGTACCGTAGCTCTGCTGGTGGGTGTTACAATGAGGCTGTTTTTTTTTTTTTTTGCTTGTTGTTTTTGGTGTCAGTACAGTTTCTTTATCTCCACATTCGGCTAATTACCTGAAGCAATTATGTGCATGCAAGGAGAAAGAGGATTCCTCACATGCAGATTTTTTACCAGTGGTTATTAGGTTAGGGGGCTTTCCTGGCTCACTATAATTACTTGACATGATCAATAGAGAGCACGGATAATCAATGGTGGTGCCAGTCAAACTCACAGGCCGTCAGTCCAGACAGACACACGGACAGACGGGCACATAGCAAGATGGCTAATCAAGAGGAAACGTGGATAAATCAGTCAGAGGGAGAAACAACGAGGCAGGTCGCCAAACAGCCTGAGAGTCAGTCATCCAGCTACACACCCAGCCAGTCAGCCGGCAAGTTTGGCAGTGGATTAGTCACTTATGTCCACAGCAGAGGTGACACTGGGAATTCTGGGCTCCCTCACAAGATGTGCCACTGGGCGCTTCAACACAATACATCTGAATCAGGACTGTATCACTTTCCCGGACTGAAAAAGGCCACTAAAGCAGAAAACACCCAGTGGGGGTGCTCTAAAAGGTTCAGAAGCAAGTTTATATGTGCGTTTACGAGGGAGAAAAAAAAAAGCCATTTAATGACTCTTGAATTGCAACACTGGGTAATTACTGCTGCTTTGATTTCACACAAATCTCCTTATCTTGATGGTGACCACCACTAGAGGCTAATTATTTAGGTTTTCAGTGGGGTTACTGCTGTGGCCAATTGTGAGGCCCATGTTTTACATTTTAGTTGTTGCTCCATCCTCAAAAGGAAAGGGTCTGTTGGAAACTCTCGGTACAGGTGGAAACTGGAGGATTTCTAGAATATATATTTAATTTCTGGAGAAAAACAAGTCAATGAACGATTCCAGTTAAAGCATAGCTATGAGTGCTAAAGACGGATTATAGTAATTTCGTACAGTGCATCAAGACATTGGCACCATTATTGGTTTGTTACTGTGCTTATACCGAAGCCGCAGTTTTAGACAAACATATTACCCCTGCAGTTATTAAATGGCAGAAGGTCGTCCACCTTTCGTGAGTCAGAGCCCTCCAGAAACTTGCGAATGTCACTCAACTCAAGGGTGAGAGCAGAAATTCAGAAAATCTCTGAGCATTTACATGGCAAATTTTCATCTGTCAAACTGGTGCTAAAACGGTTTATACCGCCGCTCTCAAGGACAATGAAGTCTCTCTCAGAATAAGGTCCATTTATTCTGGTCGAAGTGGTTACATGAGGCATTTTTTTTGTTCTGATCCAACTCTTATTCTGGTCATTTGAGGAATAAAAAGCTCCATGCCAAAGCAGAAACTGTAGGCTTGGCTCAATTCACCCCCCTGGAAGCTTGAATTGATTTTTTTTAGTTGAATGAGTGTTTTGTACTTGAGCCATTCAGATGCAGCTGTTCTAACAGACACAGCTCGCTTCCACAATAACACACTTTCTATTTCCTGTTAAGAGGGCCTCTCCTCTCTCTCCAGGACATGATATAACATACAGTTCTCTCTGGCATTTATTGAGAGTAGAAGACTGCACTTAAGGTTGGGGAAGGGTGCAGGAAGGAAGTTTGTTAGTAATCAAGAGCACAGGGGCGCTAATCCCTCAACTGTCTGGGAGGACCTTCGTGGGGAAGTGAATAAAGAGTGCAAAGAAAAGGCAACGGACAGCTCTCAGGAGCTCCTGACGAGTCAGCTGTACAAGACTCTGGGTCAATGTCAGGTCCGAGAGTTCAGATATGTGTGACCCACGCTCTCATCCAGACCACCTTTGGATTTGGGTCTTTTCTTGTTCAACTTTAAATAGGGTCATAAAATAGAGTAATAAAAAGTGACAGACACTTGGTCTGCATTTTGAGGGAATAAAAGAGTGTGTAAAAACCATCAGCAGGAACTACGCCAGCAAAAGGAACAAAATCAGTGACAGAATAATATGAAACCAGAACTTCTGGGTTCTGTTACTGAAATAAGAAGATCTCATTCAAAATCCCACAATATGGGGTGTGGCTCAGCCATTATATATAAAAAAAGATCTAATGATCTAATGATTTATGGTTTGATAAACATTTAATGAACACTATTACCCATAAGACCCAGGCTCAGCAGAGGAAACAAGTCTATGAGCAAGTCAAGGGAGTTGCTTTTAGCTCAGACATAGGAGGACAGAGGAGAAAGTGGTGTGGAGGTTTTCAGACAGCAGAGATTACAGATAAGAAAAACGAAAAGAAAAAACCCAAACTTTGAATTTTTACATTTTCATGGGAGCTGTAGTTTTTTGTGCTCACAAAGTTATGATATGTTTTCAAATTGCACATCTGTGGAAAATAAGATCGTTATTATTATTAGTGGTGGTGGTAGTACTAGTAATAGTAGTAGTAGTAGTCGTAGTAGTAGTAGTAGTAGTAGTAGTAGTAGTATCAATTGTTGTTCACTATTGTTTCAAAGTCTAATAGCGACTGCTGTCATAGATGCTGATTTGTTTTAGAAAATGGAAAATAAAGGAACACGCTTCATCTGTCTTTCTGAAAAAGTGAGAAAGACAGATGAAAGTAATGATGAATGAGCAACTGCACTGAGTTACAGAAGCTAGTGGAACAGAGGCTACACCGAACGTCATGTCACGACATCGGAAGTCAGCAAAAACCACAGCTCCTGCGAAGATTTACTACCATAGCAGCACAAGCATGGGTAGTCCTTTATTAAGTCATTTTTAGCTGTAATATTTCTGATAGAAATGTTAAATTAACAATTATATTTCATTGTTTGTAAAAAAAAAAAAAAAAAAAAAATTCTGTCCTTATCTAAACATATACAGCAAACCACATCACATACAAGGCTTTGTTCCAGGTTCAACTGCCAAACGTCAACATGATTTTAAATGAGATTTTCTAACTGCTATAACAGAGGGACCAGTTTCACATTGGCTCTCTCTAGGCTTAAACAAATAAAGATGATGAAATAGAGGTTACTAGCAAACTTGCCCAGCAGTGAGATTTAAAATCATATCCCTTGGAGCCAATCCAGCCTTAGTTTTCTGTTCAGATCAGAAAGATAGAGACGCCAAACGCACCTGGGCAGTGATTCCAGATTGGTTTACCCAATCTGAGACTTTTGATAAATACAGACAACATTTCAAGTACCTTTAAGATATACTCAACTTGTTATTGATCCATGCTTGCAAGGCGCAGCTGAAAGGAAAAATGAATAGCTGTGGCATTTCTCAGAATACAACACATGATAAATCAAATGCAATGCCGGTCACTGAAGCCATTCAGAGTGAGCAAACCCAGGTCTCATCGGCATTTTTTTTATTCCCTCCATAGTGTCATGACCTTGACAGACGGGCTGGTGACATATATGGCCAGCGCTGATTATTTACTACCTATAGCCAATGATGAGCATGACACACAGAGTAATGGGATTTCACTCTCACTAGGCAATATTCTGCATGGCCGAGATAGTAGAGAGAGGCAATAGAAATTTATCAGATATGGAATAGTAATCAGGCCAAACATGACCTTCTGCCCTGAAAGCACAGTCTGTTGTGTTATCCAGCATATGATTACTTTAGTTGTGTGTCATGGCTATAATAGCATTGTACTATAGATGTTTGCAAAAGCAACAAAATGTGTTAACAATAATCACAAGCCACATTTATGGCTGAAGTAAAAGAAGGCATTAAGAAGAAGTTGAAATGACTCACATTTAGCCTGATGTGATGGGAAAACACAAAATGAGTGAGCACAAATGAACCTTACACATTTACTCCCACATCTACTATGCGTCATTATAATCTCGCAATTCTGTTTCAGGCCCTGAAAATGACTTTACATAAAACCAAGGTCTTGTATAAAATTTTTATTACATTTTACAGTAAGTCTTTTTATGAGGAGAAATCCCCCCAGTCACACATACTTTAAAACACACGCCTCATATTTTATCCTAACTAGCATTATTGATGTCTTGGATTTAACTTGATGACACCATTTCATCTTATTCTTTGTATAAATGTCGTCACACTTATATCCTAGAGCTTAGTTGTAATTATGCTATTGATGTTGGGCTGCAGTTTCTCAATAATTTCAGTTGACAATCATACAGTCAATACTTCATTACATCCCTCCAGCTATCTATACCGTCACATGTCGAAGAATAAATCCTAGATGATGTATTATCACACAGAGATATAAATAGAGGTGGACACAACATAGGAATATTTGACTGAAGAAGCTTATTTAGGAGCAATTGTATTCAAGTAGAATTGTAATCACTTTACTTTAAACCTGCAATAACAGTTTTTTTTTTTTTTTGGGCCAACACTGACTTCAAGTTGATACAGCAAACAGCAGCTTAATTAAACGTTCAGCCGTTACACAGGAACATTATCATTCATTTGGAGTTATGTTTCCTGCCACCTGATGAATAGAAGTTGAATGTTCACTCTATTTTAGCTCTATTTTTGGTCTCAACCAACACCTGAGGGAAAATGTCCGGATCGTTAGCAGCTAGATGTTCCACTATGTTCACCAGCTAGTTGCTAACCTTGTCTTGCTGTAAAGCTAAAACTGAGAGCTGCAGATCTAGGTTATAAATCTAAGTAGGTTTTATCGCTTCGATCGATCCCTTTTCACACCATCATACTGTTTTTTTTAATATTGTCATTTCATACATAGTTATTATAAAAAATGTTGATTACAACTGCTATAACATAAAGTGGTGCTAAATGCTAACGTCAGCATGCAAATGTTCTCTTTTATCTTTGTCTAGCATTCCAGTGTGAGAGTACACAGATAACAAACATAATCCAGTATAGCCCAGAATGGTTTTTCATACAATTGAATTTTACAAATTATACAAATTCTTTTGGTCTAATTGTACAAACTAAAACTGAAACAGAGTAAAAGAGAAAATATGCCACAAAAATACATCCAAACTGCACATTTAAGTGCTGTAATTTTTATAGTACTTCTATTGTACTCATATACGTATCCTTATCTCCTCCAAGATAAATGATATTTCCTGTTGGTTGGCATTTAAACAGACAGTAAATAAAATATAGCAGTTGACATGTGAGGCCATAACCAAATTTACCCATCAACTACTCTTAACCGCTCTTAACTACTATTAGCATTCCACAAGTCTCCAAAAAACAACCCCTAATGGCACCAGAGCAAAAGTCAGAGGATCACCAAAGTCTTTCGGGTTCATTCTTTGGAGACCATGAATGATTTCACGGCGATCCATCCACTAGTTCAGCCTGGACCAAAGTGATAGACCAGCACCGTTGTCTGCAGAGCCTTGCTGCTAGCATGGCGAAAAAGTGTGTGGCGTGTCCACTTTACTCGTGTGTTTGTGTGAGTTCACTTTTGACAGGAAACATTAATTAGCTAGAATCAATATGGTCCCATTAATTATGGTGCCTGAAGGAAACAAACACACAAACAAACCATTAACGATGTGAAAAGCATGACTGAACGCTACCATTACAAGGCATGTTTGTGATATTAATGCCCTGAGATTTAATTAAGAAAAAGGACTTTGAAAAACACAAATTCCTCAGAGTGAAAATAGTTACTTGTAGCTACTTTTATGTACATTGGTCAGGTGTATTTATGCTTTACAGTTATGTAAATATCGATTTTGATGTTAGCATTGCTCTACATGGGTATTTATTCAAAATGTGCTTGGGAATCATTTATATGTATATTTTTATGATATTGGATGTACCCAGACGCTTGACTAATATGTGGCCTTAAATCAGGGGACCAAATGTCGTGACATTAATGCTGTAGAGTGAGAGTCTGACAGTCTGACTGCAGTGATAATTCATGGCGATCAAAGCCGCATGAGTCGATAAAGAGTATAATCAATATTGTTGCAGTTATTACTGGCTGTGTCGTTGCCACTGATGTTTCCACACTCAAAAATAACAGAGAGAAAAGATGAGCAGGATTGAAACAGTAGCTGCAGTGAGTTGCCGGAGCTTCGGGTGCCTTTGACATTCATTAAGCATGTAACTGTAGTATCAGCCAGGACTCTGGTTTCAGTGTTTCAGTGGGCGCAGAAAACATCACACAGCTTTCAAATAACCCCTGATAACCTCTGATCCTGTGAAACGAACAGACCGCGGATTTGCCTCAGAAAGAAGTTTTCTCTCAGTAACTCTGCACACAATTTCTCTCTGTCTGTCTTTGAATACAAGTTCACTTCCACGCACACTCCCCCGGTGGTTTCACTGGCTGCATCAGTTCCTTTTTATTCTAGTTCCTTTACTTGTTGCTCTTGTTGCTGGAGTGCTTTTCTTTACCATCTGTTGTCAAATTCAACTAAAATGGTCTCTCATCTTGATTTTTACACAATTCACTTTCATCTGATTTGGTCAACTTTTAGATTTATTTTATCACTTTGCACTTACAGTATGTGCTTTATACTAATATCAGCTGAAATCCTATTCCTGGCTGGGTTTTACATAATCTGCACACAATCTCAGTTTTGTCAATACTACTGAGAATATTGTGTTTATTAATCTAAATGTGGATTTTCAGAGCAAAACAGTGAGACAACTGTAACTGGTTTAACCAGGGAAAGAACTTAAACTGTAACTTCATTTCTAGAATCAAAAGCAGAATAATTTCACATTTATGGATTTGCAGAAGCATGTTTGTGCTATTTAAACCTTGGTTCTTTTACTAAGAGTCAGTAAACCTTTGAGATTAAACAGATGCTGAACATACTTCACATTTTGATCTTTAGCCAAAATCCTTAAGGAATTCAGGGCATTGTTCCTACAGTCTCTCCCAGTTGTACATCTACTGCTGAATTCTGAATCACCTATCATCTGAGGCTGTTGTTGTAAATATAAAAGTGGAGACTTATTTCTCTGCCTTTAAAAGAAATGATCCTGTTTGCATGTTAGTTTTTCATTTAAAAACGCTCACTCCGACTGCCGTTTGTCAGAACTTTGATACCGATCACAACACTGAGCTATTTTCCTTTTGAAATGTGTTCCACATTTATTTTGAACAGGCGATTTACACTCTGGATGCGAGTCTCAGGGGGCAAATGTTGGGGTCAAGTCAGTTTTAGTTCATCACCGCTCACAAATGAAAATTCAGATTCATTATTCACAATCAGTCTGTTTATCTGGTGCTTTCTTTTAAAAATGATGCATCCCTTGAGCTGATTTTGCTGGAATAGAAACAACCTTGTAATGTAACTTTCTTCTGAGTTGATATTTTGCTGACATTTTGGTGAAGTAGGTAGGAAGCACTGTTGGATTACAGCCAGGGAATTGATTTTTTGATATAGTAGCCCTGGTTCTGATTCATCTGTCATTTGTTCATTGATTTGTATGCCGATTATGAGTGAGTGAAAAATAATGCACCAGTCAATATGACTTCATGAGCTCTCTGAGGTTATAATTGATGATTTTGGAGTGTGGCTATTGCTTTTATTCACACTGACTAACCATACATGAACAGGATGAGCATGCGTTAAAGAACACAGTGGTAAAACCTGCAACTTTACAAATGATCTCTAACCCTCTTGGCCACACATGTCTATATCTACAATCCTTGCTCTACTAATCATTTGTTTATTCATTCACTTCTTTTTTTTTTCTTTTTTACTGTTTTTGCTGCATGTCCAGGTTCATTCATGCTGTTTTTTTTTCCCTGTCCTCCAGACCTGATCCACTGCACCAATGAGATGAACGTCAGCATCCCGCACCTGGCAGACACACTGCTGGAGCGCACAGCCAGCAACAGCTGGATAGTGGTTTTCAAAGCGCTCATCACCACACACCACCTCATGATGTACGGCAATGAGGTGAGCTGAATGCACTGTATGTATGGAAGCCCAGAAAAAGAAAACGATAGCAATTTTTCAAATTCTATTTTCATGAGAATATAGTTTCATCATTTGGACATAGCATGCATGTTTTAATGTGATTAAAACAACAAGAAAACAGCCTTTTTAAACCTTTTTAGCATGACTTGACAAAGCCTGTTCGCTTTGGTTTTCCACTCAAATGAGTCACAAATGTGAGTTAAAGTCATACAAACGTTGCCGCTGTCAGAACCCTGTTCAACACTGCTCTCATAAATCTGGGTGTTCTGGTGTATTTTGGATAGGCGTACACACAGGCGTACACAATTATAAAGTACATACCCTCACTTTAAAGGAAAACAGGGAGAAGCATCAAATCTAGATTGCTTTGTTTAGTTAGTAGTAACACTGGTAGATTGCAATATATTGGTTTATTAGTTAACATTTTAGATAATTTATAAATAAATCAAGCAAAATTCCTAACATTTACTTGAACTAGCTTCTTCAGTTTAAAAATCTGCTGCTTATTTTATGTCACTGTTAATTGAATATCTTTGGTTGATTGTTCAGACCTTGTCTTATGAGAATTTGTAATGGCAATTTTTTGGTCCTTAAATTATTTTATAAACCAAACAATTTATGTATTAATGGTTAAAAATTATCAGCAGTTTGGTCAATGATGTAATATTTTCCTGGACAATCTAATGCTCTCTGCAATTCTGTCTCCACACACACAAACATGAGAGAGCGAGAGAGAGAGGCCGATGCTCATGTCATCGACCTATCCAGAGACTGACATTTTCCTCACCAGGTTGTAGCTATTTCTCTCCAACTCTCGCAACAAGTTTCTTTGAAGCCGTATCTTCCATGTGTCCAACAAGGACTGATGAAGGATCCTGCTGACATTTCAATGACCAGTGTGGCAAATTGCCTCTCTCCACTGCTCGCGCTACAAGAGCAACAACCAAAACATCAAACATGTTAAATGATGAGCGTCCCAGACTAGAAAGAGAGGCTGTGGCAGCGATTACTGTGGGCATGACGACCCACTCAAAGTGTGCGAACAACAAAGCTTTTAGTGACACGAGCTGTGACATGGTGTTTTGAGCATTTGTCAGGGATGCCTAAACTGGCTTTGGCATTTTCAGCCTGATCAGAAAAACTGTGTGGTTTAAAGACTGGTGACTTGGCATCTTTATTTCCTTAACGTGATGTATTTCCTTATAGTACAGGTTGCTTGAATGGGATTATTGATTACTCTAAGCCAATGGGATATCAGTGAAAGACAGAAAGGCTTGTTGAATTGATACGAGGGTATATTGTAACTTTATTGGTTAGAATTTTTTCTTAAGCTCAGGCAGGATGAACCAAAGCTCACCTGCAAAGTCAGCAGTTGATATTCATACGAAGTCCATGTGTGCTGCTTGACCTGTTGCAGCCGGGAAAACAAACAAAAATGGGGAGGATTAATATTGTAAAATGTACAAACAGCTGCTGCATTATCAATACCGGGCATTTGATTTTCTGCAAGCATCTGGCTGTTGTGGAACATGTGATTTGCTGTCTTAGCAGCTAACTTTGCTTATGCAACCTGTGTCAAGCCCAGTTTTCCAGTGTCCATATCACTCCTTTCAGTGAACAAGCCTCTGTGAATGACTTGCAAAGCTACAAATGAATTGCTCACTGTGTATGGCAGACACACTGCCAGTGTGTCTGTGTGGACATGACTTGATATTGTCAGGGAGCAGTAACAGATAAGACACTAACCCTTTCCTCTGTTCTCCTCTTTTTCAATCAGAGATTGATGCAGTACCTTGCCTCCAGAAACACGCTCTTCAACCTCAACAACTTTCTAGATAAGGCTGCACTACAAGGTGATTTAATACCATTTGGCTGTTTGTAAACTCAGCAGTGCTGTACGTCTAACAAAATGACTTTATGTCGCACTCTCCCTGGCTCTGTAACTCTATCAATAAGCCAATTTCAGAGTCTATTTCAAGGGAAAGCCAGAGACCAGGATTGCAGGGCTATAGACAAATATGCTCTTTGTTTGTTACAAGAAGTTGCTGAAAATGGAAAAAAAAACATGTTCAGTGAGTTTGTAATTGAATGTATTCAAAAGTGAAAATGAATAAATAAATAAATCTCACAGTAACACGGTGCCAGGGTGTGTTTGACACATTGGGAAAAGCAGATTGCTCATAAAGAAGTTAGTACACTTCATATGAAAAGGATTATGGGTTCCTAACCTGATTTGAAAATAGGACAAAGTGATCAGTCTCTAACTGCAGCGCCCCCTCTCTGCCCCCCCCTCCCCCTCCCCAGGGTATAATATGTCAACTTTCATCAGACGCTACAGCCGCTACCTGAATGAAAAAGCCATGTCTTACAGACTAGCAGCGGTGGACTTCACCAAGATGAAGAGAGGGTAACAAACACACACACACCACTGACATACGTGTCACATATACACAGCGGCATTATGGGTTATTTAACCAAAAAGGATGATGACAGTTGGACCAACTGTATATTTTTAAGCCCTACTTCAACTATTTAGTGTTTTTCCTGTAACGTTTGCTGACAAGCAGCCTCTATGGCCACAGGTGGCAGTAAAGGGATAATGGTAAATGCTACAAAATGCTAATATGTACTGTTACAGTGGCACAAAAAGAGTCATAAAGTGAGTGAACTGAGCCAATAATGTTCACCTATAAGTGTACTGAACTGAGCAGGTGTTGTAAATTCACCTTTTTAACTTGTAGGAGAATTTCTTTCAAAAGTGACATAGTCTTGCTTAAAGATGTGTTTATATCTTTATTTCTGCATTATTTTTTCGCCCTTTTGGTTTCTCCGGCTTGTTAAATCCTGTGTGTGTGTTGCATTTGTGTTTGTGCGCATGTATGCTTGTGTGTTACCAGGGCTGACGGTGTCATGCGCACCATGAACACAGAGAAGCTGATTAAGACTCTGCCCATCATTCAGAACCAGCTGGATGCACTGCTGGATTTCCAGGTAAATATGGTTTACAGCGATGTGGAATCATGTGGCAGTCACTGAAATATCTTGATCTGATCTCACACAGCACTTCCTTCCCTCCTCCAGCCTAACTCCAACGAGCTGACCAATGGCGTGATCAACACAGCTTTCATGTTGCTCTTTAAAGACTCCATACGGTTGTTTGCTGCTTACAATGAAGGGGTCATCAACATGCTGGGTAGGTTCAGCTTTAATGAGGTCAGGATGTGTTTATGGAGTAATGTCCCCCTCATGTCAAGATCACAAGACTGTGACTCCACTCAATCCTTCTTTAGGGGGAAATCAATTTTTCCCTCCACTGTCTCTCAAAGTTCAATTAAAGACTATAAAGATCACCTTCTTTCCTCCCATTAATTATTAAGCCAGTGAGGAGGAACAGACCATCAGACTCTTTGCTGTGAAGTTCATTAAATGATTCATTACTTAATTAACTCGATTTATATAGTGACTGGGAGTCTATGTAGAATTTATTTCATCACCCGATGGCCGGGCATATCAGGATAAATCAATACCAGGCAGTTTTTTTGATTGTATAAACTTTTTAACATTGTCATCTAGCATCTCAGTGAGTTAAATTACATAATAATGAAGTATTTGTTGCAAGGTCAGAGTGTATGACCCTCTATTTTGTGAATAAATAGTGATGCTCTTATGCTGATTGTGGCCTTCTGATACACAGAGAAATACTTTGACATGAAGAAGAACCAGTGTAAAGAAGCTTTGGAGATCTACAAGACCTTCCTGAACAGGATGACCAAACTGTCCGAGTTTCTCAAAGTGGCAGAGGTAATGTCTCTTCGTCCTGCTGGTCCTCGTCCTCGGAGGAGGAAACAGTTAAACACCACAGGAGAGGGTGGGAATATCTGTCTGGAGCAAAACTCAACAGCCTCCATTCCTCTTGTTTTATATGTAAATATCTAAATGCCCTTTTCTAACTTCCTGATGTAATCTGCGGCAAGAATCCACTTTAGCCTGTTGAGAGTTGCTCCAGACTTCTGTTACCCCTGGGATCTGATTTACGGTCGATATTTTCCAACCTGAAACTGACTGTAGATCAGCGCCCGGGGGTCTTCTTCTCCCTAATCTTCCAAGTCTTTTTTTTTTTCGCATCTAGATTTTCTCCTGTTTCTGTCCTTCTCTTGCCCTGACCTGGGGAGGGGGTTACTCCAAGACAGTGATTAATGGCTGAGTTTCAGCCTATCAGAGAGCCACTCATGTAGAGCTTCCAGTTGAGGGACCCCTCGCGTGCTGCCTGTTCACATGCCTGCACTGCATGCCCAAGCAAGCTCTTCTATCTCTATCTCTGTCTCCTCTTCCTCTTATTTTTGTTTCCTCCCTTTTCTTAAAGAATTTATATTTTTTCTTTATAATGGCTGTTATCCAGTTAACAGTTGCAGTCCTTGCTAGGCTTCACAGTGAATATCAACAGTTCTATCCACTGCGTTAGCATTATCCCGTGCGCCATCTTCAAAGGCTTTCTCACTGCTTGGTTTCGTTCCCATTTGGAAGAAGGTTTGGGGATCTCGATCCAAAGAAAAAAAAAAAAAAAAAAACAACAACAACAACAGACTAACGTTGACTTTAAGGACCCATTCATTTTATCTGTCTAACAAAATGTGTGTTTGTCTGTTTGTGTGTCATCTGTGTCCCTCCCTTCTCTTTCTGTTCAAAGTCAACATTAGTTGAGTGTCTTCCTTTTGGATGTTTCTTACCTCGCACAGTCATGTGACCTGTTGTCTGCCCTCTCTGCCCTGCCTGGTTCCGTCAGTCGGTGTGCTCAGCATTCATTTCAAACCAGTCTCCAGATCTCAGTGTGCGCGTGTGTGTACTTATAAGTGTGTGTGCGTGTACATATACTGTATATATAGGTGTTTGTATGCGTGTGCATGTGCCCTCCTCCCCTCCTCCTCTGTTGTCTTTTATTTGTTTTCCTTTCCAGCCACTGCATGAAGTAATGAATGCTTGGGTTTGATTCTTCTTTCTCCCTCCTCCTCCTCCTCCTCCTCCTCTTCTTTCTCCTTCACACGCCTCTTCCCTCCTTCCCTTTTTTTACTCTGTGGTCTGTTGGGTTTTTTTGGTTTTACTCCTTGTTTTATTATTACATTGGGTTTATTTTTATTTTGCCTCCCTCCTCCCTCCCCTACCCCTCCCTCCTTTTTTGTGACACAGCGAGTTGGGATAGATCAGGGCGACAGCCCCGATCTCACACAGGTCAGTCTACATCTCATCTCAATCAGTCAATCAACCAGTCAGTCAACCAGTATATAAATCCGTCAAGTCAATCCCATAATGCTTCATTCTAAACGCTCCCGTTCCCTACTCACCCTACAGACCTGCCCACACTGCAGCTGCCCCGTCCTCCTCCTCTCTTCTTCACTCTCCTTGACTCCTTCGCTTTTTCTCCTTTTCTGTCTGAACAGAGTCTAGAATAGAGAGGACACAATAAATGAAGACCTGCAAATAGCCTTGAAGCATTTTTTTCCCATAAAGCATTAGTGCAGGGATTTCATTTTTTTCTCCTATCTGAATCTTTGCAGAGCAAATTTTACTCTAAAGGTAAGATTTAAAGATTTTGAAAGCAGCTGGCTAAAGTTTTTTAGCCTCTTTTTTTGCATATTTCTATTTTAAATGTCCACGACTGGGGCTTAGTATCTGTCTGAATTTTTCCCCAGTGTAAATATCAAGGCTTGTCTCTTGATTCAAAGGCTTATCATCAAATAAGTCAGCACAGCTTTATGAAATAGGTTTCTGCCCTCATAAGCAGTGTTCAAATCATTCTCCTGAAAAGATTATGTCCCTTTGCATTAGCTGTGGGGAGAGCAGCGAATGGTTTCTATTAAGTAGGTATCTGCAAATATGACTTGGATAGGTGTACATAATGCCATCATAAGTACTGCATATCATGCTAAAGGCCTCAAATGCAAGATGTCCTTTTTAGCGGAAACATAATTGGATGTTTGCAATATCACAAATCATGTAAAAAAAAAAAATGAGAAGGGCTGACTTCTTAAAATGAGTGTCATGTTTGTAGTGCTTATGAAGACCTTATATGCCCTTATTCAACAACATAGTGACCCATGCCTATAATGAGCTCTAGATATGTGTCTGTTTTACTTTTAAACTTTTAGCATATTCTAGATTTCTCTGAAGAAGGATATCCAGAATTCGCATTTTACTCTCTTTCCCCCTTAAAATAAGTATATGAGAAATCTTTTCTTTGCTTGTTGTGTTTGCATTGTGTTCTCTGGCGCTGAAATGTGAGGCTCTGGGTGAAAACCGTGGTATCACATGTTGTCAAAATGAACCCATCCATCCTTTTTGTTTTCCAGTAAAGAATGCCGGCAAGCTGCTCAATGTGTATACCTGGTTTTTCACCAGACGTTTACATTTCACTGAGTTAACCTCCCTGGCTTCCAGTGGGGAAAAAAAAGAAATGGTTCTCAGCTCCTTTGTGTAGTTGCTGCCAAATCTCCAAACGAAATCCAATGAATGTTACGTTAATCTGACTTTTAACCTAAAGCGGAATCCACGGGTTAACTCTTGATTTTTAGATTGTGATTTTCTTTATGTGTATGCGTGTGTGTTACGAGAGCGTTCGTGCACTGCTGGCGTCTGCATGGGCTCGTTAGATGGTTCAGAGATGTGTTTGTTGTGTGTCTCCTCTGGAGCCCTGCAGTGATGATGCTCTAATCTGCCCTGACCTGTCAGTCCCACTGTGGACTCGCTTGCATGATCCGGGGCTGATGTGTGCATGCTGGTCAACCAAACCTGATGAAACCAAATGCAAAAAAAAAAAAAAAAAAAGTACAAAGAGCTGTCGTAGAATAGAAGGCGAATCTGAAGGTGATGTCTTAATTTTGCTGCTGCTTTGTGTGTGCGCGTATCCAAGTGTGTGGGATAAAATGAGGCGGTGACGAGAGGGGAGTGAGAGAAAGCAGTGTGTCCCACTTTGTCTGCTTGGCTGTGGTTCTAATACTACCCCCTCACCCTCCCACCCCTTTACCCCCTCCCCCACCTCAGGCTCCCAGCTCTCTCCTGGAGGCTCTGGAGCAGCATCTAGCCTCTCTGGAGGGCAGGAAGCTCAAGGACCTCTCCACAGCCAGCAGGTATGATCACATTAGAAAGAGGCTGCTCAGATCTGCTGCAACAGCCATAATGTACTGCCTCTACCACTAAGACTGTTATACTCACTTAAAACCAAAAATGTCAACTTCATGGTGGCGCTAGAGGTTAAATCAGGGCATCATCAAAATCATGAGTCTTCATCATGTGGAGACCATGATGATGAAGACTGCTCTAAATTTCGAGGCATCTAATCTCAGCCCTAAAATCCAAGATGCTAGTGTGCCTAAAAAATAACTGATCCAGACTTAATCTCTTAACTATGAGATGGATCGACCTAAAATTTTGTACAAACATTCATGGTTCCCAGAGGGTGAATCTTACTGATTTTAGTGACCTCCTGACTTTTCCTTTGATGCCACCATGAGATTCACATTGATGGATCAGCAACTGAAGTGTCTCAGCAACTGCTGGATAGATTACAATTTACTTTGGGGCAGACGTTCATATTTTTTTTCAGGGAAACTTTAGTGATCGTCTGACTTTTCATCTAGTGCAGTTATTAGTCAAAAAACGGTCCATTAATTTGATTCATAGAAAAGTTTTTTTTTTTTTTTTTTTACAATGAGCATTACAGCATATAAGGTGTGGGTTAGTCGTAAGGTTAAGACAAGGTTAAGTTAAAGTTACAAGGTGCAACTCAGTAAAAAGCGCAACCACCAAACAAAACAAAGCAATGGAGTAACTCTGGAAATTGCAGGCTTTGCAAAAATGTGTGTGTGTCTGTCTCACCCTAAGATCCAGCACCTTGTCCAGTGCAGTGTCTACTCTCTCCAGCACTGGGATCTCTCTCAGCCGTATGGACGACAAGACAGAGGACAACAGACTGCAGCAACACAAGGCGAGACATTTGCAAGACATTTTTAAACATTTAAAAATGTCAGAACACCCACACACATATAATATAGACAGGCGTAGACTGCTAATACCACATATAAACAACACTGTACTGAATGAAACCACAATATGATTATACCCAGTGCAAATACCTTATTCACAATTCAGCTGCTTGTTTGTGAGGAGACGCATGGAAATATCTTTGGCTTGTGGGAGTTGTGTACACAACTGTAACCCCAAGTCTTTTTATTTTTGTCTCCAGCACACTGTTGTTGAAGTTGAATGAACAAGTGCATTAATCCTGCAGCACAGTGAAATACAACGTCTGTGCCTGGCTGCTGGCCCACAGCATACAGAGCTGCACAGAGAATAGAAATGAATTCACAATGTAAATACCTTCTGAGGTGTGTTTTTCATTCAAATAACAAAGCATCAAGGACAATTTAAAAAAAAAAGGCTTACGGGGAATGGACATATTTATAACAGCTTCACTACTTTGATTTGAGAGCTAATCGATATCGCCTTTTGTTGATTTTCCAGAGGAGGTTCACATTCTTTGTCAAGCGCAGTCATTTTCTGTTGATGCTTTCCACGCAGGAGGATGGTCACAAGGTGATAGACATTCAGACGCCCAATGTGTCACCCAGCACCCAGTCAGTGGGCAGTGCCAATAGCAGCGGAGGGGCCACAGATCTCTTCTCCAACTCACCCATCGTACCCGTCAACAACCAGTGAGTCCATAGTGCCATGCAGTGTAAACAGAAAAGTGCTACGGGTGCTAAGGCTTTTTTATATTGTAGACAGATTCACGGTAGCCTTTGGTTTGTCGTTTCATTTTATCCCGTTATCCTCGTTCTTCAACAACAGTTCTTTGCCTGTCTGTCACAGTAAATTACATTTTTTAAATTGACTTTTCTGGTTACATAAAAATAAAATGAGAAACACAACTGTGCCCTCCTCTCCTTTCTCCTTCCTGTAGTGTGCCAAACCTGACCAGTGAGCTGTTCACCCTGCAGCCAAACTTCACCCCCATCCAGACCACACACACTGTGCCCAACAATAACAATGCCTGGGGAGGTAGGAGCGCATACGCAAACAAACACACACATATAATCATGCAAACGTACAACGAAGCGTGCAAATAAATGCCCACTCATACACACACACACACACAGACTGCTCAGGGCTGGATAAGCTGTGACAGTAACGCGTGGTTGCTTCATGCTCTTGACTCATTTCCCCTCTTTTCTCCTTTCACGTTACCATGGTAACCTTGGGATGTCAGGTGACCTACTGAAGCCAGCCCCGCCCACTCAAATTCACAGCCCAGGAGCCCCGTTGCACTCTGGGAAAATGCTGCCCAATGATTTGGACTCTTCATTAGCCAACCTTGTTGGGAGTGAGAACACAGCATCACTCTCCAAATATTCAGTCATTTTTCTTTCATGTTATTCTTGTCTCGCTCTGTGTTGCCTCCTCTCAGCTGATGTTATGTTTGTTACTGTTTTTTTTTTCCCTTCTTACAGACCTGCAGTTTGGGGGGACGCCAGCTAAAAAGTGAGTGGGTTTTTCTGACATTAGCAAAAGGCCGCTGTCCAGTTTTATCACTGTTCAGTTTCATGAGTCATGATTTCCATTCTGCATCATCTGTGCACTTGTAAATGCTGTGTGTGTGTGTGTGTGTGTGTGTGTGTGTGTGTGTGTGTGTGTGTGTGTGTGTGTGTGTGTGTGTGTCCGCGTGCATCAGGCCGGAGCTCCAGTGGAGTCAGCTGGTAGAGAAGAAGCCGACAGGAGGAAGTGGGTGGCAGTCAAAGGCCATGTGCACCAGCACCAATTGGACTCACACCACCCATCCCATGGCACCTGCACCCATGCCCGTCCCTCAGATGGTAAATCAAAAGCTACGTTCACGAGGTCATCAAGTTTGGGACAGGTCTTTTTTTTTTTTTTTGGTTTGGGTTGTGTCCAAAATCAGTCACTCATTGACTACTCGCTACTCACCATCCAGGGAGTCCTATATAGTGAGCTTAACGGTAAAATGGAAAAACACTTTCAGACTAATTTTCTTTGCACTGTTTTTCAGTGCATGATGGTAGATATTGCTTGTTTGGTGACCACTGGTTGAACACTACTTTTCATGATGCATTGTGGGATACTATGAGTTCACTAAATAGGGTATAACAATTCTCACTATGCATTCGGACAGCGCTACAAAATTGCACTTGCAAAAGTGATTTCAGACACAGCAATGGTTACATGCCAGCTGCATGTCGTCCCCTCTCAGGGGTTTTCACTCATGTTGGCAGATCAGACGAGACTTGACTGACAGTTCACATATTCTCCTGTTAGTCATGAGTTGGACAGGTGACACTATTATCATTGGGTTTCTTCCAAAACCTGACTGGCGCAGAGCTGATTTGTCCCTGCTGGGTGTGACTTTCGCTCCATTTCAGTTCACAAAAGACTCGACTCGAAGGCTCTGTGTAGCTAGAAAAGTACTGCATGTACTAGCAGCAGTGTAAACAGCACAGCCTTAAAAAAAAAAAAGGGCACATTTCACACGGCTTATTGCAGTGGAATCCAAATGGAAAAGCTACTGTAGTGTCTCTGCCAACTCATGAACGCTGTGAAACATTGAATTTAAGTTTACCACTGCCTTCCTCTGTTATACCTGGGCATCCTATGCCACCTGCATGCCATTTAAACAGGTTTTCCTCCCCTTGCCCTGTGATTTAGGGCTGCAACTTAGAATTATTTTTTTATTGAGTAATCTGGCTTTTTCAATTAGACTTAAATGTGCCAGGATTTGGGTGAGCATCCCTATGGAAGCCCAGCATTCATGTTATGATGATGTTTTGACTATCACTGGGCCCTGCAGTTGCAATGGGTATAAGGCCGCTCTGTGATCAGGTGAGAAAATATTTAGCTTTTTTTGCATTAAAAAAAAAACAAAAACTGATTAATTGATGATGAAAATAGTCAGTGATATATTTTCTGCCAATCAACTAATCGATTAATCAAACTAATTCTTGTAGCTCTAATGTTATGAGAAAACCCTCAGCTGACTCTTTTACCTAGATGTACCATCAGGAAAAAAATCACCTCCATTAGTAGAGAATGTCAATACATGATACTGTAACCACACAAATCATGTGAAATAAAAATGAGAACACACCAGCAGAATAGTGAGTTTTCTGGCCGTTACAAAATAGAAACGTCGAAATAAAATCAACCTAACATTCAGCTGTCTATATTATAGAGGGCCTAGTCTGTAATTTGGTGTTTTTTGTCAGTGGAGCGCTTACACGCAGAAATCTTTTAGAGAATAATTGTATTTGGTGCAATCCATCATTTTGTCAGGGAAGTCAATTTCTAAAAAGGATAGGATATCACATTCTGGACTGAAATTCATCAAATGTACCTACACAGTGGGGTCCAAAAGTCTGAAAGTGGTCTCAGACGTTTGGACCCCACTGTATATATAGCCGAAAATATCTTGGCTTTTGAAGGAGCTCCAAAATGTGCCTGTCCTTTAGTGCTCCACTCTAATTATCTACGTGTCTCTTCTATTCAATCTGGTTTCATCGTTTAATTTTCGACTGATTGACCCCTCAACTCAAACCGCTCATTTATTCAGCAAATGGATTGGAAAGCCGGTGGCACGACTTGAATAGAAAGTAGAAGTGTTTGGAACATGAGGAATGGGCAAAGGTCTGGTTTATCTTCTCTATCCACTTGGAGAATAGCCATAAGCATAGGTTTTATTGTTGTATGCAGACGAGCATTAAAAACGAGTTTTTCTTCTCTTTCTTTTGTCTAACTCTTCACAGAACGGGATGATCTATACTGGCTATGTAAGTTTTTTTTTTTTTAACTTCTCCTCCTCCCTCTCTCCTCCATTTCCACCTGATGTCATCCTGTTCTTTTGCTAAGCTTTTTTTTTTTTTCTTTTCTTAACAAAAAATGTACTATTTTATTTGATGTGCTGCCTTGGCATTGTTGTTTCATCCCTGGTGGTTATTACAGGGTACAAATCCACTGCCTCAATTCAGCCTCATTAAATGTTGAACCTCTCTTTGTTGCTTAGGATTAGGTGTCTTTGCCAGATGCAAACAAATGCAAATGTTTGAAAAAGTAACAATATCTCTGTCTTTATTTTGGGGGACATATTTGACAGGTTAGACACGAGGCTGACAGTATCAGGATTATGTTTGTAACTGATTTTTAGGTCGAGACCGTACAGGCTTGACGGTGATCTATTGTGTTTTTCTGTACAGGCTCCAGCACCAGTGGCTTTTCCTATGACGACACCCCAAGTGCCTGTGTATGGAATGGTAAAGACCAAAAACTCTTAGTCTAATCCTAAATCATACATTCACAAATCTTTCATTAATATGCTGCCAGCACTGGTCTAATCTAAATCCACATTATCCTGTTTATTCTCCACCTCCTTCCTGCTCCTCACCTGCGCTGACCTCTGCCTCGTCTCACCAGCTCCCTCCTCAGATGAGTCATCAGATGGGGGGCGTTCCCATGATGCCCCCACAGCCTGTCATGTACAACCAGCCTGTCCTGAGACCTACTAATCCCTTTGGGCCCATCCCAGGGACACAGGTAACATATACACAAACACACACACACAGATATACATACATTAGTTTATATGAAACATAATTAAAGCAATAGTTTTACATTTTGGTGAATATGCCCTTTTGAAGTTAAATTAAATTATCTCAAACACCTCTAGGAAGTGTAGGAAATTTCTGACTAAAACAGAAATAGACAAGGTGCAGAACAATAAGAACAAATAAGAGTAATTTAACCTGAAAATGGCTGGGAAGTATTGCAAACTAAACTGGTATAAAATACAACGGCACAATGGCAACAAAGGGTGGAATTTTCCTCTAACACAAATCCTGCATCTATACTTCATGTCTGCAAGTCCTCTGGAATAATTGATGCATTCATTCATAGTTATTCATAATGTCAAGCTGTGGACCCCTGTATAAGCAGCATGAATCATGTCAGATAATTTTTTAAATGACCAGCAAGTGTAAAAAAAAAAAAAAAAAGCGTTTTTCCCTGCGAGTAATCACCACTTGGTGCAGCAGCAAGACTCTCAGTAGAGTAAACAAGTGGATTTTGACCAATTATTCAAAACATAACAGAGTAATATAATTGCTTACTGAGCACTCATGCCCCTGAGAAGCTGTTTTCTTGGAACTGCGGCAGGTAATATTCTTGTCAATAGATGCCTGATCACTTGATGAGGTGTTTTGTTGAACTAAATTACTCTCCATTCTCACCCCGTCCTCTGCAGATGCACTTCATGTAGGGATGATGTTGTAACCATGGCAGCAAAGCTGAAAGAGAGAAGGCGAGAGGAAAGAGATGGAGAGAAAGAGTCAAAGAAAACAAATCCAGAACCAAATCCAATGCAGGAGGAAGAAAGATGGGGAAAGAGAGGAAAAGGGAGGGGAGAGGAAGACGGAGAGAGGACCAGAGGACGGATAAAGGATGAAATGCTGATGTCTGTTTCTGTGTCGCCTGACCCTCTAATCTCCTCTCCTCTCCCCATGTGGCTACTGATCTCTCTGTCTTTGAATCTATAATGCTGGGGCGCCAGAGGCTCCGCATCAGTCCCACTCATCCTCTGTTTGATTTGCCAGTTCAGACGGCGAATATGACCTGTGATGACACTACAAAGACTGACAGCTCTATGGAAGTGCAAAAGCTCTATCGCCACTTCCTGACCTCCTCATCCAGATAATTACCTGTATAAAAACTTTACCCACTTCCCTCTCCATCCCACAACTGAATCAAGCTCGGAGGACGCACGTCTCTTTCTCTGATTGGATCGTTTGCTGGCACTTTACTCTATGTGAACTTTGCCAAGGGTGTATGTCTGTGTAGGTGATTTTAGCATCTTGTTCAGATTGGTTCCCGGTCACGCGTCATCCATCACCTGATGTCAGAAGTAATCGATTTGAATGTGTGTGTGTGTGTGTGTGTGCGTGCGTGTCCCTTTTTTCTACATTTCAGCGTGCTGCATCAACATTAGCGTTTGAGTCTTTTTATGAGCTCCATTTGTTCTGAATTGCCAACTTCACATCAAGAATCTGACGTGGAACGATTATTAGCGGGCACGCTTGTGTGTGTGTGTGTGTGTGTGTGTGTGTGTGTGTGTGTGGATGGACGTAGCTGTGTAGGGTATGTACCGTATGTTTCTCTTTTGGTATCTGATGTCATTACTGTGTTGCCAGGTACCAATGTGTTACTGCACTGGAACTAACTGATGAAAGCACTGAGCCACACCCAGGCATTGCATTTGGATGTAAACAAACCTCTTACACTAACTTTGCTACTTGGGGATGTGCTGTACACACTGTATTTTGTTCTTTTTTTTTTTCCTCCTCTACAGCTGTGCAATATCATGCAACCCTGTTAAAGTCTTGTCCACCCATCCGTAGCCTGTTTAGAAGCTGTTTCCTGCTGTAGTGTTGTACCTCTTGTGTGTCCACATCAGGTTTCTGTACAGAAGTCTGTTTGTTTTTGTTTTTTTTCTATTTAACTTGTTATTTTATACCCGTACTGCTCTAAAAGTAGTGAAAAATGCACTGAGAGCCAGATGGAGATGTGACTGGTTATTAGTAAGGAGGCGATTTTCATTCTTGCCAGTCAGAAATGGTCTAACTCCCAAGTGTATGATGTCCTCCCTGTCCTAAGCATTCGTCCTGTCCAAAATTAGTCTCTTGTGAAATCCTGGATAAGGGTAATTACCGCAGCAGATGTCTCACCTCCACTTGGAGGAACAAAAGACGTTGCTAACACAGTGATAGGTTTAATGTAGTGTTAACATTTGTGGACAGGATGGCTAAAGGTCAGTCGGAGGAGTCAAATGAGGACCAGACTGTTGGAAAGCAACTGAGGGTAATGTCTGTCGAACAGGGCCCTAAAAAATCCAAGGTCAAGTTAGACCCACAGACAGACGATATATACATATATATATATATATATACATATATATACATATATATATATATATATATATATGTATATATAGCACAAAGCTGTGAAGAGGGAACAATGCTCTGCTGCACAAAAACCTAAAATCATTGCTGGGATGTACAGTTGAAAGGGGCAATAATCGATTGGGGATGAAGTCGTTTTCTATTGATTGTGTCTGTTCTATGTACATGTACTGTACGTGTGTTTGTGTGCACATGCCTTCCCATAGAGATAAACAGGGTCATGTTCCTCAGTTAGAGATCAGAGGTCTCTAGCGAGCTGGTAGCGTGTACTAACTTAGCAGTGAGTGTTATTGTGACCGTGTGTCAGTCCGTGCAACGCAACATCAACTTAAGGTGGCTCTAGGATCACTCATCTGCTGAAAAACGCAAAAAAAAAAAAACAGCCCTAAGTCATCGGACCTGGAACCTCTGCAGACAGATGGAGCTGCGCAGGGTGGTGATCTCTAACAAAATCGTGGGAGAAATGCAACTGTACGGTGGTGCATTGTTATAATCCACCCCGGAACTGCTGGCTTTGTGAAAAACCAGTCTCCCTCTGAATGCTCTTTTCATTGCGCACTTCATTCCCACGACGCAGCTCGATCCATCCTGGGCCAACCTCTGACTGTTACTGTGTCCTCTGTATATAGGTAATGCCGTTCATGTGTTTTTAGACGTGCTCTCTCTGTAAAGTGATTGAAGCCCCATTGGATGACGTTACTGTACGTGGGACAATTTATTGCTGTATCTGTGTTTGAATGGTTGTATTTTGAAGGTGTCTTCATCCAGGGATGGATGGGTGGGGGTGGGTGGGGTTGATGTTTGTGATGTTTGTGTCCATCTCGAGGAGGAAAGGGGTGGGGTGGGGGGGGTGTTTGGGGGATGGGGGTGGGAGTGTCATGGGTAAACTATCACAACTGGTCTATACCAAGAGTGTCTTCATCAAGGAAGTGGACAGGACAGGGTCTGTCCTCTTCGAAACAGGAACATTTTTTTGCACCAAAGTCATCATCAAAGCGCAGCTTCTTCTTATTCAAGGTCATAATGGATGGATGATATCAGAACTCAAAAGGATTTTTTTGTTCTTTTATTTTTTAGAGACAAAAAAAACTTGTCTTTTTTTTTTTTTTTTTTTTTTTTGCATGATTAAGTGTCGTCTTTTTATTGGCTTGTGTGCCCGGTAAAAGCATGACCATTGTGTGAACTCTCACTTACCGGTGTGTTTGGAAAATGTTAAGGAAATTTCTCCATGAGATTTTTTACTTACCTCTTGACATGAACGTTCATTGACATTCATAATCAACTGTTTTACAATGAAGGGTCTGTAACTGTTTGAAGGATGCCTCGCATGCAGAAATGCAACTTGCAAGTAACCCATCAAACTTCAAACCCGGTTACCGAAACTGCGTCTTTGTAAAACACCATGGATGTCAATGCCAGTTATCACCTAGCTAGCTAGACATTGCAGTCTTGTAAAATCGCTCTTTATTAAAGCGTTGCTATTTTCAATACGTGTTTGAATGCTCGCTCCTTTTTCATACTACGCCAGCAGCATCATGGGAGATAGTGATTGAAAGTCAAAGTACTGTAATATGTGTTTGGTCTGGTCCACATTGTGTGGTGTTTCTAATGTGTTTGCTAAGTCTTGTCCTGTCTGTCGCCATCAGCCGGACTTATTAGTTCGCAGTCATTCTTTAAAGCACAGAATGGTTTCCTGAAACCAGGCTTTGATTCACTAGAAGCTTCAAGAACGTGTGCAGACCTGAACAAGGGGTCTTGAGATCAGATACAGTTTTCAACCCCACTCTGAGTGCAGATGGGCAAAATTTCCATCTGTCACTTATGTCTCTGTACACTATATTTTTTCTAGCAATAGCTTAATTATCAAGAATATACCTTTCCTTACTTTTCCTCTAGCCTGATAAATCAATTTAAGAGACACAGCATAACCACTTAAAAGGCAAACTAATAATTATGGTATTTAATCTGGGGTAGGATTTAGCATTAGCAGTTTGAGAAGACCTACTTCAGTAGACAAGCTTATTAGAAAAAGTTTTTTTTTTCCTCTAATATTCACCTTGCCACTGCATAGAAGTCCAATAAAGACTAAGAAGCCCCAGCCCCAGTATCTACGCAAATAGATGGTGCACACAATACTTTGTACACAAAGCATTGAATGTGCAACTTTACAAAACAAGAATGACACAGGAGGTGAACATAAGTCAAGAGGTACTTACAATAATGGGTTGCTTGTAGTCTTGTATTTTCCATAATGGGAGACTCGCAAGATATCACTATCTACCGACTCAAGTGTCTGCAAATGTTCAACAGGGATCCTCACAAAATAGACCTTTGTATTCATCACTGAAGCTACTTCATGGACTAATCTGGCAGCTGGAAACCACACATACATGTTACCAGAGCAGCAGAAACTGCATTTTCATGTTGTTATGCCAGTGATCGGTGAATGATGTCTATGCAGTTTCATGCTCCACCCTTTGTCCATTTACATACATACTGCAGGTCTACTCATCATATTACCTCAGTATACTCTCTGTATTGTGTATACTGTATATGCCACACTCAATCATTACTCTAGTGTCCATCTGTAAACTGTTCATTGTTGTTGAGATCATGAAACTCAGCAGTATCCATGCAAAATTCTTGTTAGCAGGGAGTGAGGTTCCATACCTACAATTTCTTCTCATTTTCTTTTTTTGTATATCAAAGTAATTGAATTATCAACAGGTTTGGATTGTTATCAAATTATTGGTTTTTATTTGAAAAGCATAGGTTGATGTTTTTGGAAGAAAATGGAATAAAACGTCATCTGATGCTGAGCTCTAGTAGTTATTTGATGCCTCCTCTGCAAACACGTTAAAATGAAAAACAGTAATTATCCAGCACCTGAGCACTGATTCATCATTAGGGAAATCACATCTTTAATTACTCACACAGAGAAGCTAAAGTTCAGTTGAAATTCATTTATTGATAATTAAACATTTCAAAGAACATAGGACAAAATGTAATTTAAAACAAAATGATAATATTTGTGTTCATTGTCGTTCATACAAGTTGAATGTGGCATCAAAAATCGTTGTTTTTGGGGAGAGGGGGAGTCGAGCGTTGAACCAGCAACCGATCCTGAGCCAGGTTATTCAACTCTGAAATGGAGGGCCTACAGATGTGCTCTTAAGCAAGGCACTTAACCCCAAAGTGGCCCCAGGGGCACATTTACAAAAACTAAAACAACGCATCCTACCTAAATGTCCCACGTCCAGCTCTGGCTATGACTGCCTGGTACTCTTGAGTGACAGGCTGTTAGATACGAGATGTACTAACAACAATGTGCCTGCTTCAGAAAGGGTTCAGGTTTAGACTAAAAGATGGTGTACATGTCCTCATAAGATGGTGTGTGAGCAGTCAGTATGTTGGGAGCTGGAATGTATGAGCAGAGTATGCTTCGGGGGGGAAAATTGTAGGGATATGATCAGGAAAATCAAAAGCAGGAAAAAAGGTAATCTCCCATTAAAAATAGATGAGAGATCCAATTCCAAAAAATCTGAAATCCTGACGGACAAAAATCCCTGAAGACAGGTGAGGAATAGGAAGTATGGCCAAAGGTGTATCTGCATGTGTGTATGAGTGTGTTTGTGAGTGTAAACACATGTTTCGGGGAGGGGCAGGAGTGTGTGGTCTGAGTGTTTACCTTAGTGGGGGGACACCCCATCGTCCACAGCAGTTTCAGGCCTAACGCTGCTGTTTTCCCCATCCCACGCTACAGCTGCGTGTGGCGTACGTCCAGGGCAAGGGCTCAGTTTGGCTCCCTCCCACTCTAGCTGCAATAATCAGCAAGAGGAAGAAGGTGGCTGGAGCAGCAGCAACAACAAGGCATGCAACTAACAGATCACATGGAGAAGGTGGAATAATGTGGAAAAGTAGAGAGACTATGTGTCACTTAAACCTAACACAGCACTACCAATTCAGGTGGCGAATAAGAATAGGATGAGTAACCAGTGTGTGGTACAATCACAAACGGAACAACTACAGTAAGTCATATAAAAGTCAGGTGGAATTAGGTGTGCATTAGTATCATTTGCACATGTAATCTGCTTTACATGAGTAAAATGCAATGAACCGAGGTGAAATACATCTAGGTGTAAGTGTGGAATTGAACAGCTGTCTAGGTGTGATATGAATGCAGAGAAAGCCAGTGATCCTAGCCATGTGTCAAAATAAACTGTGTTTCTGTTGAGATCAGAAGAGGGAAAAGGAAAGGTCACCGGCCCTTCTCACTGCTGCTCGGGAAAAAAAAAGAAAAAAAGAAAAAAAAAAAGCGGCTTTCACAAAATCCAAAACGACCTTCATGTCATGTTCACCTGCAGCACCAATACTGTCACCTCATATCCACTCAATCAATAACCCTGCACCATCAGCAACACGCCACTGCACTGCACTTAGAAAGATACTTGTACCAGCTCTCAGCTCAAATGATTTCTCACTTTATTTTGTTACAAAATGCACTTCAGCTTGTCTCCAGTGCGATTAGTTCATACTCAAATGCCACAGTGGATCAACACCACTCACTACATGCTACAAGCATGACGGTACTCTTCTTCAGCCATTCAAAAGATCTGCCTTTTTGTTTTGTTTTTTTTCCAAACGGCAGAGTACAACAACTTAACAGTCCTACTTCACCTTGTCTACTCACTAGCTTCAGCTGTTCAGGAAGGAACACAATCACTTCATCTTAATATTAACAGTCAATATTCTTACCAAATGTTGGTTGACATTACTTTTTCAGTTTAAAATAAGGTTTCAAGTATTTACACAAGTACCAAATTTAACATTTTCTTGTATGAAAATTAGCTCAACTTTCCCTCTAAATCCCCAGTGGCTTCCAATGTGAGCTGAAGCACAAACGCAGCTGATAAAACAGCTGAAACAGAACTAATGATAGAAAATGACAAAAACCAATAGGAAATTTAAGTCTCTATAAAGCTCAGATTCTTTTAACGTCATTGGCCAAACAATATTTGCTGCAATGCCTCTGGCTTTTATAAATTCAAAATATGTACATACAAAAGCAACAAAAAACACAACTCCTTTTCCTCAGACTGGGTTCTTGGTTTCATCAGAGTATTAAAATTAGAGAAAGATGTGGATGCCTATAACTTGGTTTTCACACATGACACTAACAGGAAGTCAACACTAAACTTAAAATTGAAAGAAATAAATGTGAATATTACAAAATTACTTTGAGTCCTTTCTCATGTTTGAGATGCAAACAATAACCTTGGACCAAAATCTCTAACAGGATATATTTAACTCCTCAGAGAGGTACTTGTGTTTGTGCCAACTTCGAGAGCCAGGGCGAGAAAAAACAAGCAAGGTAAATTACAGCAACTGCTCCAAGAAATAATCCAAGCAGCGTAGTTCAATTTAATTGCTGAAAATATCCCCTCAGTGTTCTTACCCCATTGTTGTCGAAGTCATGTCAAATGTTCCTGGCTATCTCTCGGTACTATAAAACTTCAAGCACAGTCATGGACTGGTAATATCTGTCTTAAGTTAAACCAACTCTGAAAATTTACTGTGGAGCCATTCTTCACACACCAAAAAACAGGCAGGCTCAAGGAAACCTTTCATGCCAGCACGCAACCACAAAATCACTTTCTGATACAGAGTTAAGCGGACTACAACATAATCTGATCAACCTACAATTCCAACTAATCGATCTGTGATTTTTGCCACAGCTAAGATTTCTATGACGTGATGGGGGTCAAAAAATGATACATCATCAATCTGGGTGTGAATTGCTTCATTAGCTTTTAAGTCCTGTCAGCTCAGTGAAAGCAGCCTGAAACATATTCGTAAGACAATCTGGTCAATTAACACACATTCTCAATCGTTACCAGGTGACAGGTCTTTCATAAAAAGGCAACAAAATCTGTAGGATGCAGGACTGAAATGTCTGCAGTTAGATGTCTGGACAAACAGGCTGGCTATTACAAAAGGGTCGATGCAACCAAGTTTAATCTAAGGCCTGTTACACACTCCACACAGGGTGATCCTACACCAACACCAAGTGTGTGGGCTTGAATATATATATTCGAAATTGGTCAACAAACAAGAAGATGATCTCCATTACTGCAAGAAAAGATCTGAAAGAGGAAGTTTTTCTATCATGTGAACAAGTCAAAGAGTATGAGATGGATAATTTTCTTATTTTGCCAGGGCACCAGTTCATCTGTTTAAAGAGATAAACCTATCAACTTGTTTAGTTGTTCAGTGGTATTTTTGTGCCCACCTAAAATGTGGCGATGCAGAAAAAAAATTTAGTGTCATAAATGTTAGACTGCACATTTTACTACGCAACATTGCAAGGAAACCTCCACATTTGTTGAGATTTTTATGTAGAGTATATTAATGAACGAAATGAAAAGTTTCTGTGAAATCCAACCCTGGCCGCAGCGTCTAATTTTGCCCAAAGAAACGTTTAAACTTCTTTAACATTCAACAAGGATCCAGCTGTACCTCAATAACACCTAACAGAAAACTCAATATGCCGATATTAGCTGTCCCACTCATATCCACCTGGGTCCACTTGTTAACTCAGATAATCACCCACTTCACAGCCATTAGCTGACAGGCAAGCTAGTTACAGACTAGGTTAAAATGTACAAAAGGGGAGATGCTTCAGATTTAAAGCACATTCCCACATTCAAATTACAGCCCTGCTCCCTCTGGTTTTTCCTCTTTAAACTGTCCCTTATGTAAATACACATGCACGCGCACACACGCACACATACACACATCTGCAGTTTGGAAGGAGTGTGTGGGGGATGGGACTATCGATAAGGGGGTTCTGGCGTGTGGTAAGGGTAATCATTGCGCTGGGGCATGGGTTGCCCGTGTACGGGTGTCTGCTCATACGGTGTGGATGTGGAGTAGCTTCCCGCTGCTGCGTAAGCTCCCGATGAATCATATGCTCCGTAGCCTCCAGATGCGTCATAGCCCGCCGAGGTGTCATAGCTTCCCGACGAGGCATCGTAGTTCCCAGATGAAGTGTCGTAGCTCCCTGATGAGGTGTTGTAACTTCCCGAAGCGCCGTACGTTGCCGGTGCTGCGTAGGCTCCCGATGCAGCGTATGTTGGGGGTGCTGTGTATGTCCCTGGTGGTGCAGGGGCTGTGGTGGAGGCCTGTGCCTGTGTGGTGGCAGTTGGAGGAGGAGGTGGTGGTGGAGGAGGAGGATTGGTGTAGGCATACTGGAGGTACTGGTACTGTTGTTGGTACTGTTGATACTGTTGGTATTGATGCATTTGCTGGTAGTACTCTGTGTAAGACCTGGAGTGCAGGTTACAGTTGAAGCGGTAGAGATGGAAGGGGAAGAAAGCAGAGTAGAAACAAAGTTAATCCAAAAGATTACATCTCAGGTATAATGATTAACAAGTGGATGTTTTTCACTTTATGTTTTTGTGAAGCACTTTGTAATCGCTGATATATGTAAGTGTTATGCGGATAAACTATTACTGTTATGTGTACAAGTGGAAGCAGGTTTAAAATGATTACTTTTCCTCTGCCTCCATCCTATGGTCTTTATTTAAATGTGTTTATGTGTACCTAGCAACAGGATCTGACCCTTCAGGAGTTGTGGTGGCAGCTGGGGCATCTTCAGGTCCCCCAGGTGGTGTTGGCAGCAGGGCGCGTCGTTTTGGCCGTATCTGAGCGAAGGAACCTGGAACAGGGTCGGGGAGGAGGGGGGCTCGATTTCCTCTGATTGGGCTGCGATCCCGCTCATTTTCTGTAGCTGCTGCCTTTCTACCTGCCTGCTGCTCTGCCAGAACCTTGTCAATAAATTTACACAAAACATACAAAATTGTTAGCAACACAAAAGTATACACGGAGAAGATCATTATACATATTTACACAAATGTTAACAGACCTTCTGTCCATCCTGAAAGAACTTGGCTCTTGCTGCCTCAAATAGCGTCGTTGGGTCTGGTCCAGTCTGTGGTTCCACTTCTTCTTCAGGAGCACTGGCCCCAGAATTGTGATTGGCCAGATCATGGTACACCTGGTCAGCAACAGATCCATAGACCTGGCTGGCAAGAGCACCGTATATCACCCCATCTGCACCTTTAGCACTTGTAATGCCCTTCAGAGCTGCGTAGGTGGGGTCAAAGGATGTGGTGTTGTAGAATGAGTTATGGACACTTTGTTGAACCTGCAAAAACAGACAGGAAACACAAGCATATAAAAATTAGGAAATAAAACCAAACCTGACTTAATCTAAAAATACAACACAGCAGTGCAACCTGGGCAGTATGAGAGTAACTTCTTACGACAGATCTTCAGGTTTTAGAGATCATTAGTTGGAGGTTTTCGCGTCGTAGTGAACACCTTGCTAGAGAATGAACTTACTTGTATGGGTAGTCCGGCAGCAGCTGCTGCAGCTGCTGCAAGCACAGCTGCTTGACTCTGGTGATGCTCTAGTGAGGGAGGTGGTCGGGGAAGAAGACCCTCTCTGCCACCTGCATGTAGGAAAGAGCAGAAAACACGATGAGAACATGGACAGGAGCTGTTAAATTACATGCAAAACACTTGTAAAGTGAACCCCTCATATCCATGGGCTTTTACACTACCTGCAGGGTTGTTTCCGGCTGATACAATCTGGTTGATCAAAGGTTGGGCTTTGGACAGCTCTACAGCCAACTGACGGCCCTTGTACATGGTCCCGTTGAGAGCCTCTATAGCTGCCAGGGCTTCCTCCTTCCTCTCCATATGCACAAAGGCGTAGCCAACATTTGAGCATAATCTGGCTGTAGAGTACACAGGAAGTAGCGAGATCCATGTTAGCATTAGACTAATTTCAAAATAAAATATGTCTCTTTTCAATGTCACCTTGTTTAACGTTAACTTGAAAGATTTAACCATTGTATCTTTAAACACTCAACTGTCTAGAGGAAATTATGCTCCCAGGGTAACTTATTCAGAAATGTAGTTACCTTGTCCTATACTCAAGCAAAATGTTTCATTTCAGTTAATTACAGAACGAGACTTCTACCAAATCTATCAATCTATCCACAAGGACTATTCTACTGTCTGTAATGGCGCTTTCTAACACACCTTTGACTTTATCACAGTCTAAAACTCTTCCGAAAGTTGCGAACAGCCCGTGCAAGTCATCTGCTGAACATGTTGCGCTGAGGTTCCCCACAAACACTTTAGTGGAGTTGGGTGGCCGTGCACGGGATTCCTCGACCACCAGGGGCCTGCCTCGGTACTCTTTGCCATCAAGATGTCGTATGGCCCTGTAAGAACGAGAATTATCTTTGTTACCTTCATCAGGTGTAAACCAGGAAACACTAACAGTAACAGCAGATATTTAGCTGAGGTTAAAAAATGAATACAACAATTAATGGAATAAAAGAGATTAAACTAATACCAACCAAATGCTGACAGTCTTTGTTTTTTACAAGTGATTTTATATTTCAATGGAAATTACATGAATTAAACTACATATAGACTTAAGAACTCCAAGTCTCTCAAACTAATCAGTTAACAATATTGTTTGATTCTGCAGTGGCCCAGTTCTTCCTGTTTGTAGCCCAAACAAAGCCTCTGGTGTTTCAGACACTGAAGATACTTAAATAAGACTGTAGGAGCTTACATTAGGACCTCGAATTATTGCATTAACACCACCATCTACAATGGAAAGGTCAAATATTATTTCTTTCAAATCATACTGTGTATTTACAATTAAAACTTGTAGCTTAAAAAAACTGTAACATAGTAACACTGATGCAACTTTCCATACCTTTTTGTCATAGTAATGTTGTGTGATTATAAACATAGATATACCTTTCAGTAGTTTTCCATAATCATAATGTGGTCTTGAAACACAGATGCATCTTACACAGATACATTTTACTGTCTTTTTTTCAGGTATTATACAAAGTAGAATACTAGTGCATATGTTTTTATTATTCATCTTTGAAATGAATGGATGTCTGTCTGTCCTATCTTAAGTTTAAAGCTGACAGGTTGGACCGGTTTGCCTCACAACAAGTTGAAAATGTCATATCACCATTTAACTGTATTCCTGAAATATGTGAAAAACACAAAGAGCAATTCATTCATCATAAAAGATAATATTAAGGGACAGTTAAATACCTGTCTGCTGCCCCCTCTCCCTTCAGGGTAACAAAGGCATACTGTCTGAGCAAGGAACAGGTGTTGATCTCTCCATATGGTGCAAAGAGCTTGCTCAGCTCGTCGTGAGTTGCATCTAAAGGAAGGTTGCCCACAAACAACTTCACGTTGTCACCGCTCATCTTTGATCAACCAGACATCTGCAACAGGGTAAACAGGACGCATCGATTAAGTTATGTACTTTCAGAAACTCTAATTGATTCGTTAATTTAAATAGAAGATTTACGTTAAGGAAAAAAAAATACGACTAGCTAACCATATCTGATTTTATTCAACTGGAGTGATGCTATAAGAAGAGGTCATTATTTATAAATGAAGTTCCTGCACACATTAAGTGTTTTGCCGTTAGCTAGTCGACAATTATTAGCTAAGCTAATTAAACCGTTAACTTTCGCGGTGAAAATGTATTCAGTCAAGTTAAAGGCAGTTTATGAGCCTGCCAGGTTAGCTAATGTCGGACAACAATGTTTAAAACAATAACATAAATTGTTAATGTGAGGTGATGTAAGCTCAGTTACATGACCAACAGTAAGCTAAAAACTACTGGCCATCTTGTCAAACGGCAACATTAACGATGTAGCTAGCGTTAGCTAAGCTAGGCAGCTAACGCTAACATAGTGGTTTTATCGCAGCGGATGAAAGCGTTTACTGAAGCTAGATGCTTATCACTCGTGGGAGCTGTTTTAAAGTATATAAACTAACCCTTCCGCTTTTCAAGTTCTGCCTAAAAAGGAGGGAAAAGCATTAATTATCCCAGCACGGTACACAGACTACTTACCCAACGCGGTCCCGGAGCTGGAGAATTTCAAACCTCACATCCGTCTCCGGTTTGTGGAGGAGCAGTGGCGGCCGGGGGGGCGCACTTTCATCCCGTTTGCACAAAATGATCTTTCACACAGGCTCACAAAATCACAAAATATACCCTTCTTATAACGCATACACATCTATTTTTTGTTGCTATTGTTGTTTAGGGGTGAGTACAACGATATTTAACTTATAGATTCACAGTCTCACAAAGATCGTGTCTGGTTCACATGCTAATAGTGTTTGGAAAATTAGTTGTTATTGGGTTGTACAACTTTTGTAACGTTACTACTGTTAGTGTTACTGTTTGAATTTGTGGCTGATTATAGCAAACACAAGGCCAAATATGCCACTGCAGCAAAATTGTACATTATTACTATTATTATAATAACGCTCATCATAATAACGCCATAACACTAAAGTTAAACTTGCTGCAAGTCTGAAAATAAATGTAATCATTAATTTAAATTTAATTTAATCTAGTTTACCCCCCAGCACATAACTCGCAGTATTGTGACATAGTTGTTTCCAGGTAGGATTAGGTGGGAGGGGAGGAGGAGCTACAGAGGGGAGACGTCTCCAGTCCAGACCTGGGTCCACACGTCATGACAGGCCGCCGTGGAGGAGAAGTTCACCACCGTAGTTAAACCTGAAACATGGAGGAATAAGGAGCATGCTTTCATCATAAAGTGGAGCCGGCCGGGAGGCGGGGAGGGGGATTAAAAGAGGAATCAGGCCGAAGAGGTAAGCGACGAGCCTGGTGAAGTTAAAATGCGTCGTAGACACAAACAAGTGTTTACAACTGCAACAAGTTGTGTGGTTGCTCATCAGGAAGCCTCTGTGTGTAACATAGTTGGAAGAGGAAATATACAAGTTTTGCAGGAATGCACGCTGCGGATCCAGACAGATATTGACATGTAGACTGCAGTCAGAAGGGAGCTTAAATAGGGTGGAAGATATATTCATAATTATACCCTTAAATAATCTGTGTCGATGCCAGTTGCCTTTATTTTGAATATTTAATGTTACTTTGTGTTCTGTTGCGTTTGTGTACCAGGCCTGTGTGGTTATATTTTAAATGTTTGTTTCCTGCAGCATTTAAGATCTGTCTAGGCTGCTGCACTTTGCCAAGTCTGGACTTGCTGTGTAAAGCCAGGCAGATTTACAGCACAGGTGTGTGTCTGTGTGTGTCTGCACCCATCCTCCTGTCCTGAATGTGACCACACATAAAGACAAATTAACGCAAAACCTGAAAAATGAGTGGAGAAACATAACAAGTGCAGATGCTTCCACACAGGTCCACTGCACGGGGAAGTAGTTCACATTCAATCATGCTCTGTGGCATGTATAAAGATGCTGAGCATGCCCATGTGATTCTGATTTTGTATCAAGATTGAAAAGATTCAGTTCAATTCAGTTGTATTTGTAAATCATGACATACATTGTCTCAAGGCACTTTACAGACCTTACAATATTATAGAGAGAAACCCAACAGTTCCCACAATGTGCAAGCACCTGGCAACAGTGGAAAGTAAAAACTTATAACAAATCTACTTTGACTTTGAAAGAGCTTCAGTCACAGCGACTGCTGAACTGGCTGGTGTTTTAAAAAGGAGCAGAGACCAAAGTGACATCTGCATTTAGATGTATAGGAAAGACATCAGTAAATAGGGTTGGAAATTGTGGTTGACTGAGCACATTTGACGATCAGTGTAGTGGAATATGAAAGGAAAAACATGTCAATGCAGGACGTGATCAGAATGTGTCAGCAAGAACTGTCTGTCGACAATTACATAGAGAGGGATGTTATAGTAGGGTGCAGCGTAAACCCCTCATTACAAAGATTAAAGCACATTTGAGAGTTCAGTGCTGCAAAAAGTATACAATACAAAGTTGTTCTGAGTGATCACCTTTATCCTATGATGAAACACTTCTGTCCTGAGAGTGGGAGTGGTCTCTTCCAGGTTGACAATGCTCCCATTTATAGGGCATGAGGGGTCACGAATGGTTTGATGAGTATGAAAATGAATCATACGCTATGGCCTTCAGGGTCACCAGATATCAACTCAGTTTATCACCTATTGGAGATTTTGGACCGACGTGCTGGACAACACTCTCCACCGCCATCAGTGAAGCACCAAATGAGGGAATATATTTTAGAAGAATTGTGTTCTGTTCTGGCAGCATGTGGTGCCCCAACACTTTATTAAGACACTTTATGTTGGTTTTTCCTTGAATTTTTCACCTGTCTGTATAATAACCATCTGTAGCATGTATAAGGGTACGTGATCAATTGCAGGACAATTAACAACAATGTGTGTAATTTTGCTGTGTGTGTTGTGTGTAGATGGCACAGCAAGAAGAACCTCTGTATGATTTCCCGGAGCCCGCCCAGCCATCACAGCGCAAGGTCTTGGGGCATCAACGGGGACGAGGCTCCCTGAGAAGCATCAGCGTGCTGGACCGCCTCCTGCTCACAGTTCCTGTCTGGCTTCAGCTGCTGATCAACCCGGCCACTGCACTGCACATACTGCGGAAAGAGCCTCCTGGGGTCAGATACACACGTTCAGCGCACGTTAAAGCGCACCATTTGTCAGAGTGTACACACGCAGTAGTTTACCTGTCTTGCCCACGCTCTCTCCACGTCCTACCCACTCACACTCATCAGCTGTGTTGTCCTGCAGACGTTCCTGGTGCGAAAGTCTCGCACATCCCAGAGAAACGTGCTGTGTGTCCGTTTGGCGGATGACAGCGTGCCGTCCTTCGTCCAGCAGTTTGGCATCAGGGAGGAGCACTGCAGTAAGAGCCTGACATTCCTGAACACTGATATGATGGGCAAATGTGTAATTACATCAGTGTAATTACACAGCAAGGCATGTTGAAACTTAAAGACTGTTGTGCGCTATATGATTAAAATGGCACATTCTGCCAGGCTTGTTTGATTGCACAGATTTAGGCAGTCGTCATATATACTCATTGAAAATGCATGAAACATGAGATTACTTTCATTTGGTTATCCCAGCATCGTCAATTTTTTTGACAGACCCAAAGCTGAAAACAGAGCATTTATTTTTTGTTGCACTGGACTTATTTCAGTCCGGTGAAAGCTACTTCTGTATGCTTTACAATAGCATAACACGTCTCTCAAACATTATATTCATACTAAAATGATTGGAATTGAATGGCAACCAATGGGTGGCTGGAACGCAGGAAACCAATTAAAAAACTTATTGTAGGTTTTAGAAAATGGTTGGTAGAAATATATCCAGTCAAACAGCTGCTGTGTCTGTGTTTAAAGTTGAATTACTAACTACTCATCTCCTTCTCCAAATACCCCTGTACCTTGGAATTGGTGTCATCCCCAGCTCTGTCTCTGGAGACTTCTGCCATCAGCTTTCCAGATCTCCCAAGACTAATTTCCTTCTACTGTGTCAGCAGGTAAATTTATATCCTCCTCATCCTCATTTGTGATCTCCTTCTTGCACAATCTCAAACCTTTTTGTTTTACACTGTATTGTGTTATCATTAATTCTTCATCTTTATCTACATTGATTGCCAATATTCATTGATCTGAGAGAACTGATGTCAGTGTTTTTTTTATTATCAGAGATGTATTACCTTTCCCTCTGGAGCTTCCTGAAGCAATTGCAAAGGCAACATCCCACAAAGAGCTCGAGTCCATTTCCCATATGGGAATAGGTTGGTGTATGCAAATCCTTGTTTCCTCACACCTGATTTTGTAATCACAACCTGAAATACCTGGGCCTTAAAGAATGTATTTACACAAGGCGCTCACACACACACACATACACACACACATCAAAAGTAATTACCTCCCAGCTGCTGCTTAACAAACACTGGAAAAATTTGTGTGTAGGTGTCTTTTTTCTTTTGTTTATTGGTGAATGAGTAGACAGAGAAACTTGTTGAAATGAAGTTTTAGTGATGAATTGTAATATAATCGACAGTACATACTGTATGCCAAGCAATATACCCTTTTTAATAAATTTTTTAAGTACTTTTCTTGTCAAGTTACTGAAATGATCAAAATTACAAAGGACGATATGGTTATATGACCAATTAAATGACAATCACTACAATGAAAAAACATCTGTACTGTTTTCTAGAATTTTGGAGTTCCCATCTAAACGTCCGTGGGCCACGGGAGGCACCTAAGCCCCAGAAGGAGAAGGAGAACAAGTCAGACACTGTAACCTTGGCCTCGCCTGCTGCTCCTCCACAGACAAGCTCTGAATCAGCTCCCCAGCCCAACTCAGAGTACCTGCTCAAGGCGGCACCTGAATCAGACGCTACCACCAAACAACCAGGTCCCAACCCCACTCTGTTCCACGAGTTCTGTCCAATCACGACGCGTAGCCCCAGAGAGTTGGACTGTGGCTCCGGCCTGGGCGCTCTTTGTTTCATCAACCCACTTTTCCTGCAGTCTCAGAACGCCATGTCCAGGCGGCGAATGTTCAAACGCAGCCTCAAGATTCGGGTTTCCACAGAGACGTCGACCCTGCTGTCACCCCCCCTTGCCCCGCCACCTCCACCGCCTCTAATGCCCAAAACTAAGGGGAGATGTAAAGCCCAGAAACAGCGACAAGGAGCCAACCAACCCACTGAGTGCCAAGGCCTTTTAGAGGGTGAGACCCCGAGCCAAGCCACTCAGAGTGATCCCAAAGCTCAGCACACCCAACCTCTGTCACAGACACAAGATACTCCCAGAGAGGCCCAAATGCAGCCTCCATCAGCAGCTCCTCACTTCCAGCCTGAGCTGCAGGATCAGGGCCAAACACAGATAGAACCGGGCCAAACTCAAGCCGGAGCCGAGGGAGTGGAGGCTACAGCTCAGCTGCCAGTAATGGAGAGTCTGCCAGATGATTCAGACTACATGCAGCCCTCTCCAGTGATCAATTTCTCCCATTCTCCCTCGCTCCCTCCTTACCTCTCCCCAGCTGTTTCTCCCATGGCGCCTACGCTTTTCCCCAAAGTGTCTCCAACCCTCTCTCCTCACAGCTCTCCAGGTATTTCTCCCTCTCTCTCCCCTTATCAATCTCCATCTCTTTCTCCCAAGGTCCCCTTTTCTCTCTCTCCACATGACTCACCCAGTGCTTCGCCGTCGCTTTCACCTTATCAGTCCCCATCTCCTTCTCCAAAGGTCCCCTTCTCTCTTTCTCCCTTCACCTCTTCAGCCTTCTCTCCGCTGGCAGAGGAGGCTTATCACACACCTGCTACCCCTTCAAGACCAGATAAGCAAAGATCACAGAGAGACGCTGAGGGAGAGGGAGCAGGTGCAGATGAAAATAAGGATGAAGATGGTGGAACCGATGAGGAACTGCATGGAAAGGGGAAGGAGGAGGGAAAAGATCTGGTTTTAGAGATGAATGCTGCTTCTCTTTATGACACGGACAGCTGCAGTTCCTTCAGCAGTCTTGAGGGGGCAGCAGAGACTCCACCTCACTCATCCCACGGTCAGGACAACGGTACAAGCCTCTAGCGAACAAAAATATGAGACTGTCACTCAATTACAATATGTTATATTATGAAGCACATGTAGAATTAGTGTTGATAATGTCCCAGGTGCTTAAGAGATTTTTTTTTTAGAACATAATAATACTTTTAATTAAATATCTTTTTCAGTACAAAGCCAAAAGTTCAGTTACCTTCAACCAAACATCAGTTTCATCTGTTTGTTATTATTATTATTATTATTAAAATATATTGAAAGTCAATCTCAGGTTGTGAGTAAATTTCATTTAAAAATAAAACAAGACACTGTTCCATGGTTCTGGTAGAAAAAGAAAATACCACTATGATCTTATCAAACAGATTTTATTTGTGCAGATTCAACAACACATTTCTTAAGTACTGAGTTCTTTAGGGCTTCCAGACACAGCAGTATTTTATACAGTGAAGTCATCTATTACTGCTTTAACCAAATTGGCAAAAATTAGCATAATTGTTCATTGCTATTATTGTTCCTTGCAGTTAACATTACGCTGTCTTAAGCTTTCAAATAATCATCAACACCAAGGCTGGGCAAACATTTCATTTATTGGACAAACAAATATTTTTTAGCCAAAAGTCAGCTAGAAATTCGAGTACAGACGAAAGACGACTGAGACAAAGATTTGTGAAGGCAATTTTTGACCTTGCTGTGATTAAAAGTGAAAACTACGTGCAGTAAGTTACGCAGGCCTTTATACCCAAGAAGAATCTTAATTCTCTGGCAGCACTGGATTAAAGGACAGTTCTAAATACTTCTAGAAAAGGATGTTCCCTAAATGCACATAAAAGAGTGATGGTGTCAAACTAATGAGCTTATTTCTTTGTATTTGATCCAGTTATCAAAGTCAGACCTGATGCTATAAGAATCGAGTCGTGGCTGGAAAAACTGTGGCTGGTGTCTTTGGCAGATGTGTTCTTGTCCTATGGCTTTATTTGAAGTATGAAACTTTAATTAAGTCTCATCAGAAGTTTCCTCTAAAAGGATTTGAATCACTGTGCAATTTTGTGTGTTAACCATTAAGTATCACTTAACTATCACATATGGCTGAAAAAAAAAAAAAAAGAAATTTCAGCTGGTATTTTTTGAAGCCAATGGAGCACGTGTCCATCAACACCAGCACTGGGTGTCTCTCTTGCTCAGCTCCAGCAGGTTGGCCTCCACCTGCTCTGCGTCTTCTTGGAAGCGCTCGATGAAGGAGCAGATCAAACCTGCCGCGCTGCCTTCATACTCCACCAGCTCTACGCTGTCCCCTGGAAACCACACAGAGTCAGACACAAACTCATCAATCAAGAAGCTACAACTGCTTCTACGCATGTACAATCTCAATCTGTCACTACAACATTTTGAACGGTAAATTGTCTTTCATGATATTCAGTGCTATCCGTTGACACAGCTAGTTATGACGTATTGATGAAATAGTGCTAACTTAAGTGATTAAAGTGACACTGTTGCTCTTGGAGAAGTTGGAGAATTTATTCCTGTTGTCTTTAAAATTCAAGTTTTAGAGGACTGGGGTGATTCAGAGAGCAGTAAGGGCCAGTTATGCAAGAAAAGACAGTTTTAAAAAAAGTGTTTATAGCTGCTCACGCTCTAAAGAATATTTTCTGTTCAACAAATCTGCATCGCACCTGAGCCCGAAAGAGGAGGTGATGTCCAGTTTCTTATAAAGGTATTTAACTGTGATCACAAACTAAACAGTGTGTAAGAGTGACGCTACAGTTTGTAGTCTGGTAGTGTGAGTGTATGTATTGGCTGACTGAGCACATCTGGACGGAAATGTAAGGTGGGTATAAAGGTGGTGCTCAAAGAAAGATGAGAGGTGTAATAATTGTTTAAGTATCAAAATAAAGGCACAACATTCTCAGTCTGTCCTGGAAGCCTGTGGTTGATGCTTCTCAGACCAGATCAAATGGGCAAATGAATTTCCAGTGATTTAGGAAAAACCACAGTGTCAACCACAACAACGTCTGAGTTAATGAACATGCGAGAACCCCCATAACAACAGAAAGCGGTACATACCACTGACTCTGGTGTTGGCCTGGACAAACATCTTTCGAGCTTCCTTCCTCAACAGCACCGTCTCCCGGAGACGCAAGAAGTTGTGAGCGCCGCTGTTGCTGACAGTGGAGTAGCCGTCGTAGAGAGCTCTGCCTCCTTCCACATCCGCTGTCGACTTCAAGACCTACAAAAAGGTGGAGTCACATTAATAACACGGTGGGTGTAGAGGTGGAGGAAATCAACAGGTTTGTCATACAGCATAACAATAATAATCACATCACAGAAAAAGTTCCATTTTATAAAAGAACCACATTAATTACAAACAATACACAATCAAAGAAAATTAAAGGGCACAACAGCCAGAGAAGTAGGTTATTTTCTTGTTCAAAATATAATTTAATAAAGAACAAGTAGGACTAAGACTAACAATTATTCTTATTGATTCATTTGCAGATTTTCTTGATTAAACCATAACTGATTGGTGTATAAAACATCAGAAAATATTAAGATATGTCCATCAGTTTCTAAAAGCCTATGTTAACAAGTCTAGCCAACAGTCCAAATATATTCCATCTACTATATTAGAAGACTAAGAAAACCAGTCACATTTACAACCACTCATTTGAATTACTTACTTGAATTACTTAATTTTCTCATTAGTCATTTGACTAATGGATTAATTGGCTAATCATTTCTGCTCTAACTTTAACAAAAGGGAATTATGCATTACTGCAATTAAGCGGCTGTGTTTCTCCACTATATATATTTATATTTAAAAATTTTTTTTTTTAAGCCAAAATGTTTCTTTCTTGCTGTTGGTGCAAATGGAAAAGTACAGTATATACCTGCAGTTTACAAAGGAACCTGTGGATGGCGTTCTTGCCCACAGTGTGGATCTTGCTCCGGTCCAGTGTGATTCGAGCGTCAGGCTTGCCGTCCTGTCCCGTGACTTCTTCCAGGCCCACCAGGCCCTCCCCGGCCTCCAGCAGAACACGCAGGATCACGAAACGAGCCTGCATGTGAGCCTGAGACAGACAAAACACACGCACACGCATGACACACACTGTATACACCTCCTGACACTCATGTTAACACTGTGACAGACTTACTATAAGCTGAATTATAAAACAACACAGACACATTGGACTGAGCCGGCCAGGCTGTCAGAAACAGATGGTTAATGGTCTGTATGTCGACTCGTCTTGTAAACACTGTTCACCCAACACTATGCATCTCTGAAGTTCTATATAAATGAAACTCATGATTCATTATTACACACTACAAACCAGGGCCTGTATTTAACAAACTGCTTAAAGTTAAAGGTTGGACTTTTACTCCTACTCACAATCTTAAGAATAAAACCCATTTATCAAATGTCTTTTGACTTGGAAAAAAAAAAAAAATAGAGAGCTCCAAAAGTCTCTTAAACTGGTAATAATAATAATAATAATAATAATAATAATAATAATAATACATTAGCTGAAGCGGTTTCATTAAAAATAGAACAGTTTTAGTCCATTATTTGCATTTAAACATTTGATATGACATTACACCACTTTTTTCACATTTAAATCTGGCACAACTTTTATTTGCAGTCACTGTTTAACCACCGTCATTGTTTGCTCTTGTCAGTGTGGTAATAAATTCCCCTTATTATAGAGTTTCTATGATGCACCGCATCTGCCAACAACAGAATGTCTTGCATTATACAACCATATAAAAATTATACTATATCCCATACATATTTAGACATGATAAAGATAGATTTCTTTATATAATTCATTGTTAATTTCCTGCATTATTTTTCTTGAAGATTTTTTTTTAAAATTCTAATATACACTGTATGTTTTTGCAGAATAACATACGGCAATACTACTTTTTTAAAAAATGCCCATAGAAGAAATAGCAAAAAAAAAAATAAAAATCAGTAATACACATATGATCAATCCTGTGATTACTTGACAGTTACTCTTGAAAGTGACTCTTACACTGGTAGGAGGAAGTCAGCTGATAAATGTGTGTGATAAATTACTGCTCACACACTCACAGTTGGTACTTAAGAGTATTTTAAGTTCAGTTCTTAGAAGTTTGATAAATAAAGGCCCAGTCCAAGTTCAGAGTGGGACAGACAGCATAGTACAGAGACAAGTGTGTGAGCAGACAGAGTACCTGTCTCCAGCTCTTGCTCTCAGGTGTGTAGAACTCCAGGCCCAACAGTCCAGCTCTGACCATACTGAGCCAGTTGATGTACACCACATCCTCTGCATCCTGGCCTTCATGGCCAAAAATACTGGAACACAAACACAGACAAAAGCAACAGTAAACATACTAGACTCTCTCAAAACCATCAGCCACAAATCACCTGGACTTAAACAGTAATACTAATCTATCCATTCCAATCATTTTCATTTGAAAAAGGGTCTAAATGACAGGATGAGATGTATCATTTTACCTAAAATGTCATCAGTAAAGGATGAGACTGTACTTGACACACAAACAACAACTTCTTCTTCTTAACAAAGCTGGCCTGAGCAAAAGCAAACTAATGGGCTGCTTAGGGCTCAAAAACAAACTGAATTTGCATTTATTCTTTGGGTTGCATACTGCATACTTCTCTAGTTTATATCTATACAATTTTATTTTTTCCAAATAGCTTGGATTCAAAAGCATTCGAAAAATTACATCCAGTAGCAAATTACGAATTACATTTTGAGGCAATCCAGCCAAATCCTCCTATCATAAATAACACTCAGATTTACGGAGCGACGTATTACTCACAGTATCAACATAGGTCAGACATGAGTAAATGAATGTCATTGTGCAAAAACAGCACAAGCATCAGCAGCTCTGTCTGCTGGCAAAAGCTCAAACATAAATGGGTTGATGACGCCTGGGATTAAACAAAAAAAATCCCCCTTTGTCCTCATTCTGTAACAGAGTGAGGGAAGAGGCGTCTGCTCTTCAGAGGCTAATGTCAGCATCTATCGTGCAGTCGCTGTTTCTGCCTTTTTTAAACCAAACCCGTCAAAAGTCATTTCCCACCCCACCATCAAACATCTTAAAGCCATTTCATAGCTAAATTAATTAATGTACAGCTATGTCAAATTCACACAGAGCCAGATTGAAGGTTGAAAGAAAGATGTACCTGAGCACTTGTTTCTTGAGACACAGATAGAGTCCGACACACTCAGCGCGGCATTCTTCATAAGAGGAGGCAATTGTGGAGAATTTACTGTCCCACGTCTCGCTGCCCCGATACCAACTGGACACCTGAAAGATAGTCACACCTTCAGTTGCCCTATCTCCTGTTCGCCAGCCACATGCAGAGTTAAAAGTTTTGGTCCTGGCAGGAAGCAGGTAGGTACACACACACACACACACACACACACACACACAAACACAAACACAAACACACTCACAGGTTCTCCAGTCTCTGGGTTGACCACTTTGTCCTGGTCAAAGTTGAACTTGCCCTTGTCATCCTACATGAAGACACACATGGAGTAAATAAAAACAAAGACAACCCAAATCTTTTTTATTTCTTCACTCATGATACTTCAATCAGTAGATTAAACATTTTAACAAGGAGAAAACAAAATCTAAATTCTGGATTTCTTCTCCCCTACATACAATAGGAAGTTACGGGCAACACATCAGATTAACTGCATATACTTTCAAACTCAACATTACTGTGCTTGCGGTTTTCAATATTCATGTGACCACTAATGGTGCAGGTTAGCTCTGTGGTGCTGATATGCCTTCACTTTAATGGCCATGCAACCGAGGTCAGTGGACTTTGTTTTTACACAACATATAAGCAGGTGTAACATACAACACAATCAATTCTAATCACAATTTTCTTGTACAGTGAAGAGCTGCGTGTATCACAATGCAAGATGTATAATATATTACAACAATATGTTTGACTGACCTGGACAAACAGCTTCCCGCTTCCATGGCCCAACAGCTCATGAAGTCCAACCTGCACCTCGAATGATGGGCCCTTCCACTTGATGAACAAATCCTAGAGCAAAGACACACACACACACACAAACACACACACATAGACACAAACAGGAGAATGTAAAATTATGAGAGTGTGTGAGACAGACAAGAGCTGGTGTGTAAGACAATCAGGAAGCTGTGTGTGTTACCTTGTCGTCCTCCTCCAGGAAGGTGAGCTTTTCTTTTTGTGTAGCATAGGCTACAGCCAGCACGTTGCCTAGTGACACGTTTTTAAAGCCCTCCGACTGTCTGATGTCATCGTCTAACACAAAAACACACAAACACTGTTTTTTAAGTGTGATGCTGACATTCAGTGTGAATTGTGCTTTAAAACGCACAAATAAATTCTAAACCTAAAACCAAATTGGTGCCATTGAACAGTGTCAGACATCTCAGTGTACGTACAGTTGGGGATGTTGATGCCAGCCGGTATTCCACTGCCAGCAAAGGTGAGAACATCCAGTGAGGTGAAGTCAGGTTTAAGGAAAGTGTCCTTCTCAAACTCCCTGGGCCAAGGCAGCTCAGGAAGCAAGACTTCTGCTGAGCCCACGAGCTTGGCAAAACGCTCGCTCATCGCCTTGTTCACCACTGCAACAAAACCTAGAAGTGACACCACAAAGAAGACCGTGATTTGACAGTGAAACCACAACTAAAACAATGACTAATCTCAAAGAAAAACTGTACTGCCCATTAGATAAATAATAGATGAGGACGGTAATATGAACTCTCCTGCCATGTAAACTATGTATGCATGGGTTTCTTTCAACTTTTCACATGAGCCATCTTCTTTGAAGGTAGATTAAGCTACATTAACAGCATGTTGTCTATGGACTTCAGCCTGGAATGATAGCCAAGCACCAAAATAGTGTATTGACAGAGAGGTAACATTAGCTTTGCTATGATTCACAGAGCCAGCATGGTATATTTGTTTTGTTGTAGAGTTCAAATATCAACAGTCCTTCTCCAGCACTGCTTACTCTACCTTTAAAAAAAGGAATATGACAGCGTGCTTGGAGTTTATATATAGTAGTATTATATATAGTGATACATGGTTGTGGCAGCTTCATGCTATGGGGGTAGGAGGGGGGCAGTGACAGAAAGACTGGTCAGGATTGAGGGAAGAATAAATGCAGCCAAACACAGAGAGGTCCTTTAAAAAAAAAAAAAAAAAAACTGCTCCGGAGTGCACGCAACCTGAGACTGGGGCGTCAGTTCAATCACAATCACATCCAATCTGACCTGAGCTTGAGAGGATGACTGGGATAAAGTGCCCAAATCCATGTGTGCAAAGCTTAAAAAGACTCAAATCTGTAACTGCTGCCAAACAGGCTTCTACAAAGTACTGCATTAAAGCTTCTGAGGATTTTCATAAATGAGAGATTTTAGTTTTTCATTTTTAGTAAATTTGCAAAAAAATTCTAAATTCTAAAAGATTATTAAGTGTAGATTGGCAATTTTATCCATTTAAAATTTAATCTACAACATAAATTGTGCAAAAAGTGAAGGGGTCTGAATACTCTCTGAAGCCTCTGTAGATCTAGTAGAGTAACAGTTTTTGTAGCTTAGTCATAATGTTAATTTCACCCAATAGTCTCAAGCTCTGTATTACAGCAATAAAACCTAGAGAGGCCCAGAGTATCACTATTCTTGATCGCTGCGGTAGTTACCTTCAAACTCTCCTCTGGAGCCAAATGGGTCTCTGTAGCTCTCTATGAAACCTATATAACTGAGAGAGGGAGGGAGTGAAGGAGTAAGGAGGAATAAAGAGCAGAGAAAGACAGATTTTGGTGATTAATACAATGGAGTACTATTTAACAGTCAGTGCAAAGGTCAGAATGAACTTGATAAGTGAGTGAACAACTAATGAATATCAATGATTTAGTAAGACCAAGATCAATGAGGAAGTAAAAGTTGCTGGAACACAACCCAGATCTTCCAGCTGCACAACGACATATTTTCTTTCTGAATTACCTCTGTCATAAACCAGATAACACTCAAGGTTAGCGTGATGTGTGGAGATCGTTCAAGTCACAACTTCTGTGTTTTGATTTCCAAAATAGGTACCGCATAATGGAACAACCCTTTTATTGCAGAGGTATGCTGTAGGCTCACCTCTCAACAATTGGTCCTTTGTCTTTGATCCAATAGCGTGAGCCCTCTTTATGGGCTTCAACTGAGCCGAGGGTGAAGCTGCGCCTGTACTCTTCAAGCATCTTTCTCTGGTTCTCGTTGGCAGCGTAGGCCTGTGTCGATTATTTGGGAAGAGAACAAGACTTTCAAAAGTGGAATGGTGGCAAGAAAATTATTTTGATGTTACCAACTCATTCATTCACTCCTGCACTCGAGGAGTATCTTTGTATTCTCACCTACTCTTCCCGTTATTGTTTTGCCAAAGTGCTTTAAGTTGAATTTTGCCATTGTTTGTAATTTTGGTTCCCCTGTCCCACTGTTCGCCCACTTTCACTCACTGATATTTTATCAACTCCAAAAAAACGTAACAACCACAGTTTATTGTAATCTAAAAAGAATTTCATGTTGCTCTATCATCTTCACACCTGTGCTTGTTGGAGGTAATGGCAGACTTTTTCCATGACAGGAGCATAGTCTCCCCTCTTCACAGTGAACTCTTTGTCTTCGAAGCTGAAGCTGCCGCAGCACGACTCGCACTCCCCGTCCACGGCGCAATCTGTGAGGACGTAGCATACGTTTATTTTTCTTACTGTTGACTGTGAACCATCATTGAGAGCATTTGTCAGTAATCACTATGCACTTGAGATCACAAGCTATAATGTCTTTAGTACAACATGTGGAGTCGTGCCACATGATACATCTTCACATATATACACACAAATATTCAAGTGCGACATGATTGGTGAATGTTTATAAATATTATTGTGATTCTCCTGTAAAGCTCCATTTACTTCACTGCAGTTCTGACCTTTCTGCACAGCTGAGGCCAAGCGCACCTCATAGCAGGCTTTCCCTCCATTTTCCCTCTTAAACAGACGGGTGTTGTAGGCAGACAGTTTCTACAGACAGACCACAAGACAAGCCTAATTAGACTGAAATATATGTGAAGGGGTGAAAAAGGCAGAGACAGGAGCCATCAAACTGGAGGAAAGACTTATCAGAGGAATTTGAAATATTTAATTTAATTTAACCAGGAGGAGACTGAAGAAATGGATAAGAATGTATTTAGTAGAGTATTTAGTTTAAATGTGAATTCAGCTTACTTTTGAGTCAAGGAACTTCTGAGCCAGCTCAGCATCCTCCAGACAGCAGTTTCCTGAGAAGTAGGTGGTAATTCCCTACAGAAAGGAAAAACACAGGACACGTCAGCATTGTTGGGCAAGCTAAAGACACCACCCTGTTAACTTTTGGATTTATGACTTAAAAACATTCAATATCTGACATGAGTAACATCTCAAAAATACGAAAACAGGGAGAGGAAGAAGAAATCCTGAGACCTTTTGGATTCAAACAGAAATACCTGCTAAAGAGACCAAAAGCCACTAAACTATGCAGAATTTCATTTGTCAAATCTGTCTAGTCTTGACAGCACATTATATCTTTCAATAAATATTAACGGGCAAAATAGTTTTGGTCCAAGCTGCCTTGAACTCTACAGTGAGCTCCCACCTTGTCGCCCAGCCCCAGCTGTTTCTGTCTGTCTTCCAGAGAGTAGAGAAGACACGAGCAGCTGTCCCACAGAGCCTCCGTCTCAGCGGGCTGTTCCTGAAATGCCTGGCTGGCCCACACCAGAGCCTTCAGCTTGTCCTGGCAGTAAAGGAGCATTACAGATCATAAGCATCTTATAATCTACTAACATGCCTGTGTATTCTGTACATTGAAGCTTATACTGGCATGTTTTTGTTGATGCTGTGTTTATCCAACAGAAGTTGACGCCTGACACAGCAGGCTGTCTCACCTTAGGTAGATTTGGTATGAACTTCGTGTCTCCAAAAGACTTGTAGTTTCCCATGTTGGCATACAGACCGGCTGCATACACCAAGAAGGCCTGAAATTCACACACAAGAAAAAGATTTGATAAAAATAATTTTCATCAAGTGTGCGGCATAATGAACACCTTTACATGTTTGTACTGGTTTGTGGATGAAAGGGTGTTCCAAGACAGCAGAAACAATACCTGGTACTCCTCAGAGCTGAGTCCAGCTGCTGTGGCGACCTCTGCCAGCTGTGCAGGCGTCTGCTTCCTGAAGATTCTCTGCAGCAAGACAAAGATGTTTGCCGACTCAGGGGATGTCTGCAGCAGCACTGCCAGACCGCCATACCTAAGAGAGCCAACATTTTTTTTTTTTTTTTGTCAGCAGGGTTTCAGTTCTTCAATAAACTAAAGTCTGTATTCTTTAAAACAGGCAAGATATTACTTTTCACATTTAGGACCTCTATTGATTTCTTGATTTCACTAGTGTTGACTTGAACTTGCTACATGCTGAGACTGGTAACATACCAGGCGGCGCGTGACAGGTAGTGGGCATACATCTTCTCCTGAGGTGAAAGCAGACGGAAGGCCTCACCACAGTCAAGTGCAGAGATACCAATGTCATTTGGGAGGTAGTACTGAGAGTCCACCATCTTTAGTCTGAGGTTCAGCACTGACGATAAGGAACTGAATTATGAGACGGGAAGAGAAAAGGAGACAGAGAAAAGAATGAGAAGAGAAGAGTAAATGAGGTTATGTAAGTAAATGGGATGAGAATGAAAGGTAGAAGACAAAGAAATGAGAGGAGAAACAGAGTAAATAAAGACAGTAATGAGGTAAGTGGAGTATAAGAGGAAAAAAAAAGAAAAAAAAAAAGAAATTGCAAGTAAGAACAATTTGCATTGGCTTTTGGTTTTGTCACACAGTGAGACCTGGGGAGTATTTGCACACCTGACAAGCAGCATGTGTACTGTGCAAACACACACATTCAATGATTATAAAATTATATAAATGGCAGGTAATTTGTACACTCAGCAGGTGCCAGATTGCTAGATATACTGTAAATTGGAGTGGACAAGAGAAGAGTAATAAAGGAAAATGTATCATCTACTGTATAAACACTGGTGAATAACCATCAACATTTATCAGAGGCCTAGCTGTTTTTGTCCAACTGATAGCCCAAAACTCACAAAAACATACACAGAACTACATAAAACACAAAAAACAACCAGTTCTTCATCTCATTATAAGCTGATTATCAAAATTATTGACTATTATGTTAGTGTCCATCAACTAACTAACAATAAATAGTTAAAATTTCTGATTGGATATATGGATGAATTGGACTGAATGGATTCTGCCGTTTCTTGTGTTTCGGGATATCTTTAGACACTTGATAGCTCTAAAGACGCAGAACAGGAAACTGCAGTGATTGAAGTGGTGATATTGTTACAGCATATTGATGTAAGTTAACGGTTCAAGTTAAGCTTGGGACGCAGGCAAAGGTAAAATAAGTATTTATTCAAATTACATCTGTCCAATAGAAATAAAAGTTGCTGACCCTGAACCTTGATCTATTCTAGCGGACCGTGGCACAGATTCAAGAGGAACCAGTTAACAGTAATTTGAATAATCTGAATTCAGTTTTCTGTTTCACTTTCCACTAAAACCAATAATTGTACAAAGTTAAAGAGTAGGACTTGTATGCCGAAAGTAACACGTTTGCGTACCCCTTTAAAATCAGCAGTCTACCAACAGGAAGACTACACTGAAATCACATATTAAAATAAATGCTGAAAAAACGTTTAGACTTCAGGCTAGTGCAAACAGCTAACTCGGGGTTAACGCTAGCTCCTAGCGTGGATGCTAAACAGGTGCTGAGCGCTTGGAGCATTTAAACACACTACCACAACTTCTGTAAGCAAAATATTTGGCGGCAAACACTACACGACCTACTTCTGTATACCGTTAGCTGCCATTCAATGCATTTCAATAGGTATAGAGGTGGAAATGAACTCAGCAGCTTGTTACCGTATTTCTTCAAACAGCTCCTGCGAACGTCAAATTGCAGTCTCACGCTGTACACTTCCTGTATTCATTCAACGTAAGACCCGCCCCTCAACCAATCACAATTTGAATATTGTGGTTGATAGAAATTTTAACCAGTAGCGTCGCCGTACTGTCCGACACGCTTCCCAACGGAATTTCTGACCAAGAGTAAACCTGACACACATGAGCTTTGATATTGGTGCAGTACACCCCGACACGCAACACATATAAGACTTAAAACGACAAATACTCTGGTAGGCATGTATAATTACCACTGTCTCGTCCACTGAAGGCTACCTGACGAGGTGGCCGAGTGGTTAAGGCGATGGACTGCTAATCCATTGTGCTCTGCACGCGTGGGTTCGAATCCCATCCTCGTCGAAATCCTATTGCACGAACGGACGCATCTCAACATCGTCCGGCTGCGATTCACTTTATACATCAAATGTGAATGTGAGCACAAGTGAGGGAGACAAGTCATGTCACAGTAACACTGCCATGAACGTGGTAGCACACCAAATGCTAACTTTTAACCCCCCTCGAAATCCGAACTGTCTCCTCCCCTTACTTCCTCCACGTCTTCCTCTCTGAGGCTCAAAGGCAGCTGGCATCCTTAGTGTCGCATTTCTGCCATCTTGTGGAGAGAGTCAAGCCCTACAGCACCCTCAGTTCGCAGTCATTAGGTGCCATCAGGTAAACTGATCACAGCCTAATACAACAGTGACTTATTATGGTTATAATGTTCAGTTTTTGTTGAAGCTGAGTTAGAGAGGTGTTGATTTAATTGTTGAGCACTTTGTGATGTTGTTCAACTGTACTGCATAATGTATAGTTTGTGTTATTTAGCCTGAGCTCATAATATAGACAATTGTAAATATGGATGGTTAAAATAGTGGTAGCCTAATAATTGTTAATAATCATTTAGACTAATCATCAAAGTTTAGAGTAAGTTTTAGAGAAGTGTGTATTTAGCATTATGTAGGATTTAGTCTGTGGTGCTGTCAAACAGTGATACATTATATAGAGAGGGTTTCTGTTAATTAGCCCACCCTTGTGAATGGGGTCGACAAAATAATAGAAACGCCTGTTAGTGTAACACAATAGCATCACCATGCTGCAGTTTCCTTCTGAAATATATGCCAAGTTAGTTAGCCTAAGCTGACGTGTGTCTATCAAAGATGGCGTGTGGTTACCTACGTTCAGCTTATTTCAAGGCCTGCCCATTTGGAGCTTATAGTCTAGCTCATTTCACTGTGTCAGGTTTCTCAGATTTTTCCCATCAGTCCTGTTCTCCTCAGGAAACTGACCAAACATCTTCTGCCTCCTCCACTTCCACCAGTCTTCTTATTTCTTCCATCCTTTCCTTTCACTCTGATTTTCTCAAGTAACAAGAACATACCACTAGCTCTATTTTGAGTTGAATGTAATGTCTTCCTTGTCTCTCCTGATCCCTGTGTTGTCACCACTCAATGCGTTTTCATCCATATAATGTCCTTTTCCTCTGAAAGTTGACACAAATATCTATGTTTTTATTTTTAACACCTTGTTTGGCTTGTTAGGCTATCACCCAGAATGCCCACACTCGCAGGAACCCAAATGAATGGGCAAAATACTACTCTTTAACAAAATGTCTAAAGCACACTGAAGAAATTTGGAGTGCATTTGTCCTCCCATTTCTTCTCCCCCTTCTTTAACTGTTATTGAAAGTCAAAATTTGGCTTAGAAAGATCACCAAAGTCTTTCATTTGTTTTTACACATATGGAGCCATAAAATCATAACCACCAGCATTCTTTCCACACACACTTCTTTTTGTTCATCGCCCTAGTTAGACACTATTTCCTTTTATAACTGAGATAGGCTTACAAACCACACAGCATTTCATCAGTTTATTGGTTTTATTGAATTTTAAAAACATGATGAGAGAGTGAATTATTTACAAAGGGTGTGCAACAGGAAGTATTAAGTTTTCCTTGATGAGAGCCAATCAGCTGTACTACATCAAAATAGTAGTTGACCGGTCCTCCACCACAAGAGAAATGTTAACAGACATCTGGGTGCTCGACACATCTGTGTGTGTGAGCGTGCATCTGCGTTTGTTTATTTAAGGGTTCATGCTTGGGTTTTTCCGTTCCTCCTGTCAGGAGGCGTCGTAGGGAGTATCCAGCGATAGCAGTCCGAGAAGCTCAGGCTCTTGTCCACAGCACAGCTGGTGCAGTAGACAATTCCCAGAGCCAGCATCACTACAAGGAACACACACAGAGGCACCAGCAGGGCCACCAGCAGCCAGCTCTTGTCGTGTTTCCGTTTACCATCAGCGGATCCAGCTCCAACCTCCCCTGTGCCGCTGACATCCTCATCCATCTTAGATCCCTCCCCACCCCCAGTCCCGGTGGCCGACCCGTTTGTAGTCTCAGCTTCCACCCCACCACTAACTTCTCTACTTCCTGTCTTAGCCTCTTTATCAATTTCATTGCCCGTGTTATATTTTTGCGTTGGGGACGGGGCTGTCTGATATCGCTTTGGTGACAGGTCGTCCCATTGGTTCAGATAATTGTCTCGCCCATGAGCCATGTCAGGAGAGAGCCCCTCAGGAGCCTCTGTGAGCCAGTCAACGTCAAAGTTAGTGTCAGCTTCAAAGTTCGGGTCAGGGGTGAACGAGGTGGACCAGGGAATGTCACGGTTAGGGTCCACATCAGGTATGTGAGCGGAGTCGCTGGGGTCAGGGGTCAGAGTGGAATATTCTTCATCATCTGGCGAAGGTAGGCAGCTAAGTCCATTTGATTGCAGGTCATAGCCATTGTCACAGTAACATTGGTACCCACCCATATAGTTCAGACACTGCTGCTGGCAGGGCGACTCCCCCACGCACTCATCTATATCTACACACTTTCCTTCACTGCCCTCCTCATACCCAGGGTTACACAGGCACTTGAAAGACCCCACTGTGTTTTCACAAGTGCCCTCGCAGCTGCCCTCATCGAGGCACTCATCAATGTCCACGCACTCGCCCTCATCATCTGGCTGGTACCCGAGGTGGCAAGTGCAGTGGAAGGTGCCTGGGATGTTGACACAGAGTTGCGGGCATGGTTGCTGTTGACATTCGTCTACATCAGAGCATCTGCGGCCGTCTGGGCCCATTTGGTAGCCCGGGGGGCATGTGCAGCGGACGCCCCGAGATGTCTCCACACAGTTGTACTCACACCCCATCTCCACACAGACCTGATTGATGTGGGGCTGGTCAGTGGGGCCAGCAGAGTCAGAGGATAATTCAGGGGGGTCAGTTTGGCTTAGAGGGTCAGGCTTGCAGTTGTACCCATCATCATCTATCGTAAAACCCTCAGAGCAGTAACAGTAGTAGTCTGTGTCTGTGTTCTGGCAGAACTGCTCACATCCGTGGTCCCCACTACACCAGTCCTGGTTCTGTGGACTGGACGAGCAGAGTGGGGCATCCCTGGACCAGCCCACTGTCTCATCATCTCTCTCCATGCACAGTACAGTCTGCTCAGCCTCAGCATCTGGGTCCGAGCTGTCTGCAGGACATGGCACAGTGGCTACAGACCCATAAGGGACGTGAGTCAGCAGGGCACTGACGAGGTGAAATGGGGTGGTGTAAACAGCTGGACCCCTACCCTCGTCCTCCAGCGGTGGACACATTCCCTTGTAGTTGTACTGGCAAACGTATCCATCCAAGGGCAGCGCGCAGGAGCCATCAAGCCACCGGAAGTTGTCACTGCTCTCACGTCCGCTCTCCGAAGTGTGGACGGTCATGGCCACACAACGGGGGGCCGTACAAGTCCCAGGGGTGTCTTCACGGAGCCAGTTTGTGAACTGGCCATCCTGGTCTCCTATTTGTAAGTAAAGACAAGGACCAGGTCAGTAAAGGTACAAAATCCCTCTTTTTAGTTCTCTTGTTTTTATTTTTAACTGTCTAATCTGGTTTAGAATTAGCATGTAGTAGTATACATTGCTGTCAGACACATTGGCTTTTTTGATATCACCACTAGGACTCACCTCAATGTACTGGCTTTAAAATGCCATGGTTATTTTGTAGCAATATTATTCTATAGTCCCTCTTTCGCTTCCAGTGGTGAGGGTAGGGTTATAGTTATATCTTATAGTTGTACAATTGCCGCAGGTATAGAGCTGCTCTTTCGTTGAACTTTTAGCAGATCAGACAACAACATTTAGTAAGAACCACACTTTTTGCAACAAATTTAATGTGTCTCTATCATCGTTCACTGTATGAACATACTTGATCCAAAAAACTCACAATGGATTAACCAAGGTCATAATGGAATTATTTCTTGAAAGACAAACCACTGCTGAAAAAAAACCCCACCACAGACAAATTTCCATTCACATCCATTGTACTGGGGTTTAAATAGAAATATCAAACATCATGTATATCAAAGCCTGGGCAAAAAACCAAAACTATCTCCACTGGAAGTTACCACTTGGGGTAAGTTTGAGTAAATCAATCCTTTAAATGATGACAGAGTACAAAAAAAAAATTGAATGTCTTTTCTAAGTGAGGAGACAGTGAGGCAGACACACTGAGTGATAAAAAACCCATCTGGTTTTTTAACAGGCGAGGTTTGTGTAATGACTAAATCAGGTTGAGGGGTGGCGGTGAGGTCAAAAGGGGGTTGAACTTCCCCTGTCGCGCCAGCTCTGTCTCTGTGAAACAAAAGCAGTTAATGTAATAACCATTCAGTGCGGAGCTCTGGAGGCTGGCCCGGGTACCAAAGTCTGACAGAGAAGTTACAGTTTCAGCTAGAAACAGTCCCAGAACCAATTTAGTTGAGAAGGTAATTAACTAACTAATGAATTTCTGACCACATCTAGCCTCAGTAATGCTGGCGCACAGATTTTCCATTAGATCATGTTCAGAAGCTTAAATGCTTAATTGTGAGAGAAAATGTACCATTAGGTAGCTTTTCTATTTTAGGAACACTGTATCTGAGCTCACCTATTAAAAATTCAATAAAATGGTTGATATGGTGATGAAAGTCAATGCTAGGAACAGTGAAGGATCAAATGTCAAAAAGGTGAGACTTTGCCTGTGACCCAGACGAATCCCCTGAGTGGTCGGGTGGATGAACACTGGCGTGGAGGTCTGTGCAGCCCAATCCAGAGGCGAAACCTTGACCTGGTCCCCTGTGTCTCAATGGCCGACAGGAGCTCATGGACCACACCCGCTGCCTCGTGGGTATGCATCGTTGCCAGGGTCCCACCTCGCTCCCGGCAGCTCCGCCCAGCCTCCCTGAAGGTTCGCTTCTGCATGAAGACACTGTAGCATCCCTCTGGGTGGCAGACTGCATCTTTCTCCGCCAGCTGAAGCCTGGCAGCTGGCTGCTCTGCCTCCGTCTCCCTCAGCCTCTGGCCTTGGCTTCCAGGAGCCAGACAGACCATGAGCAGCCACAGGATACACAGGAGACTCATGCTGCTGCAGCTGCTACTGCTTCTGATGGTCTTTTGCATCCTCCACCAAGACATGAGGTTTAAACTAGGCCAACATTCAAATAAGTATCCCAACCATAAATCAAGGAGGGTTTAAATTTTTTTTCTGACCTATCCAAACAAACCTGACCCAGTTTCCCCCACTTCAATTAAATTAACAAACTGCAACTATCCTGTTTGTGTATTTAAATAAATAATCTGGTCCAACTGACCGGCTATTTAGAGTAATGTGAGGCAGATGAGTCCAAAACTGACATCTGATTTCCTTAATTTAGCTTAGATTGCCCAAGCCTTAAGACAAATAGCCCTAGAGTGCAGAATCGATCAAACTCCATTCATCAGCAAACTGTCAGTGCTGCTGCCGCAGTGAAACAGATTTCACAAGATACTAAATAAAACTAACAGAAGCCAATGCAGTCCAGTGGAATCTCTTAGAAAGTCCAGCTGAGCTCAATACAGGTCCAAAATAAAGTCCAGTGAAGTACCAGTGGAGTCCAGAGCTCAGAAATAGTTGAATGGAGCACTCTGCCCTTCAGTTAAGTCCAAAAGAGTTAAATGGAGTCCATCATAAATCTGATGAATTTCAGTGACAAAAACCCTCTCCTGTATCCGATCCTGCTGGGGCTTTCTTGCTTCTGCAAAGTTGACTCTCTGACTGAACCTCAGAAAGAGAGAAAGATGGGGGAGGGTGGAAGGAGGGGGGTGGGGGGGGGGGGCTACGTAGAGGAAAAAGAATTGTGTGTTTTTGGAGGAGGGGGCTGGTAAAGTGTGTGAGTGTATAAGGGAAGGCTGGAGGGGTTGACGGGTTGGACTGGTGGTGGTGTGTGTGTATGTGTGTGCTGGAGGAGGGGGGGGCAGAATTGAAAACCCTCAGAGAGTTATGAAAACCATACGGCACCGTTCTGTCCCCCCATCTTGCCTATGGCTGCAGACACACACACACACACACACACAGCACAGCATCCACAGGAGTGGAAAGTGTTTGTCAGCTCTGTGAGATGCAAAGTTTGTCTCCCCCCTCTTCTTCTTCTTCTTCTCCTTTTTCTCCTCCACCTTCTGTCTCTCTGTCTGTCTGTATCTCTTGTTCTCTGTCAGCCTCTCAGTGTTTTTGTGTCTCTCACCCTTCACTCTCTTTCCTCTTTGTCTGTCACCACCCCCCCTTTTTCTCTCTTTTTCTGTCTCTTTACCAAGTCTATGCCAGCTGGAAGTTTTTTACAGGCCAATGGGAACATTTGAGTAAGGAACAGGAATACCTGTTAGACCATGCATAAATGTGTGTGTGTGTGTGTGTGTGTGTGTGTGTGTATGCACAGTTATACAATAACTTTGTATGGGCACAGATGTCTAATTTTATGCATGAGTGTTCCTCAATATGTGTGTGGCTACCACTCGGGGGCATGAGGAGGAGAGGAAACAGGAAATGCCAGATGTGCATCAGCCTGACCTCTCAGTATAGCTGGGGAGCAGGGGTGTAGACCAGGGGTACCTCCACTCCCGTCACATGATCTGTCCGCCATGAACGGTACGTCCTGTGCAAAGTCAATGAATGAAAAAGAAAAATATGATCTTTTTCATTTTCCATATAACGATGCAGCAAGCAAAGCCAAATGATATGAAATGAAACCAATTACTGTGATTTGAGGTTTCAAGCCCCGACGGGAATGTTGCAGATTTGAAGCTGCTGACAAACAGAAGGGCGAGAGACTGTAAATGAAGGTCTACCACACACAAACAAGCTGAAATTGTTGAACAATCCCAAGCAAAATGAGTGGAAAAGTGTTTGGGCAAACAATAGACCTTCACATCAATGCTCATCATGTTTCCTCTCATTGGAAAGTGTGACAACACAATTGAGGCAGCTTAGTGTCGTTATTGTATGCTGCAGCTTTCCTCTAGGTCTGGCGTGGAGCGCTGCTGTTTAATGCAACCTTAAAATGACAGCGACATTTCACCCGGATGATGAGATGGAAAAGTCATGCTCTATGTGTCATTGAATCAGTTATTAGCCACAGCACGTTGTGCGTCCAAGCCTGCGTTCTCCCTGTGTACGGCAGATGAGTCGGCTGGCTGTGGCTTGTTGATTTTGGCAGACAGAATATATACAGTCTAACTGTTCAGCAGTCTTTTCCAGTTATGTAACAACTATCAGAACCAGAGGGAGAACAAACACCAGACCTCAGGATCCGGGAGAACCTAAAGAGCCTTTTGGTCTTGTTCCCCACCTCCTCCTCCTCCTCCTCCTCCTCCTCCACATCCCTCATCCTCCTCTGGTCTTCCTTTGCTTTTCTTTTTCTTGGACTACCCCCATCCTCCTCTCCTCTCTTCCTTTCCTTATTATTCTTTCATCCCTCTTGTCCCTCCTCTCTTTTCTTGTTGCCCTCCTCCCTTTTCTTATCTTGCTACTCCTCTCCCCCTCTTCTCTTTAAGTCTCATTAGTTGGGCTCCCGAGTCAGCAATCTCTCCCACAGAACGCCTGCTTTTACCCCAAACCCTCAGTTCTCGGTCTGTTTATTCTATCATTTGGCCTGGTTAACCCCTCCTCCTTCTCAGACAGCCACGCCTCCAGAAGCACATTCCAGAAATGTAATTGATAGAACAGACAAAACTTCTCCTTTCCATAGTCCTGCGCTCCCAATTCCCCCTTTTCACATTAATCCACTTACAGTACCTCCAAGCTGCTCTATCTCCCAACCCAAAGACCTCTAATGGAACATACAGATTTCTTGACTTTATATTCCCCACCTCCTCGGACACAGACTACTTTCTACCTCCTTGACTCCCAGCCACTTGCCACATATCGTTATTGGCTCTGATACGTTCTCAACTTGTAGCTTCCAAGCAGCTGAACTGTATCTTCCAGCTCTTTGGCCTCTCCATTTCACTTCAACCACTCACTCGTTTTTTCTAGCAGCCCAGTAGCTGTTCTTGATTAGATGTTCATTGGTGGCCACTAAACCTTTGGTACCTGGACTGATAATACGTTTTAGACACTTTTCCTTCAGTCAACGGACATGTAACATGTATATACTGAGACAAAGGGCTGGGTTGTGCTAGAATAGAAACAGTTTGTACAGCATGTTGCTCAACCATGTTGGAAAGGAAGATTTTACAGGTTTACAGATGGCCATGCTTATGCAATAACCATTTGAATATGGGGATTACAATGAACATGCAGACAATCTTTCCTGTACTGCTGCACTTGTTTGTCGACATGAAAAGTGGAAGACGCAGTAGTGTAAAGGATAAGTGCTGGCAAACAAACCTTGCCTGCTTTGTCACCTCTGCACACCTGGCCAACGTTTGTGCATTGTGGGGGTGAATGTTAGATTGAAAGTTGCAGAAACTTTTGGACGCAGCACTTAAAATGTGACTAAAATACCTGCAACCCGATAGCAGCTCTATGCTTTGAGCTAAAATCAGACCAGCAGGATAAATCTGGGTGGGGAAAGGGAAAGAGAAGCACTTGCCCCTCCCTGACTCTGACCTCCCTCACCACTACTGAGGAGCCCTTATCACCCAACACATCAGACTGCTTATGCACTGAGCAGCTTCCAGCTGTGAGCGTGGAGCACTGGTAGAGAAAAACAGAACCATATATTTGATGTATTTTTGCACCTTATCATTGTGTCATGAGTGCATATTGTCAACTTTGCATATGGATTTGTTACTAAATGCAACAACTTCAATTGTTTTAGTTAAATGTGTTAAATATATACGTGGAAACATATTTACAGTATAAAATTGTGTTATTTCATATATTCCACAAGAAATAACTGTGGAAGACAAAATATCCCAATTGCATATATGTAAATATATATTTCTGTTTCTGTATAAAAGTGCGTGGGTGTAAATAGGCTAACTCACTAAAGGACAAACAGCCTGGAAAGTAATCCACTTTACAAGTGTCCTACTTTTCCCTGCTTTTGCTTGGATAATTAAAGACAACTTTTTTCTTCTTCTCTTGAATAAGTCAGACTGTCGCTGGTCCCGAGGTCACCAAACTTTCCCAGTGATGTCAGGGAAACTACAGTACATTGTTATTTCCTTGTTGTCTTGGGTCAGTGCAGAATAGACTCACAACATTCAGGCCTATTGGAGCATTTGTGCCATATCAAATACAGCAGGACACGTCAGTTGTTCATTTTTCCCAACCACTGGTGTCTTATGTCGCTCACACACACACACACACACACACACGCACACACACACGCACATGCACATGCACACACTGAAGCAATTAGCTGTGGCCTTGTGGTTAAATAATGGAGTGTAGGCATTCCTGGTGATTTCTGTGGACTGGAGGAAAAAGACGATACTTTTATCCACTTCTTCTACAAGGTCCATATGTTTCATCTTTCATAGCAGACATGAATGCCCCCCTTCCACACCCAGACTGTCAACAAATCTTCACCACAAACATGTGAGCAGACTGGGATCGCTGTCTAATTGTTCAATCCAAAGAGAGTAAACTCCTGCCAGCTGAAATCTACAGTTACTGAAGCCCATCAACGAAAAATGTTTGGACACTTTTAGAGGTAGATGTTGGTAACCCTGCATCACAGCTGTCTAAATAGCTACGATGTCTATTTACAAGCCAGCATGTGTTAACCTTTATTTGACCAGGTAATATGCTCTTCGGCCATTTTCTCCTTCCTTCATGCTCATATTCACTCATGCTCACATGTGGGAGCTTTCCAGTCTAAACACAGCCCCCTACCATTATCTACTGAGCAGCTCCAGTAGAACAATTTAAGATGTTCAGATTGCAGAATAGCAACCTTCAGTGCATAGGTAGGATTTTGGAAATGTAATTAGTTTCTCCATTTACTTACTTGCCTGAAAAACAATGTAAGAGTTTCTCATTTATAATAATCCTTGCATGACATTCTTTAATCTGTTACACAACGGAAAAGGTGGAAAATGAAATACCACTGTGTGAACAGCTGCTACTGAATTTTCGGTAAGGAGTCATATGACAAGTTTAAAACAAACATGGCTGCAGATGGAAACTGCAGTGACTAAGCTCTAGCTGTCCACAAAACATTTTTTAGCTTTGGAAAAAAAAAAAAAAAAAAAAAAGCGACATGACAAGTAAAAGCTCGAGTGACACTAATATATGAAAGGATCACACATGTGTAAACAAACCTCAGACAAACAGAAAGCCTGGTTGTTAAGGTTTTAAAGAAAATGCTGAGAGGCAGAAAGAGAGATGGAGGCAGCGCGGGGACAGGATAATTCCTGACAGATTATTCCTTTACCAGATGATAGGCTCAGCTTTTCCATAGACACAGCCATGAACATGCACACACAGACGCACGCATGCATCTTACACTTCTTTGTAGTGTCTTTCATGATACAGTCACATTTCTCCAAGGAGGGAGACATCTGCATGTGTGCGCGCGTGTGTGTGTAACGGTAAGTGCATTAACAGTGAGAAGAAAAGATTATGACTCTACAAGAAAGGGACTGGACACAAAGGCACAAAGCCTGTCGGACCTTTGAGAGAACTCAGCACACGTCTGACTTCCCTCTGCACCATTTCCCCCTCTTCGATCTGCTCTCTTCCCTTTTTAAACTTCACATTTTGTTCCCCACATCCACATCCCTCATGTGACCTGGTCTCAATTGCAGCTCAAAAAGCAGCATCAGCAAAGGAAGGTAAATTATCCCCTATGACCACAGCGCTAAAATCTTCTGCAGACCAGCCCTGTGCAGTGCCGCTGAATAACAGCCTCTCTTTCTTTCCTCTCTATTGTTCTGCTGTCTTCGTTTCACATTCCCAGCTGTGAGGCAGCGGCCACCTTACAGTCTCAGGCGGTGGCTGCCAAATCAAAGGCTGTTAGCTTTTATCTGCGTGTAATTCTCTTAGGAAAAACACCGGGGGGGTGGGGGGGTGGGGGGGTGGGAGGGGGGGGGGTGGTGGTAAATAGGTAATATAGTTGCTTATTGCAAAAACTCCTGTCAAGCTTGATGCAGAGCAGCAAAGTCTCCCAAAATCCTCAAACTCTCAGCAGCCAGCAACTGAAGTCTGTGTTGTTGCACTGGAAGGGTCCCAAGTATGACTGAGATGAAATATATGAAAGTGAAGCAGAGAGGCGATGTGATGAGAAATCAGCAGTCTATCCTTGGATAAATAAAGATTTGAAATAGCCCCCCCCCCTTAATCCCTTTAAATCTTTTCACAGTCGAACAGATTATAAATCCTAGTTTGTCATCAGATGTTAGTTGGTACTAAAAGTAATGGGGAGTTGTTACACACTCAGACACACAGAAGACTCCAGTTCATGCCTTGATATACAATAAGTTCAAGTTAAAGGAATAGTTTGGGAAATATGCTCTTTCAATTTCTTAGCTCAGTTTTTCATAAAGACTGGAGAACAGGGAGAAACATCTATCCTACCAGCACCTCTGAAGCTCAATACATGTCATTATATCTCATAGCACACTATATAAATGCAATGTCTGGACATTTGTTGGACACAATACAGTGAAATACATGCCATGATCCAGTCATCTGCAGAAGGGCATGTGAGTTAACTTTGTCTTCCATGGTTGAGGTTGTTTTAATGAACAGCTCGCCAGTCTGTCTCATAAATCTAAGCAGACACAGCTTCTCACCTCTCAGTTGTAACCCTTCACCATTTCCACTGACCCTGAATGACCTCTCCTCTCCTCTCCTCTCCTCTCCTCTCCTCTCCTCTCCTCTCCTCTCCTCTCCTCTCTTCTCTTCTCCTCTCCTCTCCCCTCCTCTCCTTCTCCACATTCTGAATTTCCTTGGGGACACACTAATGTTTCCCCCCATCCTCCCCTTTCCTTGTCTTTTCTCCATTAATCTTCTCTTCTCTTCTCTTCTCTTCTCTTCTCTTCTCTTCTCTTCTCTTCTCTTCTCTTCTCTTCTCTTCTCTTCTCTTCTCTCCTCTCCCCTTCTCTTCTCTTCGTCTGTTGGCAATGCTCTTGTTGCCTCTGGCTCTCACCATTTTTCTCACTATCTTCAGAACAAGTCTGCCTTTCATGGCCTTATTTGTCCTCATAATGTGACTTGACATAGCCACCTCCCACCACTTTGGTTCCTTTTGTGTGTTTGTTGGCCATGTGTCTGTGTTTCTGTCCGTCTGTCTCACTCTTTCTGTCTGCATATATGTGTCTTTCTCTCTCAGCTGCTGTCTCCACCACTGCCTTCCATTTTCACTCATTCGCTTTCACACTTCATCTGTCTGTCTCTGAGACACACACACACACTTCTGTCTCTCTCTCACCCAGTGAAAGTTGTTCTGGTGTTGAGTTTCAATACAGTAGGAAATATTTTCGACCATGCAGGAAATGTCTGAACTGCTAGAATCGTTCTCTTCTCATGCACACACACACACACACACACACACACACACACACACACACACACACACACACACAAAGACGCAGTTTTAGGAGCGTGACTGTGACTGTCTTGCATTTAATTTGATCTAGCATACAGGCTCAGGAGCGGGAGCCAGGCTGCAGACGGGAATGGCACCATAGAAGAAGGGATCTGTCAGCGGGAAGAGCAGCACCAGAAACAGCAGGGCTCCCATCAGATAAGAGAAGAGTAGAGCTGTGCGTTCACGGTGCTGCAGGGCAAAGCCGATGTCAGGCAGGCCCTGACTGTTACAGAACGAATGGCACAAAACTGGACCCACAATATGACCTATAGAAAGAGACGAGAGATTTAATGAGGCGTGGTCTGTCGTTGAGTAGCAAGTAAATGTGCTGTCCTCTCCACTTCTCACCAGTTCTCATGAATATGAAGGCAGTAAAGGCACCAAACACAGTTGTGTACAAGAACTGCATCCCTGCAACAGAACAGCATGGAGAGCCGTTCAATAGAGGAGTCACGTTTATCATCTTCCTCCATGAAATCAGTATGGTTCATGATAAATGTATCTGTGTCCCCATGTCCATATTATAAAGATGCATCAACCATGGAAATGATACATTTTTATAGCATATATACCTTCATTTTTTTTATCATTTTACTTGCATTGTTTCACTTTGGTTTATGTGAGGGGAGGTTTGTGAGCCGACTGACCTGCCACCAGGAGAATGACACTCATACCATCCCTCTGGAGGCGCTGTTGCTCTATGATATGGTGGAGATGAGCTAGAATTACACAGTAAAAGAGCTATGAATTGTGGTTAAATGTACAGTTTGTTTGGTTAACAATTGTCATATCATTGGAAATTATACAGCACTTGCTAACGGGTATTTAGGCAAAAAGAGCAAATCATTTATTCCAAAAACAAAATGCATTAAATTAATTCATGATTAAAAATAATTCATGTATTTTATCGTCTGTTAATCTGAGTCATGTTTTTGTAAAAGAGAGAAAATAGATTGTAACCATGAGTTGTTTACAGCCTGAAAATCTGGTTGCCATACCAACACCGAAGAACAGTGGAGCCACAAAGATGGCAGCTGTGGGTCCTGCACATGGCACCAGCATGGGCAGCATGCCCCCTCTGAACACCAGCTCCTCCGTCACTGGCGCCACCACCTGGTTCCTGAGCCACACTACGTCTCTGACGCAGAGTCTCCACGACTGAACATCTGGGAAGATTAAGTCAAGACTTTATTATGACATAAACATGAAATACATGCAAGCACATATACGTGTATACATATATACACACACGAAGTATAACTCACCCAGGACAGACTGCAGTTCTGTAGTGAAGCCATCAGGGTCGTCCATTGCAGAATGAACCAGGGGCCCAAGATAAAAAACCTGATGTTTAGAATAAAATCAGCTGTTTATAGCATCAAGTGGAAGTATATAAAAAAAGATTAAAGCTGGGGATCTAGAAACAGCAGGGCACAGTTTTTCAATGTGTGGTTTAAAGCATGCTCATGGGATATCATTACAAAATGCAGAGATTTCATGGAGGTTGTAAAGCCATGCTGTAATGCAGCAGGAATGGAAACTGAATCTCTGAAATGTCAAAAGTGGCTTAGTGCAGCATAAATAAAACGTGCTAAAAGGGAAACAGGATCCACAGAGTACTGTTTCTTTCATCCAAGCAAATTTACCTGATAGGTTCTCAGGTTGACTTTAGGTCTGGCAGGTTAAAGAAAATAAAGTGGTAAAAATAGTTAAAAGCTAATATTTTTTTATTGCGTTTGTTTTTTCCTCTGATCCTGAGGTGTGTCCCGGTGCAGACAAATCAGTGCTCTTAGCCAAGCAATATTATGTAACCAGCTGTGAAAAGCAGGTGCTTAAGTTGGATATAGTCTAATTCTTGTGATTTTAACAAAGAAAACATTTGCTCCTAATCGCTGTTAGGGATACAGACATCATCTTTGAGGGTTTAATCTGGGTGGGGACTCTCTGACTTACCATGGTTAGCAGCAGTGGCAGTATGAGTGCAGGAACAAAACCTTCCAGACGGACTCCCATCAGCTCCCAGACAGACACATCAACCTGGAAAGGCAAGACAAACCTTTATGAACAAAGCTTTTACCCAAAAGTGACTGTTAAGTTAAGCCCTATATGCTTATGCTTATGGTTTGTGAACACGCCTCATGAAGACACAGCCCTTCACCTGGATGGGTTCAGGGGTCAGTTCCCTCTGTGAAGTGTTCTTGAGAAAGACACTGAATCCCTTGGAGGAGGGACGATGGTTACTTTTACTTACTGTAAATAGCGTGAGTGCATACAGTGTGAACGTGATTATCTGAGTACACATTATACAAGAAATAGAAATGAGTCTGTCCACACTAGGCACACCCAAACTAACACAGTCCAATGCAAGGCACGTGAGATAATGATGTTTTATAGAAGCTTGGTGACTGTGGTTTGTGATGCTGCTGAACTGTATTGCATTAAACAGAGAGGTGTGTGTTTTCTAGCCGGACAAAGTCTGTCAAAGATTATCTGGAGGCTGAGATGTTCCTCTGTTAAGTTTACCGATAGTCTCATGCTTGGCACGAGGAAACAGGAAGGAGGACCCAGATGCAGACAGGAACAGTTCAATGAGTTTATTAGAGGAGATGGTGATCATTAAGGGTCACAACAGGCCGGTGCAAAACAGGTCACGGGAGGGCACAAGTGACGCAACTATCTGGCAAATGACTGGGGAGAGACGACTGGTACATACGCTGTGGGCTGATCAGGGAATGGGAAGCAGGTGAGGTGGGTGTGGGAGTCAGGTGGCTGAGACGGGGAGGGAGGTCCGAGGGCATCTGGTGGGAGGATGGAGGGTGGCAGGAATGGCAAAAACAAACAGGGCTGAGACATGAGGCGTGACAGATAATTGCAGACAGGAACAGACAGGGTTTTTCCCTCTCAACTGTAGTGGGGTAGAATACTCAAGTAAACATGAAGCGCCACAAATCTGCACTGTAGCACAGAACCTGAGCACGAGTGCTTAGTTTTATTCCACCACTATTAGAGATTCCTACTGTATCACAAACTGGGCTCATCCCCATAGCACAGAACAGCTCATTAGTATTTAAACAGCAAGAACTTAATTTGTTAGGATGTAGTGAAATGCAGCAAAATGCACCAGCTGAAGAATTAAAGAAACAAACTCTGATGCAGATGTTGATTTTTTTTCTCCATGTGTACTCACCCTGATATCAGCCCAGTGAATCCATGCCTTCACTGCCGCAGGTGACAGTGCTGAGACCAGCAGCACACTGGCACAGCGACGCTTTATCACACTAGGATGGTCCCTGCACACACACACACACACACACACACACACACACACAAAGCAGTTTAATAGCCCAGTCAAACAGCACTGTCACAGAACTTTTGTTGAGCTGTATACCTGGGTAAGCTGCTTCTCCAGACGTACAAACTGCCAACGTACACGGAGGCGAGCAGAAGGCAGCTCAGCACACACACCCAGCACTTTGTGTGGGCGTGCTCCACCTGCCTTATAAGACCATGTTCTGGTTCCAGCATGACAGAACCGAGGGTGTAAAATCAGAGCTTCAGGAGGTTCCTCAGGTGAGCGAGGGCTAACAACAGCAGGTCAGAGTCATCATGCTTTGGATTGGCTCAGTCCAGGCTGTCAGTTCAGATTAGAGAGAGCTGCTTAGCTCTAATACTCTCTACATGGAGAGGTGTCCACACACACACACACACACACACACACACACATACACACACACACACGTGGGTTATAATTATTGTCTTTACCGATACAGTTGTACACAAATGTTTAGGAACCCCAGGGCACATTACATATTTTTTGATTTTGAAATAAAAACAAGTAAATGCAGCCATTGCATGTGAAATGGTTTACACACTTTTACTTCACTCCAACTGTTAAACATGGGGGTAGAATAGATTCCACTAAATCAGCAAGTACTGGATGTAAATGAAAAGAGGTTGGCTTCTACAACAGGACAATGATCCAAAGCAGACCTCAAAATCCACCATGAACTACTTCAAGAAACACAAACTGAAGCTTTTGGAAAGGCCCTCACAGCCTCCCCCCCCCTGACCTGCACATGATTAAAAACCTGTGGGCGGATCTTAAACATGCTGTGTGTGCAAGACAGCCTAAAAATATGTACGAACTTGAAGAGAAAGACTCTGAGCTGTTGTCTTTTCACTGCTATGTACCTACTCAACAAAATATGTAATTTGCCCAGACGTGTTTGCCATACAACTGTATAAGCTACAGTCCAAGGACTAGAGGACCACCTTTAAAATAACACAGTGGCTCTACAACAAATGTTAAATGTTGATTGAGACTGTTGAGAGGTCTTGATTCAGCTCTGCAGTCTTGTTTGGTAAATGATCATTATGTACATTTGATAGGATGAAATGAGAAGCAACATTTAGCCTGGTGAAGCTAAAAGGTGTAGGGACACATGTTTGAGAGCGGGAGTAAACACTACTACACTAGTGGACAAAATCCAGGTTGAGATTAAGTACATCAATTTTGACAGAGTTCATCAGTGACACATGCAGGAAAAGGTGTGTTCCCTGACCGGGAATCGAACCCGGGCCGCGGCGGTGAGAGCGCCGAATCCTAACCACTAGACCACCAGGGAGATGTTCATCGATGTAAGCAATATGATAAAAATTTTGAAGGAAAAGGAAATCTGCCGACAGCTTCAATTTATTTCAGTTTTAGTTTTAGTTGCACATTAAATGAAGAAGAAAAAAATAAGTCAATAAGCAAACTTCATATTATCAAATGTTTGAAAAACTTTAATTTTCCGACACAGCTGTAACCATATAGCCTACACTACTGTTTGATTTGGGTAAAGTGGCCTTTTGTGTAAGTCTGTTAGTCTGTGCTCATAAACCGATGCAATATGTTGAATATTTTTGAATTATGAAACATCACATACAACATTTCAAAAAAATATATTTGGTGTTTTTAACTCAAGTTTTTTGATGTTTCAATTATCTTAAACTTCAAAACTTACCATAGAGCTGAGAGGTTCATTGCACTTCCTAATAAAAATACATGAAGTATCAGCTCCACAAAGGGTGTGTTTATGTCCAGAGCTCCATGGTGTCTATTATGAAAATACACAGAATTCAAACACAGCAAATGTAAACAACAAACCAATATTTATTGTAATTATCAACACCATTCATCGACATAAATAAAGGCAGCAACCTCAGGTATACAGTGTGACAGGCATACAGTGGTGATGTGAAGCAGAGTACCACTTTATCAGCACACCTCAAAAAGCATGCATACAGTAGTCAAACAACACAGACATGAGGAAACAGGCTCGTTTCTGTGCATAAAGCAGGCATGACAACCACAAACACATTATGGTTGATATAAGGCACTTAAAATAAATACTTTAAGCTATAAACCACCATAAGCCTCTTTAATAAAACACTTTCAACCTCTAACATCTAACAAAAGAAGTACAATATTGCAAAAAGTGGAAAGTATTTCAGGGTTTATCAAAGTGTGACATTGTGGGTTTGAGTCCAGCTCATGACATGACACCTGAAATATTTATATCTGAAATGTTTTGGCATCTAAATAGATATTTCACAGGGTGGAAATGTCTGAAACAGAAATGTAAGACAAATATCACCAGAAACAGAGCAGTTTTTTTTTTTTTAATTTGTGTATATCATAAGCAACTGTAAATTATTTACCATAAAAGTTTCAAGGATATGGCACATTCTGCTTTATTTTTTTTCCATACCCCCAAAAAACAAACAAGCAAACAAAAACAAACAGGAAAACCCAGTGTTCAAATACTGAATGCACTCACAGAAGAATACACACACAAACGCACAACACACCATATGTGCAATAGAAGTACAACATTCTGACACATCATTTAAATAAATAAAAACAGGTGAATTGAATCAAAATAATACTATTATGTTAAGACAGACTGAAAATAATTAAACTCTGACATGAACAGACAAACACTGTCAAAGAAGAAGACACAGTTTGCAGCCTCAATCTGGCACAAAGGCACTTATAAAAAACAAAAAGGAAAATACAGAGCCCCTAGAAGTCCTGAAAGACTTGTTTTTATCCCGTGCAAACAAATTATGAACAAGCTACAAAAATATCATCTTTTGTGACTTCAGGGGCTCAGTAGTAAAAGTGGTTGTGCTCCTCCTCTCCTCTCACTGCAGAACACATTTGTCTTTGTTGCTGTATTTTCTCCTCCTCATCTCTAGGCCGCGCTCCAGTCGCTCATCCTCCTCCAGTGCCCTGCACATACAAACAGTATAGTGACATTAACTCTTGCAAATAAAGAATAAAAAAGAACATTTTTTTTACAATCATTAATCTGAAGGTTTAATTTGAAGCATGGCAATCAAATAATGTGCAATATACAGTATATATACATAAATTAGTTTTTTAATGCTTTCTTTTTTCATTTCAGGAATTTGCTATCTCCCTCCTGTGACTTTGTTTTGACTTTTTCACACAGCTGGACACCCACACACACACTCACCCTCTCTCCTTGGCATCGATGTCCCTGATGATCTCGTCCCGTTGGTTGACCAAAGACACGAGCTCTTGGAGGAGCAGCTGCTCCCTCTGCTGCTGTGTGGACGACTTCTGCCAGTCTGCAGGACAAACAGCAGCACTTTGCATAACTGTTCATATAATCATGCTCAGTAAGGATATAGTTACGAGTTACTTTGCAGATTAATGCTATTTTTACACTGTGATATTGCTGCTTTTGCTTAAGTAGAAGATTTAAATACTTCTTCCTCACCTTCTATCGCCATCATGACTCGTAGTTCTCTGTTCAGAAGCTCAAACCTCCTCTCCAGATCCTGTTCCTCTTGCCTGTAGAGGCAGTCAATAATCAGGGAGATAAACAAGAAGTGTGCAATATATATGCAATATACTGTTAGGTCTTACAGTAGCTCCAGGTGGTCCTGTCTGCGGATCAGAGCGTTCTTCTTGTTCACCAGAGTGAACCACTCCTGGATCAGTCTCTCCTCTTCATCACGGTCACTTCCTGTACAAGCAGAAAAAGAAAGGACAGTTTGTATACAACTCTGTGGGCTGTATGAAAAACCTACACCACTGCCATATGTACAAAATACGGAGGGTCTAAAACACTTAAATGAACACCTGGGACCCCTGAAGAATTCAAAATCAATCAATTTTGTCAGGTCTCCAAAATGAAGATCGTTATTTCCCACTTGCTGTTTCTAAAGTTTATTTGTTGAAAAGTGATAAAACAGAACGTGTACAGAAAATGTGACAGACAGCAAACAGACAGATCTTGCTAGTATTCATGGGACCACACACAATTTGTGCAGACTACAAATAAAGTCTGCTTAATACATTTAATTGTGTAGTGCTGCTCCTCCTCTGTATATTTGGAAAACCCTCAAAATGTCTTTCAGAGGGTTGGGGCTGTAGACTACAAATTTGAAAATGAAAAAGTCTAGCCTAGCTTTTAGCAGTACAGTTGCATTGTGGATAATGTAGGCGCTGGGTTTGGACAAGATGAAAAAAAAAAAGGCCATCCCGAGTCCAACAATATTACAAATATAAATCAATCATAAATCAATATTCAAAATATCAGTCCTGATATCTAATATCTGCTAAAACATTGATTTGGGGATAATTGCAGGTAACAAGGGGTTCAGGTACAAGTATGTGCAGCGCATTCACAGTATGGGTCCATTTGATTGTCAGGGTGTGTGTCGCACACTGCACCACGGCAGTCGGGCTTCCTCTGATCAAACAGTAAGGTCATAAATCGGTTAAGGTCAGCGTCAGACTCACCTGTTTCCATGAGGCTTCGCAGTCGTCGCTCCACCACGGCAGCTCTGCTGTCAATGTGCTTCTGCTCTGTCTCCAGCGCTGCCAGCTCACTCAGCACATACTGACTGGTGTCCTGCAGGCACTGACCACAAGGCCCATCACACAAACATGCAAACGCACATACAATCGCACATGAACATACACGATGACAGACGGCCACAAAGAGAAGAAAAACGGGAGAAAGGAGGGCAAAGGAAAGAGGGAGTCGGAAAAGCACAGAGGGAGGAGAGAAGCAGAAGAGGGTCAAAAGATTAGAGAGAAGCCGAAATGACAGAAAAACACAAGTATCCTGGAGAGGCTTTCTTTATAATGAACAAAAAATGGTTGGGTTCTTCTTGCAGCCATCAGTTCATTTGATGTGATTTGAGAGACAGAGAGAGTCAAAGATAAAGAAAAGAAGCTGAGAAGGTAAAAAGTGAAGAGAGGAAGGCAGAACTGACCATTGTTTCTGTTTCTTGCTTGGGAGGCTCTGCCTCAGCTGCAGTCTGCAACTCTGCACAAACAAGGACAAATTACAGTGTAAGAGAAGGACAGGAAGTTTGATGTATTGTAATGTTTTTTTTAAATGTTAGGCTGACACGTCGTGCACCCACCTGTTTTATTAGTGTTTTCTGTTGCAGAGCCTGTCACTGTGTCTTCATCCTGAAGATCACAAAGATGACACATTAATAAAGGGCATTTGGTAGCTGTTCCTCTTCTTCAGAATATAATTTAAAGCCTTACATTCTGCTTTAGAAGCCAGTATTACAGTTTAAACAATCAGTTACAGCAAGAAAACACAGAAAGTTTCACCTGCGTTAGTCCAGATTTGACCGTCTTGGCAATCGACCTTGGAGGTGGGACTGGGGTTATTGACTCTTCAACTGAAAACAGATCAGAACAGCAATCAGAATTTGGATTTAACCTCTTGAATGTTGCTATTCCACCAAAATTTTGGTTTAAAATATTTTGCTGTAACATTAAAATTTAAAGACTAAATCAGCAAAAATCAAAGTTGAAAAAAGCTTCATTGACAGTGGGTCAGCAATGTTAGCAAACAAACCCACAACTGTCATCAATATTAGCTAAATCCTAATTGTTTCCAGGAAGTACAGTGTGTTCCAGTGTCATCCTCTCCAAACCGTGCACCTCCCGCTGCAAACCAGCGAAAGGAGCACGAAGAAAGCTGTTCACGTGGGATTGCATCAGTCAGAGTTAGAAGCTGATTCAATAAATATGTTTTCAGCAGCTTCGAAATTAGAACAATACACTTCATGACTCACACTGGGAGAAATACTTATGACTGCATCTTTCCATCAAAAGGAAACATTTCCATCTAATTCAGCATGGCATTTCTGTTAACTTTGGAAACCTTGTGAAACCTACTAGAATCTTAAATGTGGTGCTGTGAACTTGATTTAATGATCTGTTTGTCCTTCTTCCTTGTCTCCCGAGCTCAGACTCTGCTGCTTCACATTCCAACGTTCCCTGGAGACACACTAACTAACGTTTTCCCTTTCCTCTTTTCTTTTCTGCTGTCCTGACTTTATTATGTTTCTCTTCTCTTTTTTTGTGTTTCCATGGTATCCAGCACATCTTGTGTCGAAGGGTTGAATACTTTGGAATACACTCTGAAGTACTGTAGGTCTACAGTTTATTATGATGAACCCACTAATGGATCTAAAAATCAGCCTTAAAAATAGATGGGATGAACGATGACAGGCTGATACCTTTAACCACTCGTTTGGTCCTCGGTGGCGGGACGACCAGCGTGCTGCTTCCTCCCTCCTCCAGACTCACTCCTTCGTTCAGTCTGGCCATGCAGAAAGCGGCAGCGTCGACATTAGTGGGAGCTGGGCCAGAGGGGGCGAGGCCGTAGCTGGACTGGCTGCTGTTGTGCTCTATCTGCAGCACGCTCAGCTCCTGGTTGGTGAAGTGTGAGCGGATCTGGCTGAGGTAGGTCATGACTATGAGCCTGTCAGGGACGGACAGGAGAACCATGTCGGACGGCTCCAACAGACGAGAGATGCCCAGTGCCTCGAAACCATCAAACGCCTGAAGTTGTATAAAAAGAAGCACATCATCAACAAAGAATAGACGGACAGTAGTTTTCAGTCTGTTGACCCCATAAAGATGTCTGTAAAACCAGTCACCTGAGCAATTCTTGTTGGAATTGTTTCAATAACAGAAACATTGTGCATTCAGAGCAATAAGCTAATTGAGCAACAAAAAGTGATGCAGCCAATACTTTGCAGATTCTTTTGCCTCCGTTTTGCCTCTCAGGATACATGAAGTTTGCTCTGGCATATTTCTGGAGCCTGTTAGAGGCTTATGAAACAGGAGAGAAACACTGCAGTCGCTACTCAGGGCTGAAATAAGCATGTCCACCTACTTTGTGTGAAAAGAACATTAAGAAAAAAGTCTCTATCAAGGAAACTGAAGATGATTTTATATCATGCGGAGGTTTAAGTCCTTAAATGGCATAAACCTGCACTCTGCTTGACACCCAGCCTAACACTATACAATACCAATTAGAAGAGAAACGGTACTTAGGTGAATTTATTTACAACTGTATTAAAACAAAATTATAATGAGAGACAAATAAACCATTACTAAATAGAAAAGGAGGACTATTCTGTATTGTGGCCTATGAATACTGGGCCTCAAAAGCAATTTGTGTTAATCGTAAATATTAACACTAAACTATTAACATTACTGATAGAACAGTGCACTGAACATAAATAAAATATACAGTAATTTTGATGAATCCTTACCCTTTTGTTGTTGAGCTTGATGTCATGGGGGTCTAACTGGTCAAAATTTCTAATGGGACAAAAGCAGTGTAGAACATAATGAGAACATACAACAGATTTACAACATTTAAATGAATGGGTCAGACTCCGAGCTGACATTTTTAACCATCCTCAGGGACAACATGGAATAATGTTAAAAGCTGAGTGCACTCAAAATATATATCATGCGGCAATCAAACAGGAAATGGCGTACATTTTGTCTGAATGGAAGTGATGTAGGATGGCACAGAAGGCCAGGCCGTTTCTCCAGGACGTGCTGAAGTTTGTGACCTTTACCCCCTGGTACCCGCTGGTGATGTCCTGGCACCACTGGAGCAGCGACTGGCTGGAGTTCACCAGGCCCTGGTGGAGGAGGAGGAGGGAGGGATGAAGAGAAACAAGTACAGTTTTGGTATCTGTTTGTTTGTGTCATTTATTTAAATTTATTTATGTACATTTACCTCGGCTATGTCGTCCTTCCCATCAGCCTCCTCTCTGACTGTTGGAACTGGTTCAGGGGTCTTAATGTCAGTGGTTTCTTCCTCCGGTAACGTAGGAAGCCAAGATGTCTTCATCTCACAGTGATGGGGAGGAGTGATGTGTGTGTCTGTGTGTTTCTTCTCTCCACCGTCGGGGAGGTCAGCCGGTGGGTGTTTTAGCCTGAGAGGAGACAAGACATAAAAAAATTGACAAGATGGGTGATGAATAGAAAACCAGACTTTGTTTAGTGGGAGAAGGGAGAACATCCAAGCAGCCTGGCGTCAGAATGATGATCGATGATTTGTAGATTTGAGACATGCAAGCTTGCTAACATATCGAGGATAGGAGAGCAGAGGTCAGCAGTGACTTGATGCTAAGGGCATGATGGGAACACACACAGCATTCAAGAGAATGGGTAGCTAAATTTGAAGCATAATTGATTAAACGCAGGTCTATGCTGTTTGGAAAATGTTTAATCACCTCAGAACCAAGCGGACACACCGAACAGTTGGATCTTTTTCTTTGGATATTCAGTTGAAAAAGAGCCAACATTGCAGCTGTTCAATAGTTCAAACTCCACACACAAACTTTGTCAAACAGGCTGTTAATCTCTCAGACTCAACAGCCACATTATACATCTGTTTTTTTAAGTGCTGAGTCGTGCGCCACATGATGAATACATTGATCTTGATCTGTAAAACTGGTGTAATTCCTTACTAAGTCTCTGCATATCACACTCAAAACACATTCAAGGCTCAACGTCAGCATTTCGTAGAGCAGCACAGGTTGACACCTCATGCTGACTTACACATCCTCCTCTCCCAGTGGCTCTTCTGTCTCAGTCAGTGATATTTCCTGCAGGGCGTCAAAGCGGGGAATAAGTGACTGCTGATCAATAAGTTCAGCAGGGATTTCGGATTGGCTTTTGGGCTCTATGGCGTCGCAGTCAATATCGCCGGGGGCAGGGATAAGGCGTTTCATACTGTGAGGGCTGGAGACAGGTGATGTCTCACCTGTCATCAGATGAATTTTAGCCAATAATAACCTTTCCTCCTCTTGGAGCTGCTGGTCTTTGGTGAGATTGTCGTGATCAAGAGTGTGTGTCTGTGTGTGGAAGTTGTCTCTTGGTGCGCCGTCGCTCATTGTTGGGTGCATGTGCTGATTCAGGCTGGGGCTCTTGGAGTGACTTGTGTCTTTATCGTCCCTCATGTCCTCACTCTTACTCAGATCTGTGGCTATTTGGGCCTCTTTTGTCTCATCACGTGTCTTGTCAGTGTACATCTTGGTGTGTTTTAAGTCAGAGTGTAGGCTAGTAGTGTTTGCACTCGGAGGAAGGGGCCAAGGCACCACTGATGATTGAACAAGTTCTGCCTCCTCATTGGCTGCCACCTCCAGGCTGTGACCAGTTTTTGTGTCATCATCTCTCGGTCCTTTCATTGGCAGTTTTTGTACCTCACATGGTTTGGCCCTGGTCGCCAGACCAATTCTTTCCTCTTGCTTAGACATTGAAGCAGGGTAAGGATGAGGACGGTCAACCTGACTGGTTAAGGTGTCAGGAAGTTCTGGTTTATTTTGCTGACTGGCAGCAGAGCTCTGATAAAGGGTTTGTTCACTGAAGGGGAGTGAGGAGGGCCTCTGGGTTACAGCAGGGGGTGGGTGGCCTGGGCTGAAGACACAAAAGGAGATTTCAGAGCTGAAGTGCTTTTGACAAAACTGACCAGCAACAGAACCGCAGTGTCCTTGTCATTCCCCTCACAACATACCACCAATCTCACACAACCAGAGACCCATCCAGTTAAACTCAGAAGGTCTGAAGAAATTCAAGCACAAAAGTTTAGGAAGAACTGAGGGAGCATGGTGCAGGTGGTCAATAAAGCAGGAAACCCTAAAACACAAACTATCTAGAAGTGCTTCTCCCAATCCAAACTCTGTCGACTAAACTCAAGCTTTCCAAAGGTCTTGACATGCCCGTTGTTTGGACGAGACTTTCCCCAGAGAGAGGTCTGGCTATGTTAAGATTTTTCCAGACTACAAATGTTAGAGGCAAAGAAAATCTGGGACTCAACCAAAGCAAAACACCAGTTTTAAACATGCTCCAGCTTGCACTGAACTGCAGTATCCAGTGACCAAACCAGTGCATGCTACCTGACATGCTACTTAGCTGCAATGAGTAATGACCAAATACAAGAAGCCTTGTGATATTGTTCGATGCCAGCCACATCATAAACAATCATAGTCACAGTCACAAACAGCCACAAACACATAGGAGGTGTAGATACAGACACTGCACAGCTTACCCCTTTCTATACTTAATGCACTATTTTCCAAATACTTTTTCTCCCAGTACAATTGACTACAACAGCAATACAGGACAGATCTGGTGTGAGAGGCTTCATGTAGGTTATATGTTTCCCTGAGAAACTGATCCCAACTCTGTAAGTCAGGGGTTTTTGAAGTCTAAACTAATAATGCTTTGGAGGATGTTGTCATGGATTCAGTGAGTTACTGTAGATGACAACTTGAGTTCTGTTTTATTTAGTCTGTATTACTTGTTTACGTTTAGACATATTAGCACAATAAAAATAACGCTGGATTAACTATTAACAGTTCCTGTTTATAATTTGACCATGAATATACAAACTACTATGACTGGATTACTCTGACACTGAAGAAAACTTTAAAACGTGATGTTTCTCAGGGAAATTCTGGAGTTTTAACAATTGTCTTCTTTTCCCATGACTTCTATGAAGATTTATGGATGTTTGTTTACCACTGATACTGGATGTAATGATATCCTCTGTAAGTGTAAGTCTTACCAGGTCCAAAAATATGTATAATATGTCTGTGTGTCCAGATTTGACTGAATTATGACTCTGAGAAGAAAGAGTGGGATATTTGAAGAGAATTACAGCAAATCGGGTGCTAAGGGTTTTGAAGTACCTCAATAAAGTCACCACCAAGACAAGATGTGAAGAGGAAATTCCAGTTTCATTCACAAACAACATGATAATGATGTTGCTTGGGGGAGAAATACATGACTCACATGCCAACACACAACTCTATCCTGAGAAAGACCTGCAGGAAAAGGCCAAACCCTCAGTAAATGAGGGATACTAATGTTGAGTGAACATTTCCCTCCACACATAATGAGTTAAAAGTCGTGGTTACTGGAAGTAAACACAAAATAGCCACAGGCACAGTCCTTTAATCCACATGGGGCAACAAACAGATCTCTCTCATACAGCCAACTCCTCCACAGTTACTCACCTCTCTCTCCCTGCTGCCATGTCTCCCTCTCACCCCCCTTTACTCACCCTGTTTCCCCCTCCATGTACAGCTCAGCCAGCCAGATGGAGCCCAGATCCTCATGTCCTCTCTCATACTCCACTTCCTCATCCTCCTCCTCTCTCAACCACACTGGGATGGCACCAGATTTAAGGTTGGGTTTGCCTTTTTTAACTGATCTCAGAGCAGAATTATCCAGGGCTTTCTTAACAGCAATACCAGAGTCCTCAGGTTTATCTGATCTGGAATCAGGTTTATTTGTTGGTCTGGCTGCAGGAACTGAATCAACTGGTCTGGTTGAAACCAGTTTGATTTCGGCATTAGGGTCAATCACTGATTTGGGATCAGATTTGCTTTCTGGCTCCTCTTCATTGCCCTGTAGCCTCTCATCATATGCAATATCATCCAGGTGTGCCTCTCTCAGTGGCGGACAGTCAGCTGATTGGATGTTCACAACTTTCTGGGTTCTTTGCACTGATGTAGAGTCAAAAATGACCTCTTGTCTCGTTTGTGGTTTCTCTCCCTTACTACCATCATCCCTTTCCATCACCCTGCCCTCCTCTCCTTTCTTGTTCTTTTCCATTTCCATCTTCTTTTTTGCCCTTCCTTCCTCTTCTTTTTTCCTCTTTTCCCCCTCTGCCCTCTGCTGCTCCCTCTCTCTCTCTGCCCTTTCATTCTCCTCCCTTTGCTTGTTCTTCAGCTCTTCCCTCTCTTTTTCCAACCTCTTTCTCTCCTCTTCCTTTTCCCCCTCCATCCTTTCTTTCTCCTTCCTCTCCATCTCCTCTCTCTCCTTTGTCAACCTCTCTCTTTCCTTCTTTTCCCTCTCCACCCTCTCTTTCCTTTCTGCCTCTTCCATCTCCTCCCTCTCTCTCTCCTCCCTCTTCATGTTTTCTATCCTTTCTTTCTCCCTTCTCTCCATCTCTTGCTCTCTCTCTCTCTCCTGCTCACTGGCTGCCAGTCGCAGACTTGCCACCAGACTGAGCCCACGTGTCTCCACTGTGGGTAAACACTCTGGTTTCTTCTCTTCACTAATTGTCTGATTGTCTGTTGTGTCAGAGAAGGCCGTGGGTGGCGAGATGTCCACGCCAACAGCAATCAGAGACTCATCATCTGGCTCAGAGGAATACAGCATCTCTGCATCTACTTCATGTATACACAGCTGATCTTCATCGCTCAAAAGGAGGCATGACTGTTCCGCAGAGGGGTGTGGATGATCTGCATCAGTGGATCCAGTTGTGTGCAGGATGGAGGCCACTGTCTCATAGCTACAGGGACAGACATGAGGGACAGAAAAACTCTGAGAACGGGCTCACCCTAAAATGACCTGCACAATGACCAACAGCAGGCTCTGGACGTTGTGACAGAAAGCCAGACAGCATGCTTGATTAAGTAGTTCCTTCTCAGACTTTGTTTTGGTGCTTGTCCAAAGTGCCGTGCGAAAGCAGACCGCAGAAACATTTATTGTTTGAACCACCCTAGGCTTTTTTCTCCCTACCCAGTGCACTAAAGCCCTCTGGTATTTACATCATCTCTGGCATCATTGAGAACAGGTGAACAACTTTCTGTCATGCATGTGAGAGCTCAGATCAGCTCAGGGAAAGATACACAGCTAACTGCAAGCTAGCTAGCTAAACACAAGACTTATTTATGTATTTGACTCATAATTAAATTAGCTACCTCTATTAGCCATCTCGGCTTAGTCTACCAAAACTTTTTTGCACTCTGCGTCACATCTTAACAAATAATTTCGACAACAAAGGCAGGCAGAGAGACTCACCCTCTATACAACACCCCAACTACTGCTGACATGAAGCCAGCAGGTGCCTCCTTCTGCTGCTCTGCAACACACACGTCTGCCTCTGTGTCTGCACATTTGCAGGCACTACCGCACACAGAAACACACACACACACACACACACGCACACACAATTTTTACTCTTGTGAAAAGCTTCCATTTCAATATTCAGTCTAACAGCATAGACAGAGAGAGAGAAGAGCATTGGATGAGGTTAAATCGCAGCTGCTGAATAAGCACTGGTTAGGCTGCAGCACCAGAGAGGAACATTAGTCAGTTTGTGCACAGGTATGTGTGAGTGTGTATGTGATGTCTTGTGAGTGAGGAACAGACATGTCACGCCATGCTGCACAAGCTGCAAGGAACCATTGCTGACTCACCCCCCTATCACACCCTCCTCCTGCTCCTTCTCATCCTTCTCTTCAGTGCTCTCACTACTTTCCATCCCTCTCTCTGCTCCCGTCTCCGCTGTGGTCTCCTCCACAGCTGCCCACAGTTGCTTTTCTGCCTCGCACACTGGCTCCTCATTGTTGACGAAACTCTCCTCACCACGAGCCACGCCGTCAGCTGGTTTCTCCTCAGCTGCTCCCTGCTGTTGTGGTTTTCCTGACGGCTGGAGAACTGGTTCCGGTTCTGGTTTTGAGGGCTGCAGTGGCTCCAGCGCCAAAGTCGGGCGCTCGCCGGCTGGTTTGGGGGGAACCTCGAGTGAGGCTACCGATTCCATGCTGGGTCCCTCTGGCTCTTTGGGTTCCTCTTTAACTGCTGGTGCAGCGGGTTGAGCAGGAGGTGGTGGTACTATGTCATGTGTTTCTGAGTCCTTGGCTTTGATTGGCTCGTGCTCCTGCCTGACAGGGGTGTCCACCTCAGCAGCATCTTCTGTGTGTGAGCTAGGAGAGAAGAAAAACACATGAAAGATGCAGCCATTACAAATGTACATTTGCTACTTACTACAATAATAAGACGCTAGCAAACAAAAGCATTCAGGGAGATAAAGCAGAGAAAGCAGACAGACAGGCACCCCCTCATCCATCCTTACCCTCTGCACAAAGGTTTTGCACCCTCCTCGGCAGAGATTTTTTCAGGTGAATCTTTCCCACTTCTCCCTTCTAGCACTTTCCACAGAGGAATCTCTGCATCACACAGCCTCTTTGGAGGTGTCTCCAGGGTCAAGACCTCTAATGTGATTGGTTTATCCTGAGCAGGGGGCTGAACAGTGGGGCCTGAACGGATGCCAGGTGGAGGAGTAGATGTGGAAGATATTTTCTTTTCTGGGACAACAATGTTTGACAGTGAACCTTCCTTTATGAGAGAGGGTTGACCCAGACTGGAGTAAGGTGAGAGAAAGGGGTGATGTAAAAAAAGGAAGGAAGGGGCGACAGGTGGAAGAACATGAAAAGAGATCAGCAGCAATAAGATGGAGAGAGAGAAACAACAGAAAAAACAAATAGTAGGGGTGGTTGATAGCACAAAATTTGATACCAAGCAATAATGGAGCCTGGATCACACATATCAATACCAGTATCAATACTTCTTATCCTTAGAATCAGATAGGAAGTGTGTCATGATTAATGAGGGGAATGCATCATTAATATCACTACTGAATAAGTGGCTAATTAGGCGTTTATTTCGACTATTCTCTTTTCATCACATGCATGTTGAAATGCAAGACAGCTTTTGAATAACAAAACTTTATTGAGTAAATTCTATGATCTAACATAGACACACAGCAGCAGCAGAGAAACAAATGGCGCAGCACTAGGACAAGTGTTAATGAGCCCACAGTCAATCTAGCTTAGCATCGACACTCAAAACAAGATATCAGTGGTATCAATACTTTGGGGATCGATCTGCCGACCCCTACAGCACAGATAATCAATGATGTCTCACACGAGCAGAGAATCACAATGGAGACACAATGTTTGAATCAGTAGGAAGAGAATTTAAAGTCCTTTACCAAGTTTTTTTTTTTTTAAGAACAACACTGATTAATTAATCGATTTTATTTGCTGATTAAGAAAGCAGACAACAATCAACACTCCACAGTGAAGTCATTAGTTTTTATTTCATAGCTGTAACTCACCGGTCTTTGTTGGAGTTTATGGCGGCAGAGCTCGGTTTGTTAAGGGTCGGCTGTCTTGATTGTGATTGGCTGAGGAGGTGTGTGTGTGTGAGGCTCGGTGGAGGGATGTTGGTGTGTGTGTTTAGCTGAGAAACTGGCAAAGAGGAAGAAGGGGACGAAGATGAAATCAGAGTCCTCATCTTCTCCTTGTCCTCATCTGATCTGTTGGCCTCCAGACTGCAGAGTGGAGCTGCTCGCACCTCCCTTCTCCTCTTCTCTTCCTCCTCCCTGAATCTCCCTTCCTCCTCCTCCTTCTTTCTTCTTTCCATCTCTTCTTTCTCCTGCTGTCTCCTTCTCTGTTCTTCTTCCTCTTTCATTCTCCTCTCTGCTTTCTCTTTCTCCTCTTTCTTTCTCTTCTCCTCCTCTTCCTTCCTCTTCTTTTCCTCCTCCTTCTTCTGCTTCTCTGCCTCCTGCCTCCTCTGCTCCGCTTGCACTTGTCTCTTCTTTTCATCTTCCTCCCTCTTCCTCCTCTCCTGCTCCTCCTTTTGCATCCTTTCCTTTTCTCTCTGCTCCTTTAACAGTCTCTCTTTCCTCCTCTCCTCCTCCTCTTGATGTCTTTTCTCATCCTCTCTTTTCTGCCTGTCCTCCTCCTCTTTTTTCTTCCTCTCCATCCTTTCTTTCTCCTCCTTTAAGAGTCTCTCCTTCTCTTTCTCCTCCTTCTCCTTCTCCTCTTTTTCCACTTCCCTCTTTCGTCTCTCCTCTGCTTCTTTGACTCTCTTCTCCTCCTCCTCCCTCCTTCTTCTCTCTTCTTCCTCTTTCATTTTCTGCCGCTCCCTCTCTTTTTCCTCCTTCAAGCGTTTCTCCTCCATCTTCCTCCTCTCTTCCTCCTCCAGGAGCCTCTTTTTCTCTTCCTCCTTCCTCCTTTTTTGCTCCTCAAGCACTCTCCTCTCCTCCATCCTTTTCTCCTCCTCCTCCTTCATCTTCCTCATGAATTTCTCTCTCTCAAGTCTCCTCTCCTCCTCCCTCTGAAGTTTTTCCTTTTCCTCCTCTGCCTCTAGGAGTTTCCTCTCTTGCTCTCTTTTCTCCCTCTCTTCCTCCTCCCGCTTCCTCTTCTCCTCTTCCTCCCTCAGCTTTTCCTGTTTATCTCTCTTCTCCTTCAGGAGTCGCTCATGCTCGCGTTTCCTCCTTTCCTTCTCCTTCTTGACGTCCTCCTCCTCTTGCAAGAGCCTCCTCTTCTCCTCCTCTAGCAGTCTCTTCTTCTCTTCCTCATGTTTTCTCCTCTCCTCCTGCTTCAGGAGCTCTGCTTTTTGCTCTTCCTCTCTTCTCCTCCTTTCCTCCTCTTGTTTTTTTAGGATTTCTTTTTCCTTCTGCTTCTCCTGCTCTGCCTTCACCATCTCCTCTCTCTGCATCGCTGCTCCCTCTAACTGCTCTGTCTGTGATGGCTTTTCCCCACAGGTCTTTTCATTGGCTTTCTGTTCAAGACTGCAGAACAGATAAACAATATTCCTTAATCCCAAGTCTCTGAGTGTTGAACCATTATCACCACCACCAGTTCACATTTTCTCATCTTATATTTTATTTTATTTTATCTTCTGGCTCCTGAGTTTAACTGTGAATATAAATACTCACCCCCGAGGACACCTTTTGATAGTATCCCGCTTAGAGTCATCCTCTTCCAGAAACAAGCCCCCTGATTCTTGTCTTTGGTTAAACGACTCAAAGATGATGCTGTCAAAGTCGGGTTCAGGCTCAGGCTTTGCCAGTGGCGCCTTTTCGGTCTCTGAGACGCTAATAATATTCTGCATCTCTTTGACTGGCTTTTTCAAATCAATTTCCCTCTGAATGTTTGGCTGTTTAGGTGTGATAAAAGCCGCCACAACAGTGGTGGTGGGCTGCTGGGGGGTGGAGCTCTCACAGCAGGAGAACGGCCACGGAGGGGGCGGGGCTATGATGAGCTCTGAGCGGGATTGGACAGGACTGGGGATAGAAATACTGGCGGTCAGGCTTGAGAGACAAGTGGGCGAGCGTTCACAAGGCTGAGCGTGCAGGAGGTGAGGAAGGGGGAGACAGACAGGCAGGCTGCGCGGCAAACTAGAGACCTGATTATTATTCCACCGCTGTGTACTGGAAGGTAAGTGCAACACGAGGCAGGGTACAAAACACTCTGCAACTGTTAGCACGTGTTAGCATCAAGGAGGCACAAATACCCACACAAAGCAGCTGTGAGGCCTTGAGCGACTGTGCATCAACAACTCTCACAAACACGGATACACTGTTACTCAACCACACGTGAGCAAGCTGAAGCAGGTTTGCCTCAGCACTGAAGTGAGTTATACTGGGGTCAGTTAGACCAGAGCGAGCGTGATGAGGTGCTGATCAATACTTAAGGTTCCTGTAACCTGTTGCGTTCTATGTTATCTCAATCTGTGATGCACCCTGGGACATCTTCAATACACTGATGGGGACTATTAGCCTACATCTGTGCAGGAACGTGACTTAAAGGACTAGTGAAGTAGGCTTATAGTGTGAAGACATGGTAAAACAATAAGCAAAGTCAGTCAAATAAAACAACCCCAACAATCCTTTATATTCAGTTTCAACAAATGAGATATATCACCTTAATTAGTGGGCTTTAGAGCTACTGGTAGGCAGATTTCTTTTAACTTGCAATAGAACTAGGCTAACCGTTTCCCCCTGTCTCCAGTCTTTATGCTAAGCTAAGCTAACCAGCTTCTGTTGGTAGCTTTGTGAACATACAGATATAACAGTAGTATCAATTCTCTCAAGTAACTCCCCTTAAATTTTGAACTATTCCTTTAAGCGGTCATGCAGTGTCAAGCCGGTAAGCCATACTGAAGTGTGCTTTCTGTGCTTCACGAGTCGTTTCCTCTTAAGACAAGTTGAGAAGAACAAGAAAATGAATCAGAGCCTTTTGGCTTTGTAACACTCATTTTCCTTTCTAGCCCACATTTCAATTTTTCTCATGTGCTGTATCTTCTAAGCTCTGTTAGAGCTGCCAACAATCTTCAAGACGCCTCTTTAGCTCTGTGGTCCGCTGACACATTTTCTCCACACACAGCAGTTCAGGGCCAAACATATCTTTAAGGAGCCAAACCAGACAATCTAAATTTACACACACATATGATATCATCCCATGACCTCACCTGATCCGTCCTGGCTCAGCTTTGTTTTCTGTGATGGCCGCCTTCGAGTCTTGGCCCGTGGATGATCTGATGTTGACCACTTCTTCACCTCGCCTCAGAGGGCTTGCAGATGTTTCCTTGTCTGCGTGAGCACCAGCGAATGTTGAGCCTATAAAGAGAAAGAGCAAGGTCAGATAACAAATCACACCCTAAGGAGTCATGTTTGCAGGATAGAGGGAAAGTGTGGCTATTTTGAACAAGAGAGCTGCTTCCACATGGCACATTTCCACATGTCGAAAAGCATGACGCAATTGTTTTTGAAAAGGCTCAAAGGGGGAAAAGCACTGAGGTGAAATGTTTGATTCGTTGGCTGGTGTACCTGGTTGGGAGGAGCTGATCTGAGCAAGAGGAGCAGAAGGAGAGACGGCGAGATGAGGGTGAGGAGAGGAGAATAAAACAGAGGTGGAAAAGGAAGAGGAGCGAGGGGGTGATGAGCGTGGAAGAGAGGCAGGGAGGGTTGGAGCCACGGGGTCGCAGAGAGCATCCAGATCAGGGCTGCTCAGCAGAGGGACAGGGGTGATGTCTCCTCCAATCAGAGCAGACTCAGATGTCAGCCACGCCCCCAGGTCACCTGAGGAAAGCAGAGTGGCGAAAGCAGGAAGGAGATAAGATGGGAAATTTAAAATGGATAATGGAAACAAGAAGAGAAATGGGAAGGGAAAGAGCACTGAAAGTTAAGTACACTCGAAGCTTACCTGACTCAGAGCTAGAGGGGTGAGATTTGGGGACAGGAGGTATTGAACACAGAGGAGGGGCATCAGCGGAAAAAGGTGAGGGAGAAGAAGGGCGGGGGATTGACTTGACAATCTGAGGTTTGAAAATGTGGGAACGAACTAGTAGAGAGGACAGAGAAGAGTAAAAGAGAAAAGGACAAGAGCAGAAAAAGAGATTTTTAAAGATTTGAAAAGACAACCAGCAGCTGATTAGCATTTGTTTAGTCTGACAGTCAAAGCAGAGACAGACCAGAGGCTGAAGTAGGATCATCTACAGTTTGAACCTCCGGGGGGCGCCGTTGATACGACACAGGAACTGAGGAGAGGGGAGCAGAGACGGTGTAGAGAGATCAGTGAAGGACAGAAGAGGAATTAAGAAAAAAGAAATGTGTAGACAGACAGAAGCAAAAAATGAAAGGGGAACAACTTTGCTAATTTGATATCATGCGGTTTACTAATTTTATGACAGTGCAGAAGTGATTTACATCTGTCAGGAACAAATGTGTTTGCAGCTTGACAGGCAAACTGAGAACCCCCCGGTTTGACTCAGTTTGATCTGGTGTAGCACTCCACTGATTAGTGTTGTCGAAGTAATCAAAATGTTATTACTACAATATCATGAAGAAGACTGAATTCAAAATGTCCTTATGTTCAAAAAGTCTGTTTAGTAATTCATTCTCATCTCATCAAAGTCTATTATGTAAGGATTTGAACAGTCTCTAGAAAAAGAGAAGTAGCTGCTGTAGAGCCAGTTAAGCACACATTCGCACTGAATAAACTGTACATGTTATCAGGTTATATACAGTATGTCTCAGTATCGTTGAAGCGCATAGGTTTATGCATGCAGAATATTCAATATATATGTATTAAATAGCGAATTAACAATGGACTTTTTTGCAGGTAATGGCGCCCCTCAGTGTGCATTCGTAAAAAGTTTAAGAGCAACATGGTTCTACTAAAACCTATGGGGAAGTCTGTACGGTCTGTACACATAGATTGAAACAAGCTTTTGATTCTGTTTTATCATGCATCAATATATGATCACGTAACGTTGTATAAAGAAGAATAAAACATCAAATTGGTGGGCCGATGTATGTTTTGGGTAGGATTCAGCTCCCTGATGCTCTAAATCTTAATGTTTTCCCAGCCTTCAGGATATCTGAATATACTGGTTTAATTAACAAGAAAGTTGGATTTAATTCAAATGAGCAAAAACTAAAATACTCTGAGCAGACTCAGTGGTATTCGAACTTGGGGAACAGTAAAACAGCCATTACAGTGATACTCTTCTTTTTGGCAGACAGCAACAGAAAGTCAAACCACTGAAAGCACAACTGTAGCATCAAACACCTCCCAACAGTAAAATATATATTTTAAAAAACCCCCACAAAAACAAGCAAATACTAAATTAGCGCATTCCAATGAAACAACTTTCCTGTGTTCTTGTTGCCTGAGGTACTGCAGCAGCGACAAAACGTTCAACACATTAGTGTCACAGTTAAATTTCTGATATCATGACAACCTGATCATGCATAGATCTTCCTCACAACACACCATACTGTACATAAGTAGGATAGCACATACCGTATTAGACTTGTAACATGGGCATGAAGCTAACTAATGCGGAAAAAAGGTCTAACCATCACACATTAAGAATCAGTTAGAGGAAAGCATGCAGCATGCCTGTCTGTCCGCCAGCCTGTCGATACCTTTAGCTGAGTCTGACTGGAAGATTCTGGGCAGAGACGGAGGCTGAGAGAGGGTCCGGGTGAGTGGAGGGTGAGAAGACGAGGGCGCGGAGGACAGGGTGGGCTTTGAGGGTGAGGAGGATTTGGAGGGAGGAGGCTGGTAGGCAGCAGAGATGGGCTTATGGGTCAGAGTGATGACAGTGGTGAGAGAAGACTTTTGGGGAGCTGCTGAAGATGATGTTGTGATAGTCTCAATTGATGACAATGCAGTGGAGGGATGTTTGAGAGTTATAGGAGTAATGCCAGCTGCAGGTGTAGTGGGGGGCTCAAGGGGCAGGTTAGAGGGGGTACTGGATGAAGAAGGATTCGAGGGAGCAGAGGGCACTGCTGAAGAAGGCTCCACGGAGGCAGAGGGTAAAGTCGACGCAGGCTCAGAGCATTTCAGAGATGGTGGATGGGGGGAAGAAGAAGGGGCGATTATGGGCGTCTTGGAGGGTTTGGGTGATGGAGGACGTGCAGGAGGCACATCAGAGAGAGGCAGGACGGGGGGTGCACTCTGGATTGAGGAAGTAGCTGCTGGGACCTGGGAGCTAGGAGGTTGTGGGTCAGATAAAGCAGGAGGCTCAGGAGGAACAGGGTCGGTCGATTTTTTATGCTTGGACCTGGGTGAGGGCTGAGGGGAGGGGCCTTGGGAAGGTTGGATCTCTGATTGGACAGGGGCAGTGGAGAAGGGGTGTCGGGAGCGACGGGGCGAGGGGCGAGGAGCGACTGGTAGAGGAGGGCGAGCAAAGATGGCAGGACTGGGAGGACCACCATCATGTCCAGCAGCTGCTGGATGGATGGATGGATGGATGGATTTTTGCAGAAAGAGAAGCAACGGAAAACACAGAGGGAAAAGATCATGACTTGAGAATGAAAATTGGACATCCCATGTCAGACAGTTCTGCTACCACAATGAGGATCCTGTGTTAATCACGTGACTCATTTGTTTGAGTGATACCACAAACAAAGTATGGAACTGTGATGAACTGTGATGGATTTATAGCCCATTTATTATCTTCTACTTTCAATGTCTCCTGATCATTTCACTCTACGCAACAACATTTGCAACTGATAAGCACCTCAAACCGCAACAGAAGAGCTCAACCGTCGCTGGATTTCAATTCCAACATGCTGTTTTGTCTCAGGTTGAGTAGGGCACCACATTGCAATAAAAAAAACAAAACAACTTTAAGCATGTTACACAAGTCAAAGGAGCTTAGGTTCACAAGGCAATACTACATGCTTTTTTGTTCATTTTCTACTACTTTACACTTCTACTCCACTACATTTAAGGAAACAAAGGCGGACTAAATATTGCACTTCACTACATTTATCTCACAGTTTTAGTTAGTTATTTCTTAAACATATTTATATATTTTGCATATTATCTTTAAAATATACGTTTTACAAAATTGAAATGAAATTGAAATATTCTCACTGCACTGCAGTGTTTTCAGGACTCTTCGACTTATATTGCTGTATTGCCACTTCTATTTAATACATGATCTGCACACATCTTTCACCACTGGGCCTTAATACCATGCATTTTTGCTACTTCTTTTGCATTTTTAAAATATAAAGATTTCAGTAGACAACTTCTGCTGTGCCAAACAGCTAACAGAAAACCTCAAAGCCATACATTAATGGTAGCAACAACATTTGAAAAGGAAAGAACATGTAATTTCATTTACTCTAAAAAAAGAAACACGACGGACAAGTAGTCAGAACTCAGGGTTATGGTCATTTGAGCTGCAGTTACACTTAATTTCCCCTTTTTCATGCTGTTACAGTCATGTCTCTGTGGACACAATAACTCTATGTGTCATGTCACACCGGGAGCTTTTCATGCCTCCAAACAATTTTCAATACATTTAAATAAAGTTGACATTAGTTTATCATCACATGATTCCCAATAGCGTTTAATGTCTAAATGAGAAATATGTGGTATGCAAAGAACTTAGTTAGAAGAAGCTGTGCAGTCATGTGGGAAGGACTGCGGAACAAATGACATGAGTGTGTGAAATAGTGTGGGAGAGAGAGCTCCTGTTCACACCTCCGTTTCCCTGGAAAGAGGAACAAATGACAGGAGCGAGAAAGAGCAAGAGGGGGCTACCTGAAGCTGGAAAAGTGGGTCCAGTGGAGTTTCGCTGGTCAGGTGGAAGGGGAGCAGGGCGATTTGGGTGAGTAAGAGTGTGTGGGACTACTCCAGCAGCCAGAAAAGAGGAAAGAGGGAGGAATAAGAGAGGAAAAAGAAGGTAGAGGAGGAAGAAATGTCAGGGTTGCAATGAGCAGAAATAATAATTTAGAGGAAGATCAGAGAGAAGGAGCTGTGTTGGTGTAAGTCTGCCCACCTGTAGCAGTGACAGACTTCTTGTCCTCGTCTTCATCGCTCTCATTGAAGTCGTCAAGGTTGCCGATGTCTGAGGGTTTGACGCTCATCAGGCTAGCCAGACTCTGCATGTCTTCATCACTGAGGAGCAAGGACAAACATTTATCACACTGACATCTCCCCAAATATGAAAAGCTCCTTATGACAGACATCAAATGTGTTTGAACGATTCACAACACAGATTGTTTCAAACATTTTAAATAGCTGAGGTATGATTCTTATTTTCAGCTGTATACAAATATAGAAGAATCACTTGAGTTGATGTTTATTTTCCAGTGTGTGTCGCTGAAGCTCCACTGTCTGGGACAAACAGGCAGACATTGGTGTCACATGTGCAGCAGCTATCAATTAACACATGGACTTCATAAAAAAACGTGCTGTCATATCTGAAAATACCCTTGTCGCACTAACGAAGACTGTCACGACCACACGCCGCTGATGTAGCAGCAGAGGGAAAAATAACAACAAACTGCTACTCACGTGGCTTTTCCTTCCCGGACGAAGACACACGACAGAGAGAGCTTGAGCGTGGCCTCCACCACTTTGACAGACAGTGGCTTCAGCTTCAGCGTCAGGTCAGTCTGGGTCGGCGTGGGACTGGCAAACTTCTTCAGGTTGATGTCAGCTGATGCCAGCACCTTACGATGCCCCTTGTTCTCCTGAACATGACCAACAAAAACAACCATGATTTTGAATCACATTACGTATTACATATTGAACTGTATCCTTTTATTTCCACTTGGTGATTACATTTCGTCTGATATTCAAAATAGGATTCTTTACTTACGCCCTCAATGACAAAGGTCCACTCTTTGTCCTCAAACTCGTCAGCGTTGGCCTCCTAAAGATGTGACGACAAAAATACAATTTGTTTAGTGGCACATCATCTCTAGACATAATCTATGCATGTTTCACCCAGATATTTCCTTACAATTGTTCATATTTTATGAATGTATGCATTTTCTCATCTGGTTGTGCAACATAACACGTCACTCCAAAATCGCCCCATAGAGCCACGGAGAGAAGTAGAAGTTGCAAATAGATGCATATCAAGTGCTGGGAAACTAAGTATAGGTGTCCCACAAGGCTCAATTCTTGGTCCTCTTATTGTCCATATACATAAACAGATATCCCTCATTAAATATAAGCTTGCTTTAAATTCTGACAAAATAGAAGTTAGGCTATTCTCAAGGTCACTTATGAGTGTACAGCATCTCTATCCATGCTCTTCATGGTTCTCAAGTTGAAATTGTTGAGTGTTATAAATACTTGGGAGTCTGGTTGGACATTAGACCCATGTGGAACACTTGAGAGTGTCAAAACTGGCTGTTTATATAGAAACAAACGTTGCTTCGCTTTTGCTCATTGGAAGACATTCAAACAATCTACTAAATTTGCTCTCGATTATGGTGATATTGTTTATGTGATTGTCTCTCCCTTCACATTGAAGACTCTTGACTCTGTATCACAGTGCGCTGCCCTTCATCTCAAGTGAAGTGAAAAGGTGGGATGGTCCTCCATAACTGACAGAAGGAGGCTGCACTATTTGTTATTTATCTATGCCACGGCAAAAAATGTCTCATTACCTCTTATATAAACACAGTACTTACAATGTCAAGTCACAGGACGTTTTAATATTAGGTGTACCACATGTTCAAACTGAGTGTGGCAGTTTCAGGTTCCCTGCTCCCTACAAATGGGAGGAGTTGCAAAAACCTTTCTGTCATTTCACTTCAGGTTTTAAAAGACCAAACTCAACTTTTCACTATTTCACTTGTAGTTGTTTTTCTTAACTACCTGTTTGAATAAAGGATTGAACATTTTCATTTATTTTTCATTCATTTCCCACCTGTCTATGTGTGTGGACATTGTAAATAGTGTGTTTTGCTTTCGGTACCTTGAAGAGTGTAACAGAGATGTCGATGTTCTCTGGGACCGGCCACATCACCGTCCCTCTGTATGGGTTCTTGATTCCAGGCGTCCAACTGTGGAGCTGCACAACAAACAACACATTAACAAGACAAGACTCTCTCTCTCTCTGTGTATGAGTGTGTGTGTGTGTGTGTGTGTGTGTGCTGTTTCAGTGGTTTCACCTTGGAACACATGCGTCTGTTCCTCCTGGTCCACACCACCCTCAGCTTGTCTGGTTGCCTACAGAAACATGCAAACACAGATCAAAACACACAGATTTCACCTTCCCTCGTGCAGTTACATGGCAGTTATAGTTATTACACACTGTTCATCTGAAAGGAGGACAGGACTAAAGACAGATCTGAAAACCATTTTCTAAACATCAGAAACCCTTGAAATTCATCAGATAACGCCTTCAAACAAAGTGGACATTATATAAATGTGAAAACACATGGTCTAACATGAAGTCTTATGACTGTCGCTGCTGAATGAAAAATGCCTTGGAGTCAAGGACAAGGCCCTGATGTGTGTGTGTTTAAAAATATTGTGCTGCACAGATTTCCATTTGCCTATCTGTGTGTATTTCTAATATTTCTAATAACGTGTGTGTGTGTGTGTGTGTGTGTGTGTGTGTGTGTGTGTGTGTGTGTGTGTGTGTGAGAATGCAGACAGCAGTTTGTGGGTAAATAGGCCACCCAATTCATGTACAGTATATAAGGTGTAAATAGTGTACACCTGCCTATATATATGTGTGTGTTGATATAAATATGCTGCTATTGTATTTTCCAAGTCCTCTGCAGCACAGGACGTGAAACAGGAAGCTACAGAGTCATGTGACCTGAGTTGATCTGAATGTGAGGTGTGCCTCTTGACAGGAAGAAGGAAGCCCCCGCACCAGCAAACACGTACATGCACACATTTACACATAGACCCTTCAAACTTCGCCGCTTACTCCTAATATATCATCTTTACAACCATTTCAGCACGTGCAGACGTTCTTTCGAGTATCGATAGCGATAGTTTATAGATGTTGAATACCGTCTCAACTCAAGTTTCAGCGTGTCAGTGTTCAAGAACAGCAAAGATGGCTGTGCGTGCGTGTGCATGTGTTTGTATGGTATGTGTGTTAGGGGGTCAGGAGTGGCATCAGAAATAGACTGACAGCAGCAGGGTGGAGGTAATGGAGGGGAGAGAAGAATGGGGGGAAAAGAAAAGAACAGGAAGAATAGGAGACATCAAAGACTTGTTGACGAGAAAGTGCAGAGACGCAAAAATATCAAGTGAGCACAGTAACAATGGGCAAGGGTGGAGGGTTGTGACTGGTTTTACACGGGTAAACATTAGTGGTGTAATGCAGTTTAGTAGCATGTAATTACTGTATATGGTTGTTCAGCAGACAGCAATTTGTGATACACATCACCCTCCTCTGCGCTGAAATGTTCAACTTTGAAAAGGAACAGGATCAAATATCTGTGATACACTGATACAGACAGTAAAATGATCTAACGCGCTAACCTCTCTCATGTTTTTGTCACATGAAGCACTCCTTATGTTACATAAAAATAGTCCCATTACTAAATATTTAACTATGTTTGTGCCACTTGACTGTCTCTGTCAGCAGCACTTTATCATTTTTTGACTGGTGCCATGTAGCTTTAGCCCCCTCTGTATTTTTGTTTCTGATATCCAAAAAACCCTGTGATGGAGAATATCCTTCAAGAGGCCTTGTTCCTTTAGCCTCTAGCCACCATGTAAATAGAACATTATTGACCTCCTGTCTTTGATAAATCTCTAAATATAATATAGGAATGCCCCATTAAAGCTACACTCTTAGCAGCGGAGATGCCAGATTAAATCATCTCATACAATGTCTAAAGTGCATCTCCATAGTTTTGTGCGCATGTTGTGTCTCTCAGAAAGCCAGTGGTCTCAAATCGTAGCAGTAAATTAGAGCAACCCATTTAAACTCTTGTACACAAACATGTGACTCATGAGACCTTTTCGTGCCCACACGTGGACAAAAGGTTCGGTTCCCACCTCTGATGTTTGATGTGATCTTTAAGTGTCGGTAAACCCTGACACTGAATACAGAGATCAATCACTATAGGCTGATTTCCTTTTCAAAAAGCAACCCAAGCCAAAGGTAATGTGACTGAAACTTTGGAATCATGTCCAGAGTTTCCTCATTTCCTCCTGTCATCGCTCCACCCTCTCTCTGCGCGTCCTGGCTTTTGTTTCCCTGTCTGAACACCACACTGCTAAAGGCATATCAACTCTGATTTCATCACACTGCTCAGTGGGAGTTGTCACTCTTCCTTCATCAGTGTTTCTCATCCCTCAAGACAAGACAAGCTTCTCCGCCGCTGATCAAACTCTGAAACTTTATTGACCAGAGCCCTCAGTTACTACAGGGGAAAAAAACAGGTCTGCGTTTCTTATCGTGCTGCTGACAAGCCTCTTACACAATTATTCCATCCTTTAATGTAATCTGGAAAGATAAGAAGATTCAACGAGGGCCAGACTGACATGTGGGTAAAGGTTTAAAGATACCGGAGAAACTTTTCTATGTTGCATCAGTAGAGTTTAAAGGATTTCAAAGATTTTAAACACTCCTGGTGTTGATATGGTAAGAAAGGTCAAAAGGACAAAAAAGGAGGACCAAAAAATACAATAAAATAAAACAATAATAATAAAAACATGTCAAAAACACTAGAACTAAAGCTGACCATTTTCCATTATTTGTCTGTTCAATGCTGTATCAGAGCTGAATATTAGCCCATGCTGCATCACCTGGCCATCTCCCAGCCGCTTTGTGTAACAGGAAATAGCAGAAGAGGCTTTCCCCCCTTCAGAGTATGAGCTGCAGTGTAAAGTGTTTTGACTGAAATAAAAAAAAAACAGCAAAACACGTGGGTGCACTGCTATGGTTATAATGCTTCATTGTGATGTTGGACATAAAACTGTAAATCAAAGAGCAGGCTGCAGCAAGGGGCACTTGGTCTGACTGTATTTTCTAATCAAATGGGAAATGGCAGTGAGTGTCACAGTTGTGATGACTGTCAGTCTTATGCCTCACATGGGATAATGCATCTGCGCAAATGTGACGAAGAAAGAAATCCCCTTCCTCCGTGGGGAATCACAATCCTCGTCGATAGGCGGGGTCGGGAATCGAACCCACAATCTCTCTGGATGAGTTTAGCACATGTAGATACATGAGGGACGCCCTCATCGCTCTCAGTGTAGCGGGAAGGCCGACAACATGAGAATCAACATGCCCATAACAGAGCCCTGTTCTACGGTAACAAGCTAAACGGGCCCTCGGAGGCTTATTTACATGTCAAACAGTGGCAGAGGTTCAGGTGGGACAGGGAAGTGAAGCATGTCTTTCAAACTCACCATTTCTTGGTGCACTCCAGAACGAGTTCCTGGTAAGACGCCACAAACTGAAACTTTGAAGCCTTCTTACCAACTCGCTGCAGTCTTTTCCACACCGACGTCATGACCGCCTCTGGTGAAATAAAACCGAACAAACAGGGGGAAAGACGGAAATCAACGCACTCCTGCGCGCAACAATAATCCAACTTTGTCCGCTGCCTCTGCTCCTTAAAAGGTTGTTCCTCTGCCGCCGCCGCTCCTGCCGCTGCTGCTGCTGCTGCTGCTGCTGATGATGATGAACCTCACACAAGCTGAGACTTGCGCTCATTTGCAGTAAGTTGAATTACGCATAGATTTAAAAAAAAAAAAAAAAAAAGGAAAGATGTCGCCATGTACCGAAAGGAAAGAACAGTAAACAGAACTGACAATTATGCCATCAGCAAAGAGGAACCGATTCCGCCCTGCTCATTGTCTTTCACACGGGCAACAAACGCCTGATATGAAGCTGAAGTTTCAACCCAACAACTGCACTGACAACTTCTCTCTCTCTCTCTCTCTCTCTCTCTCTCTCTCTCTCTCTCTCCCTGCACATGCAGACAGCGCAGCCTAGTCAAGCCTGGCGGTGGGAGGTTGTTGTAATATAGGTCTGCTGCCTGTAGAATGAGTTCACCCTCCCTCTTTCCCTCAGTGACAGCAGCCAGTGACACAGAGAGTGAGGCAGGATATATGCAAAGAGTGGCCACTGGTGATGCAGCAGTATGCAAAGTTCATTACCTTGCGCTCTGAGCACAGTGTGTGAAGGTACTGAGGTAACAGTGTTCAGCCATACCTATAGACTTTGATCCTGACTGCCTGTGTCACAGGAACAGTCTTATCTGCTGGTGAATACTTCACTTAATCAGCTCCTCAGGCTCAGATCTCCTGCGGGCTGTGGGCCGTTTGTTGGAGCTCTTGTGTGTGTCTGTGTTTTCGAATACATTTTCTGAGCTCATGGTCAGAACTCAAGTCACTTCCCGAGTTCCAGCTGCGTCACCCAAAAACTTTCCAGAAAAGTGTGTTTCATCCAGTTAATTACAGAGGAATAGTTTCCATGGAGAGAAGGATAGAAGGCCACCCGACTCCAGCCTGTGTGTGTGTGTGTGTGTGTGTGTTCAAGCTAGGTCAAGGCACAGGGATTTTCCTCAGTGAGAGCAGGAGTGTATTTTTAGGTGGGGGAACAGGGCTGGATGGATGGACGGAGGCAGCTGGTGGTGGAGGAGTGCAGGCAGGGCAGCAGCAGCAGAGGAGAGGAGGGGGACAACTCTCTCATGACTCAGAGGTGGTCTAATATTACACTGTGGGTCCAGGATTCAGAGGTCCATTATTGCTCTGAGTACACTCCCTTCCTCCCCAGACATGCACACACACCGCACTGCATGCGAAGCCCTCCACTTTACTGGCCTGTCTACAGCTTCCTGTCTTCCTCCTGGACAGACCTGACCACTGCACCAACTACTTTACACCACATTTCTCTGCTTCTAAATGAATGGTTATCATAAACATATCAACAGGTGTCTTTTCTCATGTTGTTTCTTGCTTTGGTGGAATTCTGCTCGAGCATTTGTTTCATTTCCTCACTTCAAAAACTGATCTCAACATTCATTGTTTTCCTGAGGAAGCTTCCCCACTACCACCTTTTTTGTCCTTCCCAGCTCTCCCTGCTGACATCCACCACACTGACCTCCAGTCAAAAGTCTATTTGTTTTAATAGTCACACACTACAGAACACTAACAGTTCTTACTGTAACTGCGGGGTGTGATAATAACAGGAACAGCTGGGCTGACTGCCCGTCTATTAGGCACAATGCAGAAAATATCAGGAGGTAGAGACAGAAAGTAAAGAGAAGAAAGAAATACAAGCGTCAGTCAGTTAAAAATCCACATTTCCATTAACTGTAGCTGATAATCCAAATCACAAAAAGATGCACTGTGATGGATGAGATGGAGATCTACTGCCAGACTGACAGAGAGACAGACAGGCAGATATATTCTAACTATATCCACGACACATGTTGATTATAAATAGAGAACAGCATGAGATTTTCTACTCCCCTTCATTCCTGCTCTCTCCGAAGCAAATGGTTTTCCCCACGCTCCTGCTTTCAACGTGACCTCAGAGGTGGAGGCCTGCGGAGTGAAGGAGCGCCCTGTTGACTGGAGACTGTGTGTCCCCTGTTGGTGATTCTCTGCAATATCATGCTTTTAATTTCAAATGCAGGAATTCACCCAGTGTTCGTGGTATACAATGCAGTTTTATTTTAAGATACAGATACAAAAAAAAGTCATTTGTTGACTGTTTCAACCCATTTGCCCGTTTATAAAACTCTAATACATTTTGTTTGATTGGTGATTTAATACAAGACTGTGAGATCATTACTGTTAGTCAGACTGTGCCCTTTTATTTCTTAATATACAGAGTGACAGTCCTACGCCCATCCTAAGTCCTATATGTGATAAAAAGAGCTGAACTGATTAATATTTCATCAAATACTAGATTTCATTTAAATACAACCAATGGATAGAAACACTGAAAAAAGCTCAACGTCTGAGCTGTTAATGGCAGCTTAATACTTCAGAGAAGAACCCCATCCAAATGAATCCTTTGTTTGATGTCCTGACAGAAAGTGACATTTTCATATCATTGCATTTTTTTTTCTCTCTGTTTTGTTATAAGTTTGGACCGGTGATGAAGCAAAGTGTCTTTCAGTGGTCCATACAAAACTTTTATAGATAGCCAAGAGTCAGCCAAGAGACATCTGTGTCTTTGTTTGGGATGATTTTCCGAGAAGACTGCAGGTTGTTGTGCAAACGTTTTCGTAGCTCAAATATCAAGAGAAAATGTCAGACTTGGGAGATTAATAACAAGCTAAACATTATTTTCAAAAAAATATTCTCTTCCTCTGTGGGAATGAGAAATGGGTACACTGTGTCAAAGGTTCATAGATCCGCAGCACCAGATCTATTCTGTATGACTGACAGAATAGCTTATTGATCGACAGCACCTCTGTTCTTGAGTCAAGACACTGAATGGTGAAGATTACTGTGTGAGAGGAGAGATTATCCTATTCACCTTACAAAACAGGGAGCCTCAAAGCCTGAAATTATCACAAAACCACAGTCATTAGATGACTTGTGACTGGGTCCCATATAATCCACTTTGTGCTTCTTTAAGTGCCGTAATCACATTTCTACTCAGTACAAGCATAACCAAGACACATAAAAGCTGAGTTCAAACCTGCAGCGGCGCACAAACTTGGTCCGATGTAAATGGAAACGCCACATACAGTATGTCACTGCTTATTTTATAAGATATAAAAATCCCCAACCACATCGATGACATGTCAGATAAAGTCATTCTTGGTTGAAAAAGAGTCGGAAAGATGCAACCAATTTTCTATCAGACAAACAGTGACTTTCCAAAGTGAAAAATATGTATGTGGATAAGACTATATGCTGGACATATTACCTGTGTAAGAGATGCATAGCATAGAAGCCAGTGTAAGTGGAGCCTAAAGGCACAGGAAGAGACATCACCAGTGAGAAAATACAGTCAGTGAGTCTCCACAGTTTGTAGTGCATGGAGCGAATGTCTGTTTCTTCATCAGGGAATATGAAAGGAGTCTTTGATCCACTGGTCCCTGGAGTTGCTGCTGGGTGGAGGCAGAGACAAGGATGACGAAGACGACGAAGGCTGTGAGAGAACAACGGCCTCCCCATCCTCCTCCTCCTCCTCCTCTACTTCATCCTCCTCCTCCTCCTCAGAGTATCCATTATCAGCACTGAAAGAGGCCTCAGACAGAAGCGAGGAGCCCTTGTACTCCTGGATGGCTTCATGGAGAGACCACAGCTGGCTCAGCAGAGACATGTCGAGCTGGCGCAGACCGACCTGTTTCATACAAAACATCAAATATCTGTTTTGGCCACCAGAAGGGATACAACAAATGAGGAAAGTAATGCAAGTTATTTTTGTACCTCAGAAACAGTAGATTGATAAAAAGCATCTTGGCAAATGAACCATCTCCCCGCAGTTTTTAGGTGTTTGTTTACTTATTTTTTTACTCCACTACATTTTCAGAATAAGAGTCTCCAAAGGAAACAGACGATAAGCTTATTAAACACAACACATCATCAAAGGTTGAACCACTGGTTTCCTTGTAACAGAGTATTTTAAATTAATGTACTGGTTGTGCACTTTTACTTAAGTAACTTCTTCCACCGGTCTCCATGACAACTGAGCGAACCTAAGTAACTTCTTCCACCGGTCTCCATGACAACTGAGCGAACCTAAGTAACTTCTTCCACCGGTCTCCATGACAACTGAGCGAACTTAAGTAACTTCTTCCACCGGTCTCCATGACAACTGAGCGAACCTAAGTAATTTCTTCCACCGGTCTCCATGACAACTGAGCGAACTTAAGTAACTCCTTCCACCGGTCTCCATGACAACTTAGCGAACTTAAGTAACTCCTTCCACCGGTCTCCATGACAACTGAGTGAACCTAAGTAATTTCTTCCACCGGTCTCCATGACAACTGAGCGAACTTAAGTAACTTCTTCCACCGGTCTCCATGACAACTGAGCGAACCTAAGTAACTTCTTCCACCGGTCTCCATGACAACTGAGCGAACCTAAGTAACTTCTTCCACCGGTCTCCATGACAACTGAGCGAACTTAAGTAACTTCTTCCACCGGTCTCCATGACAACTGAGCGAACCTAAGTAACTCCTTCCACCGGTCTCCATGACAACTTAGCGAACTTAAGTAACTCCTTCCACCGGTCTCCATGACAACTGAGCGAACCTAAGTAATTTCTTCCACCGGTCTCCATGACAACTGAGCGAACTTAAGTAACTTCTTCCACCGGTCTCCATGACAACTGAGCGAACCTAAGTAACTTCTTCCACCGGTCTCCATGACAACTGAGCGAACTTAAGTAACTTCTTCCACCGGTCTCCATGACAACTGAGCGAACCTAAGTAACTCCTTCCACCGGTCTCCATGACAACTGAGCGAACTTAAGTAACTTCTTCCACCGGTCTCCATGACAACTGAGCGAACTCTATCCACTGATTTGTGGTTGAAAGCCGTAAAATTTAAGACTTTCAAATGATTTTTGTCAAATCTCTCTCCACGGACGGGACAGCCTGTGAGCGGCCGACCTCCTTACCATCTCTTTCCGCAGCAGGGCCAGAGCAGCGTCCAGTCCGCCCGGCTTGCTGTGACCGCGCAGCGCGTCACCGCCGCCGATGTCGGCCTGGATGCGCGCTCTCTTGCTGTGCACCCTCTCGATGTCCCGCCACGACCCGCCGCTGGAGTTGAGGATGCCGCTCAGGCCTTTGGGCAGCGGCGGCAGCCCCTCCACCGAGAAGACACCGCCCCCCGGACAGTCCGCCGCGCTGCACCCACTCCCGTTCATGCTGCACGGACAGCGGACTCAACAGGAGACGCACAGGTTTCTGCAGGAAAAAGCGTGATCTCTCTCAAACGCTCATACACAGTGTGAACGCCGCCTCACCGTCACCCACAGGTGCTGCTTTTCCTCTCTTCCAGTCGATGCAATCCTGTTTTCGGGAGGTGGTCGGGCTACTGTAGAAGCAGTGAATGCCGGGGTAATGTCATGCTTCCTGGCTTTGTTTTGTTTCCTCTGCTTTGTGTGGGCGAGTTCACCGACAGCCGCCGGCTCCGCCCGGCAGTGACAGCTCCGAGCCCCGCCTCGCTTCAGTCCATGTTTGGGGGTGAAAGGAGACCATCGACTGGATTTCTCATGAGGCTCACCAGGCTACGTTTAGACGTTTTCAAAACACAAGGAGATAAGCTCAGGCTGTGCAACGCTGAGACTCCAAACAAGCCCATAAATAGGCAGACTGGTGGTTTGTCAATTTGCCCTCTTTACAGAAACAGCAACAGAAATGCCCCAGTACAACAGGCCCATGCCAGTGCAACAGTGGTGACTTGTGCGCATACATATAGCTGTAGATTTAACTGCAATTCACAGGGCATAATTATAAACAGAGATGCAACTCATATATATTCATTAGTACTCCAAATTATACTCACATTTTCCAATTAATAAACTTATGACACTGCTTTTTGCATTTGGCACCCTCTTGTGGAAAGAAACAAACTGCAGAACTCCTGAACAGGCAAAGCTTTATTCAGGTACACAATTATAAAACTCTGACTGCCTTGAACAACACTGAAGCTTGCTTTTTTTCTAATATGAAGTGCTGTCTACGGATGTACAGTGCACAGTTTACATGCTCTGAACAATGAGTCTGACTCCTGAATGTTGTCCCGTCTCATCTGAGCATCACTGAATAAACTGCCCACCGTCACCATCATGCATCAAATATATTTACAATAAAAACCTAAGAAATGTCAGCGCATAATGACAAGCTTTATACCACCAGAGGGCCAGAGACACCAGAAAGTGATCTGAGTGTCAGGCTGAGCAGCAAATACCTGTCGGTGTGAAGAAGCAGGGTCAATTTAGAGGACTGGTGTGTTTAACGACACACCAACAGGCTACACATTTTAACTGTTGACATACATTCTAGTAGCATGTTCATCATACAGGCATGTGTGTACAGGGATTTCAACTTTTGTACGAACCTTGCGATTTGCAAACCTACACCATTTTTTAGATACTATGAACAACTAATCAGGAAAAGAATTCCAAGATGTCGGGGAATTGCTTCCATTTTGGATCAACATGAGCTAACCCGCTATGGATATGTTAGCGTTATTTTTCTGCAGAATATGGATTAAGCCCTGTTGAAATTTTTTTAATGGCCATATGGTTTAAAATTAATACCAACAATTAATGAGCTTTGACAAATGTTGAGTTTTTGATAATTAAATCATAACTTACAAGTTGACAACAAGTGAAATGAACATATTAAGAAACCATGTAGCATGATATTTCTGCCAGCGGTATGGTTAAATTAACCCAACCTAGTAACCTATGCTCTTTTGACACTGTAATTCCATATCAAGTGCATTTTTGGACCAATTTTGAATTCAGCTCTACGCAAACATTCAGTCAAAAGGAGATGCTGCAAAGCAGCGGACCAGAGTCAGTATTCCAAGACAGAGGCAAGTAGAAACAGCGTTCACATGGCTCCATGGTTTCAGCCACTCCATGATGGCTACTGGCTGAGCTCCTTGAGGCTGCGCAGTGAATTGGCACAGCTGGCGATGAGGCTGCAGAGCTGGATACTTGCTTCTAGGGAGGCTGAGCTCTGTAGCTGAGTAGTGGCCCAGCGAAGTTTGGTTAGAACAGCTTCTTCAGCTTCTTGCAACACAGGTCGGAGGGCAGTGCTCTGTGGACTAACTGGGGGACGAGCTGGGGCCAGGGCTGTGGTGGAGGGAGGAGCTGAAGGAGAAGGAACAGCAGGTGGAGGAAGGGGGGCTCTCCCTCCTGCAGCAGCCCCCTCACAGTGCTCTGGTCTGGGCTGAGGTACTGACCCACTTGCAGGACTGTTGCTGGGCACTCCATTGAGTTCAGGGGCCTGGGACGGTGCAGGGGACTGCGCTGCAAGTTGCCTTTCTCTCACCTGGGACAACGCCGCCTGTGCATTTAGAGCTGAGAGGAGTGGAGTGAGGAAGAAGGGGAGACATGGGAACAAGAGCAAATAAAATTAGAAACAACACAAGGCGAGGAGCAAGAACAGAGGACACAAAACAGCAGGTTTGAGCAGTAAACATGTATGTGTGAGTTGTGTATACCAGGGTTGTCCTTATCAATATCAGAGTCCAGCTCCTGACATGAAACACAGTAGTTTTTCTGCTGTCTGTCCTGGAGAAGAATAGTCTGGAAACACAAAACATAAGTTATACCACTCTGCCTTTTGTACATAATCAAGGCACTGCCACCTTCACAGACAAAATAAAAGTATGCTCTACTCACCCCACACACATCACAGCACTCTCCCAGCATCTTGTAGCCTTTGAGCAGGTAGTCTCCCATCAGCTTGCTGATTTTGTCTTGTCGCTCTCTGCGAGCCTGGATCACCTTCATCTCTGCCTCTGTTGGAGGCTCCCACTCAAAGTCCTCGTCATCTGGGGTGAGTAACAAAGTGCTAATTTAATTTCAGTGGACTGCACCTACACAGACACTCTGCCGCAATATTATCCCCATGAACTAGGTGTTTTTGATGTGACACAACTTCTAAACAGTTTTAGCACCGTTGAAACGAATGCGTGTCCATCATTGTTGCCCCTTTGACATTTTTACTCAATAGATTTTATAAGACTTTTCTACCAATTGGATAATTCTTTGGTTAAAGTTGTGCTGTTTTTTAAAAAGTGACTAGCTAGCTGCAGTGCCTTGCTACGAAACGATAGCTAGCAAAGCAGCCGGGCTAACGTCTAGCTCACGACATGTATATGGCGGCGACGACAAATCTTAGTTAAAAATAAAATTACACCCGAGAACCACTGCGTATACGCACGTCAAAACGCTGCTTCACAAGCAGAGTAAGTGAATGCGAGAAAAAAAAAAAAACAAAGTTAGCTTGGTTATAAATTCACAAACCTCCATTCAAAGCCATGTTGCTCCTGTGCTACACGTTGTGCGCGATGACGTCACACGTCGTCGTCTTCGTCGCTGGTCGGAAAGAAACATTTCAGCGGCGACTGTTGTGGCCCCCTGCAGGCGGGAAAGTGGGACGTTGTTACCCTTAAAAACAATTTATTAATCCAGTATTGATCCAAGTGCACAACTGAACTGTAGATGAGTATCTGCGCAGACTCTTCTGTTTGAATGCTCATGCAGACCAGATGGTCGTTTACCTATTAGATGTAGTGTTTCATTGTGTACTCCAATGTTCCCCTTTGGTGTTTCTTCCCACTAATCACATGGTGCCCTCCTCCTTCTCAGTTGCATAAAATATCATCTGTTTTCGTTTCACCCCAGTTATGCTGTCAGCATAACAAACAAAATGTCTATGGTGTCTTCCTGTTTGGCTGTCTCCTTTGCTAGTTAATAATTTCCTTATGAGCTGGAACCTGTATAAATATAATGTCTCTCTCTCTCTCTTCTCTCTCTCTCTCTCTCTCTCTCTCTCTACTCACCAGCCACTTTATTAGGTAAACCTGTTCTCATGGTCAAGACGACCTGCTGAAGCTCAAGCCGAGCATCAGAATGGGGAAGAAAGGTGATTTAAGTGTCTTGAACGTGGCATGGTTGTTGGTGCCAGATGGGCTGGTCTGAGTATTTCAGAAACTGCTGATCTACTGGGATTTTCCCACACAACCATCTCAAGGGTTCACAGAGAATGGTGCGAAAAAGAGAAAATATCCAGTGAGCGGCAGTTCTCTGGGCGAAAATGCCTTGTTGATGCCAGAGGTCAGAGGAGAATGGCCAGACTGCTTCGAGCTGATAGGAAGGTAACAGTAACTCAAATAACCACTCGTTACAACCAAGGTCTGCAGAAGAGCATCTCTGAATGCACAACACATAGAGCCTTGAAGCAGATGGGCTACAGCAGCAGAAGACCACACCGGGTGCCCCTCCTGTCAGCTAAGAACAGGAAACTGAGGCTACAATTTGCACGGGCTCACCAAAATTGGACAACAGAAGATTGGGAAAATGTTGCCTGGTCTCAAGAGTCTTGATTTCTGCTGCAACATTTGGATGGTAGGATCAACATTAAAGCATGGATCCATCCTGCCTTGTATCAACAGTTCAGGCTGGTGGTGGTGGTGTAATGGTGTGGGGGATATTTCCTTGGCAAACTTTGGGCCCCTAAGTACCAACTGAGCATCGTTTAAATGCCATCACAGCCTACCTGAGTACTGTTGTTGACCATGTCCATCCCTTTATGACCACAATGTACCCGTCTTCTGATGGCAGCTTCCAGCAGGATAACGCACCGTGTCACAAAGCTCAGATCATCTCAAACTGGTTTCTTGAACATGACAGAGAGTTCACTCCACTCAAATGGCCTCCACAGTCACCACATCTCAATCCAATAGAGCACCTTTGGGATGTGGCGGAACAGGAGATTTGCATCATGAATGCTGACAAATCTGCAGCAACTGTGTGATGCTGTCATGTCAATATGCACCAAAATCTCTGAGGAATGTTTCCAGCAGCTTGTTGAATCTATGCCACGAAGAATTAAGGCAGTTCTTAAAGCAAAAGGGGGTCCAACACAGTACTAGCAAGGTGTACCTAATAAAGTGACCGACCACTTTATTAGGTACACCTTGCCTCTCCCCAGTGATTGGCTGATTAGATATTTGCGTTTAGCAGTTTAACAACTGAACCCAGCAGTTGTCATTTATAGAATTTCAGCTGTTAAACTTCATTCATTAAGTTTAAAACAAATAAACAACTATCAGAGGACACCAGAGCAGCATCTTCATGAGACAGAACGAACAGAACTCTGTTTTTTAAATTATTTTATTGTATTTTGGATGATTTGACTCAGCCACTCAAAAACAGAAACTGGTACATTTCACGGAAAGAAAAAACATGTCATTCAAAATCACAGATGAGTGTATCACTTTCATCCAAAGCACATTGGCTTTTATGGGCTCAGTCTGATTTCCTGTCTTTCCCCACTCATACTCTGAAGTGAGGTGAAAATAATTCTGTACATGTATGAGTCTGTTTCTACAGAGGTCTTTGGTAGCTAATTGATGGACACTATTTTGCAATCCAAATACTTCCTCTACAGCTAAAACACACGAATTAACCAACAAAAACGAGGACAACAAAATGTGTGAGGGGGTCTGATGTTACATCTGTAAGAATATCCTCAGTGTGCCAAAAAGGTCATTCTCTTCAGTTGTTTAGTTATTTTTTTTTACTGTATGTGCCTTTATTACACCAGTCACATTCTTCTCTGTCTTTGTTTTGTGTCACGTTGTCTTGTTGTCATCCTGTCTTTACGTGGGTTTCTTCTCAACCTCCTGGGTAACATCCTTTCTAAAAAGAAGTCAACACAAAGAGAAGTTTACACCATTATCATGGATGGTCACTGAATTTAATTTTACTGTGGCTTTCTACAAAGTGAAAAAGAACTGTGATCTTTATATAACATAAAATTATGGGCAGTTATTATTTTTTAATGCCCTGGAAGTTTTGATAAATTTTGGTTTTGCTTTAATCAAGATTTTATTGACAATAAACAATAATATTGACTATTGCAATATCATAGTAGTGATACTCTGTTACAAGTAAAAGGCATGCATTAAAAATGTTCCTAAAATGTACAATACAAATTATCACAGCACTCTCCTATTAGCATATACACTTAAAAGATATACTTAAAGTGACCAATACTTTACTCAAAATACTTGCGTTTTCACTCAAAGACATGGATGCACAGCCAGCAGATCACAACAGAGCAGACTTTATTGAACTGTACTGTGTCTAAACCTCACCTTGACTATAGGGGAGTTTTCTTTTAAGACACTATAAAAAGAAGAACATTATCAGAAAAGGCAAAACATTACTGCCCAATAACAAAATCTAACTGCTAACCCGTACAATAAATCTCAACAATATGATTTGTAGGTGATGGCCCCCAAAACTAAAGGTGATTTGGTACTTACATTGATGTGCAGTCTTTACTCTGCTCAGTTTGGAAGGGAGGTTGATGTAAAAGGAAGAAAATAGTAGGGTGAGAGGATAAAATCATCAGAAAAGCCGGCATGTAAACTATGTGGCAGTGGCAGCAGTAACATTAGTAGCATTTGCGATGTGTGTTACTTAAAAGAAAATACCTGCAGGCTTGGGGTGCATGAGCATCAGTGGCAGCTCCACTGTGACATCACTGCAGAGACAATAAACCAACCAATCAGAATCATACAGATAATTGGTAAACACTGCAAATTGGCTGTATGGGCTGTGATGTATAGTAGTTCATGGATGGTGCTCACCTTGCAGTGAGGCCGCCCAGCAGGCTACATGAAGAGAAGAGGGACATCATAAGTTTGTTTTGGTTAATTTCACTCCATTTAATCATCAAGTGAGTTTTTTTTCTGGCAAAACATGCTTGGATGCCAACAGGCACTCACCCTCCTCCAGCCACCATCAGGTTAATCTTAATCTTGTAGGAAACCAGGATTCCCAACACCTCTTTTTCGACACCCTGCCGCAGCCTGTTGTGAAGAAGAATTACAAGGATTTGAGGGATTACAGGGTTTAATTTAGTTAAGCGTCCTACTGTAATGGACATAGAGTGACATGAAGGAAAGGCTACTCTGAATGTAAAACTACAGAGTGGAAACATGCGTGATGTGCAGAGTTGTCGGTCACAGAGGAGATAACTGCTTTCCTGTCCGGACTTTCCCGCAGTAATCAAGTGAGTTACATGTAAACCCTACTTTGGTCACGTCTGCTGCGTTTGCACACTTACATGGTGCTGGAGGCCAAGTTAGTGTCCTCATCCTTCAGTCGTCCATCCAGCGCCAGACCTCTTTTCTCCTTGTTCTCAGACAGCACGGGGGTGATGCTCAGAGTGTTCTCATAGGTGCCACTGGGGTCCACTGTCTCTCTGTGGGGGATGAAACACAAACAGATCCGAGCATAAGCACGTCCTCTGTCACGACTTCTGTGATACTTCCTGATGTTTGAATTTTGCTGTGTGTTGAGTAGTTTCAGTTACCCGAACTCTTGGTTTAAAACAGCCTTGGTGTATTTGTCTGCTGAGTAGAGGACAATGTCTGTGGTTTGGTCCACTGTGAGAGGAGAAGAATGAGGACGCAGAGAGTGAGGCAAAGTATCTGGGCTGTTCTTGTAGTAACAGTCATGTTATTTCTATCAACTGAGGTACCCACCAGTGATTTTGATTTTCTTGACTGTTTTGTTGCTCTCATTGTTGATTTTAATTTTGATTGGGATTGCTTCACCGTGGAAATAGAGCTGTGGTCAAAACCAGAAGAATACCAATTAATGAAGGAGAATGGAGTTTGGATAGTTAGGATAGCATACTCTCAGTCTGCACTCAGACTCACACTGGAAACAGCCATAAATATTTAGCAGAAAAATTTGCTTGTAAAAAAAAGTGTTGTGAAGATGCAGAGATTTTTTTTAAAAATTGTAACATTTTGCCACCGTACATCTTTATCCATTGAAGCTTCTAGGTGAACAGGCTTGTCAGACATCATGAAGCTTTTGCAGATATCAGCCTTGGGCCCGGCTCCCACCTCAGTGGGAGCGTACTGGATTTTACGAATGATAAGGCGAGCAGTGTCCCTGTAAGACGTAAAGGAAGAAGACGGGATGGAGAAGAGGAAATGTTCGTTAGGCAGAATAGTAACACAAGTGCTAGAAAATATGAGTGACCACAAAGAGACGGTGAAAATGAGAGTGTACTCACTTCTTGTCAATCTTCTCATCGGCGTTGCACTTTTCTTTGGCAAGGTAAGTTTTGACCTCAAAGTCGACGCCACAAGCCTGCAAAGCAAAAATAAAACCTACAGTTAGACGCTAAGATTATGGGATGCAGTCTGTTTTATTGTGAAGGCGAATGGTGTTATCAGATTAACAAGAGATTTACCTTCCCCTTGTCGTCAGGTCCAGGCTGCAGAGAGACTGAGCATGGCAGGTTGTTGGGAATCTGGAGATAAAGATGAACATTTATAACTAAACAGACATTTTTTTTTTAACTTACACTCAAATTAAATCATATTTTCAAAGCTTGCATTCAAGGAGTTCAGACTTGTGTGTGTGTCAACCTTTTCTGGCTGATTTTTAGGTCCCAAAGCTTGTCAAGTTCTTATGTGACTTTGAGGATGTTATATTTTATTTTGTGCACAATATAGGGATTATATAGAAATTATGATCTGTTTCAAACCATTTAAATTCATTTAATTCACATTTTTAATTAAGAGCATACCAAACAAGCAGTTTAAGAACTCTGCCATGATGCCATATAGTAGCCTGTTAAATAGTTAATATTGTTGGGGCCATGAATCACTTTCATTTCATCTGAACAGGCTGAGGTCTGAAACTCTTTACCGTTGTGACAGGACGTGTTGTCACATACCTCAAAAGTGAAAGCATGTGCGTTGTCCCCAGCCTTCTTCAGCAGGGTGTCATGCATGGCGCTCAGAGCTGGTTTGTGGCTCTCAGGGTAGATCTGGACATGCTGGATCCAGATGTCCTTCCTGAAGCACAGGCCCATCACATCCAGGTCTTCACTGCCATAACGGAAGGCACATGCCAGCTGCACAAACACTGTCACCACATATTAGCAGATTCATTATTATTGCATCTTGCATCACAAAGGGACTTGACTTAAGTTTAGGCTTATGTATTTTTCCAGCTTTGAAAATGGGAATTTTGATGATGTTACCTTTTCTGTCTCCAAAGTCTGCTGGGTCCAGCTTTACAACACCATCTGTACGTATAAGTAGCAGTATTACAGAATGATCAGAATGATGTTATATTTATTACCCTCAAGCAGGCGCACACACACAGACACATGCATGGGCTGAAGAAGGAACGTACCAACTTTGTCCACTGTAGCCACATGGTCCACATAGTCTCTCTTTCCCAGGTAGAGGGTCAGCTAAGAGAAGGATGGAAGGAAAACAGCTGATTGTTTCAAACCCTGTTGACACTTTCATTCATTTTCCATTGATGGAAAAAAAAAAAAAAACTATGCAAACCAAAACATGAGAAGAACTCAATACAGATCATCAGGTGTAGACTCACCCCTCCGTTTCCACTGGTCTTCTTGAAAACCCTGTGAAAAAAAGGAAGAAAAACATCACTTAAGGACTCATGTATCTGGTTTTAATGTATCAGCCCATATTTGTTCATAATTGGCCTCAGCAAACCGACCCATGACACTCATTTCAGTTGGCTTGCGAATGTAAATGAGTAACTGTCTGGATTAATCAGATAAAATAATGATTGGTCTTAGACTCTGAAGGTAAAGTAGTTTCTTTGGCAAGCAGCAGAAGGGCCAGTAATCCCTTATTCCTTTTATCCAGTTAGGAATAGCTAAGTGTGGAGCAGCTTTACCTCATCTCGCCCGGATTGAAAGGCACGCCCAGGTGATGGAGCTACAAATGGTGTAACAGGCTTCCCAAATAGCTGATTACCTGCGTGATCCCAGCTAACTAATTAGCGAGACCACATTTAAACTCACACATCAACCGATTAAGCCTTTACAAACTTTAAATAAATACTTTAAAACTACTCGTCACTTCTCTGAGTTGGATGACGCAGGTCAAAGTGTGCAACTCCATGCTCATACAGAAGTGATTACAGATTTTTATTTCAGCTTTTCTGCTCTTTTTGGTTGTTTTCAGGAAAAGAGACCAATCTTTCCATCAGTATACACTTTTGATTATCATATTTGGGAAGCTTGGAACAACAACAACAACAACAACAACCTGTATCTTTCAAGCTCAAGCTTTGATTTTTCAGCTTGAAGCAGGGAAAGTTGAAGTGAGAGAAATGCCTTTGGGAGACGAGGTAAACAACACTTACTTTGCCATCTCTGGAAGATCTTTGGAAGGGTTCTGTTGGGAGAGAAGGAAAAAAAGAAAGACGTAACGTTACGTTATTCTGAGGTTGCAGCATCAGTCATTTGTTGGGATTAAGACATTGATCTTTCACCAACTGGCAGCTCTCTGGCAGCCGGAGTGATGTTTCTGTTTTGAAGGTACGGAAGGTCAATCCTTTGGAATGAGATTACACCATCAGTGTTAGGGCTCCTGAGCCAAAGCTGTTGAAATCTTCTATTCCGTATCTGCTAACGTGCCTCACACCACAGCCCTGGGCCAGATTTACATGGCACTCCAGATTATGTCACAGTGTGTTCCCCTCAAATGGAACAGCAGTGCCAAAGCTGCTGCTTGAGTTGACTATTCAAGGACAGTTAAATGGATAAAACCCATTCGTGAATTGCAATAGTGTTCCTGGACTTAATGAGACACTGAGTCCTAGCAGCAGCCCTCTATAGCTCTATAATGGGGATCATAACAGAGCTGTGAGTGTTTGTATCATTGTTGTTCACTAAAGATCTCAGAGTTAACCGGAGAGCCATCAGAGGTGTTTGCTCTTGTCTTACTTTAGTTTCAGGCTCCATCTACTGTCCTGAGACTTTTTGGTGTTATTAATTTATGAGTTCTGTGCAATATTTACGTAGAATCTTAAAAAACTTGAAAAAAAACTTGAGCATTGAATACTGCAGAAATAAAAAGAGGGCTCTATATGACTGTCACTGTAAAACAAAATTAACGGACTCCATTATTAATGCAACACTGTACAAATTAGACAACATATCTTAACATTGCGGATCACTAAGTTCAAACTCAAAAAAGTTGCAGTATTATGCACAGAGTTGCTGCGGTGGGTACATGCATGGAGGAGAAAGGTGTCTTGTTTGGTTCAGCAGGAACCTCCAGTTCAAACTGTGTGGATTCAGGAACATGGGCTGCATGTACCTTTCAGCACCATGTAGAGGAACAGTGCAGTTGCTTCCCTCAGTTCTTGCTGATTAACTATTATGAAAACCCTGTTTAAATATTAATGATATAAATCATGCTTTTCTTTTCTTGGAACCACTTTTCTCAGCCTGTCCAGTAATATATTATTAACATTATATATTAAATCTAATATATCAGATGATTACCACATGAATGGGTAAATGTTCTGTTAATGATTATTGCTGTTTAGCACAACTGATGGTGGCTGCAGTCTGCTGATAACTTTGGAGACTTGACGTCAAACCTCTCCTTCAACTTAGCCAGCTCATTTTCAGACAGCATCACACAGGGAAAACTACAGAATTATTTTACTAATTTATTCTCTGGCAGCGCTTGACCCTTTGAATCAGGCTTGCACTTGATCAGATAGGCGAAACATTTAACTGTAAAACCACCATGAATATTTTATGTTGCTTTAATCTGTGACCCAACAACAGAGATGCTCTACCTCTACTGGCCAGACTGGTATAATGATTTACCCACAAAGTGCATCACATTATCTGTTGCAGAAATTGCAGAAACCATATAACCCATTTCAGCCTGTAAAATGTTTTACACTGTGATACAATTAGGTTGACTACCAACATACCCACAAATGCATCAGTGACCCTGAACTACCATGATTGTATGTAATCTTTCAGGTATCAGCCCATTGTAGGAGGTAGGAGCTTTCCTTAGAATTGGCATCCATCCATCCATGCATCCATGCATCGATCCATACATCCATACATACATCTGCATATAAGGAGAACTTACCTCTCTTCAGATGTCTGGGATCTTGGTAGAGTGTCTCAGGGTAAGCTGAAAATGCAGTCTGTAACAGATGAGCTCCCTTTATATACAACAGCATTCGGGTTTAACCAGTCCATTATTGCTGTCCTAGCCTGCTTCATAATCCAGTTAAGCAATCAGTGGATGGCTTTTTTGGACTACAAAGGGTTTAAAAATACCAGCCAGCTAAATCACAGGGACAGACATACAACTATATAGTCACCACATGCCTTGGTTGTAGTAGGCCGATAATCCCCCTCTGCTCCTCCACCAACCAACCAGGTCTCCTTTCGTACAGAAGGGAGAATACATCAGGGTCATAAAGTTTAAGGCCTTTTTAAAGATCCAGGTTCATTTCTCTGAGAGAGTGTTGTGATTTTTGATCTTTGTCAAAAAAGCCTGAAACCTGAGACACATTTCGCCCACCAGTAGATGAGAGAAGTATGTGTATTTGGTCAAAGAGATAAATAAACAGCAGCTTTAACTTTAACTGCCTTTTTTGGTATATTGAGATACCTGGCAAATAGGGACAGTTAAGCTTCACAATGAATATCTTTTCAAGGAATACACAAAATATCCCCAAACATTGCTTGAACGTCATCTAATAAGGAAAAAAGGTCACATTGATATGACATCATATGAGTGGGTCTGGCATTGTGTGCAGTGACACATCACAGAATCACTATGGTAAGTGAAATGACAGTGTTTTCATATAAAGATTGTCAAGCTTATAAAAATCTGAAATTAAATACACATTCCTTCCAATATATTTCAATGTAATTGTGTATCAAAATTACTATGGATCAATTTTACACTACTTTCACTCTTTTGAAAAATATTAATTTTGATAGTATCCCATTTTGCCAATAGCCTGCTGAAATGGGACACCCTGTTACTGTCAAAATGGGACATTGCTTTTAGTCATTTTGATAGGAAAAATATGTTTTTAAAGATCACGAAAAACTTGCGCTCAGTTGACCGATGGAGGAGCAGTGTGTATCAAGATGGTTAGCATTGGAGGAAACACTGGAGACACCCATTCTCATTGGCTCCTTAGGTTTGTGATGTATGACACCCTGGCTGTCTTAATCCATTATTTGACTCCGTCATTGGTTCACTGCAGTTCCAAGGTGAAAATACTCAGCTAAGCACTAACTGCTTATTGTGCCTCCACGCCCGCGACATTCTTGTGGACACAATATTCTTTGGCACAAACATTCACTTGGACTCAAGGATGAACTGATTAGATTTTAGCAGTCAAAGGTCAAAGGTCAAGGTCACACTGACCTCAAAACATGCTTGTGGCTTTGTTAATGCAATATCTCTGTAATGGACTGTAATGGGAATTTCTTCAAGTTTGGTAAAAACATTCACCTGGACTCAAGAAGAAATTGATTAGGTTTTGATGGTTAAAGGTCAAAGGTCAATTTTTCGGTGACCTCACAAAACACAGTTGTGAATGTGTGAACGTGATATCTCAGTAACACCTCGAAGGAACTTCTTCAAATTTGGCACAAACGTTCACTTGGACTCAAGGACTAACTGATTAGATTTTGGTTGTCAAAGGTCAAAGGTCAAGGTCAGTGGGACCTCACAAAACACCTTTTAGCCATTACTTAAGACTTGACACTGGAATCATGACAAAATTTCACACAAATGGTTATTATTTTATACGACTCTGGATAACCAGAGATGTAATCTGAAAGTAGTCTGAGTCGCAGAGGCATGTAACCATGAGGCGGTAATCCTAGTTTTGCTCATGATGTCTTGTATCATATAAAAAGCACAATATGGACATGTTAACGTGGTTAAAACTTGATTGATTATTTAATGGAGGGGGTCTTTAATAATCATTTAATAATTTTAAATAATTTTTTGTGCTATTTAGAAAGGTAACATGTTAGGGGTTTAGACTTTTGGGACAAGTTGTAAATTATACATACAGCACATTTTCAGTCAGTATCCCAATTTACCAATACTCACAATATAGTTTTATATTGTGAGTATTGGTAATTATTATGTTATATTGTTTATATATTTTTATAAGGAACCAACAAATCTGATAAACAAGTTAAAATAAACTTGTTTGTTAAACTTGTTTGGAATTATTGGATAAAATGTAAAGTACTCTGTAAAGCAACAGGTGTAGGTCTTTGTGTTGCAGTGTTGAGAACTTCACTGTTCCAGTCTGTCTGATCTTAGCAGATTAAGGGCTCCCAGTCCCGTTAGAGTGCAGATGATGGGAGCATCGGCGGCAACGTCAGAGTAAGCTGTCTTATTCAACAGTGTCTCAGCACCATGCCAGAGATTAGGCAGAATCTCCAGAATGATTCCCTTCTGACCTTTGAAACCCCACCAATCCTTTGACAGGTCCATTATAACAAGCTCATGTTAAAAGGTCAAATCCGCAAATCTTAATTCTAATACCCAGTAAGGACATCACAGTTGGCAAAGACACCAATTCAGCCAAGCTGTATTCCAACTGATGCACCAATACAGTCATATATAAGATGCATTTTCTTGTGAAGTGGTAAAACAGGGACATACAGAATATTTTCTTTAACTCTGAAGATTGAGAGCAGAAGGGCCAGCTCAAGGGGATTGTTGAAAACATACTGGTCCAGTTAGTTGAATGTTTTGATACTGGGGGAAATGCAGTGTTTGCTCTGCAGTGATAGTAAAAGGACTGAGTCTTATCACAGCACCAGCAGTGACTTTTTAAAACTGTGTGTTTCACAGGAATGGTGGAACCTTGGAACTGCAGTGAACCAATGACGGTGTCAAAAAATGGATTAAGACAGCCAGGGTGTCATACATCACAAACCTAAGGAACCAATGAGACTGGGTGTCTCCAGTGTTTCCTCTAATGCAAAATGAATGGAAAACCCGGTTTAATTGACTAATGAAGGTAATTGGGTGATGTTTCTAAAAATAAAATAAAATGAAAATATTTAATTCATCAATCAGTTAAAAGGATGAGACAAAGGGCCTTAGCTGGAATCCAGCCAAGTTCAGCAGAGCGACCTCTTGGCCACTGGGATGCCCCACAAGGTAAGTGTTACTGTGTTTTACCAGCCATTGCTTAACTGAGGTATTAGCTTGCTCAAATCCAAAAAAATAGAGGGTGTGCAGGTGATGTGTTTGTTTAGGTTGTCTCAATTTGACTGATGCAATGGGAAAACAAAGTCAATTCTTTAATGATGCAGACAAACATTTCCAGGATTATATAAACTTTCTTCTCAACACTGTTCCAAAATTAAACTAAAATATAAATAGTAGGCTCAGGTTTTACTTGAACGGGTCACATTGTCTCCATACTAATCACTGTTTTGTCTGCTGTGTGCTGTTTGTTTCCTGGAAGCTGTGCGGCGTCTGACGCTCTCAGCCTTTTGATCATCAGCCTAAACACAATGTGACAGTGTTTCTCTCTGAGAAGGATCCCCATTAAACACATGACTGAGTGACAAAAGGTCATGCTCATTTGTATACAAATAACAACAGCGGGAGAGAGACAAGTCTTTTGAATCACTCTTATGGATATGGATGTCAGAAAATATTGATGTGGTATGCGCATCTTAATCAAAATATGTGACCCAAATACACACAATCAGATCAAAACTGAAAAAAAAAGTGAAATAGCCACTATAAATACTGCTGAACCCTAACCCTTGTTTCCCTTGTCACTGGAAATAGCCAATCTGTGCCAAAGTTGTTTCTTCAAATGGATAAAGCTCACAGGCTTAGAGGAGAGTGGGAAAACGATTTAGTTTGTTCTACCACTCGACAGTGTAGCCTGTGCATTTTTGCTGGAGATAATGCGAAGGCAGTGTTTTAAAAGCCACACTGCTTTACCAGAGGTACTGTCAAGTTTTATTTCTATAGCACATTTCATACACAGGGCAACGCAAAATGTCTTTTACATCAAGTGACACTTCATTTGTAAGCTCATACTGAAATAGCCACCATAAACATTGTTGAATGACAAAACAAAACTTGAAATGCAGCTCTATTAAAGTGATTGTATTCTTTTAACTTATTTTCTTATTACTATTTTAATTAATTAATTAATCAATCAATTAAGTAATGAAGACAGATAGCATGTTCCTGAGAGAGCATTTGATTTAATTTGGATTTAATTTTTCAACCCTGCTTTGAATGTGAAAATTTTCCTCATATGTAAAAATGGTTTTGTTTTTGTGTTCATCGTAACACAGACTTTGCATTCTTAGTACAAATTGACCCCCCACCCATTTATAGAGTGAAACAAATCCAATTTTAGCACCTGGTTACCAAAGGTTAGGTTGGCACTGTCCCCATGTGCTGAGAGGTTTTATTTAGAATGAGCAGCATCAAGGCATTGTGGGCAGCTGAGCCTTTTTCAGGCCAAACACTTGAGGCCAAACTAAAGATGTGGAGTGCATCATGAGGAGTGTCAGCCTACGGGCAAAACCAGCACAGTCACTTATTGAAGGATTAGGACAGAATGAGATGAGATGAAATGATGCACTCCGTTAACGAGATGATGAGGTACATGGCGCGAAGCTAGGTGTGTTTAAATACACAGACAAGACAACATTAGATGAGATAATGTACAGGTGAGATCAGCCCATACAATCATTCTGTTGCATATTTCACATCTCTGCAGAGAGGCCCATTAGTCAAAGTCTAGTTTTAAGACCTTAGTGTTTGTGCTCATATGGTTCATATTCATAAAGTTGTATTTAATCAAAATTCCCACAGGTTAATTTATGCACAAAAAAATAGGTAACAATTATTCAGCATAAGTGTAGGCTACTGGTCTGTAAGCACAATTATGAAGCTTTTTTATTTTCTACTGTCTATTTGATGGGGACTTGGTGGCACAGAGGGTAAGAAGTGGGCGGGGGGATTGTTAATAGAAGCCCAAGTATAAGCCCAACTGTATTTAGTTTGCACAACGGCTCTCTGACCAGGCCGAAAGCTGAGCCAGCTTCTCTCCAGCGCCTTAATTTCAAGCGCCATCTACCGGATCCAGTTAGTGGTTCAACACCACTCTCTGTCCAGCTTCCCTTTTATTGTGTGACTTTCTGTGTTTCAAATCTTAGGCTGGCTAAAACCACTACGTCTTTAAATTAAACAAAAAAAAAAAAGAAAAAAAAGTAATTTCCCAGCCCAGCAACGACAACACAAATTCACATTTCATAGCAGGATCGCTACAGTTCTTAATTCTCTTGTGGGAACAATAGACTCACATCGTCGTCTAGTCTGGCGACTTTACTGACTATAACATGGGCGTTTTGTGCTTAGGAGCGGTAACTTATTTTGGCTTTGACGTCAGGTAAGTGAAACACACCCCGTCATCCTGGTCCAGCGCAGAAGCGCGTCTGCTGAGGTGCGCACTCGGCGCGCCGCTCGGCCCGCCCGGACACTGCAGTGTAGGTTACCGTGCCATCGCTGCGGCTGCTCGCTCCCGACACCGCGTCCCGGTCCCGCTGCAGACTTCCCCCGGGCCCCGGGAAGAACAGGGGAAACGCCAAAAGCCATGGCGGAGTCCAACCCGCTGCGGGGGTTCCCCCGTCTGCGCCGGGCCGCGGTAAGCTCCGCCGGGAGGTGGGGAGGTGGGAGGCTTCAAACGGGGCGGCGAGGATGCTGCAGCAGAGAGATGAGGAGAGGTGGACGAGCTGCTCTTGACACACTTAAGTACTGCGACACACAGGCTGGGATGTGTCTTCAGTGCAGGGCAAACGGTGTGGGATATTTCAACATGCCTCTCGGTGAACAGCCTGCTCAGATTCAGATGGCAGTGCAGTGTTAGGAGTCTGTGTAGGGGACCAGGACAGGCCAATGACAAACGGGTTCGTGTGTGTGTGTGTGTGTGTGTGTGTTTGGACTGCAGGTGCTGAACAGGCTGTATGTATAAGCTTTGGCACTGCGGTCTGTAACTGTGGAGTGTGTTCAAGTTGTGCAGCTTTACGTAACAGATTTGGGAACATGACTCAGTTACTCACTAATGTATATGCAGCTGTGGAATGCAGATGTGCTGAAAAGGCTGCAACCATCCAACAACATCCACCATGGCTGCAATAGGAGTAAAAGTAAAGGCTCAATATGATGCCTTGAAAGAATAGTTGCCGTGTCTCTGCTGAAAATGTAGGTGAACTGGAGAGATGGTTGTGTATTCGGCCTCAGGCTGGCAGTGCTTCAAAGTTTCCTTTGCCACTGGAAAAAGCCAATCTGTGCCGAAGTTGTTTAAGTTCACGGCCAGAGAGGAGAGTGGAAAACTGATTTTGTCTGTGTTACCATTTGACAGTGTAGCCTGTACATTATAGCTGGAGATGATGTGAAGGCAGTGTATCAAAAGCCACACTGCTTTAACAGAGGCACAGTCAAGTTTTATTTGTATAGCACATTTCATACACAGGGCAACACACAATGTGTTTTACATCACATGACATACATTTGCGACACATTCATAGAATACATAGAAAATCAGTTTAGGAAATACAAATAACAAAATATAGTGTTTTTAAAAGGTTGGGGGCCTCTCTCAGGTCCCCAGTCAGGGTGTTTCATCTCATTGGGGCATACATATCAAAAGCAGCCCCCTTGTCTTTAGAGTTAGTAAGAGGAATGGTTCAAATACCACTTCCTGTGGACCTGAGAGTTATTGGTGGTTTCTGTCCAATTCACTTTTTATATACTGAGGTGTGAGGCCATTTCAAACTTTTTAGTACCGGCAGCAGAACTTTAAAATCAATTTAGGTTTTAACAGAGAGCCAATGCAGAGATCTGACAACAGGTGTAACACAGTCTGTTCAGACTTTTTAGCTCCAGTCAGAGCTCCACCACACAGCTGATTTCTGGAGTCCGGTGAACAGACCACTGCAGTAGTCTAATGTACTTGTTATAAATTCATGGATTCATTTTGAGAGTCTGATTTTGATAGATAGCCCACTAGTTTTTAAATGGCAAAAGGCTGGTCTTGTGAGATGGTTCATTCTTAAAATGTATGATGACACCCACTTTTGCTCTCCATAGACAGAGAGCAGAGATGGGCTGCACTTTTCTGTCTGTGAGCCTTTGCACCAAAATGAGTATTTCTGTTTTGTCTTTGTTTAGTTGTGAAAAAAACTTCTCTGACATCCATAGATTAACACCATGAGTACACTGAGTCAGGGGATGGATGGGATCTAGTCATCATCTATAACATCTGGCAGACCTGAGCGCACTTTCCCTCCCAGGTTCACCAGTTGATATGGCGTTTAAAAGTCAATCTCATGGTTAATGACTCCTCAGGCTGTATGATCTGTGCAAACACTTGAAAAAATGTGGCGACTGTGGACAGTATTTTGGAAGAGGGGAAGGGGAGATAGAGATGATTGGAAAACATTTCAACATGCCAGAGTGGTGATCTGCTTAGTGGTCTAGAAACTTGTCCAAGCTGGAAGTAATATATCAACACCACTGGCGTTTAATCCTCGTGCCACTGTGCTCCAAGAGTTTACAGATTTGAACTGAATCAGTGATCTGTTATCTGCTGCAGTAATGAGGTGCAAATCTGGTAAATGATCTGCTGCAGTAATAAATAAAAACAGAGCCAAAAAGAAAAAAAAATGAACAGAACATATTTCGACTAATTCGCACTTTAACTGATGCTGTAACATCTTGTGAGAGTAGTGCTGCGGATGATGACAGGTTTTCGTTTGCAGAAGACAAACAAATACGGCCTGTGGCACAGGGAGGGAAATGTGAGGGCATGCAGAGGGACGACAGCTGAGAGTGTGAAGAGTGACAAAAGAGCAGAGTCAGTCCGACAGGCTGACTGTCAGACCTGCTGAAGTGCTGCAGAGAGCAAAAGACTTCACAGACTGACTCAGAGAGATGCTGATGCTGTATGGAGCTTTCTTAGACTGCACGACTAACATCATTCAGCTGTCCACATTTCTGACTGACAGACTGACGCCTCTCATCCCCCCAAGTCTGTACACATCTGCTGTGGTGCAGAGATGTGCTGGAGGAGAAATCCATACTGTTAGGCTAATGCCCCCAGAACCCTACAGCCAGAGCCAGGAGAAGCACAGGTGTACTGGATATGTGGTATTGGCGGTGCTGGTTTTGTGCATGCTGGTTCACTGGCACCCTGTCATGGTTCACTGGGACACTTCAAAAGAACAGAGCCACTGTTTTCAGTAAGTATTTGTGCTCTGTGATAATTCAAAATGTCTGCCGTGAAAAAGCCCAAATAAAGCTTTTGAAATACAGACGGGCGACAAATCAAAGGGAAAACTTGAATAAAGGAGTGGAAATACAAACAAATGCAGATGCTTTTATACAGGGTACAAGAGGTCACTGTAGGGCTGTAACAAAGGATTATTTTCATAATTGGTTGATGTGCAGATTATTTCCTCCATTATTCAGTTTATCTTTTTTCCAGTTAAAATGTCAAAAATTTGGGAGGAATCCCCATTTTTATTTTCCATTTATTCTTTTGTCCGATCAACAACTCAAAACACAAAGATATACAGTTTAATGTTATGTGCGACAAAGAAATCAGAATCAGAATCAGAATCAGAATCAGAATCAGTTTTATTGCCAAGTATGTTTTCACATACAAGGAATTTTTTCTGGTGATTGGTGCAATTGATCAGCAACAGTGGGGCTCTCTAGCCTTGTTGATAAGGCTAAAATGATATCATTATACAGTGGCTTCAGAAAGTTTTAATAAATTTGCAAAAACATGTGTTAAACATGTCTGTAGGGGAAATTTAAATATCACTCCTTTGTGCTAACACTTCTTTTTCCCTCTGTTCCAGTTCTTACAATATTTAATACAGTGTTGAGTAAACTAATAGAATAATGCACTTCCTTTTTCAGACCTCATTTCCAGGCAATCTGCATTTGGTCTTGGTGCTCCGCCCCACCAGCTTGTTAAGCTCCGCCCCCAGCCCATCCTCAAGCACGGACCTGGGATTTCGCTTCAGCCAGGATGACTTCCTGTTAAAGATGCCGGTGAGGCACGGGGAGGAAGCTGAGAGTGGAGGATTGGGAGAAGATTTGTATTCCCTTATATTTTACTAAATCTGATGCAGCACAATCCTGTCTCTGCTCTCCACACAATTTTCCTGTCCATTTTATTCTCTTGTCCTTAAAATATGATGAATGACAATTTCCTGTTCATTTTATTCTCATGTGCGTAAAACATGGTGTTGTTTTATTGAAACAGTTTGTTTCTTTATACATTAAAAAGCCAAACACAGTACAGTGCTTGCCAGGTGGCTGTGAGATGCCTTGTTTTTCTCTGTTTCTAGGTGGTGATGCTGCGTTCAGTTGGTGACCTTCTGCGCTACATCGATGAAAATCACCTGACATCGGACTTCACTGCAAAAGTGGAGTATTGCCACAGTGACTGGATCGTCCTCCGCACGGTAACACTTCCGATGCTCTAATGTCAGTCCACCAGAGCAGGTCAGCGGGTTGCTGTAGAATATGAATAAGTTCAAGCTACATTCAAGCTAAGTTAGGTGCAGACTTTACACCTTTGGTCTTTGGAACTGAAAATAAAACAACAGACTTACTAAATTTAGCAAAGCTAACAGTGTTACAGCTTGTATAAAGAACTGTGATCAATGAAATCTCAATGTCTGTCTTCTGGCTTGATGTAGGTATAAAGGGGGATGATTACCCAGCTCTTCTTACAGGCCTTATCTTTGTTCTTGTAGTTAATACTTTGGCTAAACAAACCCACATTAATTTGAAATGTTCAATATGGGTTCGTGTGTGTGTGTGTGTGTGTGTGTTTGCAGTCCATTGAGACCTTCGCAGTGACAGTGAAAGAGATCGCCCAGCTGCTGCAGAGCTTTGGATCAGAGCTGTCTGAGACCGAACTTCCAGATGAAGCGAATGCCATCGAGTTCCTGCTGCACTCGCACACACACCGATACCGACAGATGAAGGTTGTTGCTCCGCTGTCTTTCCTCTGCCTTTTGTTCTCTCTCTCTCTACCTCCGGCAGTTTTTAGCCTTGTGTTTGATTTCTATTTCTGTTTTCTTTGCATTTGCACTGGTTTTGTGTGGTTTCATGATTTCATCTTCCCATTCGTTGTTGTTTGTCATGTTGTTTTTTCAGGACGATATCAGGAGTGTGCTGAAAGAAGGACGCCTGCTGCTGTCCAACCTGGAAACTGTCAAGGCATCCAAGAGAGACATAGAGGAGGAGAGGGAAATACAGGCAGATATGGACACAGTTCAGAGGTACGGTATCAGTGAATAAGTGAAGTATAACGTGAATAAGATAAGAGTTCAGACGTGTTTCAATTTTCTATAGATAAATTCATTAGACTTGAGTTTTTAAAGGAATACATAAGGTAATGAAAGAAGGACATACATGAGAGAATTTACAATACATAATGTCAGTTTGATACTTTCTCTTTTACTAAACCTTGATTTTACCAGCCAGCCTCATCTTAACCTTCTGACCTTCACTGACCTTGTGACCTTGACCTGTGTGTCACGTGTGCTTGTGTATTTTAGGCTCCTGGCTCAGCTCAGAGACATGGAGGAGGCGTTTGATGGCTTCTTTGAGAAACACCACCTGAAGCTGCAGCAGTACCTCCAGCTGCTGCACTATGAAATGAGTTTCCAGCAGGTGAGATGACTGGTGTCTCAACCGTATCATAGTTTTGACTCCGTGCTACGCTGCTATGATGATTAACTCTGTGTGTGCAGATGGACGAGGTGCTGGAGCGGCTCTCTGCCCAGGAGAAGGGAATCGCCTCTATGGGAACCACATTGGTTCAAACAGAACAACTACTGAAGGACCTGGAGACGCTGGACAAACATGCTCAGGTCACAAACGAGCACGCACAACAACATGCGCGTGGCTAAGATGTGGTTTGAAAGAAAGCAGAACCAAATGCATTAATAACACAGTGTTTTGTGTCTGATGTTTTTTTGTGTAACATCGACAGAGAAGTTCTAAATTAAAGGTGTTTAGCATTTGAAATAGCAGTGTATTATAATTTCACTGTAATACTGTGATACCATAATATAACAGTTTAAAGGAGCCATTTGTAAGTTTTGCTATTGACACATAGTCACCGTTAGCATGAACTGCTTTTTACTTAACGGAAGAAACGTTGAGTTCTTTCATTCCTTTACTCACCTAGAGCTGTCTCTAGTGGTGGAAAACAACACCAATGTTAACCCTGGTCTATCATATCTTTTCTTCTCCTGAGGTTAGAAAGCTAACCATCGAACCCTGGCTCATCTCATCACTTTCTGATAGCCTCCAATCTGCCCTGAAAACATTGCGCTGCTCAGAGGGCATATTATAACCTCTTTACTTGTAAATACAATTATGGCTGAAGCTCTTGTCAGTCTTGACAATCACCACCACCCGCTCCCGGCAAGAAACCATGTTCGACGTCAGAGAAAACCTACAAATAGCCCCTTTAAATGCTTCAGTCTTGTGCAATTGATCATGTATCTGGTTCTCAAAAGTCTTTTTTGTCTCAAAGTCCTTTAAAGCGTACTCCATAGTAGGTATTACTTTACTGAGGAGGATAAGTATGCTCTTAGGGATTTTTACCTACACATGGTCCTTCACCCACCTCCTTTCATTGCTAGGAACTATCGAAGGTGTAGGTCGGTTTGCAGAGATGGAACAGCTCCTGCTACAGATTTCATGATGGATAGGAAGTTATCTGGTTTTTAGTCCATTGGTGTGCATTTATTAAAAAAAAAAGTCAAATCAACCACTTTAAATCAGCATTTAAGTGAGACAGTGTCACTTATGCTGAGCAGCAGCCTCTGCAGCTGTCTGGTAGCTGTATGTATAGCTTAGCCCTGTTGTTTAGGAGCCAGTTTATACATTGACAAGATAAACCAGGAAGTGACTCACTGCCGCCACCTGCTGCTATGGAGTGTGTCGTTGGTGTCTTTGCTTTTTTTGTCAAAACCTTGAAACCAAACCTTGATGTGTATCTGTTTGTGTGTTTGTGGATCAGGAGGAGATGGCTCGTGCCCAGGTGGTGATCCTGCATGGTCACCAGCTGGCCGCCAACCACCACTACGCCCTGGCACTCATCGTCCAGCGCTGCAATGAGCTGCGACATCACTGCGATGTCATCACCACTGCCATACGTACCAAGCGGGCCTCGCTCACTCGAGCACGAGACCTGCTGCGCCGTCTTGAAGAGGTAAGAAATGCTTAATGACACACAAGCAAGCACACACACTCATAGACTTAGACATGAAATAACAATGGAAAATCATTCATTGTTGTGTATTCTTGTTTCTCTGCCCTTTTTGTAAGTGTAAAAACCTTCAAATGACAATTTAAAAAAATCCTTCAGTAATTATTTTCTTTGTTGTTGTGTAAAAGTCTAATGTGCCTTCAAATATAAAATGTCTTGTTTTTTGCGTGTGCAGGCGCTTCGTTGGTGTGATGAGGGAGCCTATCTGCTGGCGAGCCAGATGGTAGACAAGTTCCAAACAAGGGAGGGAGCTCAGGAGGCGCTGCAGTACCTCAGCTGTCACCAGGAGAGGGCGCCCTCTGCACTGAATAACAGCCAGGACATACTGAGCCTGGAGTTTGAAGCCATACTCACCCCACAGCTGCAGGTGACCCACCGATACTGACACAAACACACAGATGACCTGCAATGCACCTCAACTTACACTTTCTTCTTCTCTCTAGTCCCAAATTTCCATGGTAACAGCGAAGCTGAACTCCATGCAGTCCATGATCAGAAACAGAGAGCAGTGTCTGAGGAAGCTGGCAGATATGCAGGTCAGACCCATCCAGCTGGTGGCCCCGAGGCCTGAACCTGAACAGACTGCGCAACGCTGCAAGTCACCCCTCTTCTCCCCAAAACATGGTACGATCCTCATAAACGGCCCCTTTAGCTCACATTGATCCTCTTGGCATTTCTCATTAAAATCAGTCAGAATCAATTTCCAGTGCAGTTTCACTGAGTGTCAGACGTTAGAAGCAGGATAAAATCACTGTCATGGGAAATACTTTTTGTAAACCTGCAATATTGTTTCATCCCATATCCCTCATCGATTTATTTGGATGGAAATTAGATACCTCCTTGTGGCTTTTGATACAGCCTGCTTCACACCCTGTCGTTAATCTCATCTGCAGTCTCTTTCTGCATTTTCTCTTTGCTGTGGGAAACTCTGCAGGTGTAGACTTAAATGTCCTGAACTCCAAATTTTCCTTTGACCTGCTTCCTGGCAAGAGAGCCGCAAGGAGGAACAACAACCAACGCAAGGTGTGTGTGTGTTTTCTATTGGTGTTGTAAGGAACTTTTTAATAACTGTTGTTTTTAAGGTACTGCATAAAAACAGCAGGTTTTCCGACACCTGTCACACATGATAGCGCAAGGAAATTGTTACTGTGTGCATTTTGTCCATATCCACTTTTTAATAGTGGAAAAAACAGCAGGTACATGGCTGCGCACAGCTCAATAATGAAGCAATGGCACAAATCACACACGTCTTTTATGGTACATTATAAGAAGTGTAAATACATTTTTTCAGTTTACTATGAAACTGTGGTGGGACGAGTCTAAGTGATGAATGGGAAACACTGTGGTGAATTTACGAGGTAATAAGAAAAAACGCCTCTCTGCAGAGCCTCATTTATGTCCAAGAGATAAATAGAGGTGTAAATACTACAGTTATTACGTTTATTTTATTACTTACTTTATTACTTGTCACTACTACTTAGTATTTTTGCTCACATTTCCTTATTTGTTTACTGGTAGTATTGATAATTGTTTTTTTTTTTTTCAGCTAAAACTAGTCTATAGCTTTGCTAGTGGCTCTAGCTGTGCTAAATGCTAGCATCAGCATGCTAACATGACATGTGTACATTGATTATGCTACCAGGTAAAAGGTTTACTATGTTCACAATGCTGGTTTAGCATGTTAGCATTTAATTAGCATCTGCTAATCAGCACTAAAGCACAGCTGAGGCTCATGTAGAAGTCATTTTTGCAGGGATTTAAAAAAAAAAAGACAGCATTGAATTTGCACCAGATGAAGATTCTAGATGAAAAGTTAGGGATTTTACAATTCACCCCCCCAGGGATCATGAATGTGTGTACCAAATGTCAGAGCAAACCATTTAGTAGTTGTTAAAGCATTTCATTCTGGACCAACGGCCGGACATCGCCATCCCTATAGCCATGTCAGTTGAAGTTTGTCTATTGTGTTAATGAGGATAACAAAAAAAAAATCTGCAGCATAATGTAACAGGCTTTAAAATATGAAAGAAATGTTTCCAAAATGAGGGGCTTGTGTGTTTCATCAGATCGAAGTGATGCATGATTACCAAGGCAACCGCAGCTGTCTGTATGGCCCCAGTCCTGAAACAGATTCAGAGGTGGAAGACAATCCAGAGCAGGTCACACGGTATGCAATCTTTCACCTGTCTCTCCCTCTCATCCCTGACCTAAAGCTTGACCTGTGACTCTGCTCTTGCAGCTGCATGCCTGTGATCCATACGGGAATTTTTCAAGCTTCTTTTTGTGTCAGTGTCACAGTGTACATGGTGGCATTGAGTCTTTTCTTTAACTTTGCATTAAATTTTCATCAATTTTTCTCTCATTCGCTCTCTTTGTAGCCGTGTTATGAAGGAACTAATAGCTACAGAGAGGATCTATGTGGACGAGCTGCTGTCTGTCCTACTGGTGAGTTTTGTTTTATATTATTTTATGGCATATTGCTTTTGTCAGTTTACAGCGCAGAGCAGCAGGAATAATTAGGAGAGAGGGAAGAAGATATCTTGGTTAGAGAAAGGTTTCCCTCTGCTGGTGAATTTATAACAAAATAATAATGTTCCCACTGATTTTACTTCAAATGTGTTAGTTATTGAGGTAATTTAGTAAATGTAATTTAATTAATAATTATAATTTAATGTAATTAATTTAACTCAATTTAATTTATTTCATTTAATAAACTTAATCCAATTTTTTTAATTGAATTAAATTTAAAAAATAAATTTAAAAAAATTTAAATTTAAATCAGTTAATTCAACGTTATTAATTTTAATAAATTAATTTATGAAGTAAATCTAATATACTTCATAAATTGATTAATAACTGATTTGGAATATTTAATTGTTTTAATATAATGAAATTGATTCAACTGAATTTAATTGAGTGAATATAATTTTATTTAATTTAATTAATTTCATTCAATGTAATTTAATAAAGTAAATTTAAACAAAAACTTTTGTGCACTTCATACATTTTATTAAATTCTTTCAAAATCTTCACTACATATTATGATCCTTTCTTCTCCTCCTCTACTAATCAGGGCTACAGGGCAGAAATGGAGGACCCATCCATGTCTTATCTTCTTCCCTCAGCTCTGCGCAGCCAGAAGGACGTTCTGTTCGGCAACATGCCAGAGATTTACCAGTTCCACAGCAGGCAAGCCACACACACACACACACACACACACACACACACACACACACACACACTGACCTCACAAGCTGTCACAGAGTTTTCCCTCTCTCCCCCCTCTTTTCACGCCATTTGAATGTCCTTTCATTTTCCTCTTGGATTCCTCTTTCAGGATCTTCCTTCAAGATCTGCAGAGTTGCCTGGAGACACCTGAGAGGGTGGGGGCTTGCTTCCTGCGGCGGGTGAGGAAACATGAGGAGAAATACTGGGACTTAATGGGGAGAGATTTTACATAACACAGCTAAGTGTGCATCTCTGTGTGTGAGCAGAAAGAGAAGTTCCAGGTGTACGAGCGTTACTGCCAAAACAAGCCTCGCTCTGAGTTGCTATGGAGACAGTGCTCTGATTCACCCTTTTTTCAGGTACTTACGTACTGTGTGTTTAACATGATCATACATGATAAACAGCATTAGCGCTGATAGCAGGCATAATCTTGAGAAAAGCTGAAAGTCATTCATGGTTTTCCAATTATGCCTTGTGCCTTCCAGGCAGTAAAATCTGTCAAAAATATCTCTCTCTCACTCTCTCGCTCACTTTCTCGGCAGGAGTGCCAGAAGAAACTAGACCACAAGCTAGGTCTGGACTCTTACCTCCTGAAACCAGTCCAACGCCTCACCAAGTACCAGCTGCTACTCAAGGTTCTGTACATCTGAGCCAACATGAAAGAAACATGAAAAAACAGGGAATTGTAATTAAAAAAAAAAGATAGTAGATAGATAAAGATAGATGCCTTGATGCAAAAGAGCATCAAAATCAAAAGTTTGATAAATGAAAATGTTCGAGAGTAGAGACTAAAAAGTGAGTTGAACTTTGGACTGAGGGTGCTAACCTGTTTTTTTGTGTGTGCCATGATGATTAATTTAACTTTAAAAAAAAAAAAAAAAAAGCCCTGTGGTCAGTCAGTCTGCAAAGAAATAGCTTTTGTTTAGAAAATAAACAAATGCTGCGTTCAGATTGATGAATGGACAAAGAAACATTGACAGAACAGTTATGCAGATAAGGACAGACACACGTAGCTACAAACAAATAAGAACACTTCTACGGACACAAGTAGACATCTTAAACAGACACAGAGACAAATCGACGCCATTTATCCAGACAAAATTGATTTGTTGAGTTGCAGACAGGTCGGCAATCATTTAAACTTACGCTAATGCAGGCAGATATCAAGGCAAACCAGATTAGATAAACTGAAAAACACGGACCTGTCAACCTGTATCTCTGTCCTCGTTCAGGAGCTGCTGAAGCATTGTACGGAGCAGCGATACCGCTGTGAACTCCAGGATGCCCTGGACTCCATGCTGGAGCTACTGAAGTCTGTCAATGACTCCATGCATCAGATAGCCATCACTGGATATCAGGTACCAGCAGGTCAAATCAATAAATAAGACAGAATTTACAATCACGTCACTGGATGCCAGATTTATGATACGTCATTATGCTTTAATATAAAGTGGTCCGATCGAAGCTCTCATCACTTCGTCTGCTCTTCTCTGACTACAATACAAGCAGCGTCTGGGTAGAGATAGGGCTGTCAGGGAGTTACATACATATCCTCTCCTTTCACCATTTCAGGTGGAAGAACGTGTGTGATTTTTCACTCTTTAGGTGTTTTTCATTTATTCTGTTTTTCTCATTTAATCTGCAATATTCTCTTTCACTTTTACCTCCATTTTCTGTCAACTCAGGCATAAACTGACAACTGTGAAACGAGTCTTTAAAGTTTTATGAACTTGGTAAAATTACAATTAACTGGCCTTATTAACTGTTTGCTGGGATGACAATGAACTGAAGGAACATTCATTAAAGCTTCCTTCAGAGAGGCATTTTTGTGTTTTAGAAAATATTAAGGGTTAAAAATATAGTGTATCCACTAGTCGCAGCAATCTATTTATGATCAGCAAATATTACTATTTCCATTTGGGAGATAGCTACACAATTCTTCTTCTGTATCTGTAGATTAGATTAGATTCAACTTGAGATATAATCTTGAATCACATTGCTAAATTTCATTATAAACCAATACAGTTGGGTGAAGAACAGCGAATCACAAATAGTTCCCTATTCATCTTGATTGTTAAAATGTAGTTATTTGAGTACTGTAGACATTAATCTACAGTGATTCTTTTCTCAGTTTATTTTTTTCTTGTTTGCTTGTAGGTGCAGTTCCTGGAGTGTAACTGTCTTTTCCGTCTACCTGTCTGTCTGTCTGTCTCTCCCAGGGTGACCTCAGCCAGCTGGGCCGTGTCGTGATGCAGGGAGGCTTCAGCGTGTGGATCAGCCACAAAAGGGCAGCGGTGCGAATGAAAGAGCTGGCCAGGTTCAAACCCATGCAGAGACATCTCTTCCTCTATGACCACGCCCTGCTCTTCTGCAAGCGCAGAGACGACGACAACCACGACAGGACGCCCTTCTACAGCTTCAAATCCTGCCTCAGAGTAACAATACATAATACACTCACTTTATTAGGTACACCTAGCTACATCCAATGCAACCCAATTCAACAGCCCTAAAATAAATCCTAAAATGTTATGTTTTTCCAGTCTGACTTAACTGGTGACTTTGGAAGCTGCATTGAATTCTTCTGCCTGTGATTGTCAGACATAATCCTTGGTTGCAGTTTCCCGTCAGAATAACAGTGCAGAATCAATAACCATGACAACATTATTAGGTTAGATTAATGACTTTTCTCTCTCTCTGCAGATGAGTGCAGTGGGAATCACAGAAAATGTGAAAGGAGATTTGAAGAAATTTGAGATCTGGTACAGTGGCAGAGAAGTAGTGTACATAGTTCAGGTATTTGAGCTTCTGCTTTCTATTTTCAGTTTCAGTGTACTGAACCTTTAGCTCTTTCATTCATGCAACTCTCTTGTGTTATGGTCTGTACTGTGTTTTATGTGTGTGTGCTTGTCTTGTCCAGGCTCCCACACTGGAGGTTAAAGTTGCCTGGCTGACGGAGATTCGAAAAATTCTCACCAACCAGCAGAAACTGTGTCAAGGTTTCTATTGTTGTTATGATTCGGTTGCTACCTCTATGTTTCCTTGTTTCTCCGAAACGCCTGATTTGATTTTTTTTAACTTGGGCTCAGCTCTCATTTGTTTATATGAAGAGGCAATATAACTATATGGATCTATTTTTAACCTCTTTCATTGTAAGTTGATGCTCTTTACTGTTGAGGTGTTCCAGCAGAGTGGCCTTTTTTTTAGAAATAGCAGATGCTTGAGTATTTGTATGAAAGTCTCTGAGTAGAATCTACTTTGTTGTTTGTATATTTTAAGCCACGCCTCTGTGTCATCTGTTCCTTCTCTTTTTCTCAGATGGGGCTCTCCCTCTGCCACTTTCAGACCACCCCGCCTCCGACAGGTGATTCTCCCTGCATGACCTCCCCTATGATCCTCTGTGTCAGTCTGTGACCTCTTGCTGTGTGGCGGTGAGAATGGACGGACTCACTTGCAATCCAGTCTCAATTCAGAAATTGATTTAAAGCTAGAAACATTAAGGAGAACTTTTCTCTCACCTATAGTGTTCATGATTAAAATTCAATTTCTGAAATGATTCCATGATCATATAACTCCTCAACTTCACCCACATGCCATCCTATTTTATGATCTTTTACAGCATCATGCATCACGGTCATCTGTACACAGGATGTTAAAGTTACTGAATGAGTTTCTATGAATGCAGCGAGTTTGTGTGTATGAAGATGTATGATCATCTTTGTCATTACCCCTGAGAACTGGTGGACGTGACAACGTTGCCAACTCCTGCAGATGGCTTAAACACTGTCCGTGCTGAATTTCAGCACCATGGAGAGCGCTTCTACAATCTACTGCAAAGATACTACTGCACCAGTGCAGTTATTCTCAGTTCTTATGAATGCTGCTGGTTGTTTATTCCACTTGGTAGTTATTTACATTCCCCTGGTTTCCCTGGTGTATAACAATGGTTTTAAGAGCAGTTCACCATGATTGAGAACCACTGCATTAACATATTGCTTGGCTGCATAAAAGGTCCCGAAGTGTGTTGACAGTTATGTTATCGATCCGGGGGTTAAGCAAGCATCTAAACATTACAGGGTGAGTAAATGTATGTCAGATGTTTCTTAAGACATAACTGCCAAAGTCAGTTTAAAGTGCTGGATCATTATTCGAGGTTTTCCAGAATTTTATAGTTGTTGCTAAGATGCTTGTTAGTCACTGAAAGTACTGGTTCTCTAGGATAGTGTCAATAATGAAATTGTGCTAACGTATGTGCGTGTGTGTGTGTGTGTGCGCTTGTGGAGTTTCTGTAGGTGATACCAATGCCCTGTTTACTGATAGCATGCCAGCATGTAATGAATTTGATGTCTTTTAAGTCTTTTGAGCTTCACAATTCACAACTTGTTGACTCACTGTCATTTTGAAAATTAACAACATTGGTGCGTAGTTTTTTTTTTTTTTTTTGTCAAATATTTAAAGAATATGTTGAACTTAAAGGAAAGTCTGTTCATTTTCTGTATGTTTCTTATTGTCAACAAACTTCACAAAAAGACCAAAACCAACAAATGAATTCATCCTACTAACAAGTATAATCTGTGTAGCCAGAGCCTGATATAGCTAATTCCTCTGTGTGATAAATCTACATCATCAAAAAACAATCAAATCACATTGGTAACCCTCACTTTTGCACCTGGTGACATCTTCCTATTATATGGGCACAGTAAGTTATTTCGAGTCATTCCCACATACACTGTCCGGGTTCTGCAAATACTAGCACTCCAAATGTGTATTAGTCCACGACTGAAAGTAGTCCCCAACAAATGCACAACAAATGCACACATTTTGAAAAATGGTTTTGGCATTTTCAGGGGATTTGTTGACAATATAAAATAATACCAGCCTCGTCCTTTAAGTACAAACATCCACAAAGACTCTCAGTTCAGTTGTAAAAGTTTCTGAGCATGGGATAACCATGATGAGTGATTGTCCTGTGGGACTTTTTGACGATTATTAACAGCTGGAGGATGAGATACTGTGAATGTTTGACACTTTTTTTAATGATTCGCGTTCATAATATAATTCTAGGTCACCAAGCATTTGTAAGTAATTAAAGAGTTTCTACTTTATTTAGCAGATGGGTAGGCTTTGATGTATTCAGAGAAAATGTCTCTATATCCTCGGCTATATGGGACAAACTCCACCCATCTGCTAATTAAACCACACTGGATTATTTGCAAATGCTGTTTAATCAAGGCCCGGTATGTGTGTAAGACACTATAAACTCAAACTAATATTTCCATATATTGCAGTGATCTCTGATATAATTGATATTTGTCTTATAAATCAAACATCCTTTGAAATCAGACACTGAAATATATGTGATTGTGAACTTAATGGAATGCCGTATTAACTTACAGAATGTGGATGAGCTTGTTTTGTGACACCGTGGATGTTGTTGTTGTTGTTGTTCGTTTTGTTTGTCGTGGTTGTGTCTTGTTCCCATGGTGATGCTGTTTAGTGCATCAGAGGTGTGTGTGTCGTGGGGCGGAGCATCGGTGGGAGGCTGCTCAGCGTGTCTCCCTGTTCCTCACAGCTCCTCTGCAACAAGCTACTCCCACAGGCACCGGGGGGAGGAGTCAATACACACTAGTCCCGCCCACTCAGAACCTGTGGTTCACTCACCTCGACGCAGTGAGTCGCTGAGTCAAACAAGACAGAACATACACACAAAAACACACAAATCAATAACTTTTTCCAACAAGCACTTCATAATATTTTTGTTGTTTTGCTGCATTTTTTTTATGCTCGAACAAATTAAGCAAATGTTAAATAAAAGAGGACCAAGGATTGAGCCTTGGGGAACCTCGCACATCATGTTGGTCCGCTCAGATGCATAATCAACAATTGAGACAAAATAGTGCCTGTCTGTGGTTGGGCTGAAATCCAGACTGAAACTTATCAAAGTGATTGTTTGAGGTACATTTTCAATTATTTTACTTACCACAGATGTATCCACACTACTGCTTTTTAGGAGAGGCTTGAGAAGCTTCTCATTTTGATCTTCTAAACACATGATCTCCAGTAGGTCTTCTACTTCATTTTCAACTTTCGATTGGAACTTTGCCTTGAACCCCAGTGAAACATAGAACACACACCAGCTTAAACTTGAGATACATAAAACATAAAATACAAAATCAGAAATACAGACAAATTTGTACACAAATTGTAAAACCTACAACACAGACCTATCAGCATTTAACCTTTTGATGAAATGTAATAGAAAAAGTGATGACTGACTTTTTGTTTTTAGCTTTTTTGTTTTTACAGATTGTGCAGGGGTGTAGGGCTTCACTTTAAAGTCAACCTGCAAATCTTTATCTGGTAGCTTTTAATGAGCACACTGGATGAACTGAAATGCATCTTTGTCATATGTGTCTTTTTTCACAGTTTATACACATAGATCATGAAATAAAATGAGTTGATGTTTGTCACCTGCAGGTTGGCCTGTCCCTGCCCACTCAGTGGCAATCTGTGAAGGCCTGGAGGACTGGGGCGCTACAGACCTGTCCAACCTATCAGACTCAGAGGAGGAGGAGGATCAGCCTGCTCCGCTGGTGAGATTTTGTTTACTGTCACGGCACAGGTAGTCCTGGAGAAATTACTTGTCTTGATGTCAAGGGGAATTTATGATCACTAAGCTTTGCAGCTATACCAGCTACTAACAGAAAACAACAAGTACCACTGGTTGCAGACACCTAGGATGGGTGGGGAGACTCATATGAATCCGATAAGTTGACGCCAACTTCCTTGTGTTGTTTTTGTTTCCGTCGTCCTCCTCTTCCTTCCTGTCCTCCCACAGCGGTCTCATATTAGATACTTGCTTTCTTGACAATCAATAGGACTAACCACCACCATGTGACTGTGACATTGCATTTAGTGGATGATGGCCTGTGTGCTGACTCTCACATCTTAAGCAGCTTTTACTCAATCCTAAATTGAAAAAATTAATTAAAAAAAAAAAAAAAAAACATTTCACAGTAGAACTTGAACTCTCTATATGTCTCTGTCTATCTGTATATTTCTGGTAAGTACTGAAATACATTGTTCACCTGAGTTTAACTTGTCTTTCTTCTCTTCCAGGTGGCCGGCAGGTACAGAGTCATGGTAGAGAGCAGCATGGCCAGCGCCGATGACATCATTTTTAACTGTGGTGATGTCATCCAGCTGCTCCATGAGGACTCGTCAGGAATGTGGTAATGTAGAATAAGTGTTTCAGAAATGATAATCACAGCCACTTTAAAATTCAGCTGCAAGCAATCCTGGAGATGGAGATTCAGTGAAGACATGTTGAAATGGTGACCTGTTTTTTTTGAGGCTGTGCTGCTTTGTGTAATTACAGGATGGTGAGGAACATAAGTCGTGGTGAAGAGGGGCGTGTTCTGCCTGAAGACCTGCACAGGATTTTGGGAGAGACGTGCTGAGAGCCAATCAGAACAGAGGATAGATGATGCCTGTGACCATTCTTCTTCTGTGTTTGTCATTTATTTGGCTCACTCTCTCCCTAAATACACACACACACACACACACACACACACACACACACACACACGGAGAGAGAGACTGACATATCCCATCTGCTTCCTGACCAGAAGGGGGCATCTGACTCTGCCGAGACATTCGTCATGAGATTGAAGCACAACGTCCAACTACTGTGACACTGTTCACCTCAGAAGGCTGTAAATTACAGACGGGACCTCAGAAGACTGTAACAATGCAAAGAACATTAATGGGACTTCACAATATCAGAGCCTTCATTTTCTTTATCTATTTTTTCCAGCATTAATACAGATTATCTGGACTGAAGACATTAATCAAGGGACTTTTATTCATACATACAGAAGAGATTTTTGTTTAAGACTTTTATCATTTCTATTTTCTTATGAAATGTCATAGAAATCATGCATTTGCCTACCAACATATCATTACTGTCCATGTGCCAAACAACTCAGCTAACCATTGTGGCTTCTTTTTGTATACAGTAACAATCTCCTTTACTTTGTGTTATCATAGTTTTGAATGAATTTAAATCATCTTTCCGTCCTACAGTGACCAGCTATATCGCTACAGGGTATCAGGGTGTGCATGTGATGTTAGTATATGCAGAAATCGCCATGGTTACTAAACCGCTTTGTGGCAAATGCAAACATTCAGCATCCACCAGGTGGTCAGATGGAACAAAAAAACAAAACAAAAAAAAAAAAAAGAGCAAAAACTGAATAAAGATATTACCAGTTTTTGCAGCTGTAGTGGGTTTGTTTTGCCCCTCGATGATGTTAGTGAGGGACGAACATGTGGAAATGTCAATTCATACCCTCTATCAATCTTTTTCACACCCGGCATTTAAACATGTCATAGCAGGAAAAGGAAATCGCTGGTGAAAATAGTAATTTTAATAATGGCTTTGTTGCATTGGGTTTCGTCTTTGTCCTGTATGTGATGGTTCATTAGGAATAATCATATTATGTCATTACCTCTAAATGCTTCCCCTGCGATGACAAGTGAAAATGTTTCCTTTGAAAAAAGATCTTGACGCGGCATCCTGTTGGTCAGCCCTCAAGACGAACCATCCAGGTGTGAGGAAAGCACTGCAGTACTGATGCATTATAGATGCAGAGTAAGGAGACTTCCACGCTGGCGTCATTATAGCTGGTTGTTGTAATTCACTGGTTGTCAGCCAGTGTGTCAAACAGATATTTCAAAAGTGACTTAACCTGCCAGTGTTTATTTACTTATGCTGCTGTTGATGGTGATATTATTTGTGTTAACAATTTTATTTTGAGCTGTTGACTTTCGGTTGGTGATAATTCTGCAACTTGCTCATCAAATCTTTTCCTCCTTTGCTGCAGCTGTAATTACCACTGGTAAACTGAGATAGGGCGAGCTTTATGTCTCTCTTTGTTCGCTGCACTGCATGGACAAATCACTGCACATGCCCACTGCTTTATTTCTGCCTGTACTGCTATTACTCACCAATGGGGAAACTGTGCTCAGTGTTGGGTAGTAACTGTAATTAGAGTAGTGTAGAAATAGAATTGTCAGCTGAATTGTTATAGATACATTGTGGATTACTTCATGAATTGTTGATAGAAATTTGAGGAGCTGAACTGATTATAAAACATTATCAATTTCCAGAAGACAATTTCCATCTCTTTAAAACGGTTTTGAAATGCCCAGTATGATTTTGTAAAACCAAGCCTGATAAAAAACAGTTTAGATTTCAAACTAAGCGTAAAAAGTGGTTTTGAAAACACTGCCACTTTACCACTACATGTGCTGAGGGTTAATCTCTGAAAGGCAGAAAAATACAATGTACAGTAATTACTTAATTTACAGCTTTTGGAGTCAACTACAGTAAAGTGTGAATACATAGAAATCTCAAACTTCAACAGAAATGGTAACACTTGTTTGGACACTCAGCTATCAAGTGACTTTAGATTCCTACAGACTTTGTTGCATCTGTGGGCTGTTTCAATCTAACCCTGCTGGTGACATAAATCCTAAAACTAACTTTAACACTGAATTCATTTTCACAGCCACTGTGGGAACATCTAAGTCACTTGATAGTGAGTGCTGGTCTAAATAAGGTGTTTCCAATTATGCTGAATGAGAAGCAACATTTGAAATCCACCTAACACTGGCTGTACTGTAACATCAGAACTTGTTATTGGGTTTGATCAGTCAGGCTACAATATGTCTTTTTCCAGAGTACCTAAGACTGGTGTTTGCTGCTTTTGCTCATGTTGCACATTTTTATATGTTGAGTCATTGTGACAGCCTGTATTATATTGCATAATGTATATTATATTATTTTCCAAAATATAAGCACAGGATTATTTGATTTGAATCAACCTGACTAATGTGATTTCTTTCCTACATAATATAGTTTAGGTCCTAATGGGCTTACTCACAGAACATCACAAGTCCCTACACATCTGTGGTCCATCTGCACATTTTTTTCACTAATGCTGCCTCCTCTCAGGACTATGTTGGCATGTGAAGATTGTGCTTGATTGATATCTCCTGAAGTCTGCTATTAGTTTTATTGCACCTGTGAGGGCAACAAAAAATATAATGTATACTATAAGTCATACTTATGGTGCAATCACACCAAAATTGATTTTATTCACCCATTTATTTCTCTTATAAAAGGAAGACATATTGCTTCCTGCTGTAAACTGATCCCGCCTTGAGTTAAATCTGATCGAGTCGAATTAATAAAGGCTGTGTGACATTGAACAGTTTCAGGGCCCTGCCACTGACTTGATTTACTGATACACTTAAAGGAGCTATTTGTAAGTTTTGCTGTTGTTTCATGGCCAACATTGGCATTAACACCAGTTTGCTGAGTAGTCTTGCCAAGAGCTTCAGCCATCGTTGGGGTTATAATACGACCTCTGAACAGTCCGGCTGGACCGGGGCTCACTGGTTAGCATGCTATGTTCAGTAGAAGAAAAGAAGTGATAGAAATAGAAACAAAACAAGATGGTTGCTTTCCAACGCTGGAGTCAGCTCTTTGCGAGCAAAATAATGAACTTTCCTGAGCAATGTCTTTTAGACTAGTAAGTAAACAGCTGTTAATGCTAATGCTGGCTATGAAACAATAGCAAATCTTACAAATAGGTCATTTGAATGGACTTGCTTTTCTGCTCTGCTGTGAGAGAGACCTATTAAACTTAGTGGTGAAATCCGCGCACTTCATTTTCCAGCCAGTTTGCGAGCAATTTTTGTCTCGCCAATGTTGATCTGACGTTTGCTGACAACATGTTATTGTTACCATAGCTCTGCCCAACTTCAACCCGAGATCAAAAGTATTATTTAGCAATATTTGAACAGAGACATGAAAATACTGATCATATTTTATTGGGAGCCTGGAAAATTAACATTAACACTTGACTCAGTAGAAGAAAACCTTTCACCTTTCACTCACAAGGCAAATTGCTCGTTTTCTTGACGGACAGCTGTGTTCTTTGCGTGACTCTATTTGTTAGTCGTTAATTTGAATCCCTGTCCTCTGACTGATCCACGGGTAGTACCGTGAGACTCGGGTGTAGATGCCATACTTCCCCTCCTTGGCGCACTCCTCCCCCCAGCTGACGACACCCGTCAGGAACCAAGTGCCTTTGTAACTGGTGGCATGTGGGCCCCCGCTGTCCCCCTGACAGGAGTCCTTTTTTTCGTTTAGGTAGCCTGCACAGAACATAAAGCGTGTGATGTGGTCCCGGCTGCTCTGTTTACACTGGGTGCGTTCCACATAGGGGACCTGCAGCTTCTGAAGCTTGCTGGCCTCGAGGCCCAGGAACTTCAGGCGTCCCCAGCCGCTCACCAGGGAGCCACTGGACTCCCTCAATATGGTCTCTGTAAAGTCTTTAGGGCCCAAGCAGATGGGACGCCGTTGGTTGGACAGTTCCACTGGACTGGCGAGCTTCAGCAGGGCAATATCATGGTTATATGGTGAGTTCACATAATCATACATGGGATGGATATGCTGTTCTGCCACTAAATGGTCTCGCTCTGTACCCTCATCCTTATTCAGATCATGTTCACCTGAAAGCAGAGATAAAGTGATATATAAAAACAACACTGGATAATTTCCTGCACCAGTGTGCAGTGTGTGATGGGTCTAGCAGCTTCTGAAGTAAGTAGCAAGCAGCACAGCATTTTGAAAGAACGAGCTCCAATGAAGGAATGTTATTCATGAAGCTGAAAATATGTAAAACATACACTGATAATCTAACTAACATTTTACTTATCTACAAAATAAAACAAACATCAGCAGTTGTAGGTACTTGTAGATGACCTCGCCATGGTCATCATGTTATTTTGGATAGTATGTTCATAATACAGTAAGTATTAGACCTTACATGTCCAAAGTGTTGCATTTTAAAACAAGATCTCTCACTTTTGCATTTTTTAGATCATGAAACCATTAATTCCAAAAACTGACATAATCTATATTTGTCTCCTGGTATTGCTAATGAATGAAATGCCTTTGGGCAGCAAATCTCTACATGCAAGAATGCACCAAATAAGAGGTTTCCAAACTGTCCCTGCTGGCAACCGCATTACCCCAGATGATAAAAAGCTTAGATAAGTCTAGAGAAGAGTAAATTTTCTGTGTTGGATTACCTATCACGTATCACCAAGTATCTGTTATTTTTTTAATTTTATATCTGTTGTTATTTTTTCATACATGATGGTGATTAGGGTTGTCTGTTGTCTAGAGATACAGATCAGACATTCAGGACTTGAGCATATAGATATCATTTGTTTTTCCTACCCACTCGGACGAAGAAACCGTGTTTAGGGACATCAGCCTCCATCAGACAGTGGGCAGCAGTGAGGACCCATAATTCACTGAGCAGTGATCCTCCACAGAAGGATTGTGCTCGCCCGAGGGACTCTGAGTGAGACATCAGGGTCACCTGCAAACACACACAGGAACACAAATACTTAGGTATTTGTTTCTTACACATGCTGCCTGTTCCCTTCTAAACTTCTGAATGTTGCTTTCTCACCTCTTCCACCCATTTGCCTCCTCTTCCTCACCACTGTTTTTTCATATCCTTTCTATTTGCCTGCTGTGATAACTCCTGCTGTGACCTCTCTCCCCTCTAATCTTCCCTGAAACAGCAGAGGCTGTGAGAAATGTGGACTGAAACTCCTACACATCCCAAAGTGCAACTCAGCGGGTAAATTACCACATTTTCACTGCTCTACTCCACACCGCAAAGCAAACCTTGTTTGTCTTCAAACTGCAAATTACTAACAGCAATTGCTCGAGTAATGTAACTCATGTGCCACAAAAATGTGTACCAAATTAAATCCTGCTTCACATGTTCACACAGTACTAAGTAAGTAAGTAAGTAAACTTTATTTATAGAGCCTCTTTCAAAACCTGGGTTACAAGGCGCTGTAACCCAGGCTGACCTAGTATTGAATACGGGATTATAAAGATATTTTACTTATCACCACAGCCTGCTCTTAAATAGTGTCCATGTCAGCAACAAGTTCACCAGCTGTGTAGTTTTATTTTTTTTATTTTTTTGGTAAAGCAAAAACCTCCTCACCACAACTTCTGTCAATATATCTATCTGTATCTCTAGCAATAAATCTGTCAATAATGTCTATTTGCCTTCGACTTATCTGTGTGTCTTCATTTTACATCCCATGCTAAAGTACCTGCCAAGGTATCTCTCCAGGAGTGGCCTCATCGCCTCCCACAATCCTCTCGTCAATGTTATGTTTTTCTGTGATGGAGGGGAGTCTGGAAATACCCCAGTGGAGCCGCGGTGTTTCAGTGACGTTGCTCGCCTCAGGGCTGTTCAGGGCGTCCTCAGCTGGATTTATAGAGGCATTTGAATCTGGCTTCACTGAGCGTATGTCTACTGCAGAGGCCACGGAGATGTTGACTGCATGAGAATCATTCGTAGGGAGGTCGAGGTAATCATCAGTCCACTGTGTGATATTGTCATCATAGTAGTCATTCCACACAGTGAAATTTAAGTTTTCCCCGTTGGTGTGTGTCCTGTTTGATGTCCGTGGGTCTATGATGGACCTGGTGACAGATGTGGAGTCAAGGGTCACACGACCACAGCTGAATGCTCCTGCAAAACAAAGATCAGATTTTCTTAGAGATCATAAAATATTGCAGTGTCACTTTTTCACAGCTGAGACTGTCAGTCCCACAGCCCTTTGTCATTTGCTGTATTGCTGATTTTACACTACAGGCAGCGTTACCCAGTGTTTGTTTGAATCCTGTTATTCCAGTATTTTTCACACAAACACTCTAGATGCACGTAGGGAATCACAAAAGGCACGGTGGATCTGAATGTATTTCAAGAACACAGATGTTGATGTCAGGCCTGCTGCTGGCTACCTGACCACCAGCTGACTGATTTATCTGGGTAGGTTTTGGCTAGGAATTTGATGTATTTAGGCAGGTGGTTAGAGATGGGTATGTTTAGTGTAGCTGTATGAATTTGACTGGATTCAGAGGTAGGTTTCCTAGGTTGTAGGCCACTTTATATGCTGGTTTTCTGTGTGGTTCTCAATTAGTATTCAAGCTGTCAGCAATAACCATAAGTTCCATGCTTTATTTGACAGCTATAAACAGCATCGACAGTTTAAGAGGCGGCCTGCAATCCCTTAATGGATGGCAAAGGCATGAGAGATGATTCCAACTTTCTGTCTTATAAGAGCCAGCTTATATATATATATCACCCTCAACATCTGCTTTGTGACGAGGCTATCTTTGGGGGAGGAAGTTTATGCACACTAGCTGATGAGGATTTAATTTAGTCACTATCGGCTCATATGTGGCTGTAACGGTGAGACAGGTGTAAATAAAGATTATAAATTTGCACAGTGGCATTCCAGTGCTCTAGGTTTGCATTTGTGCAGATAAAACATAGGCTGTGGTCTGTGTTTTTTTTTTCTTTTAAAAAATAATTTGTGATAAAAAAATAAGAAGAAGAATACACAGTAGCACCTGATTATCTGAACAACCATGATGTTGTGTTTTACTTTACCTGTTGGTTCGCAGCTTCTCTTGTCTGGGCCAAGTCTGTAACCAGCTGCACACTTGCACACAGGCAGCTCTGCCTGCATCACACAGAAATGAGAGCATCCACCATTGTTGACCGAACACTGCTTGCTGACCTCTGGAAAAGACGGGAAAACAGAATGAATCACTTTTGTGTGTTGTTCTTAATGATCTGAGCACATTATTAAAACTATATGTATGTATATACTTCACACTCAGTCTGTCACACTCACCAATCTCACAGTTCTTGCCGCTGAAGTTTGGTTTGCACCAGCAAACATAGGCACTGATTCCATCTTCACACACACCTCCATTCTGGCAGGGAGGTGGCTTACACTGGTCACCATCTGCGCACACACACACACACACACACAGGTTGAGAGGTGATTGTTTAGTCTAAATAAATGTGAAATAAATGTGAGAACTTACCGATGTAGCTGGTCCAGAATTCCATCTGAAAGAGATACACAAACATTAATGACAAACCTTTATGCACACTTTTTCCTAGTAGAAGAGTGTTATAATTATGTTATTATTTGTGTGTGTGTGTGTGTGTGTGTGTGTGCAACCTACAGTTTTCTCATCGTTCTCAAACCACTCCCTGGCCTCCTCCATTGAGCAGATTTCCTCAATGCACTCCCGCTCCAGATTGGCTTTCTGCAGTTCTTCAAATTTGCCACTGTTGTACCTGCGCTGGCGATACAGCACTGTGTGTGCCTCCTGCTGAGACACAAACACAGCTCCTAGAAAAATATAAGAGGACAAAGAGGAAATTATTTAAACAGCTCTGACATTATCCTCCAGCAGTGAACCTACAAGAAAGACTGTATGTAAGGGAGCACCCACCCCACAATAATGCTAAATATATAAATAATATGAATAATAATATGAAGGGAGTGCACTGTTACTACAAACTGAGCTTACATTAGAGATTACATTTTGGCAAATTGGCAAAAGTATGTTGAATTAGCTCTTAGCTAATTAGCTATTCACCTGTTTGTAATGTCACTGAACTACTTTGATACTTTAATGCTGAGACAAGTTGTGGAGTTACAAGGAGATCTTTTTTTTTTTTTACTCTTAAGCAGATGTATGGACAACGGACATCGGCGGTAATGATATGATCAGAAAGGGTGGGTCACACTGAAGAAGAATATGTAAACCACATCTGTGTCACATTTTGAGTCATAACTGTGACAGTGAGAACAATTTTCCACCCAAATTGCAGGATTCAGGGGATTTAAAGTGGCTTCTCTGCCTCAACGAGCTACTGTATGTCTCGCAGCCACAGCTGCAGCTCTAACTGCTGACCATAATGATAAGCAGTCCAACTCACTGGGACAAACTGCAGTAACTGACTTCCCATTTTTCCCTCCGTACCCCACTGCAATTGTCCTGTGGCACCATAGGGAGCTGTCCCCAAAACCTCTAACTGTCAATGATATATATTTTGTTTTAAGTATAGTGAAGTGTACTAAATGGTGGCTATTCTTTTAAATGATGTTAACAGATAATTAGGCCCTGTAGGTATCAGGCTGTGCCATCATAGATCTACCGTGACACCGCTCTCTAACCCTGACCTAACTGACCTTCAAACTGCCTTTAAAGTTGACTCTTACCCAAGCACAGAGCTGATGGGCCACTTGACGGTCTCACAGCAGATTAAGCTAACCTTTATTTTGGCTGGCCCCACTGGCTTGATAGGCAGTTTCGTCTGAATGCAATGGCCACAGCCACCACTCCTGCTTACCACTGATTAATGCAATGTATCTTTGAAAAGCAACTTTCTTAAGATATTATTGCTCAAAATGTTTTAATTTACATGATTTATTTACTATTAATAAACATAAAATAAACCCTTCTGAGCTGCCAGACGTATAATTCAACATATTTGAAACATACCGAGCAGAGAACTGGGTTAAGTTGCAGGACTGGTTCAAGTAATTTCTATGAATATTTCGATTTTTTTCATCCATTAAAACTGTCATTGAAATCAGTTGCAGCCAACATAATTCAAATGCATGACATCCGCCGTTTTCTGCTACAGACAAAATGACAAACTCATACAACCACCTTTCCTAACTACCAGGACCAGAGTTTGATCATCAAACCATAGCTTTTCAGTGGTGTATTACTTTAAGATTTGGGGTCAGAGATCAGGCCTGATGATCACCTGTCCACCAACTGACCACCAGCCTCTTCCTATATTTTCTACGTCTCTGACCTTTGCTGCCTCCTGCCTTCTTAATCCATAGCAGCTCCCCTGTTGTTTACCTGCGTTCTCCTCTGGGATTTCAGCTGCCAGTCCATACACCTCCAGCAGTAAACCAGCAATCAGGGCCGACAAATAAACTCCAGCCATCTTGTAGTTGTTAGTATTGTCTGTCTGCTTTTGGCAGTAGAGCCAAAGCCTGAACTCGGTGCTGGAAAGACTGATCCACTGCTCCAAAGTACAGCAACTCACTATTTACTCACCTGGCAGGCCTCAGAGTCTGTGTATGTGTGTTTGTTCAAATCTGTGCGTGTGTGGATGTGTGACTGAAAGAGTGAGTACGGATAGGAAAAAGTGTGTGAGAGATACTGAATGTGTGTCCGCAAGAGAGAGAGAGAGAGAGAGAGTGACATAGGTAGAAAAGCAGATTATTTTATTCAGTCATGTCAGACTGAAATTGAGCAACAGCAAATACTGAATGTAAATGAGAAGGAGGGACAGTTCTGAGCATTGTCGTGTGTGTATGTGTGTGTGTGTGTGTGTGTGTGTGTGTGTGTGTGTGTGTGTGTGTGGGTGTGGGCGAGGGGGGTTTGTTGACATTACCAGCTGTTAATCATGTTGTGTATCCTGATGAGTCTTGTCCGATAAGCAGCTTTTTCAGCATGGCTTACGCATGCACACACGTACGCACACCCACACACACCTTTGAGCTTCCATATTTGTGAGGACCCTCATTCACATCATACATTCCCTAGAAGCTAACCCTAATCTGAGTGTCCTAACTTTACCCTACAGAGCCTTAGATAACCTTAAAATGTCAGAGACTGCTAAGAATACGGAGAATATTCTTCCTTACTCAAGCAGAAAGTGAGCAGTGAAATATTTACAGGCTTAACTCAATGCACTCAATATGTTTGGTCTGGTATTATCGCTAATGTTACCTCATTTTAGCAAACTTTACACAGATATTGTGGTACCACTTCACAATAAGTCTACCCCTGTAAAGAATTAATAAATGGTCTTTAATTTCGGTTGCTAACACTTTATAAATCACAAACAAGCAATTATAAACAAGTTATAAGACTGTTTTCATACACTGATTCAGGCTCACAATGTGGCAAGATCAAGTTAATGCTGACGACTTGCAAAAGGCAGCCTTATTATGACTATTATACAATAAGGCTCCCTTTTACTAGTTTTAATAATATAATGTCATATCAACACCTGTGATTATAATCTGGTAATTTGATATAATTTATATGCCAAATGAAACTTTTTGACCATTAATAGATGCCGACGGTGGTTAATTGCAAGTTACTAGTAACAAATATCTGATGAAGCAGACAGATGCAACTGCTGGATGATGGAGAAAACAAAGAAAGCTAAGTGAATAATGAAATATGAGGCTTAACAGTACTGATAAATATGGGCTCACTATTTGGCAAGCAACAGGTCACTGCTGACCTTTTTATCTTATGCATTATAACAGCTTGTAAATTGTTTATATATATATATATATATATATATATATATATATATATATATATGGACAAATGTTACTGTAAATCTAGGGAGGTAAAATCTGCATGCAGCCACTTAGATACGGAGGAAGAAACTGATAGTAGAATCAAATCTCCTCAGCTGCTGCTGCAATTTACACACTGAAGTAAAGAACCCCAAGCTCCCTCGTGAGTATTGAAGGCTGTTTGATTAGAGTGTGAGTTATACAGGGTGGGGCTGTGGACAAATCACAGTGACTGACAGCCAAGTCAGCTGGCCTTGAGCCAGCAGCTCCTTGGCAACAACCTCCCTGTGGATGATTTAAATAGGGTGAGAAGGGGTTGTATCCCTCTTTTTAGTGCAACTTATGCCAGTCATTAAACTCATCCCCTCTTGCAAAATGTAGATTCTACAGTAGAAAAAAATCTGCAAGGGAAGATAACAATTAGCATGTTCTCTGCCCCTTTGGTAACACTTAGATTGAATCACTTCCTGCTGATTAGTGTCCTGGGACCACGTCTTTCAGTGCTGCGAACAAGTGGCTCAGCAGTGGAGGAGGGGGTCACTGACGTCAGGGGATGTCAGATGTAAATGTGCAGAGAGAGGCAGGGCAAAGTGGGTTAAAACCAGGAAAAGCATGCCTGGTGGGAACGATTGTCTGCTGCGCACAGAATCCTGTCCAGACTGTTTGTGTCATAGGACTGGTTATTAAATTTAAGCATCTCATGTACTTCTGTGTGCAAGTTGATTACAATAGCATTTCTGTAATCTGTTATTTATTATCAACAGACTGAGAGCTGGCAAAATCTGCAGTCAACACAGGAATAAAAACATGTAATATAGCTATAGAGTTAATTTTTCTTGAAACAGCAAGTGAAATCATGACTCTAATCATGGGTGACAGTAAGTTTGACACTCACAATAAATAAGATGAAGACTTGCATTAATTTTTCAGTCATTATTGTGCATGGCATTGTGTGTCTTTGTTTATCCCACAGCTGCAGGCAGCATTTTGACATAAATATTTCTTGTGTCTTGGCTTTATGTCCATAGTGTTGACATGGCTGTTGACAAGGTGTGTTAGCTTTTACTTGACTTTTGATTTGAAGCATCGTGGAGTATCGTTACGGAGGTTTATGTAGACTCCTCAGTGAGTGGAGTCAAGGGCTTCAACCAGTGATTCATTCAGACAGACGAGCCTCGCTCCCTGTGGTGAGGAAGGTGCAGTGATGAAGACTTCAGGCTCTGGTTGCAGGCCTGGGATCAAGTCGATAACCTATTTTCTTTTTCATGTCACCCTCTCATCAATCAATACTCCTCCAATATGTCCTCTTTCTTTCCCGATATGATCATACAGCTGTTTTGCCTCCAGTGAATGACTCACAAGGTCAATGCCTCCGCTGTCCCTGTTCCCTCAACAAGACTGAGTGGTGCACAGCTGACCTGAGACCAGCTCACAATGAGGAGGAATTATTACAACTGGAAAGTTACAAAGTTACCTGAGGATTCATCAGGTTTTTCTAACTTCACTCCAGGTACAATGTTTCCACTGTATCTACGGAGTAATTTGGAGTTGACCACCGCCAGACATATATGAATATATAATTAAGGATTATTAGCTAATGACCTGAACATTTTGCGGAAGCAGTTTAATTAAACACCTCTATGACTGACACTTAATCTGACTGGACGTGATTTGATTAACCCTCCACATCTGTTAGTCCATACATACAAAATCTGATAGTTCCCAAGTAACTGAATGAAAAAATATACTACTGCGATCATTTGACAGTGAGAGACCTGCATTAATTCTACACATCTGGACACATTTTTATCAGAGTGGGCTCTGCTGATGGGAACAGGAGCAGTCATTCTGTATGTGGCACTTTTTGTTCTAATAAAGCAGCTGGTCCCAGATCAGTAATCCTCCAGGGGGAGGGCCTGGCAGAAGGCCAGCTTGTGGCTCATTTAGTAGCTGGAGTCAAAAAACCACTCGGACTTGACGTCACAGGCCTGTTACACAAGAGTCAGACAAACTCTTCACAAGAGACAACGTAAAAGATGGTGTGAGTGGAATTTACAAACAGCATGAATGTGTGAATGAATGCTACAGCGTCACTCGGGGAACGTAAATCTTCAATACATGGCTTTTCTATATATTCTATTGACATCCTATTAAAGATCTTCAATATAGGGACAGAAAAAGTCACCGCAGAGGTGGCAGCAAAGAAAGGCTCAGTATACAGACTTAAGAGCTCTTTTTCAAGACAGACAAATTACATCAGATAATTCAGTCCCACATTTACAGTAAATCCAGACAGAAAACATTACAACACAGAGAACATGTCTATGGGACAACTCTTTATTTTTCTTGAGCTTATAGAAATATGGTAACTATAGACTGATTTACAGTAAATGTCTTCAACTTTCAGTTCTGCTGATAAAGTTTCATAAAACTAGGTCTCCTGAAGTGAATTCCTGAAAGTCTGAGGTGGTAACAAACAAAACTAGGGCTACTTCCAGCAGCTCTGTCCTGTTGTGCCACACGGCTGCTTGATGCAGAATGACAGAAGAAACTAAATTTATCTGTGACCCATCTTTCTCATACTGAGTACAACAAACTGAAGCCTTTGGACGGTCTTGTCGAGTGGACTAGAACCAAATGGTGCTGGAAGGAGAAGAGAAGAGAAGAGAAATTAAAACTGACTGTTATTGTCAATTTCATAGACATTCAATGCTGAGTATAACTGTTAAAAAAAAGCGATGAAAACTGTGAATGTTACTTCAGATGATCTACACACACTGAAACACTGGGAAGCAACACTGTTCAGCAGACCGTCACAGGACAAAGTGTAAGCGTATCCTACTTCAGCCTCAGTAAAAAAAAGCCATTTTCCAGCACAAATTGATTCATTGATCAATAAACGGACTCATTTGCATTGTGTTAGACCGCTGAGTTTGCAGGAGGATCTGCATTTATTGGACTGAAGACAACCTTCTGAATATGGTGACCTTCTTTAAGTCTAACATGTGCATCCTACTATGGTACCCCCCCAAGGAAAACCAGTTTCATTTATATAAGCTGAAATAATGGCTTTCTTAACGGTTCATTTAATAATGCTTTCATCCATTGACCAATTATAAGAAAGAACAACTTGTGTTGCCAGGTTGTGGGAAATGCTCCTGCTCTGTCTTTTAGGCTAAATTCATCATGAAGACCCCTCAGCTGTAGAGGGGCTGTAGAACAGCTGGACCAAAAGCCAGTTGTTAACAGCTTATTGACAATTGGAATTTGATAAATTACCTGACATTTTATTAATTATTTACAAACATTTATAATTGTATATGACTGACATTACGTAGCATACAACCTTTTATTAATGACTCTTTTTGTAACTGCAGAGTTATTATTATTATTATGATAGAGCCATTTCTCTTCATTAATGACCTACTGACATTTAGATCATAACTAAAGTAGCTTTAGTTATGGTGTGACCTCCGTAGCGGAGGTCACATCTTTACCACGTTATAAGTCAATAATAAGTTGTTAAGTCATTAATGGTCACATGTTTCTCACTTTCCAATAAGCCATTAAACCTCGAGAAGTAATAAGTCTTTAATAAAGGGTCAGCAACTGTTATTCAGTCACCTGTAATTATAAATCATAATAAATCCTTAATACAACAATCCATTAAGTTTACAGTTGTGAATTTTAAGTTGTTAATAAAATAAATATAATTAATGAATATAATTTTTTTAAGTCACTCTGGAGGAGGATTTTCCACAACCTGGCAACACAAAATTTGGTCTTAATGTTTTATAACTGAACTAAGAAGCTTTGGTAACCGTTTATTATATTTACATTACTTACAACTACACCTTCATAAAGGTGGGTTTTTAAGTTGTACCTCAGCTTCAGATAATCTGTGGAGTGTGTAAAAGAGTGAGTTTATCGCCTTCGGTGTGCACGATTTTTGTGTCATCTTTCTTTGTCTTTCTTTTGCGCGTACACGTCGGGGAGCGCTCTTACTGGAGAGAGAGAGAGAGAGAGAGAGAGAGAGAGGCATAGGCAGGGACAGAGAGAGAGAGAGAGGCAGGGAAAGAGGGCGAGAGTTGGACTGCTACCTACCACCGTGTGTGTGTGTGTCCGTGTGTGTGGAGGAAAAAAAACAAATCAGAGAGGGATGAAAAAGTAAAACCGTGAGGCTGCATCTCTCACCTGAAGTTTGATTTCAACAAGCAGCAGCGGCAGCAGCGGCGGCAGCGGCAGCAGCAGCAGCGGCAGCGGCAGCAGCGGCAGCGGCAGTGCTCCATGAGCGGAAAAACGAGAGGCAAAGAGGATAAAGACCATGCCGCCAAAGGTGAGTGATGATCAACCACAGTCCTGACACCGGGAAGGACGTAATCTTACGCATTCCTTTTGTTTTTCTTCAGTACGAGCACAGAAAAGGGAAATCTGGTAACGCTTTCGCGATGATGCTGACATCAGCATGTTGACCACTCACTCCCATTGTCCCCGCAGTCCGGGAGACGGGGCAGAGAAACTACTTTGAAATATTGTTGGACTTATTTTTCAAAACGTAGGCGATAAAGAGCCCACCAGAAAATTGTATTTATTGATGATGCTGATGTAAACATATAAAAAAAAACCAAAAACCTGCCTTTACTGCAGCTTACAGCTTCATTATAGGAGGAGATACATAAACCATGCCTGGTGTTCAAAATGAAACCCCCCCCCCCCCCCCATCCTACACACACACAGAAGGGTTTCTGCCTCTCGGATCTCATTTCAGCCGCGCACAAAAATTCATTTTCTCCCCCACAGGACAGCAATGAAATCGACGCCCGATGCCCCCCCCTAATGGAAACTGGGAAACTATCATTGCCATGGAGACAGAAAAGGGAGTTGCCTGCAAGCTGAGCGCGATCATGCATAAATCTAGTGTGTAGCCTACATGAGAGCTGTACCCATTCATAAAAATAAAATAAAAAAGCAGAGACATGCAGCGGGTTTATAGGAAAATACAAGGAGATGTGCGCGTCATTAAGTTACACGATGATAAAAAAATAAACTGGCTCCAAACACGATAGTATGGCTTTGTATCATGGAAGGTTACTGAGTTGATACAGTGGGAAATGCATCCAAATCTATTCTTCATATGTATAATCAGGTATCTGTATTTACTCCTACTATGAAATCAAAAACTGTAATTGAGTCTTCTCCTTTCTGTCTACATTGGCAGTAGCCCACCCTTCAGAATGAGCTCAAGTGGAGCGACTGATGTGTTCAATAAAACTATTTGTTATGACAGATAGTGGGGATTTTAATTCACTGCTGGTCTTCTGCCCTCTTTGTGTGAAGGAGCACAGCAGTATCCGGTGAAGTTTGAAGACAGAACTTGGGTCTTTGAGGTTTGTACTGAAAGCCGTGTGAAGCCACAGGAGTGGATGTGATTCCAAATGGGAAAATGATGAGACAAAAGGGACTGTGAAAAATGAGTTGGCTTGGTAACAAGACAACTGGATTCACAAGTTTTACATTAGTTATATTGGGCCTCATGCCAGGAGGAAACAAAGTATCAGCAGTGAAAGATCTTCATTAAACCCCTAGAGGAAGTAGCAGCACATGAACTGCTGGCAGATTGCTCCTTTAGCAACACATTAGCCTTAGAGAGTTAAGATAGTATAATGCTAGCTTTGCAGTAGCCCTAGTCCTGTAAGGGAGGTGTGGCAGTTAAACTGATGTACAATTTCCAAACCAACTCGTCTTCGCCAAAGTGAAAAAAAAATTTTTGATGAAAATTTTTGATAAAGCATAAATCTCACCTTTACGTTGCTCTTCGATCTTTATTTTCAAGCAGGGCTGAAAAACACAGCAGTTCCACCAAACATTAAGAGGGTGTTTTCCTCCCTCTGGCCAGAAGAGGCAACGATGAGCCCAATCCTGGAAAACGAACACAGACAGGTATCACACGAAGGTGAAATTTTGATTTCGCAGAAGTGTTTTCAAACAATAGGCCTATTTTTGTACTTTGAGAATGAACTAGTTGGTTTGGCAAAGGTACGTCTGGTTAGCGGCCACTTCCCTGACCTTTTCTATGGGACTACATTAGCAGGGCACTTGCCACAGAAAAACTTCACATTACTTTTTTCTGCGATTTCTGTGATTTTGTGTGAAAAAACTACACAGAACATAATGAGGTGTGGAGAAGTCACAGGTAAGGGAGGGAGAAAGAGACAGCAGGCGGGTTTCTGACTACCTCTTTTTTATGCACATTTCCAATTTATGACAAAAAAAATCTGAGTGGAAAAGTGGAAAATATAGCCAAAAAGTTTTTACACCTGGATGGTACTGCTACGCAGTCGCCTACAATTGAAACAGACTATCTCAATGCGTACGTGAAGCATGTGACGTAACGTCCACTGCAGCTTCCTTCTAATACAGAAACATCAGATCTGCATGAAGCAATAAGGAGACTGCTATTAATACATGAAACAGTTTTTTACTGTTTGAGGTTTGACCAGCGCTCTTTTAATTGCAATCTTTATCTTAATCTTTATGCATGCTCTTCTTCTACAATGGTTTTAATCGTACCCAACTGGGGAATTAGTGCCAGCAGTTGTTTAATGTCAAACCACCTCATAATATTTGCATAACAGCAGAGGACGGAGACATTTTCTTTTGCCGAATTTTTGCCAATGTGACTGATTTTGTTCAAGTTGTTGGTTATTATCTCTTATATAGAACTGTGCCAGTTGTGGTTGTTTGGTGGCTGCAAATGAAAGATAAACTGAAACCAATTGCTGGTAGCAGATTAGTAATAAACCTTATTTATGGTAACCTTTACTCATAAAACAGCTTTAAAGGATACCGAGCAAACACACCAATAAACAGAAAAGGCAATAAAACCAAGCCAATAAACATGAAGGGGTGATTTATAAGTGGGTAAATCCGCTGGGAGACCAGAACAATAATAACCCCAGCACATTGTAATGGAGTGCAACACAATAGTCCTGTAATAAAAACAGCCTTAAGATTTGTCATTGGAGTTCACACTGAGGCACAGGTTGTTGATTTAACAGTTTTTTGAGGATACAGTTTGTTGTGTTTACAGTGTATCCACCACCTAAATTAGGCTCATCAAATATTAGACTCTTCAGTCTAATACAGCACAACCTCACCACACAGTACAGCCTCCAAACACACTAAAGCTGTCTCAATAAAAGTAAACATTTTAAGTAAAGCAGCATTTGTTGAAGGACTAGTGCACGGAATTACTTGGTGCAGGTATCTTTATATTTTACTCAAGAGTTTCTTGAAAATAATGAAGACACATGGTTAAAAAAAAAAAAAAAAAAAAAAAAAAAAAAACTTACTGAAAAACAACCAAGGCCACATTCATCAGCTGAATTGACTGACTGACTAAGTAACACAGAGACAAATGACATCAGAAATGTTTGCTCCTACAAACTCTGAAAAATGTCATCTCTTGTTCTTCTTGACTAAAATATCCTCAGTAATGAGTCTCTCTCTCTCTTGGGTGGACAGATCAGCAGGGTTATACATCACCATCACCTTGTACTGCTCTGTATAATATAATAGTGGTTTTCAGGATTAAGTTTGGGTAGAACAAGAACTCATTAACATCTTGTTCTTATAGAGGTCAGGCTCATAAATGCGGATTATAAGTATTTCTGCCTGTGTGTATGTGTATGTGTGTGTGCACTCATAACAAGCAGCAGGAGTGGAGTCACCTTAGATTTACTATTGTCAATTAACCCTGATTGTACCACAGTAATATGGCAGCAGAGGTCAACGTTGCACAGCCCATCCCATATGAACTACATTTGACTTTACACTGATGTAATGTTGTCAGCATATAGTCCAGCAATAATGCACAACAAGCACTTATCATGGATTACAATAACTGTGGTGATCCCCTGACTTCTGGACAAAGTTTTCATTTGTTTTGGTTATTTTGGTTTATACCAGTAAAAGTAATGACATTCCCATTAGCGGCAGCTGCGCTTTGTGTACACTGTTAATTTACAAATGTTAGCAAGCTAATGTGCTTGGCTGTAGACTCTTAGTCTTGTTTTTGTTCATCATGGTTAATAATGACTAATAATTTTGATATAGTATTATAATTATGACTCAGTAGCAAATAATTATAATACATTACAATTATGGGATATTGGAGTATTTATCAGTCACTAATTACATGTTTTAATTAGTGACCGGCTGCAATTGGCATGATAAAGCTAATTTGCTGTTACCCATATCATGAAGTTGCTACTATCGCTAGCTGGCTTACTGCCAGTGCTGCTATGAAGCATATCATGGCAATGTTAGCTTGGGCTAATGATTTGGCTGGATTGTTTTTGTTGGCTCTCATATACACAGGGTATCTTCATTCAGTTGTGCTTTCTTATTGTGTGTTTAGTGGCTGCTTTCACTGGGCTTCGTAAAACTTTGGTGACTGATAATGAGGGGAGGGGGCGTTGGGTCGAACGGAGGCCGGAGTGTGGTGTGGTGGATGAAGCATTTGTTTTGGTTTGAGATGCTGGTGGTCTAATGCGACATCTAGTGGCAGTGACAATCGTCTACAGGACCTTTAAAAGAGGAAAAAAAAAAGTTTTTTCAATGAAATTAACTTCCATAAAAATAAAACAGGAGCACAGTTTTATTTTAAAATTCTATTAAAAAGGCTGAAAAGCCAGGATGATGTCTTCCATTATGGCATATCACTGACATAGAAAGCTTTCCAGTATATTTGCACCAACAAGTTCATATTATCTCCTTCCCATTTATGTGATTATATTCAAAGCAGTTGCTGGCTGGTTGTTGGCTGGTCCCTGTAATGACCACAAGGAGAATTGAATGACTGTTTGGGGAGTGCAATAACTGTGATGTCATTAAATTTCATGGCAAATATGTTATACTACTGGTGCACCTTCTGCCCTGCCATATATACAACAGTATTTCTGAGTCTACTATAATGTTATACAGTGTAAATATATGTGTGACAGTAAAACAAGTGTGTTACGATCATTATTAAGTCATAATAGTCATTATGCTAGCCTGACAAAGAACGGTAGGCAGAGACAGGACCCTTTAATAAGATAGTACTAAGTGTTCAAGTCAAACAGCAAGGTGCTGATTTTATGATAAACATGAGAGTAAAGGTAAACTTTATTTATAACTCTTTTTTTTTACCTTTGGGGTGTCTGCTACATGAAACAGGTCACAAAGGTAACAGGCTGAAGTTTGGCAGGCTGTGGGATTAAGTCAGTGAGGTTATTGGTTTGCAAGGCGGATGCACCACTGTGTTTATGTCCATCTAATTTTCTTGAGTGTTTGGATGTTGCTGTTAATGTGTAAGGTGTGAAGCTGAACATGTAGACACACGCACGCACGCACGCACCATTCCTACAACCTCCCCTTTTCAACAGAATGTTATCTGATAAAATGGTGCCATCTAGTGGCTGATAATTTGAATCGCTGGTATGACTATCTGAATGGTGCTCTGAAAAACCTGAAGGGAAACATTGGCTGCAGAGGTTTTCTTGAATTACACTGATTGGAAACTGGCTACCTGCCCAGGATGTTGGCCTAGGAACCTTTGCCTGAACGTACCTGCTGGAATCTTTGTGCTTTGCTATTTTAAGCCAAGGCTACAAAACTATTTTGGGAGGCATTATGTGTTTGTCCAAAGCTAAAATTGAATTTCACCTCAGTTGAGACAGACAAAGAAAGAAAGAAAGGAAGAAACAAACAAAGAAACAAAGATAGAAAGACATCTCTCTCACACAAACACACATACAGTGACCCAGTCAGTCCAACGACTTGATCTAATAGCGTTGTTTCCTGATCACAGGAAGTGATAGCATGAAGATACAATTATGTGGGCAAAACAACAATAAAATTGTTTCTGGAAATGTTGCTTGTGTAGTCTCACACAGATTTGGAAAGTCAATATGAGAAGCTCATGTATTTCAAAGATGTTTTTTTTTTCAGATGACTTTGATATTTCTTGCTGGATTTACTTTTCAAGTTGCTGAGTGTGTAATTCTCCAGCAACTTCCTGCTTTAGTGACTTCAGCAGCTTTTACTGCAGTATATGCAGCAACGGTCATTCACTGCATTCAGTCAAACTTTCTGTATCATCTCAGTAATACGGCTGTTGTTTTTTAACAGGCTGCTTCACAGGAAGTACTGTAACCGTATAACAATCTAATGGGCTTATAATATAGAGTTATGGGTGGCCGTGTGGAGTCTGTGCGTAATCCTGGACTGGTGGGTACTACATAAAGTGCTGTGATGGTGTACATTGAGGATAGCCCGCAGACCAAGATGAGAGATGTAGTGCAAAGCCATTAGATGTGTGTATTTTTGTGCATTTGTGCGCATCCTGTGTGAGTTTGTCTCTATTTTATTAGTCCTTTGCATCACAGACATTTCACTGTGTTTTACTTTTTCCATTGTTTTAGTTGAGGGTAATAATACTACATTAGTCTACCAGGCGTTCCAAACTTTCCACAGATATTTGGTCTTTGGGAATTTTGGAATCTTTTTGCCTGAGTTCAGTGAATCACAATCACAAAATGCAGCTTTACACAAGAAAGTCATATTAAGTCTAATACCACTTCACAGCATGTTTCAGCTTTTAAAGAGGTCTGACTCATCATTTTGCTGTGTTAGAGGTGAGATGATTAGTCAATTAATCAAATAGTCGGTTGACTACAATAATAAATGGAACCTAACTTTACAAATGATTAATCATATAACTCATTATTCAAGTAAAAATGCCGACCATCCCCTTGTTCCAGCTTCACAGTTGAAAAAAGTTGCTGCTTTTATTTGTCTTTTTCAATATGACATGGAACTGAAGTTGGTTGAAGTTAGACCTTGGGCTTTATTAGATTGTGATATGCAAACCCCCCACTGCATCCTTCGGTGTAGTGCTAAATGAGTTTTGAAAGCAACATGAGGCAAAAGAGCAGTGTAACACAGTTACAGAGGTCTTAACAAAGACAGCAACATAAAAAAATAAAGTCTGGCAAGAAGAAATATACAATATGTCTGTTATGTTTAGGTTTAAAGTTTATGGCAACGAGTGTTCCTGGATAATGTCAGGGGTTACTGTGAGGTCCTTAAATAGAACCTGCAAATACAGTACAATATGAATTTAGGTATGTGTGTGTGTATGTAACCACTAGGATCCCATTGACCGTTCTGTTTCACTATAAACTCACACACACACGCTGCTTCCGTGATAGATCCTTGGATTTGGGAATGGCCTGCTGGCTCCCTCGCTCTCTCATTGTGCCAGATCAGCGGGGCCTCGAGATGAATCATTAATGACCGGTTCCAACAGCTTAATGGCCTCTAATGTTCTGTAATGATCTCCCGTCAACGCCATGCGCGCGGCCTTAATGGATTCAATGCCGTGGAGGATTCACTGGTTTGAACTTCGGTAATTCCTCCTCTTTTTGTCGAGCAGCACACATCAAGGAAGAGCGAAAAGCCATGAGCACAAGGCTCTGGAGCTCCACGGGCACAGCATGAGTTTCCCCCTTCGCCGATCAACCTCAGGTAGGACCACAGGAAACCAACTCGCATAACGAGATTTGACTTGGCCTACGTTAATCCTGTTATAAATTTCTTACAAGAACCTGTGCAAATATCAACAACTCGGCATCTGTGTATAATGTACTCTGGAATAGACTGTTACAGGGCAAAAGGGACAAATATTAAGTTATAGTAAGGTCAACAGACTTTACTAAAATACTGTCCTGACGTTTTCACTGATTTTATAGATGCATTTAGTTTTTGACATTACAATCTTCTCAAATGAACAGTTTCGTAAACTTGTGTTTTAAATAAATGGATCATTTTGTTATAATTTGAGTACAACGCGTTTTAACTCAGTTAAAACTTGCCGCTCTGTCCGTGGTGCTGAAAAACAGTGCTGGACGCGCCCCTGTGCAGAGCAGTCTCTGAGAACCACTGCCTGAGCAAAACAGTTTTATCTGATCATCTCTGGGACTTGCGCTTTAATTCACCTCTAATCACAATAAACCTTAAATGAATTACCCTGTGGTTCAGGATCTGACTGTTATTCTATTGCAGCCGCTGAATCCTGATCTTGAACTGTATCAGCATCCTCCACTCCCGCAGGGCAGATTATTGATCAACAAAGCCTTAACTTTTGAAATATTGAAAGGACTTAACATAACACAACATTTCGGTCTCATTTTAAAAGCATGATTCAAATTTGACCTTGAATCATAAATTTCATTACTTGGACTAATCCCTTTACTGTCATAATCCATGTCATCCTACATCCTTACTCAAAATAAGATCAATCAAAATAACTTTTCACCTTAAAAATATCCCAAAGCTATTAAGGTATCCCAAGGTTATTAAGGTGAGTCTATACCATTTTTCTTTAATGGACACACAAATTCCTAGTTAAAGTGCATCACATTGTTCATTGCTGCTTGTGGTGGTCTAGGTTGCAAAGTGCTGAACTCTGTTATGAACAGGCCTACTGCTGCATGCTGCTGGGTTTCTATTGTGTGAGGCTGATTATACTCTAACTGGCATTCCTGGTCAGACTGGGAATGGCACACATAAAAGCTCTCTCTGGGTTGTTTGCTGTAAACATACAGTAGTGCAGTTTTCATTATTAACTCCCTCTTCTCAGAGCATCAAATTCCCAACATGCCTGTAGGGGGCGCGACAAAGCTCCAAGCATCCCTTAAAGAAGCGGACTGGCTTTAAAACATATAAAATATAAGATGCAGCTCAGATTTACCCTTTCAAACTCCTTATTTTCATTTGTTTTGACAGATGCAACAGTCACATTTAACACATTTATGCTTTGCTATTAAAATTTGCAATTTTAGGCTTTAGACTTTGCTTATTCAGGATTTATTTTTTTCTTTAATCCAGGAAACAAATTTGTTCTTCCCTGTGCTGTTTGTCTGCTTATTTGTGTAATAGTCTTTTTATTGATTTACTTATCGATTCACTTGTTTTCTGTAATATCTACATTTGTTAGCTTGGTGATTTAATTCAAAAGGGTGAAAACTGTTAGTATTTATGTTTGTCACGGTTTGTTTACCCTGCAGCTTGTACTGTTACATTACATTTTGTCAGCTCCTGTTTGTGTGGCTTTTGCTGTTAGGGGCACATGGTGTGGGTTTTAAAAGCAGGGATCTAATAAATGACTAGACCAAGCTCTCAGTCATTTCGTTGCATTGACTGTGCGTGTTTGCTCTCGTATTTTTATGTTTTAGATGGCATCATAGATTGGTTATGAAATCCTTTATGGCTGAAGTGTCATTGCTCTCAGGGAATGTATAGCACGTGGGTTGAACTGTACAGTTACATCTAAACTATATTTATCTGTACATTTACGAGGGTCTTACCTAACCAGGAGGCCATAGGTGTAACTTCAGCTCCTTTCAGTCAAGGACAGGCTTAAGGCACCGCTTCAGTGACCAGGTCCTGACCTCAGTGTCCATCCACAGTCCATCACTTTCTCCTCCACCAACTGGCTTATTCTCACAATGGGCTACAGCCTACTGAGTTTGCCTCCTCTTCCGCATGTAATTTACTGCTCACCACATCCTCTTGCTCTCCAGCTATCGATTCCCACTACCTTTTCCACTGGTGAACAGCACGCATTGGCTCTGCCTGCTGTTTGGCGCCAGGTGCCACAGGTCGACCTCAGCTGTGAGTCAGTCGTCTGTTTGTCCGCCGCCTCGTCTTCCTCAGTATCTACCAGTTGGAGTTGCAGTTGCCATGCGCCATTGCAGCTGCATTTGGCACTGACAGCTGTGCATCTGTTTGCCTGCGGGGGCCGCCTGCAGCCAGACGACATGCCTGAAGTGGCTGATTGCTGCCGTATGTGTGTGTGTGCCTCTGCTCTGGTGTGAATGCAGAGGGAACATCTGGAAAACGACGCAGCTCATCCAGACTGAAGTGCTGTCTCTGTTATTCACCTCCTTCTCGCATGCTGCAGCTTTTCAGCGGTGGTGAACCTCTGCACCAAAACAAGACGAGAGCCCCTCCTTTCTCCCTCCCTTTCCTTCTCCACTTTCTCACACACACTCACTCTCTCTCTTCCAATAATCCTTCTTCACTTCTTTCACCTTTCTTTATTTTCTTTGTGCCTCCTCGCACATCAAATATTCCCTTTGCTTTTCTCTGTCTACATTTTTCTCCTTCTCTAGTCCTTGCTTTCTCTCACTCTCACCCTTTTTCCACGCACAGTGTCTCTCATTCTTTTGCCAGTTCATTTTTTTCCTCCTTTCTGCATTCATCATTCTCTTTTCTCAGTCCATTTGAAGGTTGTGTATTTTCTACAAGCTCCCTCTCTCTCTTTCTCCCTCCCTTCCTCTCCCTGTCACTCTCCCTCTCTCTCACTCTCACTCACACACACAGCCTTTCTCATTTTCTCTCTTCCGCCCCCCTCTTCCATTATTCCTCCTCTCATTCATTCATCTGTCTTCTGTTCCTCTTATTTCACTGTTCATTTTCCCCACTCCTCCTATATTACACCGCCCCCTCCCTCTCTCCCTCCTTCCTGCCCCCCCCCCCTTCACACATCACTGTTCAGTGCAACATGTAAATATCATGCCACGTGGGCTCCAGTGGGTTCAAGGCTACAGGTGCCCGATGAGAAAGAGCTGCCCAAACCCCCCCCCCCCCCCACACACACACACACACACACACACACACACACACATTAACACGTACACACATAACACACAACCCCTCTACCCCTCTATCCCCCCCCCCCCCCCTCCTCCTCGACCGTCTTCCTCGGGGCGGGCAGGGCTGCAGCAGTTTTATGAACGGCACGGCTGCACCATGATCCCTCTCCCACTGAACCAGCCCCCAGCTGTTTCATTGACAAACATTCCGGTTGCTGCATTTCTGTCACGGACAGCGTCGAGGAGCGGAGCGTCGCCGGGGGAGCGGTGCAGAGCAGCAGCAGCAGCTGCGGCAGCAGCGGCGGAGGAGGAAGCAGCAGCTGCGGTCATCATCAGCAACAACCGCCGGTGTCGTTCGCAGCAGCTCTCAAGCTGTTGATTCGCCACTTGGACCCGGACTGGAGCCTCTTCCTCCTCCTCTCGGGACAGCCAGGAGAAGCACCTGAGGGGGGTGGGGGGTGGGTGGGGGAAGGACCAGACAGCCTTTGCCACTCAGACCCCTTGGGGGATGTTGAGGCGGCGTCGTTGACGCTCACTCAGTGGCACATAACTGGATTTGTTTGAACGACTTCCATGAGGCGCCCGGACGCACGGATGGAGGATTCTGGACGCTGTTTGAAACCACGGATATCTGCGAGACTGCAGCGGCCGGTGTGTGATGCGAACTGAGCCGTGGGTGGCGTAGACCCCCTCCCCGCACCTCACACACCCCCATCGCCTTATCCGCGAACTCTCCCTCCGACCGGGACGCACAGCCTTGTTTCACTCCACCGGGGGAACATGTCCCGGGCAGCGGCTATCGCCAGCTCCCTGATCCGCCAGAAGCGGCAGGCGAGGGAGCGGGAGAAGGCGAATGCCTGCCGCGGTAGCGGCAGCCCGAGCAACAGCAAAGGCACAAACGAGAAGCCGAGCAAGCTGAATGTGTTCTCCCGTGTCAAATTGTTTGGATCGAGGAAGAAACGGAAGAGAAGGCGACCACCAGGTCTGAGGGTTGGGGAGAGAACAGTCTGAGAGCCGTGGGCTATACCATCACCTCAACCATCTTCACCATCATCATTACCATCATCACCACCAACCAACACCATTTTCTCTGGTGCCCCATCACTTAATCATTTTTCAACCCTCCGGACAGGCAGTGGCACAAGAATTAATCGTGTTGGATGACCCCACAAACATCACATGTAAATAACTTTGCATTGTCCTGCAGCAAAGTGTTGTAGCAGCATGCATCTGTGATAACTGATGCAGATGTCAGAAAAACAAGATCCAAATTTAAGCCTGAGCTGCTCCAATCATCATCTGACATCTATCAATAATTATTTGATTTTTATGTGCGCCACTATGTAGAGGGGTCAGGGACTGATATTGGGCCCTCAAGGCCCAGTGATTGGAAATATAAACAGCCTCTCCTCCTCTCACACTTCCGGCTTCTGGCAGACTGCTGGATTTAATACATGCGATCACATGACAGTAATAAGGAATGAATGCAGTTAATGTGACTCCTCTCCTCTCCTCTCAGAGCCCCAGTTAAAGGGCATTGTGACCAGGCTTTCCAGTCGCCAGGGCTTCCAGCTGCAGATGCAGCCTGATGGCACCATTGATGGAACCAAGGATGAGGACAGCACCTATGGTAAGCCTACTCTTTGGACATACAGGCTCCTGGCCATCCAAATGTTTCCATTTCCTGCATGTGCCTTCTTTCAAAAATCAACTTGTCCTGCAACTAATAGTTATTTTCATTGTCGGTTAATCTGCCAGGTATTTTCTGGATTATTCATTTTGGCAATAAAATGTCCCAAAACAGTGTGAAAATGTGCATAATGATGCCCCAGAGGCCAAGATGAAATCTTAAAATTTATCACCTTAAAAAGATGACTACATTTAAGAAAATGGAACAAACACGCCTGGTATTGCCGTTTGGAAAAAATGACTGAAACAATTAATCAATATTGAAATACTTGCAGATAAATTTTCTTTTCAGCTCTAAAATCAGCTTTACAGAACTTAAGTTATCAAAAATGGAAAGACAAATATGTGTTACTCCGACCCTGACAATAATAAAGACAGCAAACATGCAAACTAAACTGCTTTTGTGTCCTGGTATCAAGAAAACTTATTGAAAATGAGTGAAACAACAGAAAACCCAAGTATTTCTTGTAAAGAAAGCCGATACCTGTGTAACAGCATTTCAACAGCTTCAGTTATATGTAGACTTCACACCTCTGTCTGAGATCTTTAAAGCTTATAAAGTAAAGGAAGAGCTGTACTTATAGTGCAGACTACTACAAGGTATTACTACAATGGAGCGTACAGAGCAATCTTCAGATACCTGAAATCGGTTGACCTGCACCAGTGAACAAATTCCCTTTTGCCTGTTCTATCTCAGTCCCCCTCTTTCTCTCTCTCTCTCTCTCACACACACACACACACAAACACACACAGGCTACAATGTGTGATTGATATGGCTAATTCAATTGTGGTGTTGTGGCTCAGACAGCAATCTCTCTCTTTCTCGTGCACACTTGGTGTTGCCAGCTCCCCACATTAATCTCAGTTTCTGCTCAGGCCACCAACTGTTGTGTACGAAGAGAAAGACATGGCTACAGAGGAAGTGTGTTCTTTCATTAGATGATTACATAGTGTATACATCATGTAAACGCCTACCCACATGAAGTCCTACATGCCGACTGCGTTTGAATGGATAATCCATGTAATCCATGTCTCCATATAACCACAGTCATTATAAAGGACATGTTTGGCTAAATGAGTATAATTAAGCAAGGCCCTGACTCATCAAACTGCCTGGAATAATTATGTCCCTGCTACAGAGCTTTTACTGTGGAAACATATAAACAACTTTCTTGCTTGGCTTAATGAATGCAAACCACCAAGTGACAACAACAACAACAGCAACAGCTAATTTTTGATTAGATAATATCAGTTTTTTGACTGCACGCTAAACATGTCTATATGGTGAAGCTTAAAATCTATTCATATGCTTTTGCCACTGTGCAGCCTTTGTCTGCTCATCCATCATGTCTGGAAATACCCTTAAATTAAATCCGACAGTCTGTGCATGCATGTTATATTCACTGTAACATACAAGGGTGTAATTTCCACTGTGGATCACTGGGACATCGTACTTTGACTTTCCAAAATCCTGTTTCATTTGGATTTACTTGTTTAAATCTGTCTAAACAATATCTTCCTACTGTCTAGCTGTTAAAATACAGATAATAGAAAAGTGATAAGAGAGACAAAGAGAGATCCAGTTTTGCCATGGACTTTATTTTGCCCTGGGTTTTTCCTCTAAGCTACAGCCCAACTCTTTGACAAGCAGAAGTTGTACCTGCAGCTGAGAGCAAGAGTGCAGGAACTACTGAGGGCTGAAAAACTACAGGAAGCTCTATCAATAAATGCTAAATGTGATTTTAAGTAGGGTTAGTCAATTAGTAAATGTTTATAATAATAATAATAATGATTCTTTAAGAACTTCTCATCTTTTGTGTCTCCAAAACCAAACCTATGTCTTTGGTAATGTTTTAAAATTGTGGAAGTAGTTTGACATTGCTGAAGTAGCTCATGCTCATGGATAGTGCCTTAAGATTCACAAACAGCCATTAAAGCATGTTGAACCTTGCAGAGTAAATAAGCCTGGGAATGTCCTAGTTTACATGTTCAAAAGTAGGATTTAGTGTTGAATTGAAAAGTTGATCAGCTTGTTGGTTAGTTGACTGACAGAGCTCCTTTAGCCTTTACCAAGATTCTGTGGTAGTTTAATTTAAGATACACATCACTGTAACCTGAATATCTTTGGGTTACAGACTGTTGGTCAAAGACATTTTTCAAAACCTTCTTACATTTTCTAGACTAAATGATTTATCTATTAATAGAAAAACAATGTTTACAGACTAGATGATAATGAAAATAACTGTTAGTTGTAGCCCTAGCAGGAGTATTTTTCATTTTTGTGCAGTAGTAGAAATACGTATTATCTCTGACTCTGTTTCTGTTGAAATCACCAAACCTTGCTTTGCTGTGTGCCCTTTGATAATTCTAACCCTTTTCATCCCTGGGCTATGTCTGGCTATACCAGGTGCTCAATCATTAGTGTAATTCAGTAGCCTTGGCGCCAGACTGACCTTGTAAAATTGCATTGCTGTGGTAAAATGGAGGTGTCATCATACTGGACACGACATCGTTATTGATGAGGATTTTTCTCTCTTGTTTCCATGTGTTCACTGTGTGAGTCCTTGTTTGTTTTCTGTGTGCATTTGTGTGTTTATTGTGTGTGTGTGTGTGTATGTGCGTACATAGCTGTGTTCAACCTGATCCCAGTGGGGCTTCGTGTGGTGGCCATCCAGGGCGTCCAGACCAAACTCTACTTGGCAATGAACAACGAAGGCTTTCTCTACACCTCTGTAGGTCACTGCACACTCACACCACCACTACCATTATCATCATTATCATCATCATCATCACATCGGGTTGAGTAATGAAGCAGCAGCTTTCGGGGTGACCAGTGTCATTATCATCCTATCATTACATCCATACTTTAACTACAGCATTGCTTTGTGAGTCAGCTGCCATTGGGGATTATAATCCAGTGTCTGAGTCTCCCTTATCTGTCTACTGATGTTGTGACTTCTCAGGATTGATTTCAGATCAGCCTCCAGCCTCCTTTTGTTTATCTCCCTTCAGTCATTCGTTGGTAGGAGGATTTCTTTGTATCCATTTAGACAAGGCTCCTGAAATTTGTTTTCATGCCTTTCCCTACTGCATATATAAATACATCCCATTTGTGCATATATTTTCTCAGACAGGTCAGAAGGCAGTGTTGGCTGCAGTACAGTGCACTAAGTGCCTGACTTTAGCTCATGAGTAATGGTGGGTGGTGTAGATGCAATAACAAAAAGAAAAGAATTAAAAAAAAAAAAAACACACACACACACCTACAGCAATCTAAACAAGACTGTGAGACCAAAAGATGAAAACAAACTAAGGGGAAAGAGAAAAATGATACACACCTCGATGTAATTAGAGCCATGCTGCTACGCCTGTGCAGGCACGTATACCACCACAATATCTGGCCCATCATGTCCAGTCCTGGGTGCTTTGGGTTATCCTGGCTTCAGTCATAACACTGATATCACTTGTTTCATCTTCTCATCTGATATTAAATGTAGAACAGAAACACAAACACACAAAAATATTTACAGATTTATACACACAAGCCACATTTGTTTTCTGTTCTTACTAATTCGATTGGAAGATCAGACATACACAAAACTTATACAAGATTAATGGCTGACAGAGGGAAAAATCACTCTCTGTATCTTTCCGTTTCCCCCGGCAACCTGGGCACCATCTTTCTCTCAGTGGGCTGGTTGGTATTCAAGGGAGTAGCTGGTTGCTATGGAGACGCAGGAATAAGGAAATGCAAATGTCAGCTGTCCTAAGTTGGTGCAGTTTGTTCTTGGAGACTACAGCCTGGCCGAGATGATGATTCAAAGAGCAGACCAACTGATGGATGAATACACTGAAGGCGATATGAAGGAGGAATGACTGAACACTTTTTAATGGAGCTGTCATTACAAACTCATACCTTCTATGTCTCTTCTCTCTCTCTCTGTCTCTGTCTCTGCCGCCAACCCCCCCCACCTCTCCATGTCCACTTAATCACCTCCTTTCCTTCTTTCTTTCATGATTTGTTCTAATGTCTGTCACATTTTCCCCTCAGGAACATTTTACCCCGGAGTGTAAGTTCAAGGAGTCTGTGTTTGAGAACTACTATGTCACCTACTCCTCCATGCTGTACCGGCAGCAGGCCTCAGGCCGGGCCTGGTACCTGGGACTCAACAAGGAGGGTGGAATCATGAAGGGGAACCACGTCAAGAAGAACAAGGCCGCCGCACACTTCATACCGAAACCGCTCAAAGGTAGGATTTAGCACTTAGCACTAAAACAGGCAAAAGTTACATTTAAACTGACAAAGTATACACATTCCAAAACTTTAATGGAGCCATTTTTAAAATTGCTATTGATAAATAGCCAACATTGGCATTAACAGCTGTTTACTTACCAGTCTTGCCTAGAGCTTCAGCTCTAGTTGTGTTTACAAGACAAGATGTTATAAAACTCCCTCTGAGCAGCACTCCTTCTTCAGGGTAGACTGGATGCTACGGTGGCTCGGTATCGGAAAGTGACGGGACGGCATGGCTGGACTGATGCTAGCTGGTTAGCATGCTAACTTCGATAGAAGAAAATAAGTGATAGAAATAGAAGCAAAACAAGAGTTTACATTGGCATTTATTTATACTGAAGACAGCTTTTGACAAGTAAAGGAATTAAGTTTGTTGCTAAACTATATTTCTATAAGACTGTGAAGTAAACAGCTGATAATGTTAACGCTGACAATGTAGCAATAGCAAAACTTACAAATAGCTTCTTTAACAACCTTTAAGCACTCATTCAAAATTCACCAAAAAGATTCCTTTATAGCACTGAAGTCCACCTCCATTCACAAATGTGTTTTGCTTATTGTTACTTCATTGGGATGTTTGAGACTGACTGTGCAGAGGTTTGACACCAGAAAGCTGCTTTCACATGCATCTGCAAAAGGGCGAAAATTTCTCTGTGCTCGCCTTAAATCTAACTTTAAAATGTGTACTTTTACATTAGGGAAAAGAAGAAGTTTTAATTTTATGAATTAATCATTAATTTATTTAACTGTTTTTGTCAGTGTATTTAAGGCCTGGCTTGAAACCCATCATGTGTTAAATTGAAAAGAGTTCCCCTTTAAGACTCAAGAACCAGGGAAGGTGTGGATATGGTTTGTTCTGATTTGACTGACAGAGGCCTGGAAAGATGAGCAAACAACACCAACACTGTCATAAAATTTTGATTCAAATATTGCTGAAATTTGATTGGTCCACAAAAATATGTGACATCTTATTTTTTAAATTTAGTCCTGCCACAAACCAGTGAGAAAAGCAAAGACAGAGGAAATAAATAAATAATAAATAATACATAAATAAAGTTTTTAAAAAAGAAAGAAAAGGAAAAAGAAAAAAATAATTAAAAAATTAGGAAAATGTTAAATGAAGTATCCAAAATTGTTTGAACTTTGATAGAAAATTGTGAATTCATAGGGATCCCAGCATTCACAACAGGAAGCTGATAGAGGAAATAGGTTTCCAGGGTCTTTAAAATATGTCAGGATGAGATCTTTAAATATTCATGAGTAACTAACAAACAATAAAAGTCAACTGTAGGAAAAAAAAGTCTTAATTGTTATTTAATAGGCTGAACATTCAAAAACAAATCTGCTTCATCAGGACTCTTTTCTTTAGGTGTTGTTTGCTCAGATTTAATTGACAGTGGCATCATAAGCAAAGAAGCAAATGGAGAGCAGGTTATCAAGGCACTTTAATGACTTTTTGAGCCCAATATAAGTGAAAAAATGTGATCCTCTTCTATTGTGGGATCATGAGAATGTCATTCCTCTTCCCGTATTCCACATGTTGTATACATAAATATATTATATGTTCAAAATAGATGTAAATGTTTTATGAAGGTATAGTGCTGGACTTTTTTATGTCTGTGAGAATGCATTCATTCATGCTTTTGAGAGCTTATTATTCAAAACTCAGTTAAATGTATGGGGAATGACAAGATTGGTGCAATAACTTACAGCCCACCTCCCACACACTCTCTGCTTTATGAACTCGTCATTTACAGATTTATATAAAAGGATTTTATGTGATTTTATCCGAGGGAGACCTGGCTTAGAAAGCACCAGTACAGAGTTACAGGCAGAGATGAGAGTGCATAATAAAGACATGATGTAAATATAAAGAAAGTGCACATTAAAATGTAGATGCACAGTGTAAATCTATATCCCTACAATCAATATTTCTATATTAACAATAGCTCACATGACTACTTGTAGGTGAAAGGGGTCAATTGTAGTGACAGAGAATGATCATCGGAGAGCTTTCCCAGAGGCTTTTAGTTCCTTTCAGCTCATTGTTTTTCTGACCTGCAGCTTTACTGGTACGTGATTTACTCTCACTACTGCCAGCTGCAGCAGCCAGGTGTTTTCAGTGCAACTTGAAAACAATGAGAAGAACTCCTGCACACTGTCTCACTTACTGCTAAAATATTTATTTGATTACAACATTTTAGTCTGTCTGAGGCAGCTCCTATGTGTATATACTATATGGACGTGTTGTGATGCTGCCTTTATGTGATGACGGTCAGACAGACTGAAACGTAATCAAATAAATATTTCAGCAGTAAGTGAGACAGTGTGTGGGCAGTGAAAAACCTCTCAAAACCCACTGTACATTACTTGCCTAGTACCAAACAGCAGACACACAAATTTAGTAACTAGCATTTAGCAGCTTAAGAGCCAGATATATTTCCTCAGGAATTAGTAGAAAACAGAACTAAAAGGGGAGCGGATATTAGACTTACATTCATCAGATGCACACAAACACAACTACGATGAATGCTAATGTTGTATCTGCTGGGTGCGTCAATAGGCAACTGATGATGTCAGTGTTGGGTTACGGATGCCTCCAAGAGGCAAGAGAAACTTTGCTGAAACAATGAATTTGTTTATCATTGTTCATTAATTGTATGCTCATTTATGAGCTAACAATTAATGAACAGGAAACTGTGGAAACAGGAAATAGGAAATTGTGATTGTTCCACATTTTATGGAGCATTATATTACACCTGCGAAATTAGCTTTGTAGAATTCCCCTCTGAGAGTCAAATCAGGACTTAAAACCAGGTTTAATGAGACTGTTGCCATAAAGCAAACCCGGAGAACTTGATGTACCGAACTCACTGAGCAAGACTGTGCATACCAAACCTGAGTGAGTCACTCAGACCAGTACCAATAGTCGAATTAATGATTCTCATCTTGTGTTTGTGTTTGTGTTTGTGTGTGTGTTTGTGCAGTGGCCATGTACAGGGAGCCCTCCCTCCACGACCTGACAGAACTCTCACGGTCAGGCAGTGGCACGCCGACCAAGAGTCGCAGCGCTTCGGCTCTACTTAACGGTGGAGGGAAGACACCCAGCAACAATGACTTATCCTAGCCCCCCCGTCCCTCTCTCACACACACATATACAAGCACATATATACACACACACACACACACACACACACACACACACACAGATCTCAGGCCGACATGCCCACAAAGGGAGGAGGCAAGGAGGAAATGAAGGAGGACAGGAACATGTTCTTCCACTTCACGGAGCCCACTGTGACTGACTGTGATGTAAATAAATCAAGGACAATCAATCCATCTGCCTCTGCTGCTGTGGTCTGCAGAGGGACAGGACCTGTGAATCTCTTCCCTTGACTACTCTTACTGCTGTATCATACCCAGATAGAACAAGGGAGGGAGAGAAAGAAAGGAGGGATAGAGAGAGTCAGTCAGTCACACAGTCCTATAAACAGACTGTTACAGAGAACCAAAGAGTACAAGTATTAACTAACTTAGTTATTGCTATGAAAAGGCAAGAGGCCAGAAAGTTACAGAGCGACAAAGGAAGGAAGAAAGTCTTTATCTATTCTACCGTACGCTATGTTTACACAGAGCTCATGGGGTTAAGTCATATTTTTAAAAATGACGAACGTATTCCTTGTACACTTATGAGGAGTGATCATTTGTTTGCATGCAGGTGCGTCTGTGCGTGTGTGTGTGTGTGTGTATGAGTGAGTGGTCAAGTACATGCTGTGCTTGGAGTAGGTGTGTTGTGTGGCAAGTGAGATCGAGTGCGTGCGCACACGTGTCTGGGGGGGGATTTTACCTTTTTAAGATCTGTTGTATATCAGACAAACCTCCTGAGGGCTTTAGCAGGTTAAAATAAGGTTTACTGTATATGCTTCCATGCTTACTTCTTACAAGCAATGCTGTTGTTTATCTTTCCGTTTGTTGTTGTTGTCCCTTGCCGTTTGTTTGTTTGTTTGTTGTTGCATGGAAGCTTGTGGACCTCTGCTCAGTAGCAGCATGCCGAAGGTCCTTTTTTTCTGGTCTTATGTGTTCCTGACCAAAAGAGAACACTAGTGAGCCAATAGTGTCATACCACAACACTAGTGAACCAACGTGAGGGTGTTAGAACACTACTGGACCAATAGTATTGCACCAGAACATGAGTGGACCAATGGTGTTGGACCAGAACTTTGGTGAACCAATAGGAGCACAGATTAACTTAATATTTTGGTTCCTGCTGTGGACAAACTAGAAATGCACTAAATAAACTCTTTCTAAAGAAGTGAAACTACTGTCTCATTGTATTCTATTAATTTAATCCTTTAATAATTCCTTTAATAACTGAATTAAATTAAAATAATAAATAATAAATCTTTTAATAATTAAAAACCTTTTTTAAATGTTGAAATACTTAACGTCTGCAATATTAGAGATTAAATCAACCTTAAAGTTATAACTTAAAAGTTCAGGGTGGTCAGTTCACACAAATTACAACGAACATCTTTCCATATTCATCTCTAGTGGTTTGCAGATACCTTAGTTTCCTTTTGGAGATGCAGATGATGGAATTTCCTTTTTGAGTCCAGTTAAAATGTGATTTTTAAATTCACCATAATTGAAATCTCTCCCTGTTGCATTAGGATGAGACAGAAATCTCAAAATAAATTTTGAGAAAATTGGGGAAAATTGGCCCCATTATTTTCAAGCAGCAGTGCACTTCTGGCCACATCTTAACCACTAACCAGTGATTTTCATCAGTTTTCAAATGTAATCTCCCCTTGTAAGATGACTGATCAGCGGCATGAAGGGCAAAATACTTCAAAGCAGCAATGTAGCGGAACTGTTGCTTTGTTTTATTTCAGTGAAGTATGTAGTGTGGAAAGGTACAGGCTCCTCAAAAAACTTCGTTATAAAAACCCTACTAGTACTGCTGACGGACATTATTCTCTAACAATGCCCTGTGCACCACAAAGGAAATGGAGGAGCTGCCCACAGCTGGAAAATATTAAAATTAATTGTTGATGGTGATGAGTTAGCTGTAGGAAAAGCTCAGAAAACAAAAACACTATTCATTTTTTGCAGCTTATGTAATTAATTTTTCCCAGTAGAAGCTTCTGTGGACGATCGTCACTGCCACTACATGTTGCACTAAACCACCTGCATCTCAGACCAAAACAAATGCTTGTGGCCGCACCATCAGTTGTCATTTAGCAAGGTGTAAGCGGAAACTAAACACACAACTGTATAAAGTTACCCTGTATATATGAGAGCCAACAAAAAACAATCCACCCCCAACCTGAAGCTGAAGCTAACATTGCCCTGATATGCTTCATGGCAATGCTAGCAGTGAGCCAGGTTGGGTAACAGCAAGTTAGCTAACTTGATCATACCTATTGTCACTAATGAAAACAGAGATGTAAAATTATGTAGTTACTTACACATAGAGGAGAAGAAAAGAGTCAAGCTGGAGCTCTTGAGCAGCTTGTGAAACCGGACCACTATTGTCTCCATGGTGAAACTGGGAAAGAAACTCAGACTTTTCAAAAAGTTAAAACTTTATTGATGTTTTGACAGTGCAGCGGCCGACAGGGGTTTGAACCGGCAGTAACCGTGGCCAGTCCGCCTGGGCTCTACTCTGCTCTGCACTGCTATTATTTCTGTCTTTGTAGGAGGCCTCTTTAACCAGAAATAAAAGTTTCTTCAGTGGAAGTAATTTTGGATGTTTGATTTCACCTGAAGGATGCCCACAGCAGTGAGCCATCCCGGGCATGTCCGGTCCCTGCGTGTTTACAAAGGTGTGGAAGTCACGAAGGCGGGACAGGACACCAAAATAAAGCTCAGAGAAACTCAGGTTATAATACAATTCTCTGCTCAGGACGCCATGAGTCCGCTATATCTCTACATATAAAATAGTGGTTTGCTGATATATGTATTTGTATTGTACTGTTTTGTACATTAACTGCAGAACTACAAAATTGGGCCACAGCAACAACGTTTCTCCAAGTGCTGGAATTTGATTTTGCCACTAGATGGCAGTAATGGTTCAGAGTTGTGATACAGCTGTTGAGTTGGTTTCTTACAGTAAAGTTATCCCGAGAGGAAGTGGCAACCGGAAACAAAAATGCTGCATAAACCCCCCCAATGAAAAAGAACAGTAGACAAAGTTCCTTGATAAAGTAATCATTTACTCCAACATGTGTGTATTTGTTCATATCTCTGATGAGCAGGGAAAGCAGACATAGGCATTTATCCTCAAATGGTTCTGCTAGGATGGGTGCAAAGGCTAATTTCCAAGAAAAAATATAACAAAATAAAGTGCAAAAGGCAAATATGAGAAAATACACATATAATGGTTAAAAACCAATAGTTTCACATTGCAATAACAAACATTTACTCATTGGTTTCAGGAACAGTGTCATACTCAGTATATATCCCCAATGGTTTAAATACACATCACATGATGTGAGCTGCTTCTCTCACTAATAATGATAATTTAAGGTAATAATTTCTATACTTTAGTTTTTCAATGTACAATGACCAATATTGTGTAAAAGGGGATAAACTCAGTGGGTATAGATGGGAAGTCCTGTCTGTAACTCTGAACTCATAGTGTTGATGAACCACACTCTCCCTTTGCAATGCACCTCAATGAAATAATCACATTTTCACTTTCTGCAGCCCAGTGCAAATGTAAACACACATGCAAACTCACACAAACATATCAATTTCATGTTCATAGTGATCCACATTAATACTGTACTGGTACATCAGTCAAGTCTGTCATATTTACAGTGATTGCGACAGCACCACGCTGCCTGTACTTGCAAAGATTCCTCTTTTCCTTTAGATAAGAGGAGGGAGGAATGTGTCAGAGTCTGTCCCCTGTCTTCCTTCTCTTCTTCCTCTTTTCAGTGCCACTTTTTCTTGCTCTTCATGTGTCTCTTCCTTGTCACGTCCTCCTGTCACAGCTCAGCTTTTTCTCCCCATCAATCCATCCGTCGATCACTTCACGTTCAGTCTAGGTCCCCTTCTTTGACTCCCACTCCTGGAAACCATGAGACAGCATGTAGTGAGGAAAACTTTTCTCTCTGTGCTTGTCGCACACACACACACACACTGTACCTTTGCCTTCTGCATGACATTCCCCTTGGAGGAGGCGTAAAGAGACGGAGGGCGTTTACGAAGCTCAGATGCTGAGTTCACCGGCACAGTCTCATTGTAAACCTTTTCAACTTTACTGCCCTGTGCCTGCACACACAAACACATACACACGGACCAACACACACACAAACACAAATGTCAAATAGATTTCACTTAAGCAAAGCAGTGAACATATAAAATGATAGGCACTGAAATCCAGCGATTGGACACTTCTCTGCCACTCTAGACAAGAGTCTCAGTCTCTCCTTTAGCTGCCTACCTTGACACTGATCTTGGTGTCAGTGGGCGGACCCATTGCTCCTCTAGCCAATGATTTCTTCAGGTTTTCTTTGACTTCTGTCAGTCGAAGCTCTAGCTCCACCCTCTCCTCCTCCTTCTGTTTACACAGCGTCTCCAGTTCGGCTAACCGCTGTTCCACACCATGACCTGCACACACACACACACACACACACTCTCACAGTTAGTACTGCAATGAAGCTGGAGTCTAAACAGTACTGTGTGTGTGTGATTTGTCCCTGACCTGTGCCACTCTTCATCCCTTCTTTCAACTCCTTCTTCTCCCTGCGGAGGGAAATCAGTGCATTTCTGAGCTCCTCCTTTTGCCTCTCCAGCTCCTCCTTTTGTGTCAGGTACCGCCTGGCATCCTCCTCTGCTCGCGTCTTCCCATACCGCCCATACTGATTTACATCTAACAGAATAAACAAAACCAGAATAGAAGCAAACAGAGTAGTGATGAGCGAGAATGTCAGTCATTCAGCCTGAGTTTCTGCCATGTAATTTTCATGTAGCTCTCATGAATTATGAAATGAGACTCACTGGAGGCATGTCTCTTAATGGCGGCCTGCTGTTCAGTTTTTTCAGAGTCCCTGCTGGAGAAGGAGGCGTGGCGTCTCACCTGGCCCGTTCTGCTCTCGACACCCTCATCCTGTAGGATACAGGAGAATTTTACCATTGACAGTATTTACATTTTTCTGCATCTATATGTTTGTTTTTTTTTAAAGAAAGTGTACTGCAAATGCCATTTAGTCAAATGTATATGTGTAATGTAACATGATCCTGAACATATACTGCAAATCTTAAACATGTGTAGAATCTTGTGATGGACAAGAACATTTTTTATTATTCTGAATTTTTAGTTTCCTGCAACTTCTGGTATCTGAAACCCCACAAAGAGATGCACTGGGGTACCAGTTAAGCAATGTGCAACTAAATCTTAAGTTGAAATTTGGAGCTGTCTAATATTTGGAAAGTAGTGACATTACAAACTTCATCTGAGTTCATAAATCTGCTACTGAATATGACAGGAAACGGAAAGGCTAGGAAAGCATTGGAAAGCTTGAGGCATGGTTTACATGATGTTTCCTCACCTCAATACTTTCATAGACCTCATCATAGGTTCTGGAGTCTGTTGAGGCGCTGCTGGAGGAAGCAGCAGTGGTAGTGGCCCACCTGATAAGAAAAAGAAAACTATAATAAGACACTAGACTCTAGATAAATACAAGCAGAAACACACAAACATATACTGTAGGAAGTGACTCACAGGAAGGAGTGTCTGGCAGCGTGCCGTATGTCTGTGAGTGTGTCCACGTCGATGTAATCGTAGTGCAGCTCTTCAGGGAGAGTGGCGCTCCCGGTCTCTGCAAACAACACACCGAGCCATCGGCCAAGATCCTCCGAGCAGCTGGCCTGATGGACACACACACACACACAAACACGCACATATGAACCCTCCCACATTTTAGCTGCATGGTTTCCAGAAAACTGAAGGTGTGTTATCCTTGTGCACGTCAACTCTCTGTCTTCATGGAAAACACCCTGAATTAAATTTACTCTAAGACTTTAAATTGTCCATTGTAAACTGTACCTCTAAAGCTGCCAGTTCGTTGCCGCCCTGCAGGATGCGAAATGAGAAGGGATGTTTGGGGCCAAGGCCACCTGGCACCACCTCTGCCCCTTTGAGTGGTACCACAATGACTGGGGGCCGCTGGTCTCCAGGGTCCTTCTGCAGGTACAGGCTTCCTCCTCGCACTGCACACCAACGCTCCTTCCAAGAGCCGCTCAGACACACACTAAGGTAGCCTGTGGAGAGAGAGAGAGAGAGAATGGGAAAGTGGTGAAAAGGCAAAAAGATGGCAGATATGTTTAATGACTACTGTCAGTTTTTATTCAAGTCATTCGGTCAGCTAAGATAACTTCTTTCGTTTTTATTTTTCCTTTTAAATGTCTCCTTATGTAGCTGAAACATTATATGAAAATACTTCCCACAGTAGAGGACAACTGTGTCTTCTTGCGCTGAAACTCAATGTAAGGCAAAGTGATATATATTAAATTATATATCATTATTTCAAACAGCATTTGGATATTTCATGGATTTCCACTAGAATTTAAAGGACAGTGTGTAGGATTTAGTGGCATCTAGTGGTGACGCTGTAGATTGCAAACTACTGAATACCCCACCCCCTCACCCCTCACTCTCCAAGCCATATGAAGGGCTCATTCTTAGCTAAAGAAAACACAATGATTCTTAATTTCAGATGATTATACAAACATACTTTTGAATATTATCTATTTCTGCCAATAGATCCCCTTAAATCCTAGTGGTCCTTTAAAATAAAGTTGTAGAGTAAAGTTTTTTTTTTTACTATTTACTGTAATTGATTAAATTTTTTTATTTTTCTTTAATTGTTGGTTTTATGATGTACAGTTTTAAAGTTTTTTAAAGGCATCAACTTCTTTCAAACTAAACTAAACTTCTCATTTAACAGTAATAGAAAACTGCAAAAATGTCTGCCAGTAGTCTAATACTCAGTCATCCACCAACTCACCAACCAGCCAATCAACCACATAGCTACTCGATCAGGTTGTGTTCTCACCACAGCGTGGATTGTCGTGTTGACCAGAAGACAAGGGAGGCTCTCCCGGTAAAGGCGGTTTCCGTTTGGAAAAAGTGATGATGCGATTGATTTTCTTCCCTGCTGCTCGGCTCATTGACCCGGTCAGTTCTGAGAACGCTCCGCGCTTTGCCCGGCCTGAAATCAAACGTACCTTTTTTCAGACTGTGCTGTAATCTCACATGATGTAAACCAATAAAAACAAATAATGTTGCCTCATCACTGAAGTATCTTGCTGTATATGTGTTACATCAGCAGTGTCAACAATACTTTCTAATTCAAAAATTACACATTTCATTATTTACGTTAAAGTAAAAACATGTCATGTAAACGTGAAGAGAACAGGACTAATTGTACTTTCAGAATTCAATAATAACATATTGTATTCAATTCCAGAGATGTCTTTTATTTATTCAGCCAAACCCTAGAGTGTGTTTGCGTGCTCGTGTTGAATGTACCAGGTGCTGCGTCGCTCTGCCCAGCTTACTTCCTATGATGTCAGTGGGACACAATCGCAGGAAGAGGACAGGAAGGATGTCATATCTGCTCTGAGCCCTACTTCCTGTCTCTCCCTCTCTCTCATGTCTCTTTAGGTTCAGAGCCCTTTGGTCAGTAAATACGTTGTAGTATTGCTGAAACAATATGACTGTGTTTGACCTATATTCTGACCCAACATCATGGATCCGCTGGTTTGTCCTTCCTGATTTTGTGGGTAGATAAACAATAATAATGTGTGTGCTTTTGATCACACTCTTAAAAGGCTGTGTATGCGTGTATGTCTCTTTCTATGTTTGCGTGGACTAATTTTAGTTCAAAGGCATTGTTGCGGGAACATTTGGGCTGTCAAATGGTTAAGGGTATAATTAAGTTTAGATTAAAGTTAGGGTAAGGGTTGGCGGTGGGGATTTAGTGGTGATGATTAAGGTCAGGGGCTAGGGACTGCATCCTCACAATTACAAATAGACCAGTGCATGTGTGTGTGTGTGTGTGTATTTGTGTGCGTGTTCTCTTGTACTTGTGGGGACTTGTGCTCAAGACCTGAGAGTAAGGACCTTTTTGGAAAGTGAGGACATTTTCGTCTCTTCCTCTCAGGACCATTTGAGGGTTAAAGCTTTGTTTCAGGTATAGGTTAAGGATCTGGGTTAGAGGTAAAGGCCGCTAAAAATAATACTGATTAATCTTTAACAGTGCAGGTTTTTAATAACAACAATACATTTGTAATATTTAGACTATCCTCACTGATATCAATTGTACTATAACTCAATACAGTTCAATACAGTTGAAGACCACTACAACCTCCAGTTACCAAAATGACCAATTTGGCATTGCACACCTATAACATTGACTCATGACACATAGTTAAAAAACAGTAAATTTAAATCATTAATAGTTTTTTTTAATTCTATACATTCTTCTTCCTTGTCAAAAACTGGTGCCTACATTATGCACAATACAACTGGATATCTTACGCTACTAGCAAAGAATGTACCCTCCAGCAGAGACGAGGGGCAGGCTACAAAGTTCTGGCAAGCTCACGTCTTTCTAACTCCACAGCCCCAGATTTTTTCCATTTTCAAACTTGAGCCCTAACTGATGTTTTTTGTGATTAATCAGATTTCACCTAGCTCCCTGTGGAGCCACAAAAGACTTTATACAACTTTTTGACATACACAATAATATTGCCCAAAGCCTGTAAACAGACTTTGATGTGTAAAATCAGTGGGTTTATTAGAGGGCTGCTGTTTTTGACTGCATTAGTTTTTCAAATTGTTATATATCATGCATTTGAATAATACTATTGAGCTTTAAAAAGAAAGAAAAGGTTTGTTTATGTGTTAAAGACACAATTTCTATTCCTATATCCTGGTGTAAATTCTTACATACTAAATATGTGCTGAAAATAAATTTTGAACATTTTTATAGCTAATGGTGTTTCACTCAGAAATACTTGACATTAGAAAAATACAGAGGAAATAAACAATTACACTAACGGCTTATAAACTTAAACCTACTGAGTGAGTCAGTGGTGTCCCGCCCTTGTACATGTGCAGTGGACTGACTTTCTGCTGTTGGCCCACTGTCTGAGTCTGATGCCTGGCGATCAGACTGCAGCACCTGGCAAAGAAAAAGTAGAAACCGTTATTACTCCACCTTCCAATAAAATATGAGGAGAGGAGAGGAGAAAAAACAACAACAAACAAAGCGTTTCAAGTCAAATCATGTCAAGAAAAATGACACAGGCTTTGTGGAATATGTTCTACTGATTATATACTTTTAAAACTGTTCTGCCAGCATGGGCTGTAACTGCCATGTCACCATGCATTCAGCTCTGTGGCTCTGCAGCTGTGTGCCAAAACCTTGTTGAGGGTATGAAACTCTTTGAACACTAGCCAGCTCAGCAACCGCAATAATGTCACCTCACTCACTGCTTGTAAACTAGAAGCCAGAGGAACAGTTGTGTCATGTGTGGGCTGAAAGAAATGATGTCAGTAATGTTAAAATGTAAAAACTAGGATATACAGTAGATTCAGAATTAAATATATTTCAATATGTGAAGACGTAGATACTGTTTAACTCGCACAGGGAGCCCTGATTTAGACAGAAAATTAAATTTTTGACAGGTCTATGGGCAAATTCTATATCATACACAGGGAAAAAAGACGATGCTGTAGATAAACAGACTGACACTCAAGGACATTTGCATAAACACAAACCTTGTCAAGCTCCAGCTTCCTCTGTATAATGGGAGAAGTGGATCCAGCTGGCCCTTCAGTATTGCTACATTGGCTGCCAACATCTTGCACCACCTGGACCCAGAAAAAGGAAAACCTTCACTTCCAGACACAACCATGTGTTCTCCCCACCCAGCTCTTTGATACAGTGAATAAAGATACCTTGAGCCATCTCTGGGCCTGCTCTTTGCTCTGAACAGCCAGGACTAGAGCTTCGCCTCCAGGCAATGAGAAACGCAACTCATGTCTCTTTTTTTTGCCCTCCTTAGGGACATAGATGACGTTGCACAGATTCAGAGGGAGCTCTGTGTGAGGAGTGCTTTCTTTGATGCTCTTGTAACACTGGAAAAGAGAAATAGTGAGATTGAGGTATAGAAAGACAGAGAAATAAAGTACATACTTTCATCCTGTAAAATCACATAACCCCGATTATGTACTTTGATATATCTTTTGATGCTTTTTCTCTTTGGTAAAAGTGAGTGATATCGTTTAAGGTTGCCATCCCTGCTGAAAACCTGAAACTAAATGAAAGGCATGTCATTATAACCACTACAATACAGGTGATGGAGCATTTGAACATTTGCACTTAAACCTTGGGTATCCTTGTTTTCAATTTAAAATACACACCCTTGGAAAAATGTATCCTGTTTCCATTAACACAGCCAATGATCAAAAAATAAAAAATTAATAGGACAAAAATGTCCCTACAGATGCAGAAGGGTTAATGAAAATGCAGAAATCCTAATCCTAAAATTTTACCCTAAACGTCAAAAAGTAGAATCTGCACACTGGCATCCACTTTTGTTTTGTTTGCATACATAATCAGACATGGAATATATATATAGACATTTGTATGTTTGTATATACATATATACACATTGCCATCCTTTTGCGATATGTATACATATGTGATGCATGTTGGTCCTGTTCGTGTCTGAAGAAGACTGACTGAAACATTGCATAGCAACAGTCGATAAAAAGCATTGTGAAAGTGAAGTTGGCAAATTCTTGGTCATGATTTCTCCTGTTTGGTCTAGCACCTGTTTTTTGGATGTTGTAGCCCTACATAATACTGGATACACACTGAAGCCTGATTTAAAAGTTTAATTAAACTAGCTCAGTAAATAGCTTTATCTATTTACCTGCAGTTTATTGTCTCGCACAACGACCAGCTGTTTCGCCCACTGGCCAAAGCGTTTCTTTCGCAGCAGGAAGGCACAGATGCGGCAGTCTTTAACTGGTCCATCTGAGCTCTCCTCAGCCGTCCATCTCTGAGGTTGGTCCCGCCCCTTTGCCTCCTCATCCTCTTCTTCGTAAGACTCATAGGAACTGCTCAGAGCATCTGAGTCATTGTCTGACCACCAAAAACAAAATGTGTGATTAAGTCACCAAACATCCACTGACAGTTTTTGATTGAGTTCACTCACTGATTCCACCTCCTTCACAATCAGAACATTCATGTGTTTGTAGATGTCAAGCTGAATTGCTACTGTGAGTAAGTGCAAGACAGTGTAGACTCACAGGAGCTTTTGGGAGGACCATTAATCCTGGTGGTGGGATAGTTATTGTCTGCATCTTCATAGTAAGCATCCTCCACTGAGTTCGTGGAAGCTACAAGAGAGAAGAGTCAAGATGAGATATAAAAAGAAGATATAAAGAGAAATAATAGTGTGCAAATCTGTGTTTTTGAGTGTGTGTATTTGTGTGTGTCCAGCACTGACCGTGGATATTGGTGGTAAAGTACTGAGGGGTGGATCCAGGATCCAGAGGAACAGCCTCTTCATAGTAGTCATCAGGAAGTGGGGTGGTTGGCAGAGGAGGGGGCGTGTCGGTAGGTGTCTGAAGAGCCATGGTGGAGGTTAAACCACAGCTTTAGTTACAAGGACAATAAAGGCAGGAGGACAGTCAGGTAGATACTGCAGGTGACTCACGGATTTATTGGGATGAGTCTTCTCCTCTTCCTCTTTGTGCTCCTTCTGCTCCACTGGAGATGCACTGAGCATGTGCAAATCACAGTCTGGTGGAGCAACAGAGGATTAGTGTTATCAGAAGTGTCAAGAATTAAATGAATGAATGAAAGGAATGAAAAGGAGGTTGATTAATTTAACAAACTTTTATAGGCTTCACAGAACGAGCAGGCTCATTTTACTGTAGCACGGCTAACAGTTAAATATTCCTTATAAGAGACGTTCATTAGCTCATCATCTGGATCTTGTGGTATGAGGATTGTAAATATACAATAATAATCATTTCCACATAAGACTCCATAACTCTGAACTGGCTTGAAGGCATTTTGAGGGTGTACTCACCAAAATCCTCAAACAGAGATTCTACAAAGCTTGTGCCGTTGCCATAGAGACAACTGTTCATGTAGACGTCTGAGCCATTGACTGTGGAAGAGATAAATTGGGGATTAGAAATAGGATCAGAGTTAGAGCTAGGATTGTTGTCTATGCTGAGGCGAGGAGAGTCAGGATTACCAGACACAGCAAACAGGCAGTTGGTAAGAGCTCACTGAGTATCAGTACTGAACTATCTGCATTGAATTGTATGGAGACAAACAATCAGACAACAAGGGAGTGCAGACTCTAAATATTCAATATCAAAAGTAATTGAAATACATGTGAAAGTTTGCTCAACCTAAAAAGTTTTGAGAGAAATCAATCCCTGAAGTTTTTGTCTGTAAAAATGAATTGATGTGTATTATGCTAAAAAAAAACCCTTTGTTGTGAACCATCATGATATTTTGCTTTTCTCCTTTCTTTGACCTCCTCTCATTATCCTCTTTAAACTTTACATTTCATTATCCTCTTTCATCAATCCTTTTATCCTCTCCGACATCCTGTATTCCCAGAGATAAACCAGGATCTACTGTAAAGACCGCAGTAAGATTTGATGTCCTGTGTTTTGTTGCATGTCTCCAACTACAGTTACTGGTGTTGTGCAGTTGCAGTCTGGTTGGTGAATAACAGGAAGTTTGCGCCATCGCAAAAAGACATGGGCCACATAAAAACAGAAATGCTCCATTTGTGTCTAAATAAACACTGTTGTACTGACTTTGAACACATTTCTCAACTCTGAAATGTTTTGGCTGAATTCCTGCAAGTTTGAAGCTGATTGATTGTGGTATCAGGATGCAGCTGAAACACCACAAGCATGCTCAGCCGAATTCCCCTGGATAAATAAAAGTCACCGATCTCATTTACAGTCCTGCCCCTTTAATACTCTAATTTATATTTCTCTTTATGTAATATGATTTTTAACATTTGTTTGTGTTTTCTTGTTAAAAGAGATACTGTATATTTGGTGTGTCCAACCTATAGTAGCTTGAAATAATTGTAACTTACTGATGTGAGGAGATCATGATTCAGACTTAAAATTATAATTAAAATGAGTTTAGTTAATAATGATGATGTTGTACCTGACAGCTGTAATGAGTCCAGGATGTTGCGTATGGAGGCCATCTTTTCGGCAGTTGCAGGACTGACTGTCTCGTGGTCTAGCATCTTCAGCAGAGAACCCAGCTCATTTACAAGTCGCTCCATCACCACTGGAAACCACAAAAAACAGCAAACATATGATTTGGGTTTGCAGAACTACAATAGAATACTCTGTGGCGTCGAGCACCACCAGGTCAGTATGGGACAGCCCATAGTGAAGACTGTTAGCATGGCTCAAATGCTTATGCTATTACACCAAGTGCATCAAATATCAATTTAAGACATGTATGCAAGGCCATGGAGAGCCAAACTGGCAGTTCACAAGGGGCATGAACTCAGTTTGGAACTCAGCTCGCCGCCTGTTGCAACAGCTGAGAGGGAAGAGATATTTAGCATCCAAACATATCGGCCTATTCAGTGTTTCCGCCTCCGAGTCTGTGTCTTTGTCCCTGCACCACCACAGATCAAATCCTACTTTGAGTTTGGATTTTCTGAAGCTTTCTTAGAAAAAAAAATAATTGTTTTAACGTTCAATTTTGACATCCTGTACGTCTCTGTGTGTGTGTGTTGGTATGTGTATGTCTCTGTGTGTGTTTTGTTGACCTTGACATTGTTCCAAACAGCCTGACACACTCTTACACATCCTGCCTGCTCAGAGCCGACAGAGAGGCGGGGTGGGGGAGTCGGAGAGAAATGAAGGTGAGGAGGAGGAGGAGGAAGAGGGGGTCAGCACGCTTCCTTCCATAAAGGAAATGGAGCCAAAGTAAAGAAGGAAATCTGTAGTTCCAATAGAGATAGAAGGATGTGGTCACCAAACTGGGTTGGTTCATTTAAGTGTTCACTCATTCATAAGAAAATTTTTAAAGGCAGATATTAGGAGCTTAGTGTAGGAGCTTTTCTCCTATGGTACAGCTGGCTGATATTGACCTTCAATTAAATACTGAATCTTGGCCACTATTGATATGATTATTCATTATTCATGCCATTGAACAGGTGGAGTGGATCGGTTTAATAGCTTCTCACCCTAAAATAATTTCATTTCAGTTTGTGTTCCAGTGGAAAGTTTTATTGTCCCATGATGACCTACATGCTCTGTCAGTAGCTTTTCCCTCTCTTCATCATTTTAGGCATTAAAAGTGTCAAATTTACGATGTAATTTCACCCAAAATAAAAAAAAAATTTTTAAAAGTTGACAGGAAGTTGCTGGAACCTATAAATGTGTCAGAAAGTTGAGCTTGTAAATGACACTGTGCTGTCAACTGAGAAAGTTATCCACTTCCTTTATAAATCCTCACAAGGAATAATTTTGGAAAAAAAAGTCGCTTTGTGCCGCTCCTCACTTGTCCTCCTTCATTTTTATTTTAAGTTGAAAGAATTATTTTAATATGCCAGAGCTAAAAAAATAGTCCCTCTGTGGTGACTAGTAAATGAAAAAACAAACCAAAAAGTTTCTAGTCACAGGTTTGCAAAATTATGACATAAATAAATAAATATATACATAAATACATATATATAATAATTATGACAAGTAAATTATACCTGATGGATTATAAAATGCATTTTTTGAGAAAGAAATGATTCGAGGGTTAAGTTTAAAAAAAGTAAAAACTCAGAGTGAAGACAGAGACAGTGAGAGAAAAGCCCTCACTCTCCCATAAGCCTCTTCCGCCGCCCTCCCGGTCTGACAATACTCTATTGTCTCCACAAGGGCCAAAATTAGACGACCACAATGGTCCGCAAGACCAGAGCAAACAATACAATGTCAGAAAGTCCAACAAAAAAACAAAACAGGAACTCACACACACACACACACATACACGGTCTGCGAGGGGCGTGGCGCAACACAGCTGCATCGTCTCGATCCACGGGCATCCAGGGTTAAGGGATATATCTCCAGCAGCTGTGTGTGTGTGTGTGTGTGTGTGTGTGTGTGTGTGTATGAGCGCACCATTTCTCGGCCAGCAGCTGTGGTTTCCTGTCTTAGCTGTCAACAGAAGCTTCTCTCCACTCCTTCCTGATCTTGACTCTCTCCTTCATCTGCCTCTTCCTCCCACTTTCCCCTCTCTCTTTTTCCATCCTTCCATCCATCCCGCTGTCTCTCCTTCTGTCCCGACATCTTCTGTCATCCTGAACTCCCCTTCCATCTCTTGTTCACACTTCTCCCTTCCTATTTTTCACCACCATCCCCAGTGTGTTCACCATCTACGAAAATGTCTCTCAAATCACAGATCTGTTCTACATCACCTCTCATTTCTGGAGCTAAAAACAGACAACAAAGATTAAGTACAGTCAATCAGCGTAAACAAAGCCGGTCATGAGCTGGTGGAGTTGGGCCTTTGGTCTATTTTCTGTTTCTTGAAGTCTAACTTTACACAGTCAAGGGCATCAATGCATTTGCCGTCTCTCTCTCTCTCTCTCTCATTCTCTTGGGGGACCGGAGGGTTCAGAGGCTGAGAATCAGCTGTTCTGGAGGCTTGTGGTCGGTCTCACCCACAGAGAGATCTTTGTAACCCCCCATTCCCCACACACACACACACGCACACACACACACACACACACACATGGCACAAATTTCCTCTTCGAATCCATTTTTTTTTTTTCCACTGATGGACACAGACATTCTCTTACACACTGAAACTATTAATTTGTACTTACAGAGTACAAACATACAGTCCACAAGAATACTTCATGAAATGTGTTGTGTGTGTGCATTTTTGTGTGTTTCCGCAAACAGGCTTCCTGAAGAAGGTCAGTCATGAGACCGGAGCCATGCGACTCTCATTTGAACTGATTTAGCGTGTTTGGTTGCAGCGCAGAACAAAACAGCCACAGCTCAGCGCGGCTGCTGTTTATCTCACCACATAATGCTGCTTATGGGCGACAGAGAAAAGATACTCCTCCTCATCTGAGGCTTTCACTCCCATCCATTACACATCTTACCCACCAGTCACACCAATCCAAGGCTAACCTCCTCCTTGATTTGCCTCTCCCGTCCAGACTGAATATGAACATTTCAGGACAAAGAAAATACATGACTGCATTGGATTGAATTGCTCGTTGTTTCCATGAATTATGATGCACAACAGGAACATTTAAGGTATAGTTCTGTGACACAAACTGTGTGTTTTAATGCCTTTTTCATGTTAAGAGAATTTTTACGCCTCCAAAGTGTATGAAACTGCTATTTTGCACAACAGCAGGCATCCTCTTCCTGCCTCCCCCACACTCCCAGAGGCTGAGGTCCCTCCAAATCCCACATTCACCCCTCCACTCCTATATTTCTCTCCCGCCCTCCTCCCTCTCTGATCTTTTCTTTTTCACTCCTTTCCCCTCGTCTGCCTCTCCAGACACCCATCCTCTTCAGACAGAGGTCAGAGTTCATGTCTTGGCGGCCCCAGCAGCTCCCTCTAAGACAAAAGTCTGCTTCAGAGATTCAGCATCCCCTAATTCATATTTTCGTGACAACAGTAGATGGTGTCACTGCTCGCCCGGGGTTAGCGTTCAGTCAGACACTTTAAAAAGTCCCCTCCAAACCAAGCAAGCTGGCAAGAGCTTTAAAAAGAAACAGCTGGGGAAAGAAGTCGTGGAATGTTTCTATTCTTCGCATTCTTTCAGTATCTTATCACTTTCCTCAGACAGTAACTGGTGAGGAGACACAGGAAACAGAGAGGCATCACACTGGCTCACTGTGGCACAGCATGTGTCTAATTTCAAACCCAGCCTGCTGGAGTGCTGGGGTTTCACCAGGTAAGCAGCCTCAGGTGAGGAGCCATTCAGTCACCGTAGAGACACGCTTGGGTTTCATTAGCTCCACAAAGAACATTGTGATGTATACTGGCATGAAAAAGAAGGTTTCTTCCAGTTAAAGGAAAAGTGAGGCGCTTGATATGGCACTCATGTCTGTTTAACATGAAACTCCAGCAGCTAGCTAACTTAGCTTAGCACAAACACTTGAAACGTGGGAAACAGCTCGTCCACATGACAACACTTCCAAAGCTCACTAATCAACACGTTGTATCTCCTTTCTTTAACTCAAAGATGTCATCTTTAAGTCAAAGATGACAAATCACGTTAATTACAAGTGGCAACCCACCATGATGTCACCCATTGGTTTTTGAAGGTGAAGCCTCGAGTTTGTAATTTGGCCGTCGCCATCTTGGTTTTTTTTAAAACCAGAAGAAACCATATTCGGCCAAGAAGGTGGAGCTGAGGAGGAGCGAGGGGCGGATCTGACCTGTTCTCTGCTCTATCCTGATTGACAGACAGGTCGCAGTGTCTGTCAATCACACAGTAGCCACGCCCTAATGCACACCCCGCTTCATCGTCTATTTTCCTCTAAATGGGACCATCATTTAAAAAGTGAACGTCATGTTGTGTTGACTTGAAACTAGCGACTGAGACCATGAACTCATTAGGAATTACTGAGGTTATAAATCAAGTGAGAAGTAGAGCCAGTTTCCCTTCAATACAATCTGACTTCTTTTTGCAACCAGTGGAGTCGCCCCATGATGGTCATTAGACTGAATGCAGGTTTAAGGCACTTCTGCATTGGCTTCACTTTTCAGAGTCAGAGTCTACATCCAGTTTTATATACAGTCTATGGTTAATTAGGGTAATGCTAGCTATGTACTTCTGCTTCCAGTCTTTATGCTAAGCTAAACTAACTGCCATCTAGCTGTAGCCTCATATTGTATTGTAATTCGTATGTATTTGCTAAACAGACTGAGAGTGTCAATCTTTTAGACACTCTGCGAGAAAGCATATAACCTTTTCTTTAAACCTGCATTAAATTATGTTTTTGACATTTGCCTTATATCAGATGGGTCAAATGTCATGTTTAAGCGTCGCAAGAAAAACCCTGCAGCCCTCTGCATCTTTTAGAAAAATATGCTTATTTGCTGTCTCGCCGAGAGTTAAATGAAAAGATTCATATCCCTCTCATGTCTGTACTGTAAATATGAAGCTGGAGCCAGGAGACTGTTAGCTTAGCTTAGCATACTAAAGCTAAACAGCTGGCCTGGCTCTGTCCAGCTCAGTAAAGACATTTCTAAATATCACAAAATATCTTGTTGTTTCATCTGAACAGAAAAAAAAAGAAGTGTAAAAACAACCAGTTGTAATTTTACTTGAGGTTATGTGCTGGACTATTATGTGTCAGTCTAATTTCATTTTTATTGGTCATTCTTCTTTTAATTGATTAATTGCGTAATGAACCCATTATATAAGCACTAATTCAAATTACTGCACCAGACAAACACTTACTGTAAGCTGTTATGATCATCTCTCTCTTCCACACATGCCTGCACATAAACACTATTATACTACAGTTGTTTTTTTTATGATGATGTTTCCTGGGAGTGATATGACAATAGAAGCTTCAGCTGGACAAAACCCAATACAGTACTTTTCCTGTTTGGTAGAAGAGTGTTATCACCACATCAGCTTAGTTCCTACGTACAACAAGCCAGCAGGCGTGACATGCACAGACCTGCGGCTTTGGATGTCACGGAGACTTTAACTGCAGTAGATCTACAGTAACATCTCAATAGGACTTTCAACTGTATGCAAGAAACTAAAACTAAATCGGAAAGAGGGGGTGGGTGGGAGTCACTGGTGGAAGAGGAGAAGGAAAAGGAAGAGGAAATGAGAGGGAACCATGGTCGAGGTCAAGGTTTGTGACAGTTGTTTAACACAGAGAAATGATAATGATAATTGTATAAATACGGGCACACATTCCACTGAAGGTTGTATGAAAACTTTGGCCTTGTTCTCTCCGCCATACTGAAAGCCATGTTATAACTTTAATTCCAAGATATTTCTTCCATTGTTGCAGCAGTTGTGATGCTGGCCCAGAACTCCGTTATCAATTACTTCATTTTTTCTTGACCGTGAGCATATTTTCTTCTGGAGTCCACAGCTGCACAAGCGTTTGGCCGCAAAACACTTTGGTTGTATTGTATGAGCCTCTGGTGTTTCAGGGGCCTCTTTTGCACAGACATTTTGACATGTCTGGTTCATTGTCTCATTGTCATCGTTTACTAAGACGCTTGAACGAAACAGCAGTTGTTAAAGTTACCACGAACACCTGTGATTTTCCTTCTATAAATGAGAAAATATCTGCTCTGAAACATGCCTGACAGTGAGTATGCTCTAACAGTATGCTCTAACAGTACACCTACAGTGAAGCTATTTTAATAGTAAGTACTTAAAAAAATACAGTTATTGTAATTAATATTATTATCTTCATCACCATCAACATAAAGCCACATAGCTGTAGCCTATAAGAGATGGCCCCACTACTGTACCATAGTTTGGAGGTGATCTGGGGCTGAATTTTTTGCTCAGACTTCGAACAGTGTCAAAAGTTTCAACTTCACTTTGTGTCTAATATTAGCATGAGCTATTTCTTTTAGCCACATTTATCCTTCTATTTAAGGGAATTGACATCACTTGTGGAAATTCATACCATGCCTAAATAATGGGCTCATTAGACCAATTAACTGCAGGCAACGCGATTGGCTGTTTTAATGAAGCACGAATGAATGTTTTTTTCCCCCTCTAGTTTCCTCTCACTGTTTTCCCTTTAACATAATCACATGTGATCCTCGGTTTGCCAGCATTTCAGTTTAAGCCACCGCTTCATCACCTGGTGTCACATAATGCAGCTTCCTGTTTCCAATAAGTTGCCCTGAAGGCGACGGAACAGAGCGTCCATTCAGCCGCTGCCGCTGCTGCTGCTGCTTCTCCTCCAGCAGCGCTGCTTCCAACAGGGCGCTTCTCTGTTGGTATCAGATTGCATCACTCTACCTGAGTGGGGAAACCTCCTCCTCCATCCACTCACAGCGCACCAGCCGGCGTGAAGGTGTATGACATCACCCCCCCCCCCCCCCCCCCGTTACTCCAGCTGTCTACCGGGGGCTTACCTTGCTCAGACACGGATACACTGACTGATGGCCCTTCCCTTCAGATTTATTTAATGAGAGCTCAAATTAAATTAAAAAAAAAAAAAAATACAGTATCTCTTTTGTTTCCAGTGTTACTGTGCCGCCTTTCTTTTTTTTTTTTTTTTTTTTTTTTTAGTTCTTTGCGACAACAGTGATGGATATTTGGTGTATTTTGCCATTGTTTGGATTTTGTGTGGAACAACTGTGACCATTTCCATTTGGCTTCTTCTCAGAGTTACCACACGGCTACTGTAGCTCTTTGTCGAGAATAAACATGAGCATATGTGATAAAGTGTTGCTGTTGCTGTTACTCACCACTCTGGCGTTTGGACTCCATGTCTGATGTGCTCACCCTGAGTATTTCCAGTAATAATCCCTCAGCAGTGTCATTTAAAAGTTACGGTTGTGAACATGTGAGACGTGTCCGCCACAGACACAGCGGAGCTCTGTGAGCCTCTGAGCGGACAACTGAGTCAGAGAGACCGCTACAGTTTATAGTTTGACTCGGCAGCCGCGGATTCATCAGCCAGGGCTCCGCTGGGTCCTAGTGCTAGTCCCACCGCCTTACTGAATATTTGGTTTGCCACACATTTTTCATGCTATGACTCGTAAAAGACACATGTTGAGACCACATTGGTCCCATTTCAGGAGATGTGATCCCAATATGTTGTTGCTTATATTGTGTTACTGCCCAACTACTCTCATTCCAGTGGTGGAATAAACTTGCGGAACTTTAGAGTATTTCCATTTAATACTATTTACAATTCAGAGAGAAATATTATACTTTTTCTCCACTACACTTATTTGACATCTGTATTTACTGTTATAAATTAAGATTTTACATGGAAAACATGATTTTATAAAACATGATGTATGGATTATACAACCCAACATCATACACAGAAGCCCCCACCTTGATCAACAACAGTAAAAAGATCCTTTAACAATGATGGAATAATAATGATGAAATGATATGATTATTTAATAAAGATTATATATATAATAAATAACTTTCATATTGGCCATTGTTCTATACTGTATACTTTAAGTCACCTACTTTTGTACTATTACTAACATTTTAAATGCACTACATTTACATAATGGAGTTTTTAGTGTTGCATTGGCACTGTAACTTAAGTAAGTCAGAATACACACTTCCTCCACCACTGATAACTGCCTACAATTATTCCAGGTGTGGATGTATTATGGGTATACAAGTCTATGACTCTTGACCTAAAGGTCGGGAACCCCAACAGGGGTCGCAACATGATCAACTGAAGAGCAAAACATATCTCTGCTACACAAAATCATGTTTCTTTTTTCAGACTTTGCTTTAATTGTGCTCTTTTTTACTTTAGTGAATTACTGGATAATTTTGTCTCCATAGGATTACAAACATATCACTTTTTTGTTGAACTGGTCTCAATAATGCAGGGTGAAAATTAAACTGCTTTTTTTAAAGGGGTCATACGGCAGAAAGCTTGGAGACCTCTCGTGTATGGTGCATGCATCTGAATCATTATGTTGATACATCAGTTAGTTTCTTGGTTTGTACTCCAGCCAAGAATGTGATTATAAGCATTAATCAGATGGCTTGATTTTCCATGACAAAAATGAGTCTGCGCTGAACATGACGTAAAAGTGGTAAAGGTGAAAACTAACATAATTTAGTAATCAATTTCCAGTGAACCGATGACAACAAAATCAAGTATTGCTGGATATTCTTGGAAAAACTAAACTATTAAAGGACCCAATGAAACAAATATACCTCTTCACCATCCCAACCCTGATCATGTGGATATATTCATGAACAATAATAACAAGGAGGATCAATGATAAAAATAATGGTGTTTAAGTCATTTATTTAGAAGTTGTAGTGACAGGTAATAAATCATGAATGTTAGTCCAGTAAATCAAAAATAAGTTAGTTAGACTTGAGACTTGACGTTCCAGACAGTTAATGTGGTAAATGTGATTGTTTCAGACCTGTAAACACACACACATACACACACACACACACACACACACACACACACACACACACACCGCATGGTTTAGTAGAGGGTTCAGTTCCTCTATCCAGCACCCTCTGTTTCTATTAAATCCATTTCAGCTCAGACAGGATCTCTCACACCTGCTTTTTCGCAAACACAAATCCTTTCTTCACACTTTCCTTTGTCAAAACTTTTTTCAGTTTTTTTTGTGAGCATTTCCCTTTGCATCTTTCTTTGTTTATCCCTTTACACATTCCTTCCCTTGTTACTTCCTCCTTTTCTTCATCCTTTCTTTTCTTCCTTCACATCTTCCTATTTCAGTTCCCCACTTCACAAGGGCTTCCATGGAAATCCTTCATTACTCATTTGCCATAATCACAAACACACACAGACACACATAACACACACACACACACACACACATGCACGTACATGCACGCACACACACACACACACACCCCTTTCAGTGGGATTTAATCATAATCCAGCAGATGAAATTCTGAGCTGCTTCATGAGAGCAGCTGCAAGTGTGAACTGACAAATGTGTATAGTACTAAAACCTGGTTTCTTAACCTAATGAACATCTCTGAGCTCACAGCCATGACACAAGTCATTCACAATAAACCTTGCAACCACATCATGTTCCAAAAAAAAACACTTCAGTGAACTGTACAGTCTGTTCATGTCATAGAAATTAACTCTCAACTACCATATGGCTTCAAATATCAAAATCAAATACATGCCAGCAATAAAAAAAAAAAAAGAAGAAAACTTTTGGTTTTCAGTATCAGCACATTATAAAACACCATGTGTACATCATGCTCAGTGACCTTCACACTATGCTGCTCTAGCTTCCTGTCAGCTTATGAGCCACAGAGGACAGTGTTTGTATTTGTGTTTGTGACTCACACTGGATCCTTTTTTCCTTCAGCAAAATGCCAGTCTGCCTTCAAGGCAGCCTGTTTCCAAACTGCCTCCCTCACTTAAGGCAGTTTGGCTCACAGCTGCTGACCCTCACCCTACAGTGTGATGTCAGACTGCCACTGTGACGCTCATGTCAGCACACCGCCATCTGCTGGTAAGAGAGGAAGAAGACGCCAACTCATCCAGCTACTCATCAACTCGTCCATCCGTTTCAGGTCCGGTGTGGCTTATCTGCTGTGTCTGGAAGTCTTCACTCTTCTCCTCCCTCTGATTTACCCATTCTGGCCAGGGGGCTGACTTCCTACGTATGACCTTAAGAGGTCCAAGTACACACCAGTTTAAGTGTGCCAAGATCAGGAGGCCTGTGGTCGGTCCAACTGTCCTGCTCTTGCCGCCTCAAGGGAAGAGAGACTTTTTCCATTTCAGCCAGTTCCTCTTCCACTGAGACACAGTCAGTCTGGGGTCAGCAGGCCTTTGTGGAGACTACTTTTGAAAGCACACTATTGGCAGTAGACCTGCACTGGGTCAGACTGTCCTTGTGATGTCATTCTCTCAAAAGAGTCGGACCTGTTTCTTAAGTTCGTTCTTTTTCCACTGAGCGAGACGGTCGAAGGCAGACATGGACATGCCAAAGACTCTGTAGAACTCCTCTGGAGAGAGGTGACGCTGTGAGGAGAGACGAGACAGAGACAGAGCGAGTCAGAACATTTTCATTTTGGTGTATTCGTGCAGCTTAGAGGAAAAAGAAACATGGACACATTTGCAGAGAACATTCAACATTTGGCCAAGAAGCAAACATCATCATCATCATCTTCTTCTAGCTATGAAATCATTTCTTTTTTTTTCTTCACTCTTTGCTATTTGAATGTTCAAAAGTTTGCATAGAGTTAACTGTGTACCACACTTTTGTGTTGTGGACTGCACTGAACATTACTACAAGTGGACCGTTAGGCTTTAGTCTTGTTGTTTCCTATCTGTGTTTTCATTCATTTCCAGTGTCTTGATGAGTTGAGGAAACAGTAATTGCAGTAGATGTAGTTAGAGTCAGGTTGTGTTAGCAGTTTACCTCCAGTCTGGCTCGGTCCACGTCACTGGGGAGTCGCTGCTGCCCCCTGACAGACACCACCAGGGCTTCATATGGGTAGATCTAACAAAGAGAGAAACAATATAGTAACTGAGTAACTGAATGTTGTTTATAACATTATTCAAATGCCACAATTAAAAAAAAATCCCAATAAATCTGCTCTGGTTTAACTATTTCAGCGCCAAGCAGACAGACAGGCTTTTTGTGTCTGTTGCACTCTAATGGCCAAATGCAGTCATGACAATGACGGCAGAGGCTAAATGTACTGTAAATATAATAGTTTAATAGATAGGTAATCTCTCTCTCTTTTCCATTGTTAATGTAAATATAAAAATATATTCAATACAGGAAGAGAAAACATATTACTCATGAATTTCTCATTAATAAATAAAAATTTTTCTTATTAATAAAGGGAGAAGAGTTTCTAGCTTAAGGGATGAAATTGTACGACATGAAAACAGTGGGTTTGAAAATTGCTCCCAACTCTTTTATAACATGCACAATGAGAGAAAATACTCCTAATAAAGTTAAGTGCAAAGAAAAAAAAAAAAAAAATTAAATTAACATGCTATTCTTTAATGAGCCTTGTGGAAGCTATTTACTAGTTTGTTTGTTTTTCTATTATTTATTCATCTGTTCTGAGTTTGGATTACTTGAATTAATTAGTTTTTATTTTTGATTGCATTCTCTTTGTTTGTCACTAGTTTCTTCATATTATTTGCTTATTTAGTACAGTCAGTTTTAGTTAACTAGTATTTTGTTTATTTGGGTCACACTATGGGCACATGAGTTTATTTAGGTAGGTAGACTGGTTTAGGACCAGCGTGCACCTGGGTGGGCCTTTTGTTTTTTTTGTTTTTTTCACCAGAGCAGGAGAGGCAGCAAGAGACATGATCCTTTCATTTGCTTTGGATAAATGAATCCACGCAGAAAACGCAATGGCTTTGTTTGGACAGTTGATTGTTTTGCCTGAGCAAACCACATACCCATGGAGCATCAGTGGCCATTTGATTTATGTTGGATTTAAATTTGTTTGAGGACAAATAGCCACTACAAGCTTTACACCATGATGTGTTGAAACAGTGTAGTGAGGAGCGTTTCCTGAAAAAAACTAAGAGAGGATTTTTCTTGTCCTATAGACTAAAGGCATCAGATGAACCCTGTGTGTACAATTACCTGTTGTCTTTTTTTTTTCTTCCCTGCATCGATAAAATGAGTCAGCCAGCTTCACAAAATTTCACAGGGTCAAGTGGGTGTTACAGAGTGAGATGGATCCACCATTCACTATGAACTTTAAACAGGAAACACATCATCCTTATCTATTATCCACTGATCCAGACTTTTTCATTCTCGGCTCAGTGACGGCTCACCAGCTTTGGCGAGAGCGTCTTACCTTGTATTCTGAAAGAAAAGAGAAGAGAAACACAGCAGTGAGTTATCTGAACATTCACAACTTCTATTCCAGCACTACACACACTCGGAATAACAGTAAATAATATGCATCAGGAGGGGAAGTAAATCAGGAGAAAACTAGAAGAATTAGGGTTAAGTAGATTTAAGCTGGACAATAGGCTTACCTCTGATCTGCCAATTAACTGCATTACTGCTGTCATACTGGTAATAATCTGCACCCGCACTTCCAGGCTGCTGGAACAAAACAAGACCAGTTTAGCAAACACGGGTCAAGCAGATGCATTTCATCATTATAATGGAGGAAAAGGAGCAAGCAGAGTAGATAAAAGGTTACATCTCATATTGACGTCTAGCCAGTTGTCAAATGTCGCCTCAGTCGGCCTCAGGAAGTAAACTGATAAAAATGGCTTTCACAGGCTCAGTGGCTGATGAAGGACTTTGCCATAGCTTACAGTTTAGTGAAAGGCCATGCCTGTCTTCCTCTCTCTCTCTCTCCATCACAAACACACACACACACACACACACACACACACACACACACACACACACAAAGACACTAACACAACAGAAATTATGATTGCTCACCCTGTTCAGTCCGTTTCTGCCATAGCCTGGCAATGAGGCCGATTTTGCAATGTATGAGTCTGCAAGAGCAAATATAAACACATTAGCATAAACAAACACACATTGTGCAAACTAACAGCAGCAGTAGGAGCACAGGTCCTCTATACTGTATATTAAGCAATTGTCTGACATAAGACTGTGCTTTACAACCTCAAAAATATGGTTGTTTTTAAACATTATTACATATTACAGAGCAGCAGAATCTCCACTTCTATGTAATCTTATGTGCCACTGTCAGACACCCCTCTGTGCAGAGAAGAGGAGGATTATGGGAGAAAAAGGAAGAGAGAAGTTCTGATGAGTGCAGGCAGTTATAAATGTGTAAATATATTTGTACACATATTTGTACACACTTGTATGTGTATGATGTTCTTAGTGTTAATCTTTGTTCTTATCATCTATTTAGCTATTTTTTATTATATGTCACAGTGGCATATTAACAGTTTCCATGTCTGTGCATCCCCCTGAACAGAAATCACACAATAAATACTTGGTCACAAAATAAATAAGGAAATACTCAAGGAAAGTTGACTGTGCTTCCACAGTGTTTTCAAACTATTGTTGCTGTTATACACAGGGAAGCATCTCAGCGTCTCCAGCACCTGAGCAGCAACAGCACCTTTCTTACCGATGCTGAAGATGAAGGGTTTTTAATTTCTCTTTGTCATCCAGTCTCTGAGAATATCACTCTGGGGAAACAGGTTTCTCTCATTTGGTGAAAGAATACAGAGCAGGTGCTCCTCATCCTCACTCTGTGATAAGCAGCAAATTCAGGCTTTTGGAAACTGTTTGACGGTGCTATTCCAACCTCAGGCCCTTTGATTTACACCCTCATCAAACACAAACTACAGTACATCTGCCCACAGAAACAAGCTACATTCCTGAGCCAACGCCACACCGGTAATACGATTTTCTTTTAATCGCATTTGTTATCACTCCTCCAGCGTGTTTGCATCCCTCTTGTAACCATTGGCAACCAGCAGCCTCCAAGCATCCTCTCGAAGGCGTCTGTGTTTGCAGTGTGCACTGCTGCAGCTGAAGCAGCAGAGGGCAGTGGAGTCACACCAGCCCTCTCCCGTCGTCTCTGCTCTCCCTCCTGTCCTCCTCTCCTCTACTTGAACTTGCCTCGTCTTCACTGGCTGCATTTATTTTTCTTGTTACTTGGCTTCATCATTCATTCATTCTTCTTCTTCTTCTATTTTTTTCTCCCACTTGCTCTCTCTCTCTTCTGCTATCTTGCTTTACCTATCTTCTCATTCAGTCTCTCTCCCTCTCTTTTGTTCACGCTGGTGTAGAAAGGAATTAAATTACGCAGCGATGTCAAAGGGCCGAGACGAAACACCATGATGCAGCAGAATACTTGTCGGTGTGTGGAGCCACTGTGCAGCGTGCGGGAGCCACTGAACAATAATGAGTTTGTCATCTACTATACTCTTTGCCTTCCAACAAGAAATGTGATACAGTCTCATAGATGAGTCACGGTGTGTGTCTCAGAAATATAGTTGTTTCATAAAAAGTGATGCCAAATAGTGTGAAAACTACTAGCCTAAGCATCTTGTTTATCAATGTCTTTATAGTGCATGTGCTGCCTCATAATCACCTGCTGTTTGAATTCTCATAGTCAAGGTTTTGGAGCAAGTAAGGCGTCAGTCTTATTTTATTTGTGCAGGAATGTAATTTCATGATGTTCAAAGACAAAGATGGAGGCTGAGCTGGGATGTTATTGGGCTTAATCCTCACAAGAGCAGTAAAGAGATGGTAAAGACAGGAAAACATGGTGCAAGCCATACGAGAAACATAACAAGAATTTTAGAGCCAAGTGTGGATAATGTAATTGCATAAAATAAATCAGCTTTACAATCAAAAGTCAAATAAAGTGTAGAGTGTAACTGTAGTGAAACAGATGGCTGAGGGGTTCGAGTCAGAGATCCTGCTAAAGAAAAGCTGATAAATACAGGCTGAAGCTACAATGCCGTTCATCTTTCCTCATGCGACCCAATAGAAAAGAGGGGTGTGTGTATGTGTGTGTGTGTGTGTGTGTGTGTGTGTATATGATAACAATCTCCCACTTAAAGCTCTGCTGCTGTCACAGCAGAACCCACAGGATGAAGAGGATCAGAGGGAAGGTGGCCCGCTGTGACGAGATGACCCCAGAGATCAAAACACACTGATGAACCACTCACCGCTGTCTGTGCTGTAGACGGACCTGGGAGCTGAGGACACAGAGACAGCAAGCCGGCGAGGGGTGAGATGGAGGGAGACAGAAAAAAGACAGAACACACAGGACAATATGACATTATGTCTCAAGTCCAAAAACTCTGAAGTTTACATAAAGCACTTTGCCTCACTGAATTTTTTATGACATGGAATGAGTCCCCTGCCCCAAAAAATTTAAGATAAAAAAAAAACAAAAAACGATCATGTTAAAAGGTGGGAGTGGTATCCTTAAACATGGCTCCATCTACCATTTATTTGAGAAACTGAAGAACAAATATACTTACAAATATAACCAAAGACGTTCGTGAAAGGTTCTGTTGTAAACCACGCTCCAGATGAAGTGAAAACATTTAACATTCAACATAATGAAATGAATTCAGGCATCTAACTTATGTTACAAACCCCCTGTTAAATCGGACTTGACAACTAAAGCAAGGTTGGAGACAACTCATGAGAAAGGCATTAATCTGTGAACAGTATTCAAAAACAAACATATTAAATATTGGGACATCCTACTTCTTAAAGAGTGCAGTCTGGTGCTGAGCAGGCGGTGTACAGTGGGTTTTTATTTTGCTGAAAACTGCAGCCTACTGCAGTCAGAAACAACTAGAGTGCTGAGAATAAACCAGAACAGTAAAGTTGCTAAACAGCAACTGGCTACAAAGCCCTGTAAAGCCGATGGGAGCTGCAGATATAGGTGATAATTCACTGTTGGTTCATTACTAGGAGTGACCTCTTTTGCATTTTAACATTGTTTTCACATTTTCATTTAAAACACTTTTATTATAAAATATTATTATATCATCTTTAAATAAGTGGATCTGCTGGTGTCTTAATCTCCCCATGTTTTGTGAGAGCTAATGCAGATTAGTGTCTGTGTGATTGTGTAAACACGAACAATACATGAAACCTGTGTCAAGAAGCGTACGTAAACCTGCCAAATCGTAAAAGTCTGAGAACACAGTAAACTGAAATGAGTTTTCAGTGGAAGGGAAATAAAGAAGGCCAGCTGTTGGGGGGGGGGGGGGGGGGGGGGGCTGAGAGTGTATTTACAGCTGTGCAGGGTGTTAAAGAGATAAGAAATAAATAGCAAATGAACAACAATAATCAACAACTGTGCAGGGTGTAATGAGGTAGATATAAATAATAAATAAACAGTCAAGGTGCAGTTTGGTGCTGGGCTATGCAATAAATCCTTTGATGGCAGCCTAAAGATAGCTGCCACTAGTACGGCGCCATCTTGAGATTCTGAACAAAGTGATATTTTGTTTTGATGATGGCGCCAGGTGAGTTCGTCCAGCTGGGGACATGAACGTATGTAGTAAATTTAATGGCAACTTTATGGTGGCGCTAACCATACATGCCTTTAGCAATGGCAGTTCACCTAGTAGTGGATGAGATAGATGAGATCAAAATGGTGAACCGACCAACAGACTGAGAGACGGATACTGCCATCCCTAGAGCTAACATGGGTAAAAAAAAATGGACCGAAATCAATTCAAGTGAGTGAAGTCACAGGGTGTCAGTTTTGTAGGAGGCTGTGTTGCTGCTACATAAAATCCAGGACATTCCCATTTTGGAATTAGCCTCCTCTGAAGAACAGATAAGCACACACTGCTTAGGATTTTTCTAATCAGTATAATAACAGCAGACACTATAAACCCACAGTGATTACACAGCACTGAACAGCCACTCTATCTACACCTCTCTCCGTCTGACCTCCCTATCCACATAGCTCATTTCCCTCTCTCTCCACTGACCCTGATTTACCTCTTGGCTTCATGTCATACATCTTCTCTGAACAGCTCCAAATTGCTTTAGCTTCCCACTTCCTCTCTCTCTTTATTTTTGAATTCACTCTTTATCTAGTTCTCTCTCTCTCTCTGCGTCTCTCCTGTTATAACACCCTCTCTTTTGACCTCCACCTAAACACACTCTCTCTTCCCATCTGTGAGTCTCTCCATCTTTGTCTTGCCCTTACAAATGCTGAATGCAATGAGCAATGGGTTCAATGGCAGAGGAACTATAGAAGTGGGACCCCCCCCCCCACACACACAGTCCTCCTCCTATACAGATGACTATATTTATTTCTTAACCTCTGACCTTCACCACCACAGACCCATCACCACCATTACCTCAAATGAAATCTGATCCTTATTTTAGCCTCAAATCTAAAGCACAGTCTCAACCCCGATGCGACCTTGACTGAGAGTTTACAAATCAAATCATCAGTCATTTTTTAAAGCAGAATCCTCTATAGTCCTGTGAACACATTTCTACTTTCTAAGTCACTGCCATAAACTGAGAGTGATCTCTTTATCACAAAAAGAGCTACTAAAATTATAATTTTCACAATTATTATGATTTCCTCAGTATTTGTGAGCTTTACACTAGAACATGGGTACATTTGGTACAAAGAGAATTAAGCAAACAAATATATTAGGTGGGATAAGATTTCACTGCGATGGTTGACTTCCTCAGGCAAGTTTCAAGACTTTGCCTGAAAAGCAGGAACAAGACTTCTGGGAGTCTAAAGCCATACTAATGATTCTGTGAGGCTACACTTTGGCACAGAGGTGTTTTGAGCTAAATGCTATTGTCAACATGCTAAAACTCACATGTAAACATGTTTAGCAGGTATAGTGTTTACCATGCTAACCACTTTAGTTAGCAATACTTTTGCAGGTATTTGGTCAAACTGAAATTTTGGCCTGATGGTGACACTAAATAAAAAGTCACACAACCACCAAAATTACTACAAATTATCGAAGAGGGAACATGAATGCGTTTACAAAATTTGATGGCAATCCACCCTTGAGTTGTTGAGACATTTGAACCACCTGTTATTTAATCTGATAACTAACCCCCTAACCCTAGGCCTAACCCTAGACCTGGCCAAGAAGACATCACACATTTTAAGGATTTTTTTGGATGATTTTTGAGGCCGACACTGATAATGATATTTGAGCTCATTATATATTGGTTGACATTTTTTGTAGCAGTCACACTGTTTCTAAATCACCTCAAACCTTCTGTGGTGTTTCTGTAACGCAGTTTCTTGTTGCTTAACAGATGACGTACACACAGACAAGGGAATGTCGGCAATAAGGTAACATCGGCTGATATATGGGACTGGCAGGTTTATCAGTGTAGCTCTAACACAGACACCATGACGAGGCCAAGACACTGACATAATCAAGAAGTGAGACAGACACACACACACACACACACACACACTCAGACTTACAGCCATTGAGGGAGCTGTATCCCAGATTGTTCAGCGCCTCCTTACTGCTACAGCGGGAACTGCGTCTGCTCCCCCACTGGTCATTGTCGTGACAAGCTGACCGCGCCTTCATCTCCTCCTTCAGGATCATCCTGCCAATTCCCTGTAGAGAGGGAAGGAGGAAGGAGGAGGAGGGAAAGAGAAACAGAGGAAGAAGAATGGGTTAAAGGATGCGGGCAAATGCACAGAAAGATGGAGCAATAAGAGCTGATTGAATTAATGGATGCATAGGTTGATACATGGTGATGGAATAAGGCAGGAGGAGACAGGAAGAGGCGACGATTGTTATTTGAACAGGCAGAGGGATGAATATGTAATGAAAGAGGAAGAAGGAGGAGAGAGGAGCACAGCAGCATCACTTTGTGTCATGTCCACTGGGTGAGGTTGGAAAGAATCATTTAATTAACTGCCGCATTAAATATTAACACACACACACACACACACACACACACACACACACACACACACAAACACTTAAAATATAAAAGGGAGAAGCAGGGGGATGTCTTCCTGTCTTTACCCTGTTGATATTGTGATTCCATCCATCCTCCTCTCCTCCAGATGAAAACCTCCTCACTCTGGAGACTAGAGGAAGGGGGGAGACGGAGGGAGAAAAAGGCAGAGGTGGGACGTAAAATAGAGCAAGTCAAAAGAAGTGAAAAGCGAACGTCAAAGACTCAAAACTTCACTTTTACAATGACAGCTCCTGTTCTGTAGGTAAAGTATGTGTGGTATATGCCTGTAGGTGTTTGTAGAGTATGTTGTTTTGGTCTCTGAGCACCTGTGTGTGCAGAAGTGTGTGTTAGGGAGAGAGGGGGAACAGTACCTTTTGGAGAGCCAGTATAAGGGTAGTAGTTAGAGCTCGGGTGATAAATGCTGTTGCAGTTGGAAGAGGAAAGGCGAGTGGAGTTGATGAGATTCTCGTTGGTTTTACTCTTATTGGCTCCTGGAGAGGCAGAGATGTCTGGAGGAGAGACGATCAGAGAGAGGGAAAGAGAGAGAGAGAAATTGTATAATGTATGTTTTGATTAATTTTCTACACTTCATTTGTGGCGGCAGAACCTTATCCAGTGATTTTTAGGTGGATTGACATGGTTGAAATAAGAACAAGGAACAACAATGGAGCAGCGATGATTGGATGCTTGTTGGTCCCTAAAACATCTTACTGTTAGACCAACGTGAGTGTGAGAGGTTTCGCGCACGGAAAGAGAAATAAGACGGACAAAGTAGTGCGTTTACACAGCGGGGGGGGGGGGCACATCAAAAAAAAAAGGAAGCAGAGAGGAGAAAAGAGGTCAGAGAAAACTTCCAGTAAGGAAACAAAGTTATCAAGGGTGTATCAGCATAACACAGGCAAGTGGTAGGAAGGTGATTATGTTGTTGAGTGTATAAACTCACAGCAGCAGATGAGCTTGTAATTCCCTCTTGTGGAATAGTGAATGAAATATTTTAGACAGTGTGAAAAGAGTGACATGAAAATCAAGAAAAGGAAAGAGCAAAAGTCGTGTTTTGATGATGCTGTGCGACTTTTAGTCTTTGGATGACGAACTTACACTGGCTGGACACAAAAATCCAACTGCAGTGATTTTCTGAGAGGAGATTATGTGGTCATTTTTGAAAAAGTATTCATTTAACAGAGAGAAAAGCATTCATCATTGTTTCATGTGCAACATGCAGATAAGATGCAACACATACATGTTTCTGGCCAAGGCAACCTCATATACATCCTGAGGAGATGTGCCAGAAGAGAATCAGCATCAGCATCAGATAATTCATGCCAGCCGAGCTGTTAAAATATCATCTGAAAACATTCGTCTGCTTCATCTTTTATTCTCAAAATCTTCTCAGTTGTCTCCTCTGGTGACAGAACCAAACACGTCCTTGAGGAGCTCTGAAAAGCTTGTGTATTTGAGGTGTAACCTAGTTTGACTATGACACACAGCGAGACACTAAATATACAGTATATACACCTGATTATGGTGCTCTAATATGAAAACTGCTCCATAAGTGATTCACGCAGTAAATCTAAATTGGTGAACACAGCCCAGACCACAGAGAGAGAGGTTTGTCAGCACTTTGTTGCCCAGCGTAAATCTTCCAGAGGTGTTTCGGAGGAACTGTAACTCTGTCTGACCTGCCATCAGAGCGCTGACAGATCGCCTACACACTCAGAGTGTTTGGCTCTGCCTCTCTCAGTTTTACATCACCCCTTGAATCACTAACTCAAACTGTAATCTTACTCCTGATGTGGCCAAAAATATCAAGCTCCATAACTGTAGTTTAGTTTAGTTTAGTTTAGTTTTGCCACATCAGCTTTATTATCCACACAACGGATGATGAGGGATGTGATGTGTGATGAATGTCAGTCATAATTAGTGATAATTAACAAACCTTTTCTCTTATCCAATGAAGTTGTCTTCTTTTTCCAAAATGTAACAGGGTTTCTGACTGAATGAACGTAACTGACACAGTAGCAGAAACACTGACTTTTATAAAAGACACTGACATGAAATCGTATTAATGTGGATCAGTAATGTTATGGCTGATACATGAGCTGTTGATTACAGATGATATCTGGGCTGATTTATCAATTATATCAGTGCCTCCCTCTCCATGATAGTCAGTTAAATGGCCAGGTGGATTGCACATAGTTTTGTGATGAAACTATCAGTTATTTCCATTGGTTAATCAGTCGATTTTGTATTGTCTATTTTTTCCAATTAATTGATGAATTATTACATTTTCAAAATATCAAGAAAAGGTGATATCATACACTTCAGGAGCTGAAACCTGTGCATGTTCAGCAATTTTCCTGGTAAATTTCAAAACCAATTAATCACTTCATCACCAATCCTTTCAGGACATGTTCAGACCTTATGTGGTTAATAGATGACTACACAACAGATGATTTTTTAAATGTCGGACAATCCAGTCTTCTATTCAAATGATCCGGTTGCACTCCGCAAACTCTGCAACAGAACCTGCAACCAAACCTATGCAGGCAAGGTTGGAGAGAAGGCCTGAATGTCATCAGAAGCACCAGACGTTAGATGGAAAGAAACTACAATTCAGCTTTAGCTCAGTTCCCTTCTGTAACTGATTGATTAAGTCAGACAAGCAGAAGCATGTTTCATACTAAGGATGCCTTGACAACGTACACAGCATCCAACTGGCTGACAGGTGGACAGCCTGTCAAAAAGCTATATAAAGCACGTAGCATTTTGAGGAATCGACCAACCTTGTCTCTTATAGATGGGGGGTTTCCTGTAGATATTGGTTTCTTCAGAGGCTGAGAACAGAAGGAAAAAGAGCGTTAGAGGCAGAAAGATAAAAGGAGAAGGAGGGACAGAGACTGGAGAGGAGAGGAGAGGAGTAATCTGGATTTCCTTATTCATCCCGCCCCACCAAATTAGTTGTGTACATTTATAGTCTTCTTAACCATAAAGCTGACAGCACATGTAATAAACTGCTATCATGGAGGCGGTGCTGTGCATCCAGACAACCTGACGGACGTGCAGAGAGGCTGATGAATGCCGATTCGCAGGCTTATTACAGGAAAGAGCAGCAGATGGCACAGGAATAAAGGAGAGGAAGGAGAGCAGTTGAAGGGTGGAGAGGCAAAGGAAAAGATAAAGTGGGGAAGAGGAAAAAACCTAGAAATGATGGGAGCACATGGCACCTTGCAGCTCTCATTTGGTGTGGTACTCCAAATCATTCAGCTTTGAGTGCTGGAAAAGCACCACAACAACATATTACAGAAAATTAAAACATTATGTCATAACCTGCAATAAAACAACAACACATAAAGCAAAAAACAGTAAAAATGCTTCCAAATATTCCACAGAGTGTGCCACCAATCATACAAAGTTGGAGGTTTGACTCCCAACGGGCCAAGCACGCTAAATTTGTACACACTCATGATACTGTAAGGCACTCTGGATAAAAGCATCCACCAAACACATTTTGCTCAGTGCTGAAAAGCATGAGGGGAGTGCTGTCGCGGGGCTGGCAAGGAATAACAGCCTCAGAAGAATCGCAGAGAGGAAACATGCAGTGAGAAATGGACTGAAGGCGGGAGGAAGGGATGATGGAGGGGAACCAAATGCGCGGTTCGCAGGGAAAAGTAAAGCGAAGGGAACAAAGACGCAGTGAAAGGTTCAGGCAGGAGAGAGGCATTAACTTGATAAAGTGGAAGGTTGAAGGAATCTTTAAATAAAATGAACTGGTATTAGATGTTAGATTAAAGGCCTCATATGTTATAGAAAAGCTCCAGATCAGTGAGATCAATTACAGAGACCCACTGCTGCAGGACTGTGAAGGGAGGATAACTACTGTTCAGTTTTATGTTTGTGGAGACCTCATTACAATCTGTCAAAATCATTTTCACAATCAGTGAATCTCTCTGTTTTCGTGTTTATTGTTCAGGATACATGGTGCATATATAAATATTCAGTTCAAAAGCAAAGGATATTATATGAGCAGCAAATCCTCACATTTAATAAACTGCAACCAGCAGAAATTTTCGCATCTGAACAATGAATATGAATAAATGATCAAAATCATTGTTGATTTTTTTTTTTTTTTGCAGTTGACTAATTATCTCAGCCCTGAAATAATGCTCATAAAAATGTCAAGTCACCACAATCAGAGTGAGAGTTCACTGTGTCTGGTATAAGCATCTGGGGTCGGGTTGTGGGTTAGGGTGTTGGTTAAACGTGATGTCAAATCACTACCATAGCTGGGATTAGGAAGATGATGAATGATTAGACTGGGTCTTAGCTGTGTCTACGATGACAACAAACAAGGTGCAGTATAAGTGAATATTTGAAGGGTGAGTTGGTTTCGGTCTGACGCGGGGAAATTCGGGTTAGTATCAACGTCACGGATGGCGGCCTACCTGGCACATGGAAATGCTTGGGGGCTTGGAAGGTGGTGGTGGTGGTGGTGGGTGTAGCACACCTGGGCTCTGGCTGACTGTAATAGGGTGAACTCCTGCCACTCTCACTGCCTGCAGTCAGCGCAGCCAATCACAGTGAGAGAAACCAAAGCATGAGGCACAAAATGTCCGCGAACAGAAGGACAGAGAGACTAATGACAGAGAGAGCGATGAACTACGTGTGTGTGAGCGTGTATGTCTGGGTTCTGTGTTTTCGGGGTGCTGCTGGGAATGCACTCTGCTACACCCACACGTAGAACTGAACTGGTCCATCTTGCCAGTTGAGGGCCTCATATTTTCTTTCCATTTCTAAGTACTGTATGTCTGAGTGTGTCACTTTGGGTGAGTGGGCACATTACCGGGGAGATAACAATGCAGTGGGGAACCTCCGTGGCGACTGTGTGCAGGAGAGTCGGTGAAGGCAGAGCTGGAGGAACGCCTCGTTCTCAGCTCCACGCCGTCCAAAACATCCTGGAGAGAGAGAGAGAGAGAGAGAGAGAGAGAGAGGCTGTCTCAGAGTGCTAAATTTAATTTACTAAATGCAGTTCATTAGACTACATAGGGCTCCTTCCGAAACACAATTTTAATCACTTCCACATCTATTTAATATTCTATATTGTGCATATGCTGCTGGCAATCCTCCACACATATGTTTGCAGGATATTTGGTCAGTAATGTGTGAATGTTATAACCAGTTTTGAGGAGAGACTGCAAACTACTTCAAAGAACCATAAGGTTTCTTTTGAGTGTTACAGCCCTTTAACTATGATAGAATAGTTTGATATTTTTGGGAAGTAAACTAATTTACTTTCTCTCCACGAGATAGACAATAAAATCAATATCGCACTCATGTTTGTACCCTAAACATGAAGCAGGAAATGAGCCAGCAGGAAATTAGCTTGGATGAGAGAACAGCAACTAGCATGGCTCTGTTTGAGGGTTAAAAACTACATCTACCAGAATCTCACTAGTTAGCATATTGTGTCCTGTTTGTTTGGAGTAGCAAATAAAATAGAGTAGATACAACAAGTTAGGTGGTGAACATATAGCAGTGTTGAAGCTGAGTGGGCCATCATGGCAGTGCCTGACTCTGCCAAACGTGTGAAGCCGAGACTTCGGTGCATGGTGACTTGTGGCAAACATACACTCAGCCCCCTGACACTCAAAGCAGACACACCCTCAATTATACAGAACTTTAAGCCTTAATAAAATTAAAATGGTGAGTTAAATAAAAATTCAGCTATAGAGCTATAGAGACCAAAACCATTTTTTGCACCAGGCTGTAAACGTGTTTTTTTTCTGCTGTAAAGTTTGGCATTTTAACATGGGAGTCTGCATGGGAAGTGCAGTTTTTGGCACTTCCGTGTTTGCTTCATTTTTCAGGCTTGGAGGTTGGCTCTTGTTCTTGCCCAAGTACAGTGACCGTCTTGATTATTGTCAGGATATTTTCCAAAATTATTCAGTTTCTTGTTTATTTTTACGATCATTAGTAAAAATGAATTTCCATGAAAATCATCCTGCAGAGATTTGAAACTTTGCTGTAGATTGGGGATCCGGCTTTTTCTCTCCTGATACCTCAACTCAGGTTATCTCCTGATGCAGAGCAGTGATGTAACACCTGTGCTTTATTTTTCCAAACTTTTGAATTTGTATCACATCATCACTGTGCAGAACTCACTTCAACAATTTTTGTGTTGGTGAGCTGGTGGCTCGCTATGACTGAACGCATGAAACTAATATATATAATTAGTGCTGGAACACTGACACCTCTGATGACAGTGATGAAGACACTGTGTTTAATGTGGATCTGGCACCATCCACTTAGCTCAGTATAATGGTCCATCGCAGTCAACTTTACTGTTAAACAACGTAAAACATCAGAATAATGTAAAATGTTAACTCCCAGTTACTGATTGAATGATTCATCAAAAGTAGAAGCACGTGTTTACTGATCAGCAAGTTAAAACACATGTCATGTGACCCACGTCATCCATTGGACAGAGAGTTAAAGCACTTACATGAGAGTATGGTGATAAGGAGCCCAATGACTGGATGAGAGGGAGAATAACAATTATTGATTATTAAAGGTGAGAGTTATGGTCAACTTCATTTTTATCTCAGAATCACCTAATGCTGTTGCTGTTGTGTTGATTGTGCATGCGTGTACATATGTGTGTGTGTGTACCTGTCGACAGCTGTATCGCTCGAGAGCATCGTCTGAGAGGTGTGTGTGCGCGTGGTCAGCCTGATAAGGGATGATGTCAGGCCGCTGGATGTCATATATGGCTTTGACCCTGGGCAGAGCTGCCAGCTGCTTATAGTCCAAAACATCCCCGTCAGCCTTCGACTGTGAGAGACAGAGGGAGGGGTAGACGGAGAGAGAGAGAGAGAGAAAGAGAGAGAGATGGTAAATGGAAACTGAGTCATAAATAAAAAAGTGGAAACAAACAGTGATTTAGAAGGAACGAGAGAAGAATGCAAAAACACACAAACACAAACAGAAAAATACAAAGAAATGTGATGACAGACGTGTTGGTAGATACACAAAGACATTCAGACGCACAGAATGACAGCCTGTTTAATGACACAGAGAAAAGCATTTGTTAGTTCTGACACTGTAGGAAGACTTTTCATTTTCACCTTTTAACTTTGAGTATGATGGAACAGCTGTAATATAAAATTAAATGTGTTCATGTGTGTACAACTGAGTCATAAGAGGCTTCACCCCAGTATTACCAGCAAAGTGGGGAGACAGATGGGTGGTGAGACAGACAGACAGACAGACAGACAGACAGACAGTCTGCTCCGGGACAGATAGCGCAAACAGAATGAGCTTTCAGGGAAATCCAAGCTTCTGTCTCTGTCGGTTATATCTGATTGATGGCTGTGACAGTGACAGCTGACGGCGTGACTATGGCGGCATTGTCGTTACCATGGTGACGGCAGCTACTCACACAGATAAGCCGGTGAGGAGAACCGAGGAGAGGAGAGGAGCCCGGAGGAGAGATGGACGCCGTCTCAGAGGTACGTCTCAGCTGTTGGGACAAATGTAAGAGTCAGAGCAAGTCTGAGGTCAAAGGTCAGATATAACAGCTAGTTAAATCTTGAAGAAATTATATTGATAATAAAGACATCATCCACAATGTTACATATAGCTGAAAAATTCTCATCTCTAAGCAACAGCAGTTTGCTTTAATTATCTTGGTTCTTAGATTCATCACATACTGTATATTATTTGGCATAAACAACAATTATAAGACTTAGACAATATACATTTACACAAATTGTAGCTGAGAGCGAGCCAGTCTCTCAGCTCAGTGAAACTGAGTGAGTCCTGATAACTAATAATGTTTAGCTTCGCTTCAGCAAGTTCTGCTAACGTGTCTTTACAAGTTGTGGAACCACTTCAGAAATCGAAAACTGCTTCACCGGTGAAAAATAAATGCAACTGAAAAGAGTCAGCGTTCAACAATAAAACAACATTAATTTAACTTTAACTCTACTTTAAATACTCAACTCAAATCTACACGTAAACATATCAGTTGACTAACAGTAAGTAAGCGATAAGTAACAGCAGCAAGAGCAATAAGGGCCAGGCCCGAAGTTAAACTCAGAAAGACTCTGCAGCTGCTGCTTTATTTATTTTATTTTATTTATTTATTTTTTTTTACGGGCCAACAATAACTATACTGACATGAATAACAATAAAGCCTTATGCCTGCTTAGCCCACGGGGTTAATGATGTCACTTTCAATACAAAGATGATAATGACAAGGGGATAAGACTGTAAGAAACAGATTATTCTTTTGTTTTTAGTAATTACTAACTCATTAATTAAATGTTATAATTATTAGTTACCACTAAACAGGTGAATGCTCAACAGTTTATCTCCTGGTTCTCTGATGCATAGTTTCCAAACTCCAACTCTGCACTTGAGGATCAGGACATTTTTAATGAAAGAGTGTCTTATGTCCTCTTAAGGCCCAGCTGTCATGACAGACATCAACTTTGCATTGATGGCCATTATTACCTGAACTTTATTGAATTAAATTTTTGTGTATCTGTGTATCTGACATAGTTGTGACAGTGTTATTATGCACACTGATTATGTGTTATCATTTCATATAAACAAATCTTCCCCTTGCTCCGCTGGTTAGTTTCAGCTTGTAGATGCGTCTTTAGCTGTTTTCTTAACTGACTCTGGCTTTAGATAAACTCCTGTAAGGAGACAGGCAGCTGCCAAACTACAGCCCTTATACATGTTTTAGATAAAATGTTTTTTTGAAAAGAGATGTTTTGTAAAGAATCTGCCAAATAAAGCTACAAGACTAAACTCTTCCACCTTTGGTCCTGTGTAAACTGCATATGGTATCGTAAAATATGTAAAATCTTATCAAAAGCACTACAGCTCATATTGAAAAGTATTTTATTCATCAAGGGTAAGGCAATAAAAAACAATCCTATGTTTATATGGAAGGCAGCTTTGTTTTAGTTAGTTTCTTATAATGCAAAGAACGACGTAATGTTGCTTGTAAACCAAGAATGAGAACTATCAGGCCCAGAGAGATGAGGAGGAACACAGAGGACAGAAACAGAAACAGAGAGAGGGAGCAGGGGTTGCAGGTATTTTAGTATCGCTCACCCTCAGTTTTCTCTCCAGCCGAGCTGCTTCTTTACACATGGGGTGCCAAACCTCTGAACCTGCTCACACACACACACACACACACACACACACACACACACACACACACACACACACACACACACACACACACACACACTTTTAGCTCAGTTGATTTTGTTTATTGTGTGTGGGCAGCAGGCATATAGTTTTATTGGATCCTATGAAGAGTAGATCAGCCTTTCTCAAGTGCATCAACATCAATCAACAAAACACACACACACACACACACACACACACACACACACACACACTCACTCACACACACACACACACAGGAGGCAGGGCGTAAGCCCTGTGGAGGCGATGTGTCTGGTCTCAGGAAAGTATGTAAGCCGGATGTAAGTCTTCTGGTCTCCCCACACAGATAAACAAAGAGGAGGTCTGAGACAGAGAGAATACTTAGCCATGCAGCAGTGTGGCTCTCAGCCCGTCCAGCACTTCACTCCAGACTGAAAAATCCCAACAGCTACAGGATGGATTGCTGCGAAGTTTTCCTCAGACATTCACGACCACAAGAGAATGAATGCTCCCGACTTTGATGATCCTCTAACTTTTGATCTAGTGTCAGGAGAGCAAGTGAGAGCTGCTCTTCTTGATGCTGACTGACATAAATGACTCAGATGAAAAATCAAGCCTAAACCCTCAGTCATCGTGTAAGAGAGAGAGAGAGAGAGAGAGAGAACAATAAAGAGACAGGAAAGACAGAGCAAATGTTCATGCAGTAAAAGAACAATATTACACATTCAATTTCCTTTGCTTACTGCATCATTTCTTTGGTGATTTAGCAACGCACATTCACAGCATAGCGATAAACAAGTTGCTTTGGCAACACTGCACCCTAACAGCCATTGAAAATGTTTTCTGATTTTCACTGAATTGAAGTGAATTAAACAAGAGCAAGAGGTCGAAAGAGGAATGAAGGAGAAAGTGAAGAAGGAAGAGAGGAAAAGAACAAAGGAACGTCAATGAAAAAAGGAGAGGAGGAGGAATTAGAGGAGGAGAAGGAGAAGGAGGGGGAAAATATAGGGCAGACGAGGACAGAGGGGATGAATGAAGGCTATTACAGTAGATCTTATTCATAACAATAAACCACTAATGTCAGGATGCTATATGCGTGTGGATCTGATAGTGATAATGATGCTAATATATCCGCTCTGAACACACACACACACACACACACACACACACACACTCGCTGACTCTGTATCATTTTCTCGGGCCTCAGGGCAACACAGACTAGCCGAATGGGCTCAGTTAGCTGATCATGACTCTAATATACAACCACTATCAACACCATAAATCTGACCTGCTTGCACACACACACACACACACACACTGAAGCAAAAAGAAGTGGGATACACACACGCAACAACCACACATACTCACACGCACGCCCGCACACAAAATCAATACTGTAGACAGAAACCATGCGTGGTGATTCAGTGCACCCCCGTCCTGCCCACGCTCCTCAACTTTGCTGCACAACAGCCTTGGACTTGGGATCTGTTATCTCCTGGATGAGGAGAATCTAAATGGTGCGGAGGGAAGGAGCTCGATTCCAAAATACGGAGCTGAAATCAGCTCTGAGAAAATGAGCTGACTGAAATTTGACACAAAATAATCCTTTAAATGTTGCTCCTGAGTCCTTCTCAGCCTTTTTTCATGCATGCAGACGGAAAAACGTTTCATTTAGGAACGAAGCCTCGGCTTTGTTAGGGCAGACTTTTATTTTCCTCCTTGTTTTAACCTTATGCAAAACGGGGTTAATCAGTTGAGCAAACTGGCCTTCTTATCTCGACCGGTGATATTCAAACGAGGGAATGAAGGCAGCCAGTGTAAATCTAGGGAAACAGTACTGACATCTGTGCTCGTGCTATTTGAAATTCTAATGCTATATGCTATAAAGCAGCAGATATTTAAATGGCCTCAGGCGTTTCTGCTTTTTGCTGAATCATGCTGCCACGAGAAACAGCAGAAACATCAGACTGATGTTACCATTCAGATATGTGCTGCTTGTCTGCTGTACTTGGGTTTTTAAACTGAGTATTTGTTCAGAGACGGTAAAGGGGAGTGAGTCATTGAAGAGTGCATGAATGGAGTGAAGCTATCGTCAGTTAATAAATGTGTATTTTATTCTGCCCCCCCATAAGAGCCAAATCAATGCTCTTCACCTTTAAGAATTGAAATAGCTTTTTTATTAATTTTTTGGGAGCTCGAAATATATTTTCGACGGCAGAGCTGACAGGTTTGGTGGCACGTGAATCTGTATATACCTGAAACCAGTAGTTGATCAAGATATATTTGCTTATTTACTGGTTACGGCTGCTAAAATTGGAAAAATCTTATTGCTTTTAAAGTTGTTTTTTTTTTTAAGTTTGGACCCTGGTAACTTGTAGGGGGTGATTTAGAAATGATACAGTAGATTTATCATGAATGGCAGTAATGTTTAGCTGCAGCTAGAGCTGAACAATTAATCCAAATATTTCCCAAAAGTGCACTATCCAAATCGCTGGAGCAGCAGTTTTTTTTTGATGGTGGTAAAATGTTTCACAGCATCCCATAAATGAAGTATTGTCGGGCTACAGAGATTCCCCAGCCTACAAATCAAATTCTCCAGACATAAAGGCACATGTTTGTTTAGCCCCAGCAAAAATCACATAATCATCATTTTTATTTTTTGGTTTTCAGTGCAAATGAAAAGTAAAATGACCACTCCAACTGAAATCGCAATATAATCACAATATGATTTTTTATTTATTTATTTATTTATTTTGCATATTGTTAAGCCCAAGTCCTGGAGGAATAGGATATGACATTTCACATTTGCACCACCTGAACGAACCTGCAGCCCAACTGGTGTCAGAATCACTGAGGACACAGTGGAGGTGGAGAACCTCCACACTAAAGTTTTCAGACTGTTGAACGCTTGATGAGACGATAATCACACTATTTACATCCATCCTTTTATTCAGTTCATAACTCCCATCTCCAGCACGTACACACATACACACACATGCACGCCACTTCTTATTCCAGACATGCTTCATGAGATTGATTGCAAGGGTGTGTGCGTGCGTGTGTGTGTGAGTGCGTGTGCCGTAATTGAGTGTGTCTCACGAGGGTGATTGCTCAGCCCTCCTACATGTCTGAAGTCATCAAAAGGAGGGAATGTAACCTTGGGGCAGCTCACTGGAGCTCAGCACACACACATGCACACACAAACACACACACATAGTCACCTACACGCACACACCTGCTTTCACATGCAGACACACAAATGTGCGAATAGCAGATACACAGAGGATGACGCTCACATGTATTAGAACACACATGCAAGTACACACACACACACACACACACACACACACACACACACGCTTCAAGTTCAATATGCAAATGCTTCGCTTTAGTGGCGGCTGTGGGCGCAGCAGCAGAATGTCAATGAGGGGAAACAGGAGGTGTCAACCTGTGTGGCGACTCTGGGACGCTGTGTGTGTCAGCCACATGTGACGGTACAGCAGCTCCACGTTTAATCTGGATCCAGCCCGGTCGGGCAGAGTTATCTGTGCTCCACAAATGTTATCTGTGCTCCATGTTGTCGAGGAAGTGCAAAAATATTTACAGCCAACAGTTTTAACTGGTTCTTCCTACATTATACACAAAATGCACAGTGTTTAATGTAAACTGTGGTTGGGGTTAAGGTCAAGGAAAGTCAATGGTCATGGTTAAATAATTTAATTTCACTGCTGATTAACACTGACATGAGACAGGATGTAAAAATAGGACTCAAAGATTAAAGGCAAATGTCTGTGCACCATCCACCTGCCTGATCTCAGCACGTTGTTTTTGTTTCTATCTGGCCGTCATGCTACTTTATCACACTCAAACTCAATAAATACATTTAATCATGATTTTTTTGCATATTACATGCACTTCTATAGAAATGTTGTGTTTGATTTTCCTCTTGAACATAACTGCTAATGCAAAACAAATGATTATGAACCTAATTTGCAGGACAATTGGGTGAGTAATTCAAAAGATAATAAGCAAAATGCATCAAAATGCAAGTCGCACACAGTTAAGCAGGTTTACTAGTGTCCCCACATCAGCCTGTATTTGAATCCATGATTAAGCTTATTAACTTTAATTAAAACTGAAAACAATTTAAACCTCTGGCAGTCGGCCGCTTTCATTCAGATTAATTCTGTCAGTGGCAGCGCAGAATAATGGACACAGCAGCAGGGGCGAAGGTTGAGAGGTAATTGACTCCAACCTTTGTGTGTATCAAGAAAACATCAGACAGGGGAAGGTCTGTGTCTGTGTGTGTGTGTGTGTGTGTGTGTGTGTGTGTGTGTGTCTCTGCCACTGAGAGTAGTAATGTGTGTTACATGTGAGATCAATAACCTATATAGTGGTACTTTGTTAAAAGCAGCCATTTATCAGGTGGCTGTATCCTACTTCTCTCTGACTCGCCTTCTCTCCCGCTCACACACACGAACACACACACAAACACACATACACACACTTCCACAGATGCAGAGGAAACACTCAGGCCATCTGGATACTTGGAGGGAACAGCTAATTCAATAGAGGCTACATGTCTATTTTTATGCCTGTACAACTGCAGAAGCACCTTTGTGTGTGTATCCACAGACGCTATTCACAAAACTAAAAATCTATTCTGTTGCTTTTAAATATAGTGTGTATATACACTCTTTCCCCTCACCTGTGAGGTACATTTCCTCTCCTTCCAGGAACATCATGTGACAGCGGGCACACCTGGCACAGGTGGGGTGGTAGTGCTTCCCTCCAGCCTGGAGGAGAGATAGGGTAGACAGGAAAGGAAAGGAAAGGAAAGGAGAGGAAAAGAGAGGAGAGGAAAGGAAAGGAAAGGAAAGAAAAGGAAAGGAAAGGAGAGATGCAAGAAGAAATAAACAAGGCAGAGAGAGCAGATGACACAAATGAGGAAACGAGAACAGAGTGCCGATAAGAAATAAAGGAAAACAATGAGGAGTGAAGAATGGGGAGAGGCGTGATGAGAAAGGAATGAATAGGGTAGAGGAGATGAGAGAGTGTTGCTTTGTTGGTTTTCCAAAGCCGCTTCACCACCAGTCAACACTTCAGTCATTTTAAGAGGGACAGCTGGGATTTTTTGCAGCTTTTTATAGACACACACATTCTTCCACACATGAACAAAAAAACCCACAATTTCCTCCCTCTCGTTCCCATCTGTCTTAAGCACAGACACACACACCACACATGTACTGTATGTATATAAATATGGACAAAATGCACTCACTTCAAGGACTCTGCCGCTGATGTACCTGTTACAGCTCTCACACCTGATCCCAAACTGGGTGTGGTAGTCAGTCTCACAGTAAGGTATCCCATCCCTGCCAGAGACACAGAAAAGTTGTCAGTTTAAATTTACCTCCCGGCTTCCTGCAACTGCTCCACTATCATTTATCCGGCGCCACGTTGTTTTCTAATGTCTGTGTCTATGAACCAACTGAGGCAAAGACAACAGATTCCTGAAGTATTCACAGGACATTTCATTGAGACTTCCGCTCAAATAAATACTGATGATATCCTTCATTTGATTAGGAGACTGATTGAATAATCTAACACCTATTTCGAGCAGGTTTATTATCATCATTGTGTAGCTTCAGATGTAGCAGTCTACACACAAGCAATATTGGCTTTTCAAAACTGAGGGCGTGGATATCTCCAGGAAATCTTTGATGTTCGCACAAAAATACCAAGAAACGGTACAGACAGGATCAAGCCACCTACTTGCTGATGTACTCTCCAGTGAGCGCGCAGCCGCATGTTCGGCATTTAAAACAACTGACGTGCCACTGTCTCTCTAGAGCCAGCAGAGACTGACCCTGTTTGATCTCCTCGCCACAGCCTGCACAGTCTGGAGGAGAGGAGAGGAGAGGAGAGGAGAGGAGAGGAGAGGAGAGGAAATGCAGCGATGAGAAAACACACAATTAAGATAAGAGCAGCTTCAACACCTTTTTCATTCATCATCCTTCCTCTCTGTCCTTGCCTCTCTGCTCTGCCAAAATCTCATCACTCCTCTTCTCCGTCTCCTCACTTCATCATCCCTCTCTCTCATGTTGTCAAAGTCACACTGTCGTCGCCAGATGGAGCTACCAGAAACCAGGCCACAAGACTACCTGGAGCAGCAGGCCACCTTCTGTGTGTGTGTGTGTGTACGTGTGTGTGCTTATGTGTGTGTGTGGGTGTGTAGCTGCAGGGAAGGTGGCTGTGTTTTCCAGCGTTCAGCAGGTGGATGGTACAACTCTTTTGGTGTTTTTCACCAGCAGGTGAACAACACCAGCTTACATACTGGATGAATCATAAAGGACTGTGAGTTATTTCAATTCAATATCAGTCGACTGCATCAGAACCACAGTCACAGACATTTCTTGATTCTACCTGGCCGGAGATTATGAGTTATTTTTAGCTGTAACGTAGTAGCTTTATGCTATAACACTAGGATTACTGTAGCTTTGGTGATATTTCACATTTTTCTTACTGTGAGCAAAACCAAAAATCAAGGAATGATTTTACCCTATTAACAAGTTTTGCCTGTGTAGCCAAAGCCTGATATACTGTGTCTTCTTCACCTGAGCTCCACTGGTGTCAAACATGATTAAAAACTCAACAGTGAGCCAGACTGTTTTACTGAGTGACATGTTGCTTCATTACCATGACGATGGGCACCTCAGTTTATTCTGACTCACTGGCAAACACACTGTCCTGCTGCTCTAAATACGCTCTAGACCACCAATTGTTTAATCCACGGCCGAAAATAGTCCCCAAAAATGCGCTATTTATTCCTGTCTTGGTAAAGTTTGATGAAAACCACAGCGACCAGCTGTTTGTGACTTATTTTTAAAGAATCACATCTTTGGTAAGAGCAAATGTGCTTAGGGCCAGGATAAAAAAAAAAAAGGGAAGAGAATTTGAGGGATGACTAAAGCATGGCTGGTTTTGGATTCACTGACAGTGAGAAAAACATTGACGGACTCCAGACTATCTTTCAATGCTAAAATCTAGAGGGCTATTTCTTGAAGCTGTTTCTTGTATTTGTTAAAAAAGGAAAATGACTAGTTCCATTTGCTGATGAAAACCAACAGATGCAGTGGAAGACTCAAAAAAGGTAGTAAGATGACTGAGATGAGATTATTTTGTCACTCATACTGCTCCTGTTCATGTGGCTGCATCTGAATCCTGAAAATACTGACTTCAGCTATAGAGTCCAAGTGCTGATGTGTACTATGTACCGAAAAACATGAAGCATGGTAAAATAGCAATAAACAAACAAGTTTTACTTATTACAAGCATGACAGACATGATGAAAGCGTAGTGCTCTCTGGGCTCCATAGATCCAACTAAATTAACTAATATCCACAGACAATTTGTTAACCAATCAGAAGGCAGAGCTGACTAATCAAACATTCTGCAATTAAACTACAGAGCTGTTTATGCTTAGTAAATGAAATACTGCAAAATATTACTGACGTTTAACAAATATTTCTCTTTTCTATACATGATTCTGACATTCCTACAACCCAGTACTCCAAGGGTGTTGATAATATGTAGTACCAATAAGTAGTTTCTGTTTCAGAATGTACTGCATTGCCCCAAAATTTGAAAAAGAAGCTAAAGTTAAAAAAAGAAGAAAGAAAAAGAAGTTATTACAAATAGCACAACTGATTTCAGGGAATATTTGTGAATAACGATACATCTCATCACAGACGACTCATAACACATGAACCATTAGTAACAGTAACAGAAAATCTGAAAATTCATACAGTATAAGTAGAATAGAATAGAATAGAATAGAATAGCTCTTTGTAAAAAACAAAAGTCAGTTTTAGGAGAAGCAGCATTAAAAAAAAATGTGTGTACATATATTTGTATGGCATACACTAAGGAGTGTGCGTGTGTGTGTGTATTCGTGTACTTGTACTTGCTACATAGTAAGGACCAAAAAAAGTATTTTACTAACAGAGTGAGGACATTTTGGGAAAGTGAGGACATTTCGGCCGGTCCTCACTTTTTGAGACACCTTCAAATCACATTTTGAGGGTTAAGACTTGGTTTTAGAGTTATGGTTAGAATTAGGTTTAGGTTTAGGTTAAGGTTAAGGTTAGGGTCAGGGTTAGGGTTAGGCACTCAGTTGTGATGGTTAAGGTTAGGGTAAGGGGCTAGGGAATGCATTATGTCAATGAGTGTCCTCACAAAGATAGAAGTACAAGTATGTGTGTATGTGTGTGTGTGTGCTTTCTTACAGCTTGGTCCATGGACCTTGACGGGCTTGTCGCTGTTCAGAGAGTGTGAGCACTGCTGACACACACACTTCTTCCCGCAGAAGGTCACCCTGTCTCCAATTGGGAACGGACTCCTGTGAACACACACACACACACACACACACACACAGACCATTTCAGTAAAGTCATGCAGATATGGGGCAGTGCAGAAATTCTACTTTTTGCGTCATTTTATTTTCTTCTCCTTTTGGTCATTTAAGTTGTCTGCCATATATCGTATTGTCAAAGTCGTGATGTCAAAGTCCTGCGCTTTATACGTCTTCCACACCGCCAGCCACCTCCCTACCACTTCCATGCAGCACACAGTGACGGAGCACTTTGTTCCCTGGAAAAAAAGCTTCCCACTGAACTGAACATAATTGAGGCAGCAGGCAGTTATGTTTCCCTCAAAACATAACTGACCAAACAAAGTCCCAGCAGACAGGGTTGAAAAAAAAAAAAATCTCACACTACAGTTACACTGCCAGGTGACAGACAGTCGTATCAGTGCACTGCCCGGCTGTATGTATTTCTTCTGGGTGGAGTTTTGGAGTCTGCACACACTCAGTAAGGTTGTGGGAACTGAGTCAATATTTTGACAAAAAAAAAAAAAAAAAAAAGTCATTTGCAAGATACAATTTTATTGCAGTGTGCTGACTCAGCCATTTTCAAGATGAATAAGCTTCATTCGCAATCTCAGTGTAATGTGTTCTCATTAGTAGAGTGGGTACACACACACACACACACACACACACACACACACACACACACACACACACACACACACAGGAACTCTGTCCAGCATAAGCAAACTAAAGCCTAATGATCCATCTCTACGTCTTATGCACTGACAGAGTGTTAGCCTTTCACATGGACTGTACTGGTTACCACTCACATGTATACCAGTCAGCTTTAAGTGAACTGAAATGAAGCCAATTTATATGCTATATCATGATTAAAGTGAGAGCAGCCAACAGCCAACACAAGAAACACATCTTCCATATGAAGGCTTTCATTTTAAAACTATTTTAAAATCTCTTCTCTTCAGCTTCCTGCTCCACTCTAATACGCAGGTAGCACTGGTGGTCTGGGGTTGGGGAGTTTGAAAGATGCAAGTTGCATTAATGGGAAGTTGGCACCAAAGGGCACCAACACTCTGCTGCTTCTGCTGATAGCTGCTTCAATTTCCATCACTCCTTTTTTAAATGTATCTCTCACAAGCTCCCCAGACTTGCTAGACTAAATAAATAGACTTCCTTTTTTACTGATAAGATAACAACACCAATTCATTTTAGAATAAAGCACTGTGTTTGCTGTTATATTCAAAACCTGGGTGATCATAATAAACAAATATCTGACTTTAGTGACTTGATTTGTTTCTCATTTTTCCCATCCTTCATTTTCTTTATTTTCAGTAAAGCACTTTGTGATAAACCTAGTAAAAGCACGGTTTCAGCAAACTTTGTTTGTTACTTTTAAGCCGCTATAACAAGTGATTGTGAATATTTCAATGGATCACCACCTGCAGTGCAGATGGTCTGCTCTGGTGTGCAAAGTTCAGCGGAGGAAAACACAGGCACTGGAATTTTCTGGCCAGCAGTTCTCATACATCACTGTTTTCCAGTTGTAAAGAGCCACCTGTGGTAGGTGAACAGACTGGCAAAGTCATTAATCCACAGGATGTGGTGCCCTGTGAGAATCTCATTTGTTGCTGTTGTTTTTGTCATCACAAGTTAGAGATGAAACGGTGCCAGGAGGATCCCTGAGGACATGACACACTGCAGAGCTGTAAATGATGGTGTTAGAAGAGAAATGTTGTTTGTACGCTGAGAGAAATATCTTAATTCCACTACTGCTACTACCTTGGCCCATATAATTTTTAAGAGCCTACACTATGATTCAATCTTTCTATAAAATTTGATTTGCAAGATGAAATGAGGTGCAGCTGGTTCACTTACACTTGCGTATGCGTGTGATGAGCTGCCAGCTTTACCTGTCTACCTGTCCGCTCTACAACAGCCTGCGTCTGAAAATGTTCAAACGTTCTTCCTTTACCTGCAGATGCTGCAGACGAAGCAGTGTGGGTGGTACGTCCTCCCCAGGGCAGACACCACCTCTCCAGTGATGTACTGGTCACAGCTGTCACACTGGGTCCCATAGAGCCGCTGATAGTCCTTGGTACAGATGTACTCTCCAGAGTGGTGGAAGAAACCCGAGTGAACCAAGTCACAGCCGCACACTGAACAGATGGAGAGAAAAAAACTGAGTGGGTTCACTTCATTCTTTTAGAAATACAAGGGAGACTAAACAAACGAAGTATACTGTTGTCACTGTGCGGCAGACAAAATAAATCTTTTCAGTCTGTGGTAATGAGGTGTTCAAAAGTCACGTTTCAAATTCATGTTACAAAAACCAGTATGGTGTGGTAACCAATATGATGTTCCACACGTTGCTGCTATACTTATTATAAGTCCAGCTGTCAACCTGCAGTCTTGACACAAACCCCAGTATTAATCCACTAATCTAGAGGTTTCGTCTTCTGGAGCGAGGTTGGCCAACAGAAAACACAGTGTGTGTGTGTGTGTGTGTGTGTGTGTGTGTGTGTGTGTGTGTGGTTGAAGGGATTGGGTTGTTGAGAGTGCAATCTGTTGTCCTGTCTGACCTCTTAAGGGTTAATGCTGTAATCTGATTTTGGGGATTAGACTAGTGACCATCTAATCTGTTAATTTATGCATTATGTTATGGTTGTCTGTACATATGAAAAAAACAAACAAAAAAAAAACACACACACACACACACGGATGGATGGCTATGTATGTGTGTACCATGTTTACACACAACAAACAGGTTTGTGTATCTCTGGAGACAGTGTTGTTTGAAAGATGCATGTCCAGGCAGGGACACTCATAGATACACACACTTAACTATATATTCTGACAGCTTGATGTATGACTTTTATTTAGCAAATGCAAGGTCTTTCAGCCAAATGATTGCTTCTGGTCCAGCTGTGCTGAGGGTGAGGAGGCTTCTGCTGAGCTGGTTGGTTGGATGCTTTAAAAGGGGCTCAACGATGATTTGCTTCACCTACCGGGGAGACAGGAGCTTTGTCTTACCCCTCATTGGTTGTGTTTTATAGTATTTATAATGTTCTTATAATGCTACCACTGTAAAAAAAAAAAATATCATGCAAATCCCCAAAATGAATTTAATCACTGATGCTGTCAGTGCCATGCTTTAGCCCCTCATCTCCACACAAGGCAGCACATATCTATCACTATGACATAACCTGTGGTATAAACTGCAGTATACAGATACACCATGACACAGTCTATATGTACTGTAAGCTAGAGATCTGACAGGCAGCCAACGGATCAAAATATCTGACAGTGAAGTGAATGTCTGGTCTCTAATTAAGCTAATGGCTTTAAACCCAGTGGAGTGAATGGAGCTGGTCTGATCCGAGCCAGTGTGTTAAGTGGCTCAGACACAGAGAGAGAGAGAGAGAGAGAGAGAGAGAGAGAGAGAGAGAGAGAGAGATACTGTAGAGCAATACTTAAGTGAACTGTGTTCCTTTTCAAAGCTTTTTTGACATAACCCTTGAAACACATCAATCATTTGATTTTTATTTAGAAAATATCTGAACCTTTGAATCATGTCATGGTAATTTTCAACTCTCTTTAAAAAGTGTATTCTTGTAATATTATGTAGATATTCACATGGTCTCTGTTTATCACTGGAAAGCTGACTATAAAACAAACTGACATTACTGCCACAAGCCCTGTAATTGTAAACAGTACAGGCTGTTTATTGCATAGAAGCAAGGCAATGCAAGTTTATTTGTATATCACCTTTCACCATTCAAAGTACATGAGACATAAAAGGCAAAGACCATGTAAACAGAGACATATAAATATGATTTGAAAGAGTAAAATGAAGGGGAGATAAACATAAGGTAAAACACGATAAGGGCTTAAACAGGAGAATAAAAATAAGAACACAGCTACAGTTCAGTGCAAGATATGAATAAATAATCCTAAATTTAATGTAATAAAAGGAAGAGGTAAACAGAAAAGTTAGGCTGAGAGTAAGAGCACATCTCTGCACAGGAAGCCAGTGAAAGGATCAGAGAACTGGAGTGATGTGATCCACTTTCCTGGTCTTAGTGAGGACTCTGAAGCAGCAGCTATCTGACTGACTTCTTGGAGAGACCTGTAAAGGCAGCATTAGAGTAGTTTCCTACATCAGACATAAGTCCTTTCATTCTTGATATATTTTTGTCACTGTTTTAATCGCTGTTCAAATTTAAAAGCAGTCTTATGTTTATTTCTTCTTTCTTTTTCACTGTGTTTTTGCTGAATTACTCCAGAACTAGAACTACTGCCTCAGGGTTGTATGCCTTCACCAACCAGTCAAGTTTCAGGAAACATGGTCACAACTTCCTCTTCTCTTCCTGAGTTACAGTATTGAATAATAACCATAGGTGTTTTGCAGAACATTATGTTGTCACAGTGAAGTTGACCTTTGACATTTTATTTTGGATATAAAATGTCATCACCTCATTGTTTTATTCTGTTTGACATTTGTGTTAAATTGTGTCATAAGTAGTACGAATTCTTGAGTTGTGGGATAAATCGTGTTTTGTGAGGTCATGGTGACCTTTGACCTTCTAATCACCTCATCCTTGAGTCCATGTTTAAGTTTGTGCCAGATTCCCCAAAAACATAAGGTCACCATGACCTTGACCTTTGACCACCAAACTCTATCCAATCTATCTATGACACAGATCAAAAGTTCTGTTTTTTACAGTATACAAACGTATGATGCTTTCGTTCTTTCTCACAAAGAAGTTAATCCTTATTATTGTATATAACTGAATGGTTTTCTCACAGTTTAATTGGGTTGAAGATGCTCAAGTTTTACAAAGCAAAGAAAACTGGGTCATCATCTTACAAATGATGATGTCCCAGTACACAGTGTAGAGCACTTCTGTTTCCTGTGTCCTCTGTCTCTGATATGTTGTTCTAGCCATTGTGAAGCTGCTGTCGTGCAACTTTAAAATGCCAGCCTGACCTTTATCAGGCTGCCTGAGACTTAAGACATTCACAGTGGAAGAGTAACAGATGTAGTAACACCCACTCTCTCTTGTGTATGACCTGTACTCACATATTGTACATCACTGCACACACACACAAACACAAACACATATGCATACAACATATATTTCCTATTGGGTAAAAAATTGTGATGTGGAACAAGTCAACCATTCATTTTTTCAATAACCCAGTGGGATTCAAAAGAAGGAAGGATAAGGATTCACCAAAGTTGGAGTTTGAGGTTTTCAGCCAGCTACGATGACATTATCTATCCAAACCTACATAGTCATATAAATACACTTATTTTTACTGTCTCTGTCTCCCACCGTCTCAAATGGACACGCACTTGAGGATGGTAGCCAGGTCCCTCTCATCCTCTCTCACCCTGCTGATAGCGTTCACACATTCATCACTGTCTGAAAACTATTAAGCTGTAGAGGAAAAGAGGAAAGAGAGGGAGCTGTTCAGACTTGGCCTCTCTGGAGGGATCTCTGGGATATTAGGATTTCAGATCGCTGGCCAAATTTTAAGAACTGTCCTTACAGACTAAGATCCATGGCGGAGTATTTACACAGGCTGCACTTATTGATAGCGCTTTAATTTCTGTTTGGACATGTTGAATGTTGTAATTTTAATAAGCAAGACCATAAAGGAATATTTGAATATAGTTTTGCTCTATTTTGCTTCTCCCTGGTGAGCTGTCTTTCTTTTCACTGGTGTTTTTATTGGTCTAGTCTTATTCGCCATGCTAGCTGCTTGGCTCCAGGGATGAAAATGTCAGTCTGGTACACGACTTTTAATCCAGAATGAAATATTGCAGTAAGTGTTTGCCATGAAATTTTCTATAGTCATTCATGGTCCACAGAGGATGAAGCCTACTGACACTGGAGTCACTATTAGGTTCACCCTTGTAGTTTTAAGGGAACCATCTCAACAACTGTTGAATGGATTGCCATTAAAATTTGGTACAGACATTCCTGAGCCTCAGGATGAATTGTAATGAGTTCGGTGATTCTCTGACCTTTCAGGTAGCACCATCACCAGTCCAATGCTTTGGTTCATGACTAAACACCTGCAAAAGTATTGACATTCCCCTCAGCTTCAACTGCACTTAATGTTAAGTGCTAATTAGCAAATGTTAGCATGCTAACACACTAAATTAAGATGGCAAAAGTGAGCCCAACTTAACATCTGCTTCTAGCATTGTCATTGAGAGTTAGCATGCTGACACGCTGAAGTAGAGCTTCACAGAGCACGGCTGTAGACTCTGCTTTGTAGCATTTTTATTACATGACCACTGAGATGCTGTGATTGCATTTTTGTTTTTGTTTTTTTGTCTGGACTCTGATTTACAATTATTTAAGTGTTTTTGTGGTTGTTCCTCTGGCTTACTCTGGCCTTACAGGTATTACAAATTACGAATTGTGTTTTCTTAACTCATGGTGAAGAACTTCAACACCGACAGCATCTTGTGTGTGTGTGTGTATAGTTGTGTCTGTGCTGTTGTGCATGCAGGGCAAATCGTGGTGTGGTGCATGAATGTAAATTTGACTGACACATAAGTGGATATCTGAGACTGATCAGCCAATTCACCTGTTAAGAATTACACCAAATGCAAAGTGTCCAAAATTGTCTCTAAATAATTTCATTAAACAGAAGACTTCCTGTTACAGATTTACAGTGTAATTATAATAGAAGCAGAAAATGTCACAGCAGACAACCCCCCCAGAATATAAATGAGTATCTGCCTTCATGCTGCCATCCATTATTCCCTCTCTGTCACTTGACATTTTAGTCTTTCATGGAGAGTCAGGACAAATCTTCTCGCAGCCACTTGAACTTGCTGCTTGAAGCTTAATGTTAAAATAGGTCAAAGACTTGTCAGTCGCTTCCATGCCGGACCTGTCATGCGAGACCTTGTGACCTCACGTGACCTCACCCTGACCTTCCCTGGCCCCATCTGTTGTCCCAGACCCTGAAGGTTTTCTACATTTAGTCTCTGCTCTGTGTGATGAGTCAGCAGAAAGCAGACAGTTCCCGTTGCATCCAGCAGAGTCCTGGCAGCCAAATGAAGCCCGACAGTTCACACACAGCAAAGAGAGTCCTATACGCAGCGATTCAGTCCTATTGTATGTAGTGGTAATTATGATTCCGGTCAGTCATTAACAATATCATCTTTGATCACCAAGATGATCAAAAAATGTGTTTAATTTCCTTGTATTTGGTGAACTCACAGGTGATTGTTTCTGATAGACAGTTGATTTGGCAGTAGAGAGAGTAACAGCATTTTTATGACCATCTACAACCATCTAGAGAGTCATCCAGGCTCCACTCTGTCTCACTGTGTAGTGTAGTATACTGTTTACAGCCAGACTCCAATGAGACAGATGTCTATTACGACCCCAGGAATCCTAGGGGCAAGTCTGTGTGGGAACCTCTGACTTGTATGATGACGGAAATAACAATCAAAAGACGTTTAATAATTCAGATTCACAAGATAAATAAGAAATCACTGGGTGCAGAGCAGTTGCTAAGTTGAATAGAGCTTTTTGACTTGTCCACCACAGATGTAACCTAACTAATAACATTAAGTGCTGCTCTGCATTGCAGTAATTTTTGGAGCCAACAGTAGCTATTATTAATGTTATAAGTCCCATCTGTGCTGCTCCTGCAGTCAAAATGTCTGTAAAAAAGAGTAAAAAGATCTATGAATCTGATGAATGATAAAGACATAAGACTGCTGTGATGCTGTCAAGGCTGAAGGCAGCAAGATTTACTGTGTTAAGAAAGCAAAATGACAAGTGTAAGAGAGACGGGGAAAAGAAAAAACATCAGTCAAATCAGAGGCATAAGAAGGCTTTTCTTGCACTGTCTCAAATTTACTGACAGTATACTTTGGCAGTTGTTTAAATGAGCTTTTTGGAAATTTTGCTATTCATAGCCAATGTTAGCATTAACAGCTGTTTTCTTACCAATCTAGAATAAACATGCAAGTTCAGCATCAAACCAAGTGCTGTCTCCTGTGGTAGAAAGCAACGCCAATACTAACTTTCTGCTGAAGTTAGCATGCTAACCAGCTAGCCCCCATCCGTCCCGACTGTCACGTCACTTTCCGATACTGAGTCACTGCAGCAGCCAGTCTGCCCTGAAGAAGCAGCACTGCTCAGAGGGAGTTTTATAACTTCTTGTATTATAAATGCAATGATGGTTGAAGCTCTTGGAAAGATTGGTAAGTAAACAGCTGTTAATGCTAACATTGCCTATGTAGCAATACCAAATGGCTCCTTTTAATTCACTATAAAGATGATTTCTAACTTTCTACTATAGACTGAGGAACAGGTTAAACTAAGAGGAGACTTGTTGAGAAAGCAAACAGAAAACAAGGCCACAAATAAATAAAATAAACACAAATTAATAAATAAAGTGACGGTATTTCTCCTCCCTTTCATCCCAGTCTCTACTCCCTTCTTCTCTCTCTGCTCCACCAGTTTTATTCTTCACCAGCTTCCTACTTTCCTTTCCTTCTGCACATCAGGAGGCAGGTTCAGCTACAGTTCATTGGAGGCAGTGAAGTATTTAAACACTTTTGATCTACATAATGTTAACAGTGATTTGTAGCCTATTAGACTGAAGTGCTTGAGGTGTGGACACACATACATGTAAACACACTCAATTGGCAGAAAGACAGCACATAATGATTTCTTTGTTTGCTGCCAGCGGCTGAAGCAAAGGGTCGAGGGAGGCAAAGGAAGGACAGATTTGAGAAAAGGGGATATAAATGAAGATAGATGCATGAAACAAGAACTCCTGGAGGCCTGATACACATGTTGGCTGTCTCATATTTCTGATTTAGCCTCCAGAAAAAAAAACACACAAACAGAAACACTGACCCACCGTGCTAACGCTCATGCGAAGACACACACAAAAGAAAAGAGTGCCGCACAGCTGAGCTGATACAGCACAGTTTGTCCTTGAAGTCTCTTCTGAAGAAAGAGCCCGGCCAGGTCTGTATTACACTAACACTGATAAAACACACAGTACGTTTTCTCTTCTAAAACACAAACCTGCTACGAGTCTACTTTAAATTCTGTCGAGAAGGTGAAGCACCTGCAGTTGTACAATCCATCCAGATAAATTAGTGTGCACTTGTTGTACATCACCTTCAAGGAGACAGTCTATACCTGAATATAATACCCAAGAAAGGCTTATATAATAGATACACTGCCCTTTATCTCAAAATGGCTTGTGCGATGTTTTGATGCACAGTGAGAATCTGACTATTTGGGGTGTTTGTCCTATTTTCCAGTCTTGACTGAACTGGTTCTTTACAAAAGAGACGCTGTAAGGTCATAGATGATGTACATGGCTCAATTTTCTGGTGGAAAAAAAAGGAAGAGGAGAGAAGAGGAGAGGATTATTTTAGACATGAGGCTGAGAGGAGACGTGGAGAAAAGAGGAGGAGAGGCAAGATGGGAGTCAAGGGAGAGATTAGAGGAAGCTGAATAGAGAGAAAGCATCGTGTGTGAGGAGAAAGGGAAGCAGACAGCAAAGTGAAGGGATGAGGATGTGGTAGGAGAGAGGGAGAGACAGGGGGGCCCAGGGGAGGTATCAATGAGGCTATCGATCTGTCCATCCAGCACACGTCTGCCGTCCTGTCACTGTCTTCCCTCATTTATTTGCATCATCAACGTGGGATGGATTTCCTCACTGTAGCTTCTCTGCATTGGCATGAGTGTGATCAGGATGGACGGATGGATCAAAGAGGAGGAGGGGATAAAGGGAGAAAAGGGGAAGACTAACCATAGTCTAACTGAGGGATTACACTGGTACAATTATGTGACATATTATGGATTTGGGCTACATTGTTAACTGAGGAGTCACGACTACACACTTATAAACCCAGCAGGACATGGGGATAATCCAAAAATCACCTTAAAATGAACATATTCCATATTTTATGATAGATTCTATGAGAGCAGAACAATATCATTAGCAGAGCGGCATCTCCTCTATGTCTCCTGAAATTTCCCTGGTATGCATTTTGTACTTTGCCCCAATTCCTCTGACAGAAAGTTGTCAAGACATTTCACTCCAAACCACAACTATTAACCGCATGGTGACGTTCAAGGGGAAGTCGGTGGATCCACACAGTAGGATACCTCCCTAAAACATCTGTACAAAAGTCATGACAATCTATCCAATACATGAGCTCGCGGACCAACTGACTGACTGCTAGTGTTAAAAATAACCTTATAATTTAATTCATTGGATAGTTTGAGCTTCAAGGTACAAAGTACCCTTAAATGAGGATTCATTAAAATCATGAGAAAAAAGGATGCATCAAGTATAATAATAATAATAATCATTTTTAGCACATGCTGTTTGAATAATAAATAAATAAATATTCAGCCCAGTAAAACACACCAAACACACAGGGCTCATCTATCGCGCTCTCTTCTCTTTCTATTTCTCATTTATTCCAAATCTCCCCTCCTCTCCTCTCATTTCTCGCTCTCGCTCTCCTTGTTCCAAAAAAAGAAGAAGAAGAAAAAAAAAACAACTCTTCAATCCCAGTAGCCACACTAACAGGAGATCACGCTGTTTACCAAACAAAGACACACTGTAACTCTCTGACATTCACAGCTACAAGCAAAGAATGCGAGACAAGAGGGAGAGGAAAAAAAATAATGAGCAGAGGAGGAAAAAAAAAAGAAGAGAGATGCCTGTGTACTGAAAGCTGACGATTTGATTCCTGTCCACTTCATCAGCTGATGTCTACTTAGCCCACGGTCCATTAGCTAAAAGTCGTTAAGCTTACTCTGCAAGATCAATTCTCCATGATAGTAAATACTTTAATATCAAAGAGAGAACATTTCCATCAATAAATCTGACTTGTGTCCCCTCAGAAGGAATCAGTCCTGCTATTGAGCAAACAATCAGTCAATTAGCCAATCAATTATTCAACCGCACAAACAATCACAGCAGCTGTTTCAGCTCAGGTTCTTCTTATTCGTTCGTCTTATCTTGCAATGCTGCGCGATAAGAAAGACAGCCCTGCTCTTTGGTGCTTTGTGGCTGAGTGCATTCAGGCGATGTTACTGGCAGATCAAACAGAGAAAACTGTGTTGTCTTGCAGCACGCATTGGGACCGTGTGGGTCTCGGCCCGTGAAAGGAGGTTGGAGTCTGACTACGGGCTGAAAACCTGCTGACTGCACTGCCAAGCTAGCTGCTGACTCCAGACCTCTGTTTGTGCGTTCTGTCCCACCTGCTCACTGGTGGAGCTTGAACCGCCAAAGACACACTGTCACGAATACTCATAGTGTGTGCAACTACACATGACAACACAGACGTGCATGAATAAGAAAAACTGTGAGAGAGTGGTCTTTCAATTCCATATTTGAATACTGCTGGCTGGTATTTTATTTCTGCTTTTTTTTTTTTTTTTTGACAGATTGTGGGCTCACTGCTGACTGGTATGAGATTCGCCTCTTTGGTTTTAGTGGTGGATAGTATCATCTCTGCTGTGGTTCCAAGTGAGCTGAGGCCGTACCAATAGGTGACATGAAAACGCTGCAGATCAGACACTGCTCATTGCAGCCTGTTACGCTTCTGTTAGTTATTTTTCTGTACTTTTAGTCCGGCATCTCTTTGCTATCCTCCATTGTTCATGCTTGTGTCGTACTGAAGATGACATCACAATAGCTTTGTGCATCGTCGCTTAAGTAACGGCGCTGCATTGAGGGGTTACTATGTGCAGAGGAAAAAGAAGTACCTTTTTAAGTCGGTACCATGTGGTGGAAAAACACTTAAAGTGTCTGCTGTGAGAAAAAGGTCTATATTGCTGAAGCCCGGATGCCAGGAGAGTGAAGCTGTCTCACAGCTGGGTGCAGGGGTTGAATTCACCCAAGGTTAGATCATAGATGACTGCTACATAAGTCTGGCCTGTCAATCAGATGTCCACAAACCGATGCCAACAGACACCTAAATACTGCACAAGGACAGTCAAACACATGTGGCCTGTGCTGGCACATTTAGACACAAGCAAAACACCTCTAATTTTTAAAGGATCAAAGATCTCTCCACTTTCTATTCACTGTGGAGATATCACATGTCACGTTTTATTTCTGGTGACAGCGATGCCCAATTTACTGATGCCTCTGTGTCATTGAATGCCTTTTTTTTTCTTTCTTATGTAATACACTTTGTGACTGGCTTTGATCCTAGTAAAGTCACAATGCAGTTTCTATTTCAGTGAACACAGAAGCTATCCCCGATCCAATTGTGCTGGTTCCTTCTTGTCTGAGTAGTGGTAATTATTTAATATTTAATTATGCAAATTGACGTGGGTGGAATCCACACATGAAAGCCCGTGCATTAGTCCGAGACTGAAAAATAAATGAATATGAAAGATTGTGTGTGAGAGGAGGGAGTGGAGAATGGAAGAGGATGTGGGTGTTTGTATACATGTGCTGCATGTGTGTGCTGTATGAGCACATTTGCGCATATATATATATTTTTTTTACCTTGGCAGGTGAAGCAGTGAACGTGGAAGTGTGTATTCTTGACGCGCACCACCTCCCCACGACAAACCTCCCCACAGCGCTCACACACGATGGGCGAACTTCCCCGGCTGGAGAGAGGAGAGCTGCTGTTGTTGTTTCCTCCATAAAGATCTGACTGGTACTGAACTGTTGGGAGGAAAGATGAGGAGAGGGGAGGATCAAAAACATGTTACTTATTGTCATTTTGAGGCCTTTGCTTAACATATGATCAAAGTGTGATTAAAAATGTGGAACGTCTGCCTCAGAAAGATAAGAGATCTGATGCATTTTTTTTCCCAGACGAGTGTCTTGTTACTGAAACGTGACGTCCAAACACAAGCTTTAATGTGTAATGCCCATGTTTGTCTTATACAGTATATTAAATAGAAACAAAGTTAATATTATTTTTCATACAGTACAGAGGTTTTTTTCTCATCGGCCTTCAGATGACACTTTTTGTTTTATGTCACACAAACACTAAGGCAAATAGTCCTGGTGGATCAATCTGACAGCAAAACAAACCAACACACAATGACAAAGGATGGAGCAGACACACACACAAACACACACACAACCATAATCGCATTCACACTCGACTGAAGGTTTAGAGGAGATGAAGAAGACGGCTTAGTGATTGACTTTGTAACTAGTGGTGGCTCCTGGAAAGTCTGCCACTCTGCCAGGGAGATCAGCAGGACTTACAACCATTCATTACAAGAGAGCGGTTTAGCAGAGAGACAGACTGAGAGACAGGTGCAGAAAAAGACATGTATCTATGCTGACTGCTCATGGTGTGCAGGATCTTATATGTTTCAGGAAATATACAGTGACGTATGTACTGTATTACACGTCTAAATGTTCTCAATGTATTGTTGCAAATGGTGCAGATTTGCTATTATGAATATTACACTTGTAGCACATTGGAAATTAATACGCATTTATTTTTTCACTTGGCCAATTTCTTCTCTTCTCAGTTTGTATCCTCCAGCAACTCGCTCCTTGTGCATGTGTCAATAAAGCTTTGAATCTTGAATCTTGGCCCATGCCTGGTGGAGAAAATGACAAATACACACTATCAGGACAGAAAAGGGCACAGCGAGGCCGTGTGGGGATTACACCTCTTTCATCCTCACTTATGAAACTGGTCAAATCCCTCTTAGTGAAACAAGTCCTTTCTTTAGGCGATCTGAAATACACGCACACACACACACACACACACACACACACACACACACACACACACACTAACACACACACACACTCGTGGTAATACAAGACAAAAGAGCAGTGGAGGGAACAGATTTCACAGACGGACTGATGTGATTGATTTGATTTTGATTTGCTGCAACAGTTGGCTGTTGTCTACGCACTGTACACAAAACTGAGCAAAAACTCTACTGTGTTCTACTCAGTTTAATGACATTACACTTAAAGCTGCAGCTGCCCAGAGCATTATGCAATCGCAGCAAACAAAACATGTGGGCAGGTTAAGCCGATGACAGCAGGAGAGAGACAGAGACGGAGAGAGGTGTGGATCTATAAATGTTGTCAGGAGAAAAAAAAGGTAAAACTAGGACAGAAATGTTTCCTAACAAATTGTGTGTGTGTGTGTGTGTGTGTGTGTTTGCCATAGAAACTGGCATTGGTTTGGTAGCCAGATGGCAGCACAAGGACTGGAACCACAGATAGAGAAAGATCTGAGCCACCTGTGTGTGTGTGTGTGTGTGTGTGTGTGTGTGTGTGTGTGTGTGTGTGTGTGTGTGTGAGAGAGAGAGAGAGAGAGTCTGATTGTGGTAGCTGTGTTTATTATTAATGGTCATTTTAAATTACCATTAATAAATCTATTTACTCATGACCCAACAGAGGGTTTCTGATCCCAGGTTGAGAGCCACTGCTCCAGGTTATGACGAGGTCAGCTGAAGAGTGATTTATTGTCTCTTTTAGTTTGAATATGTCGTCGTCGGTGTAATTTTACAGTATTTCACATGAAAAATGGAAAATAAATTAGCATCTTAATCATCTGGCGACATCAGATTTATGATGTGACCCCTCTGGGGTCCTGACCCACAGCTTGTGAACCACTAATCAACAACATCAAAACTGATAAGAACAAAGTATTAAACAATCAATTTGACTCCATCTGTGTGACAGTCATCATACTTTGTGTCTCTTGGATGTTGTTTTGTTCCATTTTGACTTAACTCTGATGGGAAGTTCTGACTTTTTCCAAATCTACTTGTAATGATTTGATAGTTCTGAGCTGCAGTAAGAAGACAAAAAAAAAAGATCAGATCCAAATGATTTGATTTAAAAAAAAAAAAAAAGAAATTTAATCTCACCTCTATTTCTCTATGATTCTCCCTCAAGTGGCTTCAAAGTCAGAAAATCCATTTTATTCTGCGCTGTTTGACAGCATCACATCTTTATTCTGACCTTTGACCTCGGGGATAAACAGCCTGGATAAAGACCAATAAGCTCTCCCTTGGTGTCAACCAAGCCAGTCAGCCAAAAGATAATCCCCTTCTTGTCTATGGGAGGTTTTTGGGGTGACAGTCGCTCAGCCAGGGCCCCTCTGCTACGCTGACATGCTCGTAATTTAATGGCAGTGCAGCCCAGCCAGAGCCAGGAAATATAAATATCTGAAATATCTTCCATTGGTGGGAGGTATAAACCTGAAAGGCTGCTAGGAGGAGCTGCTTGATGGAGCAGTCTGCAGAGCCACTTTATTTTTGATTTTTGAAAGGTACATTTTGGGAATTAGTGGCTTCACATTAATAAAAACCTGCTTGATGTGCTTCTATGTTTAGATGTTGTGGCATTATTAATACATGTCCTAACCAGTGTCATCCAAGAATGTGCTCTTTTGTCTTGCAGCCAACAAAGCACAGCAGGCTTCCTCTCTGCTCTCCAAAATATCTGAATATCTGTCACAAGCTTCACTGACTCTTACTCATTATTGATCGCAGTAAATTCTAATTTATAAAAAACATTTTTGGCCAAAAACAAACAAAAACAAACAAACAAACAAACAAAAAATTTACATATTAGTTAAATAAAATGAAATGAAATTGACTGGCTCATGTGACTGTGGGAATTTCTTCAGTGGAGGAATCCCTGGTTGCCATCAGAACCACAGAAATCTTTGTCAATCCATACACACAGACAATCATGGAAACACTGATGAATGCTGCCAGATCAATACACAACACCACCCTCTGTTTCTAACCTGCACTGACAGGGAGCTGGATAATGACATGATGAAATACAGTGTCAATAAGTGGGTCAGCGATCAATAACCTCAGTGAGGGGCTGTTTATGTCTACTTCTGATTAAGCCCTCCCAGGACACTACGTTATTGATTAGGCTGAAGCGCGCACACACACACACACACACACATATGAACACCCACACATTCCCACCATCATCAACACACAGAGCCAACACTTGTGGACCTTAACATACACACTCCCGACCCTCACACAGCGCACATTACTCACCGTTTGTCGGTCCACTCATGATGTGAAGTGGAACAGCTTGAGTGATCCTCCTCAGAGTCCCTCTCAGTCACTCAACTTTAGGTTTCCACCGGCAGGACAGAAGCTGGAAATATGAGCAAAGCGCTCCTGTCAACTCTCTCTATCCCGGCCCGACTTAAAACTCTCCCTCCCTCTCTCTGCCTCAGTCTGCTCGGGGCTTTCCCCTGCTCCTCCCGGCGAGCGGATTATCACTGCCAGGCGGCAGACTACACTGCACCTCTCCACCCTGCGTAAAAGGCAGCCGGTTGTTGAGGAATTAAATCGAAACTGACGGCGCCACCATCCTCCTCCTCCTCCTCCTTCATCCTCCTCCTCCTCACGCCCTCAGCTCCTGCCGCTCCCACCCAACAAACCCCGGCGGTCCCGTGTTGAGGCGCAGAGGAGCCCATTCCTCCCTGGACCCGAACAGTCAGTGCGCTCCAGTGTTGGCCCGGATGCCTGTGCGCTCTGGTGTGCAGGCTGAAATGCTGGATGGTGATTTTTCTGGTGGAGAGTGGGTGGGTGGGTTGGGTGGGTGGTGGTGGTGGTGGTGGTGGTGGTGGGGGGTGTTGCTCACAGACCCGGAGCTGTCAGAGCGTCTGTCACCGGGCGGGACGGGCTGCTTTCATGGTGCGAGAGCGCCGAACAGCGTCTCAGCTCCACAGAACACCAGCCCAGCCTCGATGTACAGCCGCACTGTGGCTCCATACACGGCTCATAATTGCCACGACTCTCCATTGGGATTTTATATGAGATCTGCTCTGTTTGTAATTTGATATTTTGTCGGTCCTATGTGGTATCAATGTAATATTCCTGTAATGTCAGGAAAAGTGTGTCAACGGCTCTCAGCAGTCACTCAACGGTGTCACTTCAATATTCATATAATAATCCCACAATTCCTATTGGGATTGAGCTATTCCAATAACTTTGACATGTAAAACCAATTCTGACACAAGCAATCCTCTGTATCAATCATGCCTCCTGTGGAGTTTTTTTTTTTTTTTTTTGTTGAGCACATCCAAATAAATTGAATTTGAACATGAGATTTGCAGCTGTGCATCAGAGAGTAACACAGAAAACATCATCATACAGGGAGATCAGCGTGCCATTTACCAGTTGCTTCAGTATTTAGTGTCCATGGCTGAGGGGGCCCATGGACAAAAACTAGTTGTCTGTGCCCCTATTGACCTCCCACCCACTGTTTATGCTTTGTGCGTGCACCTTGTTGCCTCCAGGTTTATTTCATGTACAGAGGACACAAAAACCGGCCAGTACTCCTGTGTTGGACCTGCCACCTTGTTTTCTGTGCATCAGTTAGACTGTGGTCTGTGTGATTGTACAATTTCCTGACAAATTTGCAATTAATCAGATTACCAAACTCTGACTGACAGTGAACCCAGGCTCTTTGGGGCCCTTTTGGGGGGGGGGGGTGCGAGGCCTGGGGCAATTGCCAGATTTACCCATGTTGATCATTCAAATTTGTTGCTGTCAATGAAGCCTGTATCTGGATCTTAGAGAGTAGAGAACAAATCTGTGAAGCTTCTTGAAGGTGAGTTTTTAATACATGGCCTTAATGCAGGCTATTGGTATGTTACCATGGTAATTCTGCAGGTACTTTAACTGCATTTAAAGATATAAATATTGAGTTTATTGTTACTCATTTCACTGTAATGGCATCACTTTCATATTAAAACAAGGATATGAGTCATATTCTATTATAAGATACTATATGTCCTCTGTGGTTTCACAGTAAGACAGTTTCCCCCCGCCTTTACAACTGTCACCAATCAAAACAGAATATGGACACCAATAAAACAAATTTAAAACATGACTGCAATATTCCCAACTACCATTTAAGGTGCTCAATTAAATGAAACGATCAAAACTATTGAATGGAAAGCTGAGACATAAAATAACATAAAAATGACAAGGCCAGTGTCGGCTGCCAGAAAGCCCATCACAGAGTCCTTTAAGAAAGCAGATTAAAATTCTCGGGGGTCCATTCTCATTCAGAAGTTTTATGACATAATCACTCACAGCAGGTGTGTGGTGGACTATTCGTTGTAACTTTTCTTTGTGATGATGGAAACTGTTGCACTGTTCATATGCAGTATGTTCTCCCTACTGTGATATTTCAAAATGTCTTCTGTGGAAAAGGCCTATTGTCAAGAGTCAAAGCAGAGCCAGCATATTGTCACGCCACTGATTTCTTTTGCTTGTTTTTAATTTGAAACAAAAAAGTAAAAAAATATGTTGCTTTTCATTAACACAGCTTGTGCTGCTTTAAAAGCTACATTTTAATCGCTTTAGGTTCTGTGGGTTTGACAGATTTTTGTGTTACATTATCACACATTGTAAAAACCCACATTCATACATGTTTGCACAGATTTATCCCGGAGTTGTAGATCGATGGATATGTGAATAAATAGATATAAAATGAATAGATGAAGATAAAGTTGAGCAAAGTCAGCCATAGCGGCTACAATGAGCCCATCAGCTGTAGCTGCAAAGAAACACCAAAAGGTGGCAGTGTTTGTTTAGACAATATTCCTGGAGGCAGTGAGCTGTCAGGGTGTTGAAGTGTTACACTGTGTCCCTGTAGTTAAATGTCAAAATGGTAACTAGATAAGGAAAGTGAAATAAAAACCAGATTACTGTCCGCATGGGTTGCATGAGATGCACTTTGGGTAATGTAGTGGTGACACTAGCATCCAATATAAATGAGCCACCGCAATAATCCACTATAACAATTTAAATTTAGTATTTTAATACTCTGATAAATGTAAACATTAAAGCCACAGAGATTTTTTTGCCCTAATGATACAGTTTAGAATATCAAAAAGACTTCATATAGATTTCTTTGTTACAGTTTTCACTTTGTACATATTTTTCTTTTGTTAAGAAGTTGAGTGGTTTGAGATACAACAGCCGTCCTAGACAAAAACATGTTTATACAATTACATTTCAGTCTGTCCTGGCTCACTTCCCTGTAATTAAAAACAATGTGCAGGATACTTCCTGCAGTAACCGGCAAAAACCAACCAGTGGCGCTTCCTAATGCCTCCTGCTGATGTTTCTGCACAAGAAGGGAAACGTTTACGAACAACAGCTCCAAAATGAAAAAAAAAATCTTGAACAGTGAAATAAAGTTGCAGAACATTTCAGAACAGAATTCATAAAAGTCTTGCGGTGCGTGTGATGGTTTTGATCTTCTTTTTTAGTAAACATGAGTTCCTCCAGAAGTCTCCACGTCTGATCCCTGCAGTTTTTCTGTTGGGACATTCAGGTGTGATTAATGAGCCATTGTTAAGTCAGACTAGCCTGTTCAAAAGCATTTGGAACACAATGGAGAGATCCTTCAAAATAACAGTGTCTGTTAACTGCACTGTGATTTTACTATGTTGTGTTGCATTTCTCTGAGCATTTAGAACATTGTTTTAAGCTGTGTTTTAAGTGGAAGTTTTGAATTAGGACATGAAGTTTGCAATGCAGACGAGCAGAGTACAAACAGGTCGGTTTATCTCATTTGGGGCAGTGTTATTCTAAAAGAGGAAATACAGAGGTTTTCTGCTGACTGGGAAAGATGAAGTGACACTGGTGCTGGTCGGATTACATGAGGCTGATGGGGAAGTTGAAATAGTAAAGTATTACTAAAGATAGCATGAATATAGCAAAGATAGCAAATTCCTGACCAAGTATGGTTTATGTGAATGCGTGTGAACACAAAATGGTGATTAAATATCAGGAACATAAGATGCCAGCAAAGACATACTACACTTCTTCTGATGGTGCAGACGGACAAACACCGTTGAGGGTTTAGTAATGTCAGTGAATAATTTTATGAGCCTCCACTTGTTTCTGTGTCGAGTTTTATATCGTGGGCCACCAGGTAAGATAAACCAAATTAAACCAGCCGGGCTGTTTCATGGCACAAATACAGTGGGGCACCATCATGAAGAGGGCGCTGCTGTTCCAGTCATTTGGTTTTGCACTTACAGTAAAAGATCTTTTGGTGGGGTCGGGTGGGGTAGGGGTTGGGGAAGGGGTGGTGGAGCGGCAGCCACAAAAATTACAAGGATAAAACAAACGCACATGGTGTGGTGCCTAAGAGGGGAACAAGTAGCCATATCCTCTTGGACAGGAAGTGCCGGCTTTAGAGGAAATCTGGCATAACACCTATTAATACGACTATAGTGCGTCTGCCAGTCACCTTGACCATGCTTGTAGTTGCTTATTGTAATTATAATGAGGTTTAACAGCAACATAATTAATGATAAATAATAAGAATAATAGTTCAACCTGCATTAACTGATTTTTTGGCCACTTGGGGGCAACAGGAAGGAGCTGGAAGCACAAAACTGACATAATATCAGTTTATAAAATTGATGCGGCAAACTTGTTAACATAAATATGTTGAACATCTCCAGCTGACACAAAGCAACATTATCTTTAGTTCAGAGTTGTGTGTCTGGCCACGTGATGAATGTAAGTCTATTAATGAATTGCTCTGTTTTACTCTCCTCCAACAATCTTTCTATTTGCCAGATGTTCCATTATGTTCACCAGCTAGTCGCTAAGTTTGAGTGTTGTTTGATGTGGGACAGGTACCGTACGGGGGCTGAAACGATGCTGATGAGATTAGTGTGGGTGCACCAACACAGTAAAAACTGCAGGCCAGAAAACCAAAACAATGAGGTAAAAAACACTGCTCCATAGAAGTGAGAGGAACTGCAAAGGTAGGCGGTAATTATCTTGGGCTCACTCTACGTAACCACATTCAAACTGAACATCGTCATTTGATTCATAGTTGATATAAAAATATTGATTGGAGCAGCTTTAATTTTTTGGTTATGGGGCACCTTTAACCCACTAGAAATCAAAAGGACACATTTATTCATAGTTTGAGTAATTTCTTCCCCAAACTCCTCAGGCTAAAATGGATATCAGTCGTCAGCATTTCAGCCTCATTCAAAGAAAAAAAAAAAAAAACATGTATTCAAACAATTAAGGTCCATTTAGGTCCCATCCACAAGCATGAATCCATTGTTCTCCATAAATGATGCAGGTTTCCCCTGCCCCAGTGACACATGTATCATCATTTATCCATGTTTTGTCTCATCATCATGAAACTTTAATTTTACAGGACAGTACAGTTTACAATTGTTCCCCTTTTCAAACAACAGCACACTTAAAGACACAGTAAAAAGTGCAAAGATCAATCACTCCTCGGACAGACAGATGGATCCACGGACGTTCCTTGTGTGGGCACAGTAACACAATTATAGATCTGCAATTCTGCCCCACATTGTTTTTAAGTCAGAACATACAGTCACAATGTCTGACTCTCCTCCCATCTGAAGACAAAAGTTCAGTAGTGAGTATAAGCATCAAAGGTCCTGGTGCAAGCGGTGTGTGCGTGTGTTTGTGGGTGTGTCAGTCAGGAAATGGGACAAGTTGAAGGTGAGGTCACTAGTGTGTCTGTGTGTGTGTGTGTCTGAGTATAATTACTGATCTACCCCCCGCTTCCTACGATTAAAGCATCATGAATGGGTTCTTTATGTCAGGGTCAGGGTATGTTCTGTACAGTTAGATTTATTATTGATAATTCAGAATTTAGAGGTCGAAGGTCACACTACACACCCAAAAACTTTCGATTTATAGCTGCAGGAGATGAAAGTATGTCATATAAATCAAAACATATTCATATTCTTTCTTTAAATAAAAGATAAACCACACCTCATGTCTACAGATCTTAACATGGACAATGAAAAAGATGGTGTCGTTTCAACTCTCCCACGACGCGTCATGGTAAAATCACCTTAGCGTTTTCTCTGAGTGTGTCTCTCATCATATCAGATGGGGATTATCATAACCACCTCTCAGCACGTTGGTCTGTTATTCCACTGCACTGATGGTGTCATTTTTCACAAGAAAGATAAAAATCATCTCAGTCAGCTTTTTTTCCACTGTGATAACAATGTGAACACAGAGGAGACAAATAATTCAACTCCTAATTGTGGAAATCTGTACTTCTTACAACTCAAAATACCTGGTTGAAGCATATAAGCACTGTGTCACTGAGGTTTGCTGTTGTAGTAGATTAGACAACATCCCTCTTGGCTAACTGCCGCTTCCCTCTCTCACATCCTTCAAACCTGGGTGTGGAGCCAGTTTTTCACAGTTTTGGTTCTCATCCAAAGTAGCTGGAGCAGCTGTGTTTGGACTGACAGGAATCCTGTGAGCCCCTGGGTGCAGTAAAACAGTACTGTAAATGACGTCTCTCTCACTCTCTCCAGTGTCTATCGCAGACAGCGTCAGGCAAAACAAACCCGGAAGGTGACTTGGGTCAAGTGGTTTGTTTATGAGGTGCATTCACAATCTGTCAGCTGACTTTGAAGACGCAGTAAAATTAATACAGTCTGACCTACGTTTTAACTTTACTTAACACCATAAAGCCAACACTTAAATCTCTCTTTTAATTGATCGATTGTAGCAATTGTAAGTCATTCAGCGAGAAAAAACTGAAGACAATCCCTGGTTCCACCCTCTCCAATGTGAGGATTTGCTGTTTTTTTTTTTTTAATTTATGTGACTGTAAATTTAATATGTTTGGGTTTTGGACTGTTAGTCTAACAAATCAAGATAATTGAAGGTGTCACTTTTTAATTTTTCTGACTGAAAACTGAGGAGAACATGTCCAGACACCAAGTATGGTCGGCATTGAATGCTAACACTTAAGCATTATTATATACAGTATAATCTACAGTATGTTGCGTGACTTTGTGACTCTATAAGTGAAATTGGGTAAATAGCTGTTAAAAGAGAGACACTTGGAAAAAAAGGGTGAGAGGTTTCACAAACCGTGTCCCAAAACCTGGCAATTTTCTGTATACTGGTAAAACTGTCTCCCCAGTTAAAGGAGCACCACCTATTGAGCAGTTATGACCAATTTCCTGTACATAGTGACACTCACTGAGTTCGAACCCTATGAAAACAGACAAGACTGTCCTCTCGAGAAAAACAGCAGCATCAAACATTTAAAAAAAAAGAAAATGCTTCCGAATGTTGCGCTTATTTTTCAAGTGACAAGGCCCCCCTGTGTTGGCCGTAGTAACATCAGAAGCACCTCTGTAAAGTAGTGTTGAGAGGTGGAGCTCGTTTTGGTGGAACATTTGCACATGAGGAGGTGAGCACTGCCAGTAAAACAGCTAATTCCCCACAAAAGAAAATGCAACAAAAAAACAGCAAAAGACGTAAACTTTCAGCGTGTCGGTTGCTAGCTTTGAGAATGCTGTTGCACGTAAAGGGGATTTTGAAAACGGTAACAAGCAGATAACGGAAAGGAAGGAGAATACTGAATACTCAGGTTTACACCCACGGTCTACATCCAGTGGGTCAGACTACTTAACTCTGGACCATCCTGTTGTAGTCTGTCTCCTGTGAGACCCCCAACTGTGTGGAAGTGCTATGATTAATCCCTGGAGTACCCCTTTTAATATCAAAATAACATACTATTTTGAGTTACTGGTGGTTTCTCATCTGAAATCCTCCCGCACATTAATGCTGCCTCTTTTTTAAATACGTAGTGTCAGGCTGCCCTGAAAAAAATTCACCGAATGAATTAATCTCGGGCTAAAACAGCCACTTCTAAAGCTGTTGAAACGCTGAATGGTGTAATTCAAGAACACTTGATGCGTCTGCTGATCAAGAGGAGGTAAAAACTGCAGAGGATTGTTTGCAAATGGTACTTCAAAGGCAGTGACAAATGGCACAGGAGAGAAAGAAGGACACGGGTAAAAGTGTAGGGTGAGAGAGGCAAATGAGGACAGATGAAAGATGGGCTGCAGCGTACGAGAGTTACACAAGGGGGAGACAATGAAAGAAAGGAAGCGGAGAGACGGAGAGTGATGAGAGAAGAGGCAGAGAGGGGAGTTATGAGTGAGAAGGGAGAGGAGATGAAAGAGGAGAGAGTGATGAGGGAAAGAAGAAAGAGTGTCAGAAAAAGCAGATAAAACGAGAGCGTGAGCGAGTGATGGAGAGAGAGGATGAGGAAGAGCGGCAGCAGCGATGATGGGAGAGATAAAACAGAGGGAGCAGGGAGGAGAAGGTGCTGACTGGCAGAAAGAGTGTTTATCTTTCTGTTCCAATCCCTCCTGTCCTGATCTGTAAGTAGCAGACCTTTCATATTGCCTCTCCTTACCTGTCAACACACACACACACACACATATATAAGTGAACTCACCAGAGGTGGCAAATATAAGCTGAAAAAGTGATTAAGTGTTTATGACCCTGAATTGTTCTCGCCACCTCGTTTGACCCTTCCAGTCATCACATCTGTTAAAACAGCTCTCAGCCAGACAGAGGTGACGCTGGCGCTGTGAAGGTACATAAACATGAGGGAGAATGAAAAGAGAGGGATGAAAACAGCACAGAGGAAAGTGGTAAAAATGAACGCATGAGGGAGTCTATATAAGAGAAGTCGTTTAATGATTTAGAACTTTGGCACTCATATTCCCCTTTATGTGTGACACGGCATGAAAAAAGACAGATCCTCTGCACAGGAGAAGAGGAAGTATCCAGATCTTTTATCAAAGTAAAACTAATAATACAACCCTGTAAAAATACTCTATTACATGTGAAAGTCCTGCACTGAAAATGTTGCCCATGTGAATGTATGTAAGTAAAACAAGGAAAACGTACCTGTAGTATTAAAAGAAACTCCTATGACTGCTCTAGTATTATATATTATACATTAGGTTATTATTAGTCTTGCTTTATATGCATTAAAGCAGAATTTGACTGCTGTAGTTGTAGAGATGGAGCTAAAGATGATATGTTTTGCACTTGAAACATGATTTAAGCAAATACCTGATAAATCAGTTCGGCTGTGATGATTTATAATGTCTAAATATGTCTTATATGTCTAAATATATTTTCTGTGTAAAATCTAAAGATGTCAAATAATTGTAGTGGAGTGAAAAGAAAAATATTTTCATTTGAAATATAGTAGAGTAGTAGTATAAAGTGACATGCAACAGTAATACTCAAATACAAGTACCACAAATACTGTATGTACAGTACTTGAATAAATGTTTTTATTTTTCAAAACTACCCCTTTTGTTCTTAAACAGTCAAAACTCAACTGAGGTTAATGTCAGCCTCACTCATAATGCCGCACAGGTCTGGACTTCAACACCCGTATGTGATAATGATTTTTTTTTGGGTCAAGGTGGCCGGAAAAATTCTTTTCTGTGTTGTCCATAGCCATTGTCACATCTTGGTACAGGAAGGATGAGGTGTAAAAAAGCCAGACGAATTGTTGGATGTAGGATGTAGCTTCATGTAGTTCATGGAACAGTACAGTATGGTCTCAGTGGTCCCGATGCACATTACCCACAGGATATACTGAACAGAGTGGGCCTCTCTGAGAAGAACAAATACGCTGCACCAAAAACCCAGCTGAGGCTGGTAATGTGTTTTTTCCTTGTGGATATTCGCTCACTGCAAATGAGATTAATTATTGTTGTATTATCCTGCTGCGGACGCATGCACTGTATGTGTGAAATGTTTTCAACTGAGGTGGTGACAAACGTGTAAGATAAAACAAATGTGGCTCTGCAGGCAGTTTTTTCTGCTCTGCAACATGTGTGTAAGTGAATCAGAGTTGCACAATCTGAACCAGGCTGTAATACTGCAGCTGAGAAATACGTCTTATCTTCTGCTGCTTATCGGTACATTTCATCCCCAGGATGTTTGTGTGGTGTAAAATAGCTGCATTATAGACTGGTCCCACCACTGCAGCGAACCACTCAATACAGGAGCAGGCAATCTGTTATTTCTCAGGAAATTCTTTTTATAGCTTTTCACTGTGTATTGGATTCAGTGGAAAATAGCAGAGACGATTTCGGGAGGAAATCTACACAAAAAAAAAAGACCTTGAGAAACTGGCAAGAGTATGTGTCATACAAGCCACCACAGCATCCTCTCTTTTTTCTTCACGGTCATCTTAAAGTAATTATACTGGACTGATAATCATGGCTGGGGAATATATCGTAGCTTGCTTTGTGTCATATGATCCATTCACATGGACTCATGAAGTATTTTAAGTGGTTAAAGTCATGTTTAAGTCCAAGGTAAAAACACTCATTAGGTGTCCGGCAAAAAAAAAAAAAAAAAAAAAAAAATCCTTGTTGCTTTATTCTCTTTTCAAACACAGTCAACTTTATGGTTTTGAGACAACAAAAAGCAATCTGTACGGGTTCTGATACTTCACAAAGCCTGCCCTCAAGAAAACACAATTACACGCTGCTAATTGGTTTTTCCCGTTATATTTTGACAGGAACATAATTACTGCATGGATTGTGCTCTATGGGATTTAACACCCACAGTCTTTCCCTAACCTCAGCCAAGGGCTGTGAGTGCCAAAATATAACCATAACCTACCACAACAACCATGTCATATCTTTGACTGCAACAGAAGTAGAAAACAAATGAAAGACATCATCAGTTCGTGTTTTACAGGTATGTTATGATCATTTTGCAACTGGCTGGTCATTTAAAAAGCTTTACATTTCTCTAATATTTATTCGGTCTTGCAAATTAGCAGCACATTAATGTAGCAACCGTGTCTCCTGGAAATTATGTCTATGTACAACTGAAAATGTAATTACATTTTCTATTAACATGATGAGGACAATCCACCTCTAGTGACTACAGAATTATTAAGCCTTTTAATGTTTATGATTAGGCATGAACTCTGGTCTCTGGAGTCAACTCTTGTTGTACAACCACCATCCAGCCCAACCACCTTCCTGCAGCTCTGGTGCAGTGCACAATGTTGTGCGTCATTCAATCACAAAAAAAAAAACAACAAAAAAAAAAACATTGCTTCTGAACATAATCCAGCCACATTCACCCATTCACAATTGGAAAAACAGTTTTGTAGTATTCAAACGTAATTTCCAGGAGACAGGACTGTTGATAAGATATCAATGCATGTCAGAGCTCTGAGGTCACTCATTTACATTTTACTTAAATGGACTCTAGAAGGCCAAGCTGAAAAAACAGCCCAGAAGGAACAACAGCAACGAGGAAGCAGACTAGAGGAAAGAAATGGTGTACATATGGAAAAGCTATGATACCAAGGGATGGATACTTCAGCAGTTAGAGAGTGTGTTGGGAAGGGGAGACTGTGGAGAGAGAGGGAGAGGAAGGGATAGGACAGGGAGAGGAAGAGGTGTGGGGAGGAATGTGCTGGGGAAACATGCAAAGGTATAAACGAGACAAACAGTGAGAGAGAGAGAGAGAGAGCGAGAGAGCATGTACAGTACAAAGAGGCTGGATTAAAACGCAAAAGGCTTTTACCTGCTTGTATTATCTCACTAGTCAGGCCACCACTTTATGTTTTTACAGGCTCCACTGCCTTTGCACAAAGAGAGTGACAGTTCCTGACCTGAATAATGACTCCAGATCAGCTGGGTGGTCGAAACATAATTGACTCAGGCACTCAAGATGAATCATGGTGTTTAAATGAGCGCACACGTCATCACTAATCAGTCTTTTCTGGCCACATGACTGTTGCTCTGGGCTCTTTGTCAATAATGCCCCAAAAGACGCCGCAAAAAGAAAAAAAAAGCGATGATCAAAAGAGGAGGAGAGGCGCAGAATGAAACTGAAAGAAAGAGAAAAGAGACACCATGTGTTTCCCACAACAAAAGGAAGCACAAAATATAACTGGGTTGACATGAATAAAAACAAACAAAAAAAACCCCCAACTAAACGTCTTGTCTTAAAAATGTGACAAAACGTGGAACATCTAGTTGTGCATTCCTCTTCTTCTTGTTGACAAAAGTCTACTTGAAAAAAACAAAAAAAACGAATGATGATTTAAACTGACATAAACTCCTCCAGCTTCTCTCCTCTCGTGCTTGACTTTACTTTGGCCTCAAACACACACATTTCACATCATTAACACAACTGGGTGTTGATTAGGCAGCATGAATGAACGCTGTGTTTGTGATAGCTCGTTCAACTGCAGCCGCAGCCTCATCTGAGAGTGTGCAACACGTGGTGTGTGTGGGAGGCTCTTGTTGTGTACATGCAGGTTGTCATCTGCATAAAGGATACAGAACATTGTGTTCAATGACGCAAGGAAACAGATGGTTTTAACTGAGAATTTCACCAGGTACATTCTGTGGTATGTGCGGACATCTAATGGCTTCTGGTGTGTGAATATGGCTTCAGTGCCTCTGACTGAGGCTACGGGGCTAAAAATACTGGCTGACTGGCTGTAATAAAACATAAGAAACAGAAACTTATTTATATTTAGAATTTTTATGTGATTAAAAAAAATATCAATATTTAATGAAGGGTTGCATTCAGAGCAATTCCAGTGTATTTATATGTGCTTTTTGTTGCACTTCAGTATTTGGAGCATGTTTCCCTTAATGTTTGTCCTGTGTCCTTAGGGGCCACTACTGTATTGATTATACTGTATATTACATTGTATTCATTTGGTCGACATCTCTGTGCAAAATGACTTACATATGTAGGCTATGTGTATCATGTTGGGGCCAGGACATAGGCTTGACCAAGATAAACAACCACACGGTCATCAGAGTGACATTGTGGCCACTGTGTAGAGGAACTACAGTGCAATAGTCAGGCCAGAGTGTAGAGTTTAAATTAGGAGTCAAACAATATGGTTTCAGGGCCGATTCCGATACCAATTATTAGTAATCGAGGAGCCTGATAATTGGGACCGATATGTCAACACAAAACTACTGCTACTGGGGGTCAGAGTTTGTAATTTTCAAAAATGTGTCGAATTTGTTTTGCAGAAATTATATCCCACACTTAATTAGCTGTTTCAGTAACTGTAGTTTTTTTTATTTTACTTTATTTACACCCACAATCATGATGTGGCTAAATGTTAATGCCTGTACTGCAGGACTTGGCTTACAGACATATTTCTTTGACAGCATCTTCAGACAAACAGTAAAATAGCTTTGAAGAAGTGAAAAATCCAGGTTTGTGTCAAATCATTTACAATCAAGTCAATTATCCACGTAAACTCTGGAACAATGACCAGTGTAGTCAGTTTAAGTACCTGTCTGAGCCTGCTCTCATATCAACTATAAAGTAATACAAAAGTAATGCAAAGCAATTCATATTATACTCTATTCATCACATGAAACAAGACGCAGAACTCATATTACTGAACTACTGTGTCTTGTAGTCCAAACATTTCCCCTCAAGTTCCTCCCAGATTCAACATGCAGCTGTGGTTGCTGCAGTACATTGTGTGCTTGTTGTGGTTTCCATATTGTTTTATCTGACTACCACACCTTCAGGGGAGTATCTCAGTAAAGTATAGTGAAACTAACTGAAAGAAGAGTCTGACTGAGTAGGTTAGTGTATGGTATAGGTATACAGTATAGTTGGGTTTTTAAGTTGAAGACTTCTTGTTGTGTTTAAACTGCTGAACTGCTGCAGTGCAGCTGCAGCAGCCAAAAACAGTGTGGTTTTTATTTTGCAGCTCAAAAGTGTGAATGTTAAGCAGGATGTTGCTGAAAGAGAGCTCTGAAAACATTCCCTAAATACATAAAGGTTAAAAAACTTAGGTTTCCTAGGGGGCACAGAGTGGTGTCGAGCTGTCAGTGCACTGCAGACATGAGATATACACTAAAAGCCAATCCTTGTCCTCTGATTGGATACTGTCCTTCTGTGATGTCATCAGAGCTTGCTTATAAAAAGGGTGACGGGCTCAGCTGCTTCAAAAGGGCAAGTGTGGCTGAGAGCTGGAGGAGTGTGTTGATACATGAGTGTGTATGGGACAGAGAGTGACAGGCTGTGTGTGTGTGTGCGTGTGTTTGTGTGTGTGTGTCACACACAAAACTAGACATTCATAACAGCAAGTGGAAGAGAGGCTACAAGCTGCTGACAGACACATTATGATGATACTTTGTGTTGTGGATTTAAAGGCCTCTGGATTATCAAATCACTGGGTTTTAAAGCACAGGACGGAACCTGGAGGTAGGAAAACTAACTGCATGTCTACAGGTTTACAGACATACACTACATATATGTGTGTGTGTGTGTGTGTGTGTGTGTGTGTGCGTGTGTGTGTCACATAGATATGGCCATTTTTACACAAGTGTTTACTCATTCACACATTTATTGAAGCATTAAAGGAATTAAGTCTTAAACTACATGGTAATGGATAAACCCAGTGGCATTACTAAGTTTTTCTAAACTGTTCTATATTATTTTTACACTGTAAAAGACTCTTTACAAGTTTTAACAGTGTATTATGGTGGTAAAAAGCCAACATTAAATGAAGTTATAACTGAGGTCTAATCATAAAGTTGAATCTTTTCTCATATATAACGAGTTGATTTCACAGATTTTCCTACAGGTGTTAAAGTGTCAAATATTTACAAAGCATCAGTCTGATTCTCAACAGCCTAATGAAAAGGGGCTCTGGCCAAACATAATTTAACAGAAATGAGTCAGGGTACGTTTCTCACAGTTAGTGAATCCAAACTAGCTTTCATCTTTAACATATATGGTTTATTTTATCGGGACAGCTAAATGTTTTATGACGTGTTACTGGAATGTTTGTGCTTTTCACAAAGTGTACAAAGACTTTTCTCTTCCCTCACAGTTTGGTCTACTGTCATCAGTTTATTCTACTGAGCCTTGCAAAAGCTGGGTGTTTTGTGTGCATGTGTAATTTTGTGTTTGTACATGTACTTGTGCCTGTGTGTTTACGTTTGTGCAATTGTGCAAGGACAATTGTGGGTATTTTAGGGTGTTTAAGTGCTCAGTCTAATTGCCACCACTAAGCTTCCTCTGCTTAAATATTGGGCTATTTATGTCTCTGTAAATCTTTTGTGTTTGATTCTTGGCCTCAGAGAGACGGTCCAGTTTCTTTGTGTCTGTGACTGTTTAAACAGCTCAGGCAGGGAGAGCAGCAGAGCCTCTTTCGCAAGCTTCACTATGTGTTTGTGGAAGTAGCCGCCCAGATTATTGATCTGATCAGTGGGGGCAGTGAAGAGTCATAAGGTACCATTAAAGGTCACTCAGTATAAAGGGTGGTAGGGTCAGCCTCAGTCTTCATGGGAAAGCAACAAGTGCACTGACCATTTTATAAAGATGCCTCTACATGGTGTTGTTACATGGGGCCTGGTATTAGATTATAGTGCATTATTATCTGTCAGACAAGGCTACGCCTCATCTGTTACAACTGAAACAGCCCTCTAAGCATCAGGGAGGAAAAACTGATTTTAGCTTTAGCTGGCACCTGCATCTTCTCTAAGTGTAAACATGTTGACTTGGGGACACTTTAAAGATGATGACAGAACACAAATATGCTGCTGAGGGCCACGGACAGAATGATTGACAGCATATTAACACTGATAATTAACATGTGCTGCCTTGCAACAGTAATGTAATGACACCCTGAGACTCTACTTGTGAGATGATTGTCATAAGAAAATAATCTCATCATGTTCCACCCAGGCATTTGGACATGCGTCCCAGAATTCAACACTTTGCTCATTGACCACAGGAGAACTGGGTAAACACTTGTGAATCAATGTGCCTATTTACAGCTGACGTTAATGTGTGTTGTGAGTGGTTGGGCTGTGTTGGAATAAAGTCAGCATACATAAGAACTCCTGAGGTGCATGATAAAACAAACACGCTGTTTCCTTTTTACTGTGTGTATAAGAACGATGCACAAAAAAATAAACCGCCACTTAGGAAGCAAACAGATAAAATGCAGCTCAAACAGTAATAATGCTTCAAAACCATTGCTCACTGCAGTACCATCACCCGACTGTCACACGCCTGCTGTCATTTAGTCCACTGCTGTAAAAGAGCCTTTCATGCTCAGCCAATAAAAGTCGATGTCTTTTTTTCCTATACATAATGTTTATCATGACTGAAAATAATTGAGTAATTAAAAATGCATGATATCAGCAGTGTATTCTACTTACTGCAACATATGGTCACCACAGGCATAGCAATAAATTTATTCAAGCTGCCTGGTCTTGCTCTGACGATGTTCCTGCTGCTGTTTTGGAGACACTATTACATATGCTGCTGTAGCATATATAGCATTTCATAAGCCCCAACTTCCTCTGTGAAAGTTCACATGTGATGACATCTACAAAGTAGTGGCAGAAACTTTATCCAGCTGACTGGCAGTTTGAAGCTGCAATTGAAGCTGCATATCATGTATGATTTCATTAAAAGAAACACATTACACTGCACCAGTTGCATGTTGTGAACACTCTCATCTCTCTGTGCAGAGGTTGTTGTTGTGCCTGTGTATGTCTACACTGTGTATGTATGCACAGGCACAACCACAAGAGATGGACATTTAGTGCACATATAGGAGCTGGACTTCCTCATTTACCGCTATAGGCAACTGCTGATGATGCTATTAAGTGTATTCTCAACTTTCAACTTCAAGTGCAACAAATAGATACGTGCAAGGACTTAAAATAAAAAGAAAAAAAAAGACCTTCCACTAAGGAATGTCTCCTGTCTTATCACGCCTGAATGATGTAGGCCAATCTTCATCAACACTGTGGGAGTGGGAAAAAAATCTTGAAGCCTCAACTGGACTCAACACTTGGGCTTGTGCCATTACAATGTGTTTAAACTTTCCTCAGCCACCCACCACTTACAGATGAGCCCCTCCTATTTAAACTGAGTCAAATTCAAAAGTGCAACTCTGTTGAATTTCAGTCACTTTAAAAACATATATAACTAGTCTTTATTTGTCATAATTTGTTATGAAGGAAGCCATGTTGTTCTCTGTGTGTTATGACTATAGATCAAAGAATCTGTGAGTACTATGGCAGCGCCGGCTAACCAATCACAGCACAGCAACTCCTCGCTGGCCTCTGGTTTGTCAGCGAGCTCCTCGGAGAATAGTGATCTTGGGCTCGTGCTGCTGGGTGTTGCTATGGCCATTCTGGTTCTCGCCATAGTTTTTGGTAAGTTAAGAAACTTTTCATCATTTCAGTGGATTTTTTTAAATTAATTGATCAGAGGATCAAAACTAAATATTATTTTTACAACTGATTTAGACAATATTTAAATGTCTCTTTTACTTACAAAACTTTTCTTCTGTCAAGGTAACGTCTTGGTGATTACAGCCATCCTGCGGTTCCAACGGCTCCAAACAGTCACCAACCTCTTCATCGCCTCTCTGGCTGTTGCTGACCTCATCATGGGCATGGTTGTGGTGCCCTTTGGCTCCAGCTACATCCTGCTAGAGCGCTGGCAATTTGGAAATTTCATGTGTGAGTTCTGGACGGCAACGGATGTGCTGTGTGTGACAGCCAGCATCGAGACACTGTGTGTGATTGCTCTGGACCGCTACCTCGCCATCATCTCGCCACTCCGATACCCAATGCTGCTCACCAGGTATGACAGAATCAAAAGTTATTCTTATTCAATAAGTAATCAAATAGCTTTTCAAAATTTCAATCCTGGTTTGCTAAATGAATATGACATTTAATAGGTAAATCTACAGTGAGTCACATAGGGAGGGATACTGCTGCTCCACTCTACACGATCAAACTTTGCAGCATGTTGCACATTCAGCCCCACCCCAACCATTGATGTCACAGCAGGTGTTTTCTATCTTCTGTCAAAGGCAAACCCTGTTGAAACATCACATGTCGGGCTATGACCAGACGTGCACCATACTGGAAAATGTGAACCCCTACAGATTTACAATGGTAGCATTCTGCTCTGTATAACTCAGTGTGGTTAAATCCTTCCTCTTGAAGAGCTACTTAAAGGTTCTATGAACGATCGACCACACCTTCAGCCACCATTCGGCCACAACCCATGCTCCCCCCTTCACGTTCTCCGTCAGCAAGGTGTTACAAAGCCCAGTGAAAGCAGCCACTAAACACACCAGAATCTCAACTGAATAAAGTTACCATTTAGCCAACAAAAAAACAATCTAACCACAACCGTTAGCTCACGCTAACATTGCCATGATATGCTCCACAGTAATGCCAGCAGCAAGCCAGCTAGTGATAGCAACATTTGCCAAACATATTCATGATATCGGTAACAGCAAGTTAGCTAACTTTATCGTGCCTTCTGTAGCCGGTCACTAATTAAAACAGACATGTAACATTATGTAGCCATCAATAAACTTACATGTAGAAGAGAAGAAAAGCTCATCCAAAGTCAAGCTGGAGCCCTGTAGCAACTCATAGTGTTCTCACTCTCAGTAAAGACAGACCAGTACTGGCTCCACGGACGCATGAGAAAGAAATTCAGCCTTGGACTTATTAGCTGGCAGTGGATGCACAAACAACACTGACAGAGTCTGTAATGACACTTACGGAGTCAGTAAAAATGTAAAAAGCTTTCTGTAGGTTTCGACAGTCCACCAGCCAACCAGGATTTTAGCAGCTAGTCCCCATGGTCAGTCTGCCTGTGCTGTCTTATCTCTTTCTTTGTCAAAGGTCTTTTTAGAAGGAAATGTGATTTGTTCATCAGGAGGAAATTCTGGAAGGTCGCTTTCACCTGAACACAGCATAGTGCACTGTGTCATCTCGAGGGGGGGCGGTCCCTGTATTCTTAGAAGGCCATAACTGCATCAAATGACGATGTGAAAGGTTCACTCACAGTGATCAACTTACAGAGAATTATCTCCTGAATCAGTAGCTGTCCTCGACTTTACAGAGCATTGTTTACTTCACCGACCCTTCATAATATTAAACCAGCATGGTATCCTCTCATCAGTGTTTGCACTCACATATTTACAATATTGCCTCCCTCTGACAGGGGTCGTGCCTTCGCCGTGGTCCTTGGGGTGTGGGTAGTGGCCTCCCTCATCTCCTTCCTTCCCATTCATCTGAAGCTGTGGGTGTCAGGTGAGGAGAAAGCTCAGCGATGCTTGGAAGATATGTACTGCTGTGACTTCAACACCAATGCAGCATATGCTGTGTCCTCCTCTATTGTGTCGTTCTACCTGCCGCTAGTGGTGATGATTTTCTTGTACAGCCGGGTGTTCCAGGAGGCACAGAAACAGCTGGAGAAGATCAGAGGGAGGGAGAGGCATTTCTATAACTTGCATTACACTGCACAACTGGCTTATCCCAATGATAGTCCCTCAATGAATAAACTCAGAGCAGGAACTGAGGTGGGAGAACAAGAAGGAGAGGACAGACTAAACATGCAGAAAACCGGAGTAAGGACAGAAAAAGGGGAAGGAAAGCACTCTGCTACAAAGCGTCTAAAGTTCTGTCTTAAGGAGCACAAGGCTGTAAAAACTCTGGGGATTATCATGGGTACATTCACACTATGTTGGCTACCCTTCTTCATCCTCAACATCCTCATGACCTTCCTCCGCCTTGATGACATTAAGCTGCTCTTCAGACTCCTCAACTGGCTAGGATACTCCAACTCAGCTTTCAACCCGCTCATCTACTGCCGCAGCCCCGACTTCAGACACGCCTTTCAGGAAATACTCTGTTTGAGGGGCAAAGTGGGAAGCTGGGGAGGCAGGAGAGGATGGGGATGGTGCAGAGAAAGAGATTGTTACTCAAAGTCTCCAGGTCGGACAAATGGGGACTCAGATCTGAGTGGTGCCCGGAGGGTAGAGGATCAGCAGAGGTCAGAATGGGAGGGCAGTCTGGAAAGCTCTGTCCGAGACAGCCCGCTCACTCTGGCTCCTCCATCGTCTTGCTGTGAGCAGGTTTTAGAAGTAGCTCCAGGTTCTCTGACAAACTGGCAGGCCAACAGTCCTGCTAATGGGAGCTGTACGGAAAATATGGCTTCTATTGCTTGACCAAATAGGATATTAGAATTCACACTGTGCAGTAAATATCAGTTTGATGAAGCTTGTAATGTTTGTGTTTGGTTGAGAATTACCCAACTTTTGGGTCACATTGAGGCTGTGTGCTAATACCCTGTTAAATGTGCTTCTGTCAGTGTTACTGGGTTTTACTGTGTTCATTATTCCTCTTTGCTGCTCCAGATCACAACTACAACAGCAGCTACACAAAAAAAAAATGTTAAGCAGCAAGAGGCTTCACTTAAACCTTTAAGTGAATATTCAAGGCATCGCAACACATCTTATTGAGGAACAATGAAGCTGAATTAAAAAATAATATCCACACAACAAGAAAAACTGTATTCACAGAGTGAAACCAAACACTAGGAGCTTCGTCAAACTGGTGCAACAGGTTTATTATTGAAAGATCTTTCTGTTATTTTGTCCACCTCTTGTTTATACAAAATGGACATCAGACATGTGATGTAATAATGGACTGCATATGAATTGCTACTGAAATGCAGGACAAATAAGAGTAAATTATTTAAGGGTAAATGTGCTGTTATGTGTATCACAGTACATGAGTGAAAAGGCTTCAATGACTGCTGGACAATTAAATACCAAAAAACAGGAATAAAAAAATATCTCACATGCTCGTGCATTCCAAAATGCTCCTTTGTTGAGAGCAGTCAAATGGGCAGGAAGTGGCTGTTTGTTTTCATGGAGTTAAAACCTGTGATGTCGTTGCATCAGCTGCTTAGCATCAATGGTAGAACATTCAGAATGCAGTGAACAACAGTATACATAGTAGCTGTGAATGTGTAGAAGAGTATTGATCAGTATTTTAAAGTTGGAGCAAGACAGATTTGATTGATGAACCTTTGTGCTGGCGATTCATAACAGACCCTGACTGGTAACTTTAAACGACTGAGATTCACATGAAAACATACGGTTTTCTGCATTTACTTAAAGCCTATAAGCATCAATATATTAGTTACTAAGCATCACAAACTCATATAATCTGCTTCACTAAGACAGTGTGGATGTGATTTGATCAGATTTGAAAAAAAAAACAACCCATTAATATATAAATAATTCAAGACCTTGTAACTTAGAAAATAAATGATATGTTTTTGTGGGATCCCATCATCCATACATTACCTGATGGAGTTTTCAGGGCCTTTGAGGTGAATTGAATAAACATTTAGATATAATCCTGCTGTAGCTGCGTGGTATTTGTTAATGAACACTGCCTGTGGCCAAGCTGCCACACAAGGCCGGACGCACGGGCAGGAATTCAGCACCACATTTACAGTGCTAATAACTTTGTCTGCCAAGAACAGGAGTGCAAGTCACACATCCAAACAAAGCCTCCACAAAGCAGAGGTTAAAAAAAAAAAAAAACATTTTATCTGCACTGTGGCTAGAAGTCTTATTCGAGGATCATTTCTAATTACCAACCTCAGACTATCAGATGTATCTGCCTGTTTTTCATTCCTTCGTGATAAACCCCATAGCTGGTCCAAAACCATTTGCTGGTGTATATTAGTGTATCAGATAAACACCTGCGACCCAAACTTGTGACTATCGTAACTGCACTTTCTCTCTCTGCCGCCTGTTCCTTTCATCGCAAATTTTCTGGCTCTGTTTTCCCTGCGTCTCTCTCTCTCTCTCTCCAAACATTGCTATCTACCATCTCTACACTTTTATCCTGCAGGCTTTACCTCTTTATAGTAAGAACATTGTAATCTGTCAGACGGAGCTGGGGAGATCATTTTCATGCACTGGGATTTGTTCCCATAACATTGTCTGCTGCACTCTGACAACCATAGCAATCAGATGACACATATTGTAGGTGCTCACATTTTTACATCACTCCAAGACTTGGTTGAAGGGAAGGCATTTGGATTAGCTTTTATTTCATTACAGCCTAAATGCGGTGTAAAAACTCCCTCCATCAGATTACTTTATACTCCAAAACAAATTACATTTTGGAAATAACCTCCCCAGCCCTGAAAGACATGTATAGATAATTATTCATTTGTGTTAAAAAAAATAATACTGAGGCTCAATAATTGGTGATTGTGTACTGTAAAAGTGATCTGTACGTGCCTGCCTGTATGTTTCCTGTAATTATTGTGATTATCTATTATGTGTGCATTTTAAAACTTGAAATATGCCACTGAATACTTGTAATTTGCTAAAAACATGACTGAGAGTCAGATTAAGTAACGACTCGAAAAGACAAGGGTTTTGTTTTCTATTTGAAATCCAATTGAATTTTCAAATTCAACAGAATTTACAATGAAAAAAATAGAATAACTAAGTTTTAAATGCTTTCCAATGATTGTCTGAATTTACAGGCACTGATTGACTCATGTAATAAATCCAATTTTTCTGGTTCTCCAGAAAAGAACAGGAGTTGAACTACGAGCTGTTTTATTGTGCTTTTTGTATCACGTCTGTCAACATCAGATTACACACTTTCATGCTACACTTAGGTATTTGCGCGTCTATCTTGGGAAACCTGTGCTGTGTTGAAACTGAAGTGTAGCTTTTCAGCAAAGGAAAGGTTTTCTATTTTCTACCTCCATCAGAGTCATATGAATGTCATCTCAACTCTGTAAATATTTATTGATACGCTGTTGTACATGTTTGTGAGGAAAAGGATAAAGATTGAAATTGTATTGTTTCAAAGTGTTGCTTAGCTATGTGTGTGTGTGTGTGTGTGTGTGTGTGTGTGTGTGTGAGATCACAAGAGACAGGTTGTCAGACAGAGAGAGGAACATGTGCCAAACATAACACCAGACAAATAAGGTGAAAATTAGCTGAACATCTTATAAGACTATTCACAGCTTGCTTTCTAACAAATGGCCCGGAGAAAGGTTGGGGGCTATTTGGCCAAACATGCATTCTCAATCAGTCAACCAAAGTCAACCAAAGATGCCGTACACCACCTTCTTTGGGATTTGTTGCAGTTGTTCAGTTACAAATTGCTTGTGAAAAAGAACAGTGCAGTTTCTCGGACCGAATGCTTCTCTAATCCTCCCTTTTAACTGGGCCGGGTACTGCATAACAAAGGTTTCATCTTAGCATTGGCACTTGCTGACAATCAATAATGGAAACAGCAGTTTGTCAAGTAGCCAGCGGGAATAAAAAAAATCATTCGGACAGAGAGGGAGCTGCCTGCTGTTGACCAAACCCAGCATTCATCAAACAATCTAATTAAAAAGGCAGCCATAAGGTGTATTAAAAAAAAAATCGATAACCCTGGAAATTCTTAAAAAACTACAAAAGGCTCTTTGTCAACAAATAAAATGAGATTGGGGAATGTGATTCTCGTCACAGTGCACCTTTAACCTTTTTAACTAAGCCCATGGGACAGATGTCTTTTGTGCTTACCCAGTCATCCAAGTTACTCTCGAAGACTCGGCTCGTCTATTTGCATTCGAGTTAAAGTGTATGCCTTTGTGTGTGTGTGTGTGTGGTGTGACGTACAGTGACAGGTGCAGGAGGTCCCAGCAGCTACAGTATCAGCTGCTGAAGGGGAAATACAATCAGATATACTGCCTCAATACACGCTCATACACATACGCACGCACAGCAAGACACATGAAAACACACTGTGTATGTGTATGTATGTGTGTATGTGTGTGTATGTGTGTATGTGTGCGTATGCACGTGTGAGTGTGTGAGAGTGTGTGTGAGAGACCTGTTTCCATGGAACAGCTTTCCGCTTTAGGTATGTTAAAGTTAATGTACCTAACATGCATGCCCTTATGTTGTGTGTCCTGTATATGAGCTGTATGTATTAGTGTCCTGGATATTGTGTTTGTTTTTATTTGTGTTTGTCTTTAGTATTAAAATGTGCAATACTATTGTCCTTGAAATCTTTGCAAGTTTTGTGGATTGTCTTTTTTTCAACTTAACACCATGAAGTTTTACTGACCTCTGTTGACTGAAAACTCCAAGTCTGTTGCTCCTGTACCCTGTAACACCAACCTGACACACAGTACATGCATCACTGCAGCAAGATGAGAACATCACAAGGTTCACGAGCACAATTTCATCAGGTGTTAAGTAACCTCTTAAATTGGTGCTGAAAGTGTTAGCAAATTCCAAAAAAGAAAGAAAAAAAAGAGAAAGAAAGTTCATGTCACATGGCTCAATCATGTGAAAAAAATTTCCCCTTCATGGTTTGATAAAATCATTCTTAATACTGAGAGATTGATTTCTCTGAAAACAGATTCATATCATAATGAAACCTTTAATTGAATCTCAGCAGAAATGTTCTGTTTGATTTTATTCTAGATTGATACGGCAGATTTAAACACAGGGATGTATTTATAGCACATCCTATCATTTCTGTGTGTGTGTGCATGTCTGTTTCTCTGTTTACTTAAGTTCAGGATGTTTTTGCATTATGAAACCAACTGAAAAAAAAGGACCAACTGAAAGAGGCATGTTTGAAATGTTTTACATCCTGTCGCCTTCCTTTTCCACATGTGAGTATCTGCTCTCACTTCCCTGTCAAACATTCGTCTGGACGTGTCTGTGCTTTATCTTGTTATGAGGTGTTAACTGGCATTACAGAGCTGACAACGGGCAATCACAAATATCCTGTGTGATCACTCACCCACAAACACACAAGCATTAACATGCACAACTACAGACCCACACAGATGGGAGGAAACGCACACACAGAGACACACAAACGCACGCATGTTGACAGGCAGATGCAGTTCAATGAATCAAAACAGAGACCCTCTGGGCTGTGCCTCAGGCTGTTGTGCACAGTACAGAGGGCTGGAGGTATGCCCCCTAGACACACACACACAACTCACACAACACACACACACACACACACACACACAATCCCTTGAATACATATGTATCTGTAAGAAGGCAGATGCACACGTGCACACATGCACTCACCCACAGATGCTAGCTCATATAATATAGCAGGCATGTGCTACTACACACAAACACACACACACAGGCATTGCAGAATATACATGCACAGATACACAATGTCCTGAATGTGTGTGTGTGTGGGTGTGTGTGTGTGTGTTTGTGTGTGTGTGTGTGTGTGTGTGTTTCAGAGAGATGTGCCAAGTGTATCTTATGATCACACAGAGTTTATAGATGGGGAGCTTGTGTTGCTGCCTGAACTGAAGCCGACCCAATATCTGCTGCCAAAAAGCGAGAAAGACAGTGAGAACAGACAGATCTTCTGTGAGAGTGAGTGTGTGTGTGTGTGTGTGTGTGTTTGTCTGTCGCCGTCACACACATACAAAAACACCACATTTCTCTTAAAGTGTTGTGAGGCTTTGCAGCAACTAAACACAGAGATCCTCTGTCTCAAATGTAGTGTAAGAGCTGCAACGCATACATGTCCACCTACTAATCTTTCTTCAATGGGAGGATCGATTTTGTACTTTTCAGTCACAAACTCACTTGGGGGGTTGCAGATAGACAGGAACAAACAAGTGTATATAAAGTTTGGGCTTAAGAGACTTAAACACAGAATTTCATTGACACTAAAAACAGCAAGATATGAACAATTCTAAGGCGATTTTTCCATTTTCTCCTTTTTTTGAGGAATGTACACGTGGGTGCCTGCATGCATCTGTTTGTGTGTGTGCATATATGTGTACATGAGTCCCGGGCGACTGCTCTCTTACAGTGCACCGCTGTTTGCATAGAGACATTACATAATGTTTGTCTGTCCTTGGGTGCTTGGGTGGAGGCATCTGAGAGTCACTTGATGCAAGTGTCCTCCCTGAACTGAAGCAATAAACTGAAAGACAAGCAAGGGTGAAAGAAGAGCTATACAAGACAGACACACACAGAAATGCTAACAAGCACATATTTATTGTGCAAAAAAAAATATGTTTCATGAGGTGTTATGACATCCCAGGCTAGTGCATTCGAAGTCACACAGGCCATCAAGCTAATGTTGGGACTTTGGCTAGCCCCTTTAGCTCCGCTGGCCCGTGAAGGTTCTGAACTGCTCTTAAGGAGTAAATGCTTAAACTTCAGTTAGTAATTCAAATATTCAGTTCATTTTGAGCTAACCATGAGCACTTAAATATGATTTATTAATATCTACCAGCATCGTGTGCCAGATATAACAGTCAGGGTGGTGAGTCTCTCTACCTGTTAGATGATGTAGAGGCCGTATGTGGAAGTCCGCAGCAGATTACCAAGCGATTGTTTACTCCTGGCTATGGGCTCATTTCATTGATTTCTCTCCTTCCTGTCCTGTGCCAGAGCAGGTGGGTTTGTTCGTTAGCTCTCTGTGCACAAAGTGGGAGCCTCAGATTTCACTCCAGGAGGGGCTGGTAGAGACATTGAGTGTACCCCAGCGCAAACGTGATGACTCAATTCTTTGAGTTGGAGAAAGCGCTGCCGCCTTTGGCAAGCATGCTAGCTTGAAGACAGATGTCTTACGTTTCCATTGAGACAAGGCGGGATGGGCACATCTGAGCCTTTGACTAGTTTCAAAAGGTTTTTTAGGCATCAAAATGCCTCTGTATGTTTTCAGCTGTTTCTTATTGAAGAGCTAAAGCACATTTCCCCACAGTTTTCCTTACAGAGAGGTTTAAAGGTGCCTGTGAAAACATTAACTAAAAATCCCACTGAAACCATAATATTAGGCCCAGAGGTCTGAAACCTGAACACTGGGTTTCTGCCAAATGCAGACATAATGTGAAGCTTTTCATAGTTCCTGTATAAAGTATATCCTAGTTATTGTTATCAAATATGACTTTTTTTCAGGAGAAAAAAAATACAAAAATAAAAAATAAAAAACATGTATGAGCTGATGTAGTTTGGGTTTGGGTTTTAGTCACATGCAACACAAGCACATTCTCAAAAACTAGAAGATGTTACCTTTCAAATTATGTCTCATAAATGCATTTTAGTCTTTTACAGTTCTTTTGTTACATAAGCAAATGTGTGAAAATTAGGATAAAAACAGGTGGGTCTTAAGAGAGCAGTGTTTTCAATGGCACATGATGTATAGCAGTTGTGTAAGCTGTCTGTTCTTGGGGTTGCTACTCCATCAATGAGTAATAAACAAAATTGATATTCTGACATTTTCACAAAAGAAGCAACCATAACTGTGGGCGCTAGTAAAAGTTCCCCTGCCTGTGGGGGTGCTAAAACAGTACCAGTCCTGGTGTTAACATGCACTAACACCAGTGCTGCTCCGGGGGCTTCTGGGCAGCAGGATGAACAACAGGGAGGTAACTTTCCCATCTCAGCCCAGTCTGCCTGAAGATACAGTTTCTGCAAAATACAGTTTTTCAATCAGACAATTTCAAACCATACAGCTTCTTAGAATACAGCAAAGAAGGCAGATGTAGTGTTTAGGTTTCCTTGCAGACATTTTCAGTGCAGTTGGGGCCATAGAGATAATATTTCTTTTGTGTACTAACCTAGCTTATCAACAACAAATGTGACAATTTTCTACCATAACTTTACCTGCTACCTGTGAAATCAGGTCTATTAAAAAGCTTTTAAGAGCCCTGTGACTCTGAGACTCACAGGCACACGCAGACATGAAGCCTAGACATGATAATCTGTCCCTTGTTACAGCTGCTGCAGTCAGGCTCATGACCATATCTGAGAGAAATCTTGACCGATCTTAAATGGGGGAAAAAATACTGGCTGCCGTCAAAGAGTGCAGAAAGGACTGAAAGTGTTGAGGTCCACGTTGTGCTGTCGCTGAAAACAAACCAAAGTTTTCCCATCCAGCAAAAGTGTCAGATAATTTGCAAATTCTCCTGTGTGGTTCTTTGGTTACAGCCAAGGAACCACACGTCAGATATGGGAGCAAGCAGAAGCACATGTTCTGCCCATCCACAACATGACTCAACACTGCACTGATCAGTTGTAGTTGGTAGCTTTGGTCTATAAATAAGGCCTCGCTATCTTGCTCGCACGTCAGTCTGTGGTGGCACACACTGATCCAGTGAGTAACTGTAAATGAGACCCTTGATCTGGTTTTGGATCATGGCCCCGATCACTGCTGCTGTGGTATTTGTGGAAGTGGGGAGCACATAAATTCTTTATTTGTTTTCTTTTATATTTTTCAGATTTTGTTTTTTTTCTATGGCCACAAAACTGCCATTAATTTGATACTGTATGAGTTGTGAAAAATTGTGTGGCCGTTTTAAACCAGGCTGTTTCTCCCTGCTTCGTCTTTATGTTAAGCTAAGCTAGCCATCTCCTGGCTGTAGCTTCATTTTTAACATAAAGACACAAGAGTGGGATCAACCTTCTTATCTGACGTTCAGCAAGAAAGTGAGAAAGCAGCATTTTCCACACTGTCCTCAAATAGCTACAAAACTGTATAATTGAATTCACTTCAATAAACTTTGTTTGTCCGCAGGGGGCAGGGGGGATCTCAGCATGAACAACACGTCGAACCTTGAGGGTGATGGGCTACAAGAGCAGAGGACCACGTCAGGTTCCACTCATGTCAGCCAAGAGAAATCTGAGGCTGCAGTGGACACAGGCTCACCAAAACTGGACAGCTGAAGAGTGGAAAAATGTGGGCTACTCTGATGAACCTGGATTTCTGCCGAGGTACGTAGATGATAGGGTCAGAATTTGGCATCAATAGCATGAATCCATGGAGCCAACCTGGTGTAATCAAGTGGGGAATGTTTTTTTTCTTGGCACACTTCAGGCCCCTTAATACCAGTTAATCGTGGTTTGAATGCCACAGCCTGAGTGTTGTTGTTGACCATGTGCAGCCTTTTATGGCCATAGTTTATCATTTTCTAATGGCTACATCCAGCATGATAATGCACCATGCACAAAGAAAAAGTCGTCAGAAACTGGTTTCATGAACATGATGGTTAGTTCAGTGAACTTCAGTGACCCCCACAGCCACCAGATCTGAATCCAGCAGAACACTTTTTGGATGTGGCAGAACAGGAGATTGGCAGCATGAATGTGCAGCTCTCAGATCTGCAGAAATGATGTGATGCAGTCATGTCAACATGGAGCAGAATCACAAAGTAATGTTTCCAACATGTTGTGGAATCAATGCCACGAAGACCTGAGGCTGTTTGGAGAGCAAAAGGAGGCCCCACCTAGTATGAGTTTGGTGTTCCTAATAAAGTGCTCAGTGAGTCTGCGTTGGGGCCTTCCTCAAGTAGTGAGCTGTTAAACACTCACAGCTGTCATACAAACACAGACACAACCTGTAGATCCTTACAGATGATGACAAGTCGAGATGTCTTTGCACAACACAAATCCTAAGAACAAACTTCAAGCTCAGAACAGCTCCTCTTAAGTTGTGGATGGGATTTGGGGCCTTAGTGGTGTTCTGGGAGTTGAAAGTCAAACAGTTCTCAGCTCAGGGTGTTGAGCCTCCTATAGCCTCTGTATAGATTTCCATGACAGATCCATATGTTACTGACACGAGCAGCTGATCCCATCCAGCTTTAGCAAGCACAGAGAAGAATTTTAAACAAAACTTTCTTATTATATGTTTTACTCTACTGTCCTTGTGTTCTATTGTACAGGTGGAAGTTTAATAGTTTGAAAAAGGGTGATTTTCTTTGTTACTTGGGAAATAAGCTTGACGCACACAGGAAGTCCCTTCTTTTTGAGTTCAACTTTGAATAAGTACTTTTTTAATTTATCCTGACTAAAGTTTCATTGTTATCACCATCACTAAGACTGGCAATGCCAATACCATTCAACAGGGACTAACTCAACAACCATACTACCCCACTAATGTATAAAAGCAGTCACCTCTGGACCTTCATGAAAATATCCCTGATGTTAAAACTCATATAAGAAGAAGATTCAGTGATTGAACAGCAAACATTGGCGTTTGCATGTCGTGACTGTTCATCCCATGTACATCGTGGAAATAGTACACTGTTTACAGAGAAGTATAAACATGGTGTCACTGCCTAAAATTGCGGGTTTTGCAGGCTTAGTCACATGGTAGGTGCCACTTCTGCTAAATTTGCAGGGTCAAACAAGGTCATAAGACAGTGGTGTCCATGTGTTTGTGTGTGTATATGTGTGTGTGTGTGTGTGTGTGTGTGTGTGTGTGTGTGTGTGTGTGTGTAATCCATTGTACTTCCCTGTTGTCTCGTAGGTTCAGACAGGTTTGTAGCTCACCAACTGGACACTTGTGGTTCTGCCAACACTGCAACATATGGCGTCACACCAGCTGACTGGGCAGCCTTGGCAACAGGCTGCATGTGTGCATGCATGAGTATGTGCATGTATATATTTATATGTGTGTGTGACACCATTCTGTGTGTGTGTGTGTGTGTGTGTATATTTGTAGCCTGTGACAATGAATGTGTCTATACAACCCATATTGCCTGTGTGTGTGTGTGTGTGTGTGTGTGTGTTTGTGTCCATGGTACAGTTCCAGGGGAGCACAGGAAGTTAAATATTCCTGATTGTCCTGCTGTCAGTTGGTATTCCATTTGGCAAATGCTATTGGCCGTGTGTGTCGTAGACCATCCAACCGAGATCTGACCTGCACCCAATGGTGTGCAGAATATAAATGCAATTATACGTTGTTTCCATTCACTCATTTCGCATACAAGATTAACTTCATGTCTCTCAAAACAATCTTGACAGCTGTACTGAAGGGAGGCCTGCATTGGCCAGAAAAATGAATGATGAGCAGTGTTTTACTTCCCATTTTCAAGAGTTTTCTCACGCTGAGAAAATAAAGATTCCACTCACGTCATCTGCTGCTTCCGCTCTACATTATGCTCCTCTGATGTCAACATAACTAAAGTGCCACTGGTGCTTGCGCCTCATAAGTTGCCCGTCTCTATTTGTAAGAAGCCACTGTACAATCACTGCAGGTTAACAGCATCAGCTTACATTACATCAGGCCCGATTAGATCTAATTATCTTAGGATTAGATCATCATTTAGACACCTTCTTAGCCAGGCACACTGAGCACCACGCCAACAAAGAGAAGAGAGACTAAGCCACTTTAATCCACGCTTGCTGTCTGAGGTTGTCGTTGCTCCTGTCGTTTCATTGTGACTTTTATTATCCAATCATGCCAGGATGCATTAGGAGGCAACTGTGATAGAAAAATCTAATTTAACTCATGCTGCTACCGAATAATCCAAACGAGCCATGGAGGTGTCTCGGGCTCACTTTGTGATCACATTGCTGTGTTGCCTGGAGGCAATCCAGCTGTGACACACACAACGGGCAACGTAAACATGTATAAGGAGATGGATAATGGAGATACGTAAGTAAGGGGGAGATGCACGATTCCAGGCCTTTGAATACACCATTGTGTGAATCAGATCTTAGAAAAGGTACATTGAAATTATAGAGACAAGGCCTACATGTTCAGAAGTTTTGTACCAAGCAACCAGTTAGTGAAGTACCTATTTAATCCTTCCCTTGTCAAACAGGAGACTCGGCTGGTTTATTTCATTACGCTGCTAATTGCCCTTTAAGCTCTGCCAAAGCCTGCTGGATTTTTCCACAACCAAGACAGAGAATAAACAAGTTACTAGAAAGACTGCCTTTTTGTGTGCAAAGATGGAAAATACAGGTTGGTTATTGCATTTTGACCTTTCTCATAAAATCAGGAAAATATACACAGGCAAACATTTTTGTTGGTTTTCCCACTGTCCACATTTATTATAAATTACATATACTGTATTCATAAATTGAGTGCTCCTGCCTTTTCATTTCATAACCAGGCTATTGCAGAACATAATTTATAAAGCATTTCAGGGCACTCAAAAGTCATCAAGATACGCACTATTCCAATTAATGTTCAGTTTAATATTTTGTAATAACACACAACCCCTCTCTTTGTTGTCTTGCTGGTGGTGCCTGAAGCAGTGCTGATCAAGATGATATCTCCTGATCATGTGGGCACCTGCTGTAAAAGCTGAGCAACCACACAAGCAAATGACGAAAGTAAATGTTACAACCATGAATGGTTGTAACTCACAGTTGTGTCCTTGTAAAACCCAGTTTAACCTCCACGCCATATTATCTCAGTAACATGGGTGGTGGATCCGGATTTAATGATGTACTTCCTGAGGTTTATCACAAAGGAACATTTTATAAGACAAATTGGAAAACCACCAACAGCCTAAAGCAAAGAAAATAAATGCCATAATCTTTTTTACAGTCAGACGTCTTAGATATACACTTAGATATACACTGATACCATGCTGTAAAGCTTCAATCATACACCTTGATATGATCTTATGGAAACTTTTCAAGCTGAAATTTCACTAGGTGGAAAGGTGAGAAATAACCAAAGTTAGGCAATGAAAAATCCTCCTGATAGGTACATGAATGTCTGCATCAAATTCAATGGCAATGCAAAGTAGCTGTTGAGACATCGCTCTCAAGACTACAAGTGTAAACCTCCCGGTTTTACTAGAGGAAAAGTCAGGGGATCAGTATGATCTATTGTGTGGGAAGCACGAATGCACTAAATTTTGTGCCAATACTTCTAAAAGATGTTGAGAGATATTTCACTGGATAAGTGAAAACTTTGACCCGCTGTTAGCACTAGAAAAAAATGAAGAGATAACCACAGTTAGCAGGATTCATCCTCTGGGTGTCGTAAATGTCAGCAGAAAAATTTTGTGGAAATCCATCCAATAGCTGTTGAGATATTTCACTCAGAATCAGTGGACTTTGCCATTTTTACAACCACAGCACAAACGTGGCTATAAACACGGTAGGCGTGTGTCAATAAAATGAGTTAAAACTTTGATTTTTTTTTTGTCATATTTTTTTATAAATATACACACAGTCATTGAATTTAATGATAATATTGTTACTTTTAAATACTTTTGAGGGTCTTTGTTAGGCCCTTTTGCATATTTGGATCAGATCTGGGCTCAGATGTTTAGGTCCCTTTTTTGGTCACAAATGTAGAAGAGCACAAGGGTGAATCACACACAATAATTTATCACATCAGGTTAGTATTTCACTGTTGAACTTACTCCTTGAAACACTCCACTGTCCTAAATCACAAGCCGTGAGCAGCGAAGTTATGTAACAAGATTTGTCTTGGACATCGGTGATACTCTGGCTGTGCGTTTACATGTGCACTAGTGTAATGCACAGGGTGTAAAGGTTTACATCAAGGGAGATTATAGTTGTCTTTTTCGAGCAAATGGAGCATATACAATAAGTGGTGAGAGAAAATGAAGGCACATCCAGCAGACAGGCAAATCTCCATATCACTGAGCTTTACCATAACAAGTCAGGTCTGTGTGAGGGCTTTGCTTTGTGTGTGGCGCACACACACACACACACACACACACACACACACACACACACACACACACACACACACACACTCACACACAATAAGAAAGGCAGACTCTGGAATGATAAGATATACGAAGCCACCAGTCCTGCAGCAGTAATGCCCAAAATTAGTAAGAGGATGTTAGCTCTAGCTCTACCATCTCCCACCACTTCTCTCTCTCTCTCTCTCTCTCTCTCTGTCTCTCTCTCTCTCTCTCTCTCTCTCTCTCTCTCTATTGTAAATCTCAGTCAAAGCAATCCTTTCAACCATAACTATGGTAATTTAAGGTTTCATTATGGTTGTGTTGATGCAATAGGACTGAGGTTCTCCAAACTGGACGTCTGCTATGGTCTCATGACAAAGAGCTACTGTCCTTGTTGATATTAATACTGATAACATACGGAGTAAGAGTCCAATAAAGCATCCATTACATTACATTACATTACAGCTGCTTCACTGCAGCTGCTGTAATGTATTGTCGTGGATTGTGTAGGTCCTACGGAAAGACTTCGACAGTTCGTCTGCATCAGACAGCAGCCAGAGTTCAAAGCTGATTAAAGTTCAGATTTCTAACCGCGCAAATAACAACTCAGCTCCTCTCAGAGACGTCTTTTACCGAACACAGCTTTGATTCATCTGTGTCACGTTAGCACATCTGGGTATTTGTTACACTCCCATTATTCCTCACAGATCTCTCCCAGATTGGTCAAGATTTAAAGAGGAGTGTTTGTGAAACATGCAAGCCCTGCACCCTCCACCCCCCACCCCACATAAGCTCATAAGAATTGTTTCTTCAGCTGTGAAGCCCATCCCGTCAACATGATGCTGCTCCCAGGCTTCACAGAAAAGATGATGGTGTTAGAGGAGAAATTCTGCCACACACAAACACTGTGGAACTATGTATTGTGGAGCGGTTCAGTTTTCAACAGAGCTCCAGGGCTGCTGTCACAAGTGGTCTGGCCTCTGTTGTATAAATTTTGGATTTCTGAAGTGCTGCACAGGTTATTGCCCTTCCATCGACATCTCCCGTTGCACTGCTACACTGTTCACACTCTCGCCAGTAATCCTCTGAGGGGAATAAATTAGATTTGTCTGTGAGATTGGAGCTGGAGTTGTGGGATGGCAGAGCCAGTCTGTTACTAATCCAGACACATATGAAAATGCATTTTTGCTCTCCAAGCATTTAAACCACCTATGAACAGGATAAAAAGGGCTCTTTTTACCCACAGTGTGGGTACATTCATACATATGATCAATACATGAAAACCTCTCACAAATATGACCAAAGTACAACTGTGATTTTCACAACAGCTAATCACATGATGTTGTCAGTGGAACATGTGTCTGTTTTCAGACATCTGCACAAGTTTTAAACATCGAATTGAGGGTCTCAGTCCTGTTTTTTCTTTCGGGGGCAGCACAGTGACGACAGATGAATAGCTGTCTAGGTCAAATCTTTAAATGGGAGGAGGCAAAAAAAAGTGGCCCACGCTGTCTTAGCTACATTTAGAGTATCTTTTGCTGAATGGCACTTTTTTCCTCGGGGTCCACTTGACCTGAATCTTCACTCCACCTCCATTCTGTCCCAAGGTCTCCATCTCTGTCTTTTTTTTTTTGTTTGTGTTTTTGTTTTGTTTTTATCAGGGAACTGTGACACACTGGAGAATCAGTGGGGGGATGCAGTTGGCACTGAAGACGCAGGTAATAGTGAATCAATGAAAGGACAATCAACCGTGTGCAGTCTGTCATCCTCCTTTACACACAGCTGGATGTGAATGCATTTAAAAGCTCCAAGCAGCTCGGCCTCTCTAGTCATCGTCAAATTCGTTCTGTGGTTAGACTGGTGGGGGGTGGTGCTTGACGGATAACAGTAAATCAATGGATCCACTAGCGGCCCTATTTTCAACACAGATGGGGTCGTTGAACATCTTCAAACGGCCAGACAATTTGAACGGCAGCATCAGACAGATAATAGGGCAGATGTTAGGGTGCAGACTTCGGGCCAGTGCGAGAACCGTGCAGTTGAGTGTAAATCAATGACAAGCCTATTAACCTCTGTGTCAGCTGTTCTGTTGGCTAGATGAAAGAGGTAGAAGGAAGAGAGGCTGCTGAGGAAGAAGATGAAGAGGAGAAGAAAGGATGTGGGTAGTGAAAGAAACAGCAGAGATAGAGATTACAGAGGAATGCCAGATAAAGGGAGCCAACTTCAAATGTCTCTGAGAAGAAAAGACTGCTGGTCAGTGTCTGGAAATGTCTGTTTTTTTTGGTTTTTTTTTCGTCATCTCTCGGTCACTTCGTCCATTGCCCTCCCACCCCTCCATACTGAAAAATTATGCCCTGCATGGTTGTTTGCCTGCAGAGGAGAGACAGCTGAGCAATTATTGCCTCAATGGCCAGAGTGAACAACCACTGAGCGGCTATTTGCAATTTTCTGTTTTCTTGTTTCCAGCCACCACACAATGTTTCTCTTCAGATGAATCAGTTGCTCATGAATGGTACCAAATACATCAACATAAATGTCACAGTACATGGTCGACATCAGACACGATGACTTTAATGTACCTCCACTATAGCAGTAGCACAGGTCTAATATATTTTATTGACTTTCAAAACACAGAGAAAAAAAAACTACAAATGCACAATTAGTTTTTAGAGCAAGAAAATCATCACTCCAATTTTCTCTCTTTGACAAACACACACACACACACTCAGGGTACCCCAGTCAGCAATTCCCACTCTCCAGCACCATCTACTGACTGAGCCATGTACAAGCAGGAGCCTGTACATTTATTCTTTTGTTTTATGATAATGTTTCAAAACTTAAAGCTGCCTCACATGACAACATTTCTATTTGATTCAAAGCAGGAAAATGTGTTCGGAACTTCCCTGCCTCTTTAAAACTGTCACAGTAACACAGATGTGTTGTCCTTGCATGCAAGGTCTTCTATACAGAGTTTGGTTCATCTCATTGACAGAGCCATTTGACTGCCATCAGACTGTATTTGTCTCCCTGCTGACAAAATGCTTTAATGACACTTTGGGTAATTTGTAGTGAGAACTATAAAATAAAGTCACTAGAGGTCACTATCGTTCTCATAAATGAACTCGTCACACTTTCCATGTGTGTTTAGTCAACAGCCTATTCTTGCCTTCAGTCAGTCAGTGTGGGTAATATTTCACAGCCTTCCGGGTCCTCAAACAATGTTACGGTGAACAAACAGCACCACACGGTACTATTATATACTATAACATCACTGTGGAGTTTCCTTTTAACCTTTAAGGATGTGTCCAGGACAAAGTGGGTTTCGTGAATGTGTGAGGTGTAAAAGCCTCAGTAATCTCTATATAAACTCCCTCCTTGGTCCCTAAAAGAGCAACGCTCACAGCTAAAATCACCTTCCTGAGAGGAAACGAAACACAGTGGCACCTCCAGAACAAATCAGCCTGATAAAAGGAAACATTCAATCATTTGCATCCTGAATAGGAGTTTACATGTATAAGCCCGTGCAGAGAATTCTGCTTAGTCTCCTGCTGTGACCTTGATCATAGATATGTAGCAACATGTCAAGTGGATTCTCAGTAACTTGTTACATCATATTACATCATGCGCACAGTCAGGAAAGGCTTTCTCCTGCATAAACATGTCTTCTTTAAGTTCCTAGCAATTGGAAATAATTGTAATTCCAGACAGCTTTGTTGTAAATTTACCCTCGCTATCCCGTTGCTGCTGTGTGTGTATGTGTGTGTGAGACTGTGTGTGTGTGCCAGTGTGTCAAATTACACTCAAGTCTCTTTAGGACAGTCCTAAAGATAGTGACCAGGCAGGAGTGTGCTCATCTGGTGTAACATTGCAGCATTCAGATGCAGAAATAAAGAGAGTTTAACTGCTACAAGAGAAGAGAAGAAAAAGGAAGAGAAAGAAGAGAAAAGAGAAGAGAAGAGAAGAGAAGAGAAGAGAAGAGAAGAGAAGAGAAGAGAAGAGAAGAGCATAATGTACAACTGTTGAACATAACAGAATAGAAGTGAAAAATGAGAAGATAGGCGTTCGATATCAATATAAATCAATAAGAGCCCTCTCTGTGCAAACCAGAATAGAGTAGAAGAGGAAAGGATAGATGGCACAGTAACTATGTGTCATTCTGCTTGTAAAATTTGATTTTTATCTACAAACGCGTCTACAAATATCTACAAATGAACAAATAAATTTAATTGTGTGAGGGAGGTGCGTGAATGAGAGGTACCGCAGGTCTTTTCTTTCCTGCTGCCGGACTGTATAACAAATCCTGCCCTCACACACCAAAAACTGACAAACTCACATGCACATACCAACTGTGCAATATTATTTATCTGTGATTTTACACTATATTTAAATATCTGATTGTGCATATTGTATTATTATCTATTTTCTACCTTTTTCAAGTATTCAATATTGACATTTTGCAGTTTATTTTTGTACTGTCCACTTAGAATAGAATAGAATAAATTAGAATAGAAAGCCTTTATTGTTATTGTATTGCAAGAAAAAATACGAGACTTTAGAGTGCTACTCCATATGGTGCCACAAGCAAAAGAAACAGAAACACACACACATGCACATTTCAAACCAGTTAAAAAAAAGTAGATAATTATAAAAGTGACTATAAAGACTATAAATGAATATCGCACAGATAGAAAAAACTAATGTAGATTCAAAGTGACGCTGCTGTGACACTGCAAATTTCCCCACTGTGGGACTAATAAAGGACTCTCTTATTGTGTGCTATAGTGTGCTTGCTTGAACTAACAACAAAATAAACCAAAATAGTAAAGAAGAGAATAGAATAGAATAGAAAATAAGTACATTGCACTCTTTTTATCATGTGAAATGTGGTCTACCCATGCAGTGTAGCATTAAAACCAGTGATAGGCTAACACCTGAAAGCCCTACTACCCAATACATGGATAACTTGGTGTGTCTCCTCCAGGTCACCAACCAGCTTCTCTAAACACAAAAACACACCAGCACATTGTGTCAAAACACATTATCATCAACAGAGTCTCAACTCTAAAGCAAACATGTGTTGCCCCGAAGAAGATGGCATCTTTTTTTATTTTTTTTTTATTTTTTTATTTGTGTGTGTGTGTGTGTGTACTGTGCACTTCTCCTTTGTTCTCTCTTCCTCCTTCCTCCCCCTCTCTCTCGGTCACCTTGTCAGGATGTGAGCCTCTCTCTCTCTCTCTCTCTCTCTCTCTCTCTGTCCTTTCTTTCTTTCTCCGCCTTCCCCAAAGATGAAGAAGATGATGCCCGCTGCGCCCCGCCAACGATGAGAGGAAGAGGAGAGGGAGGAAGGAAGGAAGGAAGGAAGGAAGGAAGGAGGAAACTAAGGGAGGACGGGAGAGAGAGAGAAGGGGGGGGGTGGGTTGGGGGGGAGGGAAGGAAGGAAGGAAGGAAGGAAAGCAGGGAAGGGGAGGGGGGAAGAGAGAAAAACGAAAGAGAGAGAGAGAGAGGGAGGGGGCTAGTGGATGTAGCTCTAGCTGTGGGCCGGGGGGTGAGAGCTACCTAGCCCGGGCTGCTCCGCCGAAACATCCATGGGTGGCTGTGTCGGGAGCCACCACGACTCTTCGGGCAGCTTAAACGAGAACTCAGACGGCACTGGAGGTAACTTACGGGGCTTATCAGCGTCTTCTTAGTGCCTACTAGCTTGGCTTTTTTTTTTTTTTTTTTTTTGCATAGAGGGGGGGGTGGGCTTCCCCTAGGCTTTCTGCATGTTGTCCTGGCTGGAGGTCCTCTTCCCTTCCCCTATATCCGAGCCAGACAGAGCCGGAGACAGACTCAGCAGCCCTCCCCGGGTACCCCCCCACCCTCCTCCTCCACACAGCGGGCCTCGAAGCGACGGATGCCGCCTCGTCTTCTCGCTACTTTACAAACTGGGAGATATTTACTGTGCGCCGCTGCTTCCCTTTGTTCTTTGGTGTTGACCGAGCTAGCCGGCTAAAGCGTAGCCTGGTTAGCCCTGCTAGCTTTTCAGCATGATAAATATGGGTCACAGACGGCGATGGCATGCGAGGGGAGAGCGCAGGAGAGAGAGACACACAATCTGATTTGAATTAGGTCTCGATTAGGTCCACTTGGGACCATTGTTTGACGTTTGTGATGTCGGAGCATGTTCAGCGCTGCAAAGTGTTTTGGGGGGGGGGGGGGGGGTGTCAAAACTTAAAGGGGTGCTGCGGCTTTATGTAAAAGGAAGTGTGTTTGTGACACTGCAACTTAGACTGCGGTTATGTTTTGTGAACAAGGCCTGAGAGCGGTGAGCAACATGCTGCTCGTCGACTGGGAGCAGGAGCTGGGGAGATGCATAACACAAGACTGCAGGTTTTATTGAGCAGTGAGCAGTGCTGCATGCATTTACTAATGCTGTGGGGCATAACAACTCAAGCAGCTTTCTGGATTGAAATATGACAACAACAACAACAACAAAAAAATAGTTTTAAGGATACATGTGTATAGAATAACTTGGATGACTTAAATCTGGTGGTTGCAGTATTGCCTTCATTACAAAGTCCACAGAGGTGGCACTGACAATGCTGGGAAGAGAGAAGGCTATGACATGCATAAAGGTCCCAGGGTTAACAGAGTGTAGTTTCCTGGCTTGTGTGGTTTGAGGAAGGGTTCAGCAACTGGCCGGAAAGTTATTTTTAATCACAGATTGGGAGATAGAGCTGGGTTGGAGGCTGGGGACTGATCTCTTAGAGAGGCTGGGATATAAAGTCTGGTTTCCTTGATGTCTTCCTTTTTGCCTTCAAATCTGTTTTTGATGACTTGCTTGACTATCTCCCACTTCCTACCTGTCTAGATGTCACATAAACAGGTTTCAGAGATCTGTGAAGGGTGTCACTACAAGAGGCTGCGCAGTGTTAAAACAGATGCATCCAAGCACCTGGTACTTGACATCTCACTTCATGCTGTCAGAGACAAGGCAATTAGACCTGAACACATGTAAATTTATCTGCTTTCACCAAAGCAGGTGTCGTAGCCAAGTCTACTTACTTCAAGGATGTTATTATAATATTATTTTTTTAATAAAATTGTTGCACACACTTATCCCTAAGAATTTCTGGGCACTAAAGCAGCCAAGTAGGCTGATGTTTACAGGTAAAATTAGCAGATTGTGGGCAGACACATGAGCTGGAAAAGTATGCAGGAGAATGAGCACGTGGCCGAGCAGTCAGGTTGGCCGTAACATACAAGTCTATACACAGGAATTGTGAACATTTTAATGTACATAATCTATAAGAGTCAGTAAGAGCTGCTGCAGATGTTTTACACAACCATCCATTAATTTATGTTTATATATGCTGTTATCTGTTTGGGCTGCAATACCTGAATCTACCCTCAGGTTCCACTAAACCCTTCTCCTGTACCACTGTTCCACTGTCCCTCAATTAGATGCCATAATCTGGCCTAAGAAGACATTTTTAAAAGAGAATACTCTTTTTAACAGTGTGTAACTCTTTTGAATTATGACGTTATACACCAGCAAATAGGGAAAAAGTCAAAGTGAGCATAAGCCGTCCGTTAGAGGTCTTTCTTACTACGAACAGTCAGTTGAATGTTGGTGTTATCAGGCTGGGCCTCGTGATCATCACGGTACATGTGTACCAGCAGCAGGTGTAATGCAACACCTTAATCCATCATCCCTTCCTCTCTCTCTCTCTCTCTCTCTCTCTCTCGCTCTCTCGCTCTCTCTCTCTCTCTGTCTCTGTGTTGCACACGCAAACACACACATACACACACACATTTTGTACCCACAACACGTGTATGCACTGCTGTCCTGTACCTGTCGTCCCCTTCTGTGGTGATCCAGATGGTGTTGTTCATCAGCTATTCTGCTGCAGATGTTAGCTGCTATAACCCTAAACCTTTAACTGGCTTTAGTAATATAACACTTCCAGCTTCAGTTCTGTACGTGTGTGTGTGTGTAGACTCATGTTTAATCTGTCATTCAGGCTTAGTTGTGTACTTGAGAAACCTTAAAAGGCAGATGATAAATCCTAACTCTTCTTATTCCCTCCTTCTCCTTCACTCTCCATCCCTACTTGTCATTTTTATCCTCTGTGAATTCCTCCACCTTCTCGTTTTATGATTGTCATCTTCCATTCCCGCTCTGTCCACTTTCTCTTCCCTTCATCCCTATTTGTTTGATTATCCTTCCTCTCCTCGCCTCCTTCCATTGAACCCACCCTCACTCTCATTCTCTGTGTCTTTCTCCTCTGCCTTTGTCTTCTTCATCTATCCTCCCACTCACTTCTCTTCCTCTGTCTTTCTTTTCGCTCCATCTCTCCCTTCCTCCCTCCCAGTGGCTCTTGGGCGTAACCAGCCCCTGAAGAGAGAGCGGCCTAAATGGAAAAGTGACTACCCGATGACTGAGGGCCAGCTGCGCAGCAAGAGAGATGAGTTCTGGGATACGGCGCCAGCATTCGAGGGCCGGAAGGAGATCTGGGATGCGCTGCGGGCTGCGGCCAGTGCCTTTGAGAGCAATGACCACCTGCTGGCTCAGGCCATCCTCGACGGAGCCAGCATCACACTGCCGCACGGTAACGCCCATTTCCACAGTGGTATACACAGCAGAAAGTGTTTGTTTTCACCAGTAGGGTGGACTTTGGAGGACATTGCAGTTGATGATTACCAAACTCAAGAATGTCAACTCCCTCTTCTCAAGATCTCAAGAGAAACTCTTTTTACAGGGTTGTAGATTTTTTTTTCATCAGAATCTCTTTCTTTTAATTTAAAAAGAAACTTTATTAAATCTTTGGGAGAACATTTTTAATGTACTGTATATTGGTTTAATTGGCAGGAACCGTCCAAAGTTGCAGTTTAATTAACATGCTTTTGTTCTTTGTATCATTACTTCTTAATATCTGCATATCATTCACAACTATTAGATGTAGATGTAGATGGAAAATGAAGCTTTTGATGCTACAACTGACTGTTTCTTGCCAAAGACTGATTTAGGTGTACAGTCTCAGAATACCCTCCATGTCTCTTTAGCTTAGTAAGTAGAAGCAAACCCCACGATGAAGCAGCAAGTTCAAGCAGGTGTAGGTGTTATATTACTTTCTGGGAGAAGGAGAGAGCTGTCAATCATCTATTGTACACACCACTTGGGGAAAAAAAAGCATCTGTCTCAAGCTAAAACATCTATGGCCCTACAAGACTACAATAAGAAAAGCAAACATTTTTGCCAGGTCATGACATTCTGCCACCAGACAGCAGCCGTAACCACTGAATACATTCACAGAGTTAGAATGGTGACGCTAAAAAAGTGTAGTTAAGGTTCCCCAGGAAGTGTCCTATTCTTCCTCTGTAGTTTCTGTGGTGTCACCTGCTCAGTTTCATTAACAGGCAAACTTCTGCTGCTGTGCTGTCCATTTTGCTGTCTTACGCAATGATTGACTTCTTAGTGAATGTGGACCTAATTACAAGCATCTACAGAATTCAGCCTGCAGTTAAAAGGAGTTAAAGAACCTCTAAATGTATCTCAGTGACCGCATTTTAGGGTTTAGACTTAGCGAGCTAGTAAATTATAAATGAAAAGAGGTGTGTCCTTGGTCTTCCGAAAGTAGGATTTAATGAAGTAATCACTCACGCAAGTATAACAAAGATAGGGCATCTTCAAAAACACACTCAAGGGTATTCACATAGAACATATCAATAAAATTGACATGGCTCAGATTCAGGAAGCCCAACAACTTCACACAGTAATTATAAGCTGCTTGAACAGGCTCTCTGTTTGTAGATGTACGTCATTGTTCCTCATCCGTCTCACCTCAGAGTTGTATTACCTCAGCTGAGAAAAGGAAGGGTTACCTTTTTTGTGCTGAAATATTGCTGACGTCATGAGTTTCGGAGGGTGTCGTGTTTTGTCCAGATGGTGGCATTCTCGGTTTTCTCTATCTCTCCAGACTTTCATGTAAGAGTCCAGAGATGAATTTTTTTCTTTAATAGTGAAAGTAAATGTCACAAACTGTTAAGTCTTATTATAAAAAACAGGCTGAAAAGACTGGCTTGCTCTGATATAAAACATGTTCATGTCGATGCAAGGATGCTATACCCATTATCCCACCACACTGGCACACCACCATGGGTACTGTATATTTGAAGTCAATAAATAACATGGTGGTAAGCAGTACCTTTCTTGGGATTATGATTTATTTCATGTTTTTTGAGTGACTGTCTGGTAAGCTTATTTGTTTTCATAGGTAAACTCCCCAACAGGAAACCAGTGGTGGACAGAATTATTCTGTCATTGGCCACACTAAATCTGAAAGTCTCCAAGATGCAAAACTGCTTCACCTGAATCAGATTTGGGACTAGTGGTTCCCAGCAAAGAAGTTTTTTGTGCATGTAAACGTAGCCGATGTCTTGCCGTGCTCAATTCCTCTCAGTAGTTTAGCCAGGTCAGTTCAGAGCCTGCTGGGCTGCAGCTGTAGATTCCCCAGACCTGATGTCACCATTGCTCTCATCCGGCATTCAAGTACAAAGAGCAGTCAAGTCACTTTTCACCACTCACAATTAATGCGTTGCCCTTTTGCATTTAATACTTTAAGAGTTAAGGTAAGGGTTGGTTCCAGATCTTACTTTTGATTTTCTGTTGCCCTCTTTTTGTTTTCAACATCCCAGAGATGACTGAATACTCTTCATACATGTATGAAGAGTAAGTAGTAGTATATATGACAAGACATACATGGCCTCACTTCCACCACCTGAGCCAATGAAAAAGCAGCTCACAGCAGCTGAGCAAAATGTGATTGTATTTTCAACAGTTCATTCAGGACTCACCAGGCATATTTAAATTTTGATATGTGGGTTGTAATAAGGCTGGTGTTAGGGTTTAGATTCCATTCTGTGTTAAAGACTTATTGTGTATATCAATTCATTCATTCATTTTCCATACCGCTTATCCGAAACCAGGATAAGCAGAGCTGGAGCCAATCCTAGTTGACATTGGGCGGGGAGAACATGCAAACTCCACACAGAAAAGGCCCCAGCCTTCTTGCTGTGAGGCGACAGCGCTTAAAAGTATAGAATAAAAAAAGTAATGGACAAATTATAATTTTGACTGGACGATGGTGCTAGAGTTAAGGTTGGGGCATCACCAAAGTGATTTCATCCTGAAGGGGACATGAATGTGTGAAATTTTCAGTTGTCACAGCAATCCACCCAACAATTGTGATGTTTCATTCACTTCATGGTGGTGCTAGTTAGATCACCAAAGTGTGTAGCACTCATCCTTAGTGACTATAAAAAATCCTGGCCATCTAAACTAATAGTTACTCCATTACTCTATTAAACCACATTATACTGTATAGCCTTTGCTGTTACCATGCAGAAATGGAACTGAGTGGAGCTGAGTTTTTAAAACAACCCCTCTGTTCATTAATGGAGATTTTTCACTCTCTTCATCAGACGCATCTATTGATGGGCTCATTTTTCACTGTATCTACTTTGGAGACTAACTTGATCTGCAGTCATTAAATGTGACACAGATTCACATCATTGTATGAGTGATATCACTGCATAAGTAACACAGACTACTTTTTGGGCAGCCATGCAAAACGGCACTGAAACAAGACAGCGTATTTCATGTAAACAATTGTTTTTCATGTCTTGCTTAGGTAAAAATCGAACCTCTCTAATTTGGTGTAAGGTTGATCCCTCCTCGGGGGGGGGGGGTGTTCTTCAATCTGAACTCTTGTGTTATAATGAAATTCCACAACCAAAAGCATTAGCACCACCTGGAATCCATTAGCATTCTGCAGCTGAAAGATAAACACCAACATCGAGCCAACTGGAGAAGGGAAGAAAAAAAAAAAAAAAAGCAAGTCAAATTTACGGACTTAGAGATTTGTATCCAAATCATGTTTATACATTGTCAGTGAACCATGTTTACATTGATCTTGCCTTTTGTGACGTTAGCTATTACAACATCCACACATGCATCTCTCTGTCTCTGCTGGTATCTCACTGTTACATGAAAGGAATTTAATGCATTTGTAATTAAACTGGTCGACTGACACCTTTGAATGCAGTCAGGTGTGCTCAGATATCAACATGTGTCAGTTATTGTATCGGAAGCTGGTGAATCTCAGTCATCACATTTACTTGAAGATGTTGATTTTATTCAGTTGTGTTCCTGGCACTGGCAGAGAGTTTTAATGCCTTAAAAACCTGCCTGCCAATGATGTCACTGTGTTGGTATGCCAGCACATTATTTAGTTGCATAAGCTCAAAGAGTTTCCCCACATATTGTGAAAAGCTTTTGCACAATTTGCGATGAAGTATCTTGTTATGGGGCAGAAATAATTAATGTCGTTCAGTTCACACCAAGTGGACTGTGGTGAGTGCTGCTGTTCTCCACATCACTACACAGCTCAGTTTTACCAAAACATAGTGAAGCACTTACTCTGTCGCTCTCACGTTCCCTCTGGTAGAACGTGTCCTGAGGCGTAGCACGACCTTAACGTTCTCACCTTGACCACAGCGGCCGTCATCAAGAGCAACATCATGTGGGCCTCTGCTGACTCATCTCAGCCTCGCCTCGTACCACAAAACTCGCCGTCTCTCTCAAGTGGCTTGTGTCTCGGTTTAAGTCACAAAACAACATTAAGCACTGCAGTGACCTTTTTGAAGCGTTATTTACAAAAAAGACAGCAAAGAAGTGGACTTTTTCACCATGTTCATAAATGATTTGGTTTTAAGGGCAACATCATTTCCTTCTCCCCGAAACTGTTAAGGGACATATAGGCTGTTTTTGCATAACTCTTAAGGGTAAAAAACTGAGGCAAGTAATCTAATCCTTGCAACAAAACACCCATTACCATGATACAATTACTGGCTATTTTCAGGCATGAAAAGTAGAGATGAACTGTTATGCGGGGGACCTGTCTGAAATCCCCTTGAGGACCCCCGGGGTTCCCCCCCTGCGACCCACAGTATCAAGTTTCTGATTTCTGAATAATTTGACCTCTCCACTGCCGCTTGTTTCCCCCTCTCTACACTGCTCTTACTCTGTGTCTGAATCACAGTTGGTCAGCAATGACATAATACCTTTTAATGTAGTACCCCAACAAGCACATGACATTCCCTTCTCTCCTGCTTTCACTCAATGATCTTCCCTCTCTGTCTTTGTTATCTGCTCGGTCCAACTCTCATTTCTCCATTTCATCTTTATTCTTACTACTGCGGAATTTGAACTGGTTTTTGGCTTTGTTAGATGGAAAAATGATGTGAGCTTTTGACTTTCAGTTTATGAGTGGACACACATTTACTTAAATACAAAATAAAAGTGCCATAAAGTTACCAGGCTCAGGCATAAAATATTTATTTTTTTTTACCCCAAACCATGACTTACCCAGATGATAAAGCAAGGGAAGGGTTTAGGGATTACCTGAAATGTTTGTTGCTTTATATCAGAACTTCCCAGTTAAAAATTAACCTAACATACTCAACATAACTATGCATGCACATGGTTTTTGTTATATTATTATGTGGGTTAATGTAAGCCATAGCCTGCTGTTGATGGTGGTTAATGATGGTTTCAGTATATACTGTATACGTGAGTCCTATAATACTTACATCATTACAGCAGGTTGAATCGTGTGAGCAGGTAATGTTTAACTTTTTAACTGAAATAAGAAATTTAGTTAACATTAATAGTAAACCTTAAGTAAACCTTAATAGATTTGTTTTCTCTGAGGCGAGTGTTCTGTGGCCTACCACACCACACAAAAGCTGAAGATTATAATGTTATCTTGACTGACAGGAACAATGCTTAAAACTGTGAAAATGAACTTTTAAAGGTCCCCATGTTGTTTAAAGTGTCAGTTTTGATTATAAAGCAGGTCTAGGTTCTATATTAAGTGCTCCGTCCACAGAGAAACGCACACAGCTCGTATTCAGAAACGGAGCCTTACAATGAGCCGCCAAGACTTCCGTAACCTGTGATGTCAAAACAAAGCAGCTACCGCCCTCCGCCTGGCCCACCCAGACCTACTGTTCATCCTTGCAGGATTTGGTTTCTCTGAGTGTTTACCTGAAATCTGATACGTTTTTATTCGATTGCTCAGAAAACAGTCAGCCAATTACAGTAAAAAGTGTTAACACTTCTTTTCTTTCTTCCAGGAGCTCTGACTGAATGTTACGATGAACTGGGGAATCGTTACCAGCTGCCGGTCTACTGCCTCTCTCCTCCTGTCAACATGATTGAAGAGCGCTCTGACGAGCCTGACGGTTCAGATCCAGACTCTGGGGCTGCAGACCCATCCACGGGCAGCGCCAGTGACCCCGACTCAGGAGGGGAGTGTCAGCTTCGGCTGCGGCTCTCCACGGGTCGCGACCTCCGGCTGGCGGTGCGCTCCACGGACACAGTGGGCATGATGAAGCGTCGTCTACAAAGTCAGGAGGGCGTGCCTGCCGCAACCCAGCGTTGGTTTTTCTCAGGTCGGCCACTGACAGACAGACTGCGCTTGGACCAACTCAACATCTCCAGGGACTATGTAGTGCAGGTCATCCTCAGCCAGCCGCCACCGCCAGAGCCACTAACTACAGCAGGACATATACCAGAGGCGTCTGGGTCGGTGGCAGTGGAAGGAGTGGCTGTGTTGCCCCAGGAGCCCACACCGGTGGAGAATTAACTGCCCCCAACCTGACAGTCTGGAGGTGGGCTGGCAGTATAAAAGAAGGAGGATAACAAGGGAGAAAAAAGAATGAAAGCTGATTTTTCTCTTTTGGTTTGCACTCTTCTCTTCTCTTCTCTTCTCTTCTCTTCTCTTCTCTTCTCTTCTCTTCTCTTCTCAGTCACTTGTTTTTGCTGAGAAGGGCTCTGTTTGGGCCAATGTTGGCTATCTGCCGGAGCAAAAGGACTCTTGAATTGAGAAAAGACTCCTCCTTTTGGTTTTACACATTAAAATTTTGACCTTTTTGAAGTATTTTTAACTGTTCCTATGGAAACCAAACAACAAAAAGAGAACCTTGTCAGATGGCTTAAAGGGTTTTCTTAGCAACACTGATGTTCCAATGTTTCTGTGTTTCAGTTTCCATTCAAGTTCTGCTCTTGGGCAAAGCTGGGTCAGCAGAATTCTGTTTATGAGGCTACAGGGTTATTCATATACATTTTCAGTACAGACATTTTTAATTCAGACTGTTCAGAAAGAAATGAATAAAGATAGTTTAACAATCATGACAGTTATTCAGGCAGTTACTCTTAATTATATGTGAATCAAATCATCAATCAACACTTTTCTTCACCAAGTCAGTATGCTAACAGCTGTTTAAAAAAAAAAAAAAAAAAAAAAGTCTTCTATTGGTATGTCTAGTTAGCAAACAGATGTGACCTCCCCTTTTGACAAGAGGTTGCAGACAGGGTGTGTGACTGGATTAGATATTTTATTTCACTCTGCTTCACAGAACAATCAGAGTAATCATGTAATAAACGTTAAGTAGTCGGCCTGTGTGTGTGAGTGGGTGTGAACAAGTGCGTGCGTGCGTGGATGTTCATATATGATCAAGACACAACCACACTTCATGTGGCAAAAGGCTGGATGTCAGAAACACAGTTGCATATTTTGATTAAAAATAGAATGTTTTTAATTAAAATTGATCATTGTTTCTATTCCCTGATCTCTGTCTACTTGTTTGCTTTGAACATCTTCATTTTTCAAATAATCAGTTCAATTCAATTTAATTTATACAGTTCAGATTCCTAATAAATTACTGTAATGTGTCACTAACTAATACGTCACTGCCCAACATTGGGCTCGAGTGCTTTCAATCTCCTCTTTTCACGAAAACGAATGATGGTATTTCCCCAAATCTCAAAGTATTTTTTTAAAATTCCAGCTTTGAAATATTGTCCAATACCCATATATCAATGATAAGATAATATTGGGCATTACTAACAGCACTGCTGACTTAGAGACTGAGCTCTAGCTCTAACAGGAAAAATACTGTATAATAGAACAGCTTCCCTTTTCCTTTGATTTCCTCATTTCCCTACTCCAGCTTCCTTCTTTTAAATCTGCTCATCCCAGCCACACACAGAACTGGGAAAGTTTCTTGAAAAAAAACATGATGATGCAAAGAGACCTTCTGAAGAGAAGAGGCCACTGTAAGCTTTGTGTTTGAAAAGAAGTGCGGCTTGAGAACAAATGAACCAACGTCACCCAGCCAGTGATGGAATGAGGAACCTGTCCGCCTGCTAACAAGCTGTTTATCCATCACTCATGCAAACCTGTGTAACCTGAGCTCTTGAGTACTAACATAGAGGAAGAAGGAGCGTTAATGGCCTGCTCGGATAGTAATAAATGCGACAGCTCACGCTGTGCATTGGTAACTGGCAGAGGGGAAGTGGATATGTTATAAGGTCAGTGAGGTATTAATCTGAAACAGGTTAGTGGTTTTTTTTTTTTCGGGAATTGCCTCTGAATATGACACCTACTCGCGGTTACCACCTCAAAATTTCATTTTCACTGTTCTGAGACACGCACAGCATCCAAAAAGATGAGAAAATGTCATATTTTTCAGAATGACAGCATCATGTGAATGTCGAAGGTGTGAAGGTTTCACTTTTTGTAAAACTTCCAGTTCAGGATAAATGAATGGTAGCAAAGACGTGGTGAAATTCCAGTTCCAGTTGTGCAAAGCAGTATGTTTGAAACCACAAAGCACACCAGCCTTAAGCAATACTCATCTATTACCTTTTTCCATTAGCACATAGTAACGTTGAATCAAACGAAACCTCCATAACTATAATTAAGTTTGAGGTGTACTTACAGGAAATGGCCTTCTGTCATGACAGACAGACACACAGTGGTGTTACATGTTTGTGTTGAGAGCAGTATAAATGATGGAAACTCCATAAATCAAATGACTCTACAAGTAACTTCCCATATGTGTTATTTACAAATAGTTTTTCTACATGTCAACAACATTGTGTCCACAAAACTAATTCAAGGAGCCCTCCATATGATTTTTCTGTTATAAAACACCTTTTTTTCTTTCCCTTTTACTTCATCCCGGTGACTCTATTCTCTTTTCCACTTCCATAGAGGTGTCGCTTTTACTTTCTTGTTCTTCTTCCTAAGAACTCATGACCATTTACTAGGGTACCTGTTGAGTTTCCAGTGATGCACTGCCAAACTAAAATACACTGTCATGTGCAAATATAGTTCCCCTTCCCAGAGGTTTCTGTCTTTTGTTGTCCTGCCTTCCCACACACTGTGGCTGCACAATCACACAGGCTATTTCACAATGGAATCTGATAAAATGTGAATAGTACTTTTGTCCTCAACTTTTGAAATCTTCCTCATGACTAAATCAAGCTTAATAAAAGATGACAGAGTCAGAGAGTCAGATGAAAAACTTTGTATAGAAATAACGATGACTCATTTTTTATTGTCCTTGTGTCTTATATCATCAGCCCTGTACTCTCAGGTGGTAAATCACACACGCACACACACACACACACGCACACCTAACCCAAAGCACTTCCACTTCATGTTGGGGTTTTTTTTACTGCTGTACATAAATACAGCCACAGCATGCTGAGTTAGAGCAGACAAACTGAACACATCTCACATCTTCTCTGGTGTGCCTGTCCAATCAGCTTTCATCAGCAGGGAGAATTCTGGATCGAGTCCGCTTGTCAAGGTAAGATCTACTTCACTCACACTCGTTTTATCTTATATCTGCTGTTTTTTCTTTGTTTTGTTTTTTTTTGTTGTTTTTTGCTGTATATTTATCTTAAGGACACCTGTTTCTAACATTAGCTTCAGACTTTTATTAAATGAGACTTTTATTGAAAGAAACTGAAACATTCTAGATATAAAAAAAACAACTTTTTTAATCGTCCAGGTGACATCTACAAGAACTAACTTCAACACAACTGAATTAGGAGATGATTTTCTCAATCAAAATGAACACATTACCTCAAAGTGGTTTTTATTACCTCTGAATTTCTTCCACTCAGGAAGTGAAATTACTTAAGTACATTTAAGAGATACTTCAGTGGCTCCCAGTCTGGGGATCAGGACCTCCAGAGGGGTTCAAGAGATGCTTAAGATGAGACTGAAGCAGATAAATCTTTTTTCCATACAAAATTGTGCCTCTTTTTTTTCTAAATTACTGGCTAAAAGTTGCATCCTAAAAATAGTTGAACAAAAGAAAGAAAAACAATCCATAGTTGAACTGGTCACAATGTTTAGATATATACGAATGTATATGTGCTTCATTTTAAAGGGTCATCAGCCTAAAAATACATTGTTCAGAGACTTTATACTTTCACTCTGAGGTGTTGTTAGGATCTTGAGACATCAGGGGATTAGCCCAGATGGGTGGGTGGGGGGGTATTTGTCCTGTATTATTCTACATTATCAACTTATCCACATCAGCTTTAATTGTTTAACCTGATTAATATCATCTTCTTCAGTGGCATACTTTGAATACCCACACACATCTTTAGCTTTGAATGGCACACAAATGTATGATGTGTAGTATCTTCTAAATAATCAAAGGAGACACTGAATAGACATTTTAACCTGTAGAATGATGATGCTACTTTTAAAATAAAATTAATATTATAATAATAACGATGGTAATAATCATGATAATAAGTGATTGGCAGCCTACCTTGCTGCTTTAATGACCTGTTGCTAGCTTGACATTTCTACTTGTATTGACAGTAAAGTAAGCTAGAAAATATTTTTCCAGATCCGTATGCTTCATACAGGTGCTTCAGGGGAAATGAATTATGGCTTTAAAGCTTTTCAGTTGGATTTCACAGCAGCAGAGTGATGTCATCCCGCCGTCTCTCTATGCTCAGCCCTTGTTCCAGATTAATATCACAGTGAGGTCACACTAGTTAAACCAGTGGGTCTCAAACTATGTTGTCACATAATACCATCTAAGGTGTGACTTGAGACAAAACATTCAAGAACCACTGAGCTAGACTACCAGGCTAGCTAAAGAGGCCTCTTCTCCACCAACCTGAGCCCGTAGGTGAGTCAGTGCCACTCTGACGTCCTCGATTCACCTGCTGCCACAGCAACACGTGACTCTTCCTCCGCCTCCTCTAGCCTCGCCTGCGCCTCGTTGCCTCCTTCATCCTTTTTGTTTTAGAAAAATCTTCTTGTATCCACAGCCTTAGCTCGTTAGGTATCACCAGATGCCAACAACAGCCCTGTGCTGCTCTCTCTCTCTCTCTCTCTCTCTCTGTCTGTCTCTCTCACTTTGGCGCTCACACAATTTCACGTAAGATCTGCTGCTTGGATGTCTTTTTTTTTTTTTTAATAACAATATCATGTCATTTTCAAGAGCTTTCATATACATCCGGGGCTATTCACAAAACATTTGGGGCAGCCCCAGATTCCCAGGCCTAACCATGCCAATGCTTTCACTCTATGACACTATAGTTAATAGTGAAATAGTTACTTTTCAGATTAAGACTTAACGTATCTTTTTAGAGAACATGAAAAATACCCTTGTTATAGCTGGTTAACAAATGGGCCTGCTGGTGTAAAACTTTGTGTCCCCATTCCCGGGTATTTATATGTTATCATATTTATGCTAATTTTGGAGAGCCTCATCTGTATGGAATAATCAAGTCATCAGAACATTCAAGGTTTAAGGAAATATAACTTCCTCTTTTTATGGACAAGCCCCAAACTAAGGCCTGGTTATAAATTATTTTTACCATGTTTGTCCTAGTTCTTGTACTATACTAACTAGTATTCATTTCTTCCAGATGAGTACATTGTTCCTCATGGTCTTGTGTGCTGCACTGTGTGGTGCCTACTCTGACAGCAACCAAGACAACATAGAGACTCTAATGGATAATGGTTGGTAACTCCTCCTCTCTCTACTGCATATTCTGCTTCCTTACCATTTGTCCTCCTCATCTCACAAAAGTAAAATTTGATTCAAGTCTGACCGTGTGTATATATGTGTGTGTGTGTGTGTGTGTGTGTGTGTGTGTGTGTGTTCTTTTTTGTCTATGATTTAACTAGTTCTGGTCCTGAGGGTGCCTTATGATCAGGGTAGCCAGGTGTATGTCCCTCTGACCTGTGGAGAAGCTTATCAAAATCAGCCTGTGACTTGGAAGAAAAATGGTAATATAACCGTCACTGCTATTACAGATACTAGTTCTACTGCCAATAATGCTTACAGTAGTTCCTGTGCCAGTGTGCTAAACACGATATGATACACAATCAAACCAAAAAGACATTTAATTCAAAAATGACATTTGTGACATTTTGAATGATTGACATTATTGCTTCATTGACTCATGTCCTTGTCTCAGGCATGGAGCTTAACCCACCTCTGCAGGGAAACCAGATCAGGGTTCTGGTGGAAGAGATGAATGGAGGAAACTACACTTGTCACCTTGGTCCTGACGGCGAATACCTCAACCACACTGTGATCCTGGTCCAACTAGACCCAGATAACAGGACTGTCATACTGGAAGAAAAATCCCCTGAAGAAGGTGAGATAAGACGGATGCAGGGACGAGCCAGGAGGGAAATTACACAGAGGGTACACACCGAGAGAAAAGGCAAACAGAGAGAGATAAAGATTTGTTGTGTTAGTGAACCTAGCAAAAGGTATTTCACTGGAACAGACATAGGATAGATGTCACTGAATGGCTGAGATAAGAAAGATGGTAGGAGAGGGAGATAAGATGGGCAGGAACAGACAGAGGCAGAGGGCTGTGGCCCAAAAGGAGACTCGAAAAAGAACAGATATTGGGGCATATGTAAAGAGATAAGGAGGACTAGAGAATTTGGTAGAAAGAGGAAAATATAATGAAACAACACCATGACTGCAAGAAAGGCACTAAAGGGAAGGAAAAAAGCACATTAAAATGGAGAGACAGCAAAGAAAGTAAGGCAGCACGGAGTTTTGTTTAATTTATTGTGAGACAGTATCATTGTTGTAGCATAAGCAAACGGCTGACGCACTGGATAGGAATTATGTCTCATCCATCATCATATTGCTGGTGCTCGTGGTTCTCAAAAAAGACTCCAAACCTGTTGCTTCTAGTCCCCTAAAGGGTTTTGTTTCTCGGGTCAAAGCCTTTTCTCTTCTGCTTTACTGAAGAAACTAAACAAGTTTTTGTTTTTTTTTTGTTTTTTCTCATGGGCCTTTTGCCACCTTTCACAAAATGCAACAAACTGTGAAAGCTCTAAAAGCTTTGGCAGCCTTTGTTCTGTAAAAAGAAAAAAAAAAACATCACCCTCTCTCCAGTTTTGTGCCTTAAAAGTCAGTGTTTTTTGTGCGTAATTTGAAGGAACAAAAAGCTATAGGCTGTAAGAGGCTACGAAACCGGCAATCTTCTCCTCAGCTGCCAGGCTTGTTCGCAGCAATTATATTAATGTCCTAAAATTGGTCTCACAGTTATTTATTGATGTTTAAATAATTGGATCTCCAAAAGAAAGTGCTCTGGAACAGAGAAAAGAGAGACGCAACATGGAAGATTAAAGACAAAGAGAGGGAGGGACTCCTGAGTTGTAACAGTGTTTTCTGTTCCAGGTCACATCCACTGTTCAGCGTCTAACTATAGAGGGGCCTTCGACTGCAGCTGGACAAAAACGGCAACCAGATCCAACGCTGCTGTGCTCCTGGTAAAGGCAGAGCGGTGAGGACAAAAAAAACTATTTCTCACACTCATCATCCTCATTTTAATCACAAGTAGATCAGCAGCATCATGCAAAAACTACCAGGGCATTCGGTATCGAATTCCCAAAAGAGTATTGCACCAACCAATTTGTCTTTGTCTCCAGTCATTTAGAAAAGATACCATGTGAGCTGAAAGGCGACGGATCAGGGGTCCACTGTGAGGACGCCACCTGCCCATACAGAGAGGAACAACACCGCATCTCCCTCACTGTTTACATACACAGCTACTCTCGCCTAGAGGCCTACACAAAGGTTTTCTTCCTGAGAGAGATTGGTAAGTCATTGCACAGTCCTTTAATGTCTGAGTTCATGGTTTGTTTTGGAGTACTTTTGGAATAAGCTACAGCTGCTTTTGATCCACTTATGGATACTTGAGGCAATGTTTTTTTTTTTTATCAGTACACCTTTATTCCCCTCTGTCTTGTCTTGCCCATGGTTGCAGTCCAGTCAACTTGCCCACATTGTTCTGTTTCCCTCCATTTTTCACCCTCATTCCTCTCCCTCCTCACCCTATTTAGTGAGGCCAGCAAAGCTCTCTAACCTGCGCATCAGCGAGGGGAAGGTGTTCAGCTGGAACTACCCCGACTCATGGGAGACCCCCGGCAGCTTCTTTGCCCTCAAGTTCCAGGTCAAGGTGGTCAGCCATGGACATTCCTGTCACAGTGATCACCCCATAATGGTAATCAGCACCTGCACGATTTAGATTGGACTCAAGTTACTCTTAGCTGCAGTAAGAATTCATTTCCTGACTTCCAGTTGAGCCACATTTCTTACTCTTTGACGTGTCACCTCCGCTCTTCTGCAGCATAACATCACTGACGACACTAAGTATGAAGTCACTGAAAAAACCAAGAAGTACGTTTTCTGTGTGCGAGCTCAGGACAAGTACACCGACGGGCCATGGAGCCACTGGAGCCAGTGCATGTGAGTGTATTGGTTGGATCAAGTTTATTAACAGAGGGGTAATTTAGGTGAGAATTTCTAATTTATCCAAATAATACTCACCTGATCCTCACTTTCATTTCAACTTCCTGTCTCCAGAGTGAACAAACAACAAGTGAACTGCTAGTTTCTTCACTGGACTTCAGCCATAAGAAGAAAATAAGACTGGAAGAGAATTTTTTTTTTAACTCCCATTTTTAACTTTTAATACATTTTTTAGAGCAAACCACAGAAGCTGTGCTTTGGAAATGAATGTACAGTATTTATTCATCATAACATACACAGATTAAACAATTATTTTGATATACCTTTAAGACTTTTGTATCTCTTTGAAAATGTATTTAACATTTCATAATAAATTGATGAACATGATAATTGACTGCACTTTTTTGTATTTTATGCATAACATCTCACCTTTATTTCAAGAAGAAATGTGATTAATTGTCGTGAAACGTTGCAAAATTGCAAAACATATCAATATTCTGTGATTACAATGAACACTGCAGACAGTTTAGGTACAAAAAAAACAGGTTTATTGTCATATTTACAGCCAGGATGTCAGGGACGTGATGAAGAAAACACAAAAAGGCAGATCTCAAGAAATGAAAAGGAGCTGAATGTCCAGGAGAGCTGTAAACCAGACATCTGAAAAATCACACCCCTAATGTTTCCAAGCGCTTCAGGTGCCACTTGTTCCCAGGGTAGGGAAACTTGTTTCATTACCTTCCCCTGACACTTTCCCTTCTTCATCCATGACTCCAAATAAATGTTGACAATAAGTGCAAACACATTAATTCCAGAAACTACAAAAAAAACAAACCTAAATGCATGTTTTGTGCTGTCAGCTTCTTTCTCATCGTCGTCATGCCTCATCCTCACTTTGTTCAGTTCAATAAAATTTCTAAACAACATTTGCATGAAAAAAATAAACAAAACTAAACAAAGTAGAGCTCATCCTTCACATGAAGGAGTGTGTGCGTCCAGTAACGCAGCAGAACCGGGACACAGAGAACATTTCTGGGCAAATGCGCAAACAAACTTAGCCATTGTAAACTGTAACCATTTATGTGCACATTATGTGCATGTATGACATCCCAGGCTTGTGTCCAGTCACCCCTCCATACAAGTAACAACAAGCGACGGATGTTTTCCATCAAAACCTGCACAAAAGTCAATTGTTTTGATGAAATTTTAGCTACGACCAGTCTCCATCTCAACGGTAGCTTTGAGGATTTCTGCGGATAATTGCGTGGGTGACAGGCATCTGTCTGAGGCTCAACAACTTAAATTTACCTTGGATTGTGACCTTTGCTCTCAACATGTCCTGCCATTCCAGTGTTTCACTGTAATTCCTCACCAGAGTTTTCTCTTCCTGTTGAATTTCTCATTTTGTTCTTACTGGCTCGTTGGCTTTTTAATGGAGAATCTCCCTCACTTCAGCATATACAACTGATAACCTCTCAGCCTCCAGGAGAGTCACAGCAACGTTTGCTAATCTGACAAAGATCTCAAGTATTATCACCATTAACTGTGGACCTCAAGGTGTATTTTAAACACCCGACTGAAGGAGGAGTTTTCGGGTCATGGCGGCTTGTGGCATGTGCCCTCAAAACCTATGAGTAACTTTTTAACCCACATGGGTACTCTCTACAGTTACCATGCAGTAACTGCCACTGTTATTGTCGTAAATGCAAACAATATTTGAAAAAAAAAAAACAAACATAAAAAACATCAAGTTCTGGGAGAGACAGATAGCATGCAAATATATCAGTTGGGAAGCCCATCTTAGTCCTGAGCTTTTGAGTGTTGGCAGCTGCAGGATTAGTGTAGGATTTGTAGTAAGGTTTGAAATGAAGGACTTGTAATATTCAAGTTTGTGTGTATGTGTGTGAGAACTGGATTAAGGGATGGTGGCATCCAGCCCAAGTCTTTGTCGAGGATGTAGTCCCTCTTCAGTGGTGCTGCCTCTTGGATAGGTACCTACACACACACACACACACACACACACACACACACACACACACACACACACACACACACACACACACACACACACACACACACACACACACACACACACACACACAGACATATTCTGGTGAATTTATATTGTTTACAGTTCTGACAGCTGCTACAAACTTACTAATAATAATAAGTTATATTAAACACTCTGCACTCTGTTTAGCATGTGTGTGCCAACCTCTCCCAGTGTTTGTGGTTGAGTCCAGTGAAGTCTTCAAGCTTGGCGATTTCTTTGAGGTATTGAGCCAGTTTATACAGCTCCCTGTCCTTCTCCCTGTTGAGATGGGCCTTCATGAAGGGGCGAATCTAATGTACAAACGCACAAAACAAGTTCTGGTAAAATATGTATGTAGCACTGACAATGATGAATGAGAAAGGAAAGGGTCAAAATGCTAACGATGATGTTGGCCGCCTACCTTCAGTCCATTCTGAGGGTTCATGAGGAAGTTTCGCCCGATGTCGTCAAACATAATGGTGTTCTTCCTGTTGTAAAAATCTCCAAACTTCCCCCATATCACACCCAAGGGCTTCACCTGGAAACGGGCCATCAAACACACTCTATCAGTGCTATCGCCATCTCGCAAACCTCAGCCCAAAGCTCAGTGATGAGTGTATGTGTGTGTGTGTAGCCCTTTCTCAAACAGATCTGTCACCACCAGCACTTCACCCCATGCTGTCACCCAGATGCAGTCACACCTGCAGCTGTGGAGGTCCTCTCCAGAATATAAACAAATAACTAAAGCATGCAACACCCATATCACTCTTCACCTTACGCTGAAGTCAGCCCAGCTTTGGCAGAGTTCCTTGGCAAGCATGGTGCTGCATACAGCCTCACACTGCTGTTCCAAGTCGTGCTATCTATCTAAGGGATATTTTTCTGGTTTTATCCTCACTCACATCATGTGACGCTGTCTAAAGTCATATGTAAAAAAGCAGTGTCAAGTCTAACACAAAAAAAGGCTCAATCCAAATGTAAAAAAACAACTACATCTAGAAGCAAACACTTTCGTCTTCTGTGAAACATTTGTTTATATCGGTGATGTGTGTAACTACAGCAGAGAGACAGGCCGATATTTTCATTCATCGTGTGTATACCAACCTCTACGACTCCTCTTTTAGGGGTGTGTACTGTGATCATAGCTGCACTGTCCAACATGAACGTGATCTTGTAGTTGGGGTTGTCTGTCACTCCCAGCTCCTAAACACACACCCACACACACACAGTATTGTTATCTACTGTTCCCCTCTAAAACCAAACACTGTAGGTCAAATGGGTTAACACTGCCATCTTTTGGCAAACATTGGTACAGAACCGGTGACACCAGGTGAGAATGACATTTCTGAAGACAACCAAAGTGGGTTACTTACTTTCATTTTGGCATCGATCCACTTCATACTTGTGGCAGCTGAAGAGAGAATGCACATGTGTAAGATATATGTGCCATAAGCAGAAACTGCTGGGTATCAGTGAACAAGGGAATTAGAACAACTAATGGCCACAAGATATGTACTTAGCAGTTAACTAGGGTATGTAAAGTCAATGTTTCATTTTGAAGAGAAGAAAGAAGAGAGGAGAAGAGGAGAGAAGAGAAGAGAAGAGACATACACCAGATGACAATATCATAGTCCTCGTAGGCAGATGTCAGAAACTCGTGAAGGTATGGTCTCATCAGCTCCTGACCTGTCTCTGCACACGACTTGTGATCTAAACACAACACAGGATGCAGGCATCAATGCACAGTGTCCAAGTTTAAAGTATCAACTTATAACCTGATAGTGATGTGATTCCAACGACCATTATGGCAGGAATCAGCGAAAACCCATTATTTATCAATCTGTAAAAAATTATATATCACTCTGTCAAAACCTGTAGAAAAAAAGAGCTGAAACACTGGAGACAAGGTACAATGTTACATTGTGTGCTGTTTAAGTAAAACGATGGTGTTTAGTATTAGGATACAATAACACAGGGGACCACACAGTCAGTGTGGTCCCAGTCAGATCCTTAAAGAGACAGATGTTTGTGCCACGGTGACTCACCAAACAGCGTGTAGTCCACATCCAGTACCAGAAGTCTCTTGCCTTCTCTGGGAGGATTCAGCTCCTCCACCTTATAGTCTTTCACTCTGCGGGCAATTTTGGCCAAATTCTCCTCTCTGAAGATATCAACATTGTTTCTCAGAAACACACATATACATCCCCGTATACCCACTCACAATTTTTTATCTTGTCTCTCTACATCCACAGACACACACAAATATCTAACCTGTTCTCCACTTCAATGACCTCCTCCTCGATGTCAAAATCATTGACCACATCATCATTCTCAGGGGGAGGGGCTAAAACCTCTTCCTTCACAAAACAAAACACATGTGTACGGGTCAACCGAGGGAACATTCAACACAATCCAGTGACTAAGCAAATGTTGAGACTTCAGATGTCTCAAGCATCTTTGGAATCAGTTCATTTCTCTGTCATCCTGCCACATACCAAGCTCTCCTCTCTGGTACCCATCATCATGATCTTGGTGTTAGGCTTCAGCTTCAGAGAGCCCAGTTTCACCTCATCCTCTGCAGGTTTACCTGGGGGCAGGAATGAAGTAGAGAGAAAGAAGGGAGGGAGAAGACAGAGATTCATTTAGATTAAAAAAAACCCCAAAAGTCTTAAACAAAATCATTATATATCAATATCATTTATAGACTACAGACAGGTGGAGAAAATTGACGATCAAGCAGACTGAGAAATGGACATGTTTGTACATATAAAACATCAGCTGATTATGAATGTGGATTCACATAGCCAATGCCTGGGGAAACGTAGGGATGGATTTCTTTGATCAGTGTTATATTTCTTTCAGGAGAAAGATTCCTTACATATACAGAAGATAACAATAACGCAAAGGTACAAGGGAAATAGATTCCTGATTTCTTGTCCACCTGGTTTGGATATTACATGGCATTATTAGCTAGCTCTCCCAGCTGTGATCACTGATGCCCTCTCACCTTTGACCTTGAGTCCCAGTAGTTTCTGTCTTTCTGGCAGCACCCCAGTCAAGGTCTTAATGGACTGTTTCAGGTCCATCACTGTGTCCTCCTCAGATAGAGAACTGATGGAGTACTCCTGACCTCCCCACTTTATGATCACTGACACTGACATGGCTCACACGGGCTCTTCACACACATACACACACACTCGGCTGCAGCTGGAGTTGGGTATGCACACACACAGACAAGTGCACACACTCTCAAGCAAATATTTCCAGCTACAGTAACAAACATGCACACGTACACCTTGCAAAGAGAGGGGAATAGGCAAAGTAACAGGAGAGGTGTCAGGAAACACAGAAAGTAGCTAATAATGAAACACAGAGAGCAAAACATGACATCACTCTTTTTAAGCATGTGTTGTTTTGGCTGGCTATTTCCAGACACAGTGGCTAAATGCCACCTAATCAGTGCAGACACTTTGACAGTCCCTGATGTTGATATTTTTAGCATGAGATGGCTAACACTGACTAGCAGCAATGTAAACACGGTAACCAGTACAACTAGCTAACATTAGCTCACTAAGCTACATGGTTTGGGTATCCTTACCTGGTCAAGCAAATCTAACATGTAATGCTTGGTAAACACCGTCAAATTTCGTCGAAAAGTTGAATGAATGGATGAAGTTTGCCGTTTAGTTTCATTCATCGAGAGGCGCACGCTCTGTTCTTCCTTGCGTCCCGATTCCTGCCGGTAGTGACGTAGGAACAAAAGCTTCGTTACCATAGCGACCATATCTCAATAGATTAATAAACGTAAACTCGTTTGATGGCCAGGGTCCAAATAATTCATCCTTAAATGTTACCTAGAAAAGAAAAAGAAAAAAGAAGAAAAGAAAAGAAAAGAAAAGCTTGAAACACTGGTTGCTTTGGATGTTTTCTGCGATCAATCATAATGTGTAACACTATAGAGACAAGTTTTGGACTAGAGTTACAAATGTTTCACAGCTTCAACGACAACAGTTGTTTTCATAATCAATTAATCTGGCAAGCCTTCTCTTGCTTAGTCAATTAATTGTTGTGTGTTGCAATCGTTTATCTTTATTATGTATCCAGGACTCACTGGAAAGTAACAGTGATGCTGTGTTTATTATTCTGGTGAAATTATTATTATTATTACTGTTATTATTATTATTATTATTTGTATGTTGTTTAAACACAAATATACAAATTGATAGATTATTGTTTTCTTTCTACTTATGAACTGATACATCAGTGTAAACAATCTAGAAATATATTATAATATAACATATTATATTATCGGTATAACAAGTGTGGGGCCAAAAGGACGTTATTGATAAGATTTACAATTTTAATGGGACAGGCTATATTGCGCATGCTCAGTACGTCCTTCTTGGTACTTTGGATAATGGCTGCTAGGTGAGATGAGCGGATGGGCCGCATCCTTTGAGTGTGAGGCGCTTCCATCGAAAGGACCGTTAACTCGGGCGGTGCCGAGTTAAAATGGTCGATATCCGACCCGAAAAGCATCCCGAAACCGTTGTACATATTTCGAACATCGTCCTTCAAATGTAAGTTCTCTTTTTTCTTGTAAATCTTGGCCATGCGCCATAGTCTGCCTGTTAGCCAGCCTACAGTTAGACTTAGTGACTAGCAGGGGAACAGTTTGTGCTAATCTTCAAAGCTATCTTTAACCGTCGTGTTGCTTCGTTATGTGAATGATTGTGGTCGCGTCTAAAGTTACAACACTAGGACCGAGCTAACTGTTGGGGTATGTTTTATTTTCCGGTGGGTTGAAGTGAGCTCGGTTGTTGACAGTAGCTAAGTGACAGCGATGCTAGTTGACTACGTTAGCTTGAATTGTTGGCACTATGCCTGCTGCCTGCTCGTTGCAGCTCATCATATCTACACAACACCAACATTGTTACGACTATATTTCCTACTCTCCCAGAAAATACGAAGCCACTCATACGCTTTGCTTGTCCGATATTACTCTGCTACATTCAGACCAGTCCGGTTAGCAAAGTATTGCAGCGTTTTGCGGCGAAGCTAAGAGATCTTTTTCCTCTGTCGAGACAGAGGGGTTACTAGAGTTCATGGCGTACCACAATCGATGCAGCAGTCACTCATCCGTAACGTTTGTAGTGCCGGTATATCAGTTAAGCGAGTAATGGTATAAATACACCCGTTTAGACTAAGTACAACTACACCATACCCTGTAGCTGTTAATGGATTAAGAGAGATAAAAATACAGTGGTAGACGGCTGCGTTATATAAGCTCGGATTCTGCGAAGTGATCTCACTCTGGCCAGTGATAGTCGTGATGAATTCACAGTTATGTAAGTTATCAGGATCCTGTCCCGGGGTACAGGGATATTAATGGACGGGAACTCTGCTATTGGTAGCTTTGAAGAGGTCCCGGGTGTTGTAAACATATTGGAAACTTGTCTTGTAAGTGCCACATGAGGAGTTTGAGGTTGAATGATCAAACTGGGGTTTTCGACCAGTTTCTTTAGAAAATAGCGTCCCGACTGAGATTTCCTTTAAAATGTGCATCAAAGTGGGCTCTCAAGTGAGATGGTCGTTTAGCGCCTAAAATTCAGGGTTGTAAACAAAGAATTTCCTTAAAGACTGCAGGAGCTGTGTTTTTGGAGTCAGTTCACTTTTTGTTACTGTAAATTTACTGAAGCTCCTTTTCTGCTGCAGGAGAGCAAGGTCAACGTTGATTGGTTTATTTGAATTCTTTAGAATCAAACTGTTCTACTGATTAATCATTTATGATACATGAGATGATGGTCTTTAATTTAATGGGCTTTTGTTTGTTTGTTTGTTTGTTTTTGGAGAATTTTGTGTCGCAGCTGCTACTGAATTAGGATTCAGAAATGGAAAGGAAATAATACAGAACTGCAACCCCTAAACTACTGTGCAGTACCAATAATATTGGTGATGACAACAACACAATAGCGAGATTGTAAAAGTGGGAATTGACAGGTTTTATGTTACACTGGTAGATCACAGATTCTGTGGAATACAATATAATATGTGGAACATTATTATCCATGACTCATGCATAGTCACATAGATGTAAGTGGACAGGTAAACATGGGTCAAAATAAATATTTGCTCTTTGAGCACATGAGGTTATAAACAATGTTGTGGTGTGTTGTCAGCGTATACTGGAGAGGCTGAGATGACAGAAATGTTAGCTATCAGAGATTTTGACACTATTTACTGAGGTATAAATCTCTTCAATATCTTTGACAGTGTTAGGCCATTGTAGCTGGGCAATACTGCAAATCAATGAGCTGGACAGCTTTATGAAAGTATTGGGTTTAAGATTTTTGCATCAATGTGATGAAGTGCCTCAGTAAAGACTTTTTAAGATGGTTAATCCATGGACATTGCAACATAGTATTTTCGCAGTTGCCTTTGCAGTGCTCATGTTAAATTTGGTGCAGCTGGTAAGTGTGTGAAAGCAAACGGAAAGGTCTGGATTCATTTCCATATAATCAAGTCTAGAGTGATTATTAACTGATATATTTGACTATGCAAATCATAGTACTGGGTGAAACAGTTTTTCATTTAACCACTTCTCGTCCCAGCAAACCTTTGGCGTGTACTATACTATACATAATCTCACTCTTGGAACTGATATTCCTGTGGAGCAGTTGCATCCTTTTCCAAACTAGCTGTTTTCCCAGGATCGTGTTTCCTGCATTCCTGTCTGAGCAGCAGAGAAGTACATGATACACAGGCAGCAAACAAAATGAGTTATATTTGGCAGTAGTGTTTAGTTTTGTTAACTCACCAATCAGGCTGATCCACCCTGCACACACAGAAACATTCGCTGTGTGAATTTGTTGCAGGTATTCATTTCAACAGCTTAGGTTTCAGTACCAAGTTGTAGCACTAAGTCCAAAATGAGCAGTGTTCACTTTTGTGATTAGAAATCGGATATCTGACAGTGAGTGCAATTGGTTTCAGTGGATTAGGCAAGAAAATGCTGAGTTTACCCCAGTGTGTAGCTTAGTATACATTAGCCTAAGGCTTTAACTGTCACCAGTAACATCATGTCTAAACATATTTATGCGTCACATTAAAAGTGTAGCAGTACCTCTTGTTCTTCTATAAACTAGTGTTTGCCGGCAGTAATTTTATGGCTGACTGTTCATTATTTAAAAAAAGGTCTTTCTCAAAGTGTTTCGACAAGTATTTTCTGTTGTTTTGTTAATATAAATGGTGGAATATTAGTTTTATAGCCTTCAAACCAGGTGAAACAGTCTGAGGAGTTTGACTCACATGCAACCTTAACCCATGAGGAGAAGTCATAGCTAGTTTTCAATGACTCTGCAAGTAGAAGATGTACATGTTTGTTTAGCTTCAGCCTGAAATATGAATGGCCTCATTAAATATTATGCTCTTTGTTAAAAGGGTGGGAATTTAACACTACCCATCTGCCAAACAGGGAATCATTTGCTGTTGGCAGGTAGTGAAGCTGTACTTGGGAAAATAAACTATTTGGGGTCATAGAATAGTTAACAGTTCATGTGTTTTATATGCACGTCTCACTGCATTTACAAGCAGTTTTGCTGACTGTAATTATGCTTCACATGAAATTATTTGTTTTGTCTTGCCTGCTTTCCTCTATACTTCCTCTGTCTCTCTCTGCCTTTCTGTGACCTCCCTTGATAGAGAACTGCATCCCTACTTCTTTGCATTATATTAAATCTTTTCTGTGCTGTCTCTCTTTCTCCGCAGTGCACCCACTGTAAACATCCCGTCTTAGTGGCCAGTTCTGCCTGCCGATCAGAGGTTAAGCTGAGGCCATGGCAGTGAAGGACCGTGTTGAGGCGGTACTCAATGTGGGTCTGCGTGTTCCCAGCATCATGCTGCTGGATGTCCTCTACCGCTGGGATGTCAGCTCCTTCTTCCAGAAGATCCAGCGCTCCAGCCTTTCCAACAATCCCCTGTTCCAGTACAAATACCTGGCGCTCTACCTGCATTACGTAGGTTAGTGTTGCTGTCTCACAAACACACACACAAACACACAGGCTGTTCCAATACATATACAACCCTCCTGTATTACCACTTAGATAATTAGCACAAAACAATCACACTATACAAATACTTTGCTCTGTCCACACTGCATAGCATTTAAGACATTTGATAACGTAACACATGTATAAAGAGTTGTAGCCATTGATATATCAGTGTTATCGCTTTAAGTTATCATGACCCGCAGTAGGTGTTTGTTTGCACAGTTTAATGGAGTTATCAGCTAAAGTGGCTTCTGTTCTGCTGGCTTTATCAGTAGGTCGAGTTCCAACAGTCATGGTTTTACCTCTCTTGGTTGTATTTGCATGATTTCTTTTTTCAGTCAGCAATGTCAGCCCTTTGAACCCAGCCTGGTCAGTTTCATGTTCGCACATGGTTGTAGGCTGTAAGCCACGAGGCTGTGCATTGAAGTGATTTCAGGAGAGATTGTTTGTGTTGATTGACAACAAGTGGAGTGTGAGTACTTATCTGATTTACCTTGTAGTAAAATAAAAAATGGATGCATGGCTGCAGCCTCAAAACCTGTTTTCCTCCTCCAGCTGTGTGGTTCATGCCCCAGCTCTCAACTGTTATCCTCCTTTTTCTCAGTTTTCAGGTTGGCCAGTTAGTTGGCCATGAGTGGGGGAGAGTCACAGTGCTGTAGTATGTTAGAGAGTGCAGGTTCATGCTGTCACCCCCAGATACCTGAGAATTGCTAGTGCAGCGACAAGGGCATTATCCGCACTGGCTTTCCACATACCTACACTAACAGTTGTTTGCCAGGGCATCCCCTCACAACTGTCTGGATTTGTACTCTGGGAATTTGAACAGTGTCTGTGATAGTGAGAATACTGTTTACTTAGATTTTAAATTAAATTGATAAAATTTCTAAAATGATAATATACCTAAAAATAGTAGAAATCTGATTTTTGGACCACCACCACAATTTTTCCTTGTGCCAAAAATGCAATTATCTATTAGGCTTGGGCCAATATTTTATAATAATTTTTTTTTTTGCAGTTTTACACATGCTGCCCCGCTCCAACCCTTTCACTGCTTTGCTTACTGTATATTGTACCTTTGCATACCTTGGGATATTACCCAAGCCTATCATCCAACAAATAAACATAAATCCATAACTGACTGATAACAGACATAACAGACAGTCAGACAGACAAGCTGGCAAAAACCTCAGTAGTGAAGGTAGTGAAGTGACGAACTCTACAACATTTCCCAAGTGAAATTTGGCATTAAAAACTCTGTGTCCTGGAATTGCACTATGACTGGGTGGTTGCCAGTTTTATGATAAGTCATTTCCACTTAAATGTCGATGAGAGAATATGTTTACAAGTCTCTCTCAGCTGTTATTAACTATATGATCCAAGCAATGACATGTAATTTTAACAGGTGTTCCTCATTAACTAAAGGACAGCAACCTTTTTTTTAAGACAGACTACCATCACAGAACACATTACTTGCAATAAATCCTTGAGTCAGATTGCCACAAAGCCAATCATGGAAACTTAAAACAAGGTCTGTGCAGCACAGGGAGCCGGTCAGGTGTATTTCCAGTGACACAGCAGCACTGAAAGACAGAAACCTTGATGTGATAGTGAAGTTGACAGAACAAAGTCTGACGTTCATACTGTGAGCTAGCTGAAAGAAAACCGACAAGGATAGTGTTGTGTTTTCTGCGTGTGTTTTTTATATGGCTGTGTGTGTGCATTTGCACTGTCGGACTTGGCTGCAGTTGGTTAATGAGCCAGTAGGCTTGGTATGTGCTGATGTGTGCTGTGGGTGGACAGACTGAAAGAAGGGAGAGAGAGGCAGTAAAACCAATGTAACTGTTGCTATGCACTGAGGAGGTTTTCGGACATGGTTTTAGGTAGTAGACTGTGGTACGATAAGCCTATTGGCAGCAGGGACTGTTTGACTGTCAAAAATAGCTTCCTGCAATTACATAAGAAACATCTGTCACACATGTGCACAATTCAGTATATCACTTTTGAGATTGAAAGGAGGATACGGTCTGCAAAACAGGAGGCATAAGAGATGCTTTCATATTTTCACGCTTACTGTATATTGATTGTATGTGACTGTGTGTGTCTGTATGTGTTACTGCTTTGCAGGTTACATCCTGAGCTTGGTGCTCTTGACTCTGCCTCGTCAGCACCTGGTTAAACTCTACCTGTACGTCCTCACGGCCCTGCTGCTGTTTGCTGGTCACCAAGTCTCAAGGTAAACACACAGACGAGGGATGCAGGATATATCAGAAGCCAATATATTGTTGGTTGATGCGTGGGAAAATTTAATTGTTGTTATTGCTCTGATAATGGAATTTCAGCTGATAGTTACATCCAATAATGCAGAGCATGCTTTGGGCAAAGGATGCCAAGTAAAACCCAGTTTTGAGTGGGGATTTTTGCCTCTCTCTCTTTCTCTTTCTCTCTCCCCTTTCTCTTCTCTCCTCTGCTGTGTCAGTGTTTGTTTGCATGAGGGCGGGGTCGATCTCCCCACACCCTCAGAGCGGACAGCAGGGTAAATTCAGAGGAGAGATGTCACAGTGGAGCAGGGTATCTGCAGTTCTTGAAAAGAATATTCTCTTTAGTGTGTCATAAACAATAATGTTTGGCTGTCTGAACATGTTATACACCTATAAACTGAAACAGGGATTGTTGTGACATTGGATTGTGTGGACAGGGGGCTGTTTAATCCTAAACAGACTTATAGCAAACAGTCATTACTGCTAGCTGCAGTAGTTGGGAAGAGTGTCAATTTTAGCAACAACTTAAAATGAACTTAAATTAATTTCTTATTCGTCATAGCTTTAATCCATAGCTTTTCTGCTGCATGTCCAGAGCCAGGTTGCATTAATTTAATTCATTATATTGTTAGGAATTATTGTTATACTGCTGGAAGGTATTGAAAGTGGAAATGTGATTATGATAATAAATAATGCTAGGCCATATCATCCTGCTGGTTTTCCATCATAATTTAATATTTTTGTGAAACAGGTGTTAAATTACGTAGGGGGCTTAAGTGGTATTAAAAAAAGTCTTTAAAAGTCTATAATTAAACCTGATGATCTCAGCAGAAACCCTGCAGAGAGAGGGAAAAGGAAATGGACTGTAACTCAAGTCGACAGTGATTGTAAGCCATACGTGCGACAAAATTGATGAGTAAGCAATTTATGAAAACACCTGGTGAACAAGCAGAACATGATCTTGCAGAAATGCAATGTATTCATCTTCTCTCCCCTCAGTCAACGCGCCACCACTTCCTAATCCACAGCTGGTATGTTTTAAAGGGGCATACGGAGCTTGTTATTCTAATAGCAAATTTTGTCCAATGAAAACTAATTGTATGTAACGACTGAGTCTAATTTGTTATGTGTCTGAAAACCTGTTGAATTTTTCTAAACTTGGAGGCTGAGACGGACCTTTTTTATTCCAGGGATGGTGAAGGCTCTAAATATTGATGATGTATTAGAAAAATAAACCTGATAATCTAAAAAGTTATGGGCATAACTGATAATGAAACCTGCTATCCATATTTCCAAATCAACTGTACAGTATAATGAACTTTACTTTTTTCAGTGAGTCACAATATATTTTTTTCTGTAAATTGAACTTTTTGACCTTTCTTTGTCAGGGATTATGTCCGCAGTGAACTTGAGTCTGGCTACGAAGGACCTGTCTACCTGGAACCCCTCTCCATGAACAGATTCACCACTGCACTCATAGGTATAACATTACACATGAATGCATGAAGACACACATGGACAATATATATGATGAGGCGTGAATGCATCGTGCACAAACCCAGACATAGCCAGGAGGATGCACTTCAGTAGTTCCTTTATGAGCTTATGGGTTACTCTTGCTCTGTTTCAATTTGATCTCTCTTCTTCTTCTCTCCTTACTGTTTGCACATGCATCTGGAAAGTGAAGAAAAGCATGGAAAATGAATTGCATAGATCTTTTACTTGCAGTACTGCAATATAATGAGCAGAGGTACTAAACGTCAACTCAATTTCCTGTGACAGTGAGAATCCGCTATCCTCCTTAAGGAAAGGACTGAACTCTTATCTTGCAACGGTGTAACTTGTCTGTACCTCAGTCTTTCTGGTGAAGGGGTCGTCAGTCACCATCTGAAGGGGTTTTCTAGAGATTGTTTGAAATTGTTTGTCAGTATTAAAAAAAGTCCCTTTAAGGTCACATCCCCTGACCACTTTTAGCATAAAATCTACTGAAGACCAACTACTATTCACAGTACTGTGAAAGCTGGTCTATTTTGAAATGGAAATTGTTGCTATGTTTCTGGATCTATAGGACCTCGGTTCATCTTGCTACACAGTAGTGACAGAGTCTCCTATGCTATAAATAGACCATACTGAGTGCTGATTTTGCTGCACAGTGAAAGCCTGAGAAAGCCAAAATAACATGGTTACAGTGACAAAGATTTACTACCGTAGAGAGAGGGGGAGATTAAAGCTACTAAATACACAAGTGACCTCATATTTTGTCACCACTTTGGGAAAGATATAAATATTCTCACAGGAAGTCCTTTCATGTGGGCTCTTAATTACACAAAGATCACAAACAATACTTCAGCAAAAGTAGTTCCAAAATCATGTCGCTAACGGTGTGTATTCATGCATATGCTGTGTTTTGTCTATGTGTGTACGTGCATCCTCTTTCAGGTCAGTTGGTGGTGTGTACGCTGTGTTCCTGTGTGATGCAGACCAAGAGGATTTGGCTTTTCTCTGCTCACCTTCTCCCTTTGGTGGCCAGACTGTGTCTGGTTCCACTGGAGACCATTGTCTTCATCAATAAGTTCTCCATGATCTTCACTGGCCTGGAGGTCATTTACTTCCTCGCTTCTAACTTACTGGTACCATATAACCTGGCTAAGACGGCCTACAGGGAGCTGGCTCAGGTAATAAACTATTAATGTGGTCTAATGTTGTAAGCTTTTTCAGTTTTTATTACAAGGTTTCAGCTATAGTAGTCCTGAGAGATTTCCTTATATGTAATATTTATGGTGTTCTGTCTTTGTCCCAATTACCTCCATCTCTCCTCTTTTCTATATCTGTCTTGCAGGTGGTGGAGGTGTATGGGCTGTTAGCTTTGGGTATGTCTCTGTGGAACCAACTGGTCCTTCCTGTTCTCTTCATGTGTTTCTGGCTGCTGCTGTTTGCTCTGCAGATCTACTCCTACTTCAGCACCAGAGACCAGCCTACCTCAAGGGAGAGGCTTCTTTTCCTCTTTCTTACCAGGTGAGACCATAGCACCATTGGCTAGAGGGACGTCATAGGTTGTGCATCACAGACTCTTTAGAATGTTTGCTATATGATAAATATTACACTATATATTTTGCATGATGTGCCCTGTTCAAAATATAAGCACTTAGCTACCATATATGAAATATGCTAAGTGCAACTAAACTCAGATATTGGAAAAATTGAATTTACCATACAATTTGAGAAATGTATGGTACAAAACATAGCTAAAGTTGTTCTACAAATTTTATTGAGAACAGGCACTAGTTTATGAGATATTTTGTCATGAATCAGAGCGTTAGTCAAAGGGTAATATTTACCTGATAATGACACTAGAACAGAAGTAACCATGTATATTCAGAGTTAATTTTGTGCAATAATTGAAATACCTTGTCTTGGACCAAACTGACTGACATCACCGTCCCACAGCTATAGCTGGAGCCACTGGATTCCTACAGATAGAGGAATCTCTGCAGATAGAGTGATAATGTTTAAGCTCATGGCAGTACTACCTTTAATGAACCATTAACAATTTACTACTAATATGTAGGCTTCTACATTAAACCTCTCTCAGCCTATAGGAACCAGACCAGTATATCATAGGATTTTCTGAATTTACCTTGAGCAAATAATCATATATTTTCCAATCTAGTTCATAAGCTTGACGTCACATTGTAAAAGTCTTACCATCCAGCAAAAGCTCCACACAACCCAGAGGAAATGATTCTCCTGTTTATTGCTCAACAAAGTTATCTACAAGCTTCGCCTTCTCCTTTCTCCTCCTCTCACATGCTCTCTCCTCCCTCCCCGTCCTCAGTATTGCAGAATGCTGCAGCACACCGTACTCCCTGCTGGGTCTGGTTTTTACCGTCTCCTTCATCGCTCTGGGGGTCCTCACACTCTGCAAATTCTACCTGCAAGGCTACAGGGCCTTTATGAATGATAACACCATGCACAGGTCAGTCAGTGTGTATGTCTGTATGTGCATGTGTGTCTGTTGCTATGTGTTGTTGGTCTGTATCTCTACTTTTAATCACTTCTGCGGGTTGTTTTTTGTCTGTCTGTGCAGAGGGATGACAGAAGGCATCACCCTGCTGATCCTTGCTGTCCAGACTGGCCTCATTGAGCTGCAGGTCATCCACCGAGCCTTCCTCCTCTCCATCATCCTCTTCATTGTTGTTGCTTCCATCCTGCAGTCCATGCTGGAGATAGCAGACCCCATAGTTCTGGCTCTGGGAGCATCCAGAGACAAGTAAGATAAATTATTTACTCTAAGTCTTGTTTTAATATGTTTTTTTTTTTTTTTTTAACTTGTATCATTTTTTTTCTTTACCTTTTTTATTTTATATTTCAGAGTCTCAAAGTGCCATATCTCTATCAAAAATAAATAAAGTCTGTTAAACGCCAACTGCTAATTAACAAAATCAAAAAGTGGCAAGTCAGTAAAATGTTAATTTTGAACTTTGTGCGAGAGAACTGTTGCTCTATGGGCAAAGGCATGTTGAGAAAGTTTTGGAATGTTAAGTCCTTGAAAGCTTGTTCATTGTGCTGTCATAATATCTCAGACACAACTAACTGGATATGAACAGGAGTTGTTTAGCTCAGTGGGTAGAGCACCCGCCCCATTTGTTGAGGCTATAGTCCTCACTGCAGGCGGCCGCGGTTCGAATCCCACTCCGAGTGGCCCTATCCTCTCCTTTCTGTAAGTCGCTTTGGATAAAGTTTTGGCAAGAAAACTTTACATATATGATTACAATTAGCTCAAAGTAGCAAGCATGCAATCCTTTTGTAAAATAACAAAATATATAACTGAATGTGAGTAAGAGGAATGCGTTGGCACTGATAAAGCCGATCAGCTTCTCTTTTGCTCTCCTCCCTTTCTGTCCTGTAGGAGTTTGTGGAAGCACTTCCGAGCGGTGTCTCTGTGTCTGTTCCTGCTGATCTTTCCAGCCTACATGGCCTATATGATCTGTCAGTTCTTCCACATGGACTTCTGGCTTCTCATCATCATCTCTTCATCCATCCTCACCTCACTGCAGGTGACACACAAGCACATAGAAGCTCATGTACATATAAAGAGCATATACACAGCGCTGTTCTTTTTGTTTGAAATATTTTCATACAAAAAAAAAACATGAATGTAATTATACTAATTTTGCTCAGTTTGTAGACACATAAGAGAAATCCTGTTTTCAAAACCCATCTGTTGTATCCATTGTACCAAAACATGAAGCCTAAGCCTTTAACGTTTTGTGATTAATTATTGAACTGAATCACATGAAAACACTTTTCCCATGTCACCCCCAGGTTCTCGGCACTCTGCTGATCTACGTTCTCTTCATGGTGGAGGAGTTTCGTAAGGCTCCAGTAGAAAACATGGATGAAGTTATCTACTGTGTCAACGGGACATATCGGTTGCTGGAATTCCTGGTAAGTGTCCACACACAAAAACAATATACAGTGTTTGAAAGCGAGACGACAGACTGTGACAAAGGCAGCGTCACACAATATGGCATCAGTATCTCTGTCTCACTGTCACTGATTTCCTCCTCTGCCAGGTTGCAGTGTGTGTGGTGTGCTATGGCGTGTCAGAGACAGTGTTTGGGGAGTGGAGTGTGATGGGAAGCACCATCATCCTGGTTCACTCGTACTATAACGTCTGGCTCAGGGCCCAGCTGGGCTGGCAGAGCTTCCTGCTCAGGAGAGATGCTGTAAACAAGATCAAAAGCCTCCCCACAGCTAGCAACACACAGCTGGAACAGTACAACGACATCTGTGCCATCTGCTACCAGGTATGAGCTGAAAACCTAATTGCGGGATTCAAGTTAAAGCAAGACTAATGTAAAATTTTATTCAATACATGTCATTGACCAAAGTGGTTTTGAAATAAATTTTAAAAAATGTCTGTGCTAATTCCTTCCAGGACATGAACACAGCTGTGATCACTCCATGCAGTCATTTCTTCCACGCGGGCTGTCTGAAGAAATGGCTTTATGTCCAGGAGACATGTCCTCTTTGCCACTCGCAACTCAAGAGCCAATCACCAGCTGCTAGTGTCCCCAATGAAAACGCCCCTGCAGCCAATCAGAGCCCCGCTGGGCAGGAAGAAGCCACAGCCAACAAGAAGCAGAAAGATGGCGCTCTTCCAGATGACCGGAAGGAGGAGGGAACAGGACAGCAGGAACGAGAAAAAGGACCTGACGTGCCAGCTGGAGAAACTTCTTCCTCTTCCTCTTCCTCTTCCTCTGGTGTGCCCACAGCTCCCCAGCACCTTGTCAAGACTCCATCATCACCATCTTCTTCTTCCCGCCTCAAGACTGATTCTCTACAGAACCCGTCGCCCACAGATCCTCCCCCTTCGTCTTCCTCTTTTCCCTCTGATACATCGGACATACCCCCCTCTCCTCCATCTTTCTCTCACACCTCCACCCCTTGCATCTCTCACCTCTCGTCCTCACAGCGACAGGCCCAGGCAGAGATGACCCCTGCTGAACCTGAGCCTGACACAGCCTCCCCAATGGACAGCCAGGAACCATCGTGTGTTCTGTCATCACAGCCTGACCAGCCCACCTACCCTTCTGAGGGACAGTCTCCTCCTTCGCACAGCCTCTGAACCCCTCTGTAACACACAGAACATACATGCATGCACATATAAACACTCCATCTAAATACTCCAACTGCCTATATTCTAGCAGTTGGCTATCCCATCATGTGATAAATTCAACCCCTTCATATCCATTTTGAGAGAAGAAAATCCAGAACGCTCTCTCAGCAGATATTCATCACTTAGCGTTTAGAAAAATTACAGATGATTCCAACTTCACAATATGTTGCCACTTTTAGGCAAGTCTCTTGGAACAGTTGATCTAAACGTGTCTGAGTTTAACTCATGCCAGCAATGATTTCATCACAGTGGGCATAACTTTTTTCATGTCTTTTTTTTTTTTTTTTGGGAGGCGGGAGGAGTTCAAACTCAACACAAAAAGCAGTAATCTCATCTCAAAAATAAATGGGAGGTCTACATCATGTCCACAAAATGTGAAATCCTGAATGAAACTGAAGTATAACATCAGTCATTTTAGCTCTTTCCTCAATTTTTACATTGATATGAGACACACACATTGACGTTTCAAAAAAACAAAAACAAAAAAAAAAATCATGCTTTTGTTCTTCTCATTTCAGTCCCAGACTTTTCATGTGATGGTTGCTTCCACATCCTGCCTTTGTTTGTGCAGATTCACTCTCATCGCTGTAACATTTCATAGTGTTTGGGTTTTCGCTGTAGTCCTGTATGTGCCATGATCTCACGAGGAATGGGTCAGAGGTTTGGAGAGCCTTGATAGACTATCGATAACTGATGGTTGCATTTTAAACAATGACAAAGTCTTAACATTTCATAAAGTCTACAAATTTCTCCATCAGTTTTGATAAAGATTTTTGGTTTTCACTGTTGGATGACAGAAGTTATGTGTACTAATGAATACTAAATACTGAATGTTGTTTTCTTGAGGCCATCACATGACCTAAAGCCTGGTGCTAAGCAGAGGATACATGGTGGGGTCTAGTCAAGTGTTGCAGTGTGAACGAATCAGTGGGTTCACATGGAGTGACTCTAATTCATTTCATGTGTCAATCTTTCTCTATTATACTGCTTCAATATTTGAATCGAACTTGTTTGGCTGGTCCCAGCAAAAACAGTTGTACTCCTCATCGCCAAACTTTTGTATTATTGTTAAAGAGATGTTATTTTTAAGGTAATTTTTACATTACTGCTCTATTGGACAGCATACAGTGCAGATGGACTGAAAGCAGGGGAAGACAGAGGAGGTAGATAAAATGTAACCGAGGGCACAGTTTGTGTTCGAACCGGCAGCATTGTGAAAATGTGGAGTGCAACTTTGCCCACAGAGCCGGCAAGGAGCCCAAACTTTGTTGTCATTGGCTTTACTTCATTCATGGTACTCATCCGAGCTCATTCTCCCGCTGAACCAGTCCAGCCCAAGTTTGCCTTGGGTCCAGCAATTGTTGAGACTCTTTCATGGCAGGAGCCAATCACCCTCACTCCATCCAATCACATCCAAGCACCCTGCTGTGTTTTCTAAGACCATCATTATCCTGCTGCTCAGTCACTTCACTCCATGAAATGTTACTACCAGCAAATTGAGCCGTTTGACAGCTTTTTTTTTTTTTTTCCCCCACACATGCTAGCACGCACATGTGCGCACACACACACACACACAGGCACTCTCAGTCAGTGCTTAGCAAATGGGACAGGCGGAAAAGAGGTGTGTGTGTGTGTGTGTGTGTGTGTGTGTGTGTGTGTGTGTGTGTGTGTGTGTTGAAAAGTCTGAGTGTTTAATTGAAAGACTAAAACTTGAGAATGCTGAGTCCTGATGCACGCTTATATGTAGAGCTTGCACGCTGCCACTGTTACCATAGCATTTATTTGTTTGTCCCCGATGTGCTCTAACCTTGCTACCAATGTTTTTCTGCCATTTCTTTTTTTGTTTTTTTTGTTTTGTTTTGTTTTTTTCAGAGTTGCATTTGCACTAATGTCATTTATACTAGCAATGCTCCAAAGCTGTTCTGTGGCTGTCAGCAACCAAATACCCTCTGATGTGTTTGTGGTACAAGGAAACAGCCCAATCTGTTTGTGTGTAATGTATATAAATGTTGCTCTGTGTGGCATATATATTAAACCAGAGGAGTGTTGATATATAAACAAGATCAGGGCTTGAGTTGCCCAAAAGCTTCCCAGCGGTTCAGTGTTCTTTGTTCCTTTACTTGCCTGTGAACAAAGACAGACTTCTGGGTACGAAGCTTTCGGGAAACCAAGCCTTCTGATCTGTGAGACCAGCCAGTGTTGGTGCCTCCCCAGTCTGTATGACGTGTCCTCAAGCTGGTGTGATCACTCCGGTGCCCTCTACTGTTAGGAGTGGGATCAGCATGGCGCAGACGGACAGGAGACGCACTAGTTAACTCTCAACAGTATTATGTAATACCACTATTACTAAAGGTCTTATTACTATGAATGACTTTATTCTTGACATTTGAAAGCATTGGCTGCAGGGCTGAGAATGAATACATGATCAATGTAGGATCAAACCTGGCCAACGCTGTTAAACTGTTTGTGTTTTTTCTTTTGTTTGTTTGTTTGTTTGTTTTTTAAGAGATGAAATGTAGAGTTTGATGTATTTTGCACATGTTCCTCTGAAAGGTGAACATAAGGACTTACTGTATTGAACGACTTCTCATTTTTTCATTTTTTTATTATTGGCTCCATTCCTTAGACTTTTGACTTAAAACACAGCACTTGAAATGGTTACAAAGACTTAAATATTTTTCATTCACATTTGGTTTTCATAGTGAAGCATTTGAATCGTGTCTTGCAGATGTCACCTGCAGGACAAAATGTCAAATGCTACTTACGCTGATAACTGTCATTGGCAACTGTATGTGGATTTGCATTGCAGTAGTAAGCGATAAATAAGTGGCTGGGAAGCCTGTCAGCTGTCGATTCCACATGTATTTGCTGAGTTTATACTCCATGTTGGAGACACTGCAGTCGTTGCAGTCTCTCTCCAGGCTCTGAACTGTGAAATACTGTCTGGGACAGTTTTACCGTGGATGTTTTAAGATAATCTAAACTCTGTATCTAATATTTGATTCTATAACTTAATCTTATGGACAGTCAGTATTTTATTTTGAATCTTGAAATGCATTATTTGCATTCCAGTGCATCTCTGAGATTTCAGCTGTGGGACTGTTAACATGTAAAATGCATCAGTGACTGTTTGGGCTGTGAGCTTAAGTGCCAGACAAATGCATCAAGCCTTCACAGCTGCTCCTCACACTGAGCAACATCAGTTTTACATTCCTCCCCTTCCACCCTGTCCACAGCTTTAGTTTGTGTTAAGATTAAAAATGGGACATTCCACATCAAACCCTGAACTGTACATGTGAGTTAAAATGATTTTTTGTTCTTATTGAATTACAGGTAGAATGATACTTCAAAAACAAGCCAGTGTGTCCTCAGTATCCTAATATTTGTTATACTGAAATGTTCATTTTACCATTCCAGAGTAACCAGGAGAGAGATGAATACATATGATCAGCGTGATAGCTAAAATCCCTGAAGTCAATCTTGCAACTGAGATCCAGATGTTTCTGAGACTCAATTTACCACAGTGCTTTGCAAAAATCATTACTCTATTACGGTGGACATGTAAGCAAATATGATAATGGAATCTATAGCTGCCATGTAGCACTCTGACCACATTTATTTTCTGATGCATTTTGGAAAAAAAAACAAAACAGTTAGCACTGCTCTCCAATACTGTTGCCTCTGACTGACAGATGTGTTGAGATTTACCTCAAAAAAAAAAAAAAACCCTGATGGAGTTGAGGGCTGCCCATACCAAGACTCCCTACAGAATTCAGTTTCTGTTTGTTGTTTTGTCTGATTAGTTTTTCCACACACAGATCTAGGACCTTGCTCTGTAAAACCTGACTGAATGCCGGTTGTATTCTGTTAAACTGCTCCATGGTTGGTTTTGGATTCTATGCCTGGCATTGCCTTGGTTATTTTACAAAAATTGAATGTCAGAAATAAAATGGACCATCCACTCTAGAGCCTGTATTTCTTTGATTATGATTCTTTAATTGACAATATATTAAGTAATAGTGCAATTCATGTGAACTGGTAATCTGTATTATTATTATTATTATTTGTAGTAGCAGTAGTAGTATGCCTAGTATTTGAATTTAGACTTGTAAATTAATATAATTACAGTAACAGATGCCATATATGATAAATGTATACGGATAGTACCGTTGATGATGGGGCAGGTGCATGAGTGCAGGTGTAGTTGCGCCGGTCAGACACACGATGGCGCTGCTGTGTTGTTTTTAAGACGGAGCTGGAGCCGAGCAAGGAGACGACCCACCGCTGGGGAGAGAAACACGCACCGTGGACTATTTCTGTCACAGTACCGCAGGGAGTCGGTGCGCAAAACAGTGAGTTGTGTTGGGATTGTGTCGGACGTGATGTTGTGTTTCTCTTTAATCTGCCATGTTGTTCCTGTTCTGCAAAGGGCTCCTGTTGCAGCATTATTAGGTTCTTTAATAATGTTTCAGCTGCTTATTCTTAGGGTTTTGGAAATGTCATTTTAATATTCGTTTGGTTTCAATTTCCCCTATGTGATGCTCAGTTGAACTTTAAAGTTGTCTTTTTTTATATTTAATGCATTGTCTCCTTTATAACACTATTAAAGGGTTGTAGCTATTTTATAATAATTCCATAGGAACTGAGAATTATCTGAGCTGCTGCTCAATGCTGAGTTTGACCAAATTAAATAAACTCACATATGGATCATATCCCATCCTCACAGTTTTAGCGGATAGATTGGATGATTTGAGTCATTCTAAAATTCTAGGCTTTTATTTTTATTTTTATATAATGACCTGACACCATTAGCTTTCATTTCCTTAAATGAAGTTAGATTGAATTAAATTATAAGCCATACATTTTCGTTGAAGTCGAGATGCAGAGATGAGACTTTTCCCTAACAGCCACACACTTTTAGCCCACTCCAATCGATCCAAGCTCCTCCATTCACATGTGGACCGTTTCTTCCCTCAGCTGTGAACTCGCTTAAATCCTATAAGGGCTGATCCGCCACTGTCTCCCTCTCTCTCTCTCTCTCTCTCTCTCTCTCCTTCTATAAGCAGGAAACTGGAGCATAAAAGACTCTTATTCTCCATAATCAAGGTCAAGAGCGTTTTTCAATAACCTCTGGGAATTAAAGCCTGGAACGGCGCCAGTTCGCCCTGCCAGTCATCTCCACAGCCGAGCTGAATAATACAAAAGTTGTTGACCTTTTGCACCTCGGCGGATCAATACGTTGTCGCGTTATTTTTTATTTATTTATTTATTTACTTCAGAAAAAAAAAAAAAATGAGTTCAGGGAATTATCTGTTAATATTTGTGTTTTGTTTGGATCCCCTCTCGGCGCTGTGATGAATAGTTTGAAATAACAGATGGTGCTGGAGGCTGAGACAAAGCAGCGAAATCTGGTAGCAATTATCCTCAATTATGTTCATTGTTATTTTGAGCTAATTATTGTTATTGTCACTTTAGTTTGTGTGTCTTGCGGCGCTGTAGCCTGCAATAATGGAGCCTACGGAAGACAATGGGGAGCAGGGACATGTGACGGTGAAATATGGCTTTTTTTTTTTTTAATTGAGCTCAACCAGCCGCTCTAAATAAAACTTAGATAAAAATGTACAGGCTGAGGTTTTCAGATCAGATGCACCAAGTGTCTGTGGATGAAATAATCTAATGGGCCTGGCAGACTGAATGATGGCTACACTATTGTTTTCCACAGTGAACTCATCACTGTGCGGCGCAGAGACCAAGAGGTGAAAGGGTCTATGGGGTAGAAATGGAGAGATTTATTTTAGGAATAAAAATTAGAAATAGGAAAATAATATTTCCATGCATTATCTTAAAGGTTTAAACACTCAAAGTGTTTTTTTTTTTTTTTTTCCTCCTTGTTTAATATTTCCATGATGCTATTTGTGGTAATTAAAGGCAGAAATGATGAAGTCCTGCAGCAGAGACATGTCCACCTTCCTCAGGTGCCGCTGAGCTATTTCTGCAGTGACTCCAGGGGAATGAGCGTCAGTCCGCAGCCGGTTCTGCTCAGAGAGAAACTTTCCCGGTCCATTTCAGCTGCTGCTGCTGTTGTTGTGCGCACAAGAGTTTATCACATTTACATAAAGAAGCGTTTTACCCCCGGGGTATTATTTTTTTTTAATAAGATCAGAGCGGTTACTGGGACAGGACAGCGGAGGACAGAGGGGCACAGAGCGGAGGAGAGGGGCTCTGCGGGGCGGACCAGGCTGCACTCTCCTCTTTGTTTGGGGGCGTCTCCTCTCTCACTCGCTCTCCTTCTCCTCTCGTCCTGTCCCCTCCCTTCCTCTCCTCCGGTCCCCTCCCCTCTTTCCCTTCCCATCACTGGCTCCCTCTCCCTCTTCCCTGCGGGGCGGGAGAAGCCCGTGTTTGGTTCTCAGAGAGAGTCCTTTGGGAAGAGTCACAAAGCGTTTTCCTCAGAGAGAGAGCGGAGTGGCGAGAGCTCAGGACTCATCCGCAGGAAGCAGCGCTGCTCTCGAACCTCAACCCACGTCCCGGACCACTGGGCCGGGGGACGAGAAGAGAAGGCAGAGAGCGAAAAGGGGAAGAGAGAAGTGACAGGCGATGATGACATCTGATCAAGGTGCTAGCTGATCTCTCTTTTCTCTGTGACAGCTTGAAAGTGTGGATCTCACCGGGAGTGTCTTTTTCGCACCTTTCCACGCTGGGTCAATCCGCTTCCTGACGTCCTTCTGGCGGTTTTAAATCCGCGTTTTAAGTGACTGACATTTTTTTTTTTTTTTTTGGATCCTACTATTCCGATATGATCCCCCCCTCCGTTCCCTCCTCAGGACTAGAATTAAAGGAATAAAGAGTTCACCGCTCGGTTTCCAGCGGGGCGCACGGAGCAGAAGCAGCAGAGAAGAGCGCACCCCACGGTACCCCGCCTGAAGACCCGAGTGAGAGATCAGGAGAACAAGTGCACAGCGAGGCAGGGAGAGACAAGAGGGGGAAAAAAACAAAAACAAACAAAAACAGAGTCACAGGCACCAACCTCCGGAGGTTTGTTCATGTTTGGGATCCAGGAGAGCATCCAGAGAAGCGGCAGCAGCCTGAAGGAGGAGCCGCTGGGAGGCATGAACGCTGTCCGGGGCTGGATGCAGGGGGGCGGCGTGCTGGACGCCAACACGGCCGCCCAAAGGTGAGCTGTGCCCGGCTGGAGGGGACACTACCACCCTCCTTCTTTTCCCAATAACATGGACACAAGGGGATATTTCTGTCGGGACCTTGCAGCTGTCTGCGCAGGACCTGGGTCTGAGTTGATGGGGGAGAAGCAGACGAAGCTGCTGTCCGGAGGAAGAGAGTTGGATTTAACTGCTGCTGTGATCATTTGGGAAATTACGATTTTTATGCAGAATAATTTCACAACACATTGATTAGGCCGATTTTAAGGCAACACACTTAACAGTTGATGGCTAGCAGTTAAATCTCTACACCCCGCGCCCTCTGTCCATGGTTGGCTCAGTTTACTGAGCATGAAACCAAGAGATCAAATAAATAAATATTGGCTTTTTTCTTGAGGTTTAAATGAAGAAAAGAAAATTCTGTCCATCTTCCCTCTTTTCTAAGCAAACTCGTTAGTTGTTTTCAAGGGAAATAAAATTCTCTTGTCCCGCTGAGTCAAGTAAAGTGGATAAATGTTGAGCTCCTGTCACAGCTTATCATGAAGAACGACCTCCAGTAAAAACAAACCTGCTTCTAATTTCAGAAAACCCTCGGTTTGGGATTTTTTTTAAATTTTTTATTATAATTATTGTTTTGATAAAACTGCCTTTCTTGAAAATCACAGCTCGATAAGAATGTTAAAGATCAGCTTAATCAAAGCAAATAAAAAAAACAAAAAAAGCTGGATTTACACTTGGTAAGTTCAAACTTTGCAGCCTCTCCACTGTTCTAACGCCGACTCTTTGACGCCTGTGTGTCCGCAGTGGAGTGGGTCTGGCCCGGGCTCACTTTGAGAAGCAGCCGCCCTCCAACCTGCGGAAGTCCAACTTCTTCCACTTCGTCCTGGCTCTGTACGACCGCCAGGGTCAGCCGGTGGAGATCGAGAGGACCAACTTCGTGGACTTCATCGAGAAGGAGAAGGTCGGTGCACAAACTCACGGTGCTTTGATCATTTCTAGATTTAATATCCTGTAAGATCATTTTTGATTTTGGAAAGGCCTGAATATCCCACTGTGGTGTGTGACACTACTGATGACAGTGTTTAAAATCACGTTTTAAACATTTAAAAGAACTAAACTGATCAATATAAATTATTATTATTATTGGTAATATTATTAATATTATTATTATTATTGATAATTAATTAAAAGTGTAACAGACCCAGATAATAGACAATATAAGACGTACTGTGACTCTAAAACCTATTTCGATTCATTTGTGCATTTGTGAAATAAAAAAAACCTGTTTGGACGTTGAAATTTAATTTACGGCTCAATTCAACACAACCACTTGTTCAGTATAAATAAACAACGGCGGGCCGAGCTCTCTGCTCATCAATTATGACACCGTTTAAATGAGATGAAGTGTAGCGGGAGAATTTAGTGTTGCATTTATTTGCCCTGCAAACATAACCAGTAATTACAGAGGAATTAAAAAGCCACAATAACACCGTGATTACACATGGAGAAATTACAGGGCCGCCCCGCTTTAATATGTCCGCTGCGAACATAAATCTCATGTTTATTTAATGTATGACCGGTGTGAAGAATTCAATTACTCCCCGGGTGTGTTCTGTGTATTCTGCAGGCCCGAATGTGCAGGGAGGTGTTTTTTTTTTTTTTTTTTTTTTTTTAAAACGATCCTAATATTTCAATAATCAGCTCAGTGTTTGTTGTGTGTGTTAAGGAGACGAGCGGAGAGAAGACCAATAACGGGATTCATTACCGGCTGCAGCTTCTTTACAGTAACGGTGAGTGAGGAGCCTGTCACACAAACACACACTCTCACACTTATTTTACTAAAAATTCACCAAATCAGCTTTGATTGGCTGTTTGCACCTGCAGTAACTCAATATGCACACGTGAAGCGGCTGATGTATGTATTCTGATTTATGGTGGAAAAATGTGCAGCACAGGGCCAACAGGCTGCCAGCACTTGTTCATGTCACAGAAGCTGCAGTGTGATGTTTCACTAATGTGTGATTTGACTGATTTTTGGATAAACGTCAGTGTGTGTGCAGCAGCTGCTGCAGGCCATTAGTACCAGCTTTGTGGCTTTATCACTGTCGCTGTCCCCAAAATTAGTTATTGCAGCCTGAAGTGATCTGTTTGACAAGTTCGAGCTGAAGTCTTCTGGTTGCAAGTTGTTGTGGTAGCTGTGGATTGTGGTGTTCAGGCCTCCCAGCTCAGTCTACAGCTGAGAGGGGAACAGCATGGACTGGCAGGAGCATCTAGACTCCTCTGGGAGTAAGACATGTGGGCATAAAGCACACTGTGCAACGTGTGAGCTGTGGTTATTGACTTTAACATCTTTTGCATGTGGAAATGGGCATTGCAAGCGATATTGGCTGCAAGGGACAGATGTTTTCAGCTAAAAGCCAACAACATTAAACATCATTATGAACCATGAATGGGAGACTAATGGTTTCTGGGTGTTTGAATCGCAGTTTTCAGAGACTCCAGGGTGAAAGGATAGAGGATATCATTGTGCAAAATGTAAAATCCTTTGGGTTACATAAATAAAACTAACTTGGTATAACAGTGAAAAGAAAAACAGAAGTGGAGCAACACTTTTTTTTTTTAAATGTGTGAACTGTTTAACAGCTCATGGATAATTTCTAACACACACACACACACACACACACACACACACACACACACACACAGACACACAAGCTTGTTACCTCTTACAGTGAAGCTACTGTGTGTCTGGTTGCGTGTGTGAGCAGTTCAACCAGAGACTAATCTGCATATTCCCTCTCAGATTGTTTTAGGTGACTTATTTTTTGAGGCCCAAAGAAGTGAAATTATTAACAAGATTTCCACCAGAAAAAAAAGAAGCTATTATTTTTAAAAAGCTGAAAAATAGATTGAATATAATGTCTCAGAAATGTGTTTTTTTTCTGCATCTCTGCATCTCTACCCTCTTATTCACCTCGTGACCCCTAAAATGTGCGGGAGCTTCCTGTTGTGCAAGGCAGGAATAATTAAGCTCATTCATTTTTTCCCACTCTGATCACTTTCTTATGTTTAGCTAATTTGACACATTTTTCAGTGCAGTTTTGTATGTTGCTCTGTTTGTCAAAATCTATGTCAGGCTTGTGATTTTTTTCTTCTTCTCTTCTTCTGCTTCCCAACAGGCATCAGAACAGAGCAGGACTTTTATGTTCGACTCATAGACTCCATGACTAAACAGGTAAACACACATTTTAACACACACACACACACACACACACACACACACACACACAGACACAGACACACACTCTCTCTGTCACCTCTCCTGTTACCTCTCTGACAATGAGCAGCTCCACTGATCTGCCTGTACCCCGCTGCCCGCCTCTATCTGCATGTACTTTGCACACACACACAAAAATGAGTGTTTATGTGCATGTGTAATTCTGTGGGTGGGTGTTTCCAGAGTGTGTGTGTGTGTGTGTGTGTGTGTGTGTGTGTGTGGGTGGGGGCACACACACACGCTGCATGGCTCCAGGCGTTTTTGCCTGTACTTCTCTCGCTGTGATTAGAGTGAGGAGGCAGCGAGCGGGTGTTGAGGAACAGGAGCGTAATTCTGCTGCTCACAGTAGGAAGTGGAAAGATATAACGGCACCTCTGGGATTTGGTCTGCCAAGTAGAGAGCATTTTCTGATCAGATCCAATTTTTATGTTAATGTTTGTGTTTTTGTTTATATGTACTTTTATGAGAGAGAGAGAGAGCGACAGAGAGAGCAGCAGGAAGAATTAGGAGAAAGAGAGGGAGAGACAGTGTTAGTGCTGGGTGCTGCTCAGGTGAACAGTTGGGATGAGGACTCATTTTTTTGTTTTTTTGCACAAGAAACACAGAGTGAGAACTTTCCGTCTGGTGTAATGCATCGTATACGTGTGTTTAGTGTGTGAGTCAGTGTGTGTGGCAACGTACGAGGAGCCAAGAAGCCACACTATGCGCTGAACGCTCACTAATGTGACTCCGTGCTCTGATAGAGTCTCACATTGCTGCTGCCATGCCGCACCACATACTGTGTGTGTGTGTGTCTGTGTATGTGTGTGTATATGTGTGTATGCGTGTGTGTGTGTGTGTGAGTGTGTGTGTGTGTGTGTGTCTGGCAGGCTTAGGGGACCACACTGTTCCCTAATGACACTGTTTAGCTTGAGCTTGGTGGGGTGACAGCCAGATACGTGCACACACACACACGCGAGCACACACACACAGTCAGGCCTTTCTCCCAGTGGAAGATTCAGACAAGAAAAAGGCGAGTTTGATCCCCTTAAAAAATACACACTCACACACACACTCACACGCGCGCACACACACACACACACACACACACACACACACACTACCACACACACTTTCATTTTTCATGCTCACTGTTGTCTGACTCATTAAACTGCTAATTCTTTAGTCTACTTCATTTTTTTAAGTTTGAAAGGGAAAAGTCATTTTTCCTAAGAGATGCTGATGCAGGTGTTTGCTGCACCTGTGGGCATCTGAGTGCTGGTCTGTGTGTGTGTGTGTGTTGAAGTTTGTGTGGCAGTGGGGGGTTTATATGTGAGTGAGCGCATGTGTACAGTATGTGCACAGGCACATAGGCAAAGAAACTGCACATGGAGCAATAAGGCATGCTTTGTTGAGTGTGTGTGTGTGTGTGTGTGTGTGTGTGTGTGTGTTTGTGTGTGTGTGTGTGTGTATGTGTGTGTGTGTGTGTTTGTGTGTGTGGGTGTGTGATTCCCAGTGGTACAGCAATGGAACACTAACAGGTGGTCAAATCAAAACAGCCCTGTGGTTGGCTTAGATGGTCAGTGATGTCATGGCCACTGTCTCTCTAACCACACACACACACACACACACACACACACACACACACACACACACACACTCAGTCACTGCTGGTCTACAACTCATTGTTCCCAGTAACTTTTGTCTTAGCAAACAGAAAAAATGAAGCTGCATGGGCGACTCTCTAATGTTACATCAGCATAAAACACAAACAAGTGCAGCCCCATTCATCAAAACTGAAAATACTCCGACATATTAACATGGCCAACAAGTAAGTGAAGGGATGCTGTTAAAAACTAGTGTAAACATTGCAGTACAACAGGCCTGTAGAGAAAGTCAAGCTGAACACTGACTCCTGCTCCAGAAGCAAGAAAACCTCCTTCAGAGTCACACTGACATTTGTAATAACAGGAGTTTCTTAAAATCCCGTAAAAACAACAAAACAAGACACAACAGAAACACATACATGTTTTCTGTTTTTATCGGCCTTTCCCATGAGCCCACGACCGTCACAGGTTAAACATCTCCAGCTTCACATTATGAGGATGGCTGAGTGGCTGCAGCTATGAGGAAGGACTCAGGTTATGATTCGGCTGTAATAGTAGCACAGCTCTCACTTGTTTCAAAGATGAAAACTCAAACTTTTTGAATGCTGACAAATTAATTGGACGTGATGGGTTCAGGTACTAATAGCAAGTGCTGAAGATACTAATTTATCTCAGAATATAGATAGTAAACCCCAGGGACATGTTACACTTTTTTTTTCAAGACCAATGAAACTAACCCTCAATGAGAGATTGCACAGAGTCACAGAAGCTAATGGAGCAGCAGCCTGTCAGGAAGTGATGTCAGGACTTTGTCTTTCTCTGTTTTCAAATATGATTCATTCATTCCTGCAAAATTCTTGTCTTTTCTCTCTCTACCTCAAACACAGCGACCATATACACATGGGTGCATTGTATGATGTCAGAAATTACAGGTGGGGCCTTTAAAGAACAGATTTCCACCTTTGGTTGTTGTTGTTGTCAGGTCGAGTTTTGCTGAGCTGCAGTTGTGCTGCATGGTCGTACATTGATTGTGTTTATCTGATAGTGATTCTTCTGCCAGTAAAGTAAAGTCTACTCCAGTGTTTGGCACCTACTTTTGCTATTTCAGTCTGTTTTCCTGTTTTGTGCGTGTGTGCGTTGGGTGGGCAAGCGCTGATGTGTTAAATGGAGGAGCAGAGCACCTCCTCGTCTTCAGAGGCAGAGCGTGGCGTCGGTTGATCACGATTCTCTTCCAGAGAATAAAGCGTCTGTCACTGCGGCCCTGTCGGATCACTAGCTCGCTAGTCGACCTGACACTAACGCAGGGGGAAGTGTGTTCCCCTGCTTAACGGCTCCTTGTTTACACGCCGCGCATGTCACGCTACTTCAAAGGCGGAGGAGAGAGCGGCGGAGATGCTGCATGAAAGGCTTGGTGAGGCGGGGAGAGAGGGAGGAGACAGAGGAGGAAAAGGCAGATGAAAGAGAAGAGCAGACAAGACGAGGTGACAGTGTGAAGAAGGAGCTGGCCGGGACGGGAGAGAGAGGAAGTTACACACTTACACAGGAGCCTGACGGAGAAGGTGGATTGAATGTTATTTGCACTTTGTGTTAATTGTGTCAGTTTTTTCCCGCTCGGATCTCCAGGTGGCTCAGGGTTGCCAAGCAGGAGAGAAACTTCAGGTCTCAGTTTAGCACAGTTTTTACTGTGAGTGGCAGCTTTTTTATGATCCACGTTGTCTGAGGCTTCATGATGCAAACAGTCCAAACAGAATCCAAACAAAGCAAGGATGGTTAGGTTTTGACCCAGACAACAGGCAACAAAGAGTCAGCTGGGAAGAACTGAATAAATATTTCACTTTCTCTCTTCTAGCCGAACAACTCTTGATGCTCGCAGACATCTGTCCTCCATCCCGCTAAAGATTTGAATCTGTGTCTGCTGCAGAGCGAACAGCGGCGTTGATAGATTTGAGAAAACCTTTAAAAAGCATAAAGCATATAAGGATTTATTGACCTCCTCTGTGATTTTGGAGGAAAGCACAGTTACATCCGGCCTATTTCTGTTTGTAAAGATAAATGCATTCACCTGGTCCAAGGTGTGTGTGTGTGTGTGAGAGAGAGAGGGAGAGAGAGAGAGTGGGAGAGCGGGAGAGGGAACAAAAGAGCAAAAGTGCAAAGAAGAGAGAAGAAAAGAGAGGTTGAGATGACATTGATGCATGTTTGTCCTGGGTAGGAAGCAAGTTCAGAGGAAGTTGCCTGGCCCACTCTTTTCCCATGGCACAGTGAGCAGGTCTAATCATAGACAGAACTATGGCTTATAAAGTACATTTCCTATACAAATTGTGTCTGTTCTATCTTTTCCTAATGTTCCCACACTCAGATTTGCTTTCATTAAACCATAATGGAGGGAAAATATTACAGCTGAGATGTTGATGGAAGGGGTCTCGAGAAGCAGTTTCAGATGTCTTGGCTGTTGGACCAACCTCAGTGTTATGTTACCAGGAGCTTCTTTACTTTGGCCGAAGTCAGTTAAACTGTTTTCAGTCTGGATACCTGTTTATTTTGTTTCTTGGGATACATGAATTGGCTTCCCAAGCGGCTGAAATTGTAATTCAGTCTCTACTCTGCTGTCACCCTGTGCAGCTTCTGTGGTGGAAGCGGCCCTGTTGGAAATATTAACTTAGCTATATCTCTACCTGTAGCTGCACTTTCTGCTTTGAGCTTAGATTCATTTTGTTTCATATTACACACACTCTTGCCTGCACTGACCAGGCACGCACAGCCACCAATCAGAATCAGTTTTCAATCAGAATATATGCATATGCATGGAAAATTATAGTATTGTAATGGGGCCACTGTGACTGTCTTCAATTAATGCTGCAGAGCTCCAAGCTATTTTCTGAGGGTCGCGTAGGGCCATAGCTTCTACAACTGAGAGGCTCAGTCCATAGTCTTGGTTCATGTTGGAGCCCCATATGGAACATCCTCACCCTGGGGCCCTTGGTCCGAGCTCAAACGCAGGCAAGATCAGACAGTATTTTTTATTTTAAAGGCCTCTCCTCTGTGTCCTATCTGCTTCTTCACACAACCACATCATCCGTCAGGTCTTGGAGCGCAGTTTTTCCAAACTTCTCCACCAACTTTTCTGCACAAAAATGGTGCAATGAAAGGTGAAGCTGAGCCTTGACGTTGAGTAAATGGTGTCAGAAATGTAACCCAGTGACTTCTTGTAAAAAAAACTTGACTTCAGCGAATGTAAAAAAAAAAAAAAGAGTTAGGGATCACTGGGGAAATGAAATCAGTCATTCATCATTTCCAGAGTTTTGAGTTGAGTTTTTGAACATACAAAGTTTGTTTGACACTTCATAACCTGTACCGGTCATAGTGAAACAGAGAAAGGTGAATTTGCATTATCGGGGACACATTTGAGCCAGTTTTCTGTTTTCACACATATAGCGCCAGCACCGAGTGTTGCATGCTGTTTCGAGTTGTTAAGCTTTCACTCTGTTAAATTACCTTCATTTCTACTGTTCTCCTGATGGTGGCGGGTCGTCTGAACCTGACTATTGTAGAGGACGGTGAAACTTCTTCACTGCTCCCTGGGAAAAGTGAGCTTGTCACTCGGTGCAACTCGCTGCAGTGTGGAATGACAGATCAAACAGACTGGAATAGACCAAAGACAGACAGGGCGAGTGCACTGACTGATAGATAGCTTAGTGGCGTGTGACTTGTGCGTTCGTTTTATCCTCAGCTTATGTACCCTGAACCGGAAATGTTGTGTAATTGAAGTGGGTGAAACACCTTTTCAGGAGCAGGAACTGTGACCGCTGCTCTGTGGATACACAGCTTCGTTCCTTTTGTCACATTTGGCTTCAGAGATTCACCTGATCAGCGAGTGAGCAGATGAGATATGATTTGTTGTCTTGTGGCTTTTCTGAAACAAAGTGCCGGAATGAGGTGTGTGTGTGTGTGTGTGTGTGTGTGTGTGTGTGTGTGTGTGTGTGTGTGGGGGGGGGGGGGGGGGGGGGGGGGGGGGGGGGGGGGGGTGACAGACGCCCCGTGCAGAGACAGTGGGTGTGAGTGTGTCTATGCGGTGTGGAGGTGTTATTGCTGAACTGCGTGTTCTTTGAGGTGAAGTGGGAGCTGTTATAACCTGATGGAAGAAAATAAAGGTGCAACACAGCAAGAGTGTAAAAAAAAAAAAAAAAAAAAGAACACAAATTCCAACACAGTTTGACATTGTCATTGTGTTTTCACCCCAGTGCCCTGCTGCAAAATATCATCATCTCCTCTCACCAGTTTGGTAGATATTGAGTGCAGTGCACTGAAAACATGCAAATATATTTTTCATGCATCCATGCACTGATGCAGACTGATGCCTTTATCAAGATTATGAACAGTCTTCTTTCACCGTTGTCCGAAAGTGATTACAACTGTAATCTGTGTATTGCACAGAATACCTTGTTCCTTTATTATCATAAACATGGCCACTGTAGTTTATTTTGAGTCAAACATACATACACTATCTTGCTGCTGACAAAGAGCACCAAACTTTTGTTTGCTAAAAAAACACAATGCCCAGCTGTTTAAGGAAATGAATTATTATTTTATTTTGAACAAAGCTGTATATTGACAAACGTTTACATCTTGTACATAAGGTTATTCTATAAAAAATACTTGTTTTATCTTCTAACTTGAAACTGGATGACAGCAAGGTGGTACATGTTGTTTCTATTTCTAATATTCTTCAGTGTTTGTTAGTGACACACATCAAGATGTGCTGTTAAATACTGTAATAACACAGTCGAACAGCTAAAACGCGTATTTTCGTCATTATAACTTAATCAATACCATGTCAGGGGTGGAGAGGACTGTTTGCCGGGTTGGAGCCCTACAGGGTTGATTCTGTTTTGTCTGTCAGCTCACAGCGTTTCTTCCTCTCTGTGTCTCTCTCTTTTCAGGCGATTGTTTATGAAGGCCAAGACAAGAACCCGGAGATGTGCAGAGTGCTGCTGACACATGAGATCATGTGCAGGTGAGGATGACTGCAACACGTCTTTCATCAGCTCGCCTCCATCCTCGTCACAATCCCTCCTCTCTCCTCACCTCTCCTCTCCTCTCCTCTCCTCACCTCTCCTCTGCTCTCATCTGTTCCTCTTTTCTTCCTCTGCAACATACTTTGTTCATCTGCGGAAAGTTCTCACCAGTCACCTCCCTGTGCTCAATACATTTCTTATTTTGTCAACCTCATTAACCCCCCCCACCCGTTCCCATACACATGAATCCCTGTCTGTTGAGGAAGATGAGTTTTAGCTATCAGAGTCGTTGCTTTAATTATAATCTAAAGATGAATTTCTTCGGAAGTAGGTTGGGAGGAAAGACTTCTATTTATAGAGGCATTTTGCCAACCTATCCTATACAATAGAGGATGTGTGTGTGGATGCATGCGTGGTGTGTGTGTGTGTGTGTGACGCCTGGTTAATTAGGACACAGAGAAACTCATTAGTCAATCTGAACCCTCCTGTTGTTTCATGGCTAACAAATGGGCCTTCTTCCACAATCTGACTATAAAATATAGGCAGGGACTCACACACTCACACACAGACACACACGCATGGTCACAAAGGAGTATGCATATGCACACTCGCTCGTGCACACCACTTATAAAAATTCAAATTTAGCACATGAATTAAGTTGTTCTTATTCCCTGACCTTGTCAGTGAACAACTTTAAGTGTAACAATATAAATTGGGGTTCATCTGTATGCACAAGCAGGGATTTAAACCGTGAAATCAGCCACACTAATATTTTATTCTATAGCTCGCTGAATATTCCTCAGGCAGTTCAGCTGCAGAGGTTTATGGAAAACCCATTGAAATGCTGATGTGATTTGCAAGGAATTTATAAATAAATTGTATTTGGCAACAGATTTTACTGTAAATTATTGTTGTTCATCATGTGGCAATTGACCTGAGGACATGATTTAAGTGTTTTGCATTACATGTACGGCATACGTGAACTTGTGCAGCAGAGAGGCCTCCACCCTGCGTCTGTCCTGCAGGATTATTCAAACATTCCCTCAGGGGGAGCAACAGCGCAGCAGCGTTGCACAAAAATACGACTTTTGCAACGAGTGTGAACAGTTTTGCTCGTCTGCAGCAGCTGCCGAGGTCAAAGTTACGGCTGTTGCCTCGTGTTCTCACATGCTGATTGTGCAGCAGGGGCCTCACCCACAACACACAACGTGGAACACACAGCACAAAGAGCTCAGGGCGTCCATTAATCCGTGTGGCTCATTGTCATGGCGGTGCTATTAGCCATATGCTCCCAGCCAATCTGCCACCACACAGGCCGGCAGTGAAAACCCAGTTAAAGCTCTGGCACGAGCTATTGAAAGGTTTTACTCCTGAAGGGACGACAGGGGCTACTGAGCCGTTTGTATCGTGTTTCCAGTAGAAATGTTGGTTTAAGTGCATCTCTGTATTTAAAGCATGTAGAGAAATGTCAGCAGATTTCTCACTGACAGTAATTGCTTCTTGAGAATGCAGATTATGTTAATATTGAAACGCTGGATATCTCATCTGATAATCAAACACAGAGTAATTTATTGTTCTATTTCTAACGAAGTGACGACACAGACAACAGCAAGCGCAAACTATGAACAAATCCAGAAGAATATTTTTGATTTGGATGGAAACTTTATTCACCTTAACAGTTATAGTGTGCACAACAGTCAAGTGTTCATGTTTGTATGATTCATTAATTCATCATCTGGGCCATAAGATATCTGAACATTCTTCCCAAAGATGCCCAACAGTCCAGACCCAAAGATGTTGAACTTAAAGCAGCAAATGTTCACATCTGAGCAACTTGAACCTGTGAATTTCTGACATTTTTCTCACGTAATGAACAAGCAATTATCATAATTGTTCACAATTCGTTTTCTATAGATTAATGGACTGGTTGCTTCAGTTGGCTGCCTTTAATCACAGCTATTGCAAAAATTTATGACGCACATTACTTACATTTTCACATCAAGATCAGGTGAAAATGGCATCTTCCAGTCATGCTTTTGAGACTATTGTGTGCGTGTGTGTGTGTGTGTGTGTGTGGTGGGAGGAGAAGGAGATGCAGGGAGAGAGCAGATGATTAGATCACCAGGATCCAGAGCAATAAGTGCTACATTACCCCCCATCCCGCCCCTGGTTTTCCTTCCCCCCACCCCTCCATTTATAACGGCTTCCACTCTGCTCCCTTCTCCTCTTCCTCCTCCGAGCACCACCTCCTCATCGACCCCTCCCCACCCCTCACTCATCCTCCCCCTGCCTCCATGCCCCTCCTTCCTCATCGCTCAGCTTTCCTCTTTCCCCTCCTGCTCCCCATTTTCCCATCGCCCTTCTCCGTTCTCTGGTGGCGACCGTGTAGTGACCCAGATCACAGAGCAGCGGAGAGGAAGTGACAGGGAGAGCAGAGCGAGAGAGAGAGAGAGAGGGAGGCAGAGCGGCAGATAGTGAAGACAATGTGTAAGGTGTAACATATCAGTCTCTTTCTTTTCACCTCTGCCATCTGTGACAGAGGGGAAACCTGAGTCGTCTCCCCTTCCTCTTCTTCCCACCCTTCCCTCTCCCTCTCCCTCTCTTGTCTTAGCTTTCCCTCCCACGCTCAGCCTTTCACTCTTTACCCCCCTGCTTACACCTTTATTCATAATTGATGCAAGCAAGAAAGACAGACGTGTAATATGTACATGTGTGAATTTTGGTACACATGCCAGGTTTTTTTTTTTTTTTTTTTTTTTTTTTTTGGCTTGTGTGTGTTTATCCCTCCCTCTCCTCACCTGAGCCTCAGGCCTCTTTCGTCCTCTCCACCCTTCACCTCCTGTTCATCAGTAGTCTACAATTAGAATGGGATAGTTGTCATGTGGTGTTTTAAAAGAGATCCACAGCAACTCTTCACCCAAAATTAAAGCCTGGTGAAAAGCAGTAAGTGAATCTTTACTGGTTCAAAACTGCAAAAGGTTTTGCTCCAGATTTAAAAAAAAAAAAAAAAAAAAAGTGGGTGCAGCTCCCAGGTGATTGTCTTGTTGGTCATCTTATACATAAAGCAATAAGAACATACTGTAGACCTCATTATCTCTGTTATTTATGACATGATTTCCAAGAGAAACAGTCAAAGCTGAAATCTTCATATGAGGTGCCATAGATTTTAAAGGGGTTTTTTTGACATATGGACATAATATGCAGCACCACTGTTCCTCTGTTTAGGGAGAGCCCTGGGACATCATTTGGTGTTCATTTGCCGTTTTAGCTAAATTACTACCTGGATGGTTTGTGCATTGTGCTCTGCTAATAAACAAAGAGGCTGTTGGACTTGGAGTGTAACCAAACAGGATATGTCACCAACTTGGAGCAAGATCCGAAAAAGGAGCCAGCGATCGGCAGCCAACACTAAACACAAAGATTTTTTTTAATGTTTGGAAAGGGAAAGAAAAAAAAAAGATGTTAAACGTAATGTTTGTAACCAGATGGCTTGGTCAGACCTGACTTCATATACAACATGGATGTTTGTCCATCCACAATGTAACAGTGGTAGAAAAATGACAGAACTAGAAACATACATACAAACTGTGTTGTAACAGGTTTGAGATTAAACTGCAGGTAGCAGCAAGATGTAGCAGGGTTTCAGAGCACATCACAAAACGGCTAAGCTCACCATCTGGCTAGTCCCCTGAAAATGCGGTACATTTCTCCCTCAGATGCTGCTATACTCTCGCTTTCCTACTCTTATAAGTCTATTTTTATCCAGGCTGTCAGTGTAGCCCTGGCAGACTTTCTGTAAAACTCCCGTTGGCCTCTTTTACACAGATTTGATCAATTGCTGTGAATCTGGTGACACAAACTTTACATCAGTGCAGACAAAGCGCATAATGTACCACAGTAACACGCCCATTTATACGGCTGAATATGAACTTCCAGATACTCTACTGTATGTTCCCCTTGTGTCTAACTCTGTTCTAACTTCGCCCTGTGTCTTCTTTTCTCTTCTCCTCTTTTAGTCGGTGCTGTGACAAGAAGAGCTGTGGAAACCGTAATGAGACACCCTCAGACCCTGTTATCATCGACAGGTACCATCTCTCGCTCCGTCTCCGTCTGCCTCTCTCTCCTTCACACACACACACACACACACACACACACGCTGGATGAGGGGCTGAGGTGACCTGTGTTTGAATGGCGGCGTGGGATGGGCTGTTTGTGTGTTTAGATGATCGGCTGTCAGTCCTGAAATAGATGCTCCTGAGATAGAAGTGATGGCTTCTGAAGCCAGACAGAGTGAAACATTTGAGGCTTGGCGCTTTGCATTTATAACACAAGCAGCAGGACTCATGAGAGGAGGTGAACACACACACACACACACACACACACACGTACATGTGCATGGGCAGTTCAGTAATGTTATTACAGAGGGCACACAAATGCGCATCAGCTGCTCAGTTACTACCTCATATTTGGCAGATTCAGCCTCTCTCTCTCACACACACACACACACACACACACCTTCAGACTTGAGTGAACAAACAGTGCTCAGATAAGTGTGTGTTTCCTCTACGTAATGCAAAATACAAAGCTGTTTACGAGCAGGAGCTGTCTGTCGTTTTCACTGACGCTCCCGTCTGTCTGTCTGTCTGTCTGTCTGTCTGTCTGTCTGTCTGTCTCCTTCTTTCTTCCTGTCTGTCTGTGGAGATGGAGGACTGAAGTTATCCCTCCCTCCCTCCCCCCTCCTCTCTCCCTCTCTGTCTCTCCTGCAGCAGCACAGAAAAATGGGTCATGAGCAAAGAAAAAAAAAAGTGACAGAGAAAAACTGAAATGAGATCCAACCTCATTTTAATCTGATTTCTTCTTGGCAGTTGTTTTAACTCTCTGTGAGCAGGTCTTGCCGCGTGCACGTATATGTGTGTGTGTGAGTGTGTGCGTGTGTGTGTGTGTGTTTGGCAGTGAGTAATTCACAAGAGGGGAGGTGATTGTGCTGATTTTCATCACTCTCACTGCATTATCAGAGAACCCACTGATCAATCTTTGGTTGTAACTGACAGAAGGTTGTACACATGTACAAAATATTAAATATAAAAACATGTTGAAGTCATTTTTTGGTGGGATTATAGTAAATATCATCCAGTGTTCATGCAAATCCTATTTAACAAACTCAAATTACAATTGTCATCAAGTTACATGAGTCTTTTCTTAGTCCCAGATTCTCTGCATTTTGGAGAGGGGGCACAAGGCTTTAACCCCAAAGCAACGATTCAGCACAGTTTTGACAGTTTAGACAACCAAAGGTGTAAAAGTGTTGTTTTGTTGTTAAACCAGGAAAGAAACAAAGTAAAGTGTGTGGAAGAATAACACTTTCTTGTAGGTCTACTTTCTTCAAGGGTCAAATATACGTGAATTGATGTTGCATGTATTTTTTTATCTTATAAATTAAAATCAAATCAAATCAAATCAAATCAAATCAAATCAAATCAAATCAAATCAAATCAAATCAAATCTTGACATCAAAGCAGCAGTTCTAGGTGTTTCTTGTGTTTTGGGTTTTTTAGCTGTCAGTGTGTATTTATATATATATTTCTATTGTGTGTGTGTATATATATATATATTAAAATAAATGCTAACATCTCTTAACACAAAAATATTATCTTATCTTGACCCTATACAAATAAATTCTATAAAGCCTATATATAAAATCTATATTCTATAAGTCTTTATCATGTATAATGATATGTAAACAGTTTAAATCCTCTCCTCTCCTCTCTCCTTCTCTTCTTCTCTCCTTCTCTTCTTCTCTCCTTCTCTCCTCTCCTCTCCTCTCCTCTCCTCTCCTCTCTCCTTCTCTCCTTCTCTCCTTCTCTTCTTCTCTCCTTCTCTCCTCTTCTCTCCTCTCCTCCTCTCACCTCCCCCACTTATTTCTGTGTTTGGAGAAATCTTATGAAGTGGATAAACACTTGTGTCTCAAAGTGAGCTTTGATGGAGCTGTTTCAGAGAGCACACATCTCAGTTTGTGTGTGTGTGTTTCTGTGTGTCCTGTGTTAGACACAAAGTCCAATAGGCTTCATGATGGACAGGTACGACAGGTAACTGTGTGTGTGCAGGACATTATAGTATCTTTACACCACAGCCCCATTTTGCTGCTTTTGTCGGCTATCTCAGACATCTCAGCTTACACACCATTATACATTTGCCTGGAAGGTATGTGTATGTCTGTGTGCACATCTTTGTGTGTGTGTGTGTGTGTGTGGGTGGATGGTTGTGACTTGGGTTGGGCCACAAATAGAAAGAACAGGTGATATATCATGATAGATATACAGTCATAGTGTGTGTAACTGGGCTGATGTTTGGTGAGTGTTGCAGCTCATTTTGAGTTTGTCCTGTTTCCTCCCTTTTTGTCTCTTGATTCTGTTGCTGGGTTCTGTAAAGAGAAGTAAAAAGTCGTGGTCCTGATCACTTCATACAGTCTAATATACAAGTTGGGAACATACATTGACATTTATGAGGAGCTCATGTGGCCTCATACCACTGCAGACATTGAACTAGAAAGACAATTTTAAGCACTGAATTATATTTGGCATTTGAAGACTGATTACGTCACAGCGGTGTGACTAGGCCGTCCCATTTCGAAGGCCTCTTCACATGGAGCTCAGAAATGCAGCCTTCTTTTGCTGGGCAACAAAGTCTCCAACAGGTGGATCCTTCATTCCCCAACCTATCCCAAGATTCATTGCACGTTGGTAATGAAAATAATATGGCAGCAAACAACGCAGACAGAGAGCTTGAGGATTACACTTTTAAATGTAACTACTGGGTTTCAGCTCAGCTGAACAGCTAACGGTACAATTGTTAAAAAAAATAACAAGAGCCTTAAAATCTAAAGTTTTTGTAATCCAAAAGTAACATGTTATCAGCGTTGCAAGGCAACAGGAACAACAGCGCTTTGTGAAACAACGGTAATGGTGGGCACAGCTGGTGACACAGCTGGTGACACAGCTGGTGACACAGCTGTGCCCACACAGTCTAGTTCGGCCTTCACAGTCTACGAAGGTCCTCTGAAGGATGCAGCCCCTGAATTGGGACACAGCTACTGTGACACATTCCCACTTCCAGCGTAGACAGGAAGTTAAAAGACAAAATAACATTGGAGTATTTCCTTGTGAATGTGTGTGTGTGTGTGTGTGTGTGTGTGTGTGTGTGTGTGTGTGTGCGTGTGTGTGTTTCATGGCTAAAAGAGAGGAGCAGAGTGAATTGTGGGAGATGTCAGGGAACTTGGTCAGGATGGAATGTCAAGGTTACCGTGGATACCGTGGGATACTTCCTGTACCCCCCCTACCCCAACCCCCTACTTTGCAGTAGTTCACAGCCTCTCAGTCTAACATCTGGATCTGTGCTGTCCAACCCAAACATGTGGAGAGAGAGAGAGAGACAAAGTCAAAATAAGAGCTATCGATGTGTTAGTGCTTGTAAACAAGCAGATATGAAGATACAGCTGGACGCCTGAGCAAATGATATATGTTGTTGATTTTTAACATGAAAAGGGTTAAATACAACCCCTGCAGAAAACGGACATATTAAATGAGCCGGAAAAATTGGAGAAAATGTAACAGTATTTGTGTCATGTGCAAAAGTTTGGGCACCCTTCTTAGTCACTACTTAGTAACCCCCATTTTTGCAGCCAGCTAAGAGTCTCTCTACTCTTGATTCAGATTTTTCAGCCTCTCTTCCTGCAGATCACCTCAAGGTCTGAGCTGCTTTTAGGCTGTCTCAGAGCATGTTTAGGATCTAGGGGCTGTTCCAAAAGCTTCAGCTTGTGTTTCTTGAATCAGTTCATGGTGGATTTTGAGGTCTGCCTTGGATCATTGACCTGTTGTAGCAGCCAGCCGGCTTTCTCACTGAACAACACGACATTTGCATCCAGAATCTGCTGATATTTAATGGAGTCCATTCTTCCCTCTGTTTGTGCAGTTTTCCCCCGTGTCACCGGCTGCCACACAACCCCAAACAACCTAAATGGTGTCGTTGAAAAGCAAATCTCTAGCTGTCTCGATGTATTTAACTTAGCTAACAGAAAAACTTTTTTTTTTCCTTCTGCCAGTTCTGTTTTTTTTTCTTTAATGGAGTGCCAGTAATTGGAGGTAACAGATCAAACCTCGGGTGCAGAGGAAAAATTCTGGTGCACTCCAGAGCTGTAAACTTTCCTGGGTGGGAAGCCAGTGAGGGATCACATTCATGTCACTGCAATGATGACTCCTATTAGATTGTTATAGCACATAGATGGACAGAGGAGTGTGTGATCCATTCAACCCACACCCCCACACATGTTACAGCTCCTCAGTAGCAGGTGAGAATGAGTGGCTGCAGTGACTCCCCAGATCACCAGTGGAGTAAACTCTGTGCTGCTGAGTGAACACAACTTATTAAAAAAAAAACATTTCAGATTTTTTTTTAAAAGAAAGCCGTTCTTCCCCTTAGTGTGTCCTCTTCTGCAGGAAATGCATCATATAAGAAAATAAGATGCCATTTTATTTGTGGGTCCAAACAGGTGACAGAAATGGAGAAAAGAGTGTTTGCATGTGATTGACAGCTCATTGCATGGTGTCAGTGAGGATATCAGTCCTTGTGTGCATTTGTGTGTGTGTGTGTGTGTGACTGACAGCTTGCTCATCGTGCCAGTGTATGTGTATGTGTGTATATGTGTGTGTGTGTGTGTGTGTGTGTGGCCCAGTTAATCCATGTTGTAGCGCAGTGAGTGTCCCGCTGCCTCTCAGGGTTAATATAGGGTTAACGACATGCAACTATATCCTATCATACGCCTGCTTGACTCCTAAAGAGCCACATCCACTCTCCTCCTCTGTGTGTGTGTCTGTGTGTGTGTGTGGCTGCCATTCAGTTTCTCCTCCTTGTATCTCTCACTGTCTTCTTTTTTCAATCACTCAATGTCCTCATCTCCTCCTTTTCTGTTTCTTCCCTTTTTCCACACCTCAGCTTTCCCCATCCTCATCTCTCTCTCTTTCTCCCTCTTTCTTGCTCCACCTCACCCTCACTCTCCCTCACCCCCCTCCCCTTCCCTCCCTCCCTCCCTCTCTTTCTCCTTTTCCTTCTTTGACTTCGTTTCTCTCTCTCTGTGGCCCTGAGGGGTTACCTACCTCACTGCTCAGCTCGCTGCCTGTTTAGACTTCTACGACTGGCTTAATAGGCTCAGGCTGTGTGAGTACGGTGTGTGTGTGTGTGTGTGTGTGTGTGTGTGTGTGTGTGTGTGTGTGTGAGAGTGGTTACGGGGGGTTATAGTCTCAGGCAGTGTGTGCTCAGGGCTTAGATCAGTGTCAAGACTTGTGGAAGGCGGTTTGAAAGTGTGTGATATTGTGTGTGAGTGTAGGGGGGTTATGGGTACCAGTGTGTGTCCTCCTAAAGTCTAAAGGGGCCCACATAAGCCTGGAGGGTTTAAGGGGTTCCCTGTGTGTGTGTGTGTGTGTGTGTGTGTGTGCGCGCTCTTGTGTGTGTGTTTATATGTGTGTGTGTGTAATCTATAGGGTTAAGAGGGGTCACAGCTTGAGGAAGAGATGATGGGAAAGAGAGGAAGGAGGGAGGGATGTAGAAACGAATGCAGGAGGAGGTGAAAATGAAAGTGATAAGGAAGCATTTAGAGGGAGTAAAAGGAAGAAAGGAGGAGTAAGAGGAGGAGGAGGAGGAGGGTGGGAGGGTGGAGGCTTGTCTTGGCAGACAGAGGAGAGAAAGGAGGTGAGGAGGAGCAGAGCAGGGTTTGTTTCAGGGGATAAGAGCCTCAGTCTGGGGAGTCCTGTCAATCAAAGAGCGCTGGGTGGGGGAGGAGGGGCGCTGTCAATCAGCTGGGGGAGGAGGGAGAGGAGGAGGAGGTGAAGAAAGGTGACAGAGGGAGCGAGGGGGAATCTTCTAAACGATCTCTTCATCTTTTTTGCCTTTGTCTTCCTCACTATCTCTCTCCCTCTCTCTCTCTCCCTCCCTCTCTCTCTCTCTTTCTCGCTCTCTTGTCCTAGTTACCAAAATATCTCTGCCAACCTGGTATGTCACTGTTCGCTCAACTGTCACTGTCTGACACACTCACACTCACACACACGCACACACACACACACATACATCTAAAATAGACAGTAAGATATTATGCCTCTTCCTTTCTTGACCCGCCCTCATCTCTCTTTTCCGTCTTTGCCCTCCTTTCTTCCTTCAGCTCTTCATTCAGTCAAATTCAAATCTGCCATATTGCCGTCACCATGATAAAATACAATATTGCCAAAGCATGTTTGTAAAGGTTTCCAATATAAGTATAATAATCCAGAATCTAAGGCAAAAACATGCAACAAATAGTTTGCACATTGCTGCACTAAATACACTAAATGCTACACAACACTGAGTCACAGTTCGTGCCTCACGTAAATAACAGTCTGCTCCTTGGTATTGTGTGTTCAGTTCTAAAGAGTTTTTGTAGTCGATGTCAATGTTTATTTCATGTCATGCATTGTGGAGCGTGTTAGCATGCTGACATTAGCATTTAGCTCCAAGCATTGCTATGCCTAAATACAGCCTCACAGAGCCGCTGGGGTGGCTATAGACTCTTTCGTTTTTGGCTGTAATTTGCTCGGCCCAGATGTTGTGAGTCTGTGCTGTTAGAGGAGCTGAGGCCACGACCATCCCTCTGTGGGACTTTCTCTTCATTCTCTTCAGAGCTTTATATAATAGTAGGTGGTAGGGTCACTGGCTGCAAGCTGTTCATATCATTTTGTTTTTTTGTGGATAATTAAAAGTGGAAATTGGCTCATTTCAGTTTCGTTGTGTTTCTGGGGATGAGGATTATTATTCGTTGGCGTGTTCGTCCCATTTCTCAGTCTTGGTTTGTCAAGAGGTCTCACGCTCCAAATCGAGTTGGTTCAGACAGTTTCTGTGTGTGTGTGTGTGTGTGTGTGTCCCTCTCTTGCCTTGCAGTATCACTTCCTGTGTTAAAGGTCAGCGGTTGCTTGGAGATGAGGACTGTTGGGAATTATTCATACCATCGACTTAATGTCAGCATTCACTTCTCTCACTGTGTTTGTGCTTGTGCATGTGTGTGTGTGTGTGTGTGTGTGTGTGTGTGTGTGTCTGACACTGTGTATTTGAGTGGGTGAGAAAGAGAGAGAGAGAGAGAGAGATGGAGAGAGAGGGGAGGATGTTTTATTCATTTCTCTCATTTAGTATCTCAGTCGGCACCTGTCTTAGCATTTAGAAGCTCGGCATTCACATTACTTGCTGATTTAGTTTAACTGCCTGCTTTAATGGACACGGACACGGACACACACACACACACACACACACACACACACACACACACACACACACACCATTTTTTGTCGACTTGCTGTCTAAACCAACTGCTCAGGGTCAGAACTGGAGCTTGTGATGTCAGCGTTGGGGCCAGTGGTGCTCTTTTAGTGCTCCCTCTTTCTCTCTTTTATTTATTTCAGTATAATTTTCTTCCTGTTTATCTTATCACGACTGTTTAACTCGAAGACTAGAAGAAGTAGAAGAAGTCTTTGTCTTTAAATCTCTCTTTTTTTCCATCTTCCAACAAATACCTCAGGTCCTGGGCCGCAGGCTACATCACAGAAATATGGATTTTTTTTTCTGTTTGTTTTTGGTAATTTCTGGTAAGAAGGAAAAAGAGAGAGAGAGAGAGAGCTGAGGATAAGTGTTTCATCCTCCCTCGCTCACTCTTACTCCATCCATCTTCTTGTCTGTGTGTTATGGGAATGGGGCGGTGAATATGAGTAAGAAAACTGAACTGCCATGGGCTATGACTGGAGAGGGTCCACACAGATGTGTGCCTGTAACCCCTCCCCTCCCCCGCACACACACACACACACACACACACACACACACACACACACACACACACACACACGCTTTTCCTCTTTCTGTCCTCCCCCTTTCCTCCTCTTTCACCTCCCTCATCCTCCCTTCCTGCTCCTGTCTCCCCTCCCTAGCACACATGCACACTCTTAAGCAGGGATCACGTTACCCTAAAAGCTACAAACTCAGACATGATGGCCTCACACACACACATATTCCCATCTGTTCCTGTCGTAGCCGATATGATGCCTCGTTTGCTCTGAGATGCTGCTTGTCGGACAGTCTGGGAGCAGTTCAGTGGATTTTGTGCTCAGAATAACTGAAAGTAGGCAGTATTCAAAATGACACTTGACTGTGTTTGTAATTAAATTTTATTAGAAAAATTGGAGCACATTTATTGGCATATAAAGGAAAAATATGTAAAGATTTGAAGTTTTCTATGGCTTAACTCTCCAAAGAAAAATAAGTCCATTAAGGACCATTGAGATTGACTATATCACTACTGGAATCACTTGTTGGGTTGTTTGCTTGTTTTTACATTCATTTCAATGTCCCACATATTAAATAAAGAATTCATATTTGGCTGTTTTGCTTGCAAGAAAAGACATAACTAAACCGCAATTTTCTTAAATTGTATTTACTCTGAATTAAATTCCAGACTGAAACTGGCTAAAATGCCATCAGTGAAATCTGCTCTAGACACATTAGTCTGGCAACTTAACAATGCTCAGGAAAGCAACGTACATAAGTGTATCAAGTGGTAACAACAAATAATAATAGCGGTAATAACACCTAGATAAATAAAACTTTAACTTTAAATTTGATTTGTCTTTAAATTGATGATATAAGGTTTTATCCTAAGGATTCGGTATAGTATTTGACATAATGCACGCCCTATTATTCAGTGTGTTTGTTTTTTTTTTCTCTCTCTAACCAATCAGTAATGACTAACGTATTCTTCCAGTCTACTCCATCTTCAGTGAACACAGAAGCTGCACTAAGCTTTGCTCGGAGCAGTTGACTAAATGTGCGTCATGTCAATTAAAGGGTTGTTATTTGTGTCAGTTGTGTTGCCCTAAACTCACGCATCAGTCTCATCTGCGCTCGTCACCATTTCTGTTCTCTAACCCTGCCTACAAAGCTCTGACTGGCTCAGTTGTTTCTCCAGCCAGTCAAACGTTTATCGGTGAGCACAACACCAGACCTGTTTGAAATGCTGAAAAAGAAAAAACAAACAAACAAAAAAAAAAAGTGGAGATGTGGGCAGTGATTCAGAGGTCTAGAACCAGGTTGTGGTGCAGGACCCTGGGGATTTGTAGACCTGACACAGTGTATCAGAAATCATTTAAAGCCTCGGGTATAACAGTTTGCAGGGACGTCTGCGTGTCAGCAATGTGGAGCAGGAGACATGATTTTATGCCAGATCTATATCAATCATTTCCATTTAGCTGACTGACTAATTAGCTGACTGACTAATTAACATACCAACTGACTGTCTTACTGACTTGGCTGATTGATGAACAAACCGACTGACTGATAGACTCACAGAGTGATTATGTAACCTACTATTGGACTGGATCGCTTCTTCACTGGCTGTCTGACTGGCTGATGCATGCGTGTGTGTGTGTGTGCATTTGTGTGGTATGTGGATAACCTCCTGGTGGACGATGAGACTGTGGTTGGAGGCCTCTGGGTACCTGCATACAGAGACCCCTCTTACCATACACCCATTACTGGACAGCCATTAGTCTTGCTCTCTCTCTCTCTCTCTCTCACACACACACACACGGTATTAAGGGGGAAAGAACAGAGCGGCTCATTCATGATAGGTGGTTAGTGGTGGTGTGTGCGCATGTGTATGTGAATATCTTAAGCTCTGTCATTAAAAAGCAAACAAATTTAGTTTAGTTTATCTGGAAACTCCCTGCAGACTCCACACACACACACACACACACGCACATTAACGGGCACACTGATGGGAGTGGGAATTTTCCCCTTACCACAAAGTGAACTGGTGGTTGAGGTGTTTTGGGAGGCCAAGCAAAGAGTGTGTTTACCTACTGTATGAGAGTTTGTACAACTGTAAAAAGGAATTTAGAGAGAGGAGAGGAGAGGGAGGAGAGGAGGGGAGAGAAGAGGAGGAGAGGAGAGTGTGAATGTGCCAGCCATGCATCATTTCATTATTAATAGCCGTGTCGGAATAAAAATGCTAACCTTGTCTGATCTAACGGACGGCTGAGTCTGCAAGCACTACACTCTCCTGTGGTGTGTGTGTGTGTGTGTGGGAGTGGTGGAGGACACTAGTCCACAATGAGGTCTTGTTTCCCTTTGTTAGGGCTGTGCAGGGCGAGCTGGTGAAGTCATTGTAACCCACACAGGTAAAAATATCTGTGTGTGTGTTTGTGTGTGTGTGTGTGTTTGTGTGTATTTGCATGTGTGTGTGTTGGGGCGGTGTTTCCCGTGCAGAACAGGCCAGGAAGAGAGCACCAGTGTCCTGCCGAGAGGGGCATTGTTATCTACCTCCTAACACTCAGACACACACACACACAAATGCATCACCCCTCCCAGACTCAGCTGCCTGATCTGCACGCTGTCTTTGTCACCACGGTAACACGCAGCACACGCCCAAACAACAACAAACACTGTGTATTGCACCTCCATAGACGAAAACATCCCACCTCACACACAAGTACACATGTACAATAATAATAAAACACACATATTCGTGTGTGTGTTGTTATGAAGTGGACTGTCCTTCCTTTGAGACTGTTCTTTCTGTTCTGTGGTGGAGATAGAAGGCGTACACACAAACACACACACACAAACACAAACACACACACACACACACACACACAGAGGCTGGCGAATGCAGTCCTATGGAACTGCGGAGGTGTAATCTGTCAGACAGGAAGCTAGCGGGGTCAGAGGTCACCAAGCACTAATCGATTAGCCGTCAGTTAGTGCTGCGCTCAAGAGGAGAGCACAGCTGAGGCCAGCTCATCCAGTGTGTGTGTGTCTGCTTCATGCTGAAGTGTTTAGGTTTGCGAGCTAGTGTGTGCCCATTAGGAATGTGCATTTGTGCACTTATGCTTGTGTGTGTGTGTGTGTTCATGTGTGCTCCCTGACAGCACTGTGTGGGTGCATGTATTTCTTGGACGTATTGATCACAGAGAATTTTTGGTCTGACCCTCTGAGGTTAAATGCCGCTCTCCCTCCTCTCTCTCTTCTCCCTCTCTCCGAGCGGAGAAGGAGCGATAGAAACACTTGAACTCGGGTCAGGCTGCGTAGGTGTTAGCCAGCGCAAGTGTCAAACCCCGCCGCTATCATCTGGGTGTTTATTTAAAATGAAAAGCAGTTTCTGTGAATCTGCATGTCTTCTGTGTGACCTGTGGCTTTGGAATAAATATAACTGCTCCTCTTGCCGTGTTTATGAGACATGCTTTTATGAGAAACTGCCCTGAAAGCCAAAAGGTGATGGCAACTTGCTGTTTTTGTTGCTTGAGCTGACATAAAGAGTTTCAGCCCAAAAGCAACATTTACAAACCTAAGTGATTTCTACATGCACATAAAGATTTAATTCTGTCCAATTATCAGAAGAAGTTGTTACTGTGTTTTATATAGGTTACTGTACGACGGATCTGTTGATATTCCTGCTCCATGTCATAGAGCACAGTCTGATTATCAGAATCAGAATCAGAATCAGAATCAGAATCAGTTTTATTGCCAAGTATGCTTTCACATACAAGGAATTTTTTCTGGTGATTGGTGCAATTGATCAGCAACAGTGGGGCTCTCTAGCCTTGTTGATGAGGCTAATAGCAGATGGGAAGAAGCTATTTTTGTGGCGAGAGGTTTTGGTCCTGAAGGACCGCAGCCTCCTGCCAGAGGGGAGTGTCTCAAAGAGTTTGTGTCCAGGGTGGGAGGAGTCAGCTACAATCTATTATCAGCTGGAAACACCCCCCACCATGTCAGAGATTTCTCTTTGTGTTTTTAAGCTACTATATCTGTTTGCAAAAACTGCAATAAAATGCGCTGAGTTCTAGTTCACCTGATTTTAAAAGAAAACATAATTTCTCCATTTACTTGACAGTTTCATTCACCATTGAACTGTCCAGAGATACCAAAATCCACCTGCCAGGATCTATAAAACTCATTAAGTAACATGTTGTATCTAGTTTGTTCATACAAAAACAACCAGTCACCATTTTATGGGGGTTTACGAGCTGGGCTACTTTTCAGGCAGCGTCTAACAAACTACTCCTTTAAGAAAATTCAACAGCAGCATCTTGATCTCTTTCTAGAAACAATGTTTACTGATTCTGTCTTTGATCCACAAATCTCACTGTCAGCAGTGAACTACTGCAGGAACTACTTTCTGCAGAGGAGCAGTCCCCATGAGAAATTAGGACATTTGGGTGAATCGGTCTTTTGGGATAATACAGGATGTCTACAATATGTTTTCATATATTGTGCATACATTTATTTGACTGTGTAAAATGGGCATCTATAGGATATATAATACTCCTTTGGGATCTGAATATCTCTGATATTGTGCATTGTCAAGCATTTGGTTTGCCTTGTGTGCTGCAAAACACATAAGTCTGCAGTCCACTATAGATGAACATTGAAGTTCTTGTGTGCTTATTTTGTATTTGTGTGTTTTTGAAACACTCATGAATGTGTCTCTTTCCCGCACACGGTTGTTGGGACAGTGTCCCGGATTTTGCTTTAATTATTGTCTAACTATGGACCATTTAGAAGTGTTGGGGTGAGTGTGTGTCTCCCGTGTCTGTGTCCCTGTGTCTAATTATGAGTCGCTCGCAGTGAGCCGGTCTCACGGGAGGCTGGTAGGTGAGAGTGAGAGGGAGACATCAGGGGATTAGTTTTTAGAAGGTTTAGAAGGTGACCACCTCATTATAAGACTACATGTTATAATGATTTGTGGTATATAGAGTGCGTGTGTGTGTGTGTGTGTGTGTGTGTGTGTGTGTTTTATAATGATGCTCGGAGTCTCCTCCCTTTGGTGCGCCAGTGTTTGTTGTCTTCCTCCAGGGAACCGAGCTGATGACCTTTCACCTTCCTAACTACACCCAAACCCTCCTGTCTGAGATTCCCCTGCTTTGAGTTACCAGTGATCTCCCCCCAACACACACACATACACACATACACACACACACACACACACAGAGAGTCACTGATCTGAATAAATCTGACTTTCAGCTGCAGTTAGAACCTGCAATTGTTCTAAAATCACTCCTAAATCATGAAAGGAAACGTGTGTGTGTGTGTGTGTGTGTGTGTGGAGGCTGCTAAGTAGTAACAGATAGCCTGAGCGTGCTGCGTGGCGATGCTGTCATTACCGTTGTGCCGCTGCGCTGATGTGTCACGGCTGATGTCACATGCTCAATTGGCCCCACCGACAGCCGCCATCACTCAGACTGTTTACTGCACTTTTACTACAGTTATCATTCACTCGCTGTCGCCGCCGCCGCTGAGACGACCAAACACCCCGCACTGCTGCCGAAACCACGCGCTGAGATAACACCAGAGGGGCACAAGCCTTCACACACACACATAAACACACACACACAGACACAGTGGTTGTTGCTTGTACTCTTTGTCTTGCCTATCAACACACGGAAACACTCATTTAGGCAGGAGTGTTTTTAATGTGTGTGTGTGTGTGTGTGTGTGTGTGTGTGTTTGGTGTAGTCAGAGGAAGAGAGAGAGGTGGGGGAGAGGCTTAACACAAAACATCAGGGGTTAGAGTCAGTGGTGCATTGTTTTTAAATATCGTGATTACTTTATTTTGTTTGTGTTTGTTTATATAATGTATTGTTTATGCAAGTGTGTGTGTGTTTGTGTGTGTGTGTGTGTGTGTGTGTGTGTGTGTGTTTGTGTGTGTGTATTTGGAAGAGTGGAAAAGACCTTCCATGTTTTTTTACTGGTGCACATGTGAGTGTGTATTCAGGCAACAATGCAACTGCATGTACCTGTAAATGTGTGTGTGTGTGTGTGTGTGTGTGTGTGTGAATCTGGGTTATGCGTCTTATTTCCACATGATTAACTAACTCGCGTCCCTGAGACTGTTCCCTCCACCTCGGCCTGCACCTACCCATAAGGCCGCATGTCAGTGGGGAGCGCTTGATTTATGCCGGTTGAATATGTAACGAGAGGCTGTAAATTCACCAGCCAGGGCTGCATGCATCACCATTCTGCACTGTCGTAATTTAGGTGCCACCCGCATATCTGAGATGCTAATTGGTTAAATTACTGGGTTACTTCTGGAGATTTATACCCAGCTAACGAGAGAGGTGTGAGGGGAGAGTGATGGGGGGTGGTGGAGGGGAGGAATAACTAAGGGGGGTGGGGTAGGGGAGGCAGGTCGGAAGAGCAGGAGAGGGTTGAAAAAGGTTGGAATAAAGAGTGGAGGGGGAGGAGGGGAGGAATGCAATGGGGCAGAGGTGGAGGGATTCAAGGGTCCCAGTAAACCACGACAGTGTGAGAGTGATCCTGCAGCCACGACACCAGCACCCTGAAACTGAAGCAGCTATAAATACAATTCAGAATTCAATTTTATGCTCAAGACTCGACGAGAACTAAAGCGCAGTGACCGACAAATGCAGAAAAGAGCGTAATTTATTCACTTTTATCAACAGTGGGATGTTAAATTAGAAGGATGGTTTACTGGTGCGACTTTGTTTTTTTGTTTTTTTTTAAATGTAGTTGCTGAAAAAAAATATTCTGTTCATACCTCAAATAAATTCGGCAATGTTATTTCCTGTTAGCAGTGGAAAACAAGATCTCTGATGTACAAACTGTCTGACTTAAATACTTGAGGGCTGGTTCACGGATCCCACTTGCCCTTGAATGTACAGGGACGGGGATGCGCCTCTGGACGTATGTGTACGCGGACACATGCTACACATACACATGATGACCTCGTTTTTCTATCCACCTGACATACGTAAGTCTTATATTCACTCTCCTTTCAGCTCTGCTTTGGTCTCTACTAACTCCACGGGAGAATATCTTGACTCTTTACCCGCTAACTCTGCCCGTCTGCCTGCTTGGAGCTGCAGAGGGAGCTCACATCGGTAATTGTTGGACGGCTACTTTGTCTTTCAGGCCAGACGACTTGTTGACGGCGACTCGTGCCAACCCCCCAGCTCCTCTTTTATTTGTCTCCAACCAATTGTGCCCAGTCAAAATGTGACAAACAACAAAGCGGAGGGATTCACTGATACGAAGATGCTGCGTGTTGAGACTGTCAGCAGAGGAATGAAACTGGCACCAGGCATCAGTTTGTAACGTTTAGGCACTTCTTTTGTCTGCTGCAGGGTGGATGGTAATTATTGACTCAAATTAGCTTATGTACACAAACACACACATACACACAAACACACGTGCACTTGAATGACAAAATATATCTTTTCATTCCCTCCCTGTGTGTGTTCCTTCACCACCTCTCCCTCTCTCTCTCTCTCTCTCTACCATCTGTCTGCACTCAGTGCCAGCCGGTAATTAGTCCTTGTAAAGTCAGTGTGGTGAGGAGTCCCTGTGTTTGGATACTGCTGTCTAGTCAAACACTGGGGGAAGGAGGGTAGGGGTGCTAACAGCCTGTGTTTTATCTGTCAAGTTTGCTGCTGTTATGCAACACTCTTCAAGGTTAAGGTTAAATCTCAAGAGATGCAGCGAGAGTGCTGTGACTTTATTTACCAGTTGAATCGGTGTGTGTTTGCTGCAGCGACCAGGCGGCCGCACATAAATGGAGAGAGGGGATTTTTAATTCCTTTAATTTATTTGCTCATTGTATGCTAATGCTTGTCTTTGAACATCTTGTCCATGTGGAGTAGCTGTTTATTTATGTCCTGTTTGTAATCTCCCACAATGTGTTAGCAAAAACATGAAACGTACTGGCTTTTTTATCTGCTTTTAGGGCCACTTAAGATGTAAGATAACGTCTGACAGAGCAGTAAACAACTGGTCCGCTAGCAGGTCCTTAGCACGTTAGCACGAGGCTGACGGCACGTTACACCAGACTCTGGATCACACGCTGTCTGATTCTGTCTGACAGTGCAGTTTATATTCACATTACAGTGTATTTTAAAGACATTAATAATATAGAATTTTTATTATTTTTTTTTTTTAGTTTTGTTTTGTAATCGAAGCTGAAAAGTCAAAGTTTTATTTTGCTGCAATGTGAATGTGATGTAAAGTAGAGAGTCGCTGTAGTTTTGTCTCCTTTTGTTCTCCCGCTGGACATCGTGACCCAAAAACATAATTTCCTGTTGTATTAAAAAACACTTCATTCCCTTAGTCTTGGAGAGAAGAAATAGCTTGTTTTTAAGTAGCTATTGTATTCTTAATTAGTCTTTTAATTAGTCTCACAGGAAAACTCAAAAACATCCTCATCCGGCGTGGTTTTGGCAAGATTTTTTATTTTCTTTTTAAGTTACAAAAGAGTTTCTGATGTGACAGATATGGAGGCGGTGGGCAACCCCAGAAGCAATCAGACAGGGACCGTGTTGTAAGTGCATGTCTTCACATTTATATTTAGCAAAGAATATAAATAAATATAAGCTCAACATCTGTAAACATCTGTATGATTTTGCAGAGCAACTGCATGGTTTCCTTTTGACCCACTGCACTCCTGGACTCATATTTGGTGTCTCCTCTAACCTCAACAGTGACGTTTATGAATAGTACGTGATCATTGTTGGAACTGATGGCCAAAACCTATGAAACCTAAATAAAATGTTCCTGTAAATCAAATACCAGATCAGAATAAAGCTTTAGAAATGCAAAAAAAAAAAAAAAATAAACCCTGAAGCAGACAGACGAGAGCAGTGGCGCGGTAACAAACCTTCACTGTGCGTTTGAGTGCACGGTTCAAACTCAGAGGCCTTTCACTTGATACCACAGATTAAGAATAGCATTTATTAATAGATCTGTTGTTATTGGTTTATGGAAAGAATGGATACACACCACAGAGAGAGAGAGAGAGAGAGAGACAGAGAGAGAGAGAGAGAGAAAGAGCGAGAGAAAGAGCGAGAAAGCCCCCTAAGCAGAGCTGGACTGAGAACAAAGAGTTTGTATTTACTGTAGGCTCAGGTGACAATACATGACAAACTGAAATAGACTGGGTGGTGGTCTGCACTGAGGCTGTGTATACCGCATGTGTTTGTTCTTCCATATATTTGCGCACCAGTTTGTGTGCATTTGCGTGTGTTGGTCGGTGGTAACACCCTGGGCAGCTTGCCCTGCAGATGAGATTTCCATCCGAACAGGAAGTGGATTGCTGCCACTTCCTGTGCAGGACACGGCCAGCCCGTGAAAACTCATTCATCACACGCACACACACATACACACACATTTGCAGAGACTGAAGGGATGATGGGTTTATTTTCACAGCGCTGATTTATAGCTAACTCTTGCACCTTTTTATGTGTGTGTATACTCTGTGTGTGTAAATCCAACATGGCATTTTATTGACTTCAAAGGCGACTTCAGACTGATGTTCGTACCTCTTCACTGTCTCACCTTTTGGCCTCCTCTCCCTCTCTCCTTCCTCCACAACTAATCTCACTCCGTCTTTTGTCTTGTATTTAATTTACATCTGAAGCCAGTTTCCTATCTATTTGACGTAAAAGCTCATTGGTCGTGAGTTGTGTCCAGTGTGAACTTGCAGGGCGGGCAGGCAGACAGGGTGTGTGAGTTACTGTTGTTGCTTTTTATAATTAGTTCAGGAAACTTCGACAATCATCTGTCAGTAAAGAGAGGCGGTATCAATCTCCGTCTGACAATAGCAGGAAAGACAAACACACACACACACACACACACACACTCATACACAAGGGTGGAATGCAGAGCTGTGTGTGTGTGTGTGTGTGTGTGTGTGTGTGTGTGTGTGTGAATGCAATATGGGCTTGTGTTTACTTTTGTATCTTACATTTAGCCTCACTCTGCAAAGAGGCAGATTCCTTGTGCACTTAAGTGAAATGCTTTGGATGCTGAACAGCGAAGGTCGTAGTCTCTTTCTCTCTGAGATCACATGAAATTTTAATGACGCCCAAAGAGAAAATCTGTCACTGCAGCAGCAAACAGTGATGGACACAGGAAATACAGAGGGGTAGAGGATCTTATAGAAACATATACAGATACACAAACTCACACATTGTACAAATGATGGATTGGCAGCAGAGTTATGGCACGGTAGAGTTTATTAATGCAAAAATAATGAGATTACTGGGTGCATATGTCCCACAAAAAAAAAAAAAAACGCAGCCTCCTCTGAGCCATGCGCTAACAAAACTCATCATATTCTCATCATCTTGTCAGAGATGTATTATGTCGATATTAAAAGCATCTGACCTTCAACTCCACAGCAGCATAACTTTAAAAATACTGGTGCAGAAATATGCCTCAAATTCAGAATGAAAATGTGTAAGAAATGACAGGAAATGATGTAATTGACTAAATCATTATTAAAACATTATTACAACAAAGAAGGTTTAGCAGCATGAGGAATCTGAGAATGAATTTGATATAAATATATAAATAAACTATATATAAAATGCATTGTATTTTAGGTAACAAGTGTAAGAGGATGTGTTGTGCAGAAAGACCTGAGGCAAGTGCTGTAAAAACCTCTTCATCTCTAACTGAGGCAGATAATAAACGTGCAGAATCTGCCGGTTTGTCTCCTTTTCTCTCCATCCCTCCGATTTTCTTTCTCCCTCCGGGCCAAAGCTCCCGCAGTTACTCAGTAAACTGCAAATGTGTTTTTTAGAAACTGTTTTACGGCGACCCCATGCTGTGTTTACGACTCCTCCGGTCCAGGAGAGGAGAGGAGAGAGGAGGCCACAAACGCCATCCAGGAAGCTGCTGAACTCACGCGAAACCTCCTGAACTGAAACGGGTCACTCCTCCTCGCCTCTCGCCCATCTACTTCTCTTCTATAATCTACACTCCACCCCTTGCCTCATACTTTTGCCTCTCCTCCTCCTCTTCATCATCCCTTCATCATCTCCTTGTCTCACCCATTTTCATCTTCAGTCCCCCACTCCTCCCTCCCACCTTCCTCATTCTGTCAAGTGCTAACTCCTTCTCCCCTCTTCCCTCACCTCTTATTTGCTTCTCCCTCCCTCTTCCTCCACCCTCCACCCCCCCATCCCATTTTTTCTTCTCCTCCTTTCTTTACCATTGCTCCTCCAATCATTTCTATACTGCCATACAGTTACTATTATTATAATATGTCAGTGTGCATGTGAACAGGTGTGTGTGTGTGTGTGTGTGTGTGTGTGTGTGTGTGTGTATGTGTGTGTGTATGTATGTATGTATGTATGGGCGGTTGTAGGTGTAGGTGTTCATCTCATCTCTACAGGGAGTTCAGCATCCTCAGCTTCTCCTGAACACAGGCGGATGTAGAAGGAGGAGGGGGAGGAGGGGGAGGAAAGACAGAGGCATTTTCTTTGGTCTAGCAAGACAGCTCCGAGCCCTCCTCCTCCTCCTCCTCCTCCTCCTCCTTCTTCTTCCCCCTCCATCTCTCTTTCTCACCCGCCACCTCCCGCTCCCTCACATTAATTCAGCGAGGTACTAAATATTTCTTTTAGTAGAGAAAGCGATTTCTCTCTCTCGGTGGCTCGCTGGGGCTGGGGCTGGGGCTGGGGCTGGGGCTGCTGCTGCTGCGCTCGCCAGTGCTTTCACCCTCTTCACACACCTCACCCCTCACCCCTGCACACATGGGAAGTGCTTTTTTTATGGACTAGCCAGAATTATAAATGTTCAGCTGTGTTTATGGCTTATTAGGCAGTTACAGGAAGGAGGGGAGCATGTGTTTTATTGGCTTAATTGGGAAAGAACAGCTTCCTTGCTGCATTAGCACTATTTTCCTCTCATCAACGGCCTTGGCTGGCGAGGCGGCGCTCTGTGCAGTCAGAGGTGCCCTCGCTGTGCCATTCTTTCTGCTGAGGATGAGGAAAGGGCTTGTGTGTGTGTGTGTGTGTGTGTGTGTGTGTGTGTGTGTACGTGTCGAGAGAAAGGTGTGAGTTTGAGCTGAACATGCAAAGACACATTGATGCTAAACTGAGTAAAATCCTCTCTGTCATGTGAGCGTGAGATGAATGTGCATATGGTTGTTTTCTAAAGGCTAAGAGTGTAAGCATGTGTGTGCACGTGTGTGTGTGTGTGTGTGTGTGTGTGTGTTTGCAAGCAGGCATCCGTCCCAGTACTTGACTGTGAAGCTGCTTCTTTCATTAGTCAAGAGGAGAGACGATCCTGGATACTCCTTTGAGTCTGACACCACAGAGCGATCTTGTAATGTGTTTTATCTTCTTTTTTTCATCCCTCCTTCCCTCCTTACACCACTCCATCCCTCCTCAAGTCCTTTAATTCCTCCCCCTCTCTCACCTCCCTCCCTTTCCGACGCGTGTTGCGCTCTGTCGCTCCCCCAGCGTCTGAGGTGGAGACTAAACAGCCGAGTTATTTATTGTGATGTTTTCGTGGCCGCCTGGTTTAAATAACAGTTTGGTCTCTCTGCAATCCTCCCTCTCATCTCTCTGCCTTTATTCTCTCTTTCTCGTCGCTCGCTCTTTTTTTTTTCTTGCTCTCTCCTTCTCTTTCTCTCCCCCTCCACTCACACACACACACACCCCTCCTCCCATCATGCTCTGGATAATGGTACATTGTTAACGGGCTGTCTATTGTTTGTGTTGTGTTCTTGGCTAAGTGGAGGGTGAATAGTTTTCAGATGACAAACATGAAAGCTCTCTGCCAGCCATTCTGATCTGCTGGGCTGGAGCTAGTTATACACAGAGCCATCTGAAGCCCGCTTACCCTCAGTCACTGGAGATTTACAGTGTTCGATGGTGTCACAGCAAGAGTTTGTGTGTGTGTGTGTGTGTGTGTGTGTGTGTGTGTGTGTGTGTGTGTGTGTGTGTGTGTGTTACGTCTTTGTGCGTTGGTGTGTTTTCGTGACAGACTTGGCCTCACTGATTGGCATTTTAAAGTTGTTGTGCCGAACTGTTGTTTAGATTCTGGGTTTGCACATGAATGTAACTCTCATCACTCTCCTCTCCAGGGACAGAGAGCAGCAAGAACACACTTTAATTCAGTTTAACCAACTGATGAAGACGACAGCTCCATTATATGAATCTGAATGAGCAGCTCAACGGCTCTTTTATTTACAAAAATACTTGTGGTCATCTGGTTACGTCTTTGTACAGAGACTGTCTGCTAAAAAGGTTTTGATGGACGCAGTTACCGTCCGTTCTCATCACATACACAACAGCAAAATTCTTGCTGTGTCTCAAATTCAGTCAGTAGACTCACATGTAGTACACCGTGTACACAGTGTACTCACCTGTCCGCTGTGTGAATTTCGACACCGTAGTGTTTTCCCTAACGAAACCCCGCTGTTTTGCACTCAATGACGAAATGGCGAAGGTCCCTCCTCTTCTGCTACGTAGCTAAGACGACGACCACTGAGGGTCCATTGTGTTGTGTTGTTGTATGTCGGTGTTCCTGGCAAAACGAACACACTCATGGACGCCATTAAAGGTGTATTTGCATTCAAAGCTGAAGCATTCAATCTTATAATGAGGATGAAAAAAGGCCTTATGTTTGCAGATCATCTGAAATCAAAGCCCTGTTTCACTGATGATTAAAAGCATTACTCATAATGTTTCACAGAAGCAAATCAGATAACTTATATTTGCTGATCATGTTTGGAAGCAGGTTCCAGCTCTGAGTTTTGGATTTTGATAGTGGAGTAGTGACTGTTTTGTTCACATTTGGGTCACAGATTACACCTTTTTATTTCATCTTTATTACGGTGCTCAAGTAATTGTTAGACTACAGAAAAGAAACACAAATTTCAAATCTAAAAATTACAAATTTAAACTTAAACCTAAAATCCAGAGTAAATATTCTACATCACATCACATCATTGCCACATCCTATATGAACCTATGATGTTCAAATGTAATTTTAATCAAAAATACGATATAGTCCAAACACTGTGAGAAAACACCCACACAGAAACACACGCACACAACTTGTATTTCTGTCTTTGTGACTCATTGACATAATCCCCCCCCCCCCCCCCCCCCCATTTAACCATCCCAACTACATGTCTAACCCTGACAATTCTAACCTGAACCGTAAAACCAAGTCTGAACTCTCTAACAGCCCTTTTGAAGGTGTAACCAAAATGTCCTCACTCCTCCAGGTCTATAACTCAAACAGGTCCTCACAAAGATACAAGTACGAGTGCACTCACACACACACACGCAGCATTTATGGCAGCAGCTCCATCGTGGATGTGATGGAGGGTGTGAAGCTGCATTTTAATGGATGATTATGTTTTATGTTTTCTCTACAATGACCCGCACTGGCAGACCAATATTGTTCCCCTCCCATCCCACACATCCCACACACACACTCCACTACTACGACTACCCCCCTTCGTAATATCCGTCCACCATATGCCCCTCACCCCAACTATCCTCTCACACACACACACACACACACACACACACACACGCACACACACACACATACTTCCAACCCCCCCCCCCCCCCCCCCACTCTCACCTCTCGCTGTGTTGGGGTGACATCAGGTGTTCTCCTCTCTCCTCGGGGCAGAGAGGAGCGTGACTTAACATCCAGCCTTTATAGTAAAGGACATTCTCCTCTCTATTACCTACTGATGGAAAGGTCAACCAGCATGAATAGAGAGGGTGCAACTGCTCACAATGTAAAACGTCTTCTCTTCTCTTCTCCTCTCTTCTCTTCTGTCCTCTTCTCTTCTGTCCTCTCCTCTCCTCTCCTCTCCTCTCCTCTCCTGCCCTGTCAGCACTCTCGACTCCTTACCTCCCTTAATCTGACACACATAATAAGCCAGATAGAGGGACGGACTGAGAGACTGACAGGGCTCTGTCAAAATCACATTCTGTCAGTGCGAAGGGAGAGACGGAGAGAAGGAGAGAAGGAGGGAGAGATACCACTCCTCTATCAGTGCTGAGTGGCAGAGCAGGACAAAGAGGAAATTATTTTGAATTCTGAGGACCATTAGCATGACTATAGATGCATTAAAATGCCAGATAGTGGAAGCAGAGACGGGAGGTGGGTGAGGGTGAGGAGGCTGCACGAAAGAGGGAAAGTGGAGGGAGGAGCATGTGTGAGTGACTGTACCACAGTGAGATGACTTCATCCACGGATGCTTACTCAGTCTGTCCCACATTTTACGGCAGCTAAAATTGCTCATATGGCAATGTGAAATAATTCTTTGATCAAATCGTTGTGATCGCTCACAAGTGGGTGCCGCTTGGTAAGCGCAGCAGGATTGTGGAGCTGTGGAGGACTGATGGACTCCAACCACACCTCCATCATCCACCGCACCTTGTTAAGTGTGGAGGACGAGGGAGAAACAAGGAAATTGCACAATAATCAGATCATATCAACCACAACCGCAAGCTAACATTTGACTGTGTGTTCCCTCTCTTCCACCTGCTCTTGTGGCTGTTGTTTTGTCTTTTATTTATTTTGTTCTCTGAAGGCCTCGTATAAAACCTTGACCTCCTTTTTCTGCCCACAACCATCTGAATTCTGAAATTTCATCTGAAAGAGGTGAAGAAAGGACACATTCCTCTCCTTTCTTCTCGCACAGCCCGTCACCACAATTTTAAACATAGTGCCTATAAAATGTCCACCCAGGCCCCCTCTCCCTCACTCTTTCCCTCTTTCACTCTTTCACCACTAATTCAGTAAATGTTCCCTGAGAGGAAGTGTGACTCCTTTAGACGCCCCCATTACATCACCAATGGAGATTACGCTGAACAAATTAACACCATATGCACACACGTTTGCACACCACCAACTGTAACTGAACACACTTTTCACAGCAGCTGATTTACTTGTAGCTGCTCTGAATATAATAATCAGCATCATCTAAAGTTATCTTTGACAGCGAGTCACCGTTGATGAAAGCTTCAACGTTCGCTGCTGTGAACGCTGGCTGTCTTTCTCTGGCAAACAGCGATGTCACATGATCAGCAGTGAGAATGTGTTGAATGAATAGAGGAAGAAATATCCAGAGCGGTAACTACAAACTCTTATTAATCATTTACATGAAATTCTTCATCAGTTATAGCTGGGTAATGTTGTGCAAAAAGTGGGAATCACCTATCAGAAACCAGGTATCAAAACAGTCATAGAAACAACAGAATTTTTTTTTTTTTTATGATAATCTGAATGCAAGTTAAATGGGACCTGAAGGGTCACTGGCATATTGTAATACAAGACTGTAGCTCTTTAAATAAACTAGACTGTAGCTCTTAGTAGCAACACCCTGCATGTTATATGAATTTAGTATTAATATGAAAACACTGATCGATGGAGCTTCAGGTTAAATGTAGAAAAGAACAGCTACATGATCGTCCACTTTCCTGCTAAAACAGCTGCCAAACAGCTGGCTGATGATTCCCCTGTAGTGCTTGTACTGTAGTAAACAGCAGCATCTGTACTGCACTTTACTTTTATTTATACTGTTTGCACTGTCTGTGTTGTTGTTGTGTGTGTGTGTGTGTGTGTGTGTGTGTGTGTGTCCCAGTGTCTTTCTGGACCAATTCTTTCTCCCTACATCTGCTATTAGACTCTGCTCTTGTCTGTGTCTTAGCTGTGAGCTTTAATCTAATAAAGTGTGTGTGTGTGTGTGTGTGTGTGTGTGTGTGTGTGTGCGTGCAAATCAATAGTGATATATAATTCACTGCATCCCGGCCCCACCACTCTTTATACCCACACATACTGCCTATTTAATATTGCATGAGGACACACACACATACAGAGCTGGGGGCAGGGGTAAGGAATAGTTGTGTGATTTGTGTGTGTGTGTGTCTGCGCGTGTGCCCCCCCCCCCCCCCCCCCCCCCCCCCCCCACACACACACCCCAGTCGTAAAAGAGGGTCTTTTACGCCCCTCTAACCTCCTCTCCCTACGTGATCTGAGTGCAGCTTTACCTCTTTAAACTTCCATCACTTTTTCCTCTCTTTCTCCATCTTTTCTTGTGTTTCTTTCTCTTTCTCCCTCTCTTTCTTTTCTAATCTTTGTTTTTCTCTTTCTTTTTGTATCTATATTCCGCTCTCTCCCTCTCTCCCTCTCTCTCTCTGTATTGTTTTGAACCTTACCCTTGGGGTCTTCACATTCACTCTTTTTCTGTGTGAATAAATAAGAATTCATCTCCACATTTAAATAGCTTCAGGGTTTCCTGCACACACACACACACACACACACATACACACTTCTCAGTCATGTTTATAAATCATTAGAGTTTGGGGTCACCAGGGTCTCTGGCCACCGTGCTCCATCCTGATTGGTTGTTGACACTGCAGGCCACTCTCCATCCCTGTTAGCGTAGCTACGCTTTTACCCTCACCTTTCCTCCAGTGTGTGTTTTTGTATGCTGAATTATTTAACAGTTACTGCCTCTGTTTATGTATATGTGTATGTCTGTGTGTGTGTGTGTGTGTGTGTGTGTCTGTGTGTGTGTGTGTGTGTGTGTGTGTGTGTGTGTGTGTGTGTGTGTGTGTGTGTGTGTGGAAAAAGCTCAGACTCAAATGCCCCCCTGTCCTCCTCATCCTATTTGTTATCTTAGAGTTTCATTGGGCTGAAACATATTTTACTCACATTCACATTCACATACAAATCCCCTCCACAATTATGCACACACACACACACACACACACACACACACACACACACACACACACACACTCGCACACTTTCTCCTCGTCTTTTGGGCTTCTACATTCATATTTTATCGCCTTACGACTCTGTATGAGTTGCTTCAGTGTGTTTTATTGCAACATGAAAGAGCCACTCCATAAACATGTTAATGGCTTTGATCACATAATGAGCTGAACAAATAGGAAACAACAGGGAGATTAGGCAGAGTAAGAAATGTGTATGCTCACTGCCTGTACAATCTTAGTTTGTCTGAGCAGGAGCTAATTAGTGGTTTACGCTCTTCCATTCTTTTACACTTGGAGACTTGGCATAACAGGAAGTAGCACTGGTGATAGTCAGGGAGTGAGACACACAACCTCACACAAACACTCCCTCACACAAATCTACGGTGATATTTGTCATCGAGATAACATCTGCCCATGACAGAGAACAAAGGGGTGAAACTGTTAATTGAACGAAGGCTGTAATTAAATTGGGTCATTTATTTTTAAATTATCATTGTTTTTCTTTGTTTAATTGATTAAAGAAACGGGAAAAAAATGTCACAGTGGGAAAAACACAGGTATGAATAATAAAACGAATAATGGCTAAATGCCATTTAGCTGCTTCGGTTTCAGGGTCCCGGTATTGTGCGTGCTGGCTCCCTGTGACACTGTCAGGACTCACTGTGACGCCTGAATATAACACAACCATTGTTAATGTTATCAGCGCCAACTGTGCTTTACCTGCTGTAACAAGTCAAAATATGTGCTGTGAAACAGGCTGAAGGCTGAGTAGCTGCTTTGTCATTTAATGAAATGAAGTAACTAAATATCTCTGCTGTTGTTTGTTTACCATCCAGGAAAACCACAACTTAAGTGTATTCACTTTAAATGATACAGAGTCTGTTGTGTGTAACACTGGTGGTTAGGTCCTGCAGTACCACAGTACGATCCCTTAAAACTCATTACTTTGAAATCTGGACATAATTAAGTCAATTAGTTAGTGTTAGTGTCCCTGTGATAAGGCTCTTATTTTGAAAGCGCAGCATTAATATCTCACTGTAAAAGCCCAAAACAACAAGTCTCCAACCTAAACAAGCAAATAAGTTGTTCGTACCTCATGATATAGGAGTGGTGAGGCTACTGGCACCAGGAGATACGCCACAGATAAACGTTTAAAAATCATTTTTAGAAAATAAATAATCTATTTATGATGTGGCAATGCTATGATAAAGGTTTGGTTAGGTTTAGAGAAAGATCATTGTTTGGGTTAAAAACAATATTTCCTTAAGGTTAGAGGACGTCTGTCATAATGTTTACAATGATAAACATGTGGTTCAGGCTGTGGAACAATTGTGGTCAGAGTCAAAAGTGGCCGATGTCCGACATTTTGTAGATCCGTTCATCCTGTGATGGAAATCTCTTGAGCTGGGTAACTCGTGATGGAAGAAATTTCAGGAGACCCAGACGTCTTAAACAGAGGAATTTACTGATGCTTGACCTGGGACAACATAGATGATCAATGCAAGTTAACACTGTTTAATGCCACTGTTTAATGCCACTAGAGGGCTTTGTCACATGATTGTAAACGTATTATTTTGGGGCTGGTGTCGTCTCACATGACCACCTGAGTTTGCTTCTAGTGGTCGTATTAATTATGACTCTTGTCTGTCGGGACTAAAGGAGGAGGTTGGATAACGGTACTAGGGAACAAATGTCATACTCCTACTACTCTTTACCTAATATGTCTTATACCAAGAGAAAAGTTTTAGCTCTGACTGTGCCAGAGCGACTCTTTCTGCCTCCTCTGTGTGCTGTAAAGCTCTACTGATGATTTTATATAAATCTAAATGACAAATCTGAATACA